>NC_134099.1:79133125-80383125 GCF_000715075.1 Nicotiana tabacum
ACCAGGTCTCTGATGCTCGTACTTAACCTGCTGATAATTCAAACACCGAGCCACATATGCAACAATATCCTTCTTCATCCTCCTCCACCAATAATGCTGCCGCAAATCCTGATACATCTTAGCGGCGCTCGGATGAATAGAGTACCGAAAACTAGAGGCCTTCTCTAGAATCAACTCTCGAAATCCATCCACATTAGGCACACAAACTCTACCCTGCAGCCTTAAAATTCTATCATCTCCTAATGTAACCTGATTGGCACCATAGTGTTGCACCGTGTCCCCAAGGACACACAAATGAGGATCATCATACTGCCGATTTCGGATATGCTCCAATAAAGAAGAATGAGCAACTGTTCAAGCTAACACACGGCTGGGCTCAGACATCCAACCTTATGAACTGATTGGCCAAAGCCTGAACATCCAAAGCAAGCGGTCTCTCACCGACCGAAATATATGCAAGACTACCCATACTGGCTAACTTCCTACTCAAAGCACCGGTCACCATATTGGCCTTTAGTGATATCATAGTCCTTTAATAGCTCCAACCACCCTCTCTACCCCAAATTTAGCTCCTTCTTCTTGAACAAATATTGCAAACTCTTGTGATCCGTGAACACCGCACATGACACCCCATATAGATAGTGCCTCCAAATCTTCAACGCGTGAACAATGGCTGCTAACTCTAAATCATGGACTGGGTAGTTCTTCTCATGAATCTTCAACTGCCGCGAAGCATAAGCAACGACTTTGCCATCCTGCATCAACACCGCACCAAGTCCAATACGAGATGCATCACAATAAACTGTATATGGCTCTGAACCTATGGGCAAAATCAACATCGGCACCGTAGTCAAAGCTATCTTGAGCTTCTGAAAGCTCACCTCACACTCGTTCGACCACCTGAACTGGGCACCCTTCTGGGTCAACCTGGTCATCGGGGCTGCAATAGATGAAAACCCCTCCAAAAACCAACGATAATAGCCTGCCAAACCCAAGAAACTCCAGATCTCTATAGCTGATGCGGGTCTAGGCCAGTTCTTGACTGCCTCTACCTGAATATCCTCTGCTGATAAAACATGACCCAAGAATGCAACTGAACTCAACCAGAACTTACACTTCGAAAAGTTAGCATACAACTGACTATCTCTCAAAGTTTGAAGAACCACTCTCAGATGATGCTCATGCTCCTCCCGACTGCGGGAATAGATCAAAATATCATCAATGAAGACTATCACAAACGAATCCAAGTAAGGCTTGAACACTCGGTTCATCAAATCCACAAAAGTTGTTGGGGCATTTGTCAACTCAAATGACATCACCAATAACTTATAATGCTCATACCGAGTGCGAAAAGCTGCTTAGGGACATCAGATGCCCTAATCCTCAACTGATGGTAGCCAGATCTCAAGTCAATCTTCGAAAATACCTTGGCACCCTGAAGCTGATCAAACAAATCATCAATCCTCGGCAATGGATACTTGTTCTTGATTGTAACCTTGTTCAACTATCGGTAATCTATACACATCCTCATCGATCTGTCCTTCTTCTTAACAAACAACATCGGCGCACCCCAAGGAAAGACACTAGGTCTAATGAAGCCTTTATCAAGCAAGTCTTGCAACTGCTTCTTCAATTCTTTCAACTCAGTTAGTCGGAGCCATATGATACGGTGAGACAGAAATGGGCTGAGGGCCCGGAGCCAAATCAATGCAGAAGTCAATATCCCTGTCGGGTGGCATAGCATACCTGAAGTAAATACCTTAGGAAACTCACGAACTACAGGCACAGAATCCATAGAAGGAACCTCAGCACTAGAATCACGAATATATGCCAAATAGGCCAAACACCCCTTCTTAACCATTCATCGAGCCTTCATATATGAGATAACACTATGGATAGAATGACCAGGAGACCATCTACACTCTAAACGAGGTAAACCCGGCAAGGCTAAGGTCACAGTATTGGCATGAGAGTCCAAGAGAGCGTGGTAAGGTGATAACCAGTCCATCCCCAATATGACATCAAAATCAACCATGTCCAACAGTAATAAATCTACTCAAGTCTCGAGACCCCCAATCACAACTATACATGAACAACGGACACAATCTACCACAATAGAATCACCTATCGATGTAGACACATATACAAGAGTACTCAAAGAATCACTAGGCATGACCAGATACGGTACAAAATAAGATGACACATAGGAGTATGTAGATCCTAGATCAAATAGAACTGAAGCATATCTACTACAAACTAGAAAAGTACTTGTGATAACTACATCGGAAGCCTCAGCCTCAAGCCTGGCTGGAAGAGCATAGCATCGGGGCTGGGCCCCACCACTCTGAACTACATCTCTGGGATGGCCTGCTGTTGGCTGGCCTCCACCTCTAGCAGCCTGACCTCCACCTCTAATACCTATACCTCCACCTCTAGCACCTTTACCTCCATTTCTAGCTGGCTGAGCGGGCGATGGAACACTCGGTGCCAGAACCATGGCACGCGAACCTTGATGTTGAGAGCTACTCGGTGCTCGAAGGCAAAATCTAGCAATATGCCCCATATTGCCACATGTATAACAAGTCCTCGGCGGCTGAGATTGCTGACCCTGACAGGTTGAATAACCACTCTGAAAACTCTAGAGTGGAGGTGCATTGATAGGAGTTGGCGGTGCACTGTAGGGCAACTGATCAGAATACTGCATTCGAGAACCACGACCACCTGGAGCACCGTGAGAAACCTGAAATGCTGAATGAAACGAGCTGGGAGGATGGCCCCTACCAAAAGAATCCCTGCCTCCAGATGAGGCACCACTGAACCTACCAGAATGACGAGGTCTCTTGTCAGACCCCTGACCACCCCCTGTGATAGAACCATCTCAACTCTCCTGGCCACATTGGCCGCATCTTGAAAAGAAATCTCGCTCCCCGTCTCCTTAGCCATCTGCAATCGAATAGGCTGAATGAGTCCCTCAATGAACCTATTCACTCTCTCTCTCTCTCAGTGGGAAGTATAAGAAGAGCATGACAGGCTAAATTAATAAACCTGGTCTTGTACTAAGTAACAATCATAGAACCCTACTAAAGACGCTCAAACTGCCTCTGATAGTTCTCCCTATGAGTGATAGGAAGAAACTTCTCCAGAAATAGCAGAGAAAATTGATCTCAAGTCAAAGTTGGTGACCCAACTGGTCTAGCCAAACAATAATCTCTCCACCAAGTCTTAACGGATCCAGATAAGCGAAAAGCAGCAAAGTTGACCCCATTGGTCACCATTATGCCCATGTTCCTGAGAACCTCATGACAACTGTCTAAATAATCCTGGGGATTCTTAGAAAATGCACCACTGAAAGTGGTAGTGAAGAGCTTGGTAAACCTGTCCAATCTCCACAAGGCATCAGCAGACATAGCTGCTCCATCACCGGTTTGAGCTACCATACCCGGCTAAATTGATCCAACTAGCTGAACTGTTGGAGTCTGAAATTGGGGAGCCATCTGCTCCGGAGTGCGGGTAGCAGGAATCTGGGCTCCTCCTCTAGCCTGAGAGACGGCTGGTGCTACAGGAAGCAAGCCTGCCTGGGTGACACTCTCCATAAGGCCCACTAGACAGACCAAAGCATTTAGGAGTACTGGGGTAGCAATGAACCCCTCTGGGACCTGAGCTGGGCCCACCAGAACTACCTGGGCCAGAACCTCATCATCAAACTCAACCTGAGGCTCCACCGCTGGTGGTGCCGCTCTGGGTTGAGCTCGGCCTCTAGCACGGCCTCAGCCTCGCCCTCTGCCCCTTATGGGAGCTGCTGCTGGGCGCTCGAGATGCTGATCAGTGGATGAGTAAGCGCGTGTTCTTGCCATCTACGAAAGAACATAGTAGAAATTCAAGTAGCCTTGAGAAACCAAACCGCACGACAGGAAAGAATATATGTGAAGTTTTTCCTAACTCTGTAGCCTCTAGAGGATAAATACAGACGTCTCTGTACCGATCCCTCAGACTCTACTAAGTTTGTCCGTGAATTGTGAGACCTAAGTAACCTAGAGCTCTGACACCAACTTGTCATGACCCTACTAGTGAAAGCCAAGCAAGCCAATTATTCCAATTTTTAACCATTTTCATTTTTAATCTCTTAGCAATTCCAAACAACATAACAAAACAACGAAAATAATAATAACAAAATAGTGTGGAAGACGAAATGTGATAATTTAAATCAATACAAACTGCGGAAGTTTAAGTACATCTCTACCTAAAATTTGGTATCATAATATCACGGACCATCTATGAATACTACAAATAAAGTCTAAATAGAAATACACAAATTTGTCTCTAAATAAGTAAAAACATAAAGGAAATGATAGAAGGAGACACCAAGGCCTGCGAATGCCTGCAGGACTACCTCGGATCGCCTGAATGGACTAAAAACAGCACCCTCACTGCGGTCCAAAAGCTACAGCACCGGGATCTGCACACAGTGCAGAGTGTAGTATCAGCACAACTGACCCCATGTGCTGGTAAGTGTCTAGTCTAACCTCGGCGAAGTAGTGACGAGGCTAGGACTGGACTACCAAATAAACCTGTGCAGTTAAATCATATACAGCGGAAAATAAAGGCAGAAATGTATAGTTAAGGATATGAGGGAGAACATGTTATGGGGAACATCAAGTAATAACAGAAGAACAACAGATAAATATAAGGAATACCAAAGTTCAATTATCAATAAGAATCAAAAATATCAAACAAGTGCACCACATCACCCTTCGTGCTTTACACTCTTCCTCACCCAAGCAACAATCACAAAGCAATTTAGGCAAGGAAAATCAATAATATTTCAATAAAATTCCAACAAGAGAACAATAGCATAACAACAATATCGCGGCAAGAGAAACAATATCATGAATAATAACGTCCCGGCAAGGGAGATAATATCAAAAGCAATAATATCTCGGCAAGGGAGACAACAATATAAAGCTTTTCTCTTTACCACAATTTCTTCACAACTCAATTCTGAACTTGAGCCAACGTTCTACAATGATCAATTACCAATAATACTTCCATAAGCCTTGTTCAACAATAGAAGTTATCATATAAAGTATAAACAATACGAAACGGAGTCACATTAGTCATAGTATAAGACTCACGGGCATGCTTGACACTAACATATAGATACTCATCACCATGCCTATACGTCGTACTCAACAATTAACACATAGCAAATAAGACACGACTCATAATCCCTCAAGCTAAGGTTAGACCAAACACTTACCTCGAAGCCACGAACACAATTCAAGCCTCAACTACCGTTTTACCTCTTGTTTCCACCACCAATTCGCATGTATCTAGCCGCAAGTTACTTAACTATATCAATAAATGCTAAATGAATCAATTCTAATGAATGAAAATAAATTTTCCAATGATTTCCCCAAAAAGTCAAAAATCGAGCCCGAGCCCACATGGTCAAAATCCGAGGTTCGAACCAAAACTCGATTACCCATTCACCCACGAACCCAAATATATAATTTGTTTTAAAATCGGACCTCAAATCGATGTCCAAATCCCCAAAATTTGAAAAACGTAAGTTCTACCCAAAACACCCAATTTCCCCCATGAAAACCCTTGATTTTGGATTGAAATCATGTAAAAAGACGTTAAAGATTAAATAAAACCAGTTAGAAATGACTTACAATCAATTTGGAAGAGTAGTTGTCTTTGAAAAATCGCCCAAAGGTGTTTAGGTTTTGAAAAGGTTTGAAAAATGCAGAAAGTTTCGGCTAAGTTATGATTTAGCAGGTTGCAGATGTCGCAATTGCGACCAGGGTTCACAATTGCAAAGCCTTAAGAAACCTGTTGTCTTCACATTTGCGATCAGATGTTAGCAATTGCGAACTCGCATTTGCGAAGGGAATGTCGCATTTGCGACAGCTGGGGATATCTGGGTTATTCACATTTGCGAAGAATTGCTCGCAATTGCGAGAAAGGCTGGCCAGGCATACTTCGCTATTGCAAAGTGACCCTCGCAATTCCCAAGCCTGATAGGCTTGCAATTGCGACACCTGACCTCGCAATTGCGAGATCAGGGCCTGCAACACATACCAGCTGAAAACCTGCAACTTCCTAAGTTCAATTACACTAGGTGGCCTATCCAAAGCTCACCCGAGCCCTTGGGGCTCCAAACTAAATATGCACACCAACCTAAAAACATCATACAGACTTGGTCATGCAATCAAATCATCAAAATAACATCAACAACTATGAATTAAACCCCAAATTCATGAAATCATTTAAGAATACCAAAATTTCCAATTTCTCAACTTTAAGTTTTTTTTATACCAAACCAATTCCGATCTTTACCAAATTTTACAGATTCAACCTAATTATTATTTTAAACTTGTACCGGGTTCCGGAACCAAAATACGGGCCCGATACCATCAATTTCAAACATCTTTCATTTCCATAAACTCTTATATATTCCAAAAAATAATTTCTTTCAAAAATTTATTTCTCGGGCTTGGGACCTCGGAATTCAATTCTGGGCATACGCCTAAGTCCCATATTTTCTTACGGACCCTCTGGGACTGTCAAATCATGGGTCTAGGGCCCGTTTACCCAAAATATTGATCGAAGTCAACTTAAATCAATTTTTAAAGAAAATTTTATTATTTTTCATAGATTTTCACATAATGGATTTCCGGATACATGTTCGGACTGTGCACGCAAATGAGGTGAGACAAAAAGAGGTTTTGAAGCCTTAGATCACATAATCAACATGTAAAACAAGTGATGACCCAAACAGAAATGAAGTTACCCAAGACAAGGTGGGTGTGGCCCTGTGGAGGACAAGATGTGGGAGGCGAAAATTAGATGGTTCGGGCATGTGAAGAGGAGAGGCACCGATGCTCTGTTAAGGAGGTGTGAGAGGCTAGTATTGGAGTCCAACAAAGAGGTAGAGGCGGCCCGAAGAAGTATTGGGGAAAGGTGATTTGGAAAGACATGGCGTTGCTTTAGCTCATTGAGGATATGACCATGGGTAGGGAGGTGTGGAGGTTGATAATAAAGGTAAAGGATTAGGTGGCGGAATGTTGTCCTTATTTGTAGCAGTATCTTTGATACGCCACTTGGTTCCTTCCATGTCTTTTTTTCCCATATCCCTAGTCTTCTGGTACTACTTGTTATTGACTTTTGTTTCAGTTTCTTATTGCATTAATTATTGCTAGTTTTATATTTTTTCTTCAGTTGTCAGATCGGGTTGCTTGTTATTGCCCCTCCCCACTCCCCTTCCTGAGCCAAGGGTCTGCAGGAAATAACCTCTCTACCTTTTTAAAGATTGAGGTAAGGTCTGCGTATACTCTACCCTCCCCAGACCCTACTTATGGGACTATAGTGAGTATGTTGTTGTTGCGTTGCTAGTCATTAGAAAGTATTGAAAGAGACAAAGTGAGTTTTTTTAATTTAGTGTTACTTGACTAAATGATGATTAAGGATCACTTGTTTTGCTATTTGGAGGATTATTTCAGATTTGAGATCATTTAGAGTAGATTTGGGGTGATTTGATTGAAATTAAAATTGCAACTGCAATTTTAAAAAATATTTGGTCGAACAACCTAGATAATTATATCAATTATGTAGACTTTAATGAATAATTTAATAAATAGGTTGATTGCAAATAATTCAAAGTTATACCACTCTGGTAGAGTTCAGTGAACAGTTGACAAACACAATATCATACCAATTGTATAGACTTTATGAATAATTTAATAAATAGGTCGAACCTAGATAACACAAAGTTATGGCAATATGGTAGAATTTGGTGAATAATTACAAAGTTAGCAAATCAGGTAAAGTTTGAATAGTTATTAATATTGGTAAAGTAAATATAATATAAAATCTACCAATATATTAGAGAAATCCCTGACAAATAATAAATATGTGTGGATCACAGATCATTTTCTAAATAAATTAATAAAGGGAAACAATATCTAAAAGGTCAAACTTCAAAATCAAAAATTAAAAATGTTGTCCATGTAGGGATGATAATTGGGGCGGGGCAGGGCTGTGCGGGGCAGGGCAAACTCCTAATAGGGCAGGACAGGGGGATATTTAAATGGGGCGGGGCAGGGCAGGGCAAAATCTAATTTTTTTTAAAAATTTTAATGGGTCATGGTAGGGAAGGGAAAAATTCGGGTTAGTATCTAGGTTGAGTAAAAAAAAGATGACCATGTATTTTTATTCTTGGGTGGACTACCAATAGCTTGAAAATCTAAATAAAGTGGTCGCTACTGCATGTTATGGTCTTCTCAGTGGTCTAAAAACGCAATTTCGCTGTTCGATTTGATTTCTTGTGTATAGGCATGGCAAATGGGCGGGTCGGATCGAATATAATTAGGGTAAAAAATAAGTAATGAAAAAATAGATAAATTATCTTACCCGACCCATATTTAATACGGATAAAAATGGGTTAACCGACGAATAATATGGGTAACCATATTATCCATGACTACTTGCATATGATCACTTTTGGAGGAATTTTCAGTCTCCCTAACTTGAGGAACTCTCAATTTGAGGCTTTACAAATGTAAAAGTTAGACTCATTGGTTATTCATTGGTTACCCATTCGTTATCCATTTTCTAAGTGGATAATATGATTTTTATCCATATTTGACCTGTTTTTGAAAAGTTTATTATCCAACCCATTTTTAGTGGATAATATAGATGGTTAACTATTTTCTTTTAACCATTTTGCCACCTCTACTTGTGTATAGGCTTTGTTTAATTTTGATTCCTTTTCATGTTAACTTGTGTCATTTGGAATTGCGTTGGTTATTTGCCTTTACTTTAATACTATTTTGTAAATATGAGCACCCACATTTATATCCCTTTATAATTATTGTAGATTTCCTTCTATCTTTTATGCTAGAAGAAGCACGCTTCTAGAAAAGAAATTTTGACTAAAAAATTTAAAAGCATACTGCAAAATACAAAATAAAGAGAAAAAGATAAATAAAAAATCTAAAAGGGATAGGGCTTAATAAGGCAGGACGGGGCAGGGTAAAATTTTGACTAAAAGCTAAACGGTGCAGGGCAGGGTGAGTCAAAATTTTAGCGGGTCAAGGCTTGATCTGCCCCGCCCTACCCTGCCCCGCCGATTTACATCCCTATGCACATGGGGCAAGTGAGGAGAAATACTTGTTAAACTTGAAATTCTACCCATGAACAAGCAGAGACAGACCGGACCACAAAGGTTTATTGTACACAGTCTTACCATGCATGTATATATCCATACATTTAAGCGTAAAAATTGCACGGGGCGCCCTATTTGGTCGCCCTCATTTAACCTATACCCATTTTTTAAAGAGTTTTAACTTGTACCTACTTTTTAAATAACTTCAGTCCCCTTTCTTCTTCTTCTTCTTCTTCTTCTTCTTCTTCTTCTTCTTCTTCTTCTTCTTCTTCTTCTTCTTCTTCTTCTTCTTCTTCTTCTTCTTCTTCTTCTTCTTCTTCTTCTTCTTCTTCTTCTTCTTCTTCTTCTTCCTGAACACTCCCATGAAAGACTTTGTACTGTAATGTATATGTATGCCTCCACAAATTGCCACTTTTACATTTATGAGTATTTCATAGTACACCTCTGAGTCTGTGACTGACAGAAATATTCTTGTCTTCTCCGTCTAAATATTTTGTTACCCTTTTAGATTAAAAAAACGCAAGCAAGATCAATCATTCCACTACTACTTTTATCCAAAAGCAGAAAGAATAGAACTGAAACAGATTCTATAAACATCATTTATTAAATCAACACATAAATCCTATTATCTAGATGAAACAAGAACCTCAAAGAACAACAACATGATTCCACTGAAGAACACCAATTCATCCTGTAGTATCGAAAAAATGGTAAAGGACATGTTCATTAGCAGTTATCTGAATGAGATCATACACATTACAGGAAAAAAAAACTTCAGCTTTTAGTGCTGAAGTTTTTACAAATGAACTAAATAACTTCAGCATCTTCCGCTGAAGTTTTTGAAAAAGCTTATCCAGGACAAAAAAGCTTCAGCTTATTTAGTGCTAAAGTTTTTATAAATGAAATAACTTCAACATCTTCTGCTGAAGTTTGTGTAAAAGTTTAATGATAAAACTAATGAATCCAGGACAAAATTTTTTTACCTTATTTAGTGCAATTACAAATAAAAACTTCAGCTACTATGCTTAAGTTCAGCAATTACAAACAAAAATTTCAGCAAATAGAGAACAAAATTTCAGCTACTATGCTTAAGTTCAGCAATTACAAACAAAAACTTCAGCACACTTGCTACTTCAGGTCCGTGTTGCATGATTGTTTTTACTACATTAGCCCCGTATGCTAAAGTTACGCGAAAAACTGGGTACGTTTGTAATTTTTTTTGTAAAGCGGGCACAAGTTAACACGTGACCTAAAAATCGGGTATAGATGCAAATCCCATTTCTATCAAGAAATTTTTTCTTTCCTATACCATATATGAAACCTTATTACCAAAAATGTGCATAGTTTCTAATTTACCCGCCCTGTCCACATTTTTTCTACAGTTATTATACCAATCATTAAATACTAACTAATAGTAGCTGAATATTCCTAATTTATCGAGCTAAAATTGAAGAACAGAATATTCTAAAAAGATTTGGCATAAATCAGATCAAATCATATTCTTCCAGATATTCCTATTTAGGCGCGCTACAATTATGGAAGTAAATATTCTTCCTGATATTTTCCACCATTGATAGCCATTAAAAATCTTGAAAGCTTTGAATTCAAATTTGGATTTTCAAAAATCATTATTTTTATGGATTGGGTGTTGTTGAAAATAATCGGGAATATGGTTTGGAGTTTATATCTCAATTTTGAGGGGTTTTGGTAAAGATTAGACTTGGTTTTGACTGAATTTCAGATTGAAACTCGAAGAAGAAGAAGAAGAAGAAGAAGAAGAAGAAGAAGAAGAAGAAGAAGAAGAAGAAGAAGAAGAAGAAGAAGAAGAAGAAGAAGAAGACATATTGCAGAAATTGTAGATAAATTGTAGATTATTTGTATTCTGATTGTAAATGCTTTATTTTCTGTTTTCACAAATAAAAAACAGCTAAAACTCCTACAAATCTTCTGAAAAATGTAATTATGTCAAAAATTACAATTATGCTACAATTGGATGGGAATTGGGATATAAAAATTTAATGTATCCAGTTTGTAGATATTTTGTAGATAAATTGTAGATTATTTGTATTCTGATTGTAGATGCTTTGTTTTCTGTTTTCACAAATCAAAAAACGACTAAAACTTCTACAAATCTTCTGCAAAATATACATTTATGTCGAAAATGCCAATTATGCTACGATTGAATGGAATTGGGATATTAAAATTCAATGTACCCAGTTTGTAGATATTTTGTAGATAAATTATAGATTATTTGTATTCTGATTGTAGATGCATTATTTTCTGTTTTTACAAATCCAAAACGACTAAAACTCCTACAAAATCTTCTACAAAAAATGCAATTATGTCGAAAATCCAATTAAGCTACAATTGAATGGGAATTGGGATATTAAAATTCAATGTACCCAGTTTGTAGATATTTTGTAGATAAATTGTAGATTATTTGTATTCTGATTGTAGATGCTTTGTTTTCTGTTTTCACAAATAAAAAACGACTAAAACTTCTACAAATCTTCTGCAAAAAATAGTCTACAATTTATCTACAATTTTCTACAACTTATCTACAATTTCTGCAATATTTCTTCTTCTTCTTCTTTCAATCTGAAATTCAGCCAAAACCAAGTCTAAATCTTCACCAAAACCCCTCAAAATTGAGATATAAACTCCAAAACATATTTTCAATTATTTATTACAACACCCAATCAAAACAAATAATGATTTTTGAAAACCCAAATTTGAATTCAAAGCTTCAAAGCTTTTTAATGGTTGTCAATGGTGGAATTGCTGCTCTCTTGTCTCTCTGAAGGTTTGTTCTTCTTTATTGAGAAAATTTGAAGCTGAAAGTAAATGCGTGTTTGAACTTTGAAGATTTGACTTCAATTTTGATGACCTTTCTTGTTCTTTATTGATGAACTTCAACTGGAGTAAAATGGGGAACCAACTTTGTTGAAGGGTTTCTTCAATTTTCTATGAATTTAGAGGGAGAATTTGGTTTCAGAAGATGGAAAATAGTAAAAAGAATGTGGGTATGGGTAAAACGTGGGTGGAACTAAGGGGTTAGGAGAGAGAAATGTTCAGATTCCTTTAATTAAGGAGTAAAAAATATATAATTAATTATAACCTTAATTAACAAAAATTCAAGACCACTTTAGGGCTATTTGTGTACTTCACCCCCTTTACGGGGCCATTTCTATCAATCATGAGTAATATTGGCCCAATTATCAATGGAATTGGACTGAAGCCCAAAAGACAGAGGGTTCATCTCAACCGTCCAAGCATACCTGTCGGAGGCCGTCAGATGCAGGGCAATTTCAACTAAGGTTTAGGTTTTTGACTCAAAACCTTATTATCTTCCATTAGAAGAGAGAGAAAAGGAGAGAGGTTCCGAAGATGGTGCAGAGACTTACTTATCGGAAGCGCCATAGCTATGCAACCAAATCCAGCCAGCATCGTGTCGTCAAAACCCCTGGTAATTGAGTCGTAAATTGATTAGTTATTTAATGTTACTTTTGAAAATATTTTTGATGGGATTGATTTGGAATGTAGGTGGCAAGTTAGTATACCAGAGTAGCAAGAAGCGAGCTAGTGGGCCTAAGTGTCCTGTTACCGGGAAGAGGATTCAAGGGGTAATATCTACTCTCTTTCACTTATTTTGTGTATTTTTATGTATTTACATGTAAGATATTTGTTTATCAGAACAGGGCTACCCAAGTAGCTTTAGCTATTGATACCTAAGAATAAAAGACTGAATAATAATTTAGTATTGGAATGAAATGGACCCGAAAGCTGAATGAATTTAGAAGACAGTGGCGGAGGCATGATTATCAACAAGGGGGTTCAATATCTACTACTATATACATAAAATAGATTTTTGACTTTTTATATACAGTGTGATTTTCTTATGCCCCTTTAGCTCTGCCTTTGATTGAAGATTCATATTGCCACCGCCAGCTTATTTGAGTATGGGGCTTAGTTGATTGATTCATTGATATCTTTAAGAATACAATCATTTTTACCGCACCTTGCTTACAATGTGCTCTTGTATGTGTAATTGTAGTACGAGAAATTACTTTGCTCATCTCTGCAACTATTTAAGTTTCATTTGCACCTTTTGGGCCTCTAGCCTCCAGGCTCTTTTGGTGCCATTTCTAGTTCATGGCGTTTTTATCCAACTTCGCATGTTGGTGGGCTGGTAGCCTACCTTTTAACGTCATATGAATCTCACTGGGTGTATCGAGTTATGTTTCCTTACGTGTGGATTCTGTGGTTGCTGTAGTTTGAAAATGTTATGTTGGCAATCTAAGTGAGCATTTCTTCTTGGTATGTTTAACTGGATATATTTAGTTTGTTCTAGACTGCTAGGTGTTTCGCAGACTCACAGTGAGGCTAAATCATCTATATTGCTCTTAGTAGAGTTTTATTATTCTCGAGCTATTCATACTTTTAATATTTTCCCTTAATTGTGCCATTCTTCATTAAGCCGTGCTTTATTTGCACTTTGCACTTGAAGCCCTAGTGGATTTCAACACTTTTCGTCATTCCTTGCCTTTGATAACACCAGTTAGTCTAACATGAGTATAACTTTTTAATGTAAAATGTACTTTTTAAAGGTTGTGATTGATTGATTGGCCCATTTTCCTTTGTTCTCCCAATCCACAAAGCTGTAGGTGAAGCTGCACTCTGGATGATTGACTCCTCCTTTTGACCTTGTTAATAACTGAGTTCAGATCATCTCTCATAAGTCATAACTCCTTAGCTTTAATATTAGGAATTATTTGGTGAGTCCTAACCTTTAATTTACCGGAGCACATAGAACCTTTCTCACCTTTCTTTGGTGATTCATTGGAAGATCTGTGCATCATCTAATCAAAGAAATGACTTGAAAGACCAATTGAGCAAGTGCAGTGGCAAAAATAGTACATGTTAAAATGGTTTTTGTTTACCCATAGCTGACGGTTAATTCTGCCATTAGAGCAGGAGAACCAGGCTTAAACATTTAAGATCATCTTGTTTTGTTGATCCTCAAAGTTTGATAATGTTCCCTTGTTCAAGAGTCCCCATGCTAGAAGTGACTAGCTCCATATTCCATAAGAAATGTGAACGCCACGGTTAGCTTTCTGGTGGCTTCTTTGTTGAATGTATGGTCATAAAGTTGTGTATTTGTTATCCGGACAGCTTACAACCTCAGTTTATGACTGACTTATTGTGCAATTTGTTTGAGCACGTAGAGCAATTTACTAACATCAGCAGCTGGTTGTTTCGTAGATCCCTCACTTGAGACCAGCTGAGTATAAGAGATCTAGATTGTCTAGGAACAGGAGGACCGCGAATCGTGCCTATGGTGGTGTGTTGTCTGGAGGAGCAGTGAGAGAGAGGTTTGTTCTCTCTTGATATATGTTGCCCATTCTCTGATATTTGTTGTCCCGGGTTTCTCATCATGTTCCTGTGAGTCATACGTGAGCAACGTTGGTTTTTCAGGGTTATTCGAGCTTTCTTGGTGGAAGAGCAGAAAATTGTGAAGAAGGTTTTGAAGATTCAAAAAGCCAAAGAAATGCTGGCAGCTAAGAGCTGAGGAGTTAATTTATAGGAACTTTCTGATTTCAAGTCTTGGAAATTTTAACATTCAAGTGATTACTGTTCGTGCACTTAGAAATTGTGAGTTGCTTATATTATGAATCAAAATGATTATTTTTACTGTCATTATCTCATTCTAGATAGATCTAGTTGTTCGACTTGTCGTAATTCCTCTAAAACATGGGATGCAGTTTCACTGTGCTTGTTGAAGTATTACTGGAAGAAATTTGGCATATGATGACCAATAAAATTTGTGTTCAAGACCAAATCTAACATTTGTTACGACTTAGCGATATCGTGAAATTTTTTAAGCATTTGGTTGGAATCTACAAGCTGTGACTGTTTTGGCCGCATTGAGGAAATTATTAAGCTCAACTTGTTACTTACACTATGTTATGACGAAGAGCTTCAAAAAAGTAAACTAAGTGAAATTATGGAAATTTCTGGAAAAGCAAATATAGAAGATGAAAGAGAACTTTGTACGGTTGTGGATGTACCCATTCCAGAGATGAACTTTGGCTCTTTAAAAGGGTTCTTCTGGCAAGAATTTGAATTCAATGCTTCAAATTGTTATCTATATATTGAGTGAGGACAACTGATTCCACAATAGCTTTTCCCTTTTGAAGAAGCACGGCACGTACTCGTGTTGGCCTCACTTTCTTGGAATTTATGGCTTTAGTTTTGAGTCCTTTGACTAAGTTACAACCTAGTGACTAATAACTCGAACTATCACGAGTTCAAATTTCAGTAGTCGGGAACTCTCAGCATCTCGGACAAATTCGGAACAATTTTGTGCTCTCGTATATCACGTTCCTCCACCTAAAATTGCATCAAATTTGTGTAACGATGCACGAACTTTCATTCGTTATTGTTTCATTAATGAAATAAATCGTATTGGTATTGTTATTACCAATAAACAGGGTGAAAAAGAAGAAGATTTCGATGCAAGAATCCATGTTAAGGGCGATTACTTTCGTTCACACAAATTTAAGGACAAATCAGATACATTTAAGTGCTAGCAGCAATATAAAGTGATTTTCACCAAAACATAAGTAGCCTTTCGAATTCAGATGGCCAAAAAAGCCTTATTACAAAACAGAATTCAGCACAAAAGCGGTAGGTGCAGACAGAAACTTAAAAACATCAATTTCTTGGCGTTTTGAAGCCCACATCTTTGAGAAAATGAAGAAATGAAACCACCTTGTCATGAGGTGGTGCATATTCTTTAACTATAGGCAGCTCAATTAGACTAGTCACCCATGAGCATAACAAAGGTGTCTTGTCTGGATCCAGTATCTTCACACCAAACATTTGCTCTTGCACTTTGTATCCCCCTAGTGTAACAACAATCATGATATCTAGCAACCCCATATTCCTTCCTTCTATATTAGTGTCGATACCCAGTGAGGAATTCTTGATTCCATCTTCTAACACGTTCAGTTTCTCTAGAAATTCCTCTAATGCCTCGTCTTGTCCTTCCCCTTTCAAGACCTTGAGCATGCACTCTGTTACCTGTATATAATTAGAGGGGCATCATGAATTAAATTAGTAGGTGCAATATTTCAATGCACACACTATTCATTTGTAACAATAGATGTGTGCTTAGTATAAATACAAAATTTCAACTTCTCTACTAGATATATAGTCCTTTTTGCTTTAGGAATTCTGAATCTACTAATCGACTAATTCAAATAAATTCACACTTAAAGGGGTAAAATGCTCCTTACTACTTCATTCCAAGAGTTTGAACTCAAAATCTTAGGTTAAGGCTGAATCCCAACCATCTCGCGGCCACACTCCTTGGTGATATTGTATGGGTAAAAAATTATCTCTAAAATGCTCGAGCCATGATGGTATTGATAAGGCATTCGCAGGCCGCCATATGTCACCTATGTGACTCTAATAAACCTGCCCAAGGACGAGGTGGTTCAAGAAACAACGAATGTCACAGTCGAAGAGTCAACAAAGATCAAGGTCGAGGTCGAACATCCTTGACAAAGTTATAACGACTAGTTTCAAGGTATAATATTGAAGAGAATATTCTATTGGATATTTTATGCACCTATACTATTAGGGTTTTCTAGGAACTTGTTCCCTATAAATAGAAAGAGACACAATGATATTAGGGGGAGATATTGATTTGTAAAAAACACACATTGACTTTATTGAGAGAATCTGTTCCTATTGCAAGCATACAAAAACAACTTTTTTACTAAGATTCTTGTCTAACTTTTCCACTGGATCCAAGAACAATGTAAGTGTTGAAAGGCTTATCAATTAATATCCACTCATCTCACCCCTTTCGGGTGACTCACACATTTTCTTTACTTAAATGTCATTTATTAATATTTATTACTATTTAATGACATATCCCATCTTTTTGGATCATTGAATATCGTTATCATTACTTAAATTCGTTGTCATCTAGACAAAATATATAAGTTGTTTTGTCTTGACACCGATAACCTTATCTTTTGGATATTATTTTTAATTAAAATTAACTCTTCTTCGTATCAATCTAAATGGTTGAACCAACGTCAATATTTTTGGTCAAATAGATATACGTATGGATATATGGTTCGTGATTTGATAGGATGAAGCATTCAGAGATAAAGCAAATATGCAGCTGATGGGTTGGGGTATAGTAGGTTCAGATGCCTAGATACTATATTTCTTAGCTACTAATTTCTATTCTATTTATAACGTAATTAGTAAAGGTAAATCTACTTAATCATATCGACTACTTGTGCATCGATCAGCTGGGTCGAAAGAAATGAATGAACAAATTTTGTGACATGAATTACCTGTTGGATGTAAGAAGCCCAGAATCGGACTCTGGATCTTTCATAAGGATCTTCTGGAAAGAGTCGAGATTTGTTCTTCCATGTCTCATCAATGTATTCAAGAATGACAAAGGACTCCGATACTGGCTTACCATTATGGACAAGTATTGGTACTTTCTTATGAATGGGATTGTATTTGAGGAGCAATGTACTTTTGTTGCTCAAATCTTCTTCTACATACTCAAAAGGTATGCCTTTGACTTTGAGAGCCAGTTGTACTCTGTTCACATAGGGGCTAATCCACATTCCATGTAGAGTGACCTTATTTTCCTCTCCCATTTTGGTCTCTCAGATTGTTTCAGAGAATTAATTTACATGTTTAAGTTTGTCATATATAAATTTCCTCAAACACTTCCTCCGACTCAGTCATCCAAGGCTGGGCAATTCTTTAGAAATTTTTTAGTTTCACAATAAGCGGAGACCAGAACTGTCTGTAGTCAAATTTGACCAGAATATTTTAAAAGAATTGACGTATGTGATAGGAGTAATATAATATGTTCTCTGCATTTTTGACCTGCCAGCCGATAATGACTTGTGGTGATAGCAATGACCTTAGCTGCCCATTTCTTGGGGCCAAAGTTTGCCAAAGTGGCGTGAAAGCAAAGGAAAGGCCGGAAAGAAATAATAGTCTTTTCCCTTTTGTTTTCTGGTGGAATTGAATTTTTTTCGAAGAAAATTACTCCTACATCACTTTTACGTAAGACAAAAATTCTCAAGTATACATTCAAATTGTTGAATTCCATCGACATGAGAAACTTTTAGTGAAATGATAAATTACTTTAGGTTGTTGGTTTGAATCTCAAGTCACACTCCATCATTTTCTGAATCTCCTGGTTAGTGGCCATGGCCAAAGTCAGGACCATAATTTTAACCATGGATATTACTAATACTAAAATAAAAAGAATTAATTTGATCGGGGAATAACAAAATTGAGACAGTCTCCCAAAGGGGCAGTGATATCCGCACTTCAGACAAATAGACAAACTAGCTAGAGCCTCTGACTCTGAGGGAGAGAATAAAAATTGCGCACTGCTTGTACAATTAAATGAGGAAAGTCATTTCCCCTAATTTGATAGAAATATCAGAAAAATACTTGCTGATGAAGAACATTTTCTGGATGATGACTTTTTGTTGTATGAACACACTCAAAATGTAATTAAGTAGCCTTTGGAATCCAAATCGTGATCTTCCAAGTCATTTTCCTTAATGACGCACATATATGAGGCGACGTGTTCGTTTGGATCTGTCGTCCCGTTATACTTCGCAATCTCGGGCATATAGAACTTCTTTGGGATTGGCTTCGGAGCTGCACTTGGGGGAAAAGGTTTTTGGCAAACTTTTTGGAATCAAATCCTTTCAATACTGGTGGTGCCTCCGGAATTTGGTTGACCCTGAAGTTATAAGTTTCCACTTTCTTATCATTTTCCTCGATCTTCTTTTCCCTGGTCTCGGTTCGCTTCATCAGTTCCCTGAGCAATTTTACGATAGTGATCTCTTTGGCACCGATTCGGCTCTATAAACAACTTCTTGGGATGGATCGAGCTCGATCCTGCTTGGTGCACGATTCTGATTTTGGAGTTGTACTATTGCAGCTTGTTGAGTCTGCAATATCTCGAATATCATTCGAAGGCTAATTCTGCCTTCTTCACCGCCCTATGCATCTGATCGGCTGTTCGAGCATCTCTGCGAATGCTATTTTCAGATCGACGCCCAACTTCCCGTTAATGGCAATATGGGAGCTGACGTCAATTGGGTCTACGACCGGGGGTACATCGGGGTTGATTGGAGATACTCTGTTTTCGGGGGCAGCTATGTTATCGTTTTCACCGTGGAAACCAAGGCCATTGTCTGCCTGTGTGGGTGCTACTTGAGAGTTTGACATGTTGATCCTGAAATCAAAGACACTTACAAAAACAAGTGTAAAGCAGAGCGTGTTATGAGAATTAATACCAAGCAATCACTATTATCCTTAGCCCCACGATGGGCGCAAAACTGTTTACTCTTAAAACCGGATCACAATTAAACTTATAAATGGTTTTAAGGATATGTGATTTCACTTGACACAAACTGATAAATATAAGAACTAATGCTATGAATTAATAATAAAATAAAGCAAACCAGTGTGATGAACAATTATGGCCCTTGAGCTAATTGCTCTCGAACCAACTGAACACGTTATTGAGAGTATGAACTCGACAATAGAACTTGCAAAAGATAAAAGTGTGATATAATGCTTTGATATGCGTGAATGTAAGATGGTTACAAATGATTGAAGCTCCTTTGTATAGTAGAGAAATTTCACCTATGGTACAATTCTAATTACAGAAGGAAATTACATGATTAGCTAAACAACCTTTCTTGATTTAAACCGTTTCGAGATTTCCACCATGATACTAGGCCAATCACGGATATTTCGCCTTTCCGTATTATGCTATCTTCGGTCTTGCTCGATGTCTATTTTGTTTGGCCTGGATCATCACTGATCTCGATCTCGACAGGTACTTCGAATCCCGAACTCAGTACCTTATCCTCATATCTCGGTCTCAGATGCTACGGGGCCGATCCTCGATCCATCCCTGTCGTCGGTTAATCAGTAAAATCGGACGGCCCCCGTCAAGACCGTATACAATACTACTTATAAATTTTCTCCAACACTTTCTCGAATCTTCGTTTCAGTCATTCAAGACCAGGCAATTCTTTAGAATTATTTTTGTGTCACGGTAAGCTGGGACCAGTACTCACTTTAGTCAAATTTGACAACAATATTCTAAAAGAATTGACGTATGTGATAGGAGTAATATATATTATGTTCTCTGCATGCCGATAATGACTTGTGGTGATAGCAATGACCTTAGCTGCCCATTTCTTGGGGCCAAAGTTTGCCAAAGTGGCGTGAAAGCAAAGGAAAGGCCGGAAAGAAATAATAGTCTTTTCCCTTTTGTTTTCTGGTGACGTGGAGATGGAGCTAGTTGACGGCAAAGTTACAGTGTATCAAGGGGTTCAATTGAATTTTTTTGGAAGAAAATTACATTACTTTTACGTAAGAAAAAAATTCTTAAGTATACATTCAAATTGTTGAATTCCATCGAAACATGAGAAACTTTTAGTGTAATGATAAATTACTTTAGGTTGTTGGTTTGAATCTCAAGTCACACTCCATCAGTTTCTGAATCTCCTGGTTAGTGGCTATGTCCAAAGTCAGGACCAAAATTTTAACCATGGATATTACTTAATACTAAAATGAAGAGAATTAATTTGATCGGGGAATAACAAAATCGAGGCAGTCTCCCAAAGGGGCAGTGAGGGAGAGAATAAAAATTGCGCACTGTTTGTACAATTAAATGAGGAAAGTCATTTCCCCTAATTTGATAGAAATATCCGAAAAATACTTGCTCATGAAGAACATTTTCTGGATGATGATTTTTTGTTGTATAAACACACTGAAAATGTAATTAAGTAGCCTTTGGAATCCAAATGGGCATAAGCCTTATTATACAATACAGAGGAAAGACATTCAGTACAATTAATGAGTGAGTGAGTACACACAACATACAGAGATCAACATTAAAAAAGCTCAATTGGCCGGAGATTTGAAGACCATTTCTTTGAGAAAATGAAGAAATGAAACAACCTTGTCATGAGGTGGAGTGATTTCTTTAACTATAGGCAGCTCAATTAAACTACTCAACCCTGAGCATAACAAAGGTGTTTTGTCTGGATCCAATATCTTCACACCAAACACTTGCTCTTGTACTTTGTATGCCCCTAGTGTTATAATGATCATGATATCTAGCAACCCCATATTCCTTCCTTCTATATTAGTGTTGATACCCAGGGAGGAATTCTTGATTCCATCTTCCAGCACGTTCAGTTTCTCATAAAATTCCTCTAATGCTTTTTCTTCCCCTTTGAAGACCTTGAGCATGCATTCAGTCACCTACGCATAAGAGTGTCAATGGTCAATAAAAATCAATTGAATCAATGGAAATGAGCCTTATCCAACTAATTATTTAGTAGTTCTTTTAAAGTAAAATCATAAGTTTCAGTTTATATATATATATATATACCAAATAATTAGGATAAGTTTTTAATTTTATGACAGAAATCGATCCATAATATATATCTTAATTAAGTAATTATTCAACCAAATATTTGTGTTGATATAGAGGGTTTAAGTGTTAGATTTTAAAATATAGGGTGTGTACGTATGTGCAGTTAAGTCATATTAGAGAAGTATTTAGTGTAATTTGTCCTTTTTTGTTTTGGTAATAAAGGTAAATATTATACATAACTAAGCATGCGTACAGAGTGACTGGTACGTAATTTGTCATTTTCTTACCTCAACCCCGTTCCTTTATTTTACCTTAGGATAGACTAAATAGGCAAAACTAATACACAGTATACACATCATCCATGAATGAATTTTTTTGAACAATGTGAAAATGGCTAGAAAGAAAGAATGAATTTTGTGACATGAATTACCTGTTGGATGTAAGAAGCCCAGAACCGGACTCTGGATCTTTCATAAGGATCTTCAGGCAAGAGTCGAGGTTCATTCTTCCATGTTTCATCAATGTATTCAATAATGACAAATGACTCCGATACTGGCTTTCCATTATGGACAAGTACTGGTACTTTCTTATGAATGGGATTGTATTTGAGGAGCAATATACTTTTGTTGCTCAAATCTTCTTCTATATACTCAAAAGGTATGCCTTTGACTTTGAGAGCCAATTCTACTCTCTTCACATAAGGGCTAGCCCACATTCCATGTAGAATGACCTTATTTTCCTCTCCCATTTTGGTCTCTCAGATTGTTTCAGAATGGAGATGCTTATGTTTAAAGTCGTCATATATAAATTCTTTACATCTTTTTGGCTTACCACTTGGCCACAATTGTCTAAAGTCAAGATTTGACTCGTATATTTTAAAAGAAACGACATATGTGATAATGCAATATTTCTGACTTATTAGCGGATTTAATGATCTAGATGACAAGTTCAATGACCCCAGCAGCCTATTTCTTTGTGCCCAAGTTTGGAAAACAAATGAAGGATAGGTGAAATCATGAAGCAATAAATAAACTTTTTTTTTCCTTGGATATGGCGTGGAGATGGAGTTAGTTGAATTCCAAATACACAACCTATTATGGAGAAGTTAAATTTTAATCAAACGGAAGAACATGATTTGCACTTCTTAATTCTTAAAAAGAGATCTGTGTCCTCATATTGCTTGGGAGGGAATAAAGAGCTCAGTAAGTTTATTTTCTGGTTGTGGGATGAAAGTTCTATTCACTGCTAGAAATTCGGTAAAAACCGACCGTGGTCGACCGATCGATTTTGGCTGGTCAGAAAACTGGCCAATTCGATTGGTTTTTAAAAAAATATAATTTTGTTTACGAAACCAACAAACTTTGGTCGATTTTCTTTGGTACAAAATGCGGGAAACTATATTTGGGTCCCGCAAAATTTATTTTTGAATAAATCGACTAACATTGGTCGGTTTTTAATTTAAAATAAATTAAAATTAATAATAAAAAAATCGACTGAAAATCGGTTAGTTAATTCGGTCGGTCATTTTAAAAAACGACTTAATTCGGCCGATAATTTTATGTTTGAATTAAACCGACCGACATCGGTCGTTTATTTTCGTGTGAAAATACAATTAAAGAGTATAAATGAAATAAAAAACGGTCTTAAAACAAAATGCACCAATGGTCTGGTGGTAGAATAATATCCTGTTATATTACAGACACCGGTTTGATTCCTAGATGGTGCATCTTTTAATTACATAATTAAAATACCGACCGACGGTCAGTTTTTTCGGCAATTTTTTTTTTTGAATTTAATTGACCGACCAAAATTGATCGGAAAACTCTACCGATAATACGATTATCGACCGCCACGAATTAGTCGATTTTCGATCGATTTTTGCTAATTACTGGCTAACATCGATCGATTTTTTCCCTTTTTAAGTAGTAGTTGTTAAATTATTAGAGCCTTCAAGGTGAAATAATTTCGGTTAAGCTATTTGATCAGAAAACACAAAATCATATCGACTAGGTGTATGACAGAGTTCCAAAAATAGCCAAGAAATTTGTTTACGTGTCATGTGTTCCAAATAGCTTATGTGAGTTTAAAGAAGTTGTTTACCGTTAAAATGGACAAGAATTGAATTTATACGTGTTTTTAAGGATATATGAACTAATTCAATACTAGTGATTAATATCGTTATATGAGCAAATTAAAGATATAATAAACAGCCAAACCAGTAGTAGTATTGAGTCTGGGCTCAGTTATGAGCTTAACAATTAGCCTGCCTTCAGTTCGGAGCCAAATATTTATGAAGAACTATGAGCAAAAATAAGAACTTTGAATAAGTGTTGGAACTAGAGAAGACAAATGTATATTGCCTTGGTATGCATATTATAATGCGTACCTTGAATAAAAATTATCTCCTTTCTATAGTAGGAGAGTTCCACCCCTTGTACAATTCTAAGAACGGTAAAAATTTTCTTTATCGTTAATAACTAATCTACTGCCGATGCGGGTCGAGATTCACGCCGTGATATCTTCTCAGGCACGGATATCAAGACCCTTTGTTAATCGTGTGTGGACGTTTGATAATGTTTTCTGAGGTCTTGGAGCTCGAACCAGATCCGGGGGAATGGTCTCGATGGATCCGAGGGCAGGTATTTTGTTCGGGCCTTAATACGAGAGGCTCTCAACTTTTATTTTGATTCCTTGTAGTTACATCCTTTTGTTTCGATCACATAGAATTTTATTTCCTGAATGATCCCCGCGGTGTTCACTAGTAGGGTTATCTCCCATTTAGTAGTTTCACATGCCATGTTAAATCCGTTCAACACTCGAATTGCTGGCACTATTTGGTCTTGTAGACCCAACTGCTTTACGACCCTCGATCCGATGATATTGGCCGAGTTACCTGGATCAATCAATACACGTTTAACTCGAGATTTATTTATAAGTACAAATATAACCAGTGCATCAATATGCCGTTGTATGATGCGTTCGATGTCCTCATCATTGAACGAAATGGTTCCCTCCAGGATATAATCTCGGGTTCATTTTTCCCTTGTGATGGACACCTTAGTTGTCACAATCCAATTTCTCCCTCCATGAATTATCGTGACAACACATAGTCTCTACGACTAAGTAAGCCTAACACTTCGCGGAAATGAAATGAAATGAAAAGCGTGAAAATTAACAACTATAGTAACATATATTTTATATAAAACATTTGAGATGCCGCTCGGCATATACAATAATCACTCTCGAAATGTACACAACTCTTCCAAGACCCGGAACACCGTAAGTCACAAGGTTCTACGAAGTTCTAACTGTTCTATACATCAGTACTAGAATAAATTAAAGGGAAGCAACATCAGATAGGATAGAAGGAGACTCCGAGGTCTGTGGACGCGGCAAATTTACCTTGAAGTCTCCGAAATGGCAGCAACTGTGCAACTAAAAATGAGGTTGGTCGGAGGTAGCTTGATCTGCACATGAAAAACAAGTACAAGAAAGGGCATGAGTACACCACAATGATACCTAGTAATTCGAAGCCTAACTTCGATCGAGTAGTGACGAGGTCAGGTCAGGGGTGTGTGTGTATATATATATATATATATATATATATATATATATATATATATATATATATATATATATATATATATATATATATATATATATATATAATAAAACAGACAGAATGAAATATCGCAGTAAAATAAATACGAAAATCTAACAGGAATAGAATCAATGAAAGATAACAGCTCAGAACACAATGATAACAACATGGGATATTTCAGGATACCGTCCCATAGTCCCAAACGTAAATGCGCAGGGGGATTTTCTGGAATACTGTTCCGTAATCCCAAAGTAAATATGTAGTGCTGGGAGATCTCTCGGAATACCGTTCCGTAGTCCCAAAGTAAATATGCAGAGGGATCTACCTGAATACCATTCTGTAGCCCCAAAAGTAAATACACAGCTCGAACAATAGAAATAACAGCTATAACACGATATCCTACAATTTATACTAAGTACAAGTCGAGGAAAAAGCAGAGAATTCACTAACCATGTTTCACAGAGTTCAGATAGGCAATTAAGACATGTAGACATGCTATTCTAAAGTAAACATGATAATTACATATGCTAGTGTAGCTCAAATAAAGTGAAACAGGTTATTACTTAGTGAAAAAAGGAATTTTACAACAAATAGCTCGTGTACGCACTTGTCACTTCACGTACACGACGCTCACATATCAAAATAATACCAAATCTTAAGGGAAGTTCCCCCACACAAGGTTAGGCCACTTACCTCGAACCAAGCTCAAATCAATCCGTAACAATGTTTTTCCCACGAATATCCGACTCTGAATGACCAAATCTAGCCAAAATCAATTACATAACATAAATATAACTACAAGGAATTGATCTAGCTAATGAAATCAAAGCTAAAGCAAGAATTAAAAAATCGCCCAAAAAGTCTCCCCGGACCCACATCTCGGAATCGGGTAAAAGTCACAAAATATGAACACCTCTTTACTCACGAGTTCACCCTTACCAAAATTACTCAAATCCAATACCAAAATCCCGATCTCAAAACCCTAAAATTCGGCCTAAGAACTTTTCTCAAATTTTTCCAATTTTTCACCCAAAATTCAAAATTAAATGATAGATTAGTGGGATACTGTAACGATCCGGCTGGTCGTTTTAAGAATTTAAGCTCTATTCAGTGGCGTAAGGTCTTGAACAACTTCATATTATGTATATCGACTTGCGTGCATGGTTAAATTTAGTTACCGGATGATTCAGAGTCGCATTGGAAGAAGGAATCTAATTTTAAAAGCTCTAGCAGTGAGAATTTGACCGGAATTTGACTTTTGAATAAATGGCTCCAGAATGAGTTTTGGATGATGTCAACAGCTTCGTATGATAATTTTGAACTTAGGTGTGCGTCCAAATTCAGGTTTAGAGGTCTGTAGGATAATTTGAGATATTTTCGGCGAACGTTGGAAAAGTTGAAGTTTGGAAAATGGAGAAGTTTGATCCACAGTTGAATTTTGTGGTATCAGGGTCGGAATGCGATTCTGAGAGTTGGAGCAGCTCCGTCATGTCATTTGAGACTTGTCTGCAAAAATCATTCCTAGTTGATTCGATTGGTTTCGGCACGTGTTTTTGAAATTTGAAGATTTGGAAGTTCATAGTTCGATTCATGGCGTGATTTATATTTTTGGCGTTGTTTGGTGTGATTTGAGACCTCGAGCGAGTCTGTATTAGGTTATAGAACTTGTTTGTGTGTTTAGACGGGGTTCCGGGGCCCTCAGTGTGTTTCAGATAAGTTTCGGATGTTTTGCATGGTTTTTGAACATGTCGATTTCTGGTGTTTTCACACCTGCAACCATGGGTATTTGAATTTGATAAATTTTGTATGGTTGAACTCGTATCAGAATGGGTATTTGGTTTTTGTAAAATTTGTTGGGTTCCGAGGTGCGAGCCCGGGGGTTGACTTTTGGACCATTTTTTGGGTTTTATTAAAGATTGAGACTTTATGATCCGAAATAGTTTCTTATGTGTTTTATTTGTGCTTTGAAGTTATTTTGGTTGGATTTGATCCGTCTGGAGGTCTTTTCACCCGAGAAGTGAATTTTAGAGTATCGGTCTGTTGTCTTTGAGGTAAGTATTTTGCCCAACCTTGTGTGGGGGATTTCCTCTTAGGACTTGAGTCTTTTAAGTTGATTGTAGTCCGTGTATGTGAGGTGACGAGTACGTACTCAGACTTATTTATAGGAGATTGGCCTTTTAGGGTTCTTAAGTCCTTATATTCACTATGTATGAAGTTGTTCTTGGTATGACTAAGTTCCTATTTACTGGTTTCGCCTCTACTTGCTTAAATTAGAATTAATTGCTTTAGGATTCACTCTTATTACCTATTGACTCTTAATTGACTTAACTGGATATTTTACCTCTTCTGTTGTCATGCTATCTTTTTTATCACTACTTATCTTTATCTGAAATTATCATCTTATCTTATAATTGATTAGTCCTATTTGCGGTTATGATTATCTTCCTGCTGCTCATCCTTAATTGAATTGTCGAATATCCGCGAAATTGCTCAACATTAAAAGAAGTTTAGACACTTGTCTTTATTTGGAACTATCTGACTCGTGTTTGCTTCCTTAATGTTGAATTGTATATTGTGGGATCGTTGCTACATATTGGTTTTCCCTTGTGGGATTGTTCTCTTTACGCCTAGAAGTCTTTACGATGGTTATTCCTTGTGAATTGGTTCTGTTGTTTCTTTGTGAATTAAAGATCTTGAGTAGATTTACTTGCCGTGTTCTTGTATTTATTATTATTGTTGTTGTTGTACTTGTCATGGTGGTGCACGAGGTTTCTGCCGTGCAGTTGATGATATTGTGATGGCCGAGGTTTTTGTCATGCGGTTCTTGTTATGAGGTTGCATTAGGTTTCTGCTGTGCTGTTGTTCCTATTGATACCTGCACATGCGGCGTGACAAGGAGTGATATATATATATATATGTGGGTTACGCATGTGGAGAGACAAGGTGGGAACATTATAATGCACGTGTGGCGAAACAAGGCGGGCACTAACTATATTATTATTGCACATGTGGCGAGACAAGGTAGACTATGTCAGGGATTTACTGTGAGGATTTGCGATGGTCTAGGGGCATCCTTGTTGTTGTTATTTGTGTAGCGGTACACTTATCTGTGTGAGCTTTATCTTGTGAAAGATGTGAGGAAACATTCTGCGTGTTGTCCGTTCTTTTCCTTCTGCTTACTAGCTGGTACAAATCATGTTAGGACACTCGCACATGCATACATGTAGTTAAACACCCTTATTGGATAACAGATCTTCTTGATATTATTGAATATAGATGCAAACCCTTGTTTACTTGCCTTCCATGTGAGAATGGCTCTACTTGGCATGTGAGTGATCAGTATGATTATGAGGTGTGATGACGACACATGATGCCAAGTGTTAGGGTTCATGTATTGAGACCCGTATTATATTATTATGAGATGAGGTGTCGCAAGGTGACTTATATTCAGAGGATATTTATTTGAAAAGATTTTAGTCGAAAGGTATTTATTTTGAAAGAACTATTCTTGAAAAATATTTATTTGAAGGAAGTATATTTCGAAATATTTTTTATTACTTGAAGGATTTGACTAATTGATGGAATTTGTTAGTTAAGACCTAATGTGAAAACTACCGTAGTTGTTGCGTTATTACTTGTCTTTACTGTATTTGTGACTTCGGGCTTGGGTAGCATTTCATTCACTATTCTATGTCCTTATTATGGTGTTTCGTTGTTACTTGCTATTTCTTTCCTTATTGCAATTACTGTATTGTTAGCCATATCGCATAGTCGTCATCTAGATATCATGTTATGTTGTTTCTATACTTATACTTGATTATTTTATTAGACCAGTAGGTGTCTTGGCTGTTCTTCGTCACTACTCCACCGAGGTTAGTCTTGATACTTACTGGGCACCGCTGTGGTGTGCTTATACTATACTTCTGTATATTTTTGTACAGATCCAAGTATTGTTCGTTAGTATCTGTACGGACCGTTACTGTGGAGACTCGAGGTAAACCTGTTTCAGCGTTCGCAGGCTTCAAAGTCACCCTTCTATCCTGTATTCACACTATTGTAATTATTTCCAAACAGTTGTATTTAGAAGTTGTAGCGAACTATATAGAGCTTATGACTTGTACTACCGGTTATGGAAAGTTGTAATTTCTATAAAGATTTCTATATCGAGACTGTTAGACTTTCTTTATTATTGTTGATATTCAGCAAATGTTAGGCTTACCTAGTCCCTAAGACTAGGTGCCATTACAAAACCCAATGGAGGGGAAATTGAGTCGTGACAAGTTGGTATAAGAGCTCTAGATTCATAGGTGCTACGAGTCATAAGCGAGTTAAGTAGAGTCTTGTGGATCGGTACAGAGATGTCTGTACTTATCTTCGAGAGGCTACAGTACTATAAGGACAATCTCACTTCTTTCATTCCTATCGTGCGAGCTTATTGATCTCTGAATTTGAACTTTTATCATTCCATTCTCTCACAGATGGTGAGGGCACGGGCTGCAATTACCGATGACGCTGATCCTAGAGTAGGATCGCTATAGGCAGAGGCAGAGGCCGATGAAGAGCATGTGCCATAACTAGAGCACCTACTAGAGCAGCTGATGAGGAGCCGACAGTAGCTCTAGTTGGGGGGCAGGTACCGAAGGCGCCTGCTGTTACCCCCGAATTGCAGGAGGCCTTAGCACTGTTCTTGAGCATGTTTGGAATATTGGCTCAGATGGGGTGATTTCGGTTGCACCAGCTACCTCACAAACAAGTGGATAGACTCAGACTCCTGCCGCACACACTCCAAAGCAGCGAGTTCATATTGGTCAGGTTCCATGTGTCATAGCGACACAGCCTGTGGTTCCAGTTCATCCCGTGGTCAGGGCAGAAGCATTTGAGGAAGAACAACTTAGACTTGCAAGGATCAAGAAATATGACCCTCCTACATTCAGTGGTTTGGCTTTAGAGAGTGCACAGGGTTTCCTGGAGGATTGCCATCGCATTCTTCTCACTATAGGTATTGTTGAGACGAGTGGGGATGCTTTTACTGTGTTCTAGTTTAAGGGAGCGGCTTATTAGTGGTGGTGGGCATATGAGTTGGGTATCCCAGCTGAGTTAGTTTCACTTACATAGGTTTAGTTTTCAGAGATGTTCCTATGAGAGTTTTCACCTCAGTCCCTTCGAGATGCATAGCGCACGAAGTTTGAGCAGCTGCGCTAGGGCATTATGTCAGTATCGAAGTATGCCATTAGATTCAGCGATCTGGCTAAACATGTACCGACCTTGGTTTCTACTGTGCGAGAGAGGGTCTACCGGTTTATTGAGGGCCTCCATCCTAACATTAAGACTAGCATGGCCTGGGAGTTATGATGGATATTTTGTATTAGCAGACCGTGGGTATTTCCAGGAGGGTGGAGGCATGTTGGCTCGAGAGAGAGAGAGGATAGATAGAGATATCAGGCGAGGCCATGAGAGAGAGGGTAGGCGAGTTCAGAAGAGAGAGGACAGAGAGGTAAGAAGGCCTCATAGGCTAGATAGATCTTTTGGTCCTTATTTAGGAGGCAAGGTAGGACATGGTAGAGGTTGTTGGGCCAGCAGTTCATTTTGCACTTTAGGCTTCGCACAGTGTTTCGGGTACTTATAGGTCTCGGAGTACCCGTACCGCATAGTTCCCACAGCCACATCAATAATGAGGTTTCTTTGAGTGTGGAGATACCAGCCACATGGTGAGAGATTGTCCCAGGCTTCAGGCAGATGTGTCACAACGAGGTATTCAGACAAGTAGGGGACACCTAAGAGGGGGAGGCCCGGGTCGTTGATTTGTTTCATATGGTAGTATTGAGACCGTTGCGCCAGATGATATCATTCAGGTATGCTTTCAGTTTGTTATAAAGGAGCACCATCCGTATTTCATTACAGTTCTACTTATTAGGGTGAGTTCCCCTATTTGTTGCTCCGCTTATGGGTGCATTTCATGATTAGCACTCTATTTATGTGTTACCCTGTTGGGAGGTTCTATGAGTGCTAGTCGTGTTTATCATTTATTTCTAGTCATTTTTGAGAGTTATGAGACTAGTAGTAAATTCCTGTTGTCCATTTCGATAGGCTTGATGTGATTTCTGAGTAATTACGGCTATAAGTTGTGAATTTTTATGCTCCACCAGTGTGGGAGCCAATATTTCTTGTAATTTGTGAAGGAGTTGATCTAGTGAAAGTTTCCAGCTGGTTTGATATATATCCTATTTGTGATTCAGAGTTAAGGGCGGGACCCTCATGATTTCATGTGAGTTGATGTGTTCGAACCCGACTGTGTAACGCGGTGGAATTTATATCAGGATGAGATCCTTGTGATTTGTCCACATGCTTTAATTCCTTCCTTGTTATATTGTTTTGTAGGTTAGTACTGATAGAGAGTTGCGCCTATCAGACTTGTTTTATTTCTCTTATGTGTTTCTCTTTACATATTCAGTCATTTTCGTTCTGTACTTCTTAAAAATTTTCTTGCGGGGTGTGTGCCCGACAGTGTTATTTGTGACTTGATTGGTTCAAGTGTTTAGTTAAGAGGCTTTCGTGGTTCTTTTATCATTTTCAGTGTTGTGGAGGTTTGAAACAGGTTCCTATTGAATATGAGATTAATGACCGGTGATGGATTTTATTTTGTCGGATATTGTGATTAGGGATGTTATTGCGGGCATGTGTGTGATGATGTGTCATGTTGTGTGGTGATACTCTATAGGTGTAGGCATGAGTTGATGTAGCTAGATGTAGACTGATATCGGATATGAATTTAGAATAGGGTCTTTTGGAAAAGGATGGATTATGAGAATTCTGGCTCTAAGGCTTATTGGTATTGGTAGAAAGGCTAAATTTCAGTTGAGATGGTGTCGTCAGGCTTGTGTGGATTCGTGGGATCACCCGCGGGTGTATGTTGGAAGTGTGCATTCAGTGATTTGAGGACTTTGAGGCAAATCTTAGCACGTTCGAGGACGAATGTTTGTTTTAAGAGGGGGAGGATGTAACGACCCGGCCAGTCGTTTTAAGAATTTAAGCTCCGTTCGGTGGCGTAAAGTATTGAACAACTTCATATTATGTGTATCGACTTGAGTGTATGGTTGAATTCAGTTACCAGATGATTCAGAGTCAAATTGGAAGAAGGAATCTAGTTTTGGAAGCTCAAGCGGAGAGAATTTGATGGAATTTGACTTTTGAGTAAACGGCTCCGGAATGAGTTTTGGATGATGTGAGCAGCATCGTATGATGATTTTGGACTTAGGTGTGCGTCCAGATTCGGATTTGGAGGTCTGTAGGGTAATTTGAGGCGTTTCGGTGAAAGTTGGAAAAGTTGAAGTTTGAAAAATGAAAAAGTTAGACCTACAAATGATTTTTATAGTACCAGGCTCGGAATGCGATTCCGAGAGTTGGAGCAGCTCCATCATGTCATTTGAGACTTGTTTTCAAAATTTGTCATCATTCCGAGTTGATTTGATTGGTTTCGGCACGCATTTTTGAAGTTGGAAGATTTGGAAGTTCATAGTTCGATTCATGGCACAATTTGTATTTTTGGCGTTGTTTGGTGTGATTTGAGACCTCGAGTGAGTCTATGTTAGGTCATAGAACTTGTTTGTGTGTTTAGATGGGGTCCTGGGGGCCCCGGGTGTGTTTCAGACGAGTTTCGAATGCTTTGCATGGTTTATGAACATGTCTGATTTCTGGTGTTTTCGCACCTGCAACCTTGAAGCATAGGTGCGGCTCTACTTCTGCATGAGCCTGGCCGCTTCTGCGGTCATAACGGCTTGGGTAATTTCTCGCTTCTGTAGAGGCCGGCGCGCAGGTGCGGTGGCTGCCTTTACGGTCCAGCGATCGCATATGCATTTTATCTCGCTTCTGCGGCATCCCTTTCTCTTCTGCGGTACCGTTGGTGCGGATGTTAATCCGCAGATACAATCCATTGCCTGGTTAGCTAAGTTCGCAGATGCGACTCTTTTCTTGCAAATGCGATTGCGCAGATGCGCTTAATTGCCTGCAAATGCATAAAATGCTGGGCAGAATCATATAAGTCAAGGGTTTGGTAATTTCTTTATATTTTGAGTTTTAAACTTTGGATTTGGGAGCTTCCTTTGGGGGTTTTCAAGCAAATCAATTGGATAAGTGTTCTTCACCTTGAATCTACAATATTCCATAATTTTATCTTCATCTTCATTATTTAATTTGCTTTTTGAGTTGAGGAAATTGTTGTTTTTTGAAAAAAATTTCTAAAATAAAAAATCATGATCTGAGGTTCAAAATAGTATCTGAATTTGATAAATTTTGTATGATTGAACTCGTATCGGAATGGGTATTTGGTTTTTGTAAAATTTATTGGGTTTCGAGGTGCGGACCCGGGGGTTGACTTTTGGACCAATTTTTGGGTTTTGTTAAAAGTTGAGACTTTATGATCCGGAATAGTTTCTTATGCATTTTATTTGTGCTTTGAAGTTATTTTGGTTGGATTTGAGCCGTCTGGAGGTCTTTTCACCCGAGAAGTACATTTTAGAGTATCGGTCTGTCGTCTTTGAGGTAAGTATCTTGCCTAATCTTGTGTGGGGGATTTCCCCTATAGACTTGAGTCTTCTATGTTGATTGTAGTCCTTGTACGTAAGGTGACGAGAGCGTACTCGGACTTATTTGTGGGAGATTGGCCTTTTAGGGTTCTTAGGTCCTTATATTCACTCTGTATGAAGTTGTTCTTGGTATGACTGAGTTTCTATTCACTGGTTTCGCCTCTACTTGCTTATATTAGAATTTATTGCTTTAGGATTCAGTCTTATTGCCTATTTGACTCTTAATTTACTTAACTAGATATTTTACCTATTTTGTTGTCATGCTATCTTTTTCATCACTGCTTATCTCTATTTGAATTTATCATCATCTCATCTTATAATTGTTTAGTCCTATAAGAGGTTATGATTATCTTCCCGTTGCTCATCCTCAATTGAATTGTCGAATATTCTCGAAATTGCTCAACCTTAAAAGAAGTTTAGACATCCTATATCTTAGTTGACTTGTCTTTATTTGGAACTATCTGACTCGTGTTAGCTTCCTTACTGTTGAATTTTATATTGTTGGATCGGTACTACATATTGGTTTTCCCTTGTGGGATTGTTCTCTTTACGCCCAACAGTCTTTACTATGGTTATTCCTTGTGAACTGATTCTACTGTTTCTTTGTGATTTAAAGTTATTAAGTTGATTTACTTGTCGTGTTCTTGTATTTATTGTTATTGTTGCTGTTGTACTTGTCATGGTGGTGCACGAGGTTTTTGCCGTGCTGTTGTTCCTATTGATATATGCACATGCGGCGTGACAAGGCAGTATATATATATATATATATATATATATATATATATATATATATATATATATATATATATATATATATATATATATAGACGTGTGGCGAGACAAGGCGGGCACTTACTATATTATTATTGCACACGTGGTGAGCCAAGGTGCGCTATGACAGGGATTTATTATGAGGATTTGTGATGGCCTGGGGGCATTCTTGTTGTTGTTGTTGTTGTTGTTGTTGTTGTTGTTATGTGTGTAGCGGTACACTTATCTGTGTGAGCTTTATCTTGTGAAAGATGTGAGAAAACTTCTGTGTGTTGTCTGTTCTTTTCCTTCTGCTTACTAGCTGGTATGAATCATGTTAGGACACTCGCACATGTATACACGTAGTTAAACACCCTTATCGGATAAGAGGTCTTCTTGATATTGTTGAATATAAATGCACACCCTTGTTTACTTGACTTCCATATGAGAATGACTCTATTTTGCATGTGAGTGGTTAGTATGATTATGAGGTGTGATGAGGGAATATGATGACAAGTGTCAGGGTTCAGGTATTAAGACCCATATTGTATAATTACGAGATGAGGTGTCGCAGGGTGACTTATATTCAAAGGATATTTATTTGAAAAGATTTTAGTCGAAAGGTATTTATTTTGAAAGAACTATTCTTGAAAAATATTTATTTGAAGGAAGTATATTTCGAAATATTTTTATTACTTGAAGGATTTGACTAATTGATTGAAGTTGTTAGCTAAGACCTGATGTGAAAACTGCCATAGTTGCCGAGTTATTACTTGTCTTTACTGTATTTGTGACTTCGGGCTTGGGTTGTATTTCCGTTCACTCTTCTGTGTCCTTATTATGGTGTTCCGATGTCACTGGATGTTTCATTTCTTATTGCAATTACTGTATTTTAACCATATCACGTTGACGTCATATAGATATCATGTTTTGTTGTTTCTATACTTATACTTGATTAGTTTATTAGACTAGTAGGTGTCTTGACTGTTTCTCGTCACTACTCCACCGGGGTTAGTCTTGATACTTACTGGGCACCGCTGTGGTGTGCTCATACTATAATTCTGTACATTTTTGTACAGATCCATGTATTGTTCGTTAGTAGTTGTGTGGACCATTGCTGTGGAGACTCAAGGTAAACCTATTGCAACGTTCGTAGGTTTCGGAGTCACCCTCCTACTCTGTATTCAAACTGTTGTAATTATTTCCAAATAGTTATATTTAGAAGTTGTAGCGAACTCTGTAAAGCTTGTGACTTGTACTACCGGTTTTGGGAAAATGTAATTTCTATAAAGATTTCTATATCGAGACTGTCAGACTTTCTTTATTATTGTTGATATTCAACAAATATTAGGTTTATCTAGTCCCTAAGACTAGGTGCCATCACGAAACCTAGAGGAGGAGAAATTGGGTCATGACAAATACAACCAAAATCGAGTTAAGAATCATTACCCAATTAATATATCTGAAAATCCCTCAAAATCTCATCCAAATCTGAGCTTCCAAACTCAAGTTTTGATAAAAATGGCCAAACCCTCATTTTTGAAACTTTATATCTGCCTAGTTAATTCCTTCTTCGCTAACACGGTCAAATCCTCACGTCCATGTTGAACAAAAAAATGTTGACCAGAAATTCCTCTTCCGTGAACGCGAGTGACCTCTCGCGAATGCGTTGACCCTATGCGAATACGGGACCCTCTTCGCGAACGCGTAGGCTTAATGCCTGAAGATCCATCTGTTCATTTCTCTACGTGAACGTGAGGTCCCTATCACGAATGCGTAGCCTCAAGGTTCCACGTCTTCGCGTCACGAACACGAAGAGCAACTCAGCGTCCTTCCCTAGATGCCTTACGCGAACGTAAGACCTCTCTCACGAATGTGATGAAGAAATATCTGCAACAAACACCAGAAAAATGTGCTCTCTTTTCTTATGTCCAAAAGGTCTGTTAACTACCCGAAATCAACTCGAGGCCCCCAGAACCTCAACCAAACATACCAACAAGTCCTAAAATACCATACGAACTTAGTAGATCCCTCAAACCACATCAAACAACATTAAAATCACGAATCATCCTCTAATTCAAACTTAAAGAACTTGAAACTTCAAATTTCCACAACTGATGCCGAAACCTATCGAACAACGTCCGATTGACCCCAAATTTTGCACACAAGTCATATTCAATATTACGGACCTAATTCAACTTCTGGAATCGGAATCCGACCTCGATATTAAAAAGTCCACTACCGAGCAAAATCTTCAAAAATTTGACTTTTGCCATTTCAAACCTAAATTAGCTATAGACCTCCAAAACACAATTCGGACATGCCCATAAGCCCAAAATCACCCAACGGAGCTAACGGAATCGACAGAACTCCATTTTGGAGTCATCTTCATATAGTTCCGACTACGGTCCAAATCTAAAATTTAAGCCTCCGTTTAGGGACTAAGTGTCCCAAAACACTCCAAAAATCAAAACAAAACCTCACAGCAAGTCACAATAGTAGAAATAGATATGAGGGAAGCAGAAAATAGGGGATTGGGGCTATAACTCTCAAAACGACTGGGTGAGTTGTTACATCCTCCCCCTCTTAAAACAACCATTCGTCCTCGAACGAGCATAGAGACATACCTGAAGTGGTAATAAGATGAGGCTAATGACTGCGCATATCCTGCTGGGTCTCCCAAGTCGCCTCCTCGACCGGATGACCCTTCCACTGAACCTTTACTGAAGCAATGTTCTTTGACCTTATCTTTCTGACCTGCCTGTCCAAAATAGCTACTGGCTCCTCAACATAAGATAGATCCTTGTCCAACTATACTAAGCTGAAATCCAACACATGAGACAGATCACAATGATACTTCCGGAGCACAGAAACATGGAATACTGGATGAACTCCTGCTAGACTGGAGGTAAGGAAAGCTCATAAGCAACCTTCCCAACCCACCAAAACACCTCAAATGGACCAATGATGTCACGACCCAAACATATGGGCCATAATGAGCACCCGATACCTTACTCAACTGTGTACCAACATAACATCTTTTTCTTATTGTACTTTCATTGGCAAATGTGCCAAATGGGCCATCATGGGCTAACTAGAATAAACATAGTAGAATACTCTATATAGGACGACCTAACCTGATATAAAACTTATACATGTGATAAACAGGCCTATAAGGCCAACATGATCATTTGTAAACTCAAAACATAGGCCGGCAAGGCCATACAAGCATTCATATACATGACACCTATTTATAAGCCTCTAAGAGTACACTTAATATAAAGGTTGGGACAGGGCCCCGCCATAACAAACAATACATATCTAAATTATACTGCCAAACAAACAACTCCGGAGCAAATGGAGCGCACCAACATCTTCCGCTGAGTTGATAGCCTACTTGGAAGATTCTCGACCTATCTATCGGGACCTGCGGGCATGAAATGCAGCGTCCCCAGACAAAAGGGATGTCAGTACGAATAATGTACCGAGTATGTAAGGCACATACATAAGTACATAACAAACATGGAAGAAATATAGAGTAAATGACTCAATCTGTAAGTCTGGATAACTCTATAAATCATGAAATACTTATAGTGTCTTACATATACATATGAATGTCAGGTCATGCATAGATACATGTTTCATAACATCATTAAGCCTCTAAGGGCATCCCATCATATCATCTCGGTCACTATGGGAAAAATCATCAACGTATATCAGTTGATCAAGTAATGGTTCATATATAACGCCATAACATTTCCCATATCCCATATACATATATATACATATATATATGCATATACAATGCTATCTGGTCATGGGTCAATGTGCATGTATAAATGCATGAAATGCGTATGAAATAAGTTAATAAAATCTCTCGGTGCGTCATAAGACCATTATGCCTCTGATTAATATCATGAATTAAACTTTTCCAACTTACGCATTCTTGAGACCCATGAGCAGATGATAGAATAATATGACATATGGGGAATCAAGAACATAAGCATCTCTAGTATTTCTATGAATAGAGTCATTTATGGAAGTTGTGCATTTGCTCGTTTTGTTTTTATCGTATGGATCATGCCAAAAAGAAAGAAGGGATAGTCTTAACATACCTGAACTGATTCTCTTGAAAATCCCTTTAATGCACGTTGATTTCAACAACACGTAATGGCGGATCGAAGTAGGAAAAAATCCGTACGATATTCTTGAGAAAGATTGCACCGTACTCCCTTAGAATCGCAAAATCCCGTTGCTATTATGCAGTATAGTTTTGCATGAATTTCTTCACAATTTTAAGAATTGTCGTTGCTATTTTAAAATAAAGTCCCATATGAACTCCAAAATCTCCTCCAAAATGGATTTTTGATATCAATTGAACACAATTGTAAAGATGACTAACATAGTCATTTTTTCCACGTTTTTGAGGGCTATGTGCATAGTCCATGTGTATTTCTAATCTAATAGCCAAAATTAAGAGTCATTAGACCCTTCTCTACTTGCTGCCACATGGAGGGGGGGGGGGCTTTGTCCCCACCTACAATTATCCATAAATCCTTGATTAACTTGGTAATTCTCTACTAATCTAATAATTAAACAATTACCTACATAATTAAGAATTGTCTCAAATTACTTAAAATACTACTCCTTTTTAATACACTTTATACATCATATTATCATGGTCATATGGTATGTTATATGGCACTAGTCAGTAAATACCGGTATTATAGCTCAGACCGTATTTTATCCCAAATTACCAAACTTTGACGAAATTCATTTTGTTCGATTTGCTTACCCTCTCACCTTCACGAATTTACTTATCACTTGTTTGAAATAACATAATACTTATAATTCCAAAATAATCTCATTCACAAACTTAAGTCTCTTAACTTACGATGAAACTTTAACGTACGAAAAATACGGGATGCAACATCTTATTTCCGAGCTTATATCAATTTACTTATGGCGTACTTCCACGTACGAAAATATGAGGTGTAACATTATTCCCCTCTTTGGAACATTCGTCCTCGAATGTTGACTGATGCACTTATCATTCTCATAACCCATAGCTCTTGCGAATACTTTAATAATCTTCTTGCCATTTAGGCAACTGTTCTTTGAATAAATTTAAAGGCCAGGGCATTCCCCCCTTTAGGTCTCTTTCTCACACCATGGCCTGTGGTCTGAATTCTTCCAATCTCGTAACTCTTGCTATCTTCTGTCATGTATCCTGTACAACTTTTTCCTTGTATGAGCGCCTATGCGACCCTTCTCTCCTCTTTTCTCCAGCTTTTAGCCAATATCTAGGCCTCGCTTTGTAAGCATACATTGAGTTTGATAAGATGTCCCTCTAGGCATCTATAGGTGTACTGAAGTTCTTCACTTGGTACTTTATCGAACTTAGGAATATTGCTATATCTTATTCCATAGACCAGATTATTTATCAGCATGACTTTACTACATCTAAGTAGGTCATAATATACCATAACTCTTACCGAGATTTATCGTTACTGAGGTCTGTTACCAAAAACCAGCTTACGTTCGTTGCTCATCCCATATGTATAAATCTATGTACCTTAATGCATCCTAATTACTGTTCATCTTAAGAATGACAGACTAATCTCACCTCATACTTTGTGACTTTTGTTCATCCATTGTTGATTCACCTTAATGTTGATCTATCATCTGCCACTGCTAACTTGATCTCTTATGTAACACTGCCGCTAGGGCTCATGTCTCATTGGGGACATCTGGAGTAATTAGATTGATCCACCTAGGGGTGATACTATACTTCCATAACCGTATTTTATAACATCCTAATATGACTCACCTCATATGGGTATTTTAATCCTGTACAATTCATGAAATCCTCTTTGATTCATTACTCAATCGAAGGCCCAAACGTCATCCTTTATTTGTCGCAATTACACCCTTATTTCACTACCAGGGAAACATTCCATCTAGTCTAAATGCTACTAGTCATAGACTCCTTTGAGCTCATTCAGGCTATACTGAGCTTTATACAATTTACAGAACCCATCAGCTCTCTCTCATTTTCATAGGATTAATCCCGAGGGCTAATACATTCTTATCACCTTCTTACTCGCCCTTTCTTATCCTTACTCATGTCTTCCTACAATCTTGTCGCTATACCATACTTTAGCTTGCGACCCATACATATCCATTGACACTACTTGCAGCCTTCCTTCAACTTTCTTGCACCATATATTTCCTTGTGTTATTCTGGAACATCAAATGAGATATCATATCGTCTCTAACTCTTATTTTACTTTCTTAACTAGACCTCTTGATACCTAGAAACCATAGGCTATAAGATATGCTACTGACGATGCTGCTATCATTCCTGGATATTGAATCCCCGCGATTCTAGCCTTCTATCCAAAGTATGGACTATTCACAACCTTCTGCATTTGAGTATCTCATATGTTGTTCACCTTTACCTTAATTATATTAATGTCTCGCATAACATCTTCTATATCCTTCACGACCTCCCTTTCATATATGTATAATTTATATCTACAACTTGAACTTCTATTATAATACTTGCACCTTTTTACATGATTCGATGAGAGCTTTATACTGACTTTTTATAAGGCTGGTATTCTTCTAACTGGACCTTTGATATTAAGAGTGACTTTGCAATGTTCTCAATCACTATGTCCATAATTTTCTGGGTTCAATAATCAAACTCATGATTTACTTAGTTGATGTAAGTCTTTAGTTTCCTCTTTCATCGGATCAACCTTTATGTAGGATATATTCCGATCTGCGGCTCATGGTGTTAGTTAATACTTTTAGCCTTTCATAGAGCTATGGAATATCCATGATACAATCCTTTAGCAATTCAATCCTTTGTTTATGACCCGGGTTTAATTCTTCGTTTTAACTTATACCGGAACCTTCTATGGCTATATGGTTGTCAACATATATGTTGCATGGATAATACTCCGAACCCTTAAGTGTGTTCATAATGTAACCTACTCTAGATCATTAATGGAATAATTCCTTTCTTTCCATCTTAGCTTTCTTTAAACGTAAGCTATTACTTTTCCTGGTTTTTCTGCCCCTTGTTGTGTCCTTGCTTAGCTTATCTTAGTGCCCACACATATTGGAATGCCATACAATTCATATGATCTTGAATATTACTTCTGATTTTACTCCCCGTTCATTAGCCATGGTAGGTGCCACTTTCTTATGGAGTGCATACAATGTTGTTTTGAGACTGTTGTTATAAGATCATTTCCTCTTTAGGTCACTGAGTTTAGGTTGCTGCCTTCTTCCTTATTTTTATTAGCTAGTCTTTCATTATAGTACTTAGGGAGGACCCTCCGACTCTTATAAAGTTGTGAGCTTATTACATTGTATACTCGACGGAACTTCTGATGTCCTTTCTTGCCTATACTTATCGGTAGTTACTTATGCAAGGCCCCGGAAAATTTCGCTAAGTAATTTAGGATTTCGTGGTACCACATTGGCTAATTGTAATATTTTTTGTGCTATTAACATGGTTGGCATCAATTATATTTTCTATATAAGTGTACAAGTCTTGTGGTAAGTAATTTGGGGTCCAAAGAGAGGCCTAAGTGTAAGCCGAACGGGAAACGTTTCATAATAGGGTAAGATTCCAAAGGTACTTGCACTAGTCCCCACTTTGAACGATCATATCTAAATATGTATAAGTTTTTATGTGATGAATAACCTATAAAATTAAAGGTCTTTGACTCTAGTTTCCAACACTTCAAACCGTTTGTTATTTGGATATTCCTACACAAAGTTATGGTCAAATTACCAAAGACTGGAAAAATACGATCCTATGTCAGATATGCGATCGCAAAAACCATTATGCGGTCGGCATACTTGATTTGCGATCGCAAATCTGGTCGCAAACTAGATCAGTGTAGCCTAATTTTGGGCACCGAGTTTTGTGATGCATTTGCGGCCAGCATACCCATTCTACGGTCCATTATGCGACCACAGACCCGTATTCGGAGGGTTAATCTTCCTATTTTTATAACCCGACCCCATTTTAATATATAGTCTTTGAGGCTTCATTTGGGGGCATTTTTCTACTGATTTTAGAGAGAGTTGAGAGCATTTTATAGAGAGAAGGAGGAACCCAACATTCAATCATCCAATCTTGCATCAATCATCAAGAATCAAAGAACCCAATCACAAGTTCTTCATTTAAGAGGTAAGATTCTATACATTAGACTTAAATTTCGAGTTTGGGGTATAAGATTAGGTATTGAGGTATGATTCTTGGGTGTAATATTATTATGTATTAATGCATGTACAAATTAGGATTGTGGAAAGATTGTTGAACATAAATAAGTAAAGATTGGGCTGGGGAATGAAGGAAACCTTGTAAAAGAGATTTGAAATCAAGATGTCCACCTAGTGTTTGATAAAATGCTCAATGAGTTGAAATCATGAATACCTTTCTAATTTGTGTTCAATTTTATTATATCTCAAAGTAGATTGGGATTGCTAGGATTTTCGGAATGTCGTAGTAACTTAAGGAAAACTTAAAAAAGGTATGTATGGCTAAAACCCCATCTTTTAGAAATTGAGCTTCATCATTGGTTGTGTGAGTACGGTAAGACTAAATTGAATTGTTGTATTGATTGCTATTTCACTTGACTTGGTGTTGCAACCTTATATGCATGGAAACTGTGTCTCAAATTGATCAACATGCTATTCTTGATAATTTGAAAAGGTGCAAGGACTATGAATCATGTATCGAAATGCTTAGACCTTAGATTGAAATTGAAGTGCGTTGTTGTGCCATTTACATGAAGTCTCATCTACGCCTACAACCTTATTTGCTCTTGTGTGCCATACTCTCTTGAATTACAAACCTAATGTTGAAAATGGGAACAATGTGAAACGTGAATTGTGGAATGTGAAAATTGTGGCCCCAAGTGCCGGTAAACTAATACATGTGTAACCAAATATTGGAGTGAGATGAGTAATGGAAAATGGTAATGCCTAGGTAAGACAGCCTAGCCGATCGGGCCGGGATCGGACGCCATGACATATACACATGGCGGTTATGCATTGATGATTGAAATTGGAAAGTGTGAATAGAATATTGGTAACGTCTACGGGAGACGACCTAGCCGATCAGGTTGAGATCAGACTCCGCTCAAAATAGCGGTGGTAATGTGAACGATGTGGAACAGTATGAAATGCCCAACTAAAGGCTATGAAAACATGATGTGAAGGTTGTGTAATTATTTCATGTTGATAATGTGGTGATCGTTTAAAGTTTTGAGTTATACTTGTGATTTCTTATTCTTGTATGAAAGTTCTTTCTAAGTAGATGGTGTTTAGTTATACATACTAGTGCTATTCTATAGTACTAATGTCCCTTTTGCCGGGGCGCTACGTCTTTAATGGATGTAGGTGTTTCTATAGCAGGCAGTGTTGGTCGCAGCTAGAGCCGCATCATCCTTTCAGCAGACTTGGTGAGCCCCACTTCATTTCGGGGTCCTGTTTCATCTGTTTATCATGTACTTTGTATTTGAGCTATAGCCGGAGCCTTGTTACTGGCATTTTCATATTACATTACTCTTCATTTATGTTTAGAGATCCATAGACAGATTGTGGGTAGTGTCGGGTATTGGAATTAAAATAGAAATATTGATGTTTGGTAAAAGATTTATAAAACTTGTAATATTTTGATAATTATGTTTTAAGCTGCTAATGGAAATAAAGTGGGTGTTGTTAATGAAATACTTACAAAGTATGATTAATGGAGCCCATCTCCTATTTATTCATGAATTAGTTTGGGTAGAATGAAACCTAGCAGGCTTGCTCAGTCAGGTTTACTCGGTTGAGCGTCGGTCGCGCTCCTCGATTTTTAGGGCGTGACATCCTTGGTATCAAAGCCTAAGGCTTTAAAGTGTCCTAGGATGTCTTGGAGTCTTGTCTAGTAGAGTCCTTCTTTTCGGTGTGTAGTCGACCATATCTATAAGTTGGAGGCTATTTGGACATTTAGGAATTTTACCCTTCTTTGTTACTCCAAGATCGGGCATTAGAGCACAAGATAGGGAGCTAGTTTCCATTCTATGTCTAAATCTTAAGATGAGTAATTCATGATTTTGAAGCAGTAAGGAGGGAATGACCCCACCATTGAATATGAGGGAGATTGCCCAAGTGTTTGTTAGGAGAATGTATGGAGCCAGAGAGGGATTGGTAGAACCTATCACTAAGAGGGGAATGCCCTTATTCCTATTAATCTCACTGCACCACCAGATAATGTAGTATATTGGTATGTTACCGACGTGTGTTAGGGATGTGGAGTCGAGGGGCATCGATTAAGTTATTGCCCTATCAACCTAAAGTCACCAAGTAAGTCACTCCCCAGTACATCATTATGAACAACACAAAATTTTTACTCATTGCATATGTACATCCTTATGGAAGAATTCTCATAAACATGGTCTTAACAAGGTGTTGAATAACAAAACATTGCATGTATCGACTCTTTGAACGAGACGCATTACTCGTGAATCCACTCTATTACAAATCCTCTTATTTACATTCTCGTGGAATTAAGTTCTATAATTGTGTCCTTGAATGGAGTTATGACTGTAAGATTAGAACTTCCGACTTCCTTTTCTAAATTCTCAACAAGGGACTATATTCGATGAATTTCTTACAAAATTATTTTTTATGGACAACGTTTGCTCATTTGTGCCTATGCATGCACCGTCGTAAAGTTTACCTATGTGGTGTCAAGTTCCATGTAAAGCATCCTAGTATTGTGATCCTTTTCGAGTCACTCTTTTACTTAGTTGTGTATATGGCTTATATGGTTTGAACAGTCAATCTACTCTCTTGCGAGTATCATCATAAAACCTTTTCACTATCTAGTAACATAATAGCATAACTTAAAACCTATCACATGAGTGCATGTCAATCGAAATGGTCACCGTGTGCATAAAGTCTCTCTGAAAATTAGGATCCTCACATCCCCGTCATATGAAGATATTGTGTCGCCATAAATTTCGTGTCCACTTGGGACATCCCGCAGTAAGTATCTCACTTTGTCCTAGTATTGTGGTTGCTCGTGGCATGGTCGTATATGGCAGTTGGGAGTTAATATAGCAGAAGCATGTCCAGCTTATACCAGTTGGTTAGTTTCTCTTTACACCTCCATAACATGTGTTAATTGTGTTCTTTAGTAACACATTCATATGTCAAAGCCTTTCTCTCAATCAAGTCTTATAGCATTTCTCAATGTGGTTTGTAATGGCTAGTTGTGTAGAAGTGTGATGTAGTACTTCATTATGAAGTAGATTTGCTAAACATAATTGTATTTTAGAATTCTGGAGCTATACATCACGTTACTTCATACAGAGATCTTCTTTCAAAAATGTAGCTTCTCGTAATCGCTTTATATTACCACCCTTCCTAGTGGTTACAATGTAAAGGTTACCTCCATAAGGCTCTTTCACGTTCTTTTCATTTGTCTTGCATCGTGTGTTGTTTACCCGTAATCTTTAATGTGATATTATCTTAATGTCTCGACTAGTTATCACACTATACGATTCGATTAAATTCACCTCATTTTTATGTACTCTACAAGTACCCTTATCTAAAAGGACACTGAAAGTGGGTAAATCCCCCTTTACTATAGACCTCTAATGTCTTCGACTTAGTTTAAACTTGTTGGTTCCAAATGGTACTCATTAGTTTTACTACCCTATTATCTATTTCATCTGATAACTCTCATTGTAAAATTCATTTATATTTTATGGCATCAAAGAGGAAGTCTTGTAGCATTAAGGATGGGGACATATTCCTTTTGTTAGAATAAATAAATATTGCTGGTATTCCTTGTAGATGTTCTTCTAACAACCATTTACCTACTCTGCTTGTCTCTATGACTAGATAACCTAGGTTACTTTTCCCCGATAAATGCATTTAGATGTCTCATTCTTTCAAACTTATCCAAGTGGGAACTTTGAGGCCTTGTTTTATACCAACTCGTAATGGTTTTAAGTACTTTCTCTCTAGCTCTATGTGGGCTTGTCTCGTGGGTTCCAAAAGTAATTATTTCCCCTAAGTTCAAGCTTATATTGCTATAGTTTCAAACCAAAGTGCGTCCCCTTTTCAAAAATCTTAAATGGGTCGTATTGGATGGGTTACGTAGCCTTCTACTCACTCGGCTTATAGGATTATTGAGAACGTCATTGCCATGTGCGAGAAATTTTGCTACCCCTGGCATTTCACCTCCTTAAGGAGGATGGAAGTTTTAATTGTCTTTCTTCCCAGAGCATTACATCAACCATTGGAACTCCTCTAACCAATACATGATTTCACCCCCATGGTAGAATGTCCTAGCTATATGGTTTCACTCGTGAAAGGTTGAGATTAGATGCCTTCAGATTTTTGCACATATAATGAGCATATTGATTTGAAAGACAAGTTATTGTATCTTTGCTCCTCTCATATAGGATCAATTATCAGGAAGGGTTAAGCTGTTTAAAGTATGATAATCTCATAAGTGTTGGACTTCTTTTCATCCTCATATGGTTGTGGCATAGATTCTTTATGTCAGTTAACATTAAGAGTGTAATTCAACTTCATGTGTTTTGAAACCCATATCGCATTCAAGGTGCCGGAATATTCTTATTCTTGATAACTGGATTTTCCCTGCACTCTAGGAGACGACTGGGTCACATACTAGAATATTCCTCCGTAATGATTCATATTGCCAAGGTACTAGTGACCCATATAACCTCAGGAAGTACTCTGCTCAGCACCTTAATGGATTCTTGAATAATTCCAGCCCGATCTTGAACTCCATTGCTCCTCATTGTATTAAATCTATTGGGTATTGAAGGTTCAAACATGTCAAAAAGGAAGCATCCCAGTGTGATCACATATATTCGATAGGTAATTTTGTCGTCAGTTTATAATAGCACATCTTAGAGTAATTGTGGAAGGTCATCAAAGGTTTAGCATGGGCGTTCGTGTAGAGATTTAGAGTTTAGGAAGGTGAAGGGGTTATTCTCAATACTTTCCCCTAAAGATTTTATGTGAGTTGATAATGAAGGTTGCATAAGTGTAGTTCACATTGAACCATGCTATGAGTATGATGTTTACCATCGTTGTTCTACATGTATTATGTGTTTTCATATATCTATGTCTAAGAAGGTAGTTGGAGACCTTTTGTGTATCATCCCGGTGGAAACTATTGAACGCGAAGTTAATTGATAGTTAGCTTATGAGAGGTATCTAGTTTTCATCCTTGTTAGATAAGTTTGAAGGTTGGGATTGTTTTCGCGAATGGGTTGTGGTAAATCCTGTAAGTCGAGGAGGACACCTTGAAGGCCGAAAGTGTCATGGAAAGATTCGCTTGATTATGTAACAATTAGTTTTGATTTGAAAGGTACCTTATAGGTGATATGATTTAAAATATGCAGTCCATGTCCAAGTATTATCGTGATAATGTGGTGTTTATAATGCTGAGGTTCTTGTTATTGATATATACATTATGGTACTTTGTCGAGTTGTGGATGTGTTTATAGGATGGTTTTGGTGGTTCTCTGACAGGTGGATAGGCCTAGTTACAAAGGAGACTCTGCCGAAATTTCTGAAAAATTTGGGAGTTAGTCAAACTTTAGGGACTTAAGGTAGGTTAGAAAGAGATTTATTATGTTAAGTGTTTAAGTCGGACTCTACTCCTCATTCAAGGACGAATGATCCTAAGGGGGGGGGGAGAATGTAAGGCCCCGGAAAATTTCGTAAGTAATTTAGGATTTCATGGTGCCATGTAGGCTAAATATAATATTTATTTGTGCTATTAACATGGTGGGAATCAATTATATTTGGTATATAAGTGTACAAGTATTGTGGTAAGTAATTTGGGGTCCAAGGAGAGGCCTAAGTGTAAGCCAAATGGGAAAAGTTTCATAATAGGCTAAGATTCCAAAGGTACTTGCACTAGTCTCCACTTTGAACGATCATATATAAATATGTATAAGGTTTTATGTGATGAATAACCTATAAAATTAAATTTCTTTGAGTCTAGTTTCTAACGCTTCAAACCGTTTGTCATTTAGACATTCCTACACAAAGTTATGGTCAAATTACCAAAGGCTGAAAAAATGCAATCCTATGTCAGATATGCGATCGCAAAAACTATTATGCGGTATGCATAGTTGATTTGCTACCGCAAATCTGGTCGCAAACTGGACCAGTGTAGCCCAGTTTTGGGCACCGAGTTTTGTGATGCGTTTGTAGCCAGCATACCCATTCTGCGGTCCATTATGCGACCGCAGACCCGCATTCGGAGGGTTAATCTTCCTATTTTTGTAACCCGACCCCATTTTAATATATACTCTTTGGGGCTTTATTTGGGAGCATTTTTCTACTGATTTTAGAGAGAGTTGAGAGCATTTTAGAGAGAGAAGGAGGAACCCAACATTCAATCATCCAATCTTGCATCAATCATCAAGAATCAAAGAACCCAATCACAAGTTCTTCATCTAAGAGGTAAGATTCTATACATTAGACTTAAATTTCGAGTTCGGGGTATAAGATGGGGTATTGAGGTATGATTCTTGGGTGTAATACTCTTATGTATTTATGCATGTACAAATTAGGATTGTGGAAAGATTTTTGAACATAAATAAGTGAACATTGGACTGGGGAATGAAGGAAACCTTGTAAAAGAGATTTGAAATCAAGATGTCCAACTAGTATTTGATAAAATGCTCAAATGAGCTGAAACCATGAATACCTTTCTAATTTGTGTTCAATTTTATTATATCCCAAAGTAGATTGGGATTGCTAGGATTTCCGGAATGTCGTAGTAACTTAAGGAAAACTTAAACAAGGTATGTATGGCTAAAACCCCGTCTTTTAGAAATTGAGCTTCATCGTTGGTTGTGTGAGTACGGTAAGATTAAATTGAATTGTTGTATTGATTGCTATTTCACTTGACTTGGTGTTGCAACCTTATATGCGTGGAAACTGTGCCTCAAATTGATCAACATGCTATTATTGATAATTTGAAAAGGTGCAAGGACTATGAATCATGTATCGAAATGCTTAGACCTTAGATTGAAATTGAAGTGTGTTGTTGTGCCATTTACATGAAGTTTCATCTACGCCTACAACCTTATTTGCTCTTGTGTGCCATACTCTCTTGAATTACAAACCTAATGTTGAAAATGGGAACAATGTGAAACGTGAATTGTGGAATGTGAAAATTGTGGCCCCAAGTGCCGGTAAACTAATACATGTATAACCAAAGATTGGAGTGAGATGAATAATGAAAAATGGTAATGCCTCGGTAAGTCGGCCTAGCTAGTCAGACCGTGATCGGATGCCATGACATATACACATGGTGGTTATGCATTGATGATTGAAACTGGAAAGTGTGAATAGAATATTGGTAATGTCTCCGGGAGATGGCCTAGTCGATCGGGTCGAGATCGTATTCCACTCAAGATAGTGGTGGTAATGTGAACGATGTGGAACAATATGAAATGCCCAACTAAAGGCTATGGAAACATGATGTGAAGGTTGTGTAATTCTTTCATGTTGATAATGTGGTGATCGTTTAAAGTTTTGAGTTATACTTGTGATTTCTTATTCTTGTATGAAAGTTCTTTCTAAGTAGATGGTGTTTAGTTATACATACTAGTACTATTTGATGGCACTAACATCCCTTTTGCCGGGGCGCTACGTCTTTAATAGATGTAGGTGTTTCTATAGCAGGCAGTGTTGGTCGCAGCTAGAGCTGCATCATCCTTTCAGCTGACTTGGTGAGCCCCACTTTATTTTGGGGTCCTGTTTCATCTGTTTATCATGTACTTTGTATTTGAGGTATAGCTGGAGCCTTGTTACCGGCATTTTTATATTACATTACTCTTCAGTTATGTTTAGAGGCTCCGTAGACAGGTTGTGGGTAGTGTCGGGTATTGGAATTAAAATAGAAATATTGATGTTTGGCAAAGATTTATAAAACTTGTAATATTTTGATAATTATGTTTTAAGCTGCTAATGGAAATAAAGTGGGTGTTGTTAATGAAATACTTACAAAGTATGATTAATGGAGTCCATCTCCTATTTATTCATGAATTAGTTTGGGTAGAATGAAATCTAGTAGGCTTGCTCAGTCGGGTTTACTCGGTTGAGCGTCGGTCGCGCTTCTCGGTTTTTGGGGCATAACAACTTACCTCTACGCCCTTGTTCTTGTGGGGTTGCTTCTGAGCTGATATTTTGAGTGTCTTCCCAGTGGCATTCTCTTTTATCTCCGTAACACTCATACGTCACCTTTTTAACTTCCCCAACTTCTATATGAATATTTCTCAAGTATTATAATGTCATAACTGCGAGGCTGAATTCCCCATGTTGGGGTTCACTCTATTTATCTTGTACAATCTACTGAATTCAATATGTAGCCATAACTAGGCTCTTCCTGAATCAACTACTAACCACTCGTTGGCCCATTCTCATTTCATTATTCCATGTAATCTTTCTTGAGTTATTTCCTTTGTCTTAATTTACCTCTCGTACTGGCTCCTTATTTATCAATAACATCCCAGGTAGGAAACCTTACTTCCTTTCTTTGACGTCGTGTTTGCATAATGTTTTGGAATCGTAGCATATCTGCAGGATTTGAATAAGTGTAGTTTCATGCCTTTCTTATTTTTGTCGCATTCTTTATTTACCATTCCATAGTTACTAGAACCACTTAATTCTGACTTAATATCACGTCACTCCATATTCCCCATTTAGGAGAGTACTAAGAGTTGGAGCTACGACAATCTGTTTATAGATATTTTACCTCTTCATCTTTTCCTTCCCTCGACTATAGACTATGTTATACTGTCATTTCATTTTTTTCCCACCATTGTCATCCATGTATCACATCTTACTCATAATACTTCATTAACTCTCTTCTTATTTCCCGCTGACATTTATGCCTATCACCTTATTCTGAAAACTTCAACATGACATTCTTTTGCTTTTAGCTCCCCTTGATCCATCCCCTAGCTCTTCGGGTTGCCTAACATTCTCGCTCCACTATGGACGAAAGCCATACTAAGGTAATATTTATCCCTTCTAGACTTACATTGCCTATGTTTGCAGTACTCTTATCTAGATGTACTATTTTAGATAGCACCATCTAGGGGTTACACAAGGAGAATTATTACCACGGTCGTAATATCCTTCGAAATTGTCCGCTAGCGCTAACAATCCATTCAACATTTTTGGTTATTCTAACCCCAGCCGGATTCTGATATCCGTCCTTTTTTATTCTACTTCTTTAGCTCCCATAGGGCATAACTTAGATCGGTGTGGCCAATTGTAGATACCTCTGTTATAGTTGAAGGTAACTCAAAAGGCTTATATTCCTCTGCCTGAATTGTAAATATTGATAATTCTTCATTAACTGGGCGCCTTGTACCCTTCTTCATCTTGCTTCTTTTACTTGTTGAAACTTGTATCTATCTTATGAATCTCTCATTGCCTTTCACCATAGGGGTGGATAGATATCCTTGCCTTAAGGCTCTTTATCAAGAGGCTTACACTCACATATAATCTACTGAAGACCTTACATTTACTCATCATAAACATCATGAAAAACTGAGTCCCTCTAACTCAACACTTGCATAGCCACATTCAGTCTCTTACCAATTGTAGGTATTGTCTTATTACGAATGAAATAGAAGCTAGGAGTTTTAATTCTTATAAGTGAGCTCTAGCACACGATCTAGAGTAAGAAGAAAGAGTGACAGTCCTAAATTCCCTATAGCCTCCTGCTTATAAGTGTGGTGTACGACACACTCATAAACAAGACTCTACTAGACATAGCTTGTAGATTCCCTAGGATAGAAATGCTCTGATACCACTTTTGTCACGACCCAAATCTGTGGGCCGCAATGAGCACCCTGTACCTTACTCAACCGAGTACCAACACAACATATCTTTTCTATTGCACTTTTATTGGCAAATGGGCCAAACGTGACAACATGGGCTAACCAGAATAAACATAGGGGAATACTCAATATAGGATGACCTAACATGATATAAAAACTTATACATGTGATATACGGGCCTATAAGGCCAACATGATCATTTATAAACTCAAAACATAGGTCGGCAAGGCCATACAAGCATTCGTATCTATGACATCTGTCTACAAACCTCTAAGAGTACATACTTAACATAAAGGTCGGGACAAGGCCCCGTCATACCAAATAATATGCGTCTAAATCATACTGACCAAACAAGCAACTCCAGAGCAAATGGAGAGCACCAACATCTACCGCTGAGCTGATAGCCTACTTGGAAGATTCTCGACATGTCTATCGGGACCTGTGGGCATGAAACGCAACCTCCCCAGGAAAAAGGAACGTCAGTATGAATAATGTACCTAGTATCTAAGGCACATAAATAAGTACATAACAGACATGAAAGAAATATAGAGTAAATGACTCAACCTGTAAGTCTGGATAATTCTGTAAATCATGAAATACTTATAGTATCATGCATATGCATATGAATGTCATCTCATGCATAGGTAAATGTTTCATAACATCATCAAGCCTTTGAGGGCATCCCATCATATCATCTCGGTCACTGTGGGCAAAATCATCAACGTAACCAGCTAATCAAGTGGTGATGCGTATATAACACCATAACATTTGCAAGTATAAATGCATGAAATACATATGAAATACGTTAATAAAATCTCTCAGTGCATCATAAGACTATTATGCCTCTGATTGATATCATGAAATAAACTTTACCAACTTATGTATTCTTGAGACCCATGAAAAAAAGATAGAATAATATGACACATGGGGAATCAAGGACATAAGCATCTCTAGTATTTTTATAAATAGAGTCATTTATGGAAGCTGTGCATTTGCTCGTTTCGTTTATATCGTATGGATCATGCCAAAAAGAAAGAAGGGATAGCCTTAACATACCCGAACAATTCTCTTGACAATCTCTTTAACATACGTTGATTGGAACAACACGTAACGACGGATCGAAGTAGGGGAAAATTCGTATGATATTTTTGAGAAAGATTGCACCATACTCCTTTAGAATCGCAAATTCCCGTTGCTATTACGCAGTATAGTTTCGTATGAATTTCTTCACAATTTTAAGAACTACCGCTGCTATTTTAACATAAAGTCCCATATGAACTGCAAAATCTCCTCAAAAAATGGATTTTTGATATCAATTGAACACAATTGTAAAGATGACTAACATAGTCATTCTTTCCATGTTTTTGAGGGCTAAGTGCATAGTGCATGTCTTTCTAATCTAGTAGCCTAAATCAAGAGTCATTAGACCCTTCTCTACTTGCTGCCACATGGGGGGGGGGGCTTTTCCCCACCTACTAATTATCCACAAATCCTTAATTACATGGTTAATCTCTCATTAAACCGATAATTAACCAATAACCCACATAATTACGAATTATCTTAAATTACTTAAAATACTGCTCCTTTTAATACACTTTATACATTATATTATCATGGTTATATAGTACCTTGCATGGCGCTAGTCCATAAATACCGGGTGTTATAGCTCGGACCGTATTTTATCCCAAATTGCTAAACTTCGACGAAATTCATTTTCTTCGATTTGGTTACCCTCTAACCTTTATGAATTTACTTATCACTTGTTTGAAATAACATAATACTTATAATCCGAAAATAACCTCATTCCCAAACTTATGTTGCTTAACTTACGACGAAACTTTAACATACGGAAAATGCAGGATGTAACATTTCATTTCCGAGTTTATATCAAATTACTTATGGCGTAACGAAAATATGGGGTATATCAAATGAACCTTAGGCTCAACTTCCCTTCTTTCCGAACCTCGTGATGCCTTTCATAGGCGAACCTGGAGCAAGACCTGCTCTCTAACCATGAATGCAATATCACGAACATTCTGATTTGCATAACTCTTTTGTCTAGGCTAGGTTGTGCGAAGTCTATCTTGAATCACCTAAAACTTCTCCAAGGAATTCTGAACCAAGTCCGTACCCAATAATCTGGCCTCGGCCGACTCGAACCAATCCACTGGGGTCCAACATTGCCTACCAGACAGAGCCTCATACGATGCCATCTGAATGTTGAACTGATAACTATTGTTGTAGGCAAACTACGTAAGGGGCAAGAACTAACCCCAAGAACCTCAAAACTCCATTACACACGCACGGAGCATATCCTCTAGAATATGAATAGTGCACTCGGACTTCCCGTCCGTCTGAGGGTGAAATGTTGTGCTCAACTCCACCCGAGTACCTAACTCTTGCTATACGACCCTCTAGAACTGTGATGTAAACTGCGTACCCCAGTCAGAGATGATAGATACCGACATGCCATGAAGTTTGACAATCTCGCGGATATAAACTCTAGCGAGCTGCTTGAAAGAATAGGTAGTCATCACAAGAAGGAAATGAGCTAACTTGGTCATCATATCCATAATCACCCATACTGCATCAAACTTCTACTGATTTCTTGGGAGCCTAACAACGAAATCCATAGTGATCCACTCCCATTTCCACTCCGAAATCTCTAACGTCTGAAGTAATCTTCCCAGTTGTTGATGCTCATACTTCACCTGCTGACAATTTAGACACCGGGCTACATATTCCACTATGTCCTTCTCTATTCTACGCCACTAATAATGCTGCCTCAAGTCCTGATACATCTTCGTGGCACCCAGATGAATGGAATACCGCGAGTTGTGAGCTCCTAAAGAATCAACCCACGCAATCCGTATACATTGGGCACACATAGCCTACCCTGCATCCTCAATGCACCAACATCCCCAATGGTGACCTCCTTAGCACCACCGTGTTGAACTGCTCCTTAAGGATGAGAAGATGGGGGGTTATCATATTGATGCTCCTTGATACAATCATAAAGAGAAGACTGGGAGACCACACAATCCAAAACTCGACTTGACACATAAATATCCAATTTAAAAAACTTGTTGGCTAAGGCTTGAACATCCAGTGCTAATGGCCTCTCTGCTGCTAGCAAATATGCTAAGCTCCCCATACTCGCCGCCCTACAACTCAAGGCATTGGCTACCATATTGGCTTTCCCGGGATGGTATAAAATAGTGATATCATAATCCGTAAGCAGCTCTAACCACCTCCACTAATGCAAGTTAAGATCCTTCTGCTTGAAGAGATGCTGCAAACTTCGGTTATCAGTGTAGATCTCACAAGGGACACCATACAGATAGTTCCTCCAAATCTTCAAGGCATGAACAATAGCTCCTAACTCAAGGTCATGGACATGATAGTTCTTTTCATGCAACTTCAGCTATCTAGATGCGTAGGTAATCACCCTACAGTCCTGCATCAACACTACGCCAAGACAAACTCGTGACACATCACAATAAATAGTATAAAACCCCGAACTCGTTGGTAATACCAATACTGGGGCTGTAGTCAAAGTTGTCTTGAGCTTTTGAAAGCTCTCCTTGTACTCCTCTGTCCACCTGAACGGAGCTCCCTTCTGGGTCAGCCTGGTCATATGTGCTGCAATAGATAAGAATCCCTCAACAAATCGACGGTAATACCCCGCCAAACCAAGAAAACTCCAGGTCTCTATAGCTGAGGACAGTCTGGGCCAACTTTGCACTGCTTCCACCTTCTTTGGATCCACCTTGATCCCTTCACTTGACACTACGTGACCCAAAAATGCCATGGAATCCAAATATAACTCACATTTTGAGAACTTTGCATTTAATTTCTTCTCTCTCAAGGTGTGAAGCACAGTCCTCAAGTGTTGCTTATGATCCTCCCGACTCCGGAGTACACCAGAATGTCGACAATAAACACAATGACAAATGAGTCAAGAAAAAAGCCAAAATACATTATGCATCAAATGCATAAATGCTACTGGGATGTTGGTCAGCCCAAATGACATCACAAGGAACTCGTAATGACCATACCGAGTCTTGAAAGCAGTCTTCGAGCTATCTAGCTCTCGAATCTTCAACTGATGATAACTTGAACACAAGTCAATCTTGGAAAACATTATGGCACCCTGTAGCTGATCAAATAGGTCATCAATACGAGGCAAAGGATACCCGTTCTTCACTATAACTTTGTTTAACTGGTGACAATCAATGCACAAATGCATAGAACCATCCTTTTTCTTCACAAACAAGATAGGAGCACCCCAAGGTGACATATTGGGCTGAATGAAGCCCTTATCAAGCAATTCCTGTAACTGTTCCTTCAACTCCTTCAACTCAGGAGGGGCCATACGATAAGGAGGAATAGAGATGGGCTGAGTGCCTGGAAACAAATCAATACCAAAGTCGATATCTCTGTCGGGCGGCATGCCCAGAAGATCAGCTGGAAACACATCACGAAAATCCCTTACTACTGGGACTGACTCAACTGTAGGGGTATCAATACTTACATCTCTCACATAAGCTAGGTACGCGTCACACCACTTCTCAACCATTTATTGATTTTTAAGAAATGAAATAACTCTGATGGGAGTGTAATCTAAGGTACCCCTCCACTCTAATCATGGTAAACCTAGCATAGCCAGCATCACAGTCTTGGCGTGACAATCAAGAATAGCATAATGGGGCGACAACCAGTCCGTGCCTAAGATAATATCAAAATCTACCATATTGAGCAATAATAAATCAGCTCCTGGTCTCAAAACCACTAAGAGAAATCAAACACAACCGATAGACGCGTTCCACAACAAGGGAATCTCCACAGGAGTAGACACATAAATAGGGGAAATCAAAGAATCCCGAGATAAGCCTAAATGGGAGGAAAAATAAGATGACACATAGGAATAAGTGGAGCCTGGATAGAATAAAACTGATGCATCTCTATGAAAGACAGAAACAATACCTGTAATGATAAGATCGGAAGCAACTACCTTTGTACGAGTAGGAAGGGCATAGTATCTGACCTGGCCTCCCCCTATAAGGGGACCTCTACCTCCCCGACCTCCACCTCAAGCTGGCTGATCAGGTGGAGTAGCAGCTGATGCTGTAATCATAGCTTGAGGGCCTTGTGGAGCACGCTGTGGCTGAGAAGTCTTTGGAGGTGCACCCTCCTAAGTCTGGGGCAATCCCTCACCATATGGAAAGTGTCGTCACACTCAAAACAAGATCTAGAAGGGCGTGATGTTGTGGCTGGCTCAGGCTAGGTCTACTGGACTAACCACTAAAAGCACCCCATGCAAGGGGCACACTAGATACTGGAGGTGCATAATAAGGCTCCTGAGGCCTGGAAACTCCGAAGGACATGGAGGCTAGAAGAGCTGAATCAACAGGGTGACTCACATAACCCTACCATGTCGAACTGCAGCTGAGGCACAGGCACCAAAATAATGGCCAGACTCTCGAGACCTCTTGGCCTTTGTCTCCTCCCTCTCCCGAGCAAGCATGCCCTCCACTCTCCTAGCAATACTCATAACCTACTGATATGAGATATCTATCTCTAACTCCCGAGCCATGCTAGTCCTAATGCTGGGATAGAGTCCTTCAATAAACCGACAAACCCTCTCTCGAACTGTAGAAACCACGGACGGTGCATATCTAGCCAAGTTACTAAAATGAAGTGCATACTTTGGGACAATCATAGCACCTTGATGCAACTGCTCAAACTCCACGCGCCATACATCCCTGAGGCTCTGATGGACATACTCCCTCAAAAACACGTCTGAGAACTGAGTCCATGTAAAAAAAGCTACCTCAGCGGGATTGCCCAACTAATAAGCACAACACCATTAAAAGGCTGGTCCTCAAAGCTAAAATGTAGTGAAAAAACACCACTCAACTCTACTATTCCCATAGTACAGAAGATACGGTAGCACTCCTCCAGAAACTCCTGAGTATCCTTTGTTGCTAGGCCACTAAAAGTAGGAGGATGGTTCTTCTTGTACCTTTTGAGCCTACGTTGCACCTCTTCTGAAACTACTGCCCTACCCTCGGACTGAACTAGGGCTACAGATGGCACCGGTATAACCTCTGGAATTTGATTAACTTGAACCCGCTGCACCGAGGTGCGGACGGCGAGAGTCTGTGCTCCTCCCCTGACCTGAGATGTGACTGGAGCAAAGGCAGTCAACCCTGCCTGAGCTAGAGTACCAAACATGCTCAGGAACTGTGCAAGGGTCTCTAGAAGAGCTGGTGTAGTAGTAGTAGGCGTCTCAAGTGACTGCGCTCCAACTGGAGCTACTGGTGGCTCCTCTGTAGTAGCTTGTGCGGGTGCTCTAGCTGCACCACGTGGACGTCCTCGGCCTCTACCACAGCCCCGGCCTCTCGCGGCTCTAGCAAGGGGCGCGGGTGCCAGGTCATCTCCGGTTGCATGTGTCCACACCATCCGTGAGAGAATAGAAAACATAAGCTCAGAGTTTCAAAGTCTACAATTTCTCACGACAAGAATCAAAAGAAGTGAGATTTTTCCTAACAGTTCCATAGCCTCTTGAAGATAAGTATAGACATCTCTGTACATATCCGGGAGACTCTAATAAACCAGCTTGTAACTCACGACACCTATGAACCTAGAGCTCTGATACCAACATGTCATGACCTAATTTCTCCCTCCGTCAATTGTCGTGACGACACCTAGTCTCTACGACTAGGTAAGCCTAACACTTTGCAAAAATGAAATAAAAAACATAAAAATTTTAAAACTTACAATAATAGATAACTTAAATAAAAAAAACATTTGAGATGCTGCTCGACATATGCAATAATCACTCTCGAAATGTACACAACTTTCTTATCACGCCCCAAACATGGGAGGGGGGGGGGGGGAAGACCGGCACCCGGTGCCTCGCCTATCCTTGCGTACAAACTTGTGACTAAGTGGATCTGAACATATAATGTCATACTTTGACAATGATCCACATTGCAAGAGAATTTGCAAAGAAAAATATAAAACTGAACGGGAACTAGCGCTGACTAAGCATCAATATAGAGCTGGGCCAACAAGGCCGTCATAACTACTACAACTAGCAAACCAACAAAATATACATACAAGGCATAAAAGCCCAACATACTACATTAACTGACAAGATATGTCTACAAGCCTCTACTGATGGATATACTATGATCGGAACAGGGCCCCCACCTACCCATAACATATATACATATATACACAAGATGTACACAAACTCTAGACCCGGCAACTCCGAAGGACATGGAGCTTATCAATCAATCTGAACTCGGGCAAAAATTAAGAGGAGGTCTACCCGTCTGTCTGTCTGAATCTACATGCATGAAATGCAGCATCCCCAGAAAAAGGGATGTTAGTACAAAATAATATACTGAATATGTAAGACAATAGAATAACTAAAAGTTGAAACTGAACTGATAATATAATAACTAAAAGTAACAAGGAGTCAAAGATAATCTGAAGATATGCTTACCTGCTAATACTGACTCAACTCTTTCAATATAGTAAGTAAATAGATGTCCGGCCTAATAAGGATCGGTATATGTAACTACTCTACCATAGTAGGCTCGCTCATAGGCGCTCAGCCATAATAGGCACTGTATCTCGGCCAGCTGCGCTTACTCATAGGCGCTCGGCCACAGTAGGCTCAGTATATAACTTACCATCTGATCAGAGGTTGCCCAATAGGGGCCTGCCCACCGATTATAGCTTGATGGGGCCTGCCCACCGATTATAGCTCGATGATGGTGAAAATACTATAATACTGTATGTATATATATATATATACACACACACACACACACACACACACACACCCCTCTCTGCTCTCTTGAATGGAAGAAGACAATACTCAATTGAATATAAGGTCCCGATAAGGGAGAATACTGTAACTTATTAGACTAGGATAATGTATATAAATTTGGGAGTATGAAATTTTCTTTATGACTCGTTATCAAACACATATAGTTACGAGATCATGTCAAAATTAAGGAAGGGCTTATCCTTAACATACCTGAATCAATTCTCTTGACAATCCTTCTAACACACGCCAAAAACAGACCCGAACCCGTGATTTGACGGTCCCGGAGGGTCTGTAGGAAAATATGGGAGTTGAGCGTATGCCCGGAATTGAATTCCGAGGTCCCAAGCCCGAGAAATGAATTTTTGAAAGAAATTATTTTCTGGAATATAAAAGAGTTTTTGGAAACGAAGATGTTTGAAATTGATGGTATCAGGACCATATTTTGGTTCCGGAGCCCGGTACAAGTTTGAAATAATAATTAGGTTGAATTTGTAAAATTTGGTAAAGATCGCAATTCGTTTGGTAGAAAACGGACTTAAAGTTGAGAAATTGAAAATTTTGGTGTTCTTGGATTATTTCATGAATTAGGGGTTTAATTATAGTTGTTGATGTTATTTTGATGATTTGATTGCACAAGCAAGTTTGTATGATGTTTTTAGGTTGGTGTGTATGTTTGGTTTGGAGCCCCGAGGGCTCGGGTGAGTTTTGGATAGGCCATACAATGGAATTGAACTTAGAAAGTTGCAGGTTGTCAGCTGGTATGTGTTGCAGGCCCTGATCTTGCAATTGAGAGTTCAGGTGTCGCAATTGCAAGCCTATTAGGATTGGGAATTGCAAGGGTCACTTCGCAATTGTAAAGTTTTCCTGGCTATCCTTTCTCGCAATTGTGAGCAATTCTTCGCAAATGCGAATAACCTAGATATCCCCAGTTGTCGCAAATGCGACATTCCCTTTGCAATTGCGAACATCTAATCGTAAATGCGAAGACAACAGGTTTCTTAAGGGTTCGCAATTGCGAACCCTGGTCGCAATTGCGATATATGCAACCTGCTAAATTAAAACTTAGCCGAAAATTTCTGCATTTTTCAAACCTTTTCAAAACCTAAACACCTTTGGGCGATTTGTCAAAGGCAACTACTCTACCAAATCGATCGTAAGTCATTTCCAACTCATTTTCTTTAATCTTTAACATCTTTCAACATGGTTTCAATCCAAAATCAAGGGTTTTCATAGGGGAAATTGGGTGTTTTGGGTAGAACTTAGGTTTTTTAAATTTTGGGGATTTGGACCTCGATTTGAGGTTCGATTTAAAAAAAATTATATATTTGGGTTCGTGGGTGAATAGGTAATCGAGTTTTGGTTCGAATCTCGGGTTTTGACCATATGGGCCCGAGGTCGATTTTTGACTTTTTGGGGAAATCATTGGAAAACTTATTTTCATGCATTAGAATTGATTCATTTAGCATTTATTGATATTGTTAAGTAACTTGTGGCTAAATACAAGCGAATTGGTGGTGGAAACAAGAGGTAAAGCGGTAGTTGAGGCTTGAAATGTGTTCGTGGCATCAAGGTAAATGTTTGGTCTAACCTTAGCTTGAGGGATTAGGAGTCGTATCTTATTCGCTATGTGTTAATTGTTGAGTACGATGTATAGGTATGGTAACGAGTATCTATACGTTAGTGTCAAGCATGCCCATGAGTCTTATACTATGATAATGTGACTCCGTTTCGTATTGTTCATGCTTTATATGATGACTTTTATTGTTGAACAAGGCTTGTAAAAGAATTATTGGTAATTGATCATTGTAGATCATTGGCTCAAGTTGAGAATTGAGTTGTGAAGAAATTATGGTGAAGAGAAAAGGTTTATATTGTTGTCTCCCTTGCCGGGTCGTTATTTTTCATGATATTGTGTCCCTTGCCGGGATATTGTTGTTATGCTATTGTTCCCTTGCCGAGATTTTATTGAAATATTATTGATTTCCCTTGCCCAAATTGCTTTGTGATTGTTGCTTGGTTGAGGAAGAGTGTAAAGCACGATGGGTGATGCCGTGTATGTTTTCCTTGTGAGAGAGTGATAATGCACGAAGGATGATGCAGTGCCAATTTTGTGAGGTAAAAGCACAAAGGGTGATGCCGTGCCGCACGATGTACAGTTCTGTGCCATGATATGAGTGATAATGCACGAAGGATCATTCCGTGCCATGATTATTTGAGCTAAAAGCACGAAGGGTGATGTCGTACCGATTTTATTGATTTTGTGGTGAGGACGAGAGTAAAAGAACGAAGGGTGATGCCGTGCACTTGTCTGATATTTTTGATTCTTGTTAATAATTGAACTTTGGTGTTCCTTATATTTATCTGTTGTTCTTCTGTTATTGCTTGATGTTCCCCGCAGCATGTTCCCCCTCATATCCTTAACTGTACATTTCTGCCTTTATTTTCTACAATTTGAGGGGTCATGTTTAATACTGAGATGTAGGGGTCATGTTTAATACTGAGATGTATACCTGTTGATACATATATCCATGGTTTCTATATTTCTAAGATTTATTTCTTTTCTGTGTTGATAACTTTCAAGTTTATCTTCATAGAATTCAATTTCATTTTCTATAGTTAATAAAGCTTCAATTTGAGGGGTCATGTTTAATACTGAGATGTAGGGGTCATGTTTAATACTGAGATGTATACCTGTTGATACATATATCCATGGTTTCTATATTTCTAAGATTTATTTCTTTTCTGTGTTGATAACTTTCAAGTTTATCTTCATAGAATTCAATTTCATTTTCTATAGTTAATAAAGCTTTATTACGCAATCTATTATATCTAATTATGTCTTTGCAGGTTTTAATATTGTGTTTAACACAATCTATTTTTCTATTTATGTTACTGAGGGTTTTAAGAAGTTTCCATTTCTGGGTGTTATAGAATCTTATATAATGAAAAGTGTTATGTTTCATTTATAAACAGATTTTATTAACTTGATATGTGATCATTAATCTGAATATAAATCTAGTTCATATAGATCTAATATATCTATTTCTTGTGATACAATTAGTTCTGTAAATGCTTGTTCCATTATATATATTGTTTCAAAAGTAACTAAAATATCATAAATTTTTCTTTTAACATCGTTATTAAGTCTGTTAAAGATATATAATATAAGTATTTTGTACTCAATATTTTCTTCTAATAAATACGTGTGGTTGTGGTTGTTCATTCAGATTTACTATTTATCCTTATCATGTATTTACTAAACATATTCCCTCTAACCTCTTTGTTTATCATAGAGTTTATCATATTTTAATAAGTTATACTGAACAATCTTTTCTGGTCACTACCATGTTTTTCATGCTTCAATCATTTACCCTAACAGCGCCTCAACTCTGTGTACTCCCCTAAACGGCTTCCTTGCCTACTGGTTTCCACTTTAGGATGGCATAGTCTGGGCTTAACTACTCTCAGCATTATTAGACAGACAAACTTTCTCAAGATGTTCTTTATAACAGTACTATAACATGATAAACAATTATGATATTCAAGAGATTATAAGGAATATATGAGTTTAGTTAAACATGATTATGAATAAACTTACCTGGTTTTGTAACTCGTTTGAATGATCCATAGCTTTCAGAAGTTTGTATATAATCAGATATTTTATTGAGAGAAGATAAGAGAGAGAGAGTGAGGATGTCTGAGGCTGTCCTCCCTTCCTCTGATTTACAAAATATATAGAAAATTTTAACGACTCCTACTGTTCATGAACGACCTTTACTGTTCATGAATGTGACTTGTACTATTTACTTTACGATTTTTTTACATGACTCTTACTATTCATGAACTACCTTTACTGTTCATGAATGTGACTAGTACTATTTACTTTACGACTTTTTTACATGACTCTTGCTATTCATGAACGACCTTTACTGTTCATGAATGTGACTAGTACTATTTACTTTACATTATGTGTTTCCAGTAGCTGTCTTCTTCTTTTGTCTTCTTGTTGATACATTCATTCTAGTTGGACTTCTGGTACATAGTTATCATCTCCGTTGCACTTTGAACATATGTGGTCTGGATATTTGTGTCCTACTAGTTTGCAGTATCTTGTTAATAACTCGTTTGAAATAAATTCTTTTTTCAATGCTCTGGTAGTTGGTTGCATTTCTGGCTTTAATAATGATAAAATCCATTTCTGGACTTCATCCATATCTCCTTGTCGTAGTTCCTTTGAGTTGGCATATATCATTAACTGGTATCTGGAATAGTAGCTCCAGATAGCATTTCCTTGTAGATAATTGTTAGCTAGTTCTTGAATAATAGTTGCTATACCAATTATTCTTTTATTGGCATAGAAACTTGGTATCTCCATTTTCTGTATCTCCGGTTGTTTCTCTATCTCTTCCGGTATTATCATATCTCGTGTTAGTCCTATCTTTATCACCTGTATTATGTGTTTTATTTCATTATATAGTATTTCCGCTGGTGCTGTATAGAATTTGATGAAGAATAGGTTGCCTTTTGTAATTCTCTTGAAGGTGACAAATGCTTTGTATAGATCTGGTATTCCAATTATTTCTTCTCCGTCGTGGGTATATACTGTGCTAAGTAGTCCGTAGTTGTAACATGTCTTTACTAGGTTTGCTTTTGTTTTTGGCTGGGCTATAAGCCTATTATATCCCTGTAGTTTTTGGGTTACATAATCCTGTGTTGGATATGTAGTAGTAGTTGATCTAGGGTTTAGGTTCAAGAATGTCTGAATTTTATATATATTCTCAATATATGTTTGAGTAATATGGTTATATACCTTTTTGTTGTGGTGTAGGCTATTGGCATAGGTTGTAGTTTGTGGGGCTATAACTATTGCTTCTCTTGGATTTTTCGATGTAAATGGCTTATCAAATACGTTGTTTAGGTTTACATTGATATGTGGCTTTTTGTTAACTTGTTTGCTTGTACCTGCAGCTGTATATAAAGCAACTGTGTTATGGGTTTTTTGGAGTTTCCCAACGTCTCCTTTTAACTCTGGAAGTTTAGAGTCTTCCGATTGACTTAGTTCCGCATTTTTATAGTCATGCTGCTGACTTAGCTTGCTTTCCTCTAGCTGTTGTAATCTTTTTCCCATACCATCCATCTGTAAAGATAGAGTAGTAAAGATTGTAAATATGTCTTTTGATTCTTGGCTTTCATCTGTTTGGGTACCTTTGTCTTGATAGGTAGTCTGCAATAACATTCTTGTCAGTTCGTATTACTTCAATTGTAAATGTAAAATTTTGTATATTCAATACAAGTCTCCTTATTTCCTTTGTAGTTACTGAATCCTGTACTTTCCGTGTTATCCACCATTTTACTTGTGTATTATCTGTTCTTACTATAAATTTGTTATAAACAATATATGGCTCAAATGCTAACAAACATTTATATAATCCAAATAGTTCTTTCCTATTTATCTCCCATTTTAATCGTGGTTCCGTGTATGATCCGGAATAATATCTACAATGGTGTTCAATTTTTTCATTATCATATTTATATTTTAGAACTCCTTCGTAGCTGTGATCACTAGAATCAGTTTCTACAATATATGTAAACTGTTTTTTTTTCATCTGGAAAATATAGTTTTGGTAATTTTTTACACATATTTTTTATCTTCTGTATATGTATTTTATCTTTTTCGTCAAAATGATATTCTATATCCTTTTTTAATTTTTTCTGTAATGGTTTTAAGTTTTCTGCTAATTTAGGAATATATTCTCTTACTTGGTTAACCAATCCTAAAAATGATTGTAACTTCTTTTTTGTATCAAGTGTTTCATCTAAGTTAATTATTTTTTGTACTATATGGGTTTGCATTTTTATTCCGTTTTTATCTATTTGTATACCTAAAAATTCTATTTGATTTTTCATTACTTCTGCTTTCTTTTTACTTAAACTTATTCCTGATATTTCTACAATGTGTATGAATTTTTGTAGTAGTTTTATATGTTCGTTCTCTGTTCTAGAATATAGCAATATATCATCTATATATATTATACAATTTTCTAATTGGTTGAAGTAATTATCCATAAAATGTTGATACCTACCTGGTGCATTTTTATATCCAAAAGGTAATACGTTCCATTCGTAAAATCCTTGTGGTACTGTGAATGTTGTTAACTTTTTAGATTCATCTTTTAGTTTTAAATGGTAAAATCCCGATTTACAGTCAAACTTACTAAAATAGTTATAACCTTGTATTTGTCTGATTTTTAGTATTTTATTTGGTATCGGATAATTATATGTTTTTGTTTTTGCATTTAAGTTTCTATAATCTATAACCATACGGCTTTTTCCTCGTTTTTGCTCACTATGCTTATTTACTATAAATGCCGGGCTAGTATGTTTACTATTACTTTCTTGTATGTACTTATTGTCTAATAATTCCTTTATATGCATTTTAAATTCTGTTAAATCATTAAAATTGTATTTTAAAGGTTTTTGTGTTATTATGCTACTTTCATCTATTAGTTCAATCTTTATTTTTGTTTTATGTTTTTCCCATCCTCGGAGTGGATTATCATTATATAGTAATTCTAATTTATCTTGTAGTAATTTTATTTTATTTATTGAGAAAATGATTATTTCTATATTATGGTTGCTTTGTATTACATTTTCTAATTTTTGGGTAATCTTTTCACTTCCTTTAATCCAGGGTGTTGTTTTTCTTACTTTATTATTTACTCTTTTTGCTCCTAATTTTTGTTTACACGGGGTAGTAAACCACCAATGTGTTTTTGTTATTATATGTGGGTATAATTTATCTAAAAATGGCATTCCTAATAATATATCTTTATTTGTAAATTCATAACTATATATTTCTTCTATGGTCAATATTTTATCCCATATTTGTATTTTTATATTCCTTGCTTTGTATGTTATCATACTTCCCTCATTATTGAATCCTGTTACTACTATAGGGGTTTTTAGCTTTTCCCATTTACTTTCTGGTAAACAATTATGTCTACACATGTTAGCTTCTGCTCCTGTATCCATCATAGGTGTATAGTATCTATTATAATATCCTTCTACTATTATCTTGGCAAGTATGTATATCTTTGGCATTATATCAAAGTTCTTTTTATTATTATTTTCTTATTTTCATAACTTATTGTTAATTGCCTATCTTCTAATTTATATGGTTTGACTTTTTCTAACCATTTTATTCCTAGTGTAATGTTTTTATCGCCTTGATATATTTTAAAATTTATTAATATTGGTATTCCTCCAATAATTAATTCTTTTTCAGTTGTTTCTTCATTTTTTCTTAACGCTTTTGGTAGTTCTGAATTTTGCTGTTCTATTGTTACTATCTCTTGTTCTGGTATTAATTCTCTTATAACATAATTCTCTTCTTGTCCTGTATTTATTAGTATTAAATATCCACATCCCTTCAATTGTTCCACAGTGTAATTGTAGAGAATTCCTGTCTTGTTTTCCACATGGTTATTTCCTCCATTGATATATACAAATTTTCTGCTCATTTCGTCTTTTTGGTCTCATTTAACATATAATAGTAAAATAAAAGGAAAAGACTTCTCTTATAGATTATATAGAAAATACTTATATACAATTATATACAAAATATATAAATACAGAACCCGTCGTAAAAATCAATTAGTATTTTTCGGAAATTGGTCCATTATTCCTGTTATATAATAATAGTGTGGGTTTATTTCTTCTATTTTTTGTTCTATTAATTTTTGTGGAGTGGTATAATTTATTCTTCTTGATGTACTTCTTGATGTACTTATTCTTGATGACGTTTCTGGCATTTCATTATTTATTCATTTTGATGTGCTTAATCTTTCTTTTACTATTTCTAAATCTTCATCCATGTCCATTTCCGTATAACTGTAATTATTGTTGTCTATACCTGATACTATTCTTTCGAATGGATTTTCTATTTTTATTTTATTTATTTTATTTTTAGCTGTTATCTTATGTTTTGTTGTTAAAACATATAGATTTTTACATCTTGCTGTGAATATTTTACTTCCTGGTGCTAATTCTATTCCAGACATTTTCCAGTATAGTATTAATGATTTATCTATATTTTTATCATCTACTGCTACTGAATAGTTAGCACTTATTATAAATTTAAATTTTTGGTATATTAAGTTACCTCTTACGGCACTTATTATACTCTTTTCTATAGGTTGTACAATTCTATCATCTGCCAAGTATATTTCTATAGGGGTATCTATTTCTTCCCTAAAATATGCTTTTATTAGGATCTCCGTTCCTCCTAAGTGTACATATTTTATTGGATTTTTTGCTTTTATATCTTGTATTTCTTTATTTAGTAGTCTTTTATTTAAAATTGGTATTTGTGCTTTACCTTTGATGTATTTACAATCTATTATATGTTCTCTTTGGCTTACTACATATTATTCTTCTTTCTGTCTTTTAAACCAATTCTTTATTGTTGGTACTTCTAATATTTTGTCTATGCTTAGATCCAATTCTTTTCCTTTTATTTGTTCAAATACATTAGCGTCAAATATTATTTTTTGTTCTGAAGATTGTTCATCTTGGTGTTCTTCTTGTTGTATAATTTGTATATCTTTTTCAGTCATAATTTTCTTCATCTGATTCTTCTATATCCTTGTTTATTTCCTTTTCATTTTCACAGAACTCGTTTTCTGATATCTCATATATGCTATCTTCACTGCTTAGTTCATAATCTACATATTCTACTTGTGTATATTTATCATTATCTATCAATATTTCGGTAATTTGTTTCTTCTTTGGGTTTTTTGGTAATTTACAATCTTTGGCTAGGTGTCCTAGCTTTCCACAATTATAGCAAGTACATTCTGTTAGTTTTTTCTTTTTCCTATATGGTTTTTTATGTTTATAATTTTTTACATAATATCTTCCTCTTGGTTTCCTATATTTATATTTTGATTTAAATTTCTTTTTCTTTCCTTCTTTTTTGTAATATTTATCTGTGCAGCCAAATTGGGGTGCTATTCTACTTTTGCAACATGCCAAATTTTTTACTAATATTTTTTCCATTTTCATGTTTTCTTTATTTTTTTCACATAATTCTATAAACCAGTTTTGTAGGAATTTTATCCTTGCTCCTAATGTATCTGCTAGTCCTGCTTCGTTCCAATTTTTTATTATTTTTGAGCTAAAGGGTTCTGGTAATTTTGTAAAATATAATTTTCTTATCTCTTTACTTTCATCCGGACTATATGTTCCTTTATAATAATAGTCTCTAAATGCACAAGTATATTCATCTATATAACACATATTACATATTGCTAATTTTGTCATTAAATTCCAATTTGTAATTTTTTCTTTATTTTGTTCTTCTACTTCTGTTGTCATACTACTAAATTCATTTCTTATTGCTATTTCATATTTATTTAATATATCTGTAACTGTTGTTGTAGTTGTACCGTCAAGTTTTTTATTACTCCTTAATGTGTCTAAGCTTTCACTTGATAAATTTTGTAACCATAATTTTACAGTTCCTATTAATGTTCTTTCTATATATCCTGGTGTTTCCGTTATTGCTATTTTATTATCTATTAGTTGTTTTGAGATATATCCTATCCATAATTGTATTGTTTTATTTATATCTGCTACACAATCTAGATCTAAAAAATTATATTGTTCAGTTATCTGTCTTGGTGCCCATTTCTTATTTAACCTTTTATCCCATAATGTTTTGTTTCTATCATATGCATCATAACTTACTCTGTAATAGTTTGGGTTTAATTGTTTCGGATTTTTTACTCCTGATGTGCTTGGTTTATCCTCGTTCATATCTCCTGTATTTATTTCTGGGTTTATTTTTATCTTTTCTGTTTTTTCTATAAGTTCTGTGTATGTTTCACTTGTTTCTGAATAGCTTTCTCCTAGTTCTGTGTCTTTATCACTTTGGTCATTTATTTCGTTTATACTTATTTTTGATGGACTCTCCTGTACTTCTTCTAACTGTAATTTGAACTTTTCTATCTCATTTGTTAGTTTTAGTTCTTGTTCTTCTTCTTTACGTTTTTCCTTTTCTTTTAGTTTATTTGCATACATCTGTTTTAGCATCTCTAATTCTTTTTCTAATTCTGTTATTTTAGTGTTTTTTACTTCCTCTATCTGTTGTATTTTTTCTTTAGCTTGCCGTTGTATTTCTTTAATCTCTCGTTTTCTATCTATTTCTTCGTTTTCTTTTGTTATTCTAACCATGGCGGTTAAACTATCCTCTAGTTTTACAGTTTCTTTTTCTAACATTAAGTTTAGGTTATTTCCTTTTTTTTATATCTTCTTCCTAAGTTGGAAAATATTATTGTTATTTTTAATCCTTCTGGATTCTCATATGTTTTCTCTTCTAGTGCAAATTCTTCTTTATTCATCTTTTATCCTTTAGATAACAAACATATTTATATTCTGTTTTAGATATTATATCGATTAATTTAGACAGCCTAGCTTTGTTTATTTTTGTGATACTTAAGTATTCATATTCTATGTATAGTTTCTTTAGTTTCTTTCTAATTTTCTGCGATTTCTTAGTTATTTTAATTGTTTCACTGTTTTGCGGGTTTGTACTATTAATGTCAGTGTTATTTTTCATGATTTGCTTCTTAATATAAATGTTTATTTTCCATAGCTCTGATACCAATTTGAGGGATCATGTTTAATACTGAGATGTAGGGGTCATGTTTAATACTGAGATGTATACCTGTTGATACATATATCCATGGTTTCTATATTTCTAAGATTTATTTCTTTTCTGTGTTGATAACTTTCAAGTTTATCTTCTATTAATACATTCTAACGTGTCTTTGTAAGAAAGAACATTATAATTGAATCACTTGAACATCTAAAAGGCCAAATGAAGCAAAATGGTCATAGATCTTCTAAGTATGTGTTTGAATGGGTGTGGGCTCACTTCTAGTGGTGGCTTAGCCACATAACTTTAGTTTGCCACCTTTTAATTTGATTTATGAGTCACTTAGTTTGAAGGGTGGGTTGCCACATTGAGAAATTTAATCTTTATCCAATAATTTCCTAATTAATTAGAAAATATCCCATTACCCAGTAATTAACCAATTACCCACATAATTAAGAATTGTCTCAACTTACTCAAAATACAACTCACTTTTAACACACTTTGTACACCTTACTATTATGATCATGTAGTAACTTATATTAAACTAGTTCATAAATACCAGGTATTATGGCTCGTATCGTATTTTATCCCAAATCAACAACCTTCAACGAAACTCATTTTCTTTGATTCGTTTACCCTTTAACCTTTACGACACTTTACTTATCACCTATTATAAATAGCATAAATGCTCATAACCTTAAGAATATTCTCATCCCCGAACTTATGTCGATTAGCTTACGATGAAACTTTAACATACGAAAATGCGGAATTTATTATCTCATTTCCGAGCTTATATCAATTTACTTATGGCGTACTTCTACGTACGAAAACATGGAGTGTAACATCATTCCCCCCTTTGGAACATTCGTCCTCAAATGTTGACTGATGCACTTATCATTTTCATGACTTATGTCTTCTAAATACTTTAGTACTCTCCTTGCTATCAAGGCAACTTTTTTGTGAATAATTCCAAAGTCCAGGGCATTCCCTCCTTTAGCCCACTTTCTCACACCACGACTTATGGTCGGAATCCTTCCAATCTCGTAACTGTTGCTACCTTCTATCATGTAGCTTGTACGAGTCTAACCTTGTAAGTGCACCTATGCGACTCTTCTCTCCTTTTTCCTCCAGCTTGTAGCCTATCTCTAGGCCTCACTTTTTAAACATATATAGATCTTGACAAGATATCCCTCTGGGCATCTATAGGTATACTGAAGTTCTTCTCTTGGTACTTTGTCGAACTTACGAATATTGCTATATCTTATTGATATGCCCGATTATCTATCCACATGACTTTACTACATCTAAGTAGGTCATAATATACCATAACTCTTACCTCGATTTATCATTACTGAGGTCTGCTACCAAACTCCAGGTTACGTTCTTTGCTTATCCCTTATGTATAAATTTGTGTCCTTTAATGCTTCCTCATTACTATTTATCTTAAGAATGACGGCCTAATCTCACCTCATACTTTGTGACTTTTGTCCATCCATTATTGATTCACCTTAATGTTGATCTATCATCTACCACTAATAACTTGATCTCTTATGTAACACTATCACTAGGGCTCACGTCTCATCGGGGACATCTAGAGTAATTAGATTGATCCACCTAGGAGCAATACAATACTTCCATAATCATATTTTATAGCATCCCAATATGACCCACCTTACATGGGTATTTTAATCTCGTATAATTCATGAAATCCTCTTCAATTCATAACTCAATCGAAGGCCCAAACGTCATGCTTTATCTTTCATAATTACACTCTTATTCCACTACCAGGATAACATTCCATCTCTTCTAGATGCTATTAGTCTTAGACTTTTTTAAGTTCATGTAGGCTATACTGAGCTTCCTGTAACTTAGAGAAGCCATTAGCTCACTTGTTTTCATGGGCTTAATCCTGAGGACTTATCTATTCTCATCACCTTCTCACTCGCCTTTTCTTATCCTTACTTCTGTCTTCCTAAAACCTTTTCTCTCTACCATACTTTAGCTTGCGACCTATACGTATCTATTTATACTATTCGCAACCTTCCTTCATCTTGCTTGCACCATAGATTTCCTTATTTTATTTTGGAACATCAAGCAAGACATCACATCGTCTCTAGCTCTTCATTACTCTCTTGGCTAGATCTCTTGGTACCTAGAAACCATAGGCTGGACGATATGCTACTCACGATGCCTCTATTATTCCTGGATACTAAATCCTCACGCTTCTAGTCTTTTATTCGAAGTATGGACTATTTTCAACCTTCTTCATTTGAGTATCTCGTACGTTGTTCACCTTTACCTTACTTACCTTAAAATCTCGTATCACATCTTCTATCTCTTTCATGACCTTCCTTTCACATAGTAATAATTCACTTCATAACTTGAAGTTCTATTATAATACTTGCACCTCTAGTGCATACACAATCCGGTGGGAGCTTCATACTGACTTTTTATGAGGCTGATACTCTTCTAACTGGCTTTATTGTAGAGCCGTTATAGAATATGGTTGTTGTACTATCTCTCTTGTACCTCTAATATTAAGAGTGATTCTGCAATGTTCTCAATCATGATTTCTATAATTTTGTAGGTCCTATAATCAGACTCCTGATTTACTTAGTTGATGTAACTCTTTAGTTTCCTCTTCCCTCTGAACAGCCTTTACATAGGCTTAAGCTATCTTCCGATCTGCGGCTCCTGGTATTAGTTATTACTTTAGCCTTTCATGGGCATTATGGAATATCCATGATACAATCTTCTAACAACTCAATCCTTTGTCTATGCCCTGGGCTCAAATTCTTTCTTTTAACTTATATCGGAGTCTTCTATGTCTATATGATTGTCAACATATATGCTGCATGGATAATATTTAGAAACCTTTGGTTCATTCATAATGTAACTAACTCTGGATCATTGATCGAATAATTCCTTTTGTTTCTTCTCAACTTTCTTTAAACGCAGGCAATTACTTTTCCTGGTCTTTCTGCCCCCTTGTTGCTTGCATACTTAACTTATCTTAGTGCCCACACATATTGGAATTCTATACAACTCATATGATCTTGAATATTACTTCTGATTTTACTTCCCATTCATTAGCCAAGGTAGGTGCCACTTTCTTATAAAGTGCATATAACGTTGTTGTGAGACTGTTGCTATAAGACCATTTCCTTTTTAGGTCATTGAGCTTAGGTTAAACCTTCTTCCTTACTTCCTCAACTAGTCTTTTATTGTATTACTTAGGAAGGATCCTCTGACTCTTGTAAAGCTATGAGCTTATTACATTGTATATTCGACGGACCTTTTGATATCCTTCATTTCCTATAATTATCCGTAGTTACTTACTGCCATGCCCTTGTGCTTGTAGGGTTGCTTTTGAACTGATATTTTGACTATCTACCCAGTGGCACTCTCTTTAATTACCATAATAGTCATACACTACCTTTAACTACCCCAACTCCTATCTAAATATTCCTCAATTATTATAATGACCTTACTGCGAGGCTGAATTCACTATATTGGGTTTTACTATGTTTATCTTGCATGATCTGCTGACTCACCTATAAACTCCTGTTCAGCCATAACTAGGCTTTCCTAAATCAATTACTAACTACTCGTTGGCCCATTCTCATATTAATATTTCACGTAATCTTTCTTAGGTTATTTCCTTGTCTTTACTTACGTCTTGCACTGGCTCCCTATCTCTCAATAACATCTCGGGCAGGGTCCCTTACTTCTTTTCCTTGACGTCGTGTTTGCATAAGGTTCTAGAATCGTAGCATATCTGTAGGCTTTGTATAAGTGCAATCTCATCCTTTTTTCAAATTTTTAACGCATTCTTCCTTTACCATTCCCTAATTACTAAAACCACTTAATTCTAACTTAATGCCACATCACTCCATATTTTCCCCTTTAGAGGAGTATTAAGAGTTGGAGCTATGATGACCTACCTATAGATGTTTTATATCTTCATCTTTGGCATCTTTTCACATCATCGATAACCCTTACTCGCCTTGTGGTAATCCTTCTATACCAAGGATAAAGAAATTTCTTACTTACGAAGGTGACACTTAGTGTAATTGGCATATACAGTCCCCTGAGCTTAACTTTGCTCACATTGCTTGCTTTAGGGAAGCGTCTTCCTGAATGACCATTCTCTGAATTTCTCATGAATCTTCTTCTATTGTCCATTCTATTATTGTTGAAACGCAATCTGAAATTCTCATGATGCCGACTATTATCAAATTACTAAGTCCCTAATTCATGTTTAGTTTATCTTGTTCACCAGCCCATACTGATTTCTATTACTCTAAGGTCTAACTTTTCCTTTTAGTAATCATGTTAGAGTCACGAACTTATTTCTCGAAATGTGGATATAACTGTATGACCTATACTCTTTTGTTGTCTTAAGGCCTATCACCTCTCGTATTTTCCTTCCCTTGTCTATAGACTCTGTAATACTGTCTCTTTTTTTTTGGTCTACAGTTTCATCTGTGTACCACATTTTACTCATAATGCTTCATTAACTCTCTTCTTATTTACTTGTTAACATTTCTGTCTATCAGTTTATTCTTAAAACTTCAATAAGCTATTTTTTTTGCTTTAATCTTCTTTTTGCTCCATCCACTGACTCTTCTAATTGCCTAACATTCTCTCTTTACTAGGGATGGGAGCCACATTAAGATAATATTTATCCCTTCTAGGCTTCCAGTGCCTATCTTCTAAATTTTTTGATCGTGCTAGTATTCACATCTAATTGTAATATCCTAGAGTGCACCATCTGGGTGTCTCATAAGGAGATCTATTAGCACCTTTGTACTATCCTTCGGAAATTTCAACTAACTCAAACAATCCATCCATCATTTTGGGTTATTCTAACCCCAGCTGGATCCTGATATCCTATTCTTCTCTTAAACCATATCCGTTAGCTCCCATAGGGCATGTCTGAGATGTGTGTGGATGATTGTACATACATCTGTTGCTGTTGAAGGTAACTCAAAATGCTTATATCTCTCTTCTCGAATTGTAGATAATGTCCATCCGAACTAACTAGGTACCTCGTACCCTTTTACACCTTGCTTCTTGTACTTGAAGAAACTTGTACCTTCTGATTCTCTCGTTGCTTTTAACCACATCGGTGGATAGATATTCATGCCTTAGGGATTCTTATCAGGAAGCTTACACCTTTTAGTACACACATGATATGCTAAAGACCTTACATTTACTCATAATAAGCATGGTGCAAAAATCGAGTTCCTCTGACTCAACTCTTCTACAGCTATATCTCTTACCAACCATTTTTCTTGATGTAGGCATTATCCTATTATGAATAAGATAGAGTTTAGGAAATTGAGTTATTACAACTGAGCTCTACCACACGACATAGAGTAAGAAGAAAGAGTGATAATCCTAAATGCCCTGCAACCTCCTGCTTATAAGTGTGGTGCACGACACACCCATAAACAAGACTCTACTAGACACGACTTGTAGACTGCCTAGGATAGAACTACTCTGATACCACTCCTGTCACGCCCCGAACCTAGGGGCGAGACCGGCACTCGGTGCCTCACCTATCCTTGCGTACCAACTTGTGACTAAGGGACTCTAAACATATAATGCCATGCTTTGGCCATAGGTCACATTGAAGACAATTTGCGAAGCAAAATATAAAACTGAACAGGAACTAACACTAACTAAACATCAATATAAAGCTAGGCCGACAGGGCCGTCATAACTACTAGAGCTGACAAACCAACAAAATATACATACAAGGCCTAAAAGCCCAACATACTGCACTAACTGATAGGATATGTCTACAAACCTCTACTGATGGATGTACTATAATCGAAAAAGGGCCCCAGCCTACCCATAACATATATACATATATAAACAAGATGTACACAAAACTCTATACCCGACAACTCCGAAGGACGTGGAGCTTACCGATCAAACTGAACTCGGGCAACATCTACTGAGGAGGTCTACCCGTCTGTCTGTCTGAATCTGCACGCATGAAATGCGGCATCCCTGGAAAAAGGGACATCAGTACGAAATAATGTACTAAGTATGTAAGGCAACAAAATAACTGAAAGCTAAAATTGAACTAATAATATAATAACTGAAAGTAACTAGGAGTCAAAGATAATTTGAAGATATGCTTACCTGCTGATACTGACTCAACTCACTCAATATAGTAAGTAAAATAGTTGTCCAGTATTATAAGTCTCGGTATATGTAACTGCTATGCCGTAGTAGGCTTGCTCATAGGCGTTCAACCATACAAGGCTCTGTATCTCGACCATTCTGGGCTCGCTCATAGGCGCTCAGCCACAATATGCTCGGTATATAACTTACCATATGATCAGAGGTTGTACAATAGGAGCCTGCTTACCGATTATAGCTCGATGGTGGTGAAAATACTGTAATACTGTAAATATATAGACCATTTTCTCTCTTGATTTGTGTCACACCTCTTTTTTACTCGAGGGAGTATATAATGAAGTTTTTCCAATTTAAGTGACATTAATTGAAATGGAATTATTTATTTTATTTTAGAGTCGCCACTTGGAATAATTTATGGTGTCCCAAGTCACCAGTTTATTTTCAATCCCGAATCGAGAAAAATTTGACTTCATTTAAAAGTCTAGGAAACCAGAAAACTAGGTAAGGAATTCTGTTAACCCGGGAGAAGGTGTTAGGCAATCCCGGATTCCATGGTTTTAGCACGACCGCTTAGCAATTTATACTTGACTTATTTTGTCTAATTACTCATTTTAGGACCTATGTTTATTTTACCCTTTTACCGCTATTAATCACTTGATAATCCATATTTAAAGAATTAACTTATGATGAGTTACGTGTACGAATACTCAATTCCTAACACTTAGTTTATTTAAGAAAAAGGTTTGGTCAAAATTGCGCGAACACATACTTTGAATTTATTCGAAAAAATCGCAATCATGATATAATTTAAAGACCGCGCCTAAAGCATAGGTGTAAAGGTTCAATACTATGTGAGATATTTATTTGAATCAAATGAGACAACTTATGTATTAACTTCCAAACATGCCCAGATTTAAAAGTTTGGGACCTGTCTAGGACTGAGTCCAAATGAACTCTAGCCCAATACATATATTGTCTATTACTCAAACAGCTAATGAATTTAAATCTAAGAACTTGAGCCCGACTGAGTCTAGATGAATCTAGCCCAAAACCATATTATTAAGCATTCAATCAATTAGACATGATTAATTAAGGAAAATTCGGGCCTACTAATGAGTCCAAATGACTCTGGGCCAATATCTATTTGTGGACGAATAAATGGAGTTACCGAAAAAAAAGATTTGGGCCTGATGATAATGAGTCCAACTGAACTCTGGCCCAATGCATATTTGTGTGAAGGAGTTTGAGATAAAATTTGTAATGACATTTATAATGTTTTACCTATATTTTTGTTTATCTTTAAAACAGAAGGGGGCTTTTGAATAAAATAAATCAAAATCTTTGCTAAATTTGGATAATTTTCTTACGGATTTGCCTAAGTCTTTTATTTCTTATTAACTTAAGTTAAAGGGCTAAGTTTTAAAAAAACTCATTCGTATTTGAAAATCTTAAAGTGTAAAGGCCATTGATCAACTCATTTTATTTAATATAAAATCAGAATACAATTCCATGAACCCAATTGGTTTTGAGCCTCAAAATGTATTATGATTATTATTTAGCTTACTTATAAAATCTGGTTCTTCATGATTTTAAGCTAACAACAATCAGAATTACTCATTTGATTATTTAATGACATAATAAAACTACTAATTAAACTAGCACATTGTATAATAGGAATAGATAAAAATTATTACATCTAACTAACATGGACAGTGATAAAAATCTGCCCATTACTACTCTAAAAAGTTTTTTAAAAGTGCCTTTTCTTGTTCTTGCTATTACATACAAACGTACAGATTTTATGAATACATGAACCGTAAATAGATTTTGTAATTTTTAGAACACTTTAACATTAAAGCTAATATAGCTGAAAATGACCTAAAACAGTGTAAATAATTAATTCTACATGAGTTCACATACAACTCTCAACCAAACAACATGATTCATGTAACATTCAAACAAAATATAAATTTTTGATAACCAGCAAATCCTATTCATGATACGACAGTATTAACCTTACATTGTTAAGAAAATATCTTGATAGCAACAAGAAAACAAAGCAAAGAGATAAAATATATCTCTGAAAACTTGAGTAAAAGCAGCAGCAAGAAAATCCAAATAGGAAACCAAAATAACTTCAAATTCAAACCCAGAAATCCCAGAAAAATATATGAAACCAGTAGGAGTTCTTTGCTAAAAGTGAAAGAAAGAGACTCCAAAAATAGTGCAGAATCAGTGTATTTTCAGGAAATTTTCTGTGTTTTTTAGTGTCTGAATATTCATAGCTATATCAGGTATATTCAGGTACTTGTATAATGAAAAGAAAGAGTGTATTTATAAAATGAAGGAGTGAAAAGGGATAAGAATGGACAGCTAACCAATTTCAAATACCTTCCTTATCTCAAAAAATGTACAAGTGTCCCATTTCTGGATATTTTTGGATCTTATCCCTATTTTCCTACTCAGCATTGGGACAACTGTCCCTATTCTTGAAAGTTCAATATTTTCAGAAGAATTTTCAGAATCATGTTTCCAAAATTGACCCTTAAGGGTCTTGGAATTACCTCAGAATCAGATTAGTTTTGGGCCTAAGTTAGGTGACTCTTGGCTTGAGCTCTTAAGCTTTTAACAAAGTTATGGGCATGTCTATTCAGCGAGGCCCAATTTATGAGCCAAATAGAATGGGCCAACTTAAATGAGGCCCAATTCTCAAACAATAATTAAATAAAAATGAATAGTTGATAATAAAATATCAGTAATTAGTTCAGCCAAAAACAAAATAAATAAATAAACAAAACAATAAATGCTAATCAAAACAAAAAATCAATGCAAAATTAATGAAGATAACACATATAATGATACTTAAAATAGACAGAAAGCAAAAAAGGAGAAATAAATTAATTTAACACTATTTTTTACTTTATCTTAATAAATCCATTTTAATTAATTAATTAATGTAAACAAAATAACAAATAAAACACATAATGATGCAAATAGTAATAGAATACATTTAAGCCATGATTTTATTTATTTAATTATTAAGTCCTTTTAATTAATTAGAACAGTATATAACTAACAATAATAATTAATAATAAGAAAAAAAACATAATACAAAAAAAGGAAAAGAAATTAAAGCTAAAGAACCCTTTAATGGATCTAGTTGCTAAAAACCCTTGCGCCAAGACACTCTCAAAATCTAAGATCCCGAGTGAGAGATCTTGTCGCGAGGATTATTATACAAACTAGGTTAAGTTTCTTTTTTCTTTTTTTTTTGTTGAAAAAATATCAGATCTAGCCGGTAAAAAACCTCTTGTCAAGACACCCACCTGGAATCTGAGGTCCTTGGTGGGAGAACTTGGCAGGAAGATCTTTAAACGGACTAGAAAAATTGAAAGGGGGCAGACCTATAGTTTCTGGACTTTTAGATTTAAGATCTAGGGATTTTGGTGGGGTTTTTGGGGATTTGGTTTGTAGGGTGAGGTTCAGGGAGGTGAGAATAGTGTAAAGTGTGAGTTTGAGGGATTTTGGAGGTCCGCCGCTGCCGTAGGCGATTTTCGGCGGGCGGTGTGTGGCGGCACTAGGGTTTCGGCCACTTTCTAGGTGTAGGTTTGTTGGTTTTTTGTGGGGTTGGTTGGTGGGGTGAGGTAGAGAAGAAGAAGAGGAGTTGATTGATGTTGGTTTGGGGTTATTTGGTTATGTCCGGCCGGCAGAGGCGATTTTCGGCCGGTGGCTCTAGGCGGAAGGTGGAGAGGCGGCTAGGGTTTAGGACAGGGGTGTTAGGGCGGCTAGGGTTTGGTGGCGGCTTGGGAGAGAGAGATGTGAGATATGGGGAGATGTGAAATGAGGGGGGTAGGAGGTGTTAGGACATATATATATATATTAAAGGGGGAGGGAGTTCCGGACCATTAGATCTATTAGAGATCAACGATCAAGATTTTTTTTGGGGGTGAGGGGAGGGGGGAACAATGCCGTTTTGGGTAGAAAGGGGTTGCACTGGTTCAAAAGGGGTGGGCTTGGGTATTTTTGGGTTATGTTTTGGGATTGGGCTTGGTTTAAATATTGGCCCAGTCCGATTTTGAAGAAACAAAGACCCCTTTTTCTTTAATTAATTTTAAAACCTAACTAATTTTAATAAAATCCTAGATTAAACACTAAATTGTCTCACATTATAAAATTACACTAATTATCTATTTGTATTATTTACATAATTAGTCAATCTTAAGTTTTAAAAAAGAAAAATTACTAGTTTTTAACAATGAAACTAAAAATGTCAAAAATAAATAATTTTTGTGATTTCCTTTTAATAAAGTAATTAAATTATGTAATTAGGAATTAAATTAAATTAAAAACCTAATAATGTAGAATGATGAAAGTTTAAATATTTTTTGTTAGTTTTCATAACTTTAAAAATGAAAAATGCAAATAATTCCAAATAAATACCAAAAATCCTAAAAAATCTAAAAATAAATAGGGCTAATTTATTTATTAATTTTGCAGGAATAGTTTGATGTGGTAAATATTACATGCTCACAGCTGCCTCTCTTTGCTCGGAAACACAAAGAATTTTTGGGCAAAGACAAAGTGAGCAGTCACAAACACATTTTACCCGTTTTGATAATCCGTGGTAAGTATTTTGAAAAAGTTTGACTAAACCTTGCTTCAAAGATTGCCTACATATCCTTGGCTATAAAAGAATCAGGTCAGTGTTGTTTTGGAAGTTTTGGTTGTTGGGACTACCAGAAAGTTGTGATTTCACTGCGGTTACTGCTGTTAGTGCTGCTGAACTCCTTATTACACCCAAGTAAAAATGAAGAAAACTAACTAAACCTATCAAGTACGAGTTACAAGATTCCTCAGTAAATTTTCGAAGCTTGGTCTCGAGTCTTGGCTGGTTCTTTATGCAGACTCTGATCTGGATCTTGATGTTTGTTAGCTGCAGGTGCTGGTCCAATCTTCTTCATCTTTTTTCAGATCAAGACAGGACATGCAAACTGGTGACTTCAATCTTGTCTTGAGTAGTCCATATCTTCTGCGCTTCTGCGCTTTGGGTTTAACTTCTTTTTTTTCTTCTTTTCTTTTATTCTGGATTGAGACTTCTTCTTTTGGTTGTCTCAAAACTTGTGCCTCAAGGTAAAAATATGTTCAAGCACCAAACCAAATGAAACAAACGAAATTTTCCGCCCAAATTTTCACTAGAAACATTTCGTGAGTTATTTGTAACCAAAACTCTATACTATCTCATTATTGAAAGCAATAAAATTCAGACATCGTGTTTTGGAAATAATCAGCCTCTTGGGCCTGTAAGAAGACATTGACCATCTCGGCCTCATCCATCGGTGGTGTTACCCTGGCCGCTTGTTCACGCCATTTGATAGCGTATTCCCGAAAACTTTGCGAGGTTTTATTTTTGAAGTTGGTCAAAGAATTCCTGTCGGGGTCTATATCCACGTTGTATTGAAATTGCCTTGCAAAATCCTGGGCCAGGTCATCCCATATGTGCCAATGAGAGATGTCTTGGTCCATACACCACTCAGAAGCAATTCCGGTAAGGCTCTCTCCGAAGTAGGCCATTAACAACTCCTCTTTTCCACTAGCACCCCTCAGCTGGTTGCAATATCGCTTTAAGTGAGTGATCGGGTCTCCATGCCCGTCATATTTTTCGAACTTTGGCATTTTAAAACCAACGAGTAAATGCACGTGAGGGAACATGCACAGATCAACATAAGAAACGCTCTTGTGGCCACTCAGGCCTTGCATATTCTTGAGGCTTTGCTTGATGCTTTTCATTTTTCATGCTATCTCTTATTGTTCAGGATTCCTTACGGATTTCTCATCTTCTATGGGAGACTCACATTGTAGATGCTGAGGATAAGAATTTGGGGTAACCCGAGCAGAGTCCAATTGAAATTGGGGTGTTTAGAAAGTGAAAGTTGACGGTTCAAAGCTTTGTCGAGGCAGTATTGGTTCTGCCATAGTAGAGGTTGGTGGTGTTGTGAACACTGTGGATGCTATTCTTGAAAATGGTGTCTGGGGTGAACCTCAGAAGGCGTACCTGTGAAATTGGCCGACATGGTGGGGTACCCAAAAGAAATGTGTGGGTTAGTTACTGGAATAGGGACATTGGTGATTCCTCCCATCCTAGGGATTAACTTAGGGAAACTAGGGATAGTACTGGGTGTGAAGCCAGATTGCCACAAAAACCAACCACTTAAAAACAGTACCTGGTCCTAATAGCACACACAACAAATGGGTTAGTTCGAGACAATTAATACATAGGGAATCAAATATTGGGGGATGTAATGCACCTGAATAGTTAAATGTGTCTAAATGATTGCGACGGTTGTATGTCTCATCCCGGCCTTGCTATTTCTTTTATCAACTTTCAAATCCTGAATTTTTTTCATTCTATTTTCCTTTTCTTTTCTCTCCCTTCTTTTGATTTATTTTTATGCAGGTTGTGTATAGCTATGATTGAATCCGATGAGGATTGCCTACGTATCACAACGCCGCAAGAATCAGATCATTGCGTAGTTTAGGGAATAAATGCAAAATAAAAGAAAATTTTTGGGGTTTTAAATTTTTCATTAAACAAAATCTTTTTGGTTTTTCTATTAGAGGGACTTAAAAGGACTAACGACTATGAAAGGAAACATACAGACTCGAAATAAACAACAACACGACTTGAAAAGTAAAGTACAGACTCAAACCTGAAAACTTAAAAGTACATAAGAGCTTCTACTGATACTCTAGGAGCCTGCGGGACATTAGCCGGTCTTTGTGCGGGCCTTTGTGCAATATCTTCTTGGAGACAGTCTAAATCATCCATTACCTGGCGAACGAAGTTCATCATGGTAGCAAAAACATAGACCTAGTCATGTCTTCACATTCGTGACATTTCATCACGCCATAGTCAGCTATCTCCTTGATCCTTGTTCTGATAATTCCTTTTTCTTGAAGTAGACGCCCGATTTGCTGTGCCCGGGCTTCCAACACTTGTGTGTCCATGTTGTTTTGGTCCTGTAGCGGTTGCACGCTTTCTTCTAGTTGGAAAATTAATGCATAGCAATGCTCTTTTTCTATCTTAAAATCTTTTGTTTGCCGGACCATTTCATTTTCAAAGGCAAACAACTTTTTCTTTAGAACTGTTACTTCTTTGTCATATTTCTGCTTCAAGTGGTGGGCAAATTTGGCCAACTTTGTTTGAGCGCTTAGCAAATCTTTTTCAGCCTTTGTCAAGTCAACTGCATAGTCATATACGTTCATTCTTAGGTTGTTGATGAGTTTTCCATCTTTCTCGCTCCTCACAGGCATTTTCGCAGCTATCCTTATGTCCCGGAGTTGGGCTCGGAGCGCCTCGTTCTCTCGGGTCAACTTTCTCTTTTCACCTTCGACCACCTGCTCTTGTAAGTCATTGTCAAATGCGAGGTTCCTTAACTTTTCCTCTAAGGCATAGATGGTGGCTTTATACTTCTTTCTTTTTTCTCCCCAGGTGAACCGTTCTTCGACTTTATCATCAAAAGCTTTGATATGAGGCCTTTTGGCGGGCCTTTCATGTTCAGGCTCTGGCTCATCATTAATGCAATGCTTTTTATCAAGCTATGTGGCATAGCCTGGATCTACTTCACCTTTTGCAAGATCATGCACTTGTGTATTCTCTTTCAAGTATCGGAAACCATCCCAGATTTGTTGGACTAAAGCCTCGGGATGTGGGGCTTCAGGGTGTAGTTCAATAACTTGGACACTCAGGTCTTCATCCTTAGGCACCACTTGATATCTTCCCAACTGCCTCAGAACCCTCTGCAGCGCATAGGGTTGGACACTTCTGAAGCCCATCAATAGAAAATAATTCTTTGTGGCTGACATGTATATGACTTCCCTTATCGGGCTCCATCAAAAAGTCCACTCAATTTGATTTGCCTTTAAAGTTCTCAAGTGGACAATCCAAGCTTCAACCCCTTCCGGAGAGTCGTAATCTTTCACTCTTTCTTCATAGTTTTCAATGAAGTTGCTCTTGCTTGGCTGTAGTACATAAATTTTGGATGATGGTGAAGGTGTTCAATTAGCCACATTTGTAAAAGAATATTGCAACTTTCGAAGAATGTCGCCCCCGACTTACACTGTGTCAGTGCCCGGTTGATATCCGATAATATTTGTGGAGCAAGTGTATGATCTTTCTTCGCAGTTAGGACTTGCAAAATTCTAGCCATACGGATATCGACTGTCCCCTTTTCATTTAGGAAGACCATGACTCCCAGAAATGCCACTATGAAGGCAAAGCGATGACGAATTTTCTAAGTGTCTTTTCTTTGCTTGTTGGTCAACCCTTTTTCATGCAGTTCAAACCCCTCTGGATGCCCATACCTGGAGTACATGAATTAGAATGAACATCAATCCTCGTTTACACACTTCTTTCTTATTTTCTTATTGATGTTCATAATATCAAAGAAATAGTGCACTGACATAGGCCTCAGGAATATAAGATGCTGATTTCTTAAGTCCTTGTCGAAACCTGTATACCCAGCTATTTCCTCTAGGGTAGGAGTGAGCTCGAAGTCCAAGAAGCAGAATATGTTGCGGATAGGATCCCAAAAAGTCACTAACGCTTTGATTAGATTGTTCTGGGGTTTGACTTTCATGATATCCGTGAGAGCACCCAGATGTTTAACTACCCAGTCTTGCCCGTCTTGGTCTAAATCATACCACCACATTTGAAGCTGTAGTCGAGCTTGCTCTACGACATTTAATGGTGGGTTCTAGACAGTATTCATTCTGTACCTATGAGTGGGTAGGGTTAAGGTTGACTCTAGTTTGAAAAACAGACCAGTAGACTCTTTTTTCAAGGACTAGTTTTTTTTTAATTTTCAAAGTGAAATTACCAAAAGGTGGCTATTTGTGCAACATTGACAAAAATGATCATTTTGGCAATAGTGGCCCCTTCTTACTTTTAACTAAAGCTTTGAGGCCTAAGTAAGGTACTTTTCTAGGAAAAAGTGATGATTTATTGATAGACATGTCTATTTTTAATGAAAATAGCCCTTGGATAATGTAAGGTGTTCTAAGGCTATTCTGGAAAAAACGACGCAAGACCTAACCGAAGTTGGGTCGGTTAGTTTTTGACCAATGGACATATTTTATTTATTCGGTTTGAAAAATTCGGGGTTAGTACCGATGAAGTTTGCCTACGTATCTCACATCTGGTGAGAATCAGACCTGTGTAGTTCGGTCAGTTTTGACATAATTGGAAAAACATGATATTGACTCACTTTCATTTTTTTGAAATACATTTTCTTTTCCTCTCTTTTTTTTTCAAAAATTTTGGCATAGTTTCGAGGCATTTTTAAATACCGGGGTTTTCAAAACCGAATGAATTCTCTATCCTACCTCAGTCTTAGTTTTTCTGTTGTTTTTCCTTCCTTAGCTGGTCAACACGCAAGCTGAATCAAATAAATGTACAAATAGCACGTAAGATGCATCAAGATGGTCTTTTATTTCGGGTACACCTGTCCTAGATGGACCCAACCCCTGTGTTGAGTCCCCAAAGTCAAATGCACGTGATGAAAACAAATGTTCCTACTAGGGATTCAGCATGAGGTTATGTTGTTCTAGGTGTAAATCTAGGGTTGTGTTCTAGACTTGGCTTACCCAAGCGGACAACTTGAGCCGAGGTGGGAGTGACATACCAGGAGCACGAAAGTCTACCCGGCCTAGTGGATGATCCATCCTTGTTCTATTTGGTATGATCTTTAACAGAAAAGCGGGTCATGCGAACGTGTGCACCATTTTTTAGAAGACTCGAAAGGAAGACGTAAGAAGACAGTTTAATATAGCTCAAATAATAGCAAAGCGGTAAATAAGCGGCAATTAGCACATTAGGCCCACACAATACAGTAATATCAACTATAAATAAAGCCAAGTAAAAATCACATTAACAAGCTCGAATTACTGAACCCTGAACCAGATATTTTGGGTTTTGATCCCCAGCAGAGTTGCCAGAGCTGTCACACCTCATTTTTATCCGGGGGGAGGGGGAAGGGGGAGGGTTATAAAGTAGTTTTTCCAATTTAAGTGACATTAATCAAAATGGGATTATTTATTTTATTTCAGAGTCGCCACTTGAAATAATTTATGGTGTTCCAAGTCACCGATTTATTTTAAATCCCGAATAGAGGAACATTTGACCTCATTTAAAAGTCTACGAAACCAGAAAACTAGGTAAGAAATTTTGTTAACCTGGGAGAAGGTGTTAGACAATCACGATAGTAATTTAAAAACCGTTCCTAAAGCATTTCTATGAATATATGATTAAGTCATTTTATTTATTAAATATTTGACCATGGTCACGCGGACCTATACCTTGGTTTATCTTGGGCATCACAACTATGTCACTCATGCGTGTACATAATTATAATAATTAGTCCAATTTAAAGTGTACCTCAAGTTGTGATTGTGTCTCTAAGCTAAGTATTCTACATCATGTAACTAGGTGTAAAGGTTTAATTGTGATGACCCGGCCAGTCGTCTCATGAGTTACCGCTCCGTTTTACCCTATTTAGCTTCTTTACGCTTCCTTATCCGTGTTTTATGTGATTGGGTTGATTAGTTCGTGTTCGGAGAGGATTTGGTAAGAAATGAGGCACTTAGTCTTTTTTAAGAAGGCTTAAGTTGGAAAAGTCAATCGGATGTTGACTTATGTGTTAGAGGCTCGGAAGTGAGTTCCGATGATTCGGTTAGCTTTGGGAGGTGATTTGTGACTTATGAGCACGATCGGAATGGGATTTGGAGTTGTAGAGAAGATTTAGGCTTAAATTGGCGAAGTTAATATTTTGGCGGTTCCGATTGATAGGCGAGATTTTGATACAGGGGTGGGAATGGAATTCCGAGAGTGACAGTAGCTTCGTTGTGTCATTTGGGATGTGTGTGCAAATTTTGAGGTCATTCGGACGAGATTTAATAGACCTTTTGATCGAAAGCATAATTTAAGAGTTCTAGGAGTTCTTAGGCTTGAATTCTATGTTAAATTGGTGATTGATGTTGTTGTGAGCGTTCAGAAGTTTTGAACAAGTTTGAACGATGTCATGGGATGTGTTGGTACAATTGGTTTGAAGTTCCGGGAGTTCCGGGTAGGTTCCGAGATGTTTTAGGCCAAAAATCAAAGTTGTAGCAGGTCCAGAAGGGCTGCAGGCCTCGGAACTCACCCGCGTGGTCCACACAAAAAAGGAGTGAGGCCACGGTATGTACTGTGCGGACTACACAAAATGAAGTGCGGCTGCTGTAGGTGTTGTGCGGACCACACAAAATGGTGTGCGGCCGCGGTGAAGAACATTCCGCTGGTCCTACTTCGGAAGATCATATATTTTGATGTCAAGGAATTTTGAGATGATTCAAAAACTAAAGTTGTATCCCTTTGTGTCTAGTTTCCAGAAAGGTAAAGATATCACAATTTGGACATCTGTAGCGAAAGTTATGGCGAAAATACAAAAGCCTGTCACTGCAGAGGAAGCCTATACGGCCGCAGTCATTTTTGTGCGGACCGCACTGGTTTTGTGCGGACCTCGATCGATTTTGCACGGCCCGCAGAGGTGGAAATCTGGGGGGTACTCTATAAATATGAGATTTTGGGTTTTATTTGATATTTTGACCTAGAGAGCTCAGATTTTGACGATTTTTCGCCTGTTTTTCAAGAAATTCATCGGGGTAAGAGATTCTAACTCAGATTTGGCTAGAGTACATGAATCTGTCATTGAATTCATCATTTAATTCGTGATTTGGGAAGAAAATTGTGAAATTTTTCAAAAATATAAAATGATGATTTGAAGGACCCAATGGTGTCGGAATTGGATAATTTTCGTATGGATAGACTCGTGAGTATAAGGATTCTAGTTTTGTGAATTTTGTCAAATTGCGAGATGTGGGCCCGGGGGTCGGGTTTGACCAATTTCTGGAATTTTGTGATAATTTGATTGTTTTTTCTTAGGCTTTGTTCCCTTAGCATATTGTGACGTATTCGTTCTGATTTTGGATAGATTCGACGTGCGTGGAGGTCAATTCGAGGGGCAAAGGCGTCGCGAGGTAGAGAATTAGCCGGTTCGAGATGAGTAATGGTTGTAAATGATGTCTTGAGGGTTTGAAACCCCGGATTGCACATCGTAGTGCTGTATTGAGGTGAGACACGCACTGGGTGATGAGCGTGTGGTCTTTTACTACTGGGGATTGTGACTTGGTCTGTCCCGATTGATGATTTTACCGTGTATTTGACTGAAACTTATTTGTTATCGTCATGATTTGGGCTGATTGCCATATTTGGGCTTCGTGCCAACTATTTGAACCCTCCGGGGATTTTTATCACTAATTTCTCACTGTTTGACTTATTACTTGAACTCAGTCCTGTTGATATTTATGAGTGTCGAGTGCTGAGTGATGTGAGGCCGAGTGCCGAGTGATGATGCCACGAGGTGGCTTGATATAGCGCTTGGGTAGTAAGGGGCCCCTCCGGAGTCTGCACACCCACAGTGAGTGCGGGTACCCATTGTTCTGAATGATTGAGGGGCTGATACTGCACTGAGAGTGAGCCCGAGAGGCTGATACTATTTTGAGTGATTGATACTGTGCTCGAGGGGAAGATTCCTACTTGTTATTTATCTGTTAAATTACCTGTTTTACCTGTTTTTAAAAGGGATTTCATTTGATTTCTTTACTGATTTACTGCCTTAAGTGATTTTACTGCTTGATATGGAATTGCTTTGTGCCTTTACGTGTTTTCATACTTTCGACCATTATTTATAATTATTACTCACTGAGTCCGACTACTCACATTACTCCCTGCACTATGTGTGCAGATTCAGGCATCGCAGAGTCCACTCCTGAGTGCTGATCCTCCCAGTCCAGGCAGTGATTCGGAGACTACGAGGTAACTGTTGGCGTCCGCAGCCCCATGCCTCCCTTATCTTATCATTTTCATGTTCTTAGAACTATTATATCAGATTTAGTGTTCAGTAGACTAGTATCCAGATTTCTTAGTTTCTCATGACTTGTGACACCCCAGTTTGGGCTGTGTCGGGATGGTTTCTACTATTGTTATCATTAATTCTGCAAATTATGGTTATTATATCACGTTTTAGAACTACTTATGGTATTTAACTATTTAAAGGAGGTGGTCTGTTTTGATCTAGCTAGCCTTGTCTTCACGAGAGGCGCCATCACGACTGGGTTCGGGGAATTGGGTCGTGACAAGTTAGTATCAGAGCCTAGGTTACATAGGTCTCACGAGTCATGAGCAGGTTTAGTAGAGTCTCACAGATCGGTACAGAGACGTCTGTATTTATCCTCGAGAGGCTGCAGAACCTTTAGGAAAAACTTCATATTCTTGAAATTCTTGTCGTGCGAACTTGTTGGTCCAAGTACTAAACTTCTGTTATTCCATTCTCTCACAGATGGTGAGGACACGAGATACCGGACGAGGTGGACAACCACCAGTGCCACCAGCTAAGACCACTAGAGGCCGTGGACGCGGTCGTGGTCGCGACAGAGGCAGAGCAGCGAGGGCAGCACCGGTAGATCCACCAGCTGCCCTAGCTCCGGATCAGGCTCCAGCTATAGATGCTCCAGCAGCACCAGTTCAGGCACCAACTGTGCCCATCGTGATTCTGGGTCTTCAAGAGGCCTTGGCACAGATCTTATCAGTTTGCACTGGCCTGGCTAAGGCAGTTTCAACCACTACAGCAACGGCTACTTCACAGGCCGAGGGAGGCAATCAGACCCCAGCTGCTCGCACACCTGAGTAGGTAGTGCATAGGACTACAAACGCTGGGGGCACCTCCAGCTCAGTCGGTTGCACTAGCTCAGGAGTTTGTTGTGCCAATCATGCCGGATGATGAGTAGCGTCGTCTTGAGAGGTTTGGTAGACTCCGACCTCCGTCATTCAGTGGTATTGAGGGCGAGGATGCCCAGGGTTTTCTGGATAAATGTCAGCGGATGCTCCGTACAACAGGGATTTTTGAGACTAGTTGTGTGGCATTTACTACCTTTCAGTTTTCTAGGGCTGCCTTCACTTGGTGGGAGGCGTATGAGAGGCGTAGGCCTGTGGGTGTAGCGCCCCTTACTTGTCAGGAGTTCTCCACTCTCTTCTTGGAGAAGTATGTACTGCAGTCTCGCAGAGAGGAGCTGCATAGGCAGTTTGAGTGGTTGCGACAGGGGGATATGACTGTTTCACAGTATGAGTCGAGGTTTTCTAGGTTAGCTTGTCATGCCGTTTGGATGGTTCCGACAGATCATGAGAGGATCCAGAGATTTGTTAATGGCCTTAACTATCATCTCCGTATTCTTATGACCCGAGAGAGGGTGTTGGGTGCTACGTTTGAGGAGGTGGTTGATATCGCTCGTGAGATTGAGACGGTTTGCCGTCATGATCGGGAGGAGAGGGAGGCCAAGAGACCTCGAGGATCTGGAAATTATAGTGGTGCTCCTTCGAGGGGCCAGTTCTAGCATGGTAGAGGTTGTTCTTTCAGGCCTACTCAGTTAGCTCGTCCAGAGTATCGTGGGGCATCTTCAGGTCATGGTTATCATGGGTCTCAGTAGGGCCAGCCTTCGCTCAGTGCCCTACCAGCTCAAAGTTCATCTCGTGCCCCATGTGCTCAGGGTTCTTCTATGCTGAGTGTATCCTCTAGTCACTCTGGTGAGAGAGGTTCCGTTCAGTCCCCTTCTCGATCACCTGTGAGTTGTTTTGGGTGTGGAGAGTTTGGGCATATGTGGAGGCAATGTCCTCGTCGTGTTACTAGTTCGTCCCAGCAGGGGGGTCAGCCCTCGACTTCTGCTCTAGTTACTTTACCACCCGCCCAGCCAGCTAGGGGTGGAGGTCAGGCAGCCAGGGGTCGCCTTAGAGGGGAAGGTCAATTAGGGGGCGCTCAGGCCCGTTTCTATGCACTTCCAGGCAGGCCAGATGCCATTACTTCAGACGCTGTCATTACAGGTATTGTTTCAGTCTGCCATAGAGATGCCTCTATATTATTTGATCCTGGTTCCACCTTTTCTTATGTGTCATCATATTTTGCTTGTTATTTGGGTACGCCCCTTAAGTTTCTTGCTTTACTTGTTCATGTATCTACCCTGGTGAGCGATACTATTGTTGTAGACCGTGTGTACCAGTCATGTGTGGTGACTATTGGGGGTCTGGAGACCTGAGTGGATCTATTACTATTGAGCAAGGTGGATTTTGATGTCATTTTGGGCATGGATTGGTTATCTCCATGTCATGCTATTCTAGACTATCATGCTAAGACCGTCACTTTGGCTATGCCGAGTGTACCGCGGATCGAGTGACGTGGTGTGACTGATTATGTTCCTAGTAGAGTGATCTCTTTCTTGAAGGCCCAGCGTATAGTTGGGAAAGCTTGCCTTTCATATCTAGAGTTTGTGAGGGATGTTGGAGCTGAGACTCCTAGTATTGATTCTGTCCCAATTGTGAGGGGTTTTCCCGATATTTTTCCTGCAGACCTGCCAGGCATGCCACCAAACTGGGATATTGATTTTGGTATTGACCTGCTGCCGGGCACTCAACCCATTTCTATTTTTCCGTATCATAAGGCACCAACGGAGTTGAAAGAATTGAAGGAACAACTTCAGGAACTCCTAGATAAGGGGTTCATTCGGCCTAGTGTGTCACCTTGGGGTGCGTCGGTTTTGTTTGTGAAGAAGAAGGATGGCACAATGAGAATGTGCATTGATTATAGGCAATTGAACAAGGTAACAATTAAGAACAAGTATCCCTTGCCTCGCATTGATGATTTATTTGACCAGCTTCAGGGAGCGAGAGTGTTCTTCAAGATTGATCTCCGTTCGGGTTATCACCAGTTGAAGATCAGGGATTCAGATATTCTTAAGACTGCTTTCAGGACCAGATATGGTCATTACAAGTTTCTTCTGATGTCTTTTGGGCTAACCAATGCCCCAGCAGCATTCATGCATTTGATGAACAGTGTATTTCGGCCTTATCTTGATTCATTCGTTATAGTATTCATTGATAATATCCTGGTGTACTCGTGCAATCAGGAGGAGCACGCGGAGCATTTACGAGTTGTATTGCAGAGATTGAGGGAGGAGAAGCTTTATGCAAAATTCTCCAAGTGTGAGTTTTCGCTCAGTTCAGTGACTTTCTTGGGGCACGTGGTGTCCAGCGAGGGTATTCAGGTTGATCCAAAGAAGATTGAGGCGGTTCAGAGTTGGCCTAAACCGTCCTCAACCATAGAGATTCGTAGATTTCTTGGGTTGGCAGGCTATTATCGCCGGTTTGTTCAGGGATTCTCATCTATCGCATCACCCTTGACCAAATTGACTCAGAAGGGTGTTTCATTCGTGTGGTCGGACGAGTGTGAGGAGAGTTTTCAGAAGCTCAAGATGGCTTTGACCACAGCTCCCGTATTGGTCTTGCCATCAGCTTTAGGTTCATATACCGTGTATTGTGATGCTTCGAGAGTTGGGATTGGATATGTATTGATGCAGGAGGGTATAGTTATTGTGTATGCTTCTCGTCAGTTGAAGCCCCATGAGAAGAACTACCCCGTTCATGATTTGGAGTTGGCTGCCATAGTTCATGCATTAAAGATTTGGAGGCACTACTTGTATGGCGTATCTTATGAGATATTCACTGATCATCGCAGTCTTCAGCATTTGTTTAAGCAAAAGGATCTTAATTTGAGGCAGAGAAGATGGTTAGAGTTTCTTAAGGATTATGATATCACCATATTGTACCATCCGAGAAAGGCCAATGTAGTAGCCGATGCTTTGAGCCGAAAGGCAGTGAGTATGGGGAGTTTGGCATGTATTCCAGTTGGGGAGAGATCCGTTGTAGTTGATGTTCAGGCCTTGGCCAATCGGTTTGTGAGGTTAGATATTTCGGAGCCCAGTCGGGTGTTGGCTTGCATGGTTTCTCGGTCTTCCTTATTTGATCGCATCAAAGAGCGCCAGTATGATGACCCGCATTTGCTTGTCCTTAAGGACACAGTTCAGCATGATGATGCTAGATATGTGACCATCGGTGATGATGGGGTGTTGAGGATGCAGGGCCGGATTTGTGTGCCCAATATGGATGGACTAGGAGAGTTGATTCTGGAGGAGGCCCATAGCTCGCGGTATTCTATTCATCCAGGTGCCGCGAAGATGTACCAGGATTTGAGGCAGCACTATTGGTGGAGAAGAATGAATAAAGACACTATGGGATTCGTAGCTCGGTGTCTCAATTGTCAACAGGTGAAATATGAGCATCAGAGACTGGGTGGCTTACTTCAGTATATGGTTATTCCTGAGTGGAAGTGGGAAAGGATCACTATAGACTTTGTTGTTGGACTTCCACGTACTTTGAAGAAGTTCGATGCTCTTTGAGTGATTGTGGATCGGCTGACCAAGTCCGCGCACTTCATTCCTATATGTACTACCTATTCTTCAGAGCGGTTAGCAGAGTTTTATATCGAGAGATTGTTCGGCTGCATGGTGTTCCAGTTTCTATCATTTTAGATTGGGCTACTCAGTTTACTTCCCAGTTTTGGAAGTCTGTTCAGCGAGAGTTGGGTACTCAGGTGAGTTGAGCACAACTTTTCACCCTCAGAAGGACGGGCAATCCGAGCGTACTATTCAGATATTGAAGGACATGTTGCGTGCTTGTGTTATTGATTTCGGAGGTTCATGGGATAAGTGTCTACCGCTTGCAGAGTTTGCTTACAACAATAGCTACTAGTCGAGTATTCAGATGGTTCCATATGAGGCTTTGTATGGGAGGCGGTGTAGATCTCCAGTTGGTTGGTTCGAGCCTGACGAAGCTAGGCTATTGGGGACAGATTTGGTTCAGGATGCCTTAGAGAAGATGAAGGTGATTCAGGAGAGGCTTTGTACAGCGCAGTCGCAACAAAAGAGTTATGCGGACCGGAAGGTTCGAAATTTGTCCTACATGGTTGGTGAGAAGGTCTTGCTGAAGGTTTCGCCCATAAAGTGTGTTATGAGATTTAGGAAGAAATAAAAGTTGAGTCCGCGGTTCATTGGGCCTTTTGAGGTCCTTCGGAGGATTGGGGAGGTTGCTTATGAGCTTGCTTTGCCACCCAGCCTGTCGAGTGTGCATCCAATATTTCATATTTCTATGCTCCAGAAGTATATTGGGGATTCGTCTTATGTTTTGGACTTCAGCACGGTTCAGTTGGATGATGATTTGACCTATGATATGGAGCTAGTAGCAATTTTGGGCCGTCAGGTTACAAAGTTGAGGTCAAAGGATATAGCTTCAGTGAAAGTGCAGTGGAGAGGTCGGCCCGTGGAGGAGGCTACCTGGGAGGAGATGCGGAGCAAATATCCTCACCTGTTTGAGGGTTCTGGTATGTTTCTTGACTCGTTCGAGGACGAACATTTGTTTAAGTTGGGGAGGATGTGACGACCCAGCCAGTCGTCTTATGAGTTACTGCTCCGTTTTCCCCTATTTTAGCTTCTTTACGCTTCGTTATCCGTGTTTTATCTGATCGGGTTGATTAGTTCGAGTTCGGAGAGGATTTGGTAAGAAATGGGACACTTAGTCTCTTTTAAGAAGGCTTAAGTTAGAAAAGTCAACTGAATGTTGACTTATGTGTTATAAGGCTCGGAAGTGAGTTCTGATGAATCGGTTAGCTTCAGGAGGTTTTGTGACTTAGGAGCACAATCAGAATGGGTTTTGGAGTTGTAGAGAAGATTTAGGCTTAAATTGGCGAAGTTGATATTTTGGCGGTTCCAGTTGATGGGCGAGATTTTGATATAGGGGTCGGAATGGAATTTCGAGTGTGAAAACAGCTTCGTTTTGTCATTTGGGATGTGTGTGCAAAATTTTAGGTCATTCAGACGAGATTTGATAGACCTTTTGATCGAAAACATAATTTAAGAGTTCTTAGGCTTGAATCCTATGTTAAATTGGTGATTGATGTTGTTGTGAGCATTCCGAAGTTTTGAACAAGTTTGAACGATGTCATGGGATGCGTTGGTACAATTGGTTTGAAGTTCCGAGAGTTCCGGGTAGGTTCCGAGATGTTTTAGGCCGAAAATCATAAATGTAGCAAGTCCAGAAGGGTTGCAAGCCTCAGAACGCACCCGCGCGGTCCGCACAAAAAGGAGTGCGGTCTCGGTATGTGCTGTGCAGACCGAACAAAATGAAGTGCGCCGCGGTAGGTGTTGTGCGGACCGCACAAATGGTGTGCGGCCGCGGTGAAGAACATTCCGCTGGTCCTACTTCGAAAGCTCATATCTTTTGATCTACAAGGAATTTTGAGATGATTCAAAAACAAAAGTTGTAGCCCTTTGTGTCTAGTTTCCAGAAATACTAAAGCCTGTCATTGCAGAGGAAGCTTGTGTGGCCGCGGTCATTTTTGTGCGGACCGCACTAGTTTTTTGCGGACCCCGTCGATTTTGTGCGGCCCGCAGAGGTGGAAATCTGTGGGGTACTCTATAAATATGAGGTTTTGGGTTTTACTTAATATTTTGACCTAGAGAGCTAAGATTTTGGCGATTTTTTGAAGATTTTTCAAGAAATTCATCGGGGTAAGTGATTCTAACTCAGATTTGGCTAGAGTACATGAATCTATCATTGAATTCATCATTTAATTCGTGATTTGGGATGGAATTTGGGAAGAAAATTGTGAAATTTTTCAAAAATATAAAATGATGATTTGAAGGACCAAATGGTGTCAGAATTGGATAATTTTTGTATGGGTGGACTCGTGAGAGTATAAGGATTCTAGTTTTGTGAATTTTGTCAAATTCTGAGATGTGGGCCCGGGGTTAACCAATTTCTGGAATTTTGTGATAATTCGATTGTTTTCACTTGGGCTTTGTTCCCTTAGCATATTGTGACATATTCGTTCTGATTTTGGATAGATTCGACGCGCGTGGAGGCAAATTCGAGGGGCAAAGGCGTCGCGAGCTAGAGAATTAGCCGGTTCGAGGTGAGTAATGGTTGTAAATGATGTCCTGAGGGTTTGAAACCCCGGATTGCACATCGTAGTGCTGTATTGAGGTGAGACACGCACTGGGTGATGAGAGTGGGGTCTTTTACTATTGGGGATTGTGACTTGGTCCATCCCGATTGATGATTTTACTACGTATTTGACTGAAACTTATTTGTTATCGTCATGATTTGGGCTGATTGCCATATTTGGGCTTTGTGCCAACTATTTGAACCCTCCGAGTATTTTTATCACTAATTCCTCACTGTTTGACTTATTACTTGAACTCAGTCCTATTGATATTTACTGTTTTACAAACTCAGCCACTTTTATTCGAATTTGAACTTAAATGATATTTCTACATCATGTTTTGGGCTGAGAACTACTGTTTTACTAATGCCCGAGGAGCTTGTGATGATTTACGGACTGAGTGAGGCCGAGGGACATATGTGAGGATATGTTGAGTGATGTGAGGCCGAGTGACTAGTGATGTGAGGCCAAGTGTCGAGAGATGTGAGGACGAGTGCCGAGTGATGATGCCACGAGGTGGCTTGATATAGCGCTTGGGACATAAGGGGCCCCTCCGGAGTCTGCACACCCACAGTGAGCGCAGGTACCCCTTATGATCTGAGAGTGAGCCCGAGGGGCTGATACTATTTTGAGTGATTGATACTTTGCCCAAGGGTCAGATTCCTACTTGTTATTTATCTGTTAAATTACCTGTTTTTAAAAGGGATTTCATTTGATTTCTTCACTGATTTACTGCCTTAAGTGATTTTTACTGCTTGATATGGAATTGCTTTGTACCTTTACGTGTTTTCATACTTTTGGCCATTATTTATAATTATTACTCACTGAGTTGAAGTACTCACATTACTCCCTGCACCATGTGTGCAGATTCAGGCATCGCAGAGTTCGCTCCTGAGAGCTGATCCTCCCAGTCTAGGCAGTGATTCGGAGACTACGAGGTAGTTGTTGGTGTCCGTAGCCCCGTGCCTCCCTTATCTTATCATTTTCATGTTCTTAGAACTATTGTATCGGATTTAGTGTTCAGTAGGCTGGTATCCGGATTTCTTAGTGGCTCATGACTTGTGACACCCCGGTTTGGGCTGTGTCGGGATGGTTTCTACTGTTGTTATCATTAATTCTGCAAATTATGGTTATTATATCATGTTTTAGATCTACTTATGGTATTTAACTTTTTAAAGGAGGTGGTTTGTTTTGGTCTGGCTGGCCTTATCTTCACGAGAGGCGCCATCACGACCGGGTTCGAGGAATTGGGTCGTGACATTAATACTATGTGAGATATTTATTTGAATAAAATGGGGAAGCTTATGTATCTGCCAAACAAGCCCATATTTAAAATTTGGGGCCTGACAAGGACTGAGTCTAAATGAACTCTAGCCCAGGACATATATTGTTTATTACTTAAACAGCTAATGAATTTAAAACTAAAGGAACTTGGGCTGGACTGAGACTAGATGAATCTGGCACAAAACAATGATATTAAGTATTTAATCAATTAAACACAATTAATTCAGGAATATTCGGGCCTACTAATGAGTCCAAATGAATATGGCCCAATATCCACTTGTGGACGAATAAATGGAGTTATTGAAAAAAAGATTTAGGCCTGATGATAATGAGTCCAAGTGAACTTTGGCCCAATGCATATTTGTGTGAAGGAGTTTGAGATAAAATTTGTAATGACATTTATAAAGGTTTACCTATATTTATGTTTATCTTTTAAAATAGAAGTAAACAGGGGCTTTTGAATAAAATAAATCAAAATTTTTGTTAAATTCGGATAATTTTCCTACAGATTTGCCTAAGTCGTTTATTTCTTATTAACTTAAGTTAAAGGGCTAAGTTAACAAAAACTCATTTGTATTTGAAAATCTTAAAGGGTAAAGGCCATTGATCAACTCATTTTATTTAGTATAAAATCAGAATACAATTCCATGAACCCAATTTGTTTTGGGCATGAAAATGTATTATGGTTACTATTTAGCTTACTTGTAAAATCTGGGTTTTCATGATTTTAAGCTTATAATAATAAGAATTACTCATTTGATTATTTAACGACATGATAAAATTACTAATTAAACTAGCACATTGTAACGACCCGACCGGTCATTTTGAGCTCTAACGCGTCGTTCGCCAATTTGAGGCCATTAGCAGCTTCACTTTAGTTATTATGACTTGTACGCATGGTCGGAAATTGATTTGGAAAGAAAATTTTCATTTCGGAAGCTTTAAGTTGAAAGAATTGAGTAAGGTTTGATTTATGAGTAAACGACCTCGGAATCGGGATTTGAAGGTTCCACCAAGTTTGACGCCTATTGTGGAAGTTAACATTTTTGGAAGAATTTCATGAATCTAGGTTGAAGCGCATTTCAGTATTATCAATGTTCGTTTGGGAATTCGAGTCTAGGAATAGCTCTGCATGGTGAATCTGGTATTAGGAGCGCGATCGGAAGTGGGTTCGAAGGTCCGTAGGTCATTTTGGAGTTGTTTCGCTAAAGTTAAAAATTTGAAATTTTTTGAGAAGTTTGACCGGAAGTGGACTTTTTGATATCGGGGTCAGATTCTGATTCTGGAAGTTGGAGTAAGTTTGTAATGTCGAATATGACTTGTGTGCAAAATTTAAGGTCAATCGAATGTGATTTGATATGTTTCGGTATCGAATGAAGAAGTTTGAAGTTCTAAAGTTCATCAAGTTTGAAATGGAGTGTGATTTGTGATTTTAGTGTTGTTTGATGTGATTTGAGGCATCAAGTAGGTTCGTGTTATGTTATGGACCTGGTTGGTGTGATTGGACGGGGTCCCAAGGGCCTCGGGTGGATTTTAGATGGTTAACAGATCAATTTTGGAATTTGAAGAAGAAGTAAAACAGGTGCCTTCTGGTGTAACCGCACCTACGAGGCTTGGGCCGTAGGTGCGGAGCCGCAGAAGCTACCATGAGGAACGCAGATGCGGTGTTGGGCTAGAAATGAAGAGACCACATATGCAGTCATATAGCCGCAGAAGCAGGACCACACCTGCGGTACGGGAGGCGCAGAAGCGGAAAGGGCAGCCTGGTGAGAAACCGCAGGAGCAGTCATGAGGTTGCACCTGTGGAACGGCAGAAGCGGTCAGGTGACCGCATGTGCGGAAATGTTGGAGGCAGTGAGGTTCTTTAATCGGGGGTTTAGCTCACTTCAACCCCATTTCTTCCATGGGAGCCGATTTTGGAGCAACCTTGAGGTGCCATTTTCACCATCAAGCATGAAGTAAGTGGTTCATACTAGTTTGAGTTAAATACATCGATTATGTATATGATTTAACATGAAAATTAATAGAAACTTGAGATTTTGAGGAAAACCTATAAATTTGGTATTCTTGGATTTTGACCACGATTGTGGACATGAAATTGAGAATAAATTATATATTTGAGTTCGTGAGGTTGTGGGCAAACTTTATCTTCGAAAATTTTTGGAAATCAGGCACGTGGGCCCGAGGGCAATTTTGTCAACTTTTCGATCGGGGTTACAAAATTATTAGAAAATAGATTATTATGAGTAATTGAGCATATATTGATGAGTCTGCATAATTATTGGCTAGTTTTGGAGTGTTGTGCATCGATTTGAGTCTTCGAAATGGTGTGGAATGCCGGTTATGGAACTTCGGAGTGGGGGTGGTCTCCTTTGTAACCTTGTAAGAGGGAATTGTACCCATAGGTGAAATAATTAACTATGTGCTATTATTGTGGGGGCTACGTATGCACGAGGTGATGAGAGTCCGTGCGTAGCTACTATTATGCTTAAGTCCGGGTAGTCTAGGAACCAAAAGCATGCTTTACTTGTAAATATATGTAATCTTATTATCAATTTAAATGCTTAAAACATATCGAACCTTGTAGAAAAATTTCTAAAAAGCTAGACACTGTTTTCTGAACTTTAAAATAGAAATTGCTTTTCCTTGAATAATTGTTCCCTGATGGATTCTTAATTGACTGTTTGTTGTGTTTATTTATATTTGACCGCATCGCATGTATGATTCGCGAGTGGGGTAATAGATGAATCAATGGTTCGTGCCATTCGACCCTCTGGCAATGCACAATTTAAATATTTGTTGGATTGGATCGTACGATCTCGGCATGATTTGTGCATTCTTGTATTGCTTGCCTTGAGATTCATAGATGTTGATATTTGTTCTCCCTGGCCTGAGATAAATTTGTAAATGATGGAAATGAAATTTGGAAAATTCCTATAAATGAAAGAATTATTTACTTGCCTCATGTGATTGAGTTACAACCATTTTTATGAAAACCCTCGATTTACTATGTTATTGGTATATTATTATTAGACCACTAACAAGTGTCGAAGTCGACCTCTCATCTCTACTTCTTCGAGATTAGACGGGATCTTTACTGGGTACACGTTGTTTTGGACTCTTACTATACTTGCTGTGAATTTTTGTTGCACAGGCTCATATATGTCTCGTGGCCTAGTTTGGCGCAGCGACATGGTTGATATGAGGATTTAGATGAGCTGCACTTCTCGAGGCGACCCACAGCCAGAGTCTCCTTCAGAGTATTATATTGTATTTTCTCTACTGTCCAACTTGTATTTCAGACGATTATTGTATTATATTGTTTCCTAGAAATTGCTCATGCACTTGTGACACCGGGTTCTGGGATGATTATGGGATCGATCAACATAACGTTTGTTAAGACATCATTATTTATGCAGTGAATTTCTTTACTTAATGTTTAATGTATAAAAGAAATAATTTCAATAAATATTAAAATGGGAATTTAATTAACTTCTTGGTGTTCACTTGCCTGACAGTGGTGTCTGACGCCATCACGACCCTTAGTGAATTTTGGGCCGTGACACACATAGTATAAGAGGAATATAGCTAAATTATTACATCTAACTAACATGGACAGTGATAAAAATCTGCTTATTACTACTCTAACAAGTTTTCTAAAAAACCTTTTCTTGTCTTGCTATTACATACAACCGTACAGATTTTATATATACATGAACCTTAAACAGATTTTGCAATTTTCAGAACACTTTAACATTAAAGCTAATATAGCTGAAAATGACCTAAAACAATGTAAATAATTAATTCTACATGAATTCACATACAACTCTTAACCAAACAACATGATTCATGCAACATTCAAATAAAATAAAGATTTTTGATAACTAGCAAATCATATTCATGATACGACAATATTAACCTTACGTTGTTAAGAAAATACCTTGATAGCAGCAAGAAAATATAGCAAAGAGAGAAAATATGTCTCTGAAAACTTGAGTAAAAGCAGCAGCAAGAAAATCCAAACAGGAAACCAAAACAGCTTCAAATTCAAAACCAGAAATCCCAGAAAATTATATAAAACCAGTAGGAGTTCTTTGATAAAAGTGAAAGAAAGTGTAATGATCCGACCGTTCGTTTTGAGCTTTTGTACTTTGCTCGCCAATTCTCGGGCATGACTAGTCTGGTGTGATGTATTATGACTTATGCAAATTGTCGGTTTGGTTTTCAGGGTAACCGGAATGAATTTTGAGGAATAGTACTCAGTTTGAAGCTTAAAATTTAAAATGTTGACCAAGTTTTGACTTGTTAGTATATGATTCCGGATTGGAATTTTTATGATTTGGTTAGCTCCGTTAGGTGATTTGGGAATTAGGAGCGTGATCAGAATGTATTTTGGAGGTACGTGGAAGGTTTAGGCTTGAATTGGCGAAATTGGAATTTTGGCATTTTCCGGTTGGTAGGTGAGATTTTGATATAAGGGCCGGAAAGGAATTCTGGAAGTTGGAGTAGATCCTTTGTGTCATTTGTGATGTGTGTGCAAAATTTTAGGTCATTCGGACGAGGTTTGTTAGACTTTTTGATCGAAAGCGGAATTTGGAAGTTTTTGGAATTTTTAGGCTTGGATCCGATGATGATTTGATGTTTTGATGTTGTTTTGAGCGTTTTGAAGGTTAGAACAAGTTTATATGACGATATGGGATATGTTGGCATGTTTGGTTGAGGTCCCGAGAGCCTCGGGTGAGTTTCGGGTGGTAAACGGATCAATTTTGGATTTTGGACTTGGCAGATTTTTGCTGGTTTTTGTTACAAATGATTTGTTCTTCGCGTTCGCGGTCAAGGACTCACGTTCGCGAAGGGTGTTCTCTGAGGCGGTGAATTCTATCTTCGAGTTCACGCTTTGGGTGTCGCATTTGCGATGTCGTGATGTTGTGTTCTTCGTGTTCGCGCTTTGGATGTCGCGTTCACGTAGTTATGCCCCCAGTAGGTATCGCGTTCGCATGGCTTGTGTCGCGAACGCATAGAGTATTTTGGGAGCCGATTTTTTTCTTCATCGCGGACGCGATGGTCGTCCCGTGTTCGGGAAAGAGTTGGCTTGGGCAGCTTTATAAAGTACTCTATTTAGAGAATTTCGGCCATTTTTGAATTTTTGGAGTTGTGGAGCTCGAGAGAAGACAATGTTGGAGGGGATTTTTAGGGAATGGATTGGGGTAAGTGTTCATCACCCAAATTTGGTTTAATACCATGATTTTGTCTTAATTTTATTATTTAATTTGGGAAATTGGGATGCCAATTTGAAGAAAAATTGGAGAGTTGAATTGGGGATTTGAGGGGCCATTTGAAGTCCGATTTTGATGTTCTTGGTATGTATAGACTCGTGGGAGGATGATGATTCTATTTATGTGATTTTTTATTGGATTTCGAGATGTGATCCCGGGGGATGGGTTTGGCCAATTTCGAAATTTTTGAGTTAATTCGATTATTTTCGCGTGGGCTTTGTTCCTTTAGCGCGTATTAATGATGTGGAACTAATTTTGGTTAGATTCGGAGCAATTGGAGACTGATTCGAGAGGCAAAGGCACCGCGGGCTAGAGTTTGGACCGGATAGAGGTAAGTAATGATTGTAAATGCTGTCTTGAGGGTCTGAAACCCCAGATTTCACATTGTTGTGCTATTTTGAGGTGATGCAGACACTAGATGACGAGCATGGAGTCGTACACCATTGGGGATTGTGACTTTGTCCGTTCCGTATGACTGTTTAACTGCGTATTTGAATGAAAGTTGTTTGTTATCATCATGTTTTGGGCTAAATGCTATGTTTGGGCCTCGTGCCAACTGTTTTGGACCATTATAGGACTTTTACTACTTTTCCTCACTGTTTTGACTTAATAATTGTACTCAGTCATGCTGTATCTTTGAAATTTCTTAACTCATCCTTATTTACTAAATCTTGGCACTATAAATGATAATTGAGCTGAACGCCCTGTTTTACTGATAGTCTGAGTGACTTGTGAGGCCGAAGGCCTGATTGTGAGATTAATGACTGAGATAGACAGAGGGTCTGATTGTGAGGTTGATGACTGAGAGAGGACGAGAGCCTAGTTGTGAGGATTATATATTTATGGATCGGACTGCACGCCATAGCATATATATATATATATAGATCGGGCTGCACGCCGCAACAATATAGTGCTTGGGTTGTAGGAGCCCCCTCAGAGTCTACACACCCCCAGTAAGCGCAGTCGACTATATATATATGGATCGGGCTGCACGCCGCAGCGATATGTAGATCAGGCTTCACGCCGCAACGATATATGGATCGGGCTGCACGCCGCATCAGTTATTATATTGTACCTATTGAGCGTGAGTGCTGAGTGTGAGCGCTGATTGATAAGAATTGAGTCATGAGTGATTGAGAGGCTTGCCCGAGGGGTTATATATATACATGTATACGAGTGATGCTTTTCCTGAGGGGCTTGTTTATGAACTTACTGGTTTCACTCCTCCTTAAAGTGAGTTTCTATTGAACATGTTGATTTAATTACTGCTTTCACTCATCTTTAGATCGAGCCTCTATTGAAAGTGTTAAACCAATATTGTTAAACAACTTTCCTTTGATCTGAAGTTTTTGCAAGGTATTCGGAATTTAGTCACTGATTTGGCTTTGTTAATTCCGCTGAGATTTTTATGTTGCGAAATGGTTATGAATTTCTGTTTACCCGAGGGGCTGTATACGATTTATGTGTTCACCAAAGGGACGATTATGATTTTCATCACTTTCACTATAAATTTCACTGAACTTATACTGAAAACTGTTAGAAAGGCATTTTCAAAGGATTTTTCCGGAAATGGGAGTTGAACGAGATGATTTGATTTGTATCCTGTTTTGGAAACATGCGGTATCCTCTGTGGTGCCATGATGTAGTTTATGTGATTTCTCACTGCTCAGACTTTATTTACTTTTATTACTTACTGAGTTGGAGTACTCACATTACTCCCTGCACCTTGTGTGCAGATTCAGGTATTTCTAAACACAGTAGAGGGTGCTGATCGCTCGGAGGCAAAGTCATCGGAGTTTAGCAAGGTAGCTACTTGGCATTCGTAGCACAGCTTCTCTCCCTCTTGTTTTCATTAGACTATGTTTAGTATATTTTCAGACTTCTCGTTGTATTCGGTTTTTCGTAGATGCTCATGACTAGTGACACCCCGACGTCGGGCTTGTATATTATTTTCGTACTGTTCAATTAGACTTACATCATGAGATTATTTATTAATAAATGGTATAAAAATGACTTTTTATTGAATAATGGCTAATTCGGGAGTTGTGTCGGCCGTCCTAGTTCCACGATAGGCGCCATCACGACCGGGTCGGTTTTAGGGCCGTGACAAGTTGGTATTAGAGCCTAGGTTACATAGGTCTCACGAGTCATGAGCAGGTTTAGTAGAGTCTCACGGATCAGTACGGAGACGTCCGTACTTATCCTTGGGAGGCTGCAGTACCTTTAGGAAAAAACTTTCCATTCTTGAATTCTTGTCGTACGTCCTTGATTTAGCTTGAAATGTAACCCTTGGAATTCCTTCCACGCATTCGTATGCGTGCAAGAGCACTCAGTTTCAGCTATGCATCGATGTCTTGTGATTCCCTAATCGAGGGGCGAGATGTTATCTCTGTCTGTTGATGTTGGGCCAGTCTATAGGATTTAAGGCCGGATTTTGCCTATAGCTTGAGCACCGAGGCATTGATTGTGTGAGCACGTGCTTTTGGATTTGTATGTCCAATAGTGTCCATATTAGTGGAAGTGATGACTGGATATCTTTGAGATGCGTATAGTGTGACTACAAGATGTGTGCATATGATTTGAATAAGACAAGAAGGGTCTGCTTGGGGTAGTAAGAACTATCCGGTGCTTGATTTCCATTGTGATTTGATGTATAGCCCGAGTTGTAGGCGGGTTGAAGGACCTTTTTTATGTCGCCTATTTGGGAAGTGAAGTAACTTTCACATTATGATATGAGTTCAAACTCAGCAAGATTAAGTGACTGCGTAATGTTTATGCCGATAGAAGGGAATGAAGAGATGCTAGTCTGAGGCGAAGCAGGTGGGTGCAGATTGTTCTAAAGTTTGCGTGATCCTTATGTCATTTATTGGAAGATATTTGTTACCAGTGAAAGATATGTGTTACAATTTAAATTTGGGTTGCTTAAGAGAGTGGGCTAGATTGTTATGAGAGTGAATGCGATGTTTGCAGAAGATTTGAAGTACTAGATGGTCTATGTTGCACGAGCTTATGAAGGATTGAGTTTAATCTCACTATGGTATTATAACAGTAATAGAGTGTATGAATTATGAGTTATTGTATGTGTTTTGATCTATGGCTTCGAGCCAAGTGGGGGAGTCTGCTATTGATCAGTTGATTGCACGGTTATGAGCTGTGTTGGTTCCAGTTTGGGGCACACTAGTGAAATCAGTTATGCCTTACAGAGGTTGAGATCGAGGATGATCCGAATAAAGGAAATTTTGGATAGGGGGTCATGTTGTGCTTTATGGGCGTATAAGAATCTATGGAATGACTTAAGTTGTTATTGGTAAAGGATGTATGGTGTATTGGTCAGGAAGTTGCTTGGTTACATTAAGGTGAGGTTACTTTCTGCGGTATGGGAGTGCTATTGGAGCACAAGTAATCTAGTTCGTTGGATCAGTCTAAGTGAGGTTTTAGTAGAGTGGATGACTCTCGAGAATGGCTCTGATGGGATCAAGATGTTACATGTAATAATTGGAGATTTTTGAGTTGTATATTTAGCTAGATCGGAGGTTGCATTGAAGGGTGTCAAGACTCTTGGTATTTCTATATTATTATGGATTCTACACATCAATATCAGGAAGGTGAAGGTAATGACTTTAGATTTGCAGAAGGTCTTCTCAAAAAGGGTATTTCGGCATTGGTACTTTTGGGGGTGCTTAAGAGGAATGCGAGAGTTTATGAGCCTTAGGGTGAAGTGATGTTAAGCTAAAGTTTGTGGGCAAGTTTTACTTAAGGACAATGGTGTACTAGCAAGAAAACGTATCAATTTGAAGGTAATTCGGAAGGAACTCGGAGAATTTGGATAGCTTGGTAGTAGGTCGGATCGGCAGGGTAACAGATATGATCGGTTCTTGGGCACTTAGGATGCACTAGGTTTCTACAGGTGTTTCATGGCAATTTTCTTAGATTTTTATGGCTTGCATAGCTGGGTTGAGTTAGAGGGATTTAGTTCTGACGGTTTGGTATTGTGCAACTAGAATTCAGAGAGTTCTTGATGGTTTCTTCCATGGTTAGGGAGGTAAATTTTCTACTGGCACGAGGAGCATGAGATGTATAGTGATTTTCTCCTAGATGGGATCAAATGGAAAGTCTAGGCTAGTTGAGTACATGGTATCTTGTAGTTCGGAATGGATTATGAAATTCTCATATTTATCATAGGATGGTATGGTATATACGGTATGTTGTGTGGGGTTGACACTTGCATGTGTAAGGTCCTGGTTCAGTCTTGAAAGGAAGGTCACAAATTCTTAGATAGCATGGATAGTTTTAGATGACTAGATAAATGAGATCACTAATTGATGTGGCTTGATGAGGGTATACATTTTAGAAAGGGCGATGTGTTTGGGTTATGGATGCTTTATTGGAATTGCGGCACTATCTTGTCTGAACGACTGTTGATATTTAAAGTTTGCTTGGTGGCACAGTTGAATTTTTAGAAGTACCCCTTATGGGATGATCGAGTAGCAGGGATGTGTTAGATATTCAGGCGGTGGAGTTGGTACCAAAGAGTTGGATCAAATATGGTGACTCGTGTGCTTTATGGATTTGGAGACTAGGAGTTCTCATGAACATGTTATTTTGCGGTTATGGACTGTGAAGGATGTGGGTAAGATAGTTAGATGATAGTATGTGCTATGATTCAGTCATTGTGAACCTTCTGGGTGTTTTTTATCTGTTGTGGGTGACCAGAGTTGATGTGTGGTTCATTGGTAGGCCCAACAGTGATGTGTGTTCTACATCGGGTCGGAATTGTTGACTCCGAACTATTATTGTTGAGAGATGTGTCAATCGATTGTTGCTGAGCTTATTCGTGTTCTAGAACGATCTATGAGTTACTCTTCTGTGTTATGAGGAGTTGTGATTTGTTGGTTATATGCGCATATGGTGCGATTTAATTTGAGCTTTATAGCGAAATTTGAGCGAGACGGGTAATTGGGCATTGCATGATTTGTTGCGCATTGGGTATGTTCTCTCGGACTAATATGGCATTGCGTCATTTGCTTCTCTATGGTTATGGTGATTCACTTTTGGGTGCTAGGTGCCAAATTGCACGTGGTTGTTGATTTTGAGCATAGACTTGAGGCGACTCATGTGGATCAGTGTTTGAATAGGATTGCACATTGCAGCGAGGTTATGGGGAGATATGATCCTTCAGGTTAGATTCGTGTGCTCTAATTCTATGATATGTGACGAGCTCTTAGCATTGTGTTGTGTTGGTACTGTCGAGCTTGCGGTACAACTCTCTCATTTGAGTCATTCTCATGATTTGAGTATGTTCGAGTTGTTTCTTATTGGTGTGTGGATTGCACGAGTTGTGGTTTTAGATGGTATTGATGTGTCATGTCACTATTGTAGTTGTGTTGGATTAGATGAGATCGTTGGGGATCTAGAATGAATACAAATGGATTCAATTTTAGCATGTGGGAAGGATAATATTGATGTTCGGCTCAAAAATTTGCTATGGTTCTTGCCAAAGGAGAGGGAGCATCATGAATGGTTGATTTGAGAAATGATTATGAATCTGCGTGTTTCTTTTATCATTGGCAGTATACAAAAGTGTTGGAAAGAGGCTTTATTTGATAAGAGGCTTATTATCGAAATTTGGATGTTCTGAGCAACGGCTGTGATTAGAAGTTATCGCTACAAGAGTTTGAGCTTTGTGGTATATCATGTAATTGCATCTGAGGTTGGCTGGTATGGCTTGCCACAAATTGTTTGGGCTTATTCAAAGTATAGATGTGAGATTCTGATCTTGTAGATGATTTCAGAAGTGGAAATGTGGTTCTATGATTTATGGGCTAGGTTGGATTGTGAAATTTCAGTTACATTATGTTATCGGACCTATATGAGATAGGGTGACGTGGGATCACCCCTGAGTGCATTCATGGTAAGGTTACACAGTGATTTGATGGTTTTCGGAACAATTCTAGGCACGTTCGAGGACGAACGTATGTTTAAATGGGGGAGGATGTAACGATCCGATCGGTCATTTTGAGCTTTTGCACTTTGCTCGCTAGTTCTCGGGCATGACTAGCCCCGTGTGATGTATTATAACTTATTTAAATCGTCGGTTTTGGTTTTCAGGGTAACCAGAATGGATTTTGAGGAACAATTCTCAGTATTAAGCATAAAATTTGAAAGGTTGGCCAAGTTTTGACTTGTTAGTATATGATCTTGTATTAGAGTTTTTATGATTTGGTTAGCTCCGTTAGGTGATTTGGGACTTAGGAGTGTGATACGAATGTATTTTGGAGGTCTGTGGAAGGTTTAGGCTTGAATTGGCGAAATTGGAATTTTGGCGTTTTCCGGTTGATAAGTGAGATTTTGATATAAAGGTCGGAATGGAATTCCGGAAGTTGGAGTAGATCCTTTGTATCATTTGTGACGTGTGTGCAAAATTTTTTGTCATTCGGACGAGGTTTGTTAGACTTTTTGATCGAATGCGGAATTTGAAAGTTTTTGGAATTTTTAGGCTTGGATCCGATGATGATTTGATGTTTTGATGTTGTTTTGAGCGTTCTGAAGGTTGGAACAAGTTTGAATGATGATATGGGATATGTTGGCATGTTTGGTTGAGGTCCCGAGGGTCTCGGGTGAGTTTCGGGGTGGTAAACGGATCAATTTCGGACTTTGGACTTGGCAGATTTTTGCTAGCATGTGTTGCAGACAATTTGTTCTTCGCGTTCGCGGTCAGGGACTCACGTTCACAAAGGGTGTTCTCTGAGGCGGTGAATTCTATCTTTGTGTTTGCGCTTTGTGTGTCGCGTTCGCGATGTGGTGATGTTGTGTTCTTCGCATTCGTGCTTTGTATGTCGCGTTAGCGTAGTTATGCCCCCAGTAGGTATTGTATTCCCATGGCTTGTGTCGAACGCGTAGAGCATTTTGGGGGAGAATATTTTTTCTTCGTCGCAGACACGATGGTCATCCCGCGTTTTCAGAAGAGGAGGCCTGGGCAGCTTTATAAAGTACTTTATTTCAAGGATTTCGGCCATTTTTGCATTTTTGGAGCTATGGAGCTCGGGAGAAGACAATTTTGGACAAGGAATACCACTCTTCTCAAAGATAATAACCGGGGATCTCTTAGTATCCCGAGGACCTCTTAGTACCCTCAATACATGCCAGGGATCTTCTGGTATCCCGAGGATCTCTTGGTATCCTCAATATATGCTAGGGATCTCTTGGTATCCTCAATATATGTTAGGGATATCTTGGTATCCCGAGGATCTCTTGGTATCCTCAATATATGCGCTAGGGATCTCTCGGTATCCCGAATCTCAACTCAAATCATAAATACGTACAGGGGATCTCCTGGGATGCCATCCCGTAGTCCTAGAGTAAAAACACACAACAACAACACAAGGAATACTCAATTAAGCCAAATTTCGTACCAAGTAAACAGGTAATTCTTACCTAACATGCGTTACATAATACAATTATGGCAGTTTAAGCAATAAAGTAATTAAGTAAATTAAACATGCTTTTCTAAGCTAACAACAAATTTAAATGTAAAGTAGAGTAAGGAGGAAAGGAAAAACACAATTAAAGCTACTTTAGTGAAAACAGGATTTTCAGCAATTAGCACAAGTACGCACTCATCACCTCACGTACAAAGCATTTCACTTACCACAATACCAAATCCTAAGGGGAATGTCCCCCACACAAGGTTAGGCACGCCACTTACGTCGAACCGGCTCAAAAGTCAACCCAAAACCGTGTTCTTGCCACGACAACTCGACTCCAAATGGCCCAAATCTATTCAATTCAATTGCATAATGTAAATAACACTTCAAATAACTGATTCTACAAATAAATTCTAAGCTAATACGCGAAATTAGGCAAATGACCAAAATGCCCTCAGGCCCACATCTCAAAATCTGGTGAAATTTACATTTTCAGAATCCTCATACTCTCACGAGTCTATACATAACAAGAACACTAAAATTGGAGTTCAATTGACACCTCAAACACCCATGTTAAGGTCTCTTAATCTCAAGCCCTAATTAACCATTTTTCCCAAATTTTTAAACCACTAATTAGGCCTTTAATCACATATAAATGAGTTATGAAGTTAAAAATATTACCTCCAAGTGATTCCCATTTGGTTTCCTCAAAAATCACCCTCAAAAGCTTCAATCCCGTTCAAAAATGGTGGAAAAATGAAGAAGGGTCGCGTATGGGCTTCGCGAACGCAGAAGGCCCCTCGCATTCACGAAGCACAATTCTCTTGGGTCCATATTCCTTCATCGCGAATGCGATACCCATGACGCAAACGCGGTGCAAAACCTCCTCCTTCTACGTGAATGTAGGAACACCATCGCGAACGCGTAGGTATAAAACCTCTCAGCTTCGCGAACGCGGGAGACTCTTCGCGAAAGCATAGCACAAAGACTCCCCCAGCCCCAGCTCCTCTTCGTGAACGCGAGACCCTACTCTTGAATGTGAAGAAGGAAACCAGAACTGGGCTGGTGCAGTTTTTTTTCAATTCCAACAAGTTCCAAAATGCTCCATTGAGCATCTAAAACATACCCGAGGCCCCCGGGACCCCAACCAAACATGCCAACCAATACTAAAATATCATTCACACTTGTTCCAATCTTTGGAATGCTCAAAATAACATCAAAACACTAATTTAGCATCGATTCAAGCCTAAGAACTTCAAAACTCTCAAAATACGCTTTCTATCAAAAGTCTATCAAACCTCGTCCGAATGACTTGAAATTTTGTACACACGTCACATTCAACACTATGGAGCTACTCCAACTTCCGGAATTCCATTAATACCCTCGGATCAAAATCTAACTATCAAATCGGTAACTTTAAAAATTCAACTTTCGGCATTTCAAGTCTAGCTTAGCTACGAACCTCCAAAACATTATCCGTACACGCTCCTAATCCTGAAATCAGCCAACGGAGCTAGAGGAAGCATCAGAATTCCATTTTGAGTCCATCTTCACAATATTCCAACTACGGTCAAATTTCCAAACCTTAAGCTCTCATTTAGGGGCTAAGTATCCTAAAACTTATCGCGCCCCCTTTTTCTAAAAGCGAAATCGGGTTCATGACATTTGGGAGGACAACTCGTTCCCTCTTGGGAATTGGGTTTTTTGAAGAGTCGACACCTAATGATTAAAGTGCATTAGGACACTAAAGAAGAGTTCGAGTTGGAAAACCAAGGGGAAGGTGTTGGCACCCCCCAAGATCCACTAGTGTGGTTCCCGGCCATGCTACAATTGTGACTTTGAATAACAAGTAAGCAAATAGAAGTCTCAAGTAGAAGGGGATTTCCACATAATATTGCAAGCAAGTTGAGAGTTTGACGAAAGTAAAGAAAGCAGAAATTTTAAAGAAATAGTTTGAGAATAAAATAAACAAATAAAGGAAAAAGGGGTCCTAGGTTTACAAATAATATGGATCACATCAATGCAATACCCGTTAATCACTCCTCATAAGAGGGGTTACACGTGGTATTAACGCACCGGTCATCATATCCATATCTACCCTTTCCCACCCCGTTAAGTTATGAAGCGCGGAATAGTATCGTTACTTATTGCATGCTAGTACCCGCCCCAATCCTATTAGTCCCGGAGGCATTTGGGACTAGTAGTCCTAAAGGAAAGGGAGATTTGGCTTTTCAGATTTTTAAAAGGATAAAATTCTAGGGCGACAATCAAAACATATAAGGTAGGTATGGAAGAACACATAACAGTTTAAAGGGATCAAACGGGCCTCCTCATTTAAAGAAACAAATTGTTTAGCATGACTTACAAATACTGGTTATGGTCTGAATTAAATTTAAAGCGTTAGGGAAGGATGATTTATCACATATTTCTCGAATCAGAAGTCCGAATTAGGCCTCCACTGGTTGTAATTATCAAAAATTGATGTAGTTAATTAATTACCTAATGGCTTGCCTAGGTGAAACCTATAGGCATGATATCTAACAATGCTTACTCAGATTTTAAAGAAGGCTTACTGATTATATATATATAAAAATAAGATCTGCAGATATTAAACGACATTACTACTGATTTTAGACTTGCAAACGATTCAGATTTGGTTAATTACTCCTATAGGCATGCTTTCTAAGCATCGTTGGTTTAAAACAATTATGAAAGTGCATGAGTCCTATAAACATGGTATCTAGGATGCAATTTGTTATTTTTAACCTATAACTGTTTGCCTAATGATGGAGGTATATGCGGAAGTGCAGAAAACCTATAATCATGATTTCTAAATGCAGAAGTGCAGAAAAAAACCTACAGACAGGATTTCTATATGATATGCAGAAGCGCAGAAACTTAACGACAGGATTTCTATACGATATGCAGAAGTGCAGAAACTTATAAGCGGGATTTCTATATGATATGCAGAAGTGCAGAAACTTATAGGAAGGATTTCTAATGCAAAAGTGCAGAAACTATAGGCATGATTTCTATATGAAATGCATAAGTGCAGAACTTGTAAATAGTAACACCTATGAGCATGTTGTCTACCCTTTGCATACATAAATGACCCTTCCCTTCTTACTTAGAACCCCATTAGTTATTATAAAATATTACAGACCAGAATGAATCAAGAAAAGTAAAATTACATTAGAAATTTAAGCTATAACCAAAAAGCCTAATTCAGACTCCAGGTCTAACAATGTGAGATGAACCAACTTCCAGGAACAGATTTCCAAAGACTTTCCCTTATTTGGGATGTGTCAAGGTTCCCTAAGAGCCTCGAGTGGACTCCAGGCAGTGCTTACACCCCAAATATATTGCAGACTTAAGCAAGTGCAGTGTGGAAGATACCGCCCTCAAATGTCCAAGTTCATAGGGAACCCAAGGTCCCAAAGTAAGGCTCATAGGAGGGGGCAGAACTTAGAATCTAAGAGAGAGTGCAAGTGCATAGAGGAGATTTAGGGGAAGGCCATGACAGGCTGGTGGTCATGCCCAGCAATTAGGAGTGCTGGCACAACCCTGACCAGCCTGTTAGCCAAAGTTAGGAGTTAGGATCCATTGAGGATTAGGTTCAGATCTAAGCAGCAACTTGGATGCTGTCAGGCCATGAACCTTAACTCAAACACATAGAAGGGAGTGGGGGTATAGGGAATTCATAACAAACAGCAGATGCAAAGAAAAAAAACAATTTACATAGTTAACATTAATCACTGAACATGAACAACAAAGTAAACAAGCTTACAGAACTGTAAATAAACACATAGGGGAGTGAGGCAGAAAAGTTCAATTAGAACATACTAGTTTCAGTGAAAACAAACAAGTAAAAGCAGTCTTGAGAAAGCCAAGTTGCAAGCAAACAGTTCCAAAAGATCTCAGAAAGAGTAGAATGTTGTAAGAGTATTGAACTCAAAGCATTATTGTAAGTATGTAAGTAAGTTGAAAGTATTGCACTAAAGGCTCGAGGTATTCAACTCCAAGTAGTGGTGTAAAAGTATTAAATTGGAAATGTGTTAAAAGTGCGGAAGGGTAGTCCCTTTTATAGTATAGAGAAGCAAGTAAGAAAGGTAAGAAAATAACTTGCAATCAATCACATAGAATTTCCCTTCACTTAAGGGATTTGATTTCAAACGGGTAGAAGACATTTAAGGAATGAAATTTTGATTAAAATCCTTTTCAAAGTAGCACCAAAGGGGTAAATACATAGAAGTTTATTTAAGGAAACGCTCAGTGGTACATGGCTTGGAAAAAATAAGGAAAGAGAATCAATCAAACAGCCAGGAAAATCAAAGTTACAGGTTTAATCTCGAATGAACCAAGTCAGGAAAGGTAAAGAAGGTTCAATTAGAGAGAATCAGTAACAATCAGTCAGGACTCATTAAAAGTAATTCGAAATCAATCAATTAGCCGGTAAAGACCTTTTTAAAGAAGAGTTCCCATATATAAAGCACACAAACATGTGAATCAAGAGGTTATATAGAAGAGAGTTTAATCAAAGAGAGTTTCAAAATCATGAGCAAGAAAGGGTACAAGTCGAGTTTGCAGACTCACAATGAGTCTGAGAGTTCAGGGTCCCAAAGCGGAGCCCTAACTCGCACAAATTCAAAATTGCCAAGAAACCCCCAAAGGATTTCATAGAGATGAGAAAGCAAGTCATTGAACCAGGCTCAGAAGCCTCTTTCAAAGACTTATGAGAAACAAACAGACATGATACAAAGAAAGAAAGCTAATTTGAGGTCATGGAGAACATATTTGAGAAACTCGGACCTTAAACAAGTTCAGAAAAGAAGAGGTGAAACAGACTTAAATTAAAACAGAGGAAACATGTTCAACAAGAATGCAAACAGAGTCTAATAGAGCAAACAAAAATATAAAAAACTCAATAGTAAGCACATATAGTAGAAGAGTGAGGGAACCATAACAAGGATTAACAGGAGTAACAGGTATAGTAGAAAAAAGAGAGTAGGATAACAGTACACGCGTAGTAAAAGAAGTTATACGAGCATAGCATAGACAAACACACATAAAGAAAGAATCAGAAAGATCTTTTTGAAAACTTTTTCAGAAATGATGTTTGAAAAGAAAATTTGGGGTAAACACTTTAGAAGCCCAGTAGAACACGAACATACCATAGATCTAAGAAAATAAATAGAGAAGAGCCTTGAACAACTTAGGGTTTTGGAGAAACCCTAGAAATGAGAAAAGCTTGGAAGAAAAATCAGATCCTGAGTCGAAGAGGTGAGGTTCAGGCTCATGAGGCCTGAATGTGTCGGAGCATGGCTGGAGAAGCTATAGAAATGAAGATCTGAGAATATCTAGAAGAACCATCAAAGTCATCCTTCAAAACCTCGAACACCCAAGTTATAATGATGGAGAGGGGTGAGTACAGACCGTCCATGGCCTGAGAAGCCATGGATTCCAGTGAAAACATGGTGAAATAAGGTAGGAGGAGGCTAGGGTTTCGAAGAGCTGATGAGAGGATTTGAGACCGTTTGGGATTCAAAGGCGGCGAGTCAGGTGAGAATGAGGGAGATTAGGGTAGGTCGTTTGGTTCAATTATGGAGGGATGAGTTATGGCCGTTGATCTTGTTTGATCAATGGCCCAGATTTAGGAGGGCAGGTTGGAACCGGGTAAGGGTCATTTGGACCGAGTTGTGGGTTTGGTCAAATTAAAAATTGGGCCGGTCCAAATGGGTTAAGATTGGGTCAAATAATGGTTAAAATTGAAAGGTAAAAAGGCTGTATTTGAAATGCAATGAGGCTAGATGTTAAATAGCTAGTTTTCCCTTTTATTTTATAAAAATTGTAAAAAATAATTTTAAAAGAAAACTAAATGTACTGATCCAATTAATAATATATAAATATTAATTTAAAAATATTGGAAATAATTTTACAATTGTAAAATGCTATTAATCTTAAAGTAGGCTAGAATTGCAATTATACGCAATTTAGATTTAAAAATACCAAATAAAATTTGTAAAAATATACAAAAATCACCTTAACTATATTTTGGTATAAATATAAGAATAAGATAAGTTATTCACCAAAATGATAATCTTGGGAATAATTTTTGGTTTTTGTACTGCTAAAAATATACAATAAATTGATTTTAAAATCTTTTTAAAAAAATTAGAAAAAATACCAAAACACTTGGGCATTGCTTATATATGCGTATATATGCTATTTGGAAAGTAATTTGTACATAAAAATACATAGGGAAAAATTGGGTATCAACAGCTACCCCTCTTTACCCGAGAATGATGAAAGAGTTGTCGGGTAAAGATATGATGGCCAATTTTGACCGAATGAAACGATTTTGAAGAGTTTTGACCGAGCTCTGGTTTCTGAGCTTCCTACATATCCCTGGTATTACAGGAATCAGGCCATATGTAGTTTGGGATCCATCGGCGGAGTATGCCGATGGAGATTTTCGAAAAGCGGACGCGATGTTCAGGTTGAGAAAGGATGGTCAAAGTCTGATAGGCTTCGGGAACTGGAGCGGGATCGCTCCTGCTGAGACGGTCGTTGCTAGCCGGTGTACCTGCAAATGAACAATACCAGCATATATATATATATATATATATATATTGTGCATAAATTTAAATGTGATGCAAGTTCCCGTTGGACCGTGAATGCTGTCTTTGGACGGTTAGGATGACGTCCTCGGATCATGATATCCTGGGCCATGAAGTATATGATAAAGGATTTGCAGGCTATGAAATGATGTTCTCGGGCTATGAGGATGATGCCTCCGAACCATGATGCCTTTGATTAATGATATGCAAAAGATAAAGATGGGGTCCTCAGGCTATGGCATGGTATTCTCAGGCTATGAAAATTGTGTCTCCGAACAATGACGCCTTTGGACAAATTGGCGATCTTTCAGCCAATGAAAATGCAGAAGGTGGAGATCTTTCAACCAATGCAAAACGTAAATAAAGGGTGGCAGTATTTCAGCCATGCAAGAGAAATAAGATGGCGGTATTTCAGCCGTGCAAGAGGAATAGCGTGGCGATATTTCAGTCATGCAAGAGAAATAAGCTGGTGGTATCTCAGCCATGCAGATGGAGGTAGAGCTTAACCTCGAAAGGCAGAAAGGTAGCCTTATACAATACAGTAGATGCAGATGGAGGTAGAGCATAACCTCGGAAGGTAGAAAGGTAGCCTTATGCAATGCAGAAAATGCAGATGGAGACAGAGCTTAGTCTCGGAAGGTAGAAAGGTAGGCTTATGGAATGCAGAAGATGCAGATGGAGGTAGAGCTTAACCTCGGAAGGCAGAAAGGTAGCCTTATGCAATGCAGAAAATGCAGATGGAGACAAAGCTTAGTCTCGGAAGGCAGAAAGCTAGCCTTATGCAATGCAGGAAATGAAGATGGAGACAGAGCATAGTCTCGGAAGGAAGAAAGGTAGTCTTATGCAATGCAGAAGATGCAGATGGAGGTAGAGCTTACCTCAGAAGGCAGAAAGGTAGCCTTATACAATACAGAAAATGCAGATGGAGACAGAGCTTAGTCTCGGAAGGCAGAAAGGTAGCCTTATACAATGCAGAAAATGCAGATGGAGATAAAGTTTAGTCTCGGAAGGAAGAAAGGTAGCCTTATGCAATGCAGAAAATAAAAGGCAAATAGTAAGGAAGTCTCTTAGCTGATAAATGATAGCTGATAGCTGATTGCTATATTGTGGCTGCTGTGGATGTCGTGTACGGATAACAACTATAATTAGGTGATGATTCCAAAAGATGTATTCCCGGGAAGTATAAGTGTATAGATATATCTGATGATTTTATGGCTTGAGTGCCTGCATAAAAAAATCATGAGTTTTGTAAGGGGGGGAGGTTAGTTCGTTTCCCCATGAGCTTCGCTTGTCCTACTTGGCGTTGTGTATCATTGGGGTAGCGTTTCTAAACAAAGCAATTTTGATACCAGACATGCATGATTCAGAAAAAATGTAACATAAATACATAATTTAAGATAGTTTTCTTTAAATGAACCGACGAATGCGACGCAGTTCAAGACATTGCAACCTCTCTCGCTCCAAAATTTTGAGGGTCCTCCTTAAAATTCAGCCCCAGTTTACTGGGATGGTGTTTCTGATGGTTGCGTGCGACAAATGGCTGAAATCAACTTCGGAATTTTGAGGGTCCACCTCAAAATCCTGCCCCAGTTTCCAATAGCGGGGGGAAATGGAAATTTTATTGAATTGTGACCGAACCCATAGGGCTGCCTACGTATCCCCTTTTAAATAGGAATCAGGTCAGGAATAGTTCAAATTACATCATACAGGAAATCGTAAGAGTTACACATATTATCGCTTCACTGCAACTGAATTGATCGGCTTCGGCCAAACTTCATCGTCCATTTCTGCAAGTATGAGGTCTCCTCCGATTAGAACCCGGTGAACCATGTATGGACCCTGCCAGTTGGGAGAGAACTTCCAAAAGTGCAGAAACTGTAGGCAGGATTTCTATATGAAATGCATAAGTGCAGAACTTGTAAATAGTAACACCTATGAGCATGTTGTCTACCCTTTGCATACATAAATGACCCTTCCCTTCTTACTTAGAACCCCATAAGTTATTATAAAATATTATAGACCAGAATGAATCAAGAAAAGTAAAATTACATTAGAAATTTAAGCTATAACCAAAAAGCCTAATTCAGACTCCAGGTCTAACAATATGAGATGAACCAACGTCTAGGAACAGATTTCCAAAGCATTTCCCTTATTTGGGATGTGTCAAGGTTCCCCAAGAGCCTCGAGTGGACTCCGGGCACTGCTTACACCTCAAATATATTGCAGACTTAAGCAAGTGTAGTGTGCAAGAGACCGCCCTCAAATGTCCAAGTTCAGAGGGAACTCAAGGTCCCAAAGTAAGGCTCACGGGAGGGGTGCAGAACTTAGAATCTAAGAGAGAGTGCAAGTGCATAGAGGGGATTTAGGGGAAGGCCATGACAGGCTGGTGGTCATGCCCAGCAATTAGGAGTGCTGGCACAACCCTGACCGGCCTGTTAGCCAAAGTTGGGAGTTAGGATCCATTGAGGATCAGGTTCAGACCTAAGCAGCAACCTGGATGCTATCATGCCATGAACCTTAACTCAAACACATAGAAGGGAGTGGGGGTATAGGGAATTCATAACAAACAGCAGATGCAAAGAAAAAAACAATTTACATAGTTAACATTAATCATTGAACATGAACAGCAAAGTAAACAAGCTTGCAGAACTGTAAATAAACACATAGGGGAGTGAGGCAGAAAAGTTAAATTAGAACATACCAGTTTCAGGGAAAACAAAAAAGTGAAAGCAGTCTTGAGAAAGCCAAGTTGCAAGCAGACAATTCCAAAAGATCTCAGAAAGAGTAGAATGTTGTAAGAGTATTGAACTCAAAGCAGTATGTAAGTAAGTCGAAAGTATTAAACTAAAGGCTCGAGGTATTCAACTCGAAGTAGTGGTGTAAAAGTATTGAATTGGAAGTGTGTTAAAAGTGCAGAAGGGTAGTCCCTTTTATAGTGCATAGAAGCAAGTAAGAAAGGTAAGAAAATAACTTGCAATCAATCACATAGAATTTCCCTTCAGTAAAGGGATTTGATTTCAAACGGGTAGAAGACATTTAAGGAAAGAAATTTTGATTTAAAACCTTTTCAAACTAGAAGCAAAGGGGTAAATACATAGAAGTTTATTTAAGTAAAAGCTCAGTGGTACATGGCTTGGAAACAATAAGGAAAGAGAATCAATCAAACAGCCAGGGAAATCAAAGTTACAGGTTTAATCTCGAATGAACCAAGTCAGGAAAGGTAAAGAAGGTTCAATTAAAGAGAATCAGTAACAATCAGGATTTCTATATGATTGATTGCAGAAACTGTAGGTTTAAATATGAGAATAATATAATATATTCACCAAAATGATAATCTTGGGAATAATTATTGGTTTTTGTACTGCTAAAAATAGATAATAAATTGATTTTAAAATCTTTTTAAAAAAATTAGAAAAAATACCAAAACACTTGGGCATGCTTATATATGCATATATATGCTATTTTAAAAGTATTTTGTATATAAAAATACATAGGAAAAAATTGTGTATCAACATCCGAAATTCCCAATAATTTCCCCGGCAACTTACAGCAACAAAAACAAACACGGGGAAAGCAGTTAATAGGGGATTGGGGCATAAATTCTTAAAACGACCGGCCGGGTCGTTACAAGAAGGGAGCTGGACCGGTTCAAAAGGGGTTGGTCTTGGCTATTTTTGGGTTCTGTTTTGGGATTGGGATTGGTTTAAACATTAGCTCAGTCTGATTTTAAAGAAACAAAGACCCCTTTTTCTTTAATTAATTTTAAAACCTAACTAATTTTAATAAAAGCCTAGATTAAACACTAAATTGTCTCACACTATAAAATTACACTAATTATCTATTTGTATTATTTACATAATTAGTCAATCTTAAGTTTTTAAAAAAGAAAAATTACTAGTTTTTTACATTGAAACTAAAAATGTCAAAAATAAATAATTTTTGCGATTTTCTTTTAATAAAGTAATTAAATTATGTAATTAAGCATTAAAATAAATTTAAAACCTAATAATGCAAAATGATGAAGGTTTAAATATATTTTTGTTAGTTTTCATAACTTTAAAAATGAAAAATGCAACTAAAAATGCAAATACTTCCAAATAAATACCAAAAATCCTAAAAAAACAAAAAATAAATAGGGCTAATTTATTTATTAATTTTGTAGGAATATTTTAATGGGGTAAAAATTACATGCTCACAACTGGAAGAAGATGATACTTAATTGAATATAAGGTCCCGATAAGGGAGAATACTGTAACTCATGAGACTAGGATAATGTATATAAATTCGGGAGTATGAACTTCTCTTTATGACGCGTTATCAAATACATGTAATTACGACATCAAGCCAAAATGAAGGAAGGGGCTTAGCCTTAACATACCTGAACTGGTTATCTTGACAATCCTTCTAACACACATCAATCGCGACGAAACATGTAATGGCCAGATCGAAATAGGGAACAATCCATATGATATTCTTGAGAAAGATTGCACCGTACTCCCTTATAATTGCAAAATCTCATGTTGTTTAAGATGCTATGAAATCAAGTGCTCTATCAGGTGCTCTAATGTGTCTTTATAATAGAAAGAACATTATAATTTAATAGTTTGAACATCTAAAAAGTCAAATGAAGCAAAATGGTGACAAATCTTCTAAGTATGTGTTTGAATGGGTGTGGGCTCACTTCTGGTGGTGGATTAGCCACATAACTTTAGTTTGCCACCTTTCAATTTGATTTATGAGTCACTTAGTTTGAAGGGTGGGCTGCCACGTTGAGAAATTTAATCTTTATCCAATAATTCCCCAATCAATTAGGTAATATCCTATTACCAATAATTAACCAATTACCCATATAATTAATGGGCTAATAAACCTCGGACTCAACTTACCCTTCTTCTTAAATCGCATAACGCCCTTCATAGGTGAAACCCAAAGCAGAACCCACTCTCCAACCATATAGGAAACATCACGAACCTTCCAGTCCGTGTATCTCTTCTGTCTGGACTGGACTGTACGGAGTCTATCCTGAATTACCTTAACCTTCTCCAACGCATCCTGAACCAAGTCTGTGCCCAATAATCTAGCCTCACCTGGCTCAAACCAACCCACCGGGGATCTACACTGCCTAACATATAAAGCCTCATACGGTGCCATCTGAATGCTAGACTGATAATTGTTGTTGTAAGCAAACTTCGCCAATGGCAAGAACTGATCCCAAGACCCTCCAAACTCAATCGCACACGCACGGAGCATATCCTCAAGAATCTGAATAGTGCGCTCGGACTGTCTGTCCGTCTGAAGGTGAAATGCTATACTCAGCTCCACCCGAGTACCCAACTCATGCTGAACGGCCTTCCAGAATCGTGATGTGATCTGAGTACCCCTATCGAAAATAATGGAAACTAGAATACCATACAGACGAACAATCTCCCGGTTATAAATCTCCGCCAACCGCTCTGAAGAATAAGTAGTACAAACAGAAATGAAGTGTGCGGACTTGGTCAGCCGATCCACAATCACCCAAATAGCATCGAACTTTCTCAAAGTTCGTGGGAGCCCAACTAAAAAGTCCATGGTGATCCGCTCCCATTTCCACTCGGGGATCTCTATCTGCTGAAGTAACCCACCCGGTCTCTGGTGCTCATACTTCACCTGCTGACAGTTGAGGCACCGAGCTACAAATCCAACTATGTCTTTCTTCATCCGCCTCCACCAATAGTGCTGTCTCAAATCCTGATACATCTTCGCGACACCCGGAATGAGTGGAATACTTCGAACTATGGGCCTCCTCTAGAATCAACTCCTGAAGCCCATCAACATTGGGTACACAAATCAGACCCTGCATCCTCAATACCCCGTCATTACCAATGGTCACATCTCTAGCATCACCATGTTGAACCTTGTCCTTGAGGACAAGCAAATGAGGGTCATCATACTGACACTCCCTAATACGATCAAATAAGGAAGACCGAGAAACCATGCAAGCTAGCACCTGACTTGGCTCCGAAAGATCCAATCTCACAAACTGGTTGGCTAAGGCCTGAACATCCATCGCCATAGGCCTCTCCGATGCTGGTAAATAATCCAAACTCCCCAAACTCTATGCCCGGTGACTCAAGGCATCGGCCACCATATTGACCTTGTCCGGGTGGTACAAATAGTGATATCATAGTCTTTCAGCAACTCTAACCACCTCGTCCAGCACAAGTTTACATCCTTCTACTTGAATAGGTACTGCAAGCTCAGATGATCAATATAAATCTCATAAGGCACACCATACAAATAATGACGCCAGATCTTTAGGGCATGAACAATGGCAGCTAGCTCGAGATCATGAACAGGGTAATTCTTCTCATGCACCTTCAACTGTCTAGACGCGTAGGCAATCACCCTATCGTCCTGTATCAAAACTTCTCCAAGGCCAATCCTCGAGGCATAACAATAAACATTGTAAGACCCGAACTTGTAGGCATTATCAAAATTGGGGTTGTAGTTAAGGCTTTCTTGAGCTTCTGAAAACTTGCCTCACACTCTTTCGTCCACTGGAATAGAGCACCCTTCTGGGTCAACCTGATCATAGGTGATGCAATCAATGAAAACCCCTCAACAAAATGACGGTAATAACCCGCCAAGCCAAGAAAACTGCAGATCTCTATAGCTGAGGATGGTCTGGGTCAACTCTACAATGCCTCCACCTTCTTCAGATCCACGTGAATACCATTACTTGATACCATGTGGCCTAAGAATTCTACGGAATCCAACCAAAACTAACATTTCGAGAAATTAGCATATAACTTCTTTTCTCTCAAGGTCTGAAGCACTGTCCTCAAATGTTGCTCATGATCTTCCCGACTTCGGGAATACACCAGAATATCATCAATAAAGATAATGACGAACGAGTCAAGATATGGTCGGAACATACTGTGCATCAATTGCATAAAGGCTGCTAGGGCATTGTTCAGCCCAAATGACATAACAAGGAACTCGTAATGACTATATCGAGTCCTGAAAGCAGTCTTCGGGATATCTGGCTCCCGAATCTCCAACTAATGGTAACCTGAGCACAAGTCAATCTTAGAAAACACTCGTGCACCTTGAAGCTGGTCAAACAGATCATCAATATGAGGCAAAGGATAATGGTTCTTCATTGTATCTTTGTTCAACTGGCAATAATCAATACACATACGCATAGAACCATTCTTCTTCTTCACAAAAAAGAGAAGAGCAACCTAAGGTGATACACTAGGCCGAATAAAACCCTTATCAAGCAATGCCTGTAATTGATCCTTCAACTCAAGAGGAGCCATACGATATGTGGGAATAGAAATGGGCTGAGTGCCCGTCAACATATCAATGCCAAAATCAATATCTCTATCAGGCGTCATGACCAGATGATCAGCTGGAAACACATCGAGAAAATCCCGTACTATTGGGACTGAGTCAACTGAAGGGGTATCAATACTGACATCTCTCACATAAGCTAAATACACATTGCACCCCTTCTCAACCATTCACTGAGCCTTAAGGAAAGAAATAACTCTACTGGGAGTGTGTTCTAAAGTACCCCTCCACTCAACACGCAGTATATCTGACATAGCCAGTGTCACGGTTTTGGCGTGATAATCAAGAATAGCATAATGGGGCAACAACCAGTCCATGCCCAAGATAATATCAAAATCTACCATGCTGAGTAACAATAAATTGGCTCTGGTCTCAAAACCACTAAGAACAACCAAACATGACCGATAAATGCGATCCACAACAAGAGCATCTCCCATAGGAGTAGAAACATAAACAGGGGAACTCAAAGAATCCCGAGATACACCCAAATGCAGAGCAAAACAAGAAGACACAAAAGACTAAATGGAGCCTGGATCAAATAAAACCGATGCATCTCTATGACAAATCAGTATAATACCTGTGATGACAGAATCAGAGGCAACAACCTCGGTACGGGCAGGAAGGGCATAGTATCGGGCTTGGCCTCCCTCTCTAGGGCGACCTCTACTTCCCCGACCTCCACCTCTAGCTGGCTGAGTAGGTAGGATAGCAACTAGAGCTATAACCATAGCCTGAGAACTCTGCAGGGCATGTTGTGGCTGAGAAGTCTGTAGAGGTGCGCTCCTTCCAAGTCTAGGGCAATCCCTCACCACATGGCGTGTGTCACCACACTCAAAACAAGCTCTGGGAGGACGTGGCAGTTATGACTAGCGAGGGCTAGGTCTGTGGACTAACCTCTGAAAGTACCACGCGCAGGAGACGCGCTAGATACCGGAGGTACATAATAAGGCGCCTGAGGCTTCTGAGGAGTTGTAATACCACTGGCTGCTGGAAGAGCTGAATGAACAGGGTGACTCATATAACCCCTACCATGATGACCTACAGCTGGGGCACGGGCACCAAAATAATGGCCCGACTCTCGAGACCTCTTGGCCACCCTCTCCTTTCTATCCCTAGCATGCATACCCTCAAACTTTCTCAAGAAGAACCAAGTCAACTTAGCACAAACCAGTATTTGCAACCACCAATTCATAAATTAAACCATAAAATTGACCCAAATAACAAACACCCATAGTCAATCTAGCCCTAAATCACAATACTCATCAATTACCCACACTAGGGTTGAGCCACAACCCTAGCTAATGAGTTTAGCTACTCATGCTTGAAGAGAAAAACAGAAAAATAGATGAAGATAAAGACATATTAATTAAACACTAAAGTAAATATAGAGATTCTATCATTAAAACTAAGTTAAAATGCCCAAAATGACTATAGATGGTCTTCTCACGAGCGCAGCTCAGTTCAGAAAATAGCTGATAATATCTGATACCCTAAAAATGGAAAAAGATTCTATTTATACTAAGCTGGAAAAACTGGACAAAAATGCCCCTGTGGGGTCAGTGCGGACTGCACAAAATGGTGTGCGGCCGCACTAGGCTCTTGACTCTAAAAAATCAACTCTCTGAACCCAGGATCCACGGACCACACAGAATGGAATACGGCTGCGAAGGGGTCTAGCGCGGTTCGCACAAACACGACCGCGGACCGCATAGGCTTGAACCTTGGCACTTAACATCTCTCTGAAGTTTGCTTCCGCGAACCGCATAAAATGGTAGTGCGGTCGCGGTGTGTTCAGTGCGGACCACACAATATGTATTGCGGCCGCACTGCTTTGATGCCTTCAAATCCAACTTTCTGAATCTCCCTAGTACGGACCGCACAAAGTGTAGTGCGGCCGCACTAGGCCTGTTTGTCCTGAGTTGTCTTGTCTTTGGTACTTGTGCAGGTTTCACTCCTTTTGAGCCGATCTTTGACGTCTCATCACTTTGTTGATCAAACCTGCAATCAATCACAACTTATGAGCCTTTTGAGACTATTTTGTAAGAATTTATAATCAAAGCATAAGCAAGAAGGAGCATGAAACAAGTTAAAATCCCTAGTTATCAACTCCCCCAAACTTAAGCTTTTTCTTGTCCTCAAGCAAACAAAATAAGACCCACCCCTTAAGGGAAAATCCAAGAATTTTCAGATATCCTAAAGTAACCTCAACTAGCATCAATTGGGACTAACAATTGCCCTCAATACAATTGAATCATTAACAACATTTAACCTTTGAAAAACCATGTATCAAAGTGTGACACAAGAGCATCAAGAGTTGACTCAACACATTAAAGAACTCTCTCCATTACTTTGGTCATTATGGAACCCAAACTCACACATCCTCAACTCTCCCTAAGCAAACCTTACCTTTTTTATTATTGGCACAAAAACCGAGGTTAATGGAAATCCACTCATCTCTTTCAAGAAAAAGTCACAATTTCAGCTCTAAGTATCATATGCTTGCCCCTCATGTGAGTATCCACTAATATAAGCATAATTCAACTCAAGATCATATAGAGCTTTTGTGGAGTCATTCTGAAGGCTTTTGGTTCAGGGCAGGGAATGTTTTGATCTAAGTGGGTTCCATCTTTCCTTAAGCACTTCTTTTGACTCATTCGACATACATTCTCTTGACTTTTTGAGTCATCTCACCTCTTTCTAAGGGGTTAGAGGGACACGTTGTCACTCTTTCTTATGAAATTCAAACCGTATCTTTTTCAACTTTCCACACCTTTCATTCTTTTGCTTTTCTTGAATCCCTTTTTATTCTTTTTCACATTGAGCATTCTTTTTGTTTTTTTCTTTTCTTTCTTTTTCATTGCCTTTCCTTTTCTTCATTTTTGTGCCTTTTACCACTTTGTTGCCACCCTCATCTCTCCCCCCAGATTTATACTTTTGCCATGTGCTCAAGGAAAGATCGGGTGCCAAGAGAGGGTATGTTTTAGAACGGGTATAGGCTTGTCTCATGGTTCTTGAGAGAAAAAGGTCTAAGGCTCAAAATGGTTAACTAGGGATCATATTATTGGTAGGCTATGGAATTTTTCAAGCTATTATTTGGATCAAGGAGGGCCTATAATCATGTCTCAAGTCAAAATTCACCTAGGATTTCGCCTCAACAAACATTCGGGGAAAGTTCTAGACCAATGGCTTGGGACTTGGATTTGCAATTCAATTACTCACCACACAAGCTAAAGGATCGCTAAAGACATAGAGTCGGGGGCCCACAACGACCTTAGATACAATTTGAGCACACAATGGTCCCGAAAAACCACTTGATGATTATCAGTCAACACAAGAGTCTCAAGGTCACGACTTTTACCATCCTAAACACAACCTTTTGTCTTTTACAATGGGATCAAAGGCAAATCTGCTAGGACTAAGTGAAGCTTTTCTTGAGGTATCCTTAACTATAAACTACTAAAAACAAAATCAAAAACGGACTCAAACCCTTAAGAAGGTTGTCACGCCATACATCATTGGGAAGAGCCATCCGGTTCACACAACATTCCACCTTTGGAACGAACCATGGCATTAAGAACACCAAAGGCTTATTGAAAATGTCCAAAACAAAATAAAAGCTACGAACATAAATAAGAAACTAAAAATGAGAAATATTTGCGGAAAGTACAATGAATATATATAATAGGGAGTTTGAATATACAACGGGGGATGAATATATAAAATATGATGTAACTTTATATACAGACCCAAGGAAAGATAAATAAATGAGATAAAAAATTAACTAAATATCAAATTTTATACAGACCAAATGTGAAAATCAAGAAAGCATAAAATGAATTAATATATACAGTCATCCAAAAATGTGTAGGGCTCACCCCTTTAAATAAAAGTTGGCATTGTCCCCAATGCCAACTAGTCCAAATAAGAATAAAAAATAATAGAAAAAGGATATGAAGACTCTCTAAGACCTGTCGGTCTGCATAGGATCATGGATGGTCCATAGGTCCTCTATGTGCTCGGGAACCATAGACTGGTTCCTGGTGTCCTTCTGCTCAACTGCTAGGAATTGGACCTAGACCTGGATAGGCTTTGGATTTGGTACACCCTGTGGCTGACTGGAGGAAGTCTCTGCTGGTTCCGCCAACTGGATGATAGTATCATTGGCTCTAGGAATCATCCTCTTCCTCTTCGGAGGTCGTTGTGACTGCTCCGGCTGTGGCTCAGATGCTGGAACTGGGTCCTCAAACAATAGGTCTAAAGGCAGCTGGTCTGCCTTCAGCTTGTCAACATTCGACCGTAGCTCCTTCACGGACTCCTTGGAGGCCTGTGTATTTCACAGCTTCTTATGCTCCTTATCAAGAGCCTTAAGAGCCTTGCTATGCGAATCAACTGCCTTTGCCAATGCATCATGGGTATTGAGGATTTTCTTTTGGTTATCAAGAATCTCTTTCAAAGCATCCTCAATGGATTGTCGGACCTGTGCTGGCTGAGGTGCCGACTGAGTTGCAATAGTGGTGGTCAAGGTGGACAACTTGGATGAAGCAGTATACATCCAGTTGTTGATACTCTGAAACGTCTGACTCAGTCAGTGGGCAGTGATTGGATGGGACCGGGAAGATGGGATCTCCGGTCCTGCTGGTGTGAAAGGGCCAGGAGGAATGGCTGAAGATGTGGAAGGTCCAGGAGGCATCTCAGCAGAAGTGGAGACAGGCTCAGCGGGGGCCTCTACCGCAACTGGATCTTCAGACTGGCCAGTTGGGGCAGAAGTAGGGGCTTTGTAGTTCTTATCCTTAGGGTTGTCATTCCCCTTCACGCTATACTAGGAGAATAGGGCTGTCGCCTTGACTTTGATGTCGTATGGCCTCTTGTCCACCCCTATGTCCCGGAAGTACATAGTGAGGGTGTTTGGGAAAGGATAGTTCTGGTCATGCTCGGCACCCACTATAGAAATGATTCGGGACATCACATTCCCCACGTTGATGGGGTACCCTGCCATAATGGAAACAACCAAAACAACCAGGTGGAGAGGACGAGTCTGGTCATGGGTAGTAGGATCTAACCGACTGTACACAAATGTCTCCCAACCCCTCGCCTCAATGTTTAGGGTCCTCCGTAGTATGTTGACTCCAGCTGTCAACCAATTAGGAATAGTACCCGGGATTGCCAGGTACTGAGCTAACCATGAACATACCTCCTCGCCCATCTCCATCTTTGATATATAAAGAGACTCGTCCTCCTCGTTGAAACCCAGATATTCGTTGAGCGACTTCCCGTCAAACAACACCTTGAGGTTCCGAACCTTGGTCGCATTGGAGCCCTTTAAGATGTGGGCTACATTATAATAGAACTCTTTGACCAACTGTTCGTTTGCGTCCACACAGGTATCTAAGAAGTGTTCCCAACCTATTCTAGTTTTGAACTGTCTCTGCATGTCAGGGTTGTAGGGTAAAAGATCTCTATCAGTGAAACTCCGCTCCGGTATCAATTTTCGCACCGGCCACCACTCCCTAAATTTGTGGTACGTCACCTGGCTCACGAACCTATCCTCTCAAACTTCGGGTTTTCTAGTTCGGGCAATGCCCCCAACCTGAGGCTCACCCTCTCAAGTACCTCCTCATCCCCTTGCACTTCATCCTCAACTCCGTCTACACCCTCCCCAGATAATGAAGCTGAGGGGGAGGTAGAATATTCACCACTGCCGGCTGCTGAGCCCTCAAACGACTCAGTAGAAACATGCCCTAGTGCTTGGGCAGTGGGTGATGAGGGAGGGGTGTCTCTTTGTCTAGCCCTCTCCGGATACGGGATGTATTCTGGGACTGAGTCCGAAGAGATCTCCTACGAGGGCTCTTACTTACTCCCCAACATGTCAATGGCTCTATCAGCCGCTTTTATGGCCTTCCTCATGTTCTTTTTGTTTTGACGAGCCTGGGGAGTGAGTTTAACCATTTTCTGTTTTCCATCCCAGGGAGATTCACCTCTGTCGGGTTGTTTGGAGCCTTTTCCTCTTTGTTTAACCATTGCCTGCAATCATCATTCAATGTATTTGTTAGTATCTATGCATCAGTTTAAAACAACATTACAAAATGAGTTGCAGAACAAGCCAACAGAATTGCAGACAGTTGCAGAAATAGTCTAGTACGGACCGCACAAAATGGAGTGCGTCCGCACAGGGACCAGCATGGACCGCATAAAAACGACCGCGGTACGCATAGGTATAGGGTTCAGACTATCCATCGTCTGAATCTTACCAGTGCAGCCTGCACAAAATTGTACCGCGGCCGCACTGGGCCATTGCGAACCGCACAAAATGTAGTACAGCCGCACAGGGCAAGGGTCACCTTGACACAAGACAATCAGTGCGATCCGCACAAAGTGGTACTGCGGACCGCACTAGGGCACCGCGGATCGTATAAAAACGACCGCGGTCCGCACAACGTGCCCAAAAGTGGCACTGAGTTAGGGTTATTAGATTTTGCTTTTAAGTTCAATTTTTGCTAATTTATGTCCCTACATATTTACCCAGTCCATAAAACTCATTAAGTACTCATAAATCATCATTACAACTAATCTAACCCAACTAGCGAACTAATTACGAAAGGAACAAGAATTATAAGTTAAGAAAAATTGAAAATAAAATGAAATTGACAAAATTGAAACAAGAAAATGGAAAATTATGTTACCTGTTGTTAGATGAAGTGAGGACTGATCTATGTAAGTAGTTAATTACAAGAATAAAGGAAGATGAGCAATGCTCTATGCTTCAGATAGTTAAAATTACGAAAAGGGTAAAAAGGGGGTCCCCAGGGTCTATTTATAAAAAAGCCCCTGGGGCCCAGTCTCACCTACTAGTGCGGACCGCACAAAATGGAGTGCGGACCGCACTGGGCTGTTATGATCAAGCTTGGCCCAGTATCCCACTGCGGTCCATACAAAATAGATCGCGGCTGCAGTGGTCCACCGTGGACCGCATAAAGTGTAGTGCGGCCGCAGTGGCAAACTTCAGAGAGGTATCATTTTGGCCTTCACTAGTGCGGACCGCACAAAGTGTAGTGCGGCCGTACTGGCAACTTCAGAGACTGAACATTTTCTTCACTATGTCTTGCACTGCATCAACACAATCCCTACAACATCTCACAACCAGTTAGCCCAAAAATCAATCCTATACTACAAAGAAAATCAAAGAAAACAAGAAGAAAAATACATGGGTTGCCTCCCAAGAAGCGCCTGATTTAACGTCGCGGCACGACGCATGTTACCACCACATCACTTGAGATGAAGGAGCACCACCACGTGGCTGTCATCAAACATTCCAAGATAATGCTTTACCCGGTGCCCATTAACTCTAAAGGCTTCACCATTTTTGTTTTTCAAATCAAGAGCACCAAAAGGGGTCACAAACACAACTTCAAACGGTCCACTCCTTTTAGATTTGAGCTTTCCCAGAAACAGACGTAACCGGGAGTTGAACAAGAGAACCAAATCACCTACGTTGAACTCCTTTCCACGAACATATTTGTCATGAAGGTACTTCATCTTGTCCTTATACAAGGACGAACTGGAGTAGGCATGGAATCTAAATTCATCGAGTTCATTGAGTTGTTCAACACGAAGATTAGCTGCAACATCCCATTCAAGATTCAACTTCCTCAAAGCCCACATGGCCTTGTGCTCTAACTCAACAAGAAGATGGCATGTTTTCCCAAAGACCAACTGATACGAAGACATCCCAATCGGAGTTTTGTAAGCCGTCCGATAAGCCCATAGAGCGTCATCTAACTTCTTCGACCAATCGATCTTGTTTGCATTAACCGTCTTTGACAAGATATTTTTGATTTCTCTGTTGGATACTTCTACTTGACCACTAGCTTGAGGATGATATAGGGGTAGAAAACTTATTATTGACACCGTACTTGGAAAGCAACGTGTCAAAAGCCTTGTTGCAAAAGTGAGACCCCCATCACTAATAATCACACGAGGAGTGCCAAACCTTGTGAAAATGCTCTTTTTAAGAAACACAACAACACTCCGGGCTTCATTATTAGGCAAAGCCACGACTCAACCCATTTTGAGACATAATCAACCACCACGAGAATGTAAGTATTCCCACAAGAGCTAACAAATGGACCCATGAAATCGATGCCCCAAACATCAAAGATATCCACTTCAAGACTGGTATTGAGAGGCATCTCATCCCTTTTTGAAATTCCACCCGCTCTTTGGCAATCGTCACACCTCTTCACAAAATCACCTGCATCTTTGAACAAGGTGGGACAATAGAATCCACAACTAAGAACTTTTGAGGCAGTCCTCACCCCACCATGATGGCCACCATAGGGTGAAGAATTGCAAGCATCTAAGATACTCAATTGTTCTTCCTCCGGGACACATCTATGAATCACAACATTCGTGCAAATCTTGAACAAGTATGGCTCATCCCAATAGAAATCCAAACTATCCTACTTGAGCTTATTCCTTTGGTTAGAAGTGAGCTCACACGTGATTACTCCAGTCGAAAGGTAATTGGCAACATCGGCAAACCATGTCATATCATTCATTGACACCGCAAGAAGTTGCTCATCGAGAAATGAATCATTGATCTCAAGGACATCACAAGGCCTCCCCTCCTCCTCCAAACGGGACAAGTGGTCCACCACTTGGTTCTCACTACCTTTCCGGTCCATAATTTCTAGATCAAACTCTTGAAGTAGTAACACCCATTGCATCAATCTTGCTTTGGAGTCTTTCTTTGTCATCAAGTACCTAAGAGCGGCATGATCCGTGTGAACTATGACCTTGACCCCCATAAGATATGGCCGAAACTTTTCCGTTGCTAATACTATAGCCAACAACTCTTTCTCAGTGAGTGTATAGTTCCTTTGAGCCTTATTTATGGTCTTGCTTGCATAGTACACCGGATGAAACATCTTGTTAATCCTTTGACCTAAAACAGCCCCAACCACAACGTCACTTGCGTCACACATGAGCTCGAAAGGCAAGCTCCAATTTGGTCCAGTAATGATAGGGGTAGTGGTCAGCTTAAACTTGAGAAGCTCGAAAGCTTGCATACATCCCTCATCAAACACAAACATTGCATCCTTTTCTATCAACTTGCACAAGAGGTGTACAACTTTTGAAAAATCTTTTATAAACCTCCGGTAAACACCCGCGTGCCCAAGAAAACTCCTCACCCCCTTGATAAAAGTAGGGGAGGAAGCCTTAAAATCACCTCTATCTTGGTTTTGTCAACTTCAATCCCTCGCTTTGAAATTTTGTGACCCAACACTATACCCTCTTTAACCATGAAATGGCATTTTTCCCAATTGAGTACGAGGTTTGTGTCTTCACACCGGGCCAACACTCTATCCAAATTACCCAAACACTCTTCAAAGGAATCCCCAACCACACTGAAATCATCCATGAAAACCTCCAAGATATCTTTCACCATGTTGTTGAAAATAGCCATCATGCATCGTTGGAAGGTCGCCAGAGCATTACACAATCCGAACGGCATCCCAGAGAAAGCAAATGTGCCATACGAACAGGTAAAAGTGGTCTTCTCTTGATCCTCAAGGGCAATTAAGATTTGATTATACCCCAAGTATCTATTCAAAATGCAACAAAAAGCACGCCCAGCAAGATGATCTAACAATTGTTCAAGGAATGGCAATGGGAAATGGTCCTTTCGGGCCACCTTGTTTAGCTTCCGGTAATCCATACATACCCTCCAACCTGTGACTGTCCGAGTATGAATAAGTTCATTGTTGTCATTGGTCACCACAATCATACCACCCTTCTTTGGTACACATTGCACCGGAGAAGTCCATGAGCTATCAGAAATGGGGTACACAACCCCGGCATCCAACCATTTGATCACTTCTTTCTTCACCACTTCTTGCATAGCCTCGTTCAATCTTCTTTGATGCTCCAAGGAAGTGCTCTAAGGAAGGCTTTGCATCATCCTCCAAGATAATTTTATGCATACAAAATGCGGGGCTTATTCCCCGAATGTCAGCTAGAGTCCATCCAATTGCCCTTTTCTGCTTTTGAAGCACCGCCAAAGTGGCCTCAACCTGCCTGGTAGTAAGGCAAAAAGAAAGAATAACTGGTAAAGTAGAGTTTGAGCCCAAGAATTCATACCTGAGGTGTGGAGGAAGTGGTTTCAACTCCAACACTGGTGGCTCCTCAATTGATGGTTTTGTTGGTGGAGCTTTCTGGTTTTTAAGATCCAAAGACAATTTTCTAGGCTCATAAGAATAAGAGCCCATCCCATGTAAGGCATTCACGCACTCCATTCTACTTGCATCCTCATTGACATCAAGATTTAATAGCACGGCCTTAAGAGGATCCTCCACATTGATCATAGCACTGGTATCATCCACAATCACAACTGTGACAAGGTCTACAAATGAGCATACCTTGGTGCTATTGGGTTGCTTCATAGACTTGCAAACATGGAAAACGACCTTTTCATCTCTCACTCGGAAAGTGAGGTCACCCGCTTCAACATCAATCAATTTCTTCCCCGTTGCAAGGAAAGGTCTATCCAAGATAATAGGAACCTCATAGTCCACTTCACAGGCCAAAATGACAAAGTCGGCCGACAAAATGAATTTGTCCACCCTGACAAGCACATCATCAATAATGCCCAAAGGTCGCTTCATCGATCGATCCGCCATTTAAAGTCTCATTGATGTTGGCCTAGGTTGCCCGATACCCAAAGTTTTGAAAACCGAGTAGGGCATTATATTGATACTAGCTCCCAAGTCACATAGAGCCTTGGAAAAATCCACACTCCCAATGGTGCAAGGAATGGTGAAAGCACTGGGATCTTCAAGCTTCGGGACCATTGAATGCACTATAGCACTAACTTGGTGAGTCATCTTTATAGTTTCACAATCCATAGAATGCTTCTTTGTAACCAAGTCTTTCATGAATTTTGCATAACCCGGCATTTGTTCAAGTGCCTCCACCAAAGGAACATTAATAGATAAGCTATTCATCTTGTCAATGAACTTTTTAAACTGATTATCATTCTTCTGCTTTGCGAGCCTTTGAGGATAAGGTGGAGGTGGCCTTGGCAAAGGAGCCTTGGCTTTTGGCAAAACCGGCTCCGGGATGTCAATTATGTGTTCCCTAGACGGGTTCACATCATTTTGGGTTTCCACCTCGACTTCTTGAATATCAATCCTCACTTCATTGTTCACATTTTCATCAACCACATCTTCAACTACCAAAGGGACTTCGTCATCTTGCAACTCAACATCATCATCCACGACTTGATTTTTCTTAGAGGAATTCACATCACTGCCTCTCCCACTTCTTGTTGTGACTACCATAACATGATTGTTCCCACCCTTTGGGTTCACTATAGTATCACTTGGTAGAGTACCCTTCGGGCGAGTATTCAATGACTGAGAGATTTGGCCTAATTGCACCTCCAAGTTTCGGATAGAGGTGTTGTGAGAAGCTAACTGTGCATCAGAATCCGCATTCCTCTTCATCATCTGCTCGAACATCATTTCAATTCTACCCATATCATTACCAGAAGAACTAGGACCTTGAGAAGGGAAAGGGGGTGGATTGTTGGTACATTGGGGGCCTTTGAAAGGCTTGCCCCCGGTTGCCTTGGTTTCCATTGTTGTTCCACCCACCTTGATTGTTGTTGTTTCCCCAATTGTTGTTATTTCCATTCCAATTGCCTTGGTTGTTGTATTGATTACCCCAATTATTGTTTTGGTTGTTGTTGTTCCAATTGCCACCACCTTGTTGTTGATTGCCCCAATTTCCTTGGGGTCGCCATTGTTGGTTTGAAGAGTTGCCTCTATTGCCTTGATAGTTGTTGACATTTTGTACCTCATCACTTTGGTCATCATAACCATCATTTTGACACCCATCATATTCATCAACAAATTGCTCAGAATTTCCTTGATTTAGTTGCCTCCTTTGCCTTCTCTTGTTGACAAGCATACTAACACCCTCCATGGCATTCACTTGGCGAGGATTCTAAACTTCTTCAACTGTGCCTTAGCAAATTGGTTCATAGTAGTAGTAAGCTCAGATATCGCTTGCCCGTGGTCGTGCAACTCCTTGTGCAAATAGATAACCGTAGGGTCACCTTGAGGCTCATTTGCTCTACTCTGCCATGCTGAAGAAGTGTCTGCCATTTCATCAAGTATTTCACATGCCTCATCATAAGAAAGATTCATAAAATTTCCCCTGACCAATTGGTTAACAATGCATTGATTTGTAGTATTTATGCCCCAGTAGAAGGTTTGTTGGATCATGGCCTCGGTCATATCATTATTTGGGCCCTCTTTGACCATCATTCTATACCGCTCCCAAATCTCATGCAAAGGTTCCATTGGCTCTTTCTTGAAGGATAATATTTCATCTCGAAGTGCCGCCATATGACTAGGAGAGAAGAATTTGGCAATAAACTTATTCGTCAACTCATCCCAAGTTGTGATGGAATGGTTGGGGAGTCTCTCGAGCCAGTCTAATCCCTTCCCCCGAAGTGAGAATGGGAAAATTCTCAATCTCAACGCATCCTCGGATACCTTTGTCTGCTTGCTCCCCTAACATGTATCTACGAACCCCTTGAGATGTTTGTAGGCATTTTGATTCACAGCGCCCGTGAAGTATCCACGCTGCTCAAGAAAGGTCAATATCACATTGGTTATCTGAAAGTTGCCTGCCCAGATTCTGGGTGGGACAATAGCACTTGCATAACCCTGGTTCGGAAGTACTCTGGGGGCCACTCTTGGAGGTGGCGGAGGAGGGTCTGGAATATTGTCATTTGGATTTGCATTGGAATTGCGGCTTTTACATTGTCCTTGAGGTGCAAGAGGCACCTCATCTTGATCAAGATCATCTACCTCCTCCCTCGCTATCACTTTTCCAAGAGGGTCATTAGCGTTGTTTAAAGCCATGTTGGTACCTGAGTAGTGACACAAACAAGTAAGTAACAAAGAAGGAAAGAAGAAAATTACACAAAACTAACTAAATAGGTAGCCAAAACCGTTAGCTCCCCGTCAACGGCGCCAAAAAGTGATCGAAGCCTACTCTGCACTGCTAAAAAGTAGGAAGTGAAGGTCGCAATAGCTTTTACCCGATTTGTGGGTCGGGATCGATTTCCACAGGGAGCTAGGAATGGAGTGGAGTATCTATTTAGATTGGGATTGTGTATTTGTTCCAAATATCACTTCCAATCATTTTTGGTTTTTCTTTAACAAACTACTATTATCAACTACTAATTATAAATGCAACTAGATTATGCTAAACGAGAATTGCTAAAAGTTGTATCTAATGGATAAAAAGGCACTAGGGTAGTGACTTTCACCTAGGTGGCTAATTGACGGGTAATTGCTTCTAAGGCACGATTGACATGATTGGAGAAATATGCTATAACCGCTTCACGATTTTACCCACTCTCACACCTATCGGTAGAGAGAGTGATTTTGCCTAATTGACTTTCTCAAGACCAAATGGGTAGGAAAATTTGCTCAAGCAACTAAGGTTCAAGTCGGGTAATTACTCTCTCGAGGTTTAACCCTTTAATTGGGACTATCAATTCTTTTGAGTCCATCCCAGTTCCTTGTTGGGTCAATTTTGGAGACTTAGGTTCTCTTTCTCAAGAAGAGCCAAGTCAACTTAGCAAAAACCAGTGTTTGCAACCACCAATTCAAAAATTAAACCATAAAATTGACCAAAATAACAAACACACATAGTCAATCTAGCCCAAAATCACAATACCCATCAATTACCCACACTAGGGTTGAGCCACAACCCTAGATAATGGGTTTAGCTACTCATGCTTGAAGAGAAAAATAGAGAAATAGATGAAGATAAATACATATTAATTAAACACTAAAGTAAATACAGAGATTCTATCGTTAAAACTAAGTTAAAATGCCCAAAATGGCTATAGATGGTCTTCTCACGAGCGCAGCTCAAATCAGCAAATAGCTGATAATATATGATACCATAAAAATGGAAAAAGGTTCTATTTATACTAAGCTAGAAAAACTGAACAAAAATGCCCCTGCGGGGTCAGTGCGGACCGCACAAAATGGTGTGCGGACGCACTAGGCTCTTGACTCTGAAAAATCAACTCTTTGAACCCAAGCTCCGCGGACCGCACAGAATGGAATGTGGCCGCGAAGGAGTCTAGTGTGGTCCGCACAAACACGACCGCGGACCGCATAGGCTTTAACCTTGGCACTTGACATCTCTCTGAAGTTTGCTTCCGCAGACCGCATAAAATGGTAGTGCGGCCGCGGTGTCTTCAGTGCGGACCGCACAATATGTACTGTGGCTGCACTGCTTTGATGCCTTCAAATCCAGCTCTCTGAATCTCCCTAGTGCAGACCGCACAAAGTGTAGTGCGGCCACACTAGGCCTGTTTGTCCTGAGTTGTCTTGTCTTTGGTACTTGTGCAGGTTTCACTCCTTTTGAGCTGATCTTTGATGCATCGTCACTTTATTGATCAAACCTGCAATCAAGCACAACTTATGAGCCTTTTGGGACTATTTTGTAAGAAATTATAATCACGAATCTAATGATTCACCTAGCCAAATTTGAGACAGAAAAAGATACAAAAGAAATAAAGCCGCACGGTTTTGTTTTATACACATATGAAAAAACGCAATCTCCATCTACAAACATGCTTTGAAAATGCTATTTATAGATAGAGAAATCTATTCCCCCGGGAGCTATGGCCTACTGGCCTCATCTTCACTTTCTTCGGTGTCGAACAGAAGTAACCGAGCATCACGCTCATCTGCCCTCGCTCACACCAATTCTTTCGAGAGGGCGAAACCCCTAGCACAGATCTCCTCAAGGGTCTTTCTTCGAGACTTGCAGCGAGCATATTCTTCAATCCTCTCTTCATGGTCGAGGATCCTTCTCAGCTCGGCATGTGCATTGGTAGCATCTTTTAAATAAATCACCATCTCCTGGTCAGCCTTAGCTCGGCTCATTACGGCTTCAGCTCGGGCATCAATGATCTTAGCCCTGACCTTCAAAAGCTTGGATTTGAGCTTCGTAATCATATCTGCTTGAACCAAAGCATTATCACGAGCTAAGCGAAGTTGAGCCTCAAAAGCGGGAATTTTAGCCAGAGCACCCTTCCCCTCTAAAGCCTGAGCCTCCGCCAGAGCTTTTAGCTCATCATTCTCACGCCTGGCCCGACCAACTTCATCTCGAAGACGCTCTAGGGCCTCCGTCTTTTTCTACAACTGAAATAAACAAAGCATTAGCCTCAGACGCAAGAAGGCGGAATGCACGCTAACCCAGGACAGAAAATTACCTGCTCCTTCAAGTAGTTCTCATAATTCAAGCACCGACTCACCTTATACCGCAAGTGTACCAACTCGACTACTATTTCATCGCAAAGTATCCTAAGGGATCTCTCCTCATCCAGATCTTTTTACAGCCTGGCTTAATGACGAAGCAACCCGAACTTAAGCTTGTCGAAGGCCTGCAAAAGAAAACCCAATAAGGAAGGTAAGGCGTGAAGCTCGAAAGGCCTGTGCCGAAACTCACCACGAAGTGAAGCTACATGGCTTCCTCAAAGGCCGAGCGCACATCTACCAACCCAGTTCCCTCAGCTCTGAAAGGGTCGACTCCGGTGGAGGCATGCTCGCTCGGTGTATACGGCCCCGGTTTTCTAGTATCCCTCGAAGTACTGTCGATGGATAAAGAAGGCGACTGTAATAGAGAAACCATCTTTCCAGAACCAGGGGTTGCGGACGCGGCAAGCTCAAACGATGCTTTCGCTCCGAAGCCCCGATCCTATTTTGCCTTGATTTGAGCGCTATCGCCATGTAAAAGCATCTCTCGCTTATTGTTGTCGTTCTTAAGCCCGAAAGCTGGCAGCCCTTCCCCCTCTCCAGAGGAGCGCAACCTTTCTTTGGAAGGTTCTCTGATGCCTACAACAGCAAGATTAATACGCATAAAGGGAAAATGCCTCACCAAATAAATGAAGGGAAAGGAAAAAATAGTACAACAAGCACCATGATGTTTTGCTTCCCATCTGCCCCGGGACAAAGCTCGCCACTTGCTCTCATCACAGGTCGAGTGGGTCACCAACTTTCAAACCCAATCCGGCAAATCAGTAACATCGCCCGGTGCCCATGAAACTACTGCAGAAAAAAGAAAAGAAGGCACGGATACGAAACTAGCTTTCACCATAGACAAAACTGAGAAGGCATGGGATGCACTACTTACGTGTATAGTTCCATTCCTCAGGGAATAACATAAGCTCCACGGGGATAATGTCTGCGGTCCGCACTTGGACGAAGCGACTCATCCACTCCCGGTCTCCATCTTCCCTCGTCATCATCAACGAAGGGTGTGGTCGATCGGCATCACAAGGTTAGCAGACCTCGATGGTGAAAGGGCTGGTACAACCTAATAAGATGACTGAGCGTAAGTTCAAGCCCCGCCTCCTCCGCAAAAAATCTCATCGTCAACATTGTTCGCCAAAATGGTGGGTGGATCTGTGCCAAGGTAACCCGATACTTTAAGCAGAAATCGAGCACAACCCTATCAAGAGGTTCCAGTGTGAAAGGATACGTGAACACATTCAAAAATCCATCGGCACGATCCGTGATGCCCTCATCCGGGGGAAATGTCTGTAAAACACTACTTTCTCCCCCATCCGCAGTCTTTTCTCACTAACTCAAGATGCTCTTATACTATCGAAGAAGTAGTCTTCAAGGTATACTCTCGTTGGTCCTGAATGCCGGAGGAGGAACTCTCCCCTCTCTGCCGGACATACCCCGGTGTGGCAGTCATGGCTATGGAAAAATTAGAGAATTAAAGCAGGAATCTGTGTAAGTACGTTAGTAATGAAGTAATGAAAGACTTAATGCAAAAAAAGAAAGGTAACTACTTAGAATGGTAAGATCTCCAAAAAAGCAAAAACAACCATATATATGGAAAAACAACATCATCTCTATTATTTTATCATTTCTATTTCCCTTCAAACATTTGAACTAGTTTATGGATTTAGCAGACTCATATTATGGCCTATAGACACTCATGACTTGTGACACCCCGGTTAGGGCTATGTTGGATTGTACTTCCGCACTTTATTGACATTATCCGCGGCTTAGTATTGCTATATCATGTTTTCGACTGCTTTTATGATATTTAATTGTTTAAAAAGTGAATTAGGTTTAATTGGCTGGCCTTATCTTTCACGCTTTTTCTTGTCCAACATCTTCTATTACGGGTCAAAATGTCCGACTCAGTAAACAACAATCTGGAGAACCATGAAGAAAATGGCGTAGATATTCCAGGTGCTGGCGTACCACTGCAAAACCCTGAGAATGCGTCAGAATCGATCCCCGTGGACGCGGTCTCACGAGATGCTCAACACGTCGATGTAAGCTCTCACACTAATAGGAGCATGTACCAAGGATACCGACAAGAAGCTCAGGAAACACCATCTAGCGAAGAATGGGAGGTTAGCCTTCACGTTATTTTTGAAATGTTACAGGCACAACAGTTAGCGATTTCTCAGCTACAAAGTCACCGGAAAACTCCCAGTACGGTTGCACCGGGGACAGATCCCCCAGCCGAACAGGTATCGGAGAGATCAAGCAATAATGGGTCGATGACCGATCATGTCATCATAAAAATGCTTGAAAACCTCATAAAGAGGATCAAATCGGGTGAGAAGAAGATAAAAGCCAACGACAAGAAGTTCAAGACCTACAAATCCAGGGTAGACCAAATTCCGAGTGCACCCCCGGTCCTGAAAGGTATGGATTCGAAGAAGATCATACAAAGGCCGTTCCCAGAGGAAGCGGCTCCGAAACCCATAGAAGTTCAGAATGACAGACCTCCCAAAATACAACGGGACCCCATACCCCAATGAGCACGTTACTGCTTACACTTGCGCAATGAAGGGCAACGAAATAAAGGACGACGAGATCAAGTCCGTCTTACTAAAGAAGTTCGGGGAAACACTCTCAAAGGTGGCCATGATGTGGTATCACAACCTAGCTCCTAACTCCATAGAACCATTTGCCATGCTGGCAGACTCCTTCATAAAGGCACATGTCAGTGCCATCAAAGTAGCACCAAGGAAATCTGACGTGTTCAAGATCAAGCAGAGGGAGAACGAAATGCTGCAAGAATTCGTATCTCATTTTCAAAGGGAACGGATGGAACTGCCGCGAGTCTCTGATGCCTGGGCAGTGCAGGCCTTCACTCAAGGTCTGAACGAACGAAGTTCGGTGGCTTCAAAGCAATTGAAATAAATTTTGGTTGAGTATCCCGCTGTAACCTGGTCGGACGTCCACAACCGATACTAGTCGAAAATCAGGGTCGAAGACGATTAGTTGGGAGCCCCCTCGGGCTTAGTATATCCAAGCAGACTTCTGGCGAAGGAGCCAAAGCCAAACAAAGAAAGATATCAGCCATACACCGAAGATAGAAGGAATGCACTGAGGCGCAACCCACCTTGCAATGATTGAAGGGTAGACCGAAGACAGAATCCTCGGGGACATATTAACGGAGCCGGATTCAATAGGAACACATGGCCAATAGAGGCACCTCGATTATCAGAATAAAACTTCAACATAGATGTACCGGACATCGTGTTCGCCATCAGTAAAATCAGAGATACCAGATGGCCCGGGCCTGTACAGTGAGATCCTTCACAAAGGAATCCTAACTTAGTATGTGAATTTCACAACACGCACGGCCACAGGACTAATGATTGCTACCAACTCTAAGAAGAGGTAGCTCGACTACTTAACAAAGGTCACCTCCAGGAATTCCTCAACGACTGAGCCAAAAATCAGTTCCGAGAAAGAGAGACGGACAAGAAGAACGAAACAAATGAGCCGCAACATGTCATCCACATGATTTTGGGAGACATCAATGCCCTACAGGAACCCGTGATGAGAAGGACAAAATACCTATCACCAGAGAAAAGCAAACCCGAGGGTATATACCCAAGATGCCCTCACATTCAGCGAAGAGGACACCGAGACCTTGTCTCAACCCCACAATGATGCACTGGTAATCTCTTTCCTTGTAAATACATTTCAAATAAAATGTGTATTCGTGGATCCAGGTAGCTTGGCCAACATTATCAGGTCGAGGGTGATAGATCAGCTTGGACTACTTGACAAAATCGTGCCCGCCACTCGATTCCTCAAAGGATTCAACATGGAAAGTGAAACAACGAAAGGAGAAATCACCCTCCCAATCAACGTGGTCGGCACAACCCAAAACGTCAAATTCCATGTCATCGAAAGAGACATGAGGTACAACACCTTGTTTGGACGGCCGTGGATACACTGTATGAGAGCAGTACCATCCACCCTCTACCAAATGATGAAATTCCCGACAAAGGATGGGATTAAAACCGTCTACGGGAACAACATGCAGCGAGAGAAATGTTCGCGATGCACGATGTGGCGCCGGAACCAATACCTCTACCCGCAAAGGAGCCAGAGGGTAATCAAATTACATCTTCGGTTAAGGTTGATTAAACAAAGCAGAGGACCGTACCACTTCCTCGTCACAAGTGGCTGGGAAACATTGGACCTTGAAACATCGCCAATACATCCCACACTAAGGTATAGCCATCTCCCTTTTCATTTTATATTTCAGACTAACCCGTATGCAGGTTCCTGACCGAAGTAGTCAAAGCGCTAACCCAACCCAAAGATCTTAAGGTTTTAAAGCATCCGTTGCACTCTTTTCATTCGATCGAGTTCCTATCCCGTAAAGGGTTTTACCGGCAAGGTTTTTAATGAGGCAACATCCACATGCTACCTAAGGAAGACTTGACAAGTAGCCAAGGCTTCTTTTTCAATCAACCTCAAACATTGGGGGACACCCCCCCGGAAAGTCATCCAATTGGAAAATCCAAGAAACGCCAAATGTGGTCCCAATAGGAAAATAATGTACCGGGCCAAACGGTCGAATGAACCGCGTCCGTATAGCCGGGCCCCCGACGGCAAAAACATGTATACTTGTATCAAGTAATCAAAGAATACCTTTTATCAAAGAAGCTCGCACTCCGAGAGAAACTCAGCATTTTCGCAATAGCGACTCCTCTGCCGAAAACGTCCCGAACACTCAGGGACTGGTGTCAACAATTCAACACATGAACGATCTCCGGGTCGGGACCCAAATTCATAAGGCCTCAATAAGGCAACATGAATATCATGAAACGTCTCCAAGGCCGAAAGTGTCCCGAACACTCGGGGACTAGCGTCAAAATCTCAAAAATCACACGACCTCAGGGTCAAAATCTCCAAAATCGTAAGCCCTCAATGAGGTAATACCAAGTTTACAAGTAACGGCTCCCGATCTAGGACACCCTCGATGAATCGGGGACTATCGCCAATCACCAGTCATTAAAAAATTTGAGGCCATAAGACACCAAGCGGGTAGACTCGGTCTCATAAGACCTACATAAGGCAGCAACACTATCTGTAAGACCTCAAGCAAGGCATGAACCATACTTGTACCAAGTATCTAAAAACTGTAAGACCTCAAAGGAATGAACATTTTGTAAGACCTTACTAAAGGCATAAACCCGATTTCAAAGGTAAGGCTATATATTGAACTTGTAAGAGCCCTAAAAGGCATATACTCGATATATATGCCTAACTACTTCACTCGAGATCAAAAATGGATCCGGCCAAGCACAAATAACTAAGGTCATAAGGCTGTACCAGCCAAACTAACATGACTCGGAGACGCCCGACAGTCGCTAAAAAATCACTAGCCTTCAATTACTTCTAATCTACTTTGAAAAGAACCGGTTAAATATGCTACCCTTGACATAGGAAAAAGAGCTTAGACCATGTCAGGAAAAAGAGCTTAGATACTTAGCCTTCAAGCCAAACCTCCCGAGGTGCTCGATTATCGCCATATAACAACTCATAATCGAGGTTTTTATTGAACCGTCGAAGAGTCAGGCAAAAATTATTTCAAAAAGTCCTTAATGTGGGAAAAACAAAGCCAATAAAAGATCGCTTCGACCCAAGGCATAAGAGCCATTGTCTCCAGCCCACACTGAAAGGCTGCATCGGCCCAAGGCGTAAGAGCCATTATCGCCAGCCCACACAAATACAAAACTTGAGGGTCAAATGAGCTCGAGTTGAAACCCAATTCGGAGACTAAACCCAAAATAGTTAACTAAATATGCCTAAGAGCAATGCATAAGAGTTATTATCTCCACCACACACTAAAAGGGCCGCATCGACCCAAGGTGTAAGAGCCATTGTCGACAACCCGCATTAATATAAAACTTGAGGGTCGAATGAGCTCGAGTCAAAACTCGATTCGGAGACTGAACCCTAAATAGTTCACTAAATATTCCTAAGAGCAAGGCGTAAGAGCTGTTGTCGCCATCCCACATAAAACGTCGCATCGACCAAGCATGTAAGTGCCTAGAGGCCAGCCTAATGATTCCCAGGGCCATATCACGAATCTAATGATTCCTACCAACTCAAAAACCAGTTCACGTGGCCAAATTTGAGACAGAAAAAGATACAAAAGAAATAAAGCCGCACGGTTTTATTTTATACACATATATGAAAAAATGCAATATCCATCTACAAACATGCTTTGAAAATGCTATTTATAGATGGCGAAATCTATGCCCCTGAGAGCTATGGCCTACTGGCCTCATCTTCGCTTTCTTCGGTGTCGTACAGAAGTAAACGAGTGTCACGCTCATCTGCCTTCGCTCGCACCAACTCTTCTGAGAGGGAAAAACCCCTAGCACAGATCTCCTCAAGGGTATTTCTTCAAGACTTGCAGCGAGCATAATCTTCAATCCTCTCTTCACGGTCGAGGATACTTCTCAACTCGGCTTGAGCATCGGTAGCATCTTTTAAATAAATCGCCATCTTCTGGTCAACCTTAGCTCGGCTCATTACGGCTTCAGCTCGGGCAACAACGGTCTCAGCCCTGACCTTCAAAAGCTTGAATTTGAGCTTCGTAATCATATCTGCTTGAACCGAAGCATTATCACGAGCTAAGCAAAGTTGAGCCTCAAAAGCGGGAACTCCTCTAAAGCCTGAGCCTCCACACTAGCTTTTAGCTCATCATGCTCACGCCTGGCCTGGCCAACTTCATCCCGAAGATGCTCTAGGGCCTCCGTCTTTTTCTACAACTGAAATAAACAAAGCATTAGCCTCAGAAGCAAGAAGGCGGAATGCACGCTAACCCGGGACAGAAAATTACCTACTCCTTCAAGTAGTTCTCCTAATTCAAGCACCTGCTCACCTTATACCGCAAGTGTACCAACACAACTTCCTTTTCACCGCAAAGGAGCCTAAGGGATCTCTCCTCATCCATATCTTTCCGCAGCCTGGCTTAATGACGAAGTAGCCCAAACATAAGCTTGTCGAAGGCCTGCAAAAGAAAACCCAATAAGGAATGTAAGGCGCGAAGCTCGAAAGGCCTGTGCCAAAATAACCACAAAGTGAAGCTACTAGGCTTCCTCAAAGGTCGAGCGCACATCTGCCAACCCAGTTCCCTTAGCTCTGAAAGTGTTGACTCCGATCGAGGCACGCTCGCTCGGTGTATGCGGCCCCGTTTTTCTAGTATCCCTCGAAGTACTGTCGATGGAAAAAAAAGGCGACAGCAATGGAGAAACCATCTTTCCAGAACCAGGGGCTGCGGACGCGGCAGGTTCAAATGATGCTTCCGCTCCGAAGCCCCGGTCCCATTTTGCCTTGTATTGAGCGCTATCTCCCTATAAAAGCATCTCGCGCTTATTGTTGTCGTTCTTAAGCCTGAAAGCTGGCAGCCCTTCCCCCTCTCCAAAGGAGCGCGACCTTGCCTCGGAAGGCTCTCCGATGCCTACAATAGCAAGATTAATATGCATAAAGGGAAAATGCCTCTCCAAATAAAGGAAGGGAAAGGAAAAAATAGTACAACAAACACCATGATGTTTTGCTTCCCATCAGCCCCAGTACAAAGCTCGCCACTTGCGCTCATCACAGGTCGAGTGGGTTGCTAACTTTCGAACCCAATCCGGCAAATCAGGAACGTCGCCCGGTGCCCATGAAACTACTGCAGAAAAAGAAAAGAAGGCACAGTTACGAAATATGCTTTCGCCATAGACCAAACTTAGAAGGCACGAGATGCACTACTTACGTGTATAGTTCCATTCCTCAGGGAATGACATAAGCTCCACGGGGATAATGTCTGTGGTCCACACTCATACAAAGCGACTTATCCACTCCCGTTCTCCATCTTCCCTCGTCATCATAAACGAAGGGCGTGGTCGATCAACATCACAAGGTTAGCAGACCTTGATGGTGAAAGGGCTGGTACAACCTAATAAGATGACTGAGCGTAAGTTCAAGCCCTACCTCCTCCGCAAAAAACCTTATCATCAACACTGTTCGCCAAAATGGCGGGTGGATCTGCGCCAAGTTAACCTGATACTTTAAGCAGAAATCGAGCACAACCCTATCAAGAGATTCCAGTGTGAAAGGATACGTGAACACTTTCAAAAATCCATCGGCAGGATTCGTTATGCCCTCATCCGGGGGAAACGTCTGTAAAACACTACTTTCTCCCCTAGCCACAGTCTTTTCTCACTAACTCAAGATGCTCTTCTACTATCGAAGAAGTAGTCTTCAAGGTATACTCTCGTTGGTCCTGAATGCCGGAGGAGGAACTCTCCCCTCTATGCCGGACATACCCCGGTGTGGCAGTCATGGCTATGGAAAAATTAAAGAATTAAAGCAGGAATCTGTGTAAGTACGTTAGTACTGGAGTAATGAAAGACTTAATGCAAAAAAATAAGGGTAACTACTTAGAATGGTAGGATCTCCAAGAAAGCAAAAACAACAATATATACGGAAAAACAACATCATCTCCAGTCCCGAGGTGGTACCCGACCTCGAGGACCTCTATCAAAAAGAAGTTAGGCTCTAAAAGGACAACAACATCATTGTCAGTCCCGAGGTGGTACCCGATCTCGAGGACCTCCATCAAAAAGAAGTTAAGCTCTAAAAGGCCAACGGCATCATCACCAGTCCCGAGGTAGTTCCCCGACCTCGAGGACCTCCATCAAAAAGAAGTTAGGACCTAAAAAGTCAACGAAATCATCGCCATTCCCGAGGTGGTACCGGACCTCGAAGACCTCCATCAAAAAAGAAGTTAGACACTAAAAAGCCAACATCATCATCATAAGTCCCGAGGTGGTACCTGACCTCGAGAACCTCCATCAAATAAAAGGTTAGGCACTAAAAAGCTAACGACATCATCGTAAGTCCCGAGGTGGTACCCGACCTCGAGAACCTCCATCAAGAAAAGGTTAGGCTCTAGGAAGCCAGTGACATCATTACAAGTCTCGAGGTGGTACCCGACCTTAGGGACTTTCGTTAAAAAGGAGTTAGGATCCAAGGAAATAAGTATTCAAGCTCCACACTACATGGGCTTGGTCCTAGGGTGCCATCTGAATTCGGGTAGACCCTCATTTGGGATCTACCTACAACACCTAAGTTCAAAGCAGGTTTCCAGGTGGCCCGGGTTTGAACGAGCCCCCACTCGGGGACTTCTCTCGAAAGATTAAAGGCAGTCCCTATCCTCGGACCTCCGAGAAAATTTCCCCGAAGATTACCACGAGGACTAAATGATAAATCATGGTCTCAATGATCAAAACATTACTTTCCTTCAACTCGAAGTAAGGGTCCCAATGCCCCGAGTTTAGCAGCCCAATCCAGGCTCGATCCAAGGGACCGCAAAGGGCTCTGCAGGAAGCCGTATTAATCAATCAATGCATCATTTGAAATTTAACCGACAGTGATACTGTCGCTTTGAAGAATGGGAATCGGCAGCGCATTAAATGACACTGAAAAGACCAGTCCATGGGATGTCCCGATTATCATGAAGGCTTACGTCATAAGTGTGAGATCATCAATGTGACATCATCATGGGAAGTCCGAAAAGTTGGATGTCAAAATCATTTCTTGTCATTCCTATCTAAGAAACGTGGGAACTATCTGTGTACGGTGAAATTGGAGGGTCCAATTCCTCATCATAGAGGCACCTCAGAAGATCATTTTGAAGCCTCGAGGCTATAAGGCTATTGTCGAGTTTCCTCCCTCGAGGTTCGTCGATGCCCGACCTTGGGACAATGTTGACCACAACTATGGTAGAAATGGGGAGTTACCAAGGTACATGGCTAGGACTGACAGAGCCTAGTGGACTACCCTAACCATAAGTCAGGGTGTCATCCAGATGTCCCATCTCCGCTTCTTTGTCATTAATGTATTTTGTACTATGTTGGGATTTTTCTCCTATATAAAGGGGATCCTTGTCATTTTGTAAACCCATGTTGCTTCAGTTTCTCCACACGAAATATACAAGAACATTCTCTCTGCTCTCTAACATATTCTCTTGATATCATTGCTCTCATTTATTATCTTCATTATTTTTCATCATTTATTGCTTATCATTGGCCATAAAGAGCCTCCATTGATTTTATTATAACTGTTAGTCATACCTCGATCACCTTCGATAGCTCACAACTGAGCTCTAGAATCGACCTCGAGGCCCTCGAATCGACAAGCTCGAGGCCCTGATTGTTAACCCATTGGTCGGGTTATGACCTTATCCTTAGCTCTTATTTCATTTCTAAGTCTCACACACATAGCATCATCAGCTTAATAACTAGCATAAAAATACATCACATATTTTTAGAGCCTCATAATCAAATTTAATTGTTATTACCATTTTTACGATAAACAATATATACCTGTATAGGATTTATGTAGATGTCTTGTCATAGCCTCGTCACTACCTCGTTGGGGTTAGGCTCAACACTTACAGAGTAATTTGGTCGGTTGTACTCATGCTACGCTTCTGCACTTCTTGTACATATACTGATTTTAGTCCCATCGGCATTTAGTGGCATCTTTGCTTGGATTCTGCTGTTGTGGAGACTTGAGGTATAGCTATATAGCGTCCGCAACCCTGAAGTCCCCTTCTTTATCCAGTTTTTTTTGTTTATTTAGTCTCAAATAGTTGTATATTGTTCTGACTTTATCTGTATCAATCTAAATGCTCATGTATTCATGACTCCGGGATTTGAGATATGTTTAGATCACGTCTTTTGGGCATTTTATTAATATACTTCAGACTTTTACAATTTAATTTTTTTGTAAATATTTTGGATTGAATTGTTTAAACTGGTTAAGTAATTTAGCTAATGTCGGCTTGCCTAGTAAGTAAAATATTTGGTGCCATCACGGTCCCAAGGGTGAGATTCCGGGTCATGACATTGGAATGACACGTGATCAGTCTATAATTTATATACTAGGACACATGGCACACTATCATCTACTCTTTCATCTGTTACAGTCCCCAGGTAATGATGACTACTTAAGATAGGAATCCTTCCCAATTTTGGTTGCTATGAAGGGAAAAGTTTTTTGCCTATATATACCTAGTTGTGGGTCTCCTTATTAATTTAAAATTCCTTTATTAACTTTCTTCTTCGCTTCCCTTCTTGTATCATTAACTCCCCCCCCCCCCCAATTCTTCACTTCTCATATTCTCTTTAGTTAATCTCATAGACTGTCAAAGTTTTGATCCTTCTAGAGTGGATAACAATGTTCAACGCTTAAAGTTAGAGGCACTCCTTTTTCTTTACAAGATTACCCCTTATTTCTAGTCCTACTATGTCTGCGAGAGCTTCATCTACTGCCACTTCTAAGAAAAAAGCTTTCAAAAATTTCAAAGGCAGCAAGGGGAAGCCAAGCTCTCAGCCCTTGGTCCCAGAAGTTCTCCCCAAAAGCTGAGATTATGAGGGGGTTGTTAAGGCATGGAAAAAAGCGTCAGGATAGTTTGGAAGCTTTCACGTTAACAACATAGACTCCATTGTTTGTGAAGAACATATTCCCATAATCCTTTATGACTATCATTGGGGTGACCATGTTACCATTCACGTTCCTCAGGCGACCAAAAGAATTTCCAGCACAACCGCAACTTCATTTTCTTCAACACTTACCCATTCACTTTTGGGTTTGAAACTACGATAGACCCTGTGATCCTAGACTTATGCTGTCACTTTGGCATGTGCTTGGGTCAAGTTGGGCGAATGTATGGAGGATTATGACGTGCTTCCATTTCCTGGTGAGTGTGGCTGACATCTAGTTATCTCTTTCGGACTTCAACACCTGTTTACTCCCAAGCCGCTCATGGAGAGCATTATTTTGATGGTTAGTTGGGTTACCTTTAGTAGAATTAGAGGATGACAACGATAGGGGCTGTTTAGACCGATTCATTACAGTCCCCACCCCACAAGTTGATTCTACACGAGGACGGGCTTATCCTATTGAAGTCGACTGACAAACGTAAGGAAACTTCTTGTTGATCAGATTGCAATTTCCTTTTCCTGTCTTTTTTTTGTTTTGATTCTCCTCCTCCCTTATTTGTGGCCACAGTGGTAGCTGCAGAGTTCATTATGGATATCAAGGAATGGGTTGGAAATTATGGTGACCTCTCCGATAATGGAGAGATCTTGGAGGTTTATATCGTATGTTTGGGGTGGCAAACCAAGGATCATGGTATGTATCTAAACTAGCCGCTCCTTGACTATCAGGTTCATAGGATTTTTCTTCTTAACGCAGTTTCACTTTTTTCCTTTATAGGTATTCCTCTGAGGAAGGCGTCTCCACAAGTATTGATCAAATTCCCAACTTCTATTGACTCTACTAGGGAAAGACTTAGACAATTGTCTGCTTTGTAAAAGAGCATATTCACTAATTTCCCCTTCGATGGGACTTTCACAAAAAAGAACAAGGTATAATTTTTTATAGGGCCTAATGGTGTCCAAGGTATTTCCTAGACTTACCCTTAAATCGATGGTCCCTGAGATATCACATCTATTGTGTTAGAGGATGAGGACTTGGAGTCCCTTGGTTCAAAGCCATCAAGAGGAGTCATGAAGGACCAGGGTTTGGAGTCCCCAGGTTCAGAACCAAGGAGAATAAAAATCCCCCACTTGGATTAGGGAAAAGGGATTACCATGGACAAGCATATTGAAAACCCCATTCGCCCACACCCATTGCATCATGCTACTTCACGTCTTCTTCAACAAGCACTAGCACCCGTTCGATCTTGATCAATGTGCTGGTGGAGGTTAATCTTCTGGACCACTTGGGCAAGGGGTCGGCGTGGCTGGAAGGATTGATAGGGCCCTCGGAGAGGGAGGAGGATTCTGCTCAATCTAGAACAATTGGCAAATGATGTGCTTCATTGCACCCTTTGGGTAATGTTCTCGGTCTTCTATCTTTTTTTTCCTTTTTTCTTTAAATTATATGTAAGTTTAAATTGTTTCTGCATAGGTGAACATGATCTTAATCTGGATCGAAGAATGTTTCTCGTTTTATGAAAGAATCATAGAATACTTGAAATAGTAAGCCAAGGAACAGAAAAATCGTTATTCCCATGTGCTTTTGGAAAAAGGGACTTACCAAGTATTAGCCCATTTCACCAATGATGAGTTAAAGGAGCTGAATAAGGTGATTGAGAAGATTGGTACTACGAATAGCATTAGCACCTGGAGGCATCTCTGACTGAGAAGGAAGCGCAAGAGAGCCAATCGGCTTATGAAAATATTGGTTTGTCTTATGTTTTGGGTCAGGACAAGTTGAGTGCATCGTATCTTGAGAAAACTCTTGGGTTATGGAAGGATTCCACCTATTCTCAATACACTAATATATTGAGGTTACACGGAAAAAGAGATGGCTTAGCCTGAGAACTTGACAAGTTGAAGCTGCAATCGAAGCTAGCAAAAAATGTCATTTTCCTTGAGTCCACATTATTTACTTTTGAGGGCTTTGTGCAATGATCCCTGACCTGGTGGAAGAAATATTAAAGACAAGGCGAGCCACAAAGGAATCTAAACTTATTATTGATGCGGTCTCCCCCGAAGGTGGGTTGTTAGGGAATGAAGAACTTGTTGACCCTCGGAGAAACTAAACAGTGAACAACCCCCCTCACCTCAAAGCTCTAGCTCTTTCCTTTTGACCCCTTAGAGTGGTCCGTCAAATTCTTTGTCTACTTCTAATGTGCCCTCATCTCGAGATCCACAGTCCCCGGGCGGGACCATTGAGAGTGTCCTTCTAGTGTCAAGGAGTTTTAAGTACATATGTTGTTTTGCTAGCATTTTCTAGTTTGCTTCTTTTCTTTTCTCGTATTTTTGTTCGAGGTCATACCTCGGCTTGTATTGAACGTCGCTAATTATATGAAAACACTTTTTCTTCTGTCTTTTAATTATTTTCATAGCAAATTATGAATTCGAACTAGGTTGACTATACCTCTTCAAATCTTGAAGGGATTCATTGCAGTTTCGTGAGGGCATATCTTTGAGGAAAAAATTGATTTTGAATAGTGCCAACTCCGTAAAGACGCTGGATCACTATGGCTACTTCGAAAACCCGAACAACAAGTATTTGGGCTCTTAATTTTGAGTCACATTCAATGCATCTCGATAAAGATGATGTGAAAGACGCATTGCTATTGTTAGGCGTTCCTTCAAGTTCATGACATTTGACATCAATTCCATTTTATTCTTTCAACTCGTGGTCAAATCCCGTTGCAAATAGATCTAAAGATTGCACCATTTGGACATGTATAAAAAGATGTGGGAGTTCCCATTGCCTGCCTACTTATCTCCTTCAAACTTTCAAGTTTTAAATTTCTCTGAGTTTTATCCGTCTTCCATATTTTTCTTGAAAAGATCTTATTTATCAAAAATCACGCTATACCTTCATCCAATAGATTCCCATAATCAAAATCTCTCTAAACAGTCACCGATTGCCTCCCCCTCTGATGCACATGAGGAAGTCCTGGCGAGCACATGTATAGAAAGGATAATAATGTGCACTACTCTTTTGCTGGAGAGGAGGAGGACCACCAAAAAGGTGGACTTAGCATCCTAACCGAAAAGAATAGTTTCCGATATAGTGCCTTAAATGTTTAAAAATAGCAAAGATTTCAACATTAAAGAGAAGTCGGTGGGGGACCGAACTACAGATGGGAGGACTAGATGGATTTTGTTATCAAACTTCCTTTGGAGGGTAAGAGACTCACCAGCTACCGCCCTAGTCACTAGTACATCCCTATGTACCCGCTTACTATAGGGGTTCATTTTCCCATTGATGACATGATTACTGAACTCCAAGTTTGGTACAGGTTGTGTTTGGCATAGGTCCACCCTCAGGTTTGGAGGCTGGTCTTGTGTCTCCATCATCTGGCAGAGAAGGCTGGCATTTGCCTTACTTTTCCATACCTCGTTCACCCTTACTTCTGCAATATCTACCAACAGGGTGTAATTAACTTGTCTTAGTGGGGCTCGAAGGCTCTGATATTCAAATGCGGGGATGACTTTGATTGCCAATGGTTCGAGAGGTAGTTGGTAATTTGGACCAAGTTTCTTTACACAAACGACAAAATCCAATTCTTAGAAAAGTAGAATCTTAATCGTAAGTATTCAAGTCATCATGTTTCAGCGATATGCCTTGAGTTATTATTAATTTTTGATGTTTTGCAGCCATTCCGAAGCCTGTCCAAAGAGTGCTCAACATCGAAGAATGGGTATCTAAGAAATCAATTACTAGTGAGCTCGGGGGCTTTCGAGCTTTATACTAGGGTAATCATGAATTTAATTATTTTCTCATGGAATCATTATATTACCCTTTTTTCCTTCTATTGACTTGAATAAAATCCTAACATGGGTAGAATTTGATAAGAGAGCCCCATTTCAACTATATGCCCCAGCTGGCCTCCCCTCTATGGCTAAAGCCTCAGGATGTATTAGGTAGCTTCTTCCCAAAGTATCTTGCAAGTTGGGGGGAGTCTACCAAATGAGAACAATGCGGCCTAGGGCTTAAGGGGGATTCCCTAGGGTAGTCCCCAAGTTTCAAGGAAGAAGTGACTGAAAGGTCGGTCTGATTCGAGCCCATTGCTGTTGACTCTAACGAGGAATCCTCACATTCCGTGATTGATCCCAAATGAGGGAATAATTGTTGGTTAGCCTGGCCAACTCAAAGTGGGGAAGGTTGAGAAAATTCCCCAGTCTTCTGAGGGTTGATCAACCCCTGTTACGCCCACAAATGAGAGGGTCCCTTCGAGGGATGGTTCTGAAACTCAGGACCCCGGGGTCTCTATCTGCCAACAAACTGACGATCAGGGATTCACCAATTTTGCATTACCCAGCGTAAGGGATGTCTTTGCAAACCCCAGGTGCATGGATGTACTACTCCCAAAGTTAGTGAACCAACAAGAGTAGGCTTAAATGGAGTCTACGAATGCCGAGGCACTAGTGATTCAAATATTTTATGAGACTGCCAAGGTTATCTAAGCTACTCTCATTTCGAACTTGTATTTTCAGATATACCTTAGTTACTTTTTGTGTTTTGAAATATCCGCTTCTCTATCCTCGTAGCCCTGAAAAAGGTTCAGTTCGATATAGCAATGACCAAGGAGGTGGTGATATAAAATGAGCTGCTAAAAATTTAAAATAAGAAGATTGAAAACGAGATTGAGGAGCTCAAATCTGAGAATGAGGCCCTCCAAGAGCGACTAGAAGTAGCAGAGAGAAGCGCCGATCAAAGGATGCAAGAATTCCTGGCCCGTCGAGGCTACCCTTTGAAATTAGTGAACCACGCCTTCAGAGAGAATTATAAAGCTTGAAGGGGAGTTGGCCTCAAAGACGAGCATAGAGGCGCAACTGAGGGAGGATTGCTCTCTTCTAGAGTCCAAGATTTCGAGCCTAAGATCTGAATTGGAGGCGGCTAAAGTGAGGGATTTTGATAATAAATAATATTGGGAGTCTGCTCAAGAGGCCTTTGTGAAATTACCAAAGAGGATGGTTCTCGACCGGGCCTTGGCAATTGTGGAGACTCGTCTCATCACCGTTCATGAGGCACATATCGACAAGCTAGACATTCTTCTTGTGATATCTCAATTTGAGGCTGAGACAAGGGAGCTTCAGGGATTACTTGGCCTTTCTTCTCCAGATAGGTAGGGGCTAAGTACAAACTTAGACGAGGAGGGCCTCGATGAAGAAGACAAAGAAGGGGAAGAGGTTGACCCTAATTTCTTTGCCCATTCAATGACAACTAACACTATCCCGAACGCCCCTTCTACTTTCTCTTTCCAAGCCCAAGGTTGTAGTCCAAGTTCCTATAGTTCTCCTTAGGCGTTCTCTTGTATGTAAATGCAGATTCATGAATTTTGTTGTGCCCTTTCTATCTTCTTTAATTTTTTTGTAGCTCGAATAAGTTTATGTGCTTTCATAACTCAATGTCAAGTTATAAGAAATTGATGTTGCTTTGCTAGTTTGGCGCTAGAAGAGGTGAAGTCTCACATACATTTAGGCACGTATTTGATGGTGGATCCTTTTCGAAGCTGATTGCCGAAAAGTGTTTATTTACAAATAAGAAGACAAACACAATTTTATTTTGTTTGAATCCGAACACACTTGTTATATAGAATTCTAATTGAATTCATATGGCCAAGATGGCATGAGTTTATATTTATGCCTTTTTTTGGGCATCTTAATCTAAAATCACTATTGGTTCTCTTTATATTTGTGCCTTTCTTCAAGGCAAACATTTTGTATTTTATAAAGACCTCTGTAGGTTTTCTTTGGGGCACCTTAATCTTTTAGAATCTTACTTCTTATAATGAATCTTTCTCTTGTCCCTGAGATCTTTCGACCGCAGGTTTTTGATCTTTTGTGATGTTCTCACTCTGGCTTCCTCTTCCCGAGTGATTGCGTTGAAATTGATACGAGGTGTCATACCCCTAGTGTTCGAGCTTGATAAATGAAGGCTCGAGTAATGGAATAATAGTGTTCATGCCTAGTGCATCTCTTCCTGTTGGTCATACACTATATAGAGAAAACAAAGGGGACGAGGGGAGGCTTTCTAGATAAAGACGGTGCCAAAACCCTTTTCTAATCAGAATTTTCAGCCTTGGCTATGAACTATGGTGGTTCATTTATATTTGCCAAGGGAACTTTTGCTCATCATCGAAATCAAGATGGATTATTTCATGTCATATAAAAATGTTAGTACTAATAAGAGTAATAAAAACATACAAGGAGGGACAGAAACGGAAGCGCATGTGCTTCAGAAGTAGAAACGTTTGAGGTATGCCACATTCCAATTTTACCTTCAGGGACATCCCGTCCATTTACTTGCAATTGTATGAACCCTTCCCAGTTATTTTAGTGATCCGGTAAGGTCCTTCCCAATTAGGCCTGAGTTTTCTAACATTCAGTTCTTGGGATGCCAAAAATACCCGCTTTGCAACACAAAGCCCCTTGTTTTGAAATGCGGAAGGTTTGCCTTTTATTTATAATATTCCTTGATTCTTTGCTTTTATATAAACATCTGTATCAAGTCCATCTCTCTATGTCCTTCCACTAAGCTCAAGGTTTAAAGTTTTGTTGTTCGGCTCCGTTGAAGAGTGAACGGACCCTAAGCTAGGTTCTCCTATCTCCAATAAGATGAGTGTTTCTGACCCGTACACTAGGGAAAAAGGGGTATATCCCATACTTGATTTTGCTATCATTCGTTAGGCCTATAAAACTCTAGCTAGTTCTTCTGTACACCTCCCTTTAGCGGCTTCATGTCTCTTCTTTAAATTTTTGAGTATGATCTTATTAGAGGAATCAACTTGTCCATTTACTTTCGTATGATATAGGGTAGAAGTAATTATCTTAATATGCTACTCTTTGAAGAATTTAGTCACTTTGGCTCCGACAAATAGCGGGTCATTTGTTACACGTGATCTCTTTTGGTGCTCCAAATAAGCAGATAATGTATCTCCAGACGAAATCTACAACCTTTTTTCCCTAATTTGGGTATGCGCCTGCTTCTACCCATTTAGAGATAATAAGTTAACACCAGTAAGAATTTTACCTGACCGGGTGTCGTGCCCCCTTTGTTTTGCAAAAATGAGTTTCAACATTATGACAACTCTTTTGAGAGAGGGAGATAGAGTGTTCAAAGAAGAAGAGTCACCATATAACAGTTTTAAGGTGCATTAGGGCACCTATTATGCAGATAACTCTATTTTGACTAGTCAACGCCACTACAGATCGGACAAGGGCTCAAACTACTTCAAAGAGAAGGTGTTAGGCACTATTTGAGGTCTAAAACTGTAGGTCCCAGCCAAAATTAAGACTATATGGATTATAATTAGGCAAGATGATCAAATAAACAAACAGAATAAAGGGTCAAATAGTTTTATTATAACGCAATGAGAATTGATATAAAATCTTAAAGATTACAAGGATATAACTATAACGGTCTATACTAGATGTCTAAGTGTAATAAAAGAAAGGGGGTCCTAAGTTTTATAGCCTAAAGGATCAACCTATGCAACATATGTAATGCTTCACAACTCCCTTAAGATAGGGAGTTACTCATATTATTCAGCGGGCATAGACTATCAACTCATGCTAGCCGATTACTATGTTAAAGTTGTTTACCTATGTCGCTCTAATTCAATTCTAAGTCGTACCCTATGCGTGCACTACCCGTCCTATGCCTATGGTCTAGGAGACATTGGACCTCTATTTGGATGGTTCTAGACTTTACTTAGGATGCTCAAAATGATAAAACTAGGCGACATTCAAAACAAGTAGAACTTCATGTAAAGGCAGTTAAAGGCCCAAGTAAGCCTCCACACATGCAACAAATGCACGCAAGCAAATTCTGTATTATGTATGGGCAGTTTTTGACTCTAGACGTCACTTTAAACCTATAGACATGGTTTCTAAATAACTACATTGGTACTGCTATGCTGATCATTGAGATTACAGATTATAAACTATCAAGACCTATAGACATGATTTCTATACGATTTTGATTTTAAGTGCACTGTACTGCTGATTATGTTGGAACAATGAGTTCTCAAATTATAGGCATTACAAATCCTATAGGCATAATCTCTAAATGAGGGAATAGAACCATTTAAAAGCGTGAAGTAATTACCCGCGTTTGATTTTAGCAACTTCTAGGCGAATGACAACATTCTATAGGAAGGATTTCTAAGTGTTGGCGATTGAAACTAATTCTATAACACTTAGTCCCTATAGGCATGTTTTCTAGGCGAGCAATAGATATAACAGTAGCTAATTAGTCCATTAAGCCCTATGGACATGATATCTAGATGAGGATTAGTAGAACATAAGGTAATAAAATCCTATAGGCATGATATCTAATGAATATGCTGCAGTTATGCAAATTGAAGGACATCTATTCGCATTTGTTCCTTATAGGCATGTTGTCTAGTAACATAGAACAGTAGAGATGGATCACAAATAAAGTACTTAAAGTTCATTCTTTGATATTAAACAAGTTGAGTGAGTGTGTGATTTCCCTAATGTCATGATTTCTACTAGTCTACAATGGAAACTAAATAGCATATATGGCAGGTTGGATAAAATAACAAGCAAGTCATGTAAATCCTATAGGCGTGTTCTCTACACTTTCATGCAGAGAATAGAATATACCCTTTTCCCCAATTTCACTAACACCCTGGTTATTTATTACAAAACTATTATAGGCCAGATAATGAATAAAAGTATAAATATTACACAAGGAACGAGCACCTCTCTTAAATAGGGGACTATGTGTGACAACCCGGCCGGTCCTCTTAAGAGTTAACGCCTCGATCCCCTATTAACTACTTCTCCAGTATTTATTTCTACTATTTTGATTGGTGGGGATGTTCGGTTTTGAGTTTCGGAGAGTTTTGGGACACTTAGTCCCTAAATGAGAGCTTAAGTGTTGGAAAGTTGACCATAGTCAGAACAGTGTGAAGACGGTCTCGGAATGTAATTCTGATGGTTCTGTTAGCTCTGTTGGGTGATTTTGGGCTTAGGGGCGTGTTCGGGTTGTGTTTTGCAGGTCCGTAGCTAATTTAGACTGGAAATGCCGAAAGGTCGAATTTTGAAGTTTCCGGTTCGATAGTGAGATTTTGATCCGATGGTCGGAATGGGATTTCAGAAGTTAGAGTAGTTCCATAGTGTTGAATGTGATGTGTGTGCAAAATTTCAGGTCATTCGGACGAGGTTTGATAGACTTTTTTATCGAAAGTGTATTTTTAGAGTTTTGGAATTTTTAGGCTTGAATCTAGGGTTGATTCGTCGTTTCGATGTTGTTTAGGTATTTTAAGGATTGATACAAGTTTGGATAGTGGTATTAGACTTGTTGGTGCCTTTGGTTGAGGTCGTGAGGGCCTCGGGATGATTTCGGATGGTTGACAGAAGGATTTCGGAGTTTGGAGTTGCAGCTTCAGATGGTTTTCTATCATAACCGCACATGCGAGTGTGGGACCGCATGTGCGGTGCCGCAGAAGTGGCTTTGTGGTCGCAGAAGCGGAATTGGAGAGGCCCAGCAGGAGCCGCATGTGCGAGAAGAGAATCGCACCTTCTAGACCGCAGGTGTGGAGGGTCTACCGCAGAAGCGAAAACTGGTCATAAGTGAAAGGTCGCAGGTGAGACCATTGGTCCGCAAAAGAGGGACCGCAGATGCGGTACCTTGACCGCAGATGCGGTACCTTGACCGTAGATGCAGCAATAAATGGGTAGAAATGTGAAATTTTGAGGGTTTAGTTTTAAAAGTTGGAAATTCAATTTGGAGTTCGGGAGAGGGCGATTTTGAGAAGAAATTGAAGAGGAGATTAGTGGGTAACAATTCTTTAACCCTTTCTAGTTATATTCCATCAATCTATAGTTAGTTCCATCATTTAATTTCGGATTGGAGATGAAAATTGGGGAAAAGTTGGAAGAAAGTTCTTAGACCTAAAATTCGATTTTTGATTGGGAATTTGACCTTAAATTTGGATAATTTTGGTATGCATGAACTCGTGAGAGTATGAGGATTCCGAAAATATTAATTTTACCCGATTTTGAGACGTAGGCTCGAGGGGCGTTTTGGTCATTTTACCTAATTTTGCATATTAGCTTAGAATTTTTTGGTAGATTCAGTTACTTGAATTGTTATTTACATTATGAAATTGAGTTGAATAGATTCAGGCCATTTGGAGTTGAGTACTCGTGGCAAGAGCGTGGTTTCAGATTGATTTGAGTTGGTTCGAGGTAAGTGGCTTGCCTAACCTTGTGTGGGGGACCTTCCCCTTAGGATTTGGTATATTTTATAATTGAAATGCCTTGTTCAAGAGGTGACGAGTGCGTACTTGAGCTAATTGTTGAAAATTCTGTTTTCTTTAAGTAATTTTAATTGTGTTCCTTTTTCCTGTCTTATACTACTTGCAATTTAATCCTGTTGTTAGCCTAGAAAAGCATGTTTAATTGATTTAGTTGCTTCCTTGCTTAGCCTACCTTAATTGTATTATGTGAAGCATGTTAGGTTAGAATTATTTGTTTAATTGGTACGAAATTGAGCTTAAATGAGTATTCTGTCACGACCCAAAATCACGTGACCGGCACCCGGCACACTACCCAACTCGAGCGAACCAAACCATGTGATGCACCCAAATCATATGCATGAAAACCAATTTAACTGCGGAAGCTCCTTGAAAATCTTATACATTTTCAGTTAAATGATAAAATATTTTCCCATTTCAAAATCACACATGACGCCCTTTCATAATAATAACAATGACACTAAGTAAAATATACTTTCATGAATGTCGTGTACAATCCCGTTACTACAACCTTTCATAACTATCTATGGAGTCTCTATACCAAAGAATAGAACCAACGGTTGGAGTAATTCTAACAAAATAAAATAAGGAAGAACATGCTAGCTACCACGAAATAAAAGTGGTGCTTCATAATACCTCGGAAAGAGAGTTATCCTGGCCTGACGCATGCCACGCATCATACATCGTTCTGAAACATGTAAAGTAAGCAGGGCCCTAGAGGGGGCCCCTTAGGGCTGAATACACCACAACGGTAATCAATAAGTGTCATAGACTCTCTCTACTTAAGTTATTGGGACAAACTTTATAAAAATAATGCACCAATATTTGATATAAAACGATAAGAAATTTTATCAACTCATGACCCTTGTTATTTTAAATAATAACCAAGTGAATATAACTCACAATATAAACTTTTAAATCATTTACATCAATCCAAGATTTTGGATAAATCGTACAAAATCATTTCATATACTTTAAGTCATCGAAATCGCTTTCGGCTCCTTAGGCCTAATCATAAGAAAATCATCCTTACCTTTCACTGGGAGTACCGTACCATCATCGACATAAGAAGGTCAACTAGGTTATGTACCTAGCGGCAAGTATCATATAACCTACTTGCTCAGGTCGTCTCATCATAGTGCCATACGAATCGACTCAGCCATGCTAATAATAGCACAAAATAGTACTCTCTCGAGGGAGAGCACTCTGCCGTAGTCTATACCACAATGTGGCCATCTACTCCTACACCGACACGCGTAGATTTATGACAACGAACACCCAATATCCGAAGTCAATCTCGGTGAACACAAGTAACTCCCAAAACATTTGATACTTCTAAAATAGATTCATAGCATAGTAGCTTCAAAGGATCTATTTTTATCAAATCATAGCATTTATATAAAATCTAAATCATTTGAACAAAAATTAAATAAACAACCGTTTACATGCTAGAGCCTTTAGCAATTTAACATCAATCTTTAAAAGATACCAGAAGGGTTGTTCTGCACATCAATTTCCAAAAGAAGCACTTTCCATTAAAACTTTCTTTTAGCATTCAAACATGTATACTCTTGTCAATACATAAGTTTTGATAAAAACTTATAACATTTACCTTGAGTGTCATTTAGCCAACAAGATTTAAAATAAAATTTTACAAAACGGCATGACACTACATATGCAACATAATATTTTAGTACATGGAGACATCCGTACTTGTTTGTCCCCACAAGTGTGAAAGCACATTTGCAAACAACTTAAGTATTGACTTGAAACATGCTTTTAGAGAGAGTCCCTCAAGAAGAGTAAGTTTTGATCAACTTACCTCTCTTTCGCTTTATTAACATTCACAAGCTTTCAATCTTCTTCCTTCATTCGAATATTGATTAAGAAGCTCAACTTCACCAACAAGTCAATATCTACAATTAGATATCCTAATTACATTAAAATTTGGCCTGAGATATTAACCAATATCCATATATGGCTAATAATTGGCTACTAGCCTCCAACAACTCAAATCACCAAATACATTTACAAGCTAGACCATTCAACTTCATCCTTATATTTTAATACCCATTAGAAGTCATTAATGATACTACATGAATTGTCCAATGCCACCAAATTACTATTCATCATCTTCCATAATTAAAACTTGCACAATATACAATTCGGATGATTACTTAATTGATCACTTCCATCTTTTGCTAGCAATAATTCCATAGGTTCATTGTAGTCAATCAATTTCATCACCAAGATTCACCATTCATCTTCTCTATTATTTTCTCAAAAATACTATTCATGCCATGAACTAGAGTTTTATAATCCAATCTTTCAACCAATAAAACTTGTAACAAATACTTCAAATACTTCTAACTACTCATAATAAACGAGTTTGAAGCATTGAAATTACCTTTAGTAGATCAATCTTGAAAAATCACAACTTTGGTAATTTTTGTGTTCTTCAGGATTTGATGATGAAATCTAGAATTTGGATGTTAGAATGATGTTAGAACTCATGTATATTGAGTAGGCATCAACCCAAAATATCATTAACAACTTACCTTAGTTGATTGGACTTGATTTGAGCTAAAAATCGTCCCTTCACCTCAAGAACCCAAACCCCCAAATACTCAAAATACTCTCATCTCCCGACCTTGTATTTATAGGCCCAGATTTCTGGGTTTCGGATGCGGACTCGGATGCTTCGCATCCGCAGCTCACTCCTTTTCAAAGCTCGGATGCTGACCTGGACGTTATGGCAGCACTTCACTGCCAGCCCCTCTTTTCGGACGCGGCCTCGAATGCTTCGCATCCGCATACTCCTCTGCCAGCCTTTTATAATTTGGTCATAACTTCTTGTAGGAAAGTCCAAATGACGAATGGTTTAAAGTTTTAGAAACTATACTCAAATACCTTTCATTTTATATGTTTTACATCACATAAACCCTTATACATACATCGATATGCTCGTCCAAATTTAGATCTTGTGCGTACTCATTTGGAACTTTAGTCTACCATATAATTTCCATCTTAATTTGCCCCAAGGGCTCTCTTTATGACCTATGTCACTTCAAATACACATCATACACTTATTATCATTTTTAATTAATATCCATCATGTTAATAGTCCTCGTCTGCACATAAATTAGTACAATTAGCAGAGGTCAACTTTCTTAATAGCACTTAATTACTTCAAAATTTTTCGGGGTGCTACATTCTCCCCCACTTAAGAATATTCGTCCTCGAATGTTTTACAAGTCGCTTCTAATAATAGAGTTACCATCCATTTACCTCCAACCATTATGCATATGCACTTATGACTACATGGATCTTATACTTCCTTTCCAAAATCTCAACTTACTCATGGCCCTCAAAATTTGGCTATCTTTACAAATTCTTAAAATTTTCGACAGAGTTTCCCCTATAACTAGGACTATCCAAAAATATTAACCTGTCCAGAACAAGCCCCCATATGGGCACCAATAACAATATTTCTCAACAACTAACAATACACAATATAATGTGCCATCTTAACCCCACTCGGCCGTACATATACCATAAGTGCATCAAATATAAATCTTTAAAACTTTTAACTAGTGACATATATGAATACCATTCAATATCAATAATAGCTACTATGCATAGCTCCCATATCATTATTGTACCTGCATGCATTTTCTTTAGCCATGCATTCGTCAAGTTGTACCTAAAAAATTGTCTTCAAATAAACCAAAAATCTCTCTGTGATTGGACGTCCTTAATAAAAAAAATTGAATAACGTAGAATGACAGATTTTCATGCTGCCTAATTCTCAGCTTTCTCAAAGCTATGCCTCATGCTTGGTGACAACAAAATTATATTGCCCACTTGGTACCTATAAACATATCCATTCCGACTCATAGTTTCGAAATTTTCTTATAATCAATGCGTTCAAATTTGTCTGTTGCTCTTTTGATTCCTATTTCAAGGAAAAGTTTTCCCACTTAAGACTTTTAATATTCTCTAATCATCAAAACTATTTTGGAATATCCTTTTATTCCTTCCAAAGATTAATAAGATATTTGTCTCAGATTTATCCATCATATGGTAATTTAATACCCACACTTTCTCTCATACCTTTAGAGCTCATGCTAGATTCATAACGTGATAACTATTATTACCAACAAGTTTATTCTGAAAGCAATTCAACTCATGTCATTCGATTTCATGACACTAGTTTGCCACCAAATTGCGGACATCCGTGTTCCAATTTTATTTCTTAACTTTTAACAATTCCTTGACCCTATTGAGTATCTTGTGATATTTTTCTACCAAAACTTGGGATTGCATTTATCTCCATGTTCACCATAGATATGCTACCGTAGCCCATAACTTTTCAATAGTCGAGAGTCACTATTATCACGATGGTACTTGCACCCTTTTAATATTAGTGCTCTTCTTTGAACCCATGCCCTTTACTGGCATACTTTATTTTTTTGTATAGAAGAGTCTTTTCTCATTCAGAAATGTGCATTACATTACCCTTTTCTATTTCATCTCGTGCTAAAGTGTGCACACATTAAAATATCCTCTTATTCCACTTAATCCCACGTACAGTTTAAAGTACTTTCTTGTTCTCCATCAATACTTGAATTTAATTCAAATCGCACATGCCCCCAAAATTGTAGGAACACATTCAATTTTCCCATTAAATCTTTGACTATCAGACATAACTTTTAATATTCCTGATATAGAACATCGTAACTATTACTTGTAATGAGTCTTTGAATCCCAACAAAAACTTTATGGTAATTGTACTCATTCCCACATGAAGTTACTGAATGTTTTCTCCTCATCTTGACTCTAGTAAATAAAATATCTTATTTCTCAAACCATTATCTTTAAGGTGAATCCTATCTGTTCTGATGCTCCCCCACTTAGGAGTAAACCCAATTCAAACTCTTACTTGCCACTCGAAGTTAATATTAAACTTATATTTCACATAGAACTTTTCATTGACAATTAATTTGTTCACCCACTACAATAGGCTATTTATCCCTCCTAATTAGAATCTCTATTTTAGCACTGCGGTCTTTCATCGTACATTGACTTTTATTTCATCATTATACCGATATGCTCATTATTCTGACAATAGAATAGATTAGTTATACTCATAGGAACTTTCTTTGTTCATTTTCGTATCCAAGTATCACATCGCTACTAACTGCAATATATATTGCTAAGGACCATTATTTTTTGCCCTTACGACATCATTATAGTTACCACTTCACTCTACCGTCGAGATCTCTTATAATATTTCACCCTTCAATCCATGCTATAATATAGTGCTAGCAACTACAATTGCCTTGCGCCTTTCATCTCACGCTTAAGTGTGTTGAACTAGTGTGAATCCCTTAAGCTAAATCCACATATTTATTATATAACTTTATTTTGATGGTATCCCACTGAGTAGACTAATACTTATGATAAATACCTCATGTCTACATCATAATGCGAACTCTTTGGCCATAGCTCATACCACATATTTACATCAACACGTTTCATATGATAAATATATACTTGCATATTTTTCCATTCTCCATGGTATCATTGACCTTGTCCATACATATCATGTTAGGGATTTATGACATATTATCATGTAGACTTAGAATTCTTGTGACTTCTCAATCTCCAAATCCGTACCATAATCGTTTTCAATTTTTTTTTTTTTGAGCCTTACACCGTACACATTATATGTATAACCTTCCAACAACTTTAACTTAGCCCATGAGCCATTTCAGTATTTATTCTCCTTAAATCATAAGGATTCGTTCACTCACAAGTTAACTGCTCTTTCAATATTAGGCATATACAAAGACTCAAGATTATTATTCCATATCAATTTTTTTCTTTCTTCCTTCTCTAACAATCTATATTTCTTCTTATAACCTCCAAGATTACGCCTTTTGTGCATGTCATGCCTTAATATTTTCACGCTTACCCATTTAAGTCAGCATACTTTATCCTCCCATGCCTTGGCATGCATAATTAGAGGTTGACTTTTACTTGTATCACATGCATTATCTGGAGGAACTCAAGGTTTTCATGCCCATCTTTTACATATGACATGCTCCGTCTATTCTCAACTCTTACTTACACGTGGCACTTTATTTCTTGTGTGCCACTTATATTACATATGACACAATCATGACGATAACCTATCATGCTCAAAGGAAACCCGATCTCTAGTATAATTAAGGGTCATCTCCCTCATCTAATATTATTCCCCTTTTTGGATAATCAAGAAAGTCTTGTTCTTTTTCCTTCAGGAATGTGTCTTTCGTCATTGTTGACACTATCTTAACTATGACATATTCCTTATGAGTCATACTATGTTTACCACAAACTTGACTGATTCCCATTGACTTATCAATTAGATCCATATCACCTCTCTATATCTTGTCATGATAGTTTAAGATGCAACATCTTCATTTAAATTGTTTTTGAACTTTGCTTAACTCGTTAATGGTGATTACCATAGTAAAGAATTGCTCCAAAAATTTGACCAACAACCATGAATTGAAATCCATGGTCTAACATAGGTGCCCTTATTCGTATCCATTAGTAAAATTCTTTAAAGTCAGGACACCATCCTAACAATACTAGATGACATTATCACCTTATTTTCTTCTGTGATTTCTCAGTATTCGACTTATAATTCTTACTCACCAAGTCATACGTGTTGATTGTATCAGACCCAATCTATTCTCAACTTATCTTTCTATTTCGAACAAATCTGACACTTTCTAGCTATTAGCCAAAACATCTTGTATTATAACTTGAACTTTGAGCTTTATTCTCATTACTTTTATACCTTCCTCAGCATGTAATCAGTACAATTGAGAATCCGTACTCTCACTTCAGGCACATACTTACGATTTAGAGCATAAAGAAAGTGAAACTTCCTAGATGTAATTGTAGCCTCCCCGTTATAAGTGTGGCCGGCAACACACCGATAAGAGGGGCTCTACTTGACACGGCTCCATAGACTTCCTAGGACTCGACTTAGAACCTAGTGCTCTGATACCAAGTTTGTCACGATCCAAAACTACATGACCGGCACCCAGCACAGTACCTGACCCGAGCGAACCAAACCATGTGATGCACCCAAATCATATGCATGAAAACCAATTTAACTGTGGAAGCTCCTTGAAAATCTTATACATTTTCAAGTTAAATGATAAAATATTTTCCCATTTCAAAATCACACATGACGCCCTTTCATAATAATAACAATGAGACTAAGTAAAATATACTTTCATGAATGTCGTGTACAATCCAGTTACTACAACCTTTCATAACTATCTATGAAGCCTCTATACCAAATAATAGAACCAACGATTGGAGTAATTCCAACAAAATAAAATAAGGAAGAATATGGTAGCTACCACGAAATAAAAGTGGTGCTTCATAATACCTCAAAAAAAGAGTCATCCTGGACTGACCGCATGCCATGTATCACACATCATCCTAAAACATGTAAAGTAAGCAGGGACCTGGAGGGGGGCCCTTAGGGCAGAGTATACCGCAGCGGTACTCAATAAGTGTCATAGACTCTCTCTACTTAAGTTCTTAAGACAAACTTTATAAAAATAATTCACCAATATTTGATATAAAACGATAGGAAATTTTATCAACTCATGACCCTTGTTATTTTAAATAACAACCAAGTGAATATAACTGACCGCATGCCATGTATCACACATCATCCTAAAACATGTAAAGTAAGCAGGGACCTGGAGGGGGCCCCTTAGGGCAGAGTATACCGCAGCGGTACTCAATAAGTGTCATAGACTCTCTCTACTTAAGTTCTTAAGACAAACTTTATAAAAATAATTCACCAATATTTGATATAAAACGATAAGAAATTTTATCAACTCATGACCCTTGTTATTTTAAATAACAACCAAGTGAATATAACTCACAATATAAACTTTTAAATCATTTACATTAATCCAAAATTTTGGATAAATCGTACAAAATCATTTAATATACTTTAAGTCATCGAAATCGCTTTCAGCTCCTTAGGCCTAATCATAAGAAAATCATCCTTACCTTTCACTGGGAGTACCATACCATTACCGATATAAGAAGGTCAACTAGGTTATGTACCTAGCGGCAAGTATCATATACGCTACTTGCTCAGGTCGTCTCATCGTAGTGCCATACGAATTGACTCAACCATGCTAATAATAGCACAAAATAGTACCCTCTCGAGGGAGAGCACTCTGCCGTAGTCTATACCACAAAAGTGGCCATCTACGCCTACACAGGTGCGTGTAGTTTCATGACAACAAACACCCTATAACTGAAGTCAATCTCGGTGAACACAAATAACTCCCAAAACATTTGATACATCAAAAATATATTCATAGCATAGTAGCTTCATAGGATCTATTTTTATCAAATCATTGCTTTTATATAAAATCTAAATCATTTGAACAAAAATTGAATAAACAACCGTTTACATGCTAAAACCTTTAGCAATTTAACATCAATCTTTAAAAGATACCACAAGGGTTGTTCTGCACATGAATTTCCAAAAGAAGTACTTTCCATGAAAACTTTTCTTTAGCACTCAAACATGTATACTCTTGTCAATACATAAGTTTTGATAAAACTTATAACATTTACCTTGAGTGTCATTTAGTCAACAAGATTTAAAATAAAATTTTACAAAACGACATGACACTACATATGCAACATAATATTTTAGTACATGGAGACATCTGTACTTGTTTATCCACACAAGTGCGAAAGCACATTTGCAAACAACATAAGTATTAACTTGAAACATGCTTTTAGAGAAAGTCCCTCAAGAAGAGTAAGTTTTAATCAACTTACCTCGCTTTCACTTTATTAACATTCACAAGCTTTCAATCCTCTTTTTTCATTCTAATGTTGATTAAGGAATTCAACATCACCAACAAGTCGATATCTACAATTATATATCCTAATTACATTAAAATATGGCATAAGATATTAACCAATATCCATATATGGCTCATAAATTTGCTACTAGCCTCCAACAACTCAAATCGCCAAATACATTTACAAGCTAGACCATTCAACTTTATCCTTATATTTTAATACCCATTCGAAGTCATTAATGATACTACATCAATTTTCCAATGCCACCAAGTTACTATTCATCATTTTCCATAATCAAACCTTGCACAATATACAATTAGGATGATTACTTAGTTGATCACTTCCATCTTTTTCTAACAATAATTCCATAGGTTCATTGTTTTCAATCAATTTCATCACCAAGATTCACAATTCATCTTCTCTATTATTTTCTCAAAAATACTATTCATGCCATGAACTAGAGTTTTATAATCTAATCTTTCAACCAATAAAACTTGTAACAAATACTTCAAATACTTCTAACTACTCATAATAAACGAGTTTGAAGTATTGAAATTACCTTTAGTAGATCAATCTTGAAAAATCACAATTTTGGTGATTTTTGTATTCTTGAGGTTTTGATGATGAAATCTAGAATTTGGATGTTAGAATGATGTTAGAACTCATGTATATTGAGTAGGAATCAACCCAAAACATCATTATCAACTTACCTTAGTTTATTGGACTTGATTTGAGCTAAACATCGCCCCTTCACCTCAAGAACCCTAACCCCCAAATACTCAAAATACTCTCATCTCCCGACCTTGTATTTATAGGCCCAGATTTCTGGGTTTTGGATGCGGACTCGGATGCTTCGCATCCGCAGCTCACTCCTCTTCGAAGCTCGGATGCTGACCTGGACGTTATGGCAGCACTTCACTGCCAGCCCCTCTTTTCGGACGCGGCCTCGGATGCTTCGCATCAGCACACTCCTCCGCCAGCCTTTGGTAATTTGGTCATAACTTCTTGTAGGAAAGTCCAAATGATGAACGGTTTGAAGTTTTAGAAAATATTCTCAAATACCTTTCATTTTATATGTTGTACATCACATAACTCCTTATACATATGTCGATATGCTTGTCCAAATTTAGGTCTTGTGCGTACTCATTTGGAACATTAGTCTACCATAAAATTTCCAGATAGCAAGAGATCCTCGGGATAGCAAGAGATCTCTAACATATATTAAGGATACCGAGAGATCCTCGGGATAGCAAGAGATCTCTAACATATATTGAGGATACAGAAAGATTCTTGGGATACAAAGAGATCCCTAGCATATGTTGAGGGTACTAAGAGATCCTCGGGATACTGAGAGATCCCCGGTGATTTCCTTGTGATTGTTCTGCCTCTATTTCAGTTATTGAATTCCTTATTTTTCCTATATTAAATCATTATTGTCAGCTTTCAACTATACTGCTTATCTTATACTATCATACCCTTATATCTTTATTTTATCTCTGTAGGGCCCTGACCTTTCTCATCACTACCCAATCGAGGTTAGGCTTGGCACTTACTGAGTATTGTTGTGATCTACTCATGCCCTTTCTGCACATGTTTTTCATGTGCATATCCAGGTACTACAACTCATTCCAATCACCCTTGAGGTGAGGCGACTGCTCCAGAGACTTCGAGGTACATCTGCTGCGTCCGCAGACCGAGGAGTCCCTTTCCATTCTATCTTGTAGTGACATCCCTTCTATCTTTTCTTTTGATGTAGACATTACGGAGTTAGAGCATTTTATTATATTCGTATCTTGTGATTCATGGGTTTTCGGGTTTTGGGAGAATGTATTAGTTTCGAGAATTTATATTGGGTATGTCGAGCGGCACTTTTAAACACTTTTATATCACTCTATTTCTGTTTTAAATTGTTTTTATTCTGCAAATTGGTTTATCTTTCGCAATTTAGGCTTACCTAGTCATAGAGACTAGGTGTCGTCACGATGGTTTACGAAGGGAGAACCGGGGTCGTAACAAGTTGGTATCAGAGCTCTAGGTTCATAGCAGTCATAAATCACAAGCCGGTTTATTAGAGTCTCGCTGATCGGTACGGAGACATCTGTACTTATCTACGAGAGGCTATGTAACTGTTAGGAAAATTTCCACTTCATTTGATATCCTTGTCGTGCGATATTTTCAACATCACAATTCTAAACTTCTATCTTCTATTCTGTCATAGATGGTGAGGAACGCGCTACCCGAGATGATCAAGCACCCGCGCCCCCTACTACAGCTGGGGCTGGGGTAGAGGCCAAGGACGCGCACGTGGTGTAGCCAGAGCACCTACGCGAGCTACCCCCGAGGTACCACCAGCAGATCCAGCCGAAGCCTAGGCGCCTGATACACCTACTTCTACTACTACTCCAGCACTTCAGGAGACTCTGGCATAGTTCATGAGCATGTACACCACTTTGGCTCAGGAAGGGTTACTCCCCATTGTTGCAGCTACGTCTCAGGCCGGGGGAGGAGCACAAACTCTCGCCGCCCGCACTCCTGAGCAGCGAGTGCATGTTGAGCAGGTCCCTGAGATTATTCCTATACATCCTGTAGTCTGAGATCAGCCCGAGTACAGTGCAACAACTTCCAAGGATGAGCAGCTGAGGCTTGAGAGGTTCAAGAAGCACAAGCCTCATGTATTTAGCGGTCTAGCATCGGATGATGCTCTGGGATTTCTAGATGAGTGTTACCGTATTCTCCATACCATGGTATATCAGGATCAAGCGGGGTTTCCTTCACTACTTTTCAGCTTCGAGGAGCTACCTGTGAGTGGTGGCGCACCTATGAGTTAGACAACCCGGATGAGGCTGCTTCACTGACTTGGACTCAATTTACAAATCTGTTCCTGAGAGAGTATGTTCCTTAGAGCCTTAGGGATGCATGGCGTGTAGATTTTGAGCATTTGTGCTAGTGTGCTATGACTGTCTCAGAGTATGTTGTCAGTTACACTAGTTTGGCTAGGCATGCACCAGCCTTGGTTTGTACTATTCGCGAGAGGGTTCGCTAGTTTATTGAGGGCCTTATTCCTAACATCAGGTATAGCATGGCTCGTGAGTTGGAGATGGATATTTCTTATCAGCAGGTGGTGAGCATTGCTAGGAGGATTGAGGGTATGCATGCTAGGGAGAGAGAGGAGAAGGAGGCCAAGAGGTCTCGAGAGTCGAGCCATTATTCCCGTACCCGTGCCCCAGCTATAGGTCATCATGGTAGGGGTTATATGAGTCGCCCCATTCATTCATCTCTCCCAACAACCAGTGGTGATCCAGCTCCTCCTAGACCACAGGAGCCTTATTATGCACCTCCGATTTCTAGTGCGCCTCCTGCACGGGGTGCTTTCAGAGGTCAGTCCAGCTGACCAAGACTAAACCACTCACATCCACCACATCCTCCCTGAGCTTGTTTTGAGTGCGGTGGCACACACCATGTGGTGAGGGATTACCCTAGACTTGGGAGGGGTGCACCTCTATAGACTTCTCAGCCACAGCATGTCCCGCAGAGTTCTCAGGCTATGGTTACAACTCTAGTTGCTAACTCACCTGCTCAGTTACCTAGAGGTGGAGGTCAGGGAGGTAGAGGTCACCCTAGAAGGGGAGTCCAGGCTAGATACTATGCCCTACCTGCCCGTACCGAGGCTATTGCCTCTGATTCTGTCATCACAGGTATTATACTTTGTTTGTCACAAAGATGTATGGTTCTATTCGATTCAGGCTCCACTTACTCTTATGTGTCTTCTTATTCTACTTCGCATTTGGGTGTACCTTGAGATTCTTTGAGTTCCCCTATTTATGTTTCTACTCCTGTAGGAGATTCTCTTATTGTGGACCGCATTTATCGGTCATGTTTGTTTGCTCTTAGTGGCTTTGAGACTAGAGCCGATTTATTGTTGCTCAGCATGGTAGATTTTGATATTATCTTGGGCATGGACTAGTTGTCTCCCCAATACGCTATTCTTGATTGTCACGCCAAAATCGTGACGCTGGCTATGCCAGGTGTACTGCATGTTGAGTGGAGGGGTACTTTAGATCATACTCCCAGTAGAGTTATTTATTTTCTTAAATCTCAGTGTATGGTTGAGAAGGGGTGGGCTGCATATTTTGCTTATGTGAGAGATGTCAGTATTGATACCACTTCAGTTGATTCTGTCCCAGTAGTACGAGATTTTCTCGATTTGTTTCCAGCTGAACTTCTGGGCATATCGCCTGATAGAGATATTGATTTTAGCATTGATCTGTTTTCAGGAACTCAGCCTATTTCTATTCCTCCGTACTGTATGGCTCCTCCTGAGTTGATGGAGTTGAAGGATCAGTTCTAGAAATTGCTTTATTCGGCCCAGTGTATCACCTTAGGGTGTTCCTATATTGTTTGTGAAGAAAAAGGATAGTTCTATGCGTATGTGTATTGATTATCGCCAGGTGAACAAGGTTACAATGAAGAATCATTATCCTTTGCCTCGTATTGATGATCTATTTGACCAACTTCATGGCGCACAAATGTTTTCTAAGATTGACTTGTGCTCATGTTACCATCAGTTGAAGATTCGGGAGCCAGATATCCCAAAGACTGCTTTCAGGACTCGGTATGGTTATTATGAGTTCCTTATTATGTCATTTGGGCTGACCAATGCCCCAGCAACCTTTATGCATTTGATGTACAATGTGTTTCAATCGTACCTTGACTCGTTCTTTATTATCCTTATTGATGATATTCTGGTGTATTCCTGGAGTTGGGGAGATCATGAGCAACACCTGAGGACTGTGCTTCAGATTCTGAGAGAGAAGAAGTTATATGCTAAGTTCTCGAAATGTGAATTTTGGTTGGATTCTGTGGCACTCCTAGGCCACGTGGTATCGAGTGAGGGTATTCGGGTGGATCCGAAGAAAATAGAGGCTGTGCAGAGTTGGCCCAGACCATCCTCAGCGATAGAGATCTACAGTTTCCTTGGCTTGGCAGGTTACTACCGCCGTTTTGTTGAGGAGTTTTCATCGATTGCAGCCCCTATGACCAGACTGACCCAGAAGGGAGGTCTGTTCCAGTGGACAAAGGAGTGTAAGGCGAGCTTTCAGAAGCTCAAGACAGCTTTGACTACAACCCTAATTTTGATACTGCCTGCAGGCTCAGGGTCTTACACGGTCTATTATGATGCCTTGAGGATTGGCCTCAGAGCGGTGTTGATGCAGGACGATGGAGTGATTGCCTACGCATCCAGACAATTGAAGCTATATGAGAAGAATTATCCGGTCCACGACCTTGAGTTACCTGCAATTGTTCACGCCCTGAAAATCTGGTGCTATTATTTATATGGTGTGCCTTGTGAGATTTATACTGATCATCGGAACTTGCAGCACCTGTTCAAGCAAAAGGATCTAAATTTGCTCCAGAGGAGGTGGTTAGAGTTGCTGAAGGGCTATGATATCACTATTTTGTATCACCCTGGCAAGGCCAAAATGGTGGCCGATGCTTTGAGACGCCGGGCGGAGAGTTTGGGGAGTTTGGCTTATTTACCAGCATCGGAGAGGCGTATGGCGATGTTTGTTTAGGCCTTAGCCAGCCAGTTTGTGAGATTGGATCTTTCGGAGACTAGTCAGGTTTTAACTTGTGTGGTTTCTCGGTCTTCCTTATTTGATCGTATCAGGGAGCGTCAGTATGATGACCCTCGTTTGCTTTTCCTCAAGGACACGATGATGCCATAGATGTGACTATTGACGATGACAGTGTATTGAGGATGCAGGGTCGGATTTGTGTGCCCAATGTTGATGGCTTCGGGAGTTGATTCTGGAGGAGTCCCATAGCTTGCAGTATTCTATTCATACGGGTGTCGTGAATATGTATCAGGATTTGAGGTAGCACTACTAGTGGAGGTGGATGAAGAAGGACATAGTTGGATTTGTAGATCAGTGCCTCAAATGTCAGCAGGTGAAGTACGAGCACCAGAGACCGGGTGGGTTGCTTTAGCAGATAGAGATTCCGGAGCAGAAGTGGGAGGGGATTACCATGGACTTTGTAGTTGGTCTCCCACGGACTTTGAGAAAGTTCGATGCTATTTGGGTGATCGTGGATCGGTTGACCAAGTCCGCTCATTTCATTCTCGTGTGTACTACCTATTTTTCGAAGCGTCTAGCGGAGATTTATATCCGGGAGATTGTTTGTCTGCATGGTATTCCAGTTTCCATCATTTGAGATAGAGGTACTTAGTTCACATCACGGTTCTGGAAGGCCGTTCAGCATGAGTTGTGTACTCAGGTGGAGTTGAGTACAAAATTTCACCTTTAGACGGACGGGCAGTTTGAGCGCACTATTCAGATTCTTGAGGATATGCTCTGTGCGTGTGTGATTGAGTTTGGAGTGTCTTGGGATCAGTTCTTGCCATGGGCGAAGTTTGTCTACAACAACAGCTATCATCCCAACATACAGATGGCACCTTATGAGGCTTTATATGGTAGGCGATGTAGACCCCCGGTGGGTTTGTTTGAGCCAGGTGAGGCTAGGTTACTGGGCACAGACTTGGTCCAGGATGCTTTGGAGAAGGTTAAGGTGATTTAGGATAGACTCCGTACAGCCCAGTCCAGACAGAAAAATTAAGCAGACCGGAAGGTTCGTGATGTTTCCTATATGTTTGGAGAGCGGGTTCTGCTTCGGGTTTCGCCTATGAAGGGCGTTATGAGATTTGGGAAGAAAGGGAAGTTGAGTCCGAGGTTTATTGGCCCTTTTGAGATAGTGAGGTTTGTTGGGGAGGTTGCTTATGAGCTTGACTTACCTCCCAGCTTGGCAGGAGTTCATCCGGTATTTCATGTTTCGATGGTCCAGAGGTATCACGATGATCCGTCGCACGTGTTGGATTTCAGTTCAGTCCAGTTGGACAAGGATCTATCCTATGTTGAGGAGCCAGTGGCAATATTGGACAAGCAGGTTAGAAAGCCGAGCTCAAAGAACATTGCATCCGTGAAGGTTCAGTGGAAGGGTCAGCCGGTCGAGGAGGATATACATAGTCGTTACCCTCATCTTTTCACTACTTCAGGTATGTCTCTATGCTCGTTCGAGGACGAACGAATGTTTAAGTGTGGGAGAATGTGACGACCCGGTCGATCGTCTTAAGAATTAACACCCTAATCCCCTATTAACTACTTCCCCCATGTTTATTTCTCCTATTTTGATTGGCCAGGATGTTCTGTTTTGAGTTTCGGAGAGTTTTGGGACACTTAGTCCCTAAATGAGAGCTTAAGTGTTGGAAAGTTGACCGCAGTTGGAACAGTGTGAAGACGGCCTCGAAATGGAATTCTCATGGTTCTGTTAGCTCTATTGGGTGATTTCGGGCTTAGGGCCGTGTTCGGATTGTGTTTTGGAGGTCCGTAACTAATTTAGGCTTGAAATCCCGAAAGGTCGAATTTTGAAGTTTCCTGTTGGATAGTGAGATTTTGATCCAAGAGTCGGAATGGGATTCCAGAAGTTGGAGTATCTCTGTAGTGTTGAATGTGATGTGTGTGCAAAGTTTTAGGTCATTCGGACGAGGTTTGATAGACTTTTTGATCGAAAGCGTATTTTTAGAGTTTGGGAATTTTTAGGCTTGAATCCGTGGTTGATTCTTCGTTTCGATGTTGTTTAAGGTGTTTTAAGGAATTGTACAAGTTTGGATAGTGGTATTAGACTTATTGGTGCCTTTGGTTGAGGTCCCGAGGGCCTCGGGATGATTTCGGATGGTTGACGGAAGGATTTTGGAGTTTGGAGTTGCAACTTCAGCTAGTTTTTTGTCATAACCGCACATGCGAGTGTGGGACCGCAGGTGTAGCACCGCAGAATCGACTCTGTGATCACATAAGCGGAATTGGAGAGGCCCAGCAGGAGCCGCAGATACGAGAAGGTAATCGCACCTGCGAGATCGCAGGTGCGGAGAGTCTACCGCAGAAGCGAAAACTGGTCTTAAGTGAAAGGTCGCAGGTGAGACCATTGGTCCGCAAAAGCGGGACCGCAGATGCGGTCCCTTGACCGCAAATGTGGTAATAGCTGGGCAAAAATATGAAATTTCAAGGGTTTAGTTTCAAAAGCTGAAAATTCGATTTGGAGCTCGGGAGAGGGAGATTTTGGGAGAAAACTGAAGAGGAGATCAGTGGGTAACAATTCTTTAACCCTTTCTAGTTATATTCCATTAATCTATATTTAGTTCCATCATTTAATTTCGGATTGGAGATGAAAATTGGGGAAAAGTTAGAAGAAAGTTCTTTGACCTAAAATTCGACTTTTGATTAGGAATTTAACCTTAGATTTGGATAATTTTGGTATGCATGAACTCGTGAGAGTATGAGGATTCTAAAAATATAAATTTTACCCGATTCCGAGATGTGGGCCCGAGGGGCATTTCGGTCATTTTACCTAATTTCGCGTATTAGCTTAAAATTTCTTTGTAGAATCAGTTACTTGAAGTGTTATTTACATTATGAAATTAATTGAATAGATTCGGGCCATTTGGAGTCGAGTACTCGTGGCAAGAGCGTGGTTTCAGATTGATTTGAGCTGGTTCAAGGTAAGTAGCTTGCCTAACCTTGTGTGGGGGACCTTCCCCTTAGGATTTGATATATTTGATAATTGAAATGCCTTGTACACATTGTGACTAGTGCGTACTTGAGCTAATTATTGAAAATTCAGTTTTCTTTAAGTAATTTTAATTGTGTTCCTTTTTCCTGTCGTATACTACTTGCAATTTGAGCCTGTTGTTAGCCTAGAAAAGCATGTTTCTTTGACTTATATGCTTACTTGTTTAACCTGCCTTAATTGTATTACGTGAAGCATATTAGGTTAGAATTACCTATTTACTTGGTACGAAATTAAGCTTAAATGAGTATTTCTTGTGTTGTTGCTGTGTGTTTTACTTTGGGATACGGGACGGCATCCCGAGAGATCCCCTGCACATATTTTTGATTTGAGCTGACGTGCGGGATAGAGAGAGATCCCTAGCACAGATATATAGGATACCAAGAGATCCTCGGGATACCGAGAGATCCCTAGCACATATATTAAGGATACTAAGAGATCCTCGGAATACCAATAGATCCCTAAATCCTTATTGTTAGCTTTCAACTATACTGCTTATCTTATACTATCATACCTTATATCTTTATTTTATCTCAGTAGGGCTCTGACCTTCCTCGTCACTACCCGACCGAGGTTAGGCTTGGCCCTTACTGAGTACCGTTGTGGTGTACTCATGCCCTTTCTGCGCATATTTTTCATGTGCAGATCCAGGAACTACGACTCAATCCTATCACTCTTGAGGTGAGGCGACGGTTCCAGAGACTTCGAGGTACATCTGCTTCGTCCGCAAACCGAGGAGTCCCTTTCCATTCTATCTTGTAGTGGCATCCCTTCTATCTTTTCTTTTGATGTAGACATTCCGGAGTTAGAGCATTTTATTATATTTGTGGCTTGTGATTTATAGGTTTTCGGGTTTTGGGAGAATGTATAAGTTTCGAGAATTTATATTGTGTATGCCGAGCGGCACTTTTAAACACTGTTATATCACTCTATTTGTATTTTAAATTGTTTTTATTCCACAAATTATTTTATCTTCCGCAATTTATGCTTATCTAGTCGTACAGACTAGGTACCGTCACGATGATTCATGGAGGGTGAATCGGGGTCGTGACTCTATGAGTGTTAGCACAGCCTAAGGTCACAAAGGAACTCATGCCAGGCTAAACAGTTACACATAATCCAAACAAATTATAGAATCACACAAAATCACTTAAGCAAACCAGTTTGGTAGATTCGACAGATAGAATGAGAAAAAAACTAAGCGTCAGAGATAGCTTAAGCCCCAACAACAAAGAGAGTGACAAAAAGACCCCAAATCCTTGTGTGTTAGAATTCACAGAAGTCTCAAATGGACCTCAACCGGTGCTCAGACTAGGGAGGCCAATGGAGAGAGAGCTTTGGTGGCCTTGGCTTTCAGCCGGGCAATAGTGATAGATTCAGAATAGTGTAGATAACATATGAGGGTGAGAGAACAGTGATTAATGATAGAGCTTGAAGAGGTGCACTTGTATTTTAGAAGTAGACATAGCAAGTTTGATTAAACAAAGAACATGCCAGTTATGAGAATCAACAAGGCTCAGAGGACAAGTTGATTATTGACATTATAGGTTCAACACTTAGTAAGAGATAACACATTGGCAGAAAACATATTGAGAGAGTTAGAGGAATTAGATTTTCTAAAATTATGAGATCAACATACAAAGTACATAATGCCAAATGATTCCAAAGTATAGCACTAACTTAAAGGATTTAAAACCTAGGGGTCCAGATTATGTTATGTATCCATCACAATACCAGAAAACAGACATGCCAACTTACATCAATGAAGCAAACCAGTATCAAACTTCATAGGGAAATGTACAAGTTTGGATAGGTACTTTAAAAGTCTTCATATAATCAATGAGGGATACAGGATTTAACAGACCAAAAATATAATAAAGTGATATAACTAGAGTGGGAGTAGATCACAACCAATATGAATGCCTTAAGTACATTCTAAGTATGAGCTAGTCACTATAATGATATAAGATGAAGCAGGGAAGCTTACCCATGCCAAGTAGTAAATGTAAACATTTATATACCAACATACTAGTCTAAACGAGCTTAAGAGAGTCCAAATTATTCAAGTTAAGCATGTATAATAAGTATGTCTCAGAACTGGAAATTTTAGGTGAAATCAAATGCTAAAGAAGTTCAGGTCATGAATCAAATTCAATGCCAACAAGGTTGCACATAGAGATGTCCTAGAAACACATTGAATCAGGAAATTTCAAAGGTATGAACGTGCAAGACATGAACACAGAAGAATGAAATTGCAAAAGCCAAGGAACTTACCAGTTATCAATTGATAAACAGACAAACAAGGAATAACAAATTCCAAAGTACTTTAAATGCCAACAAGGAGCAATAGAACCCAGAATCTTAGTTCGTCAGAGTTCCCAAGGGCTTCACATGAACCCCGGGCAGTGCTCGCACTAAGAAAGGTTGAGCAATCGAACTCCGGTGGCCTTGGCTTTTAGCCAGCCAAGAAGCAAAATATAGAACAAGAGAATGAGAGAATAATAGAGTGATAGCTTGTAGTTTTTTTAGTGAATCTGGCGACTAAAGTCTGTCTCAAAGGGAAATGGAAAGGGATTTGTATAGTAGTAGAAATCAAGCAACCGAACCAAGTAAACACTGTAAAATCAACATAAATAAGGAAATAATAACATGCAGAATCAATAAAAAGTTAGATTAGGGAAAAATTAGGTAAACTGTAGTTGACAGAAATCAAAGATTAGACCAAAGATTTTGGTGAATCGCCTTGCCATGAACGTATATAGACGGAATACCATCTATATCTTGAAGATTGAGGACGATTTCCACATGATTCCAGGTCTGGTACTTGCCAAAAATAGGTAAGTACTAAGTAACACCAAAGTCGTGTAAGTAACATAGAGATGGAGCATATATGGAAGGCAAATCATAATAGGATTCCATATCAAGGTCAGAATTAGAGATAATTGGGGTGTGACAGCTAGGGTTTGTGAAAGATAAAGGAGTAACAGAGAGAACAGAGACAACAGAGTTTAGGAAATGGGGATTAGGATTAGGTTGTGGGGAAATAAGGAAAGGGGGAGGGGCGTTATGAGCCGTTGATCGCTTTTGATCAATGGCTAAGATCTAAGGAGAGATGGGTTGGGTTTTGGACTGGTAGACTTATTGGGTTGCTTGGGGTTTGGCTTTAGGATAGGGCCAGGGGTTTGGGTATGTTTAGTCCGAAAAATAGCTAAAAAATTGGGCCAGTTTATAAATAAGAGATTAAAAAAGAAATGATTTAATAAAAATAATTAAATAAATATATAAAAATGATGTTTATAAAAATTAATATTTTAAAATAATAGCAGAAGATTATAAAAAATGTAAAATATTTTTTTGACCCTGAATAAAATGACAAAAGATATGCTGTTATTGCAATATTGTGCAAATAGCCTAAAATGCCAATATAATTATATAAAACAAAGTAAAAAATATTTGAAACATGTATTATGGATGAAAAATAATAATTTTAGATGATTAGATCATCACAAGAATAATTGGTAAATATTCAAGTAATTTTAATGCAAGAAAATCGATTTTAAAGCTATAAAATTATGGAAAATTATAGAAAATGCTTGTATAGATTTTGTAAACTAAATAATGATGCAGAAATGATATTTTGAAAGTATATAAACTATATGAAAAATATCAGGGCAAAATTAGGTATCAACAATTACTCCTCTTTACCCGAGAATGATGAAAGAGTTGTCGGGTAAAGAAAATGATGACCAGTTATGTCCGAATTGAGTGGGGAATGATGTGATTTGAAAAAATGGAGGCTGAACCCTGGTTTCTGAGTTGCCTACATATCCCTGGTATTACGGGAATCAAGTCATGTGTAGTTCTAGATCCAACGGTGAACGAAACAAGTGGAGTTGTTATAGGAATGTCGTATGTTTCGGAAAGGGTTATTTTGGGTAGAATAGCATCGGATGAATTTATGCAGAGTCGTGAATCTGAATTTGAAATGTTACAGATGTGTCACAAGGTAGAAATCTGAAAGGTCATAGAGTAAAAGGTAGGCAATTACTGGTAGTCGATTACATTTGGAGCAATTGAAGGATGACGTTGTTAACGGAAACTGGAGTAAAGATTGTTGTTGTTTGTAGAACAATTACCTCTTGTATTACCTGCAAAACTTAAAACATGGAGTATGCGAATATATATATGGGTTATTGCGAAAATTTAAACGTGATGCAAATTCCCTTTGGACCGTGAAGGTTGTCTTTGGACAGTGAGGATGATGTCCTTAGACCATGATGTCCTAGGCTATGAAGCGTATGATAAGGGATTCGCAAGCCCTGAAATGGTGTCCTTGGGACATGAGGATGGTGCCTCCGGACTATGACATCTTTCAATAATGATGTGCAATTTTGAGAGATCCTCAGGCCATGGAATGGTGTCTCCTGGCTATGAGGAAGATGCCTTCGGACTATGATGCCTTTGCACAAAATGGCAATGTTTCAGCCTATAAAATGCAAAGATATTGATGTTTGGTCATATGAGAAGATGAGACAAGACAAGGCTTATTCTTGTGTGAGAGGAGGGCAATGTTTAGCCCTAGGTGAACCAAGAGATAGTGCTTGGTCTTAGGTAGCATAGTGGATATAGTATTTCGTCCTATGCAAAGAAAAGGCAATGTTTAGCCTTATGCAATTACGGAGGCGATGCTTAACCTCATGCAATTACGGGGGCAATGCTTAGCCTCATGCAAGAAAGAGAGACAATGATTAGTCTCATGCAAAGAGTGGAGACAGTGTTTAGTGTCATGCAAATAGGAGAGACAATGCTTAGTCTCATGCAAGAGGGGAGACATTGCTTATTCTCATGTAGGGGAAAGGAAGTGCTTAGCCTTATGCGATTAGGAAGGCAATGCTTAGCCTCATGCAAGGAGAGGAGACAATGCTTAGTCTCATGCAGGGAAAGGCAGTGCTTAGCCTAATGCAAAGAAGGGGGCGACACTTAGCCTCATGAAAGAAGGTAGACAGTGCTTAGTCTCATGCAAAGAGGGAGAGAATGCTTAGCCTCATGCAAATAAAGGCAATGCTTAGCCTCAGCAAGAAGGGAGACAATGTTTAGTCCCATTCAAAGAAGGAGGCAATGCATAGCCTCACCAAAGAAGGGAGACAATGCTTAATCTCATGCAAAGAGGTAGGCAATGCTTAGACTTATGCAAAGAGGGGAGACAACGCTTAGTCTCATGCAAAGAGAGGAGACCGTCTAAGTCTCAAGCAAAGAAGGAGAGACAGTGCTTGGTGTCATGCAAGGAAAGCGATGAGTGACAGTAAGAAAATGAAATGTAACTTGTCGTCGTGAAGGTAGTGACTTCATGTATTTGCGAATATTGTTGTCTTATTGTGTCTGCATTCAAAGAAAAATAGTGAGTTTATGGGGGGTGTGGTTGGTTCGTGCTCTTGACTCTTGCTTTTCCTTCATTCTCGTCTTGAGATCCTGTTTGAGTTACCCTGGGTAACGTTTGGCTGTTATAGAAATAAAATTTCGAAAAAAATGTACGTATTTGACAAATTCTATGCAAAAATTATATTTATTTGAAATGTAGTATTATGTGATATCAAATAATTTAGATGAACCGGTGACTGTGACATATTTAGAGACATCGGGACCTCCTTGCCTTAGAATTTTGAAGGTTCTCATCAAAATTCTGCCCCAGTTTAAATGTAATACTTTTGGCTATTCCATATATGACGAAGTTGGCTGAACTTGTAATCTTGCCCAATTTATGATCATGGGGAAAATGAATATTTTATTAAGATTTGACCAAACCCACAGGGCTATCTACGTATCCCCTATTAAATGGGAATCAGGTCAAGTGTAGCTCAGTTACATCAAGTGAAGAAATGTAAACAATCCTAAACATAGTATCTCTTGACTGCGTCTGAGTTGATAGGTTTTGGCCAAATCTCTCCGTCCATTTCTACAAGTATGAGTGCTCCTCCTGTTAGTACTCGTTGAACTATGTAGGGGCCTTGCCAGTTGGGTGAGAACTTCTCCTTGGTTTCATCCTGATGTGGGAAGATCTGCTTTAGCACCAACTGCCTGGATGTGAATTGCCTTGGTCTGACCTTTTTGTTGAAAGCTCTTCTATTCTGTTGTGGTATAGTTGACCGTGACATACCGAGTTCATTCTCTTTCCATCAATGAGAGCCAGTTGTTCATAGCGGCTCTGTACCCATTATGCGTCACTTAGCTCAGCTTCTTGTATGATTCTTAGAGAAAGGATTTCTACTTTGGCAGGAATGACCGCTTCAGTACCATAAACCAATAGGTAAGTATTTTCCCTAGTTGATGTGCGAGCAGTGGTACGATACCCGAGCAGAGCAAATGGCAGCTTCTCGTGCCATTATTTGTAATTATCTACCATTTTCCTCAGTATCTTCTTGATGTTTTTGTTGGCGTCTTCTATAGCTCCATTTATTTGCGACCTGTATGTTGTGGAATTCTTATGTTTGATCTTGAAAAGTTTCACACATGGCCTTCATTAGATCACTGTTGAGATTGGTAGCATTGTCGGTGATGATTGACTTTGGCACTCAGAACCAACAAATAATGCGATCCCAAAAAAACTCTACTACGACCTTATTAGTTACAGCTTTGTAAGATGCAGCTTCGACCCATTTTGTAAAATAGTCTATGGCCACGAGAATAAACCTATGCCCATTTGAAGCAGCGGGTTCAATTGGACCGATGACATCCATACCCTAAGCCAAGAAAGGCCAAGGTGAACTTGTCGCATTGAGTTCATTGGGTGGTACTCGTATCATGTCAGCATGTACCTAGCATTGGTAACATTTCTGAACATACTTGATGTAGTCAATTTCCATGGTCATCCAGAAATACTCTGCTCTTAGTATTTTCTTAGCTAAGACAAAGTCATTCATGTGGGGTTTGCAAGTTTCGGCAAGTATTTCCTCAAGCAATCTGGATGCCTCCTTGGCATCGACGCATTGTAGTAATCCCAAGTCTGGAGTTCTTCTATATAGAATTCCCCCGCTTTGAAAGAAATGATTGGCTAACCTTCAAAGTGTGCACTTTTGAGTATAGGTTGCATGCTCCAAATACTCTCCCTTTGCCAAGTTTTACTTGATGTCGTAGAACCACGCATTTCCATCAGTCTCTTCTTCAACTTGAGCACAGTAAGCTAGCTACTTCATGGAAGATAAAGTGGCCAGTGCATCTGCATACTCGTTCTGAACCCTCGAAACTTGTTTGAACTCTATCTCCGTAAAACTCTTGATCATCTCGTGTACACAGTACATGTATGGAAATATCTTGGTGTTCTTAGTAGCCCATTCTCCTAAAACCTGGTGCACCAAAAGATCGGAATCTCCAATTACCAGGAGCTCCTAAACATTCATGTTAATAGCTAATCGGAGTCCCAAGATGTAAGCCTCATATTCCGCCATATTATTGGTGCATGGAAACCTGGGTTTTGTAGATACCGGATAGTGTTGGCTGGTTTCTGATACTAAGACAGCTCCGATACCTACTCTTTTGAAGTTTGTAGCTCCGTTGAAGAAGATTCTCCAACCATTGTATGCCTCAGTAATATCTTCTCCTACAAACGATACCTCCTCATCGGGAAAATACGTTTTCAATGGTTTGTATTCTCCGTCTACAGGAATTTCTGCCAAAGGATCTGCCAATGCTTTCCCTTTGACCGCCTTTCGAGTTACATATACGATGTCGAACTCACTCAGCAATATCTGCCACTTTCCTAACTTACTAGTAGGCATGGGTTTCTGGAAGATGTATTTCAGCGGGTCCATTCTTGATATGAGATATGTGGTGTATGCACATAAATAATGCCTCAACTTTTTAGCTATCCATGTCAAACCGCAGCAGGTATGTTCCAGCAAAGAGTATCATGCTTCGTAAGGCGTGAATTTTGTACTCAGATAATATATCGCCAGCTCCTTTCTTCCAGTCTCATCATGTTGTCCCATAACACAACCAAAAGCTCCATTCAATACGGACAAATAAAGCATAGGAAAAAAGTTCTGGTGGGACTGGAACAGGTGGCTTAGATAATTACTCCTTGATTTTGTCGAAAGTATTCTGGCATTCTTCAGTCCAGCTTGTTGCAGCATCTTTCTTCAGCATCTTGAAGATCGACTCACTGATCACGGTTGATTATGCTATGAAATGGTTGATGTAGTTGAGATGCCCTAAAAAGCTCATCACATCTTTCTTATTCTTCGGAGGTGGCATGTGTCACACCTCCTTTTTACCACCCGAAGGAGATATATAGGGAATGTTTTTAATTAAAGTCACATTATTCGAAATGGAATTATTTATTTAATTTATCAGAGTCGCCACTTGGAATAATTTAATTGGTGTCCCAAGTCACCGATTTATTTTAAAATCCCAAATCGAGGAAAATCGACTTTATTTAAAAGTATGCGAACCAAAAATTCTAGATAAGGAATTCTGTTAACCCGGGAGAAGGTGTTAGGAATTCCTGGGTTTCGTGGTTCTAGCACGGTCGCTTAGCGATTTATACTTGGCTTAAATTGTTTAACTACTCGTTTTTAGGACCTATGTGCATTTAACTTTTAACCGCTTTTAATCACTTGATTTTATTCGTAATTAAAGAATTGAGTTATGCGTACGTATTCTCTTTTCTTTTGGCGCGTCAAAAGTTATATCACGCGAACGTGTCCACAATTTATAACGCTTTGCTTATTTTATTAAGAAAAGTTTGGTTGAAGTTGCGCGAAGGCATCTCTCGAGTTACTTTTTAGAATTAAATTCAGCAATTATGTTACGCGAACGTATACATAATCACAATAATAGCCTAAGTCGAGCTTAAAACAAACTACGAGCGTTCAAGATTGTCTAATAGCTAAGTTATAAAATTAATGTGAAGGCCATAGATTATGTGATTCAAATGTGAATGGCACACCTCAATTTATTTTTAAAAGATTTGTACTCAATTAAGGCAAAATAACGGTTGCTCTTATTTAAAAATAATTTGAAATTAGGTATTACAACTACGCCACGGAAACCGTACTCGTAGTCGTGATGATTTAATTACCTACCTAAGGCAAAGCTACGTTTTTAAGAGATTAAACCAAGGCCACAATATAATCTTAATAAGTTAATCTAATCTCCTATATTAACATATTATGTTCTCCAAACACGTATCCTTCTGTTACAACTAATTATCATTACATTTCAACTAACAAACAAGGAAAAGAAACCAAATCATGAACATTTAAAATATTTTCGAAAACAAATATGTGGAGTAAGATATAAGTTTTTTAGACAATTAGATTTACATTGGCAAATGAAAAAGAGGTCTATATAGATACAGACTCCTCAGTCTTTAACACTTAAGAAGATACAAGAACAACTATCCACAAAATTAGCAAACTATCCTCAATCTATCAACAATCAGTTAGTAAGTCAAATAAAAAATATATATTTCATAAATATTTGACATCTTTAAATCACAAGAGAAGTTGGCAAGGAGGTTGATACCTTCATTTTAAGATACATAGCAATCCTATTTCTAACAATAACACAACAGAAAAGCGTATAAATGCTTGCACCAAACCAGTGCAACAAACACATAACTACAAAGTGTACAAATCCCCCAGAACAGACGACATATGTCTAATGAAACCCAACAGAATCACATGTGAATTTGCATTAGACACATGAGAATTATACACATCGATTCATATAATGTAACAATAGATTAGATTAAATAAGTAATCAACAAACATTAAGTAGCCAACATTTCCATGGAATTTCAGCATATATATAATAGTTTTTAGCACACACCAAGAGATAAAAAAAATACCTAGAATGCAAAATTACAATGCCAACCTCGAGTAAAGGCCAAACAAGACACATGAGAAGCTTCAACACCAAATAGACCCAGCAAAAATCAACAGCCTTCTTTTGAAATTTTCTGTTTTTCGATCTTGTTTCTTTTCAGAGGTCTTGGAGGATTGATTTGAAGGAGGAGTAGTTAGGCTCGAAGCTGTCTTCAGGGGTAAGGTATCTCTATATGTGTGTTTAAAGAAAATGAAGAAAAAGAAAGAAGAAGAGAGGGGTGGGGGGTCCGCCGTTTTTCTCGGTTTTTCAGAGAAAGGGCTCTGATTTGGGCTTTCTTCCTCATTTGCGTCCTTCCATTTATTGATAGAAAGCACGGAAGTTTTTGTTGAAATGGAGAGCTAATTTTTAGCTAAGAATATGGAGAAAGCGGAGAGTTGTTGCGCCTTTTTCAAGCTCTATCTAGGGGTCTAGGGATCTGATTCTTGTCTAGGTCTAGGATCTAGGTTTTAATTAAAGGGGATGGGTTTTGGGTCGGGTCGGGTCGGTTCAGGCGGGTTGGGGCTGTTTTGGGGGAATTTGGATCTTAATTAATTGGGTCATTTTAGAAATTGACCCAATTTTAAAAGAAACAAGACCAAAAATGTATTCTTCCTATTTTATTTTTCTTTATTTTTTCGTTTTCTTTACTTTAATTAATTAAAATCCTAAATCAATCTATTTTTGTAAAAAAATAAAATTCTTTATCTATTTTTAACATTAAATCAACTAATTAACTTAAAACTAAGGAAAATGCCAATTTTAAAGGCTAAAATCTAAATATGTAAAAATGAACATTTTTGTGATTTTCTGCTTAATAAAATTAATTCGTACATGCAAATCGAACATAAGATGGCATGAAATTAAAACGTGATAATTTTTATGACAATTTTTATGATCAAAATATTAAAAATGCATGAAATGCAACTAAATAAAGAAAAACTCCTAAAAATCAATTAAAATTATTTTAGTCTATTTTTAGGAGTTGTAGGGCAAAAATTAGGTGCTCACAACTGCCCTCCTTTGCTCAGAAACATGAAGAGTTTTCAGGCAAGTGAGCAAATACGAGCAATTTTTGCCCGTTTGAAACTCCATTTGGAAGCATTTTGAAAAAGTTTGACCGAACCTTGCTTCAGAGGTTGCCTATATATCCTTGGCTACAAAGGAATCATGACGGTGTAGTTCTGCAAGTTTTGGTAGCTGGGAACTACCGGGAAACTGTGATTTCACTGTTATTGGTGTTGTTTCTGCTTGCTGAGCTCCTTATTACACCAAAATGAAAGATGAAAAGCTAAACTAGCTAAGTCTATCAACTACGAGTTACAATATTCCTATCTATAAACCTTCTAAAGTTTGATCTTGAGTCTTGACCAGTTCTTCCTACAGACTCTGATCTGAATCTCGATGGTCGTTAGCTACAACTGCTAGTTCATTCTTCTTCGGCTTTTTTAGATCAAGACCAGACATGCAGAGCTTGTTACTTCAATCACGTCTTGAGCATTCCGCATCTTTTCTCCGCTTCTGCACTTGATGTTCACTTCTTTTCTTGTACTTTCTTTTTTTTTATTTGGGTTTAGATTTCTTCTTTTGGTAATCTCAAAACTTGTGCCTCACGGTGAAAAGCTGTTCAGGCACCAAAGCAAACAAACGAACGAAATGTTCTGCCCCAGTTTTCACTGGGAAAATTTTGTGAGTTATTTGTAACAAAAATCTAAACTATTTTTTTATTGAAAGCAATAAAATCAGGGTTGTGTATCCTCGGGAAAAGAGATTAGGGAGTGGAGCCTTATATCTATAATAAAATCAACCAGGGAGTGGAGACCCTATGTTGGAGAAAAGACTAGGGAGTGGAGAACCTATGTTGGAAAAGTGACTAGGGAGTGGAGACCATATGTCTAAAATAACTTAAACTAGGGAGTGAAGATCCTATGTTGGAAAAGCGACTAGGGAGTGGAGACCCTATGTCTAAAATAACTTCAACTAGGGAGTGGAGACCCTATGTCTAAAATAACTTCAACTAGGGAGTGGAGACCCTATGTTGGAAAAGCGACTAGGGAGTGGAGACCCTATGTCTAAAATAAAATCAATTAGGGAGTGGAGACCCTATGTTGGAAAAACGACTAGGGAGTGGAGACCCTATGTCTAAAATAAAATCAACTAGGAAGTGGAGACCCTATGTTGGAAAAGCGACTAGGGAGTGGAGACCCTATGTTTAAAATAAAATCAACTAGGGAGTGGAGACCCTATGTTGGAAAAGCGACTAGAGAGTGGAGATCCTATGTCTAAAATAAAATCAACTAGGGAGTGGAGACCCTATGTCTAAAATAAAATCAACTAGGGAGTGGAGACCCCATGTTGGAAAAGCGACTAGGGAGTGGAGACCCTATGTCTCAAATAACTTCAGCTAGAGAGTGGAGACCCTATGTTGAAAAAGCAGACTAGGGAGTGGAGATCCTATGTCTAAAATAAAACCAATTAGGGAGTGGAGACTCTATGTTGGAAAAGCAGACTAGGGAGAGGAGACCCTATGCCTAAAATAAAATCAACTAGGGAGTGGATACCCTATGTTGGAAAAGAGACTAGGGAGTGGAGACCCTATTTCTAAAATAAAATCAACTATGGAGTGAAGACCCTATGTTGGAAAAACAGACTAGGGAGTGAAGACACTATGTCTAAAATAAAATCAACTAGGGCGTGGAGACCCTATGTTAGAAAAGAGACCAGGGAGTGGAGACCCTATGTCTAAAATAAAATCAACTAGGGAGTGGAGACTCTATGTTGGAAAAGCATACTAGGGAGTGGAGACCCTATTTCAAAAATAAAATCAACTAGGGAGTGGAGACCCTATGTTGGAAAAAACGTAATTAGAGATTGGGGACCCTAGGCTACCATGTTTTTGAATTTTGTTCTCTTTTTTTATTTTATTTAAGAAAAGAATGAGTAAGAATGCAGGAAAGAATTTGGAAGAGACTTTCTTTTTGGATTGATTATTGTTGCAAAACTGTTTCTAGCCCTTGCATAGTTTCTTTTGATTGCACCTGTTTCTTGCAAGGTTGCTTTATATTGCAATTGTTTCATGTTTTCAAACAAAAAACAATTGTTATTTTGAAAAGGTGGTTGGTTTTGTGTCCTTGATTATTTCAATCACTTGATCTTGGCTCGGCTTCTTTGATGAAGATCTCAACTAAAACTGCTTGTATTTCATTTCAGGTCCTGAAGAACCGCTGGTTTTTCCAGACTTTGCCATGACGGTTGATCAGTGGAACTCAACCTTATCGAATTTATTTTGCCTTCGAAGGCTTTTCCCTTTTAACTTCCTTTTTTCCCTCTCTTTTTTTTCTTTTTTTTTTTGAAAAAAAAAACTTTGGAGCATTGGGGGACTTTTGGCTCCTCAAACTTTGTCGCAATGGCTAGTCGCCTAGGACTTAACCTTTTCCAACTATATTTTGCCTTCGTATGCCTTTCATTTCTGGCTTCTTTCTCCAACTTTAATTTCAGATCATTTGGGTACCTTGGTTTTTCAAACTTTTGCCGAGATGGTTTGCCACGTGGGACTCAACCTTTTCAACTTCATTTGCCTTTATAGGCACTTCAATTTGATTTTCTCCTTCCAAGAGTTTTGATTTCGAAGCATCGGCCGCCATGGCCAGTCGAGGTCGACTTGATGCCCCTGGCGAGGCTGGGGGCCTTTTGCATATTAGCTTGTATCAAATGAGAACCATGTAAATCAGTCTTACCATCCTTTCTTTGTCTTAGTTTCGGAACAGAGTTAGACCGAAAGGGATTCAAAGATAACCAACAATGGAATGTAGAATGAGTTTAAAACAATAAGTGTCCCTTTCGGGGAAAGGAAAGAAGGACTTATCTGGAGTACATGCGGACTTCAATGAACATGACATGCCTTTTGGACTGGATGCCTGATCTGTGTAAACCGTTGACTCTCAGAAATTCATCGTAACTCTTGCCTCAAAATCGAGAAACCTATCCAGGACTCTATCGATGCCGATGGTTGTGAGAATCCTCTTTTCGATCAGGGGCTCCCTTTGCGGGTTTTCACGAGCTGACCTCTCTCATTTCTCTACTCATCATTGCCTTATAGTGCTCTTTGCGAGTTTACTCTCTCATTTTGATTTCTTTGCTTATTGTCGCCTCACGGTGCCCGTTTGGGTTTTTACCAATAAGACTCTCTCATTTTATTTTTTTCATTTTGAATGTATCAGATCCAAGTAACTATATTCTTTAATCCTTAAACATTCTCACTGATTAATCGGAAGGACTTGAACATGGTTTGGGTAAAAAAGTATTTGGATTGAGTTACAACTTTGGAACCTTTTGGGCAGGATCATCGCCGAACCATTATGAAAACTGCCTCAGTTTCGCTTTTTGGGGGGCTTTGGATTTTTATTTTGGTGTGATTAAACCCCAGAGAGAGGCTGCCTACATATCCTTTTGCAATCAAGTCGAACGTAGTTCAAGGAACTTTTTTCTGTTTTGTTTGGTTTTCTCTTTCTTTTTCCTCTCTTTTTCATTTCATTTTCTTTGTTTTTTCTTCCACCTTTTTTTTTTCTCTTTTTTCATTTTTTTTCAAAACTTTTTTTAATAACACTTTGAGGTTCCAAAGAAGGTAATCAAAGAAGAGTAACAAGATCAAAGGGTTTGCAAAGAATTGATAGTGTTTGGGTAGCGAGAATGAAAGCCTTTGTCATCCCAGCCGGAGAATATTAATACTATATGGATGATCAAACATACTACCTTTTGGATGCATTTGCATTGACAGTTGTTACAGGGACATTTCCTTCGATGTGTCCCAAGTATAACGCACTGTTGTGGCAGTACTCTTGTTGCAATGTACGAACCTTTCCAAACTGAAGCCAATTTTCCTTTAGATGTTCCAACTCTTTGTTTTATTTCCTTAAACTTATCTTCATTGCAATCTAATTCTTGATTCGTTATTTTAAAGTCTGACAGCGTTTTAGGATCTGGGCATGAAGTCCGCAAGCATGTCATGTTATTAAAATCTGCATTTAACAGAACTAAAAAGAGAATAAGGAAAACGACAAGATTAAGAAAAGAGATATTCCCGGACAATGAAATATTAATTTTTTCAATTTTTCAATTTTTGATTTTTTTTTCAATTTTTTGAAAATAGAAAGGTTTATATCAGAAAGTAAAACATCTGGATCACACCCTGAGATAATCCGGACGCAAAAAGGATAGCGAGACTGGCTACTGAGACTCCCGTTTGATGGGGAACTTTCATGCTTGGCGACCATTTTTTGGCTTTTCTTCTGTCTCGGCAATGGCTTCAATGGCCTTCAGTGTCGGATCAAATTCCTCATCTTCACAAATCATTCTGAATATCGGCCCGCTGTTGTGTGCAGGCAACAGATTGTTCATCACATCAAGAGCTTCTTCATCCTGAAAAACAATTCTTTCAGCTTCAATCAAATCTTCAACTTCCCTTTTGAGCGTCCAACAGTCCTATGTATTGTGTCCCACTACTCCAGAGTGGTATTCACATCTAGCATCAACTCGGTACAAGGGGGACTCGGGGTTCGGCCGGTTCGGGGCCACTGGCTATAGTAGATCTAGCCTGATTAGCTTTTGGAACAAGCTTGAATACGATTCACCAATAGGGGTAAACTGATTCTTTTTGAAAGGCTCTCTTGGGCAAGGATTGTACTGGTGAACATCTGGTTGGGGATTATATGGAGCTTGGTAAGGATGGGAATTTATGGGAGGTGGAGCTCGATTTTGTGTATGATGTTATGGACGCGTGTAAGGTTGCGCGTTCATCACCGCATAAGGAGGTGGTGCCATGGCATAAGCAGCATCTTGAAGAGGAAAATAATGTTGAGGGACCTCAAGAAGCATATATGATCGGTTGGATGACCTGCGGGTCCCCCTCGAGCTCGAAACCATCATGGCTCTTTCTTCTCTCCCGTTTCCATTTATCAAATCCTTTGAACATTTTGAACATCTGGTGATGTGGCTTTAAAAGCAGCATGAATCAAGATTCGACCCGTTTTAAGCCCATTTTCTATCATCTCCCCAATTTTGATAGCCTCACCAAACGACTTTCCCATAGTGGACATCATGTTCTGGAAGTAGTCTGCCTCTTGGGTCTGTAGAAAGACCGTGACCCTTTCAATTTCATCCATTGGAGGCTTTACCCTGGCAGCTTGCTCACACCATTTGACAGCATATTCGCGGAAGCTTTCCGTGATTTTCTTTTTTACTATGGACAAGAGTTTCTATCGAGAGCGATGTCCACATTATACTGGAACTAGCAGACAAAATCTCTGGCCATATCATCCCACACGTGCCAATGAGTAATTTGTTGGTCCGTATACCACTCAAAGACGATTCCAGTGAGGCTTTCCCCAAAATAGGCCATTAACGGCTCCTCTTTTCCACCAGCACCCCTCAACTGGTTACAATATCGTTTTAGATGAGCGACCGGGTCTCCGTACCCGTTGTACTTTTCAAATTTTGGCATCTTGAAGCCAGCTAGCAAGTGGACATGGGGAAACATAAAGAGGCCAGAGTATGAGACACTCTTCTGACCACTCAAACCTTGCATGTTTTTCAGGCTTTGTTCAAGGCTCTTCATCTTCCGGGCCATTTCCTCTTTCTCGAGATTTTTAACAACCTTTTCTTGCTCCTCCGAGAGATCATATTGTGGAGGTTGAGTGAAAGAGTATGGGGTCACATATGTTAGTTGTGGACCCTGAAAGGTAAACATTGGAGGCTCAACATATGACCGTGGTAAAGTTGGTTGTGTTTTGGTGCAGACTGCTGTTGTAGAGAACAATATTGGAGGTGCCCAGGAAACTGGCGCGATCATTGAATGGCATTGAAGGGTGCCCGCATGGGGTGAGCGAATTGGGCACAGGGGCATTGGTAACCTCACCCGTCCTAGGGATCAACTCAGGGAACTCAGGGATTACACTTGCTGGTTCCCTACCATTAGACCAGGCGTCCCACATTTCCAATATGCAGAGACGCAACATCTTATTCTCTTCAGCAGCCACTGATTCTAGCTGCAGAATAGTCGATGTTGTGCTATACTCAGGACCAATGATTGGTAGATTGCTTGCGGAGGCCATCTGTGCCTTTGGATTTTGTGAAGGAGGGGAGGCTAGACTACCAACAAAATCAACCACCAAAATCTGGCTAGTTTGCACATCCATTAACCTTGTTAGTTTTGAAACATTTAACATATAGGAAATCTCACGTTGGGATGCAATGCACCTAACAGTTAAATGCTTCTACCGTATGTTTGAACGGTTGCATGTTTCATCCCGGCGTTAACTGACCTTTTTTTTTCAATCTACACCCATTTTCTTCATTTCTGCCTCTCTTTAATCACTCTTGATTTTTTCATTTCGTTTTTGCCGCTCTTTTATTTTTTTTGGCACTCTCTTTTCTTTTTGTTTTTGTTTTTGTCACTCTTTTATTTTTGTTACTCTCTTTTTTTCACTTACTTTTTCTTTCCCCCTTTTTTCAGTTTATTTTTTTCACTCAATTAATTTTATGACTATGATCGAATCCAATAGGGATTGCCTATGTATCATGACGTCGCATGAATCAGATCTTGCATAGTTCGAGAAGATCGAAAATGAAGTAAATAAACTAACTTTTTTTTGGTTGTAATTTTGAAAGATGCTTTAAAAGAAGAAAGGAAATATTTTTTTTTGATTTTTGTTTTGTTTTTGAAAGAAAAGCTTCTAAAAATTCATTTGCTTTTGATTTGAACTTTGGGAATTTTAAAAGTAAAAAGAAAATATTTTTTTTTGAATTTTCATTTGTTTTTTCTTTTTCTAAAGAAGAAAGAAAATATTTTTGGATTTTGGATGTTGCCTCTTAATTTTCAAAAGAGGGACTTTTAAGAAAATGTTTTGGATTTTTGAATTTTTATTTATTTACGAAAGCACTTCCAGAGAAAAGCGAAAATATTTTTGGATTTCAATTTTTTCAATTTTTTTTTGAAAGAGAGACTTTTAAACACGAAAAAGATTTTTTTTTATCCTTTTTTTTATTTTGTTTTTTTTGGAAAAATACTTCAAAATAAAGGAAACCCGTATTTTGGATTTTGATTTTTTATTGATTTTTCTTTTTATTTCTTTTTTTTTCGTATGAAAGACTTTAGAGAGAAGGAAATCATTTTTTTGAGATTAAAAGAAAACTTCTTCTTTTTTAATTTTCTAAGGAAAGATTTCTAAAGAAGGAACTAAATGAAAATATTTTTGGATTTTTGAAAATTGGGGTGGGAACCGATGGGGTTTGCCTACGTATCTCACATCCGGTGAGAATCAGACCAGCGTTGTACGGTCAGTTTTGACATAATTGGAAAAAGCATGATATTGACTCACTTTCATTTTTTTTGAAATACATTTTCATTTCTTCTTTTTTTTTTCAAAAATTTTGGCAGAGTTTCGAAAAATTTTCAAATATCGGGATTTTCAAAATCGGGTGAATTCTCTATCATACCTCACTCTTAGTTTTTCTCTTTGATTTTCTTTTCCTAACCGGTCAACATGCAAGCCGAAACAAATAAATATTCATATAGCACGTAGGATGCATAAGTATGGTCTGTTATTTTGGGTACACATGTCCTAGACGGACCCAACCCCTGTGTTGAGTCCCCAAGATCAAATGCACGTGATGCAAATAAACGTTCCTACTAGGGATTCAGCATGAGGTTGCATTATTCTAGGTTTAAACCTGGGGTTGCATTCTAGACTTGGCTTACCCGAGCGGACAAACTCGAGTCGAGGAGGGGGCAACGTACCAGGAGCACGAAAGTCTGCCCAGCTTTGTTGCTTGTCCAGCCCTGTTCTATTTGGCATAACTCTAATAGAAAAGTGGGCCACGCGAACGTGAGCACCGTTTTCAGAAGACTCGGGAGGGAGGTGTAAGAAGACATTTAAATACAGTTCAAGAAATATCAAAGCGGTAAATAAATGAAAATTAGCACATTAATCCCACAAAATGCAGTAATATCAACAATAAAGCCAAACAAAACCCTGAACCGGAAGTTCTGGGTTCTTATCGCCGGCAGAGTCGCCAAAGTTGTCACATCTCCTTTTTACCACCCGAGAGGGATATAAAGAGAGTTTTTCCAATTAAAGTGACATTATTCTAAATGAGATTATTTAATTTAATTTGTCAAAGTCGCCACTTGGAATAATTTAATTGGTGTTCCAAGTCACCGGTTTATTTTAAAATCCCAAATCGAGAAAAATCGACTTTATTTAAAAGTCTGCAAACCAGAAATTCTAGATAAGGAATTCTGTTAACCCGAAAGAAGGTGTTAGGCATTTCCGGGTTACATGGTTCTAGCACAGTCGCTTAGCGATTTATACTTGGCTTAAATTATTTAACTACTCATTTTTAGGACCTATGTGCATTTAACTTTTAACTGCTTTTAATCACTTGATTTTATTCATAATTAAAGAATTGAGTTATGCGTACGTATACTCTTTTCTTTTGGCGCGTTAAAAATCATGTCACGCGAACGTGTCCACGATTTATAATGCTTTGCTTATTTTATTAAGAAAAGTTTGGTTGAAGTTGTGCGAATGCATCCCTCGAGTTACTTTTTAGAATTAAATTCGCAATTATGTTACGCGAACGTATACATAATCACAATAATAGTCTAAGTCGAGCCTAAAGAAAACTACGAGTGTTCAAGATTGTTTAATACCTAAGTCATAAAATTAATATGAGGGCCACAGATTATGTGATTCAAATGTGAATGACACACCTCGATTCATTTTTAAAACATTTGTACTTAATTAAGGCAAAATAACGGGTGCTCTTATTTAAAACTAATTTGAAATTAGGTAGCACAACTATGTCATGGAAACTGTACTCGTAGTCGTGATGATTTAATTGCATGCCTAAGGCAAAGCTATATTTTTTTAAAGAGATTGAGCCAAGGCCACTATATAATCTTAATAAGTTAATCTAATCTCCTATATTAACAAATTATGTTCTCCAAACACGTATCCTTCTGTTAGAACTAATTATCATTACATTTCAACTAACAAATAAGGAAAAGAAACCAAATCATAAACATTTAAAATATTTCCAAAAATAAATATGCGGAGTAAGATATAAGTTTTTAGACAATTAGATTTACATTGGCAAACGAAAAAGAGGTCTATATAGATACAGACTTCTCAGTCTTTAACACTTAAGAAGATACAAGAACAACTATCCATAAAATTAGCAGACCGTCCTAAATCTAACAACAATCAGTTAGTAAGTCAAATAAAAAAACATATTTCATAAATATTTGACATCTTTAAATCCCAAGAGAAGTCAACAAGGTGGTTGATACCTTCCTTTTAAGATACATAGCAATCCTATTTCTAACAGTAACACAACAGAAAAGCTTATAAGTGCTTGCACCAAACCAGTGCAACAAACACATAACTACAAATTGTGCAGATCCCCCGGAACAGACGACATATATCTAATAAAACCCAATAGAATCACATGTGATTTGCATTAGACACATGAGAATTATACACATCAATTCATATAATGTAACAATAGATTAAATTAAATAAGTAATCAACAAACATTAAGTAGCCAACATTTCCATAGAATTTCAGCACATATATAATAATTTTTAGCACACACTAAGTGAGAGATAAAAAATTACCTAGAGTGCAAAATTACAATGCCAACCTCGAGTAAAGGCTAAACAAGACACATGAGAAGCTTCAACAATAAACAGACCCAGCAAAAATCAACAACCTTTTTTTGAAATTTTCTTTTTTTCGATCTTGTTTCTTTTCAGAGCTCTTGGAGGATTGATTTGAAGGAGAAGGAGGAGTTAGGCTCAAAGCTGGCTTCAGGGGTAAGGGATCTCTGTATGTGTGTTTAAAGAAAATGAAGAAAAAGAAAGAAGAAGAGAGGGGTGGGGGGTCCGCCATTTTTCTCGGTTTTTCAGATAAGGGGCTCTGATTTGGGCTTTCTTCCTCGTTTGCTTCCTGCCATTGATTGATGAAAGAATGGAAGTTTTTGTTGAAATGGAGAGCTGATTTTTAGCTAAGAATAGGGATAAAGCATACATACAGAGATCTGGTCATACATACATACATATATATATATATAACGTCATCTGGTCATGGATCAATGCACATGTATAAATGAATGAAGTGCATGAAAAATATATAATAATCTCAATATTCTTTTCAGCTAAACTTTTTCAACTATATATTATTATGAGACCCATAAACAGAAGATATAATAATATGTCATATGGGGAAATCAAGAACACAGAGACCCCTAATATTTCTATGAATTGAGTCGTTTATGAATATTGTGCGTTTGCTCTTTTCTTCTGTATAATTTGGATCAAAAGAAGGGATGACCTTAACATACCCGGAGTAGGGAAAACATCCGTATGATGTTCTTGGAAAAAGGTTTCACCATACTTCATTAGTTGCAATAATTCACGTTTTTGTTTGAAATACATAAGAATGGCTTGCGAAAGGCCTTGTATTTTGGCAACTTATCAGAATGTTAAAAGTAATATATGATTTGATTTTTGCTTCTATTCTTGAAGTGATTTCTAATTTGAAAGAAAGTATATGATTCCTATTACTAAGAGACATGTCTTAGGACTAAGAGACCAAGTAGATTGTCTTTTACATGTTAAAGTCTTACCACCTAAGCTAATATGACCCTTAGTCATATGTTTGGTTAGATTATTGGCTGCCACGTTTTCTTTTTTTTTTTGGGGGGATGTGTTAGTATTATTTTATATTTTAATAATTAACTAGGTATTAACCCGTTACCCGATAATTTACCAATTATCCGCATAATTAATAATTGTCTCAAATTACTTAAAATTCTATTTATTTTTAATATACTTTATACATCATACTACCGTGGTCATATGGTACCTTGCATGGTACTAGTCCATAATTATTGGGTATTATCGCTCGACCCGTATTTTATCCCAAATTGGCCACCTTCAACGAAACTCGTTTTCTTTAATTCGTGTACCCTTTATCCTTCATGACACTTACTTATCGCTTGTTACAAATAGCATAAATATTTTAACTTCAAGGTAATCTCATCCCCGAGTCTACGTCGATTAACTAAAGACAAAGCTTTAACGTACAAAACACGAGATGTAACACTTGAACCCCTATCTATCAGAACTCTAGCGATGAACTTATCTTCAAATTGTACTGTGATGTATACTGCCCCATGTGACTTCGTCCCTCTGGCAGTAATTTATCTTCATTAAAGGTGATTTTGTGACTTTCCAGTACTTGCACGACCATATTGGCCATCTCCCCACTACTGATGTTGGTTGGTACATAAGCTTCACTCAGCACTTTTATCAATGCGTTCCGGTGTTTCTCGGAGTTTTGCAACAGTGATAACATGGATATCTGGGCAGAAATTTTGTTCAGATGTGCAACAATAGAGTATTCTCTTGCTTGTACTTTTCTCCAAAGGTCATTAGTGCCGGTTTCAACAACAAGCGGCTTAGATGCAACTTCTTTACTTGTTCCTCCCAGGTGCTCAGGTGTATAAACCCTGCCAGTTCTAGTCATGCCTTGTGCTGCACATGTTTCCTCCATTTTTGCTTTTCCTTTCCTTTTTGCTTCCGCAACATAATCCCATGGGATAGCATCAGACTTGTAAGGCGGTGTGGGAGTTACCATTACAGTAAAGGGTGTAGTTACCTCGACTTCAAACGGTGCTTGGGTTTGTACCACAACGGGTGTGAGGGTGACTGGAGATTTTTTAGAATCATCTCCCTTTCGGATGAGTTCGATCGACCCCTATGGATCCCATTACTCGTCAGTCTCTATCACATTCACTCTCTCAACTCCGTGGTCCGGGAGAGGATTGTTACGAATATTTGGTGTAACTTCCTTTGATTATATGACCTTGGTGTCAATTAATGTCTGAATCTTATCTTTCAGTGTACGAAACTCATCAATGGCATGGCCCTTCATGCCTGAATGATAGGCACATTTCTGTTGGTTTCTTTTTGAGATTTTGAATGTAGAAAAAGTCTGGTGCATTTCTGTGTTGAACCTGAATCATTCCATTAAGTCCGATGTCGCTGACCCAATTAACCCATTTCTTCGGGTTCTAATTGATATACCTAGATAAAGTATATCCTATGAGGCTTCTTATGAACAGTTTCATGCAAATTCATTCATCTTTGCCCACTCCTACAAGTTTGTCACAATATATCCTTAGATGTACTTTTGGATCACCAGTTCCATCGAACATTTCGAACATGGGAGGTTTGTAACCCTCCGACAGTTCTACATCTTGCTGAATGTACAATTTCTCCTAGTTCAAACCTTCAATGCCTTTACCACCTTTGACACTTTGAACTCTGCCAGTGAGCTTCGTGAGTTCCTCTACTATGTTCTTGATGAGCATGTCTTTCTTGGTTGATTCAAGTATATATAAGGTTTGTTGTGGGGTGTGGAGTAAAGTCTCCACATATATGGGATTGCTTTGATGAACTTCGGGAATCTGGGCGTAAGGGTGGTCATTGGTTGAGTTTTGGGGATCAGGAGTTAGTTGTGGTGCATTATCGGAAGTGTGATAAGTGGTGGTTTGTGGGTATTGAGTTGGATAATGATGGTGTTGTTGAGGAGTAGGTACTAGTGGAGGGTTAAGGTTTTGAGGAGGTGTGGGGTACTGATGTGGTGCAGGGGGATTTGGCGGTAGATTTTGGTTTTGTGTGTTCTGGGGTAGTGCTTGGTTTTGGGTATTTGGATTTTGTTGTTTAATATCAGGGATGTTTAGGGAGAGAGAGAGGTTTTCCAATTTCCGTACCTGCTCAAGTTCTCATTGTAGCTCCAGGATTTTCTGTTCCAAACGTAAGACCAATTCATTATGGGTCGGAGTACTTTGACCATCTGATCTTTCGGCATTCTCTGCCATAGTAGCGTTGTCTTTTCTGACACCGCTCAAATCATCCATTTTTCCTTTCCCTTTGCTTCTGCCTTTAGGATTACTTAGTAGAGGAGGAGATGGAGGACCTCTGGATCTAGTGTGATATGTTAACTGTTCCAGTATGCACGAACCAACCTTGGGTAATGGGAATAATCAAAAGAAAGAAAAACAAAAGGTAACCAAGATAGTACGGGGTATTGAAAGAATGCTTTCAATATTAAACATGCTTTGTGAAATCATGTAATAAATTCACGTCCTAATTTTGGGGACCTCGTTCTTCCCGAGGTAGGCCTAAGTGACATACAAACTTGGAGAAAATTGATGCCAATAATTGCGTCATTTCATTAATGCGAAAATGATTCAAACCCTTACTAAATCAACAATAATGATAAAGTTACTAATGACACTTTGCCTTATTACAATAGAAATCTAAAACTAAGCTATAAAGAACATTGTTTCCTAATCTACTCAGTCCCAAAAGGACCTTCTCCGTGCTTGGCTCTCTTGACTCCATCAATCAGGTTCCCAGATCGCGCATATCCAATAATAAGTAAGCCTTTGCTCGATGCCCTCCTTCATTGCCATCCATGTTTTGACATTCTGAAAGTTTCTTTCTCATATTCCCCTCAAGCTCCATAAATCCTTGTCCCAAATATTCCAATCTCTCTCTTTACTTAGTGGCAATTTCCTTCCATTTGTTGATTGATTCCATATCCACTTTGTGTTGTTCCAGATGTCTAGCCTTAGACTTGAAAATCCTCTTGCGTATGCTTCTATACTTGACCTGTGCCTCAGCAGCATCATCTATGATCCTGTTTTTCAGATTGATGAAGACGATACAACTTACTATGCCTGTAATGCTCATAAAGAAACTCAAATAGGATGTATGATTTCTTTAAAAAAAAAAGTAACTCATCATTTTTCTTAAAACCTAGCATCTTTAGAAAATCGTGAGGGGTGGGATTCTCTGGCAGTAGTAACCCTGGACTATCCCACGGCAACTTAGCGAAGCCTCCTATTTCTTCTAGGAGAGGAGATATTTCTATGTCATTAAAGTGGAAGACGACCCTTTTCTCATCCCATAACATGGTACTGGCCTCAATCAATGCCCTATTTGGTCAGATGTCTAGCAAATATGGTAAGTCACCAAGTACCCTTCTCACATGATTCTTGTCACAAGGCATGGGGTTTTTCCACCAGTCAAGTAGCAGAGGTGGGATGTTTTGGACCATGCCAAACCTGAGGATTTCGTGCTTCATTTTCTACAAACAAATAAAGTTAGCCCTTTCCCCCTCCAGATTTGACCACTTACACAATAATGATCAACATATTGGTACTTTTTCTCCAAGTAATGCACATACATGATAGTGTCCATTGGGATTATGGAAATCCCGTCGGGCTTTTGACAAGGCTTATCTTAGCAGGCTATTACGTTAACAACGTCCAAATCTGTACTAGGTTTAACGCGATGCATGTACATTTGATACTGGAGTAAGGTTTCTAGAATGGTCTAGACTGATACTCTCAAGTGGATAACTTGAGAGGGAAGGGCACGGGATTGTCGACTGCACTTCTGATTGACTAGTCTACCGCAAATAAGCCTTTCCGATTCAAAAAGCGTAATTTTGGAAGAGTGCAAACACTCATTAAGTGCCGCTATGTTGATAATTGGCACGAATGGAGTATGATGTGGAGCATGCATTATGCAGAGATAATAACATGTTGCCATGTATTGGCATGATAAATATGTAAAAGAAGTAAATACAATAGTAAGGTAAAACATGAAAAACATAGAAAACAAAGACAAAAGGAAGAAGTTAGTTCGAGGGATATATGCAAGAATGTAGTAAAGAAAGTAATGGAGTAGGGATAAGAGAGGCATGATATGGCAGTCTTAGGCAAGATGAAAAGAAACGAAGAGTAGTCATAGTAGATAAAGGTGAACGGGGAAGGGATGTGCATGTCACAATGGATTTAAACAAATAAAAATGAAGGGGGAAAGGGATGTGCATGTTATAACAAATTTAAACAAATAAAGGTGAATATGGGAAAGGATGTGCATGAACTAAAGAAAATAATCCACATAAGCCAAGTTCATTATGGTAAGAGCCTAAGTGTGAATCCCCAACGGAGTCGCCACGCTGTCGCGCCCCCTTTTTTGCGAAAGCGGGTTTTGACATTGTGACAACTCTTTTGAGAGTGAGAGATAGAGTGTTAAAAGATGAAGAGTCGACACCTAATGGTTTTAAGGAGCGTTAGGGCACCTATTATGCAGATAACTCTATTTTTACTAGTTAACGCCATCAAAATCGGGTAAGGGCTCAAATTACATCAAAGAGAAGGTGTTACGCACTCTTATAGGTCCACAACTGTGGGTCCCGGCCAAACATAAGACTATGTAGATTATGATTAGGCAAGATTATCAAATAAACAAAGAGAATAAAGGGTCAAAGTGTTTTATTACAACACAATGAGAATTGATATAAAATCTTAAAAATTACAAGGATATAACTATAACGGTCTATACTAGATGACTAAGTGTAATAAAATAAAGGGGGTCCTAAGTTTTTTAGCCTAAAGGATTACCCTGTGTAACATAAATAATACTTCGCAACTCCCTTAAGATAGGAGTTACTCATATTATTCAGCCTGCATAGACTATCATCTCCTGCTACCTAATTACTATGTTAAATTTGTTTACCTAAGGCACTCTAATTTAATTCGAAGTCGTACCCTATGCGTGCACTACCCGTCTCATGCCTATGGTCGAGGAGGCATTGGACCTCTATTTGGATGGTTTTAGACTTTACTTAAGATGCTCAAAATGATAAAACTAGGCGATATTCAAAACAAGTAGGACTTCACGTAAAGGCAGTTAGAACTCACGTTAGCCTCCACACTTAGACAACAAATGCATGCAAGTAGATTCTATATTATGTATAGGCAGTTTCAGACTCCAGGAATCCCTTTAAACCAATAGACATGATTTCTAAATAACTACACTGGTACTTCTATGCTGATCATTGAGATTACAGATTATAAATTATTAAGACCTATAGACATGGTTTCTATGCAATTTTTATTTTAAGCGCACATGTAGTGCTAATTATGTTGGAATAATGAGTTCTCAGATTATAGGCATTACAAATCCTATATGCGTAATCTCTAAAATGAGGCAATAGAACCTTTTAAAAACATGAAGTAATTACCCACGTTTTAGTTTAGCAACTTCTAGGCGAATAACAACATTCTATAGGCAGGATTTCTAAGAGTTGGCGATTGAAACTAATTCTTTGAATCTCATGCTTTGATAGTAAACAAGTTGAGTGAGTGTGTGATTCCCCTAATGGCATGATTTTTACTTGTTTACAATGGAAACTAAATAGCATATATGGCAGGTTGGATAAAATAATAAGTTAATCCTATAGGCTTGTTCTCTACCTTTCATGCAGACATTAAAATATACCATTTTCCCCAATTTCACTAAAACCCCAATTGTTTATTACAAAATTATTACAGACCAGATAAGGAATACGATTAAACGTTACACAAGGTACAATAGTAGGCCAAACTGCAGGCCCAAAAGGAGATACCTAGTATTGCCTGGGCCTTCACAAGCTTAATTTCCACAAATAACATGCACAGGTCCAAGCATCTCTCTTAAACAGGAGGCTATGCCCGTCAGCACAGCCCAAGGTCACAAAGGAACTCATGTCAGGCCAAACAGTTACATATAACCCTAAACAAATTATAGAATCACACAATATCACTTAACCAAACCAGTTTGGCAGATTCAACAGATAAAATGAGAAAGAAACTAAGTGTGAGAGATCGCTTAAGTCCTAACAGCAAAGATAGTGGCCAAAAGACCCCAAATCCTAGTGTTTCAGAGTCACAGAAGTCTCAAATGGACCTCGAGCAGTGCTCACAGTAGGGAGGTCAATAGAGAAAGTTTTTGTGGCCTTGGCTTTCAGCCAGCCAAGAGTGATTGATTCAGAATAGTGTATTTAACAGATGAGGGTGAGAGAACAGTAAATAATGATAGAACATGAAGAGGTGCACTTGTATTTTAGAAGTAGACATAGCAAGTTTGATTAAACAAAGAACATGCCAGTTAAGAGCATCAATAAGACTTAGAAGACAAGTTTATCATTGATATTAAAAGTTCAACACTTAGCAAGAGATAACACATTGGCAGAAAACATATTGAGAGAGTTAAAGGAATCAGATTTTCTGAGATTATGAGATCAACATACAAAGTGCACAATGCTAAACGAGTCCAAAATATAGCACTAACTTAAAAGGTTTGAAACATAGGGTCCACATTATGTTAAGTATCCATCACAATGCCAGAAAACAAACATGCCAACTTACATCAATAAAGCAAACCAGTATGATACTTTATAGGGAAAAGTAAAAGTTAGGATAGCTACTCTAAAATTCTTCAGATAATCACTGAGGGATACAAGATTTCCACATGATTCTAGGTCTGGTACATGCCAAAAATAGGCAAGTACTAAGTAATACTAAAATCGTGTAAGTAACATGGAGATGGAGCATGTATGGAAGGCAAATCGTTAGAGGATTCCATATCTAGGTCGGAATCAGAGATAATTGAAGTGTGACAGCTAGGATTCGTGAAAGAGAAAGGAGTAACAGAAATAACAGAGGCGGTCGTCTTTAGGAAATTGGGATCAGGGTTAGGTTATGGGGATATAAGGAAAGGGAGAGGGGTGTCATGAGCCGTTGATCGCTTTTGATCAACGTCTGAGATTTAAGGAGTGTTGGGTCGGATTTTGGACTGGGTAGGCTTATTGGGTCACTTGGGGTTGGGCTTGAGGATTTGGTCAGGGGTTTGGGTATGTTTAGTCCGAAAAATAGTTAAAAAATTGGGCAAGCTTTTAAAAAAGAGATTAAAAGGGAAATAATTTAATAAAAATAGTTAAATAAATATATACAAAATATTATTTATGCAAATTAATACTTTAAAATAATAGTAGAAGATTATAAAAATGCAAAATATTATTTTGACCCAAATGCAATAAAATAAAAAATATAGGATATTATTGCAAAATTACACAAATAGCCTAAGAATACCAATATAATTATATAAAATGAAGTAAAAAATATTTAAAACATGTATTATGGATGCAAAATAATAATTTTAGATTATTAGATCATCATAAGAATAATTTAAAGTAATAATTGGTAAATATTTAAGTAAATTAAATGCAAGAAAATCGAATTTAAAGCTCTAAAATTATAGAAAATGATAGAAATATTTGTATAGATTTTGTAAACTAAATAATGATGCAAAAATGATATTTTGAAAGTATATACCTGCACTCTGTTTAATAATGATGCAATAATGATGCAAAAATCACTTCCTTTTCACCTTCGGAGAGTATGTCTGTACTGAAGCTAGCGACAAAGTCTGCAAGGACTTGTGACTTGATGGCAGTATGCGTTTGATATGAAATGTCATAAGTGTCTCAGTTCAACTGCCTGCAAGGCGAACCATCCTGAGTGCTCTGGTTTGTGTAAAATATTTTGTAAAGGGAAAGTTATGACTACAGAAATAGGATGACATTAAAAGTAAGGTCTTAATTTTGCGGCTACTATGAGTGCTAATGCTAATTTCTCCAGGTGTGGATACCTGGTTTTAGTGTCTAGCAGTGTTTTGCTTACATAATAAATTGGATATTGCGTACCTTTGTCTTCTCGTACTAACACAAAACTTACCGCGACTTGGATACCAAAAAATTGATGATCACGCATTTCCATTCCCGTCATTTTGCTAGCAATGGAGGGTTCGTCAAGTAGTTCATCAACTCCTTCATTGCTTGCTGACATTCATGTGGCACTCGAAGTTTCTCTCCTTTTTAAGCACCTAGAAGAATTTGTAACACCGCTCCAAGGATCAGGATATAAACCGTCCTAGAGCTGCTATTCGGCCAATCAACCATTGAACTTCCTTTTTTACTATTTAGTATATCTTGTATGTCATTGATAGCTTTGATTTGGATTAGATTGATTTCAATCCCTCTGTTAGACACAAAGAAGCCAAGAAATTTACCTGAGGCCACTCTGAAGGAGCATTTCTCTAAGTTTAGCTTCATGTTGTACTTTTTGGATGGTTTCAATTGTATCCCTTAGATGTTCCAAGTGATTTTTCACTTGTAGGGACGTAACGGGCATATCGTGGATGTAAACTTCTATTGTCTTTCCACTGTGGTCTTTGAACATTTTATTGACCAACCTTTGATAAATGGCCCCCGCATTCTTCAGACAGAATGGCATAACAATGTAACAATTGGTTCCCTTTTTTGTTATGAATGAAGTTTTCTCTTGATCCTATGGATCTATCCGGATCTGATTATATCCAGAGTAGGCATGAAAAAAGCTTAATGGCTTATTGCTGGCCATTGTGTGTATGCGCTGATAAATATACGGTAATGGAAAGGAATTCTTTAGATGCGCCTTGTTCATGTCTAGATAATCGATACACATCCTCCATTTTCCTATCTTTTCAGCACGACCATGGCATTTGCCAGCCATTACGAATACTTGTCTTCCTTTATCAATCCCATCTTAAACAACTTTGTGACCTCATCATTGATGACTTGGTGCCGATGTGGCCCCTACTTTCTCTTCATTTATTTTAGTGGTCGATAACTGGGATCCACATTAGGCTTATAAGTCATCACTTCTAGCCGGATTCCTATCATGTCCGTTTATAACCATGCAAAGCAATCAATGTTGTCACGCCAAAACTCGATCATTTTACTTTTTTGATCAGGGGTTAACCCTAACCCAATGTAACCTTCCTTTCTGGACAATGTATAAAGAAAATTATTTCTTTCAATTCCTTGATGGTTGACTTTGTAGCATTAATTTCTTCTAGTTCAACGATTTTGTCTACATACACGGTGATATCTGATTTGGAGTCACTTGCCATGACTTCTCCTAGCGCATTATCGGTACCAGGAGGCCAATATTGCTTTAGTTTCAATTTAGGTGTCTCCTCTTTGGGGGTGCTTCTTGCCACTTCTATAGTGTTGATTTCTCTGGATGGTCGTTGCTCTCCTCGGATTTGCTGAATTCTCCACATGGATGGGAAGTTTATCACTTGATGTAAGGTTTAGGGAACCATGTCCATTTCATAAATCCAAGGCCTTTCTAGGATGTCGAGATAAGCCATGTCTCTTGCCACAACCCGGAACGAAGGAACACTCCTTCAATGCTGGTCGTCAAGAACACTTCTCCCTGGGTAATCTCACTTGAATTATTGAACCCCGAAACTAGCCGCATCTTAAGGATAACTTGACAATGGATCTCCATCTCTTTGATCACTCACAATCTATATATTTATATAATACAGGGGCTTAAGGCAGGTGACATGGCACTCTATATGATTAGGAAAATCATTTATCTTTTATCACATTTTTTTGCTATTTACTCTAATTTTCAAGTTTAACTAATTCCAGAAAATAAAAAAGTAACTGCTCATTGTCTATAACGTGTTTATCCACCGTTTCATTTTCTCTACTAATGAAGAAAAGTGACTGTTCATTTTTTAATGTTCTTTTGACAAAATGAACGAAGGTGTATGTTCATTGGCTATAAAGTCTTCTAGCCACCTTCTCATTTATGTCTGGAAGATTAATTAAAATCGAAGACTTACTACATACCGTGACATAGCTAAGTACGCTCTCTTTCTCATGGCACTCACGCTTCATCCCTCTTTCTGCATTTTACTTTTTTTTTCTCTTTTCATCAATATAAATTGTAGAGGGTTTGGTGCGAGCAAAATGAGTTTTTCATTGGAAATATTCACTGTAAAGTCTGTAATACAAAATTTTCATTCTCCAAATATGCTAAAGCTTCCATTGTGTACATAAGGGGAATTCAATAGATACCAGAACAATGACATAAAATGTAGGCATAAAATGTTTTGTGACTATAACTAGGGGTACGGTGTACATGGACCGGGTTAGTTCGATTTTTATCAAAACCAAACTAAACCAATTATATCGGTTTGGATTGGTTCGGTTTTGTCTGATTTTTTTCTTACATGGATATTATTTCACTCTTACTTTGTTATATTTTTTATAAGTAAATATATAGTTAGTAAAAATTTAAAAAAATGACAAACATATCATCTATTAACATATTTTTACGGGAGAATTTTTTTAATAATATATGATAGTTATTCTTTTAGTCGCCTGGCAAAATTTTTTCGTTATGTACAACGTTTTAATAAAACATAGTATTATACTGCGTTTTACATTAAAAAAATGAATTATTAATTAAAATAACTTTTCGATAAACTAAATTGCAGTATAATACTGCATTTTAGTTTGAAATGTAACTTTTTTTTAACTGCATAAAGGAATTTTGAGTCCAAAATACCATTATTTAGGTTTCGGACTCAATGTGATGCTTTTTCTCTTACCCGGCACAACAATATGGTATGTTAATTATGCACTTCAATTGTTGAGCATTCAGGAAGAGGTCAACTTAAACGAATGTTAGATGTGCTTCTCAAAGACCAATTCTCATACTTCATTATAAAATAATCTTTGTAGAACTTATCATTCTGGTAGTAATGCCAATAACATTAGTTCATGTCACAATTTTTATTGAAATATATTATTTTTGTATTTGTTTGGTATCTCGGGTCTATTATACAGGGTGACGGGGAGATTGACGAAGATGTCACACATTACATCGGAGCGGAATGGATAAAGTGGAGGCTCGCTTCTGGTGTCCTATGTGATAGGACTGTGCCGTTAAGACTTAGGGGTAAGTTTTATCGAGTGGTGGTTCGACCTGCTATGCTGTATGGGGCTGAGTGTTGGCCAGTCAAGAACTCCCACGTGCAGAAGATGAGAGTAACAAAGATGAGGATGTTGAGATGGATGTGTGGGTGTACCAGGCGAGATAGGATTAAGAATGAAGCTATCCGGGACAGAGTGGGAGTAGTCTCCGTGGAGGACAAGATGCGGGAGTTGCGACTGAGATGGTTCGGACATGTTAGGAGAAGAAGAATTGATTCCACTGTCTGGAGGTGTGAGAGGTTGACCATGGAGAGTTTGAGAAGGGGTCGAGGTAGGCCTAAGAAGTACTAGGGAGAAGTGATTAGGCAGGACATGGCACTGCTTCAGCTCACTGAGGACATGACCCTTGATTGGAGGGTGTGGAGGTCGAGGATTCAGGTAGAAGGTTAGTAGGTAGTTTATAGTTTTTATCGATAGGCTTAGTAGCGTGCATGTCCCTTCATATTCTTAGATTTTTGTGACGATATGTGATTTTGTTCGCCTCAAGTATTGTGTTCCCTTACTATTATTTGATACTACTTATCCTTTATCTGCCCTTTTTCTCTTCCATCTTTTTCCTTCCTTGCTTCCCTCTTCCTCTTCTTGCCCTTCTTGCCGAGGGTCTATTGGAAACATCCTCTCTACCTGCATTAAGTAGGGGTAAGGTCTGCGTACAGATTACCCTCCCCAGACCCTACATGGTGGGATCAAACTGGGTTTATTGTTATTGTTGTTGTTTGTTTGATATGCTTCATGTTTACTCATCCGTATGAATATGAGAGCATTGATCCAAGATTTAAAAGAAATTCTCGATTACATTTCCTAACTTATCGTAAAATTTGACGACTAAAGTGATTGAACTAGAAGTATTTTATTAATTTATGTCAGTCCTCTAATTATGGTATTCATGATAAGCAATTCTCCGGTGATTTTCTTATTTAAATACTTATAATATCATAGTTATAAGTGTTGTTTTTCTTTTTTATTGTTATTGTTGTTGTTGTTGTTGTTTCACTTGATTTAAACAAAATGATTTCCTTTTCTCTTTTGATAATAGGATTAAAATAACCTTAGTAACCTTTGAAGCGAGATATTTGAGATTATACCATATATCATAGTGCATCAAGCAGACCACAGTTCATCTTACCTAAAACCTTGACTAAATAATAGTAAATATATAACATGGCTTAGTGAAAGCAAATAATATCAAAATAGGATCTGACATATATTCCTTGATAGGAGCAGCATTCAATCCAAAAGAAAAATAATTTTCTTTTCCTTTTGATCGATTTCTATGGATCAACTTACTGGATAGTTCGTTTTTTTTTTCTTTCTTTATACTTTCTGTTAGTAGAGGAAAAAAGTTTTGTCTCCAAGCAAATAAATATTTTATCTCTTCTATCTAAATTTGTGTTATTAAAATTTTCTTTTTTAAATTCACTAACTTACCGCGCGAAGCGCGGATAATTGTACTAGTTGGACAATATTTGATAACCTATCTGGAAAAATCAAAACCATTCTTACGTCAGTGTAAAAAAATTTCAAAGTGATTACTAGTGCATCATTATGAGGAATGTTCAGCTTATCAGCATCCTTGTCGCTGAATATTATGCTTTCTCCGGTTAGTGTTTGGTGTGTCTGCGTCTCATGGGAAACAGAAATATACGTTAATTTTTTTATTGAAGTAAAAGTTACCCCGTTCACTTTTTCTCCTTCGAAGATGAAATTAACAATTCATTTAGGTGTCGAGACCTTTGGCGGCTCCTCCTTACTTCTATTCTTCACATATGACAACTTTTCCTTTTCACTTAAAAGTTTGGCAAGTATCCTTATTTGAGTAGATGGTCAACTTCTCCTTGTAGATGCCTGCATTCGGAGGTCTTATGTTTGTGGAAAGTGTGGAAGTCACACTAGAATTCTAGGCTATGCTTAACTTGGATCCATTAGCATCTTCTTTGGAAACCTTACCTTGTCTCCCATGTCTTTGAGGGCTACTACTAACTCTATTATTTTTATGTCGAAACCATAGTCGACAAGCATCGGTTTAAGGTGATAGTCCCTAATTTTAGATATTTTAGATTCCTTGCCGGCTTGGCGCACGGTTACTTAATCTCTCTTGCCATAAGTTCTCTCGTCTCGAGCGAGTCTGACCACTGGTCGATGTCTCGCCGCATAGTTCTGGTATATAGTTCATGTCATATTCTGGGATCCCAACATCTAGGTTTATGTCGCATGCGTTGTATGTTTAGTCATTGGCCATATTCGATAGAGTCTCTTACTTCAAATCCGAGAAGCACCGAGATGTATTCCTCTATTCTGAATTTCATGTTATACCAGTGGTACACTTCATTCCATGTTTTTGCAAGAAATATTCGAAAGCTGTCCATCAGCTTCCTCGAAGCTTCAGAACTCTACGAGTTAAAGTTTCTGGTGAAAGCCATGGCCTCCTGATTGTCTTCCACTTCTAGTATTAGCATTGTTTCCCTTTGGAATCGATCAATGAAGTTTCAAAGCGATTCCATCCTCTTTTATAAGATTTTTACTATATATTCCACATGCTTCTCCACTTTTTACGATCCAGAATGGGCTTTGGTGAAATGATCTATAAGTTTAGAAAAAGAACTAATAGAATGTTCATACAAGTGAGAATACTTAGTTAAGGCTCCTTTTATCAGTGTTTTTGTCTGAACTTTTTAATTAGCACTGATCTGATATCTGCTTTCATGAGGTTATTTCATTTGATTCTAGTTGTATAGCCATAATGTGGTCACAAGGATCCCAGGTATCATTATACTTTGTAATGTCAGGCATCTTGAGCTGCTTCGGAATTGGCACTAGGGCTATGCTGGGCTTCTATGACTTCTGCAAAAACTTATTCACATTAATCCCTTTCACAATCGATGGCTCTCCGTAATGACCTAATCGGTCATTTTACTTTGTCAATCCCCGTATTACAATTCGTGTTTTTTTATGTTAAAAGTTTCGTCTTCAGTTGATCGACGTAGACTCGTGGATGAGATTATCTTGAGGTTAACGTATTTACGCTATTTATAACAAGCGATAAATAAGTGTCATGAAGGATAAATGGTACATGAATTAAAGAAAATATGTTTCGTTGAAAGTGACCAATTTGGAATAAAATACGGGTCGAGCGATAATACCCGATAATTATGAACTAGTACCATGCAAGGTACCATATAACCACGGTAATATAATGTATAAAGTATATACAAATGAGTAGTATTTTTAGATAATTTGAGATAATTCTTAATTATACGGGTAATTGATTAATTATCGGGTAACGAGACAATACCTAGTTAATTATTAAAATATGAGATAAAAATTAATTCCCCTCCCCAAAAAAAGTGGCAGAAGGCCACTAATTAAGGGAATGACTGTTGGTCATTCCATGACAAGGTGGCAATTAAGTAGCAAAGAAAGAGACTTCATTTCATATAATTATTATACCATTCCTACCATTAGAACATTAGGAACCTTTACAATCTAAAGACATTTAGTATTCTGCAAATCAAAAAAAAATGTCAGCTATTTCAAAGCTTTAACAAGCTTCCTTTCTTATCTTGAAAACAACGTCAATCAGAACGTTAGAAATAGACAGTTCAAATAACGAGATTTCTTGCATCTAAGTTCTCCTACAATGAATATTATACGGATTTTTCCTACTCTAGATATGTTAAGGTTATCCCTTCTTTTGTTTTGGCATGATCCAAATTATACAGAAGAAACGAGCAAACATACAGTTTTCATAAACGACTCTATTCATAAAAATACTAGGGGTCTTTGTGTTCTTAATTTCCCATGTGACATATTATTATATCTTCTGTTCATGGGTCTCAGAATAATACGCAGTTGAAAAAGTTTATCCAGAAGGAATATTGAGATTATTACATATTTTTCATGCATTTCATTCACTTATATATGTGCATTGAACCATGACCAGATGACGTTATATATGCGTATTTATATATAAATGGGATATGAGAATTATATACACACCATCACCTGATCAGTTGGTATATATTGATGATGTTGCCCACAGTGGCTGAGACAATATGATGGGATGCCCTCAGAGGCGTGATGATATTATGTACACCTATACATATGCATGACACGACATTTATATGCATGTGCATGACATTATAAATGTTTCAGAATTTACAAAGATTGTTTACCGTGAAAATGGTAACAACAATTAAATTTGTAAATGGGATTTTAAAAATACGTGATCTATTTTTATGCTAGTTGTTAGAGCAGTTGATGCTAATAGTATGAAGTTTTAACGAAGAGATACAAGCTAAAACGGGGCAGTAATCAAACCGCGGGTCTTGCTGTCTGGGCTTCGGACTGGTCGATGGAGGGCCTCGGGGTCGATATCCGGCTCGAGCTCGAGCTATCGGGGGTAACGGGGAGAGGGATAACAGTTAAGATATAATTAAAGAAAGCTCTTTATGGCCAATACCTTGCAATAAATGATGAAAAAGTATGAAAGCAATAAGTGAAAAGAGTGGCCTCGGGCAAATGAGTTAGAGAGAAAAATAGAGAGAGAGATATATTGTTGATCTTGTGTAGAATAGTTGGAGCAACAGCATCCCCTTACAAAGTGGTGTGGATTCCCTTTATATAGTAGGGGAACCCGTTATGGTACAACATACATTAATTATAAAAGCATGGAGATGAGACAGTTAGACGTGATGCCTCGACACAGGCTCTGGGTAGGCCGGCTCTGCCAGACTTAGCCGCGTGTCATGGGAATTCCCCCTTTTGCTCTAGCCTTGATCTTTGTCTTCTTTGAGTCGGGCCTCGACGAGACTCGAGGGAGGGGACTCGGTCACCACTCCACGTCCTCGTGGTCTCGAGGTGTTCTCCCGAAGTGGCTTGGTAGAAAGAAATTAAGCCCTTTGATTTCATCGCATACAGATAGTCTCCGCGTTTCCCAGAACAAAGCGATGGGAAATGATTCTGAGACCTAACTCCACGAGCTTCTTACGGTGACGTCATACAGATGATGCGACCTGTGGCATGAGTTTTTGCGATAACCGGGATGCCCCATGGACTTGTGTTTTTGACATCATTCAATGCACTGTCGATTCCCATTCTCCAGGTGAAAGTACGGCCGTCGATTTGTCTCTTCAAGAACGCAGTAATTGCGTCCGTCGGTCAATCTTCCAAAGCCTCGATGACCGTGTTGTTGCCCCTATACATGGGGGTGCTCTGGTGTTGTTTTTCTTATCCAAGTACCTTCATCTGCTTATTCGCCCATTTCTTCTTATCATCTTCCTTTATCATTGAACATCATGTTTGGGGTTTGTGGCCTCATCATGGCTGTCTGGCAGAGCTCCCGTAGGCTGTGTCGCAGCCCTTTGCCGGAGCTCGACTATGCTGTTCTGTTGTTGCTGCGGTTGTTATTGCGTCTGCTGCCGCTATCCCCATTGTCCTAAGACAACGATAGACAGGGAATCGATTTTCCCTTTTGTAGACAGTCATTCGGACTATGCACCGCTGCTCACTCTCTTATCCAAGCCTGGTGTGGCACTTCATCCCTTGGGTTTTTCCTTTCTCAAGGGATAAAGTGGCACCCCTGGTCACTGAGGCTGGGGCCCGCCGAATCTTCAACCTTTGGCTTAGGCGGGCTATGCCTCTTTTCTCTGCCTCCTCTGCTTCCTCTCATTTTCCTCTTCTTCATCTTTTCCCTTGGCGAGGCCCTTCCGTGGGATTGAGCTGGGAACTTAGAAGAGATGGTGGCCGAAGGAATTGCCTTCAAGGATGCGAGCTCGAGGGGGCGGTGCTCGAGGATGCTGATACCGGAGGTGGACCTTCAAGGATAGACCAGGTTCTTAGGTTTTCATCACATGCACATCCTTCCGCTTCTCCGTTTTTGTGTAAAGATCCTCTGTAGGATTTTGTAATCATATAAGAAGGCCCCCCAAGGGCCGTTGTACATGAATATTCATGAATATAGAGTTACTTTCTTAATTCCTATTTTTGATAGTCGCCCTATTGTTGTATGTTCTTGTGCGCTACGAGGCTTTTGAATGTTTTCCTTTGCTTCTGCCTTTGATTTTTGTCATGTTCTCGTATACTCTTATGCGTTCACAGAGATTTTGAATGTATGCCTCTGTTGATGATTGCCGATATTTTTCTGGCCTCTGGTCGACAGGAATGGCTCCTTTCCGAGCTCATCGTTGTTCCCGGAATCAAGCTCGAAGTGGTCCGATAAACCTAGATCATTGAGGCCCTTGAGCCCCATGGAGATAGAGCACCAAAGCGAAAGTCAACTTCAGGTGCTCGGAGCTTTTACTTTGAGCTTGGCATAGATAACCTTTTCAGGTGTTGTAGGCAATCTTCTGAGGAAGGGGCTACTCGTATTTAGGCGATTTTTTGTGGTCGAGCCCTCGTGGGCGGATCTTGAAGTGCTTATTTTTCTTTTTAGAAAGGAAAACCACAAGGTTAGATACCGCCTCGAGCTCTATGATGGCGCTGAAGGCTTTCCGGAGCTTGACTTCTTTTTTATGGGGGTCCTTGAGGTCGGGCACCACCTCGGTACTAGAGATGATCCAGTTGGCTACTTGAAGCCTAACATTTTGTCGATGGAGGTCTCTAGGGTTGGGTACCACCCTGGGATCTGTACCGAGGCTGCTGGCCTTCCGGGGCTTACCCTGGATAGGCGAATCGTTGTTGCTTCCCACATATATGTGGGGTGGCTCTTGCTTCTTTGGAAGATCTCATTATTTTAGATAGTTATCCTTCCACCTTGGCATCGGGTCCTTCGTTACCTTAAGTGCAAAAGTGTTGGTGTAGGCCCCTACTTCAGTTTGCCAATTCTACCACATCCATGGCAGCTGCTTCAGGACCGGCCCAACAGGGAGGGGAGAGTTCCACTCTTAATGCTCAGGATCCGCAGGAACTTATCCTGAAGACTATGTCCTTGATAAGAGAGGAACATCTGGAGATGGTGAGGAGATACTGTAGATGGGGTGAGGGGGTAGCATTGCAGGTGATTTCCTCGGATGAGAGAATTACGGACTCCGCTGATGGATTCCTAAATGTACTTATACCCTTTCATACTAAGCCCCATTGATAGGGTCGTGCTTGATTTCTTCCTAGGGTTACTTTGGCTCAGATACATCCATTGTTTTGGTGAGTGGTGCTGATGATGCGATTCTTTGCAGAGAAGGACATGCTTGAATTCACACTTAGTCACCTCATCAGACTCTACCTGTCCTTCCACCATTGAGGCCTGCTGACCCTGCGGTTCCGTTCGCCCACGCCCTTTGTTGTTGAGGATGAGGAAGATGAGGATCAGGAGTGGGTTAGTCGATTCGTCCCGGTTCGGACGGCTGACATTATCCCCGTGGAGCTCATGCCATTTCCCGAGGGATGGAATTACGCGCATGCGTGGAGTGTCTCGTGCCTTCTTAGACTTCCTTATAGCGAAAACCAATTAAGTAATTGTGTTTCCTCTTTTTCTGCAGCAACTTCATGGACGCTAGGCAAAGTTCCCGATTTGCGCAGCTGGGTTCGAAGGTTGGCGACCCATTCGACTTGCGGCGATCGACGATGGCGATCTGTGTCCCGGGTGTTGGCCCAAGAACAGGTGAAGTTTTGAAGTATGACAAATGAACTCAATCATGGACCAGGTCCATCTTATAAAGCACAGTCATGATCAATCTATGCATGTGAGATGCACGTGAAGAAGATAAGTCCTACTGATCAAGCAACAATATCTCATGATCTGATCGAAAAGGTTTCATATTAGATAAGGGGAGAAAGTCTCCTTATATGAAGAGAACATGATCCAGGATAAAGATAGTGTTAGAGTTTGAGATCATTATGAACTCTTCTACAAATAGAAGTTCAGCAATTGACTCCTGACTCAAACTCTGGTTACTAACCTATTAAATGACAGTGATTGTTCTCTTTTACAGGTATTGCACATACGCAGAAGTGAAACTAAATTGAGAGCAAAAAGCAAGGCGATTTTGCAAGTAATTTATGTGTGGTTTGAGTGTGCACTCCTGAAGCTACTTGAACGAGATAGAAGAATCAGTTCCTTTGTATTTATCTTTTACTCTAGTTCAATTGTAGTAGGTAGTTTAAAGTTGTACCTTTTAGTTTTCATAGAAGCAATTGCATTAGGTACCTAGAGTATTCAAGTTATAGCTAACTTGATATTGTCGCAACAGTTGAGGCTGTGTGCCACAATGGGATTAGAGTTAATCCTTAGGTTTACAAAGAGTTTTTGTAAATGCTGTTTTTGCTCAGTGATTTTAGTGGAAGTTTGGGAAAATTCTACTGAGTAGTAGGTCATGGTGTTTTCACCTTTTGAGCTAGGTGTTTTCCACGTAAAAATCTCTGTGTTCTTTATTTTATGTAATTATTATTCTGCAAACAGTAGTAGTTAGAACACCTAGAAGAACTAGGTTCTTCTATAGTGAAAATTGGGTACCACACAAATCACCCCCCTCTTGTGTGGTATTGACGCTTAACACATTAATTGGTATAGGTTATCCTTGAAGAGGCTAACACCTTAGGAAAAGATCAAAATGAGTGCACCACCTGGGACCTGGGAAGGGCAATCCACTTCTACGCCTCCACTTTTTAATGGTCAGTACTATTCTTGGTGGAAGAATAGAATGAGGGATCACATAATAGGAGAAGACTATGAACTTTGCGACATAGTCACTTATGGTCCTCTAGAAACCACAAAGAGGAATGCTGAAGGAGTGGATGTGCCAAAGACAAGAGCTGACTGCACTGCTAAAGATTTGAAGAAATGGGAGAAGAATGCCAAGGCCAAGAAATGGCTTGCGTGTGGACTGGGTCCAGACGAGTACAGTAGAATTCAAAGCTATACCACTGCTAAGGAAATCTGGGACACTTTGCAAGTGCCCCATGAAGGAACACCTCAAGTGAAGAGGTCCAGAGTAACACTACTATATTCTCAATATGAGAATTTCACCATAAAGGAAGGAAAAATCATCCAATAGATGTATACAAGGTTCACCACACTAACAAATGAACTTAAGTCTCTTGGAAGGGTTATTCTTGAAGAAGACAAAGTTGAGAAGATTTTGACAAGGGTTCTGCCAGTCTCTTGGGAAAGCAAAATCATTGCTATTCAGGAATCAAAGAATATTGCTACCCTCAAGCTGGATGAACTAATTGGAAACCTCATTGCCTATGAACTGAGATGGCAAACCATGAAAATAGATGCACCCAAGAAGGAAAGAAGTCTGGCTCTTAGAATTGCTGAAGGTTTAGATCTGGAGGATGATGAAATGGCTATGATCACAAGAGATTTCAAAAAGTACCTGATGAGAGGAAATGGTACTTCAAGAGGTACAACCTTCAACAAACCAAGGGCTCCTAAGAAACAGACCGATAAGGGTTGCTACAAATATGGTAAGACTGATCACATGATCAAGAACTGTCCTCAATGGGAAATTGAGTGGAAGAAGGAAAGAGCTGAATGAAGGAATAGGAAGAAGGAACAGGTTCAACCAAGAAGGAACAAAGGATCAACAAAGGCTATGGTTGTTACCTGGGGAGAAACATCAGATGAGGACTCAGAAGATAAAGCTGGAGATGAACAAACACTTATGGCCATCAGAGAATCATATGATGAACAAGAGGTAAGTATCCTTCATCTCAAAGACAAGATTAAATTCATATCTAAAAGAAAGGTTGTCTGAGCTATTGCTAGATTTCATTGATGAGTCTAAAATAATTAACAATGAGAAGGAAGATCTGTCTAGGGAATGTGTGATCCTAAAAGCCAAGTGCAAACTCCTAGAGTCTAGGGCTAATGAGAGTGAGAGTAAAAATGCTGAGTTGAAGAACTAGGTTCTTGAACTTGATGCCAGTATCCTCGAACTTAGGTCTGAGAACTTAAAACTGAAACTAGGAACAGATAAGAAGAAAGCTGACTACACACATCTCACTCTAGAAGAAAACTTGGGAAATATGAAAGATGAGTTGTATAGGAAGGATGAGCAGATAAAAGTCTTAAAAGAAGATCTAGGGAAGGTAAAACATGAACTAGATAGAACTTGAAAATGGAACAACGCTTCTGATGCACTTTCCTGGCTATAAGAACATCACAATAACAACAAAAAAGGACTTGGCTATGGAACTCAAACACCTAAGTGGGATCCTAAAAGCAAGTATCTCACTCATCCTAAGAATAAAATCTGCACACACTGTGGTAAGATTGGCCATTACAAAAATGAATGCAATACAAAAGAAAAAGCCAGTCAAAAGAACAAAACTTTTGTTCAAAAGAAAATTAGGCTGCCTGGGTGATCTAAAAAGAATTTGATTTATCTCTTTGCATATAGAAAGGGACCCAAACTAGTTTGAGTTCCTAAGATTAACCCTTGATTTCGTTTTGCAGGTCCAAGTGAAGGGAAGTGGCTAATATGGTACATGGATAGTGGCTGCTCAAAACATATGACTGAAAGCAAGAACCAGTTCCTTTCACTTGAGGACCCAAAGGGAGGTAATGTCTCCTTTGGAAATGGGAAGAAATGTGAGATTATTGGGGTTGGAAAGGTAGGTAAGATAGATTCTCACTCCATTGAGAATGTCTACTTGATATATGGCTTGAAATACAGCCTGATCAGTGTGTCACAACTGTGTGACAGAGGTAACCTTGTAGCATTTACCTCTACTAAATGCTTTGTGATTAACCTTACCACTGACAAGATTGTTTTGCAGGAAAAAGAGTTAACAATATTTACATTGTAGATTTGTCTACTCTTTCAGAAAATGAACTCACCTGTCTAAGTGTGTTGGATAATGATCCCCTCCTGTGGCACAAAAGGCTTGGTCATGCTAGTCTGAATCAGCTAAATAAATTAGTCTCTAAGGACTTGGTGATAGGGTTACCTAACATCAAGTTCAAGGAAGACAAAGTTTGTAAGGCCTGTGCAAGGGGGAAACAGGTAAGATCATCCTTCAAAAGCAAGAAAAAGTTAAGAACAACCAAGTCATTGGAACTGGTCCATATGGATCTCTGTGGTCGAATAAGAACCATGAGCAGAGGTGGAAAGAAATATGTAATGGTACCTGTTGATGATTATTCTAGATTTACCTGGGGTACTATTTTTAACATTTAAAGATGAAGCATTTGACATGTTTACTGCTTTTGTTACAAAAACTCATAAACAATTAGCAAATCAACTTGCATCCATTAGGTCTGATCATGGAACTGAATTTGAAAATGCTAAGTTTGCTGAATTCTGTGATGAGAATGGTATAGATCATAACTTCTCTACCCCTAGGACTCCTCAACAAAATGTAGTAGTTGAAAGAAAGAACATGACTCTTGAAGACATGGCTAGAACTATGCTTCTTTCTAATAAACTGCCCCACAACTTCTGGGTAGAGGCTGTAAACACTGCATGTTACATTATCAATAGATTCATGATTAGACCTCTTTTAGAGAAGACTTCCTACGAGTTACTTAAAAAGAGAAAACCAAATATATCCCATCTTAGGGCATTTGGATGCAAGTGCTTTGTGCACAATAATGGAAAAGACTCCCTAGGTAAGTTTGATCCCAGAAGTGATGAGGGACTATTCTTGGGATATTCTTCACATAGTAAAGCATATAAAGTGTTTAATAAAAGAACTTTGTGTGTAGAAGAAAGTATGCTTGTAGTGTTTGATGAAACTAAAATTCTTTCTGAGAGACAGGAACATGAAAATGAAGCTATTGGATTGGTAAAGGATTTGACTGAAGCCTCAGCACAAGTTAAAGTGACACCAAAAGAAGGAACAAGTGATGGAACATGTTCTTCCATTTAGGACAACCTGACAGGGGGAACTGATCAAAGAGAAATTGAAACAAACCCCCTAAAAGAACCTGTTCCTCAGCAACAGAACATGGGAGAAACATCTAGCAGAAACAAGTTGGTTGTGAAACCTCACAAGTATCAATGTTCTCATCATATTGAGAGCATTATCACTGATCCAACATCTGGAGTCAAAACTAGATCAGAATTAAAGAATATGTGTGCTTTTGATGCCTTTTTATCTCTTATTGAACCTAAAAATGTTGTTGAGGCTTTGCAGGATGCAGATTGGGTGAATGCAATGCAAGATGAACTCAATCAATTTAAGAGAAGTCAAGTTTGACATCTAGTTCCAAGACCCAAGGATAGATTAGTTATTGGTACAAAATGGGTCTTCAGAAACAAACTTGATGAAGATGGAACAGTTACAAGGATCAAGGCAACACTGGTGGTCCAAGGTTACAGCCAAAAAGAGGGCATAGATTATGATGAGACTTTTTCTCCAGTTGTAAGACTAAAGGCAATAAGACTCCTCATAGCCTTTGCAGCACAGATGGAATTCACTCTTCATCAGATGGATGTCAAAAGTGCCTTCCTGAATGGCTACCTGAAAGAAGAAGTGTTTGTAAAACAACCTCCAGGGTTTGAGAGCAAGGAATGTCTTGAGCATGTGTACAAATTAGACAAGGCTCTCTATGGACTCAAGCAGGCTCCAAGAGCATGGTATGAACGACTATCCAAATTTCTGCTTGAACATGGGTACAAAAGAGGTAAAATTGACAGTACCTTATTATTAAGGGAAAAAGGTAAGGATCTCTTTGTGGTACAAATATATGTTGATGACATAATCTTTAGGGCCACCACTAATAAGCTAAGTAAGGACGTTGCAAAACTAATGGGGAGCGAGTTTGAAATGAGTGTGATAGGTGAGCTTAACTTCTTCTTAGGCTTACAGATCAAACAAAGCCCAAATGGAACCATGATCCATCGGCAGAAGTATGAAAAAGAGCTTATCAAAAAGTGTAAAATGGAGGAATCAAAGGAAATAGACACCCCCATTGCAACTGCCACAAAATTAGACATTGATGAACCTGGTTCATCAGTTGATCAATAGTTGTATAGGGGTATGATTGGTTCACTCTTGTATCTAACTGCTAGCAGACCTGACATAGTCTTCAGTGTAGGGCTTTGTGCTCGCTTCCAGGCCAATCCAAAGGAGTCTCACTTGACTGCTGTCAAGAGGACACTAAGATACTTGAAAGGAACCCCTGATCTATGTCTTTGGTATCCCAAAGGTAGTAATTTCAATCTAGTAGGATATACTGATGTTGATTATGCACGTTTCCTTGTGGATAGGAAAATCACCTCAGGTATGACTCACTTTCTTGGTTCATGTCTTGTATCCTGGGCCACTAAAATGCAAAATTCAGTGGCCTTATCCATTGCTGAGGCTGAATATGTGTGAGCAAGTAATTTTTGCCCTATATGAATTACTCCTATAAATTCAAAACAAAATAATTTTTTCCCATTGTTTGCAGTTTTGTGGATTTTTGTGGCATTTTCTGTCAATTGTTTGCATTTCCTGTGCATGTTTATTCTATTTAATTAGTGAAAATATAAAAATATGTTGCATTTGCATTTAGGATTTAACTTTGCACTTTTTGAATTATGTATTAAATTAGTTATTTTATAAGAATTGGAAAATCACAAAATAATTATTTTTGCACTTTTAATTTTAATTTTTGAACTTTGGTAGTTTTTCCTTTAATTTGGTTTTAATTAATTGTGGTATTTATTAGTTAGAGTTAATTAATTCAATGTTGTAGGGTTAATTTGATTTTTTTTCGCAATCCGCTAGGCAAACGCCTAGGGCTAGTTTTTTATTAATAAAAAGAAGAGAAAATACAACAATTAGGAATAGTACAAATAAGGGGGACAATAGCACCGGTATTATTACCCATATGCCTTGGCTATATAATCACTCCTCTGCGCCTCACAATGCCTATGGCAGCCTCATGTAGAGGATTCATGGTGCAGCTGCCTGCAAAGTCTCACGAGGGCATATAATCTCATAATCGTGTGGATAATTTCCAAAGGCATAGGACCAAGGTACCACAAACCGGGCTAAACCTTATCTTACTAATCCTATTGAGGCGTAAAATAGCCTCACCTACTAGCATGCATGTAAAAAATAAGAATTGGAGAGTACCAAATATTCAATGATCATCACAGAGTTTATAACATACTCTGTGATGATATTACAAATGAGTATACTAACATAATGGTAGAATAAAATGAAAAAGGAATTAAATTGTTGTCCCTTCTTGCCCAAACTTGTAAATTCTTCAATTTGTAATTCTTTGTCATCACTGCCCCAGCTCTTCAAAATGTCTTCAAAATTCATGACTTCTTTTTTGAACGGTTTGACCTCGTTGAGGTAGTTGGGGCAGCCTTCTTTTGTTTGGCAACTCTCATTGGAGGTCGCCTAACATTTAAAAAATCACTAACCTTGTCGTCCCAACTATTTTTCCTTGTATGTGCTTTCATTATTTTGCCGCTATGCATAGGAGATAAATCACCTTGTTTTGCTGCATGTGCACGACATTCTTTCAAAACAACATCTTCTTCTCCTTCCTCATACATATCTCTATCCACATTCACAGGATGCGGATAGTTGTCGACGAGGTCCTGTGTCATCAAATCATTTCCTTGTTGTGTATTTTCCAAAGATGTCATGTTGTGATGTTGCTTTATGACTTGCATTTTATTCCTGTTTTTACTCACATTTCATGTACTAACAATTTGCATTGAACTTACTGAGTTTCAATGTGTAGAGTCTGCCAATGCGTCAAACAGTTTTCTATCTTCCTCAGAAATCATAGTAGTACTGGATTCATGTTATTTCTGTCCAACATTTGAGTTCATTATTGCAATACTTGGTGTGCTTTCTAGTTGTTGTTCTTGTCCAGTCATATTGCTTACAGTAATGTCCTGTTGTTGTCTTGAATTTGATGAAAGGACTGCTACTCTTGATGTGTTCCCTATTTGCTGCTGCTGTTAGAGTGGAGTGTTAGCATTCTGTTGTTGTTGTCCAGATTCAAAGCTAGCCAAATATTCCTGTTGCCTCTGTTGCATAATAGCTGGTTTGGTTGTCACCACATATTGCTACCCAAATTCAGTAACACCTCCAGCTGCAGTGTTTGCAATGAGTTGCTGCTGCTGCCCAGATTCAGTAACAACTCCAGCTACATTGTTCCGAGCGTTCGCATCATTTTGTTGCATTGCATCCAAAAGCTGTCTCTCCTCTATTGAAAAAGCTGTGGAGGTTGTCACAAGTTGCTGCTGTCCAGTATTTAGTGTTACTGTTGCTCCTCGATCATCAGTAGGAATTGTAGCTGAGGGGTTTGGATTAAGCTGCTTCTGCTCTACATCAAGGATTGGGTTGGTTTCAACTATTTGCTGCTATCCAATTATCACTGCTGCTACTGTTCGATCATTAGCAACTGGAACTACCTGCTTTGTTTGTGTTGTTGCAGCTTGCTTTGAGCTTCCAGCTGGAGAATTTCTGGGCAGAAAAACTGGAGCATAAACGTTCAGTTTGCTTTTGGAAGTTTCTGCTCCTTCAGGTTTTGAAAATGGTGTTGAGTCAATCTCTTCACCTGCATTATTATGATCTTCTTCCTTGTCTGCTTCTTCCGATGAGTATCCAATAAAGCCATATCCCCAATGTTCTTCATCATCCTCCTCACGCTGGTCACGCCACAACTTGGAATTAATAGCCATTTCCCTTACCTTGGCTTGTATAACATCATTATTGTTTCCAGTTGATAGCATTAACTATCCAGATTCACCCTCAAACACCCCAAAGGATTCCACTGATTGAGAGGGAACATCAAATACGGTGGTATTCAAGGTGACCAAGGGTTGTTTAACCAAAGTAGACTTTAACATCATTTCACTATATGCATCTTTAATTATTTGTTCTACATTAGGGTTGGAGAAATGTAGAGTAGGTGCATTGGAAATGTGTGCTTGAATACCAATTTGTTCAGCCCCCAACCTGTTCTTTGAATCCTTATGTCAAACACCCAACTTTTTTCCAAAATCAACACTGCCTGGGCCTTCTTGTTCATTGTTGGCTATTGGAACAATTTGTTTGCACGTCCCACTTTCATTTACTCCTGTTGCAACAGTTTTTGAATCTCCAGCAGCAGCAAGAATTTCGAATGAATTTGAGCTGGAACCATTGCCGAGGTCATTTCATCGAAAATCTTGGGTCTGATTTTTTGGTGAAACCTCCTTCTTTAAAGGGGATTTTCTACCTGTTACGACCTTCCAAACTCCCTCCTTTTTGTTCATATATCCTCTCTTACTATCCTCAAACACCTTCCCAGTACTATTTTTCATTAACAAACTCTTTTTCCCAGTTTTGTTATTCCCTAAATTCTGGGCAGCTACTGTTCTGTCAGAGATTTGCCCTGTATTTTTTTTGTTGCTCACCTTCAGCAGTATTTTGTGAATTAGCCTTAACACCATCTTTAACACCTGAAGGCATTGATCCCATATCCATATTACCAGTTCCTGCAGCATGCTGATCTCCTGCTGCTCTATCAATTGCTTCATTCACATGAGGTGCATTACCTATAGCTCGATCTGCAACAGCTTTCAATGCACCAGCAGTAGCTAGGTACATTCGTGCAAATATATTAGAGGTAGGGACATCTCTAAAGGGTTTAGGAGGTCCCTTGTCCAACTTCAACACCTCTTCTATAGGCACAACTGGAACTGCAGCATGTGGTGCAGCTAAATCACTAACACCCACAACATCACTCCTAGCCACTACACGACTTTGTCCTGCATCACCCCTGTCATTAACCTTATCTGAAGATTGATTTTGTACTTCATTACTCACTACTGCTGACTTCATAGGACCTTTGGCAATCTTGGAAGCTTCTGCTACCTGATTATCGTCCACTACACGATTCATAATTTTATCCTTGTTCCCAATATCAATTAACATTCCACCCTCTGTGTGTAAAGCCTGCTGCTCTACAGGATTTTCCTTTGCCTCTTAATCCCTCAGTTGCACAACTCTCTTGGCATTAAGGTAATCCCTGACATCACCAGCTAGTTTGTCAAGACTGCCCAAGCCTTCCACTACATCTCCTCGAGCAACAGTTTCCTTACCATCCTCGATCCTCCTATGGCTTGAGTTTTCATCATGCCCTTGGTGCTTACAACAAGTACAGTATTCTGGTAGATTGTCAAACACTATCTGCTGATAATGTTCCACAATTCTCCCAGAATTCTTGTCAACAATATTTATTCGAACTCTCTTAGGATGTTTGTTTAATAAATTAATCAAGATTTTAACCCTTGCCTTACTTGGTCGTGTTCGATCTTGAGTCGCTTTATCAATTGCAAGAGGTTTCCCTACTGCTGAAGCTATAGACAATAAAGATTTTTTTGCGAAAAAATTTGCAGGCAAAGAAATCCATGCCACAGCTCTTGAAGTTTCTTCACGAGGATTGAATCCTAACGTCCATGGAAACGTCCTAAACAAAAATTCATCTCCCTTCGCCTAAACATAACTAGTAGATCTTGACAAAACCTGAACATAATCTTCAAAGAGATCAAAACGTACCAAGATATGACAAAATTCTAGCTGTCCAACGTTGCAATAACCTTTGACGTCAAATTGTTTCGGAATTAACTGTCGTAACTCATGAATATCTGGTTTGCCATATGAAAATTTGAGAATTACTGCCTGATGTAGTCCTTCTTCGATGGTGAAAGTGTTCACCTCTTCAATTGTGAATTCTACAGTTGGTTCTCCGTGAACCCTATGGATAGGAGTTAACTCCAGTTTTGATGAGGTTGCAGCAGATTTCGTTTTTTGAATCAGCGCAGCATAGGATTGTTTTGGCATCACGTTTGGATTTGTTTTATTAGTGTTTTGATTTCTCTCTCCCACAGCCAAAGGCTGGGGAGAGCTCGCATCAGCCATGGCTACCTCAATTCTCGTCAAAACATCTGATGAAGAACTATATTTCTGGAAATTCTCGATGCTACAGTGCATGCGAAAAAAAAAGAAAGATTTAGAACAATTAGCTATGAATTTGACTATGAAACCAATTGGGGATTGTGCGCAAAGAGTAGGAGGTTCTTTTGACACCAATCTTGTAATTTTCCACTGCCGGACGCCGGAGTTATGGTCCAGTGAATAGTGACGACGTCACTATTCGCAGTCTTCCTAGAGAGAAGGTGGAGGAATGTATTGATTTAAAACTTTAGCATTATTGGTTGGTTAAGTTGATTTAGGATTTAGTTTGGGTTTTATTTTATTTTTTATTTGAAAAAAAAAATTAATTAAAAGAGTTTTAAAATAAAAGAATTAATTTGGAAAAGAATGAAAAAAAAATGAAGAATCAGTTTGTGGCCATTTTTATTTTAACTCACCCCAATTCCAGCCCAAACCCTTCTTCTTCTTTATAAAATCACGCCCAGCCCAAACCCACGCCTCAACCTGGTCCAGCCTCACTTCCTAACCAAACAACGTCGTTTGCCCCCCGGATCCCAGCCGTTAATCTCCTTTGATCCGACGGTTGGGAAGTAGCCTCCCCAGGCTATTTAAATATCCGAACAAACCCCACCCCCCTCAGAACCCCCCCCCCCCCCCCCCCGCCCATTTTGTCTCTCTCTCACCTTTGTCTCTTTAGAGTCCAAACATAAACCCTAACCCGCCGCCCCTAATTCCCATCGCCTTAACCCAGCGGTGCCACCTCCGTTCACCACCAAAATTACACCCCATGACCACCAAGTCTCTCTCATTCCAAATCTCTAACCACTTGCTTTCGAATCATCCTGGAGCCTCTCGAATTTCAGATCGAAGCTTAACCTTAAATCCCGAAAAGAGTTGATTATCAAGGTTTTGAGATTTGAGGTTGAAATGGACTTTTATCGTGTGTTTTCAGTGGAAAACATACGATTGAAGTCTATCTCGGCCAAAAGTAGGGGATTTTTTGGAAACGTTATTTCAAACTCGGGTTCGTTTGGCTTTGCGGGTAAGTCCAGTTCTCCCCGATTTTTCCTCTCTTAGTTTCTTCTGTTTTTCCCTCTCTTTCTTCTGTTTTCAAGATTATCTCTGCATGTGGTTCTTTTAGTTAGATTTAATATTAGTTATTAGCTTCTTCCATTTTGTTTAAATTTATTAGGTTAGGTTGTTTAATTTTGGGACATATTGAGAACGTTTGGTTCATGGTAGGTTTGGAAATCTGAATTGCGTTTTGTGCCTTCTCATTTCTTCTAAATTTCGGGATTAGACATGGGCCCAAAGAAAAGAGTTAGCCCAGGTCCTGTAAGAGTTAGGCTGGTTTTGAGTCGTTGGGTCCAATGGACCCATGAATTTTCTGAGGGTGATTAACAGGGCTCAGAGGGTTATTTTGGGTAATTGGCTAGGGGAATATTGTGTAACTGAATGGGAAACTTGTAGGAAGCTGGGGAAGGGGAACTATTCTGAATTTCTGATTTTTTTAGCTGAGGCTATCTGAGCTAAATTGAAAAAAAAGGTTTCAAGTGTAAAATTGAACCATTTTAAGCTGCCCTACTTCCTTGCCTATAAAGGCATGTTTTCTTGCCTTTCAAGGCAAAAAGGAAGAGATAAAATTTTCTGCAAAACTGAAACGACTAAAAACTGTGGAAGCACACTGATTTCTCTCCATTTTTTATTGTTCAAAATTCTGATTAGTTTGAAATTTCTGATCCTCTTCATTAGTTAGAATCTCTTGGAAACCTCTAATTCTGCACCTGGGTTGAAGATGGTTTGATTTTGGGATTCTAAAAGTTGTATTTGAGCTTGTTTTGTGCGGAATACTGTCTAGTTGCTGTTTCAATTCGAATTCCTAGGTTTTTGGCTGATTTCAACACTGTTTCATTGCTGTTCTGCTACTTATTGCCTACTGATTTCTGCACTTCTCTTGTTTCCCCTTTCCTTTCCAAGTATTTTCGGCACTATGGATATCACATGAGTGCAATTTGATGTTTGGGTCTGGAATGTGATGAAATCTGATACTATTTGTTATTGAGCTTCATTTCTCCTTCTTTCAACTTTATGCACAACATGTAATACTTAGCTTTAGAAAGATTCAGATTAGTATATTTATCAATGAATAGAATGAAATCAAAATCTATAATATGTTAGTTTATTAAGTATTGTCCTCTTACGTTTTTATCAAACTCTATAGTCAATTTGGATTTCTTTGTCCTGTTCACTCATTTCTGTCTTTATCTGTTGAAATCTGGTTTGTACTAGTGGATAAATTATGAGTTTAACTCCTTTGGTTTACATGAGTTAACATCAAAATAGTTTCAGTCAAGTTGTATGTGTTACATCTGTGTTAGTTTAGCTGAAGTCAGTGGTTCGTTTGGTGTTGAATTCTTGATTGTGAGCTTTACCAATAAAGGATGAAATATAACCTCTCTTTTGGAGTACAAATCAGTAAATGTTCTCCTTTTCCCTGTTATTTTGAGGATAGGCATGTTGTTGGTTAGAAGTGACAATGGTAATGAATGATAGAGAACAAAAGGGATCATTGTATGATTAGAGATCAATTGACGTTAAATATACTTTGGTATTTGTGTAAAAGACGATCAGTATTTGTTTCAATTCTCATACAATAATATATTTTGCAACTATGAATTTGAATGCCTTGATGTTTTGTACCATGTGAGGACTCGATCTTGAATCTCCAGTTTGCTAAAGCTGGTCCATTCTCAAACTTGGGCTCTCTTTTTGGGCCCGGCGTAGACTGTTGTGAGATTGGCATTTTTAGGCAGTCTTGCACTTTGTAGGCTATTGGGACTCACGCTAGGCCCAAGTCTTTAAGTACACCGTATCTTGTTTTATTGTGAGTCCACCGTTTAATGAATTAAGTTTGAACTTTTAAGCACAAGGGTAATTTGAAGTCCTTTAGGTTTTTCCTTAATCAACTATTCCCTTTAAAATTGGGAATAAGGTGCGTCGTGCCAAATAAAATCTTAAAATGCACGACCCTCACTTAATTAATTTTGTTTATCCTTAGAAATCGAGGCGTGCCATTTAGCGAATTTTCATGGCCCTCGCAAAGTTGCAAATTCGTAGTTGCTTTAGGTGCGTTATTTTAACAATTTACCCTCCTCAACTCGGGTGCGCATTTATGTGACCGAAATCCAAATCTCAATAACGTTAAACAAAATGTGTCGTGGACCGCGGGTGCATTTATGTGACGTGGTTCAAGATGCGTTTTAGATGACGTTGAATCTTCCTAAAATGTAATTAAATAAAAGCGGTTATAAAGTTTAAAATTATACCATAGGTTAAAACATGTACTAAAATCAGTAAATAGACCAATTATAACAGTTGAGCAACCGTGCTAGAACCACGGAATTAGGGAATGCCTAACACCTTCTCCCAGGTTAACAGAATTCCTTACCCGGATTTCTGTGTTCGCGGACTGTAATACAGAGTCAATCTTTTCCTCGATTCGGGATTTGAACCGGCGACTTGGGACACCATAAAATTATCCCACGTGGCGACTCTAAATTTAATAAACAAATAATCCCGTTTCGATTGTCACTTTATGTTGAAAAACACCTCATACCCTTACGGGGGTGTAGAAAAAAGGAGGTGTGACAGCTCTAGCAACTCTACTGGGGATCGAACCCAGAATCTCTTGTTCAGGGTTCAGAATTCGAGCTTTGATGAATTGTTATATTTGGTTTTATCTATTATCTGATTTTGTCACATGTTTGGGCCTAATGTGCTAAGTGATACTTTTACCGCTTTGATATTATCTGAACTGTATATAAACTGCTGCGAAACCCTTCTTTTCTCATCTTCGGGGATGTGTTCGCTGGTCGAGACTCTCTATTCTTTTAGTGTCACACCTTGAAATAAGAAAGAGGCTCAGACAAGTTACTAAGCCGGATGGCCTTTTGGTTCCCGGTACGTAGCCCCCTCCCCGGCTCGAGTTGTCCGCTCGGATACACAGTCTAGCATAAATACCCAGGTTTTGAACCTAGAATAACTCAGCCTCATGCCGGATCCCTAGTAGGAATGTTTGTTTGCATCATGTGCATTTGACTTTGGAGACTCAACACAGGGGTTGAGTCTGTCTAGGACAGGTGTACCCGAAATATAAAGACCATTATGATGCATCTTACTTGCTACATGTGCATTCATTTGCTTTGAATTTGCATGTTGACCGGCTTATAAAAAAATTTACAAAAGTAAATGAGGAGGCTGAGAGGGATAAGTGCCTGTTTTTGAAAAACTGATGTCCCAAAACATACCGAAACTTTGCCGAAATTTTGAAAAAAGAAAGAAATTTTGTGGTTTTTAAAGAAAAGAAAAAAAAGAAGGAAAATCTTTGTGTTTTTAGAAAAGAGAAAAAAAGTTGTTTTTTTTCAAAATTGCTCGAACTACGCCAGTTTTATTCTCACAGGGTGTGAGATACGTGGGCAACCCCCATCGGGTCCAACTCCCTTTTTTCAAAAATAGCCCAAAAAACAATTTTTTTATTATAATGGTTAAGGTGATGCCATTTTTATCAAAACTAGTCGATTGCCCCTAAAAGGACACCAGAAGGCTGGTTTTGCAAAAACGGCCACCCTCGGGCTCTTTTTCAAATTTTTAGTCGGTTAGCGAGCACAACCTTAAAATCTTTCCTCCGGAAGTGCTGAAAGGCCGTATTTGCAAAGTCAGGTTTTACTTTTGAAATGAAAATCTAAAAAGTGTCAGCTTTGTTTTTGAGTCAATTGAATCATAATTTTTGCTTAATCACCCTAATAAATGTGCAGAATGAGCACAAGTCAGAATTTGCCAATAACAATCGTGAACAAGATCCCTTTGGAGTTGCATATGTGGTGGGATGATATGGGTAAATCGGGACAAGACACGGTCAATCTATACCTGGGAGGCCTCACTGGGTTGCTGGAGATTAATCATAGGGGAGACATCATAAAGCCGTTGGTTACATTCTGGAACCCGACCCACAACGTATTTTATTTCTCTGATTTTGAACTTACCCCAACATTGGAATAAATAACCGGATATATTGGGGGTCCCAAAGTTCCTATGAGACACCAGTACCTGATTACTCCAAGGGCCGTAGTCGTACACAGGTTCCTAGACTCTTTGAAATTAAGCAGGGGGGTCCACAACCCAGACCTGACAGCTGGTTTTTGTACTTTGTAATTTATATACAACAGATATGGTCATATAGGGGGGTTCAACAAGCCGGAAAACAAAATCTGTAGCAAAGGAAACCACCTTAAGTGGGAAGAACACATGTGTTTTGCTTTTATGGTGGTCTTTTTGGGACACTTGGTGTTTCCTAGAAAAGATGGGAATATTGATATACGAGTAGCCGGGGTTGTCAGCACTTTGCTTACTTAGGCCAACAACACCCTTGCACCCATGATAGTAGCTGGAATCTTCCGTCCTCTCACAGCCTACAAAGCCGAAGGAGACTTTTTCGAGGGGTGCAATGTATTACTGCAGATATGGATTTATGAGTTATGGGTCGACAAAGAAAACATGCATAGAAGAATTTTATACGAGGGTTGATGGGATCCGCTTGCCAGAAAGGGTCATAGAGTGGGTAGCATGCCTCCGTTCCATCACTGCAAACCAAATAGAGTGGACATCTGGATGGCTGCCTGTGGATGCGATCAAATACATGCCAGCCACCAGGCCTCATTTCCTCTTGATGGTACTTAGGAATATCTAGCCTTATGCCCCATATCAGGTTTTGCGGCAGCTGGAGAGATGCCAAATAGTTCTGAGAGATGAAGATCTTAGTGGCCAAGTAGTCGAGATCGGACTTAATGGTTAGTTTCCTGAAGAAGCAGTCCGCAAAATTTGGAGTGAATGTCAATACTTAACAGCAAATACCTGTGTACTTGATCGATCCAAAGGTGAGGTTTCACCAGGGTATCTGGCTTGGTATAAAAGAGAAATTGAGTTTGGGAGGCTGACCAAAAGACCCCACCTTCAGGAATTCATCGAGGCATCACAAGAACAATGGGCTTGGTTGGCCAAGGAGAATGAGTACAGGGCCACAATAGAAAAGTTGGAAAAACAAGTCAAAGATCTTCAATTCGAAAATAGCTTGCAAGCTGCAGCAGATGAAGGGGAAAAGAAAAAGCTGACCAAAGAAAATGAGGCCCTTCGAGCCCAGATTCAGAAAATGAAAATAGCAGCAAAAGATCCCGCCAGAAGTGCCAAAGATGAAAAACTCATAGATAACCTGAGGCAGAAAGTGAGTGACTATAGTTTTGACTTGAACAAAGCAGAAAGTGAACTAGCCAGGGCTCGAAAGCAATTGGATAAAAACGCGGATGAACAAGCACGCCAGGTTAGCAGTTGAAAGAAAAGTACGACAATAAGGTCGCAGGATTAAAGAAAAGGGTCATCGCCATGGAAAACAAAATGATCAAGCAAGCGAAAGACTTTAAGGCAGAGAGAGAGAGCATTGTTATACAACATTGGCACAATTAGAAATGTATTTAAAACAACTTCAGGAGCAGAATCATGTGGCCGAGCAAACCTTGGAAGCCAGGGCCCAGCAGATCGAGCGTTTGTTGCAAGAAAAAGGTGTCATAAGAGAGATAATGAGAACCAAAGCCGATTACATTGTTATGAAGTGCCAAGCCTGTGAGGACATGACTCGCACCACTTTCTTCGCGGCAGTGATGACATTTGTTAAACAGATAATGAGCGACTTGGATAGACTTCAAAGGGATCTTACATATAGGCCTGCGGCGAGATTGAATGATGTCCCGCGAGTAACAGGAGCATTAATGTATTCATGATTTTTCATTTGAGTCTGTATTTCCTTTTTCGTTAGAGTCTGTCAGTTGTTTTGAGTCTGTATTTTCTTTCTATTGTAGTCTGTCAATTGTTTTCGAGTCTATATTTTCTTTTGTTGGAATATGATAGTTTATTTTTGGAGTCTGTATTTCGTCTTTGCATCCGAGTCTGTTAGTTTCTTTTGGAGTCTGTTAGTTTTGAGTCTTTGTAATCAAAGCATTTGCTTTTTATAAATTGAAAATCCCAAAATGTTTTATTATTTACTTTCACACTTATCTCCCAGAACTACGCTCGGTCTGATTCATGCGGGGTCATTATACGTAGGCAATCTCCATTTGATTCGACCATAACAAAAAAAAGAGGAAAACAAGAGAAAAACAAGAAAAGAAAAGAGAGAAAAACAAGAAACTACGGGTGGAAACCATGTGAGATCAAGCAAGGAAAGGAAAGAATGAAACGAAAAAGAGAGAAAAGAGAAATTGCAAATGAAAATAAGGAAAAGCCGGGATGACGCAAGCAGCCGATCAAATGCATAATAGAAACAGTTAACTGCTTAGGTGCATTCATTCCCCAAAATGTGCGGTTACCAATTTGTTAAAGCCCTAGTCACTAACAAAGTTGTTGTTGATATATTAAGATCTAGGAATGTGGTTAGTTGATTGGCATTCTAGCAACTCACTCCTATAACACCCGATCAAAAGACAAGCTGAACATGGCCAACCAAGAACCGGAGGCATGTATCGTTGATCCGTCAAAAGAGGTGGAAGAAATGGATGTTAATGCAATGAAAGAAGAGATGTATAAGTTAAAATAGCAAATGGCTGAAATGTACTAGGCCTGGGCAAAGGGGTATCCACCACCGGTTTATCCTGCCAGCCCTGCTAATATCCCACAATTGGCTCAACCTCAGGAACCTCCCACTGTGAACTCGTCTCCAGCCTTTCCCCTCTACCAACAATGCTATGGCACCACTTCCCATACATCACAAGCTCCACCACCCAAACAAGTCCCACACCCTCCTCCACCAGTCACTCCTGTTTTTGTGGCACCTCCACCTGTTTCATTATACCGATCTTCCAGTGAGCCTCTGTTCTAGACTCACGACAACCAGTATTATCCCCCTGAGCCCACTTTCAAAGTTCCAGAACCATATTCTTACACCCCTCATCTTGATCTCCCGGCAAGGACCGAGAAGCCACCCAAAAATCCCAAACATGAGGAGATGATCAGAAATGTCAAAAGCTTAGAACAATCATTCAGAGATATGAGGGGGTTAGGAGGTCAAGTAAGTGTTACCTATAAGGATTTATGCCTATTCCCGGATGTTCGGTTACCAGTAGGATTCAAGCTGCCCAAGTTTGATTTGTACGACGGGCATGGTGACCCAATAGCACACTTAAGAGGATTTTGTAGCAAGATGAGAGGAGCAGGCGGAAGAGATGAATTCCTGATGGCCTAATTCAGCCAAAGTCTAAGTGGATCACATTGGAAAGGTATATCAGACAAGATCACAGCAGGTGGTACACATGGGACGATTTGGCCCAAGCCTTTGTTGCCATTTTTCAGTACAATCTTGAAATTATTCCGGACCGCCTGTCTTTGACAAACTTGAGAAAAAGCACAATGAAAGTTTTAGGGAATATGGTTTTAGGTGGATAGAGCAGGCAGTAAGGGTTGGCCCTCCAATGAAAGAAAGTGAAATGGTAGATTATTTTTTGCAGGCCTTAGAACCTACTTATTACGGTCATCTGGTATCAACGGTAGGCAAGTCTTTTAATGAAGTGGTAAAGATGGGCAGTATGGTAGAAGAACGGCTCAAGACAAACAAAATCATGTGTTACTCGGCTATCAAGGCAACCACTCAGGATATTCAAAGCGGAACTGGGGGAATAATTGGAAAGAAGAAGAAAGAGGATATAGCAACGATTGATTCAGGAGCTTGGTTCGGACCCAGGGGTCCATCACATTACTATAACCAACCTCAACCCCACCACCAAACCTATTCTCATACCCCATATAGCCCACCACAACACTACTACCCACCACCAGTCCCCCATTTTTCTGTCCACCATGCCCAAACATATAGCTAACCTCCGGCCCACGCACAATGGCGTGCGCCAATCCCACAAAATACATACCCAGCTCCACAAAATGCCTATCCACCCCCAAAAGCCTACCGAAATTCCCTTGGAACAGGTTTCCGGCCCAATCAGGCCACCAAGAATGAGAGGTTGCAGAAGAAGAAGACTTTCACTCCATTGGGAGAATCTTATACCAGTTTGTTCCGCAGGTTAAGACAATTGGGTATGCTGAGTCCGATTGAACCAAAATTGCCAAATCCTCCCCCAAGGAATCTTGATCACTCTGTGAGTTGCGGATATTGTTCTGGTGCCCTGGGGCACGACAAAGAGAAGTGCTGGCAATTGAAAATAGCTATTAAAGAGCTCATTGATATTAATCGAATTTAGGTCCAAGCTCCGGAGGCACCTAATATCAACCAGAACCCATTACTAGCTCATCAAGAGACGAATATGATTGAGATAGTGCATAAGGAAGGGGAGCTTAATAAGCCTTCGCAAACTGTCATGATGATTTGGTCCAGTGAAGCCGGGCCGTTCGAAAAATCAACAAGTGAGAAGTCTGCGATCAAGTTGAATGGGGCAAATAGTGAACCATCTGTGGTGGTCAAGAAGGGATCCTCAAGTGACGTTGTAGGGAAACATGAAAGAGCAAAAGTGGTTGTGCCAGGAGTGGCAAACAAGCCTGTTATAATTGTGAAAGGTGCCCTCATAGACCCTGTCATTATCAAGCCGGTAACTCAATTACCAATAGTCAACAGCAGGGCGGTCCCATGGAATTATGAACCAGTGATAGTGACTTACAAGGGGAAAGAGTTAAAGAAGAAGTATGTGAGACCCATGGTTTGACTCGATCAGGGAGATGCTTTGCCCCCGAATAGTTGAGAAAAGCTAAAAGCTCCAAAGATAACCTAGTATTGGCGAAGAAAGTTATGACTAAGGAAGAAGCAGAGGAGTTTTTGAGAAAGATGAAAGTGTAGGATTATTCCATTGTGGAGCAGTTGAGGAAGACACCGGCTCAGATTTCATTATTGTCATTATTGATCCATTTATACGAGCACCGTCGGGCTTTGATAAAGATCCTGAATGAGAGCCACGTTCCTGACAAAATCTCAGTAAACCACTTGGAAAAGATAGCTAACAAGATATTTGAGGTGAACAGAGTCACTTTTTCTAATGATGAGTTGCCTATGGAGGGTACCGAGCACAATAGAGCCCTCTATCTGACAGTCAAATGCGAAGACTCCGTGGTTTCTTGGGTGCTGGTTGACAATGGTTCCAGCGCGAACATTTGCCCTCTCTCCACTCTGAACAAGTTGAAGGTGGATGATGAAAGAATTCACAAGAACAGTATCTGCGTTCGGGGATTCAACGGTGGAGGGAAAGATTAAGTCGGGGACATAGTGCTTGAGCTTACAATAGGGCCAGTTGAATTTACCATGGAGTTCCAGGTGCTCGATGTGGCTATTTCTTACAATCTGCTGTTAGGTCGACCCTGGATTCATGCTGCCAAAGCGGTCCCGTCTACTCTGCATCAAATGGTCAAGTTTGAATGGGATAGACATGAAATCGTTGTGCACGGTGAAGATAATTGTTGTATTCCCAGCAATGCCAATGTTCCGTTCATAGAGTTAGAGGACGACAAGGGGCCATAGGTTTATCAGGTTTTTGACACGGTATCGGTAGAGAAAATTCTAGAAGGGAAGTGCGTTCCAACCCCGAGGGTAGCTGTTGCATCAGTCATGGTAGCTACCGAAATGTTGAAAAATGGTTTTGTACCGGGCAAGGGTTTGGGTGCATCTTTTCAAGGTATCGTACAACTGGTGTCTCTCCCCAAAAACTTGGATACGTTTGGTTTGGGGTTCAATCCCGCAGCTGCGGACGTGAAAAGAGCTAGAAAGTTGAAACAGAGGGCCTGAGTCCTCCCAAAGCCCATCCCACGACTCTTCAGATCATTTGTTAGGCCTGGCACCAAGAAACGCCCAGTGGCAACAGTTCCCAGTTCAGTGGTTGATATAGATAGAGATTTAATTGAAAAGTTCGAGAGGTTATTCGCTGATGTGAACATGTTGGAAGATGGAGAGGGTTCAAGTAAAGTGGATGTGCAGTTTGTTGGGCCCAGTGCAAAGATTAACAATTGGGAAGCTACTCCTCTCCCTACCAGGAAGGAGTTTTGGTAGTTTGGTTTGAGTTTCTTTCAGTTTATCTGGATTATTCTAGGGTTGTAATTCAGATTCTAGGTTTCGTCCGTTTGGATGTATAAACCTTGTTATCTTTAATTTCAATGAAATGCAATTTCCCCTTTTATTCCTTCCTAATAGTTTTATTTTTGTTTTTCTTTTCTTCCTTGTATAGTTCTTTTTATGCTGGCTTCAATGATATGACATGCATGAGGAATCTTCAGCCCAGTCTTAAAAGCCAATCTAATTCTGAAATAGCAATTCAAGAAATAGAGTGTGATGGTGAATTGAAATATGACGAGGATGAAGCCTTTGAAGAGATTAATAAAGAATTAAGCCATTTTGAAGAAAAACCCAAGCCTTACCTGAGTGATACAGAAGCAATTAATTTAGGGGACCAAGATAATGTCCGGGAAACTAAAATAAGTGTCCATCTTGAACCACAACTCAGAGAGGAGATAATTAAAGCACTGTTCGAGTATAAAGATGTTTTTGCATGGTCCTATAACGACATGCCGGGTCTAAACACTGACTTGGTGGTTCACAAATTTCCCACTGACCTGGCATTTCCCCCTGTCAAGCAGAAGTTGAGGAGATTTAAAACTGATATAAGTGTGAAGATTAAGTAAGAGGTCACCAAACAGTTCGAGGCCAAAGTCATTCGGGTCACCCAGTATCCCACCTGGTTAGCCAATATTGTGCCTATGCCGAAGAAAGATGGCAAGACCAGGGTATGGGTTGATTATCGAGATCTCAACAAGGCAAGTCCCAAAGATAACTTCCCATTGCCGAACATTCATATATTGATAGATAATTGTGCCAAACATGAGCTTGGTTCTTTTGTGGATTATTATACGGGCTACCACCAGATATTAATGGATAAGGAGGACGCAGAAAAGACGACATTCATCATGCCATGGGGAACGTGCTGCTATCGGGTCATTCCATATGGTTTGAAAAATGCTGGGGCAACCTACATGAGGGCGATGATGACCATATTCCACGACATAATACACAGGGAGATCGAGGTTTATGTGGATGATGTGATTGTAAAGACTAGAAAGCAGTCTGACCATGTCAGAGATCTGAGAAAGTTCTTCCAAAGGCTTCGCAGGTACAATCTCAAGCTCAATCCTGCAAAATGTGTGTTCGGTGTTCCGTCTGGAAAGTTGTTGGGATTCATAGTCAGCCGCTGAGGTATTGAATTAGACCCATCAAAGATCAAAGCTATACAGGAATTGCCACCCCTAAAGAACAAGACTGAGGTGATGAGTCTGTTGGGAAGATTGAATTACATCAGCAGGTTTATTGCTCAGCTCACGACAACTTGTGAGCCTATCTTCAAACTGTTAAAGAAAGATGTTGCGGTCAAGTGGATAGATGAATGCCATGAAGCATTTGATAAGATAAAGGGTTACTTGTCAAACCCACCTGTGTTGGTCCCGCCTGAACCAGGGAGACCTTTGATTCTGTATTTGACGGTCTTGGACAATTCATTTGGATATGTGTTGGGACAGCATGACGTCTCAAGCAGGAAGGAGTAGGCCATCTATTATCTTAGCAAGAAGTTCACATCTTGTGAGGTTAAGTACACTCACCTTGATAGGACATGTTGCGCCCTAACTTGGGTAGCACAGAAGTTGAAGCACTATTTGTCATCTTACACTACTTACCTCATCTCTCGTTTGGATCCGTTAAAGTATATCTTTCAGAAACCTATGCCTACAGGGAGGCTCGCAAAGTGGCAAATCTTGCTCACAGAATTTGACATCGTCTATATGACTAGGATTGCAATGAAAGCCCAGGCATTGGCCAATCATTTGGCTGAGAACCCAGTGGATGAAGAATATGAACCTCTGAAGACTTACTTCCCTGACGAAGAAGTCATGCATATTGATGAATTGGAACAAATTGAAAAGCCAGTATGGAAACTTTTCTTTAATGGGACTGCTAACATGAAAGGCGTTGGGATAGGAGCGGTACTTGTTTCTGGAATAGGGCATCACTACCCTGTTACGGCTCAGCTTCGGTTCTACTGTACTAACAACATGGCTGGGTATGAGGCATGCATTTTGGGTTTGAGGATGGCTGTGGATATGGGTGTCCAGGAAGTCTTGGTCTTGGGTGACTCGGACCTCCTGGTGCACCAGATTAAGGGAGAATGGGAAACATGAGATTTAAAACTCATATTGTACCGACAGTGCTTACAGGATCTTTGTCAACGGTTCCAATCAATAGAGTTCAGGCATATTCCAAGGATTCACAAAGAGGTCGCCGATGCTTTGGCTACTCTGGCGTCAATGTTGCACCATCCCGATAAGGCTTATATGGACCCTTTGCAGATTCAGATCCACGATCAGCATGCTTACTGTAATGTGGTGGAAGAAGAGCTCGATGGGGAGCCTTGGTTTCATGATATCAAGGAATACATCAGGATGGGGGTGTATCCAGTGCAAGCCACAGGTGATCAAAAGAGAACAATTAGGCGGTTAGCAAGCGGTTTTTTCTTCAGCGGAGGGGTTCTGTACAAAAGGACTCTAGATCTTGGGCTACTGAGATGCATAGATGCTAGGCAGGCTACAACTATTATGACCGAAGTACATTCTGGAGTCTGTGGACCGCATATGAGCGGATATGTTCTGGCAAAGAAGATTCTTTGAGTAGGTTATTACTGGCTCACCATGGAGCGAGATTGCATCAGTTTCGTGCGCAAATGTCGTCAATGCCAAGTACACGGAGATTCAATTCATTCTCCGCCATCTGAATTGCATACAATGTCCGCACCATGGCCCTTTGTCGCTTGAGGGATGGATGTCATTGGACCAATTGAGCATCAGCATCAAACGGGCACAGGTTCATTCTGGTGGCCATAGACTATTTCACCAAGTGGGTAGAGGCTAAAACATTCAAGTCTGTAACCAAGAAGGCGGTGGTTGATTTTGTGCACTTAAATATCATTTGCCGGTTTGGGATATCAAAGGTGATCATTACAGACAATGGGGCTAATCTCAATAGTCATCTGATGAAAGAGGTGTGTCAACAGTTTAAGATTACACATCGCAATTCCACCCCATATCGCCCTAAGGCGAATGGAGCAGTCGAGGCAGCCAACAAGAACATAAAGAAGATACTTCGGAAAATGGTGGAAGGGTCCATCCAATGACATGAGACGTTGCCTTTTGCATTGTTGGGTTATCGCACTACTGTTTGTACTTCAGTAGGGGCAACTCCTTATTTGTTGGTATATGGCACGGAAGCAGTGATACCCACGGAAATTGAAATTCCATCCCTTCGGATTGTTGCAGAAGCCAAAATTGACGATGATGAGTGGGTTAAAACCCGCCTGGAACAATTGAGTTTGATTGATGAGAAAGGATTAGCAGCAGTGTATCATGGCTAGTTGTATCAATAGAGAATGACAAGAGCATATAATAAGAAGGTGCATCCACGGAAGTTTGAAGTGGGTCAGTTAGTATTGAAACACATTCTTCCTCATCAGGCTGAATCCAAAGGCAAGTTCTCCCAAACTGGCAGGGGTCGTTCGTCGTAACGATGGTGATTTATATCTAACAAATATAGAAGGCAAATATGTAAATGGCTATCAATTCTGATGCAGTCAAAAGATATTATGAATTAATTCTTTGGTTAAATTGTATTTTCTTGGACTTAGCATATTTTGAAGATTGGAATGACGAAGGAATTTTGTTCTGCTATCTAAACACTTTATCCTTTGTTACCCCCTTTGAGCCTTATTTACTTCCTTCGTATCCCTCTTTTGGAATCAGTAGCAAAGATCAGAAACACAAGCGCGAAAGATAAGTAAAGGAAAAGAAAGAGAAGAAAAGATGAAAATTGGAAAAAAAGAAGGAAAAAAAAAGAAAAAAGAAAGAAGAAGAAGAAAAAAGAGGGAAAAGAACAAAGGAAAACAACAAAATGACAAAAAGAGAAAAAGGAAAAAAAAGAAGAAGAGAGAGAGAAAAAGTACAAAAACGAAGCAATTCATATCACATGAACTACGTTTGACCTGATTCCTTTTAAGGATACGTAGGCAGCCTCACGGTTCGATCCCATCAAAATAAAAATTCAAAAGTCCCCAAGTAAGAAACTGGGGCAGAAGTTGTGGTTGTTGTAGGAAATCTGATTCCAAAAGTGGTAATTTTGAACTCATTTGGATTGTTTTGAGCCTTTGATACCATTTCATTCTAACCCTATCCAAAAGCCCACGTTACGGTCCAAAGAAAGACCTTCAGATCAGTCTTCGAGAGATGTCAAATCGAGTAAGTAGAAGCGATTCATATCAGGGGCAACACTCTAGTCCAAGCAGGAAAATCAAAATGAGAGAGTCTTATTGGTGAAAACCCTCACGGGCACCATAAGGCGATGAGATCTAAGAGAAACCAAAAATGAGAGAGTCTTATTGGTGAAAACCCTTACGGGCACCTTGAAGCGAAAGTGAGTTGAGAGATAAACAAATGAGAGAGGCTTGTTGGTGAAAACCCTTCAGGGCACCGCAGGCCGAACAAGGTCATGTTTTTGGTGAAGAAATCAGGTTATGGAAATTTCGGGTCAACAAGTATGGCAATTGAAAGTTGATTGGTTGGACAGATTGGGCCGATTAATCCGAAATGCATGTTATGATCATTGGTGCCAGCTGCTCCACTCAGATAAGTCCCTTTTCTTTTTCCCTTCAGAAAGTCTTCCCGCTTTGGATTTTTCTTATCCTTTCTGAAAGTCATTGCATTTCATTTATTTTGGGTTTATTTCTCTAAAATGTTACCAATGTCAGTTCTTTTTAAGTAAATAAGAAGGAATTTCAAAGCTTACTACCAACTTACAAAGTTGCACAAGGCGCAGGGTAGACAAGGCATTGCTAGAGGTAGTATGATGTGAAATGGGGTATAAAAGGTCAAGCGGAAGTTCCATCGGTGAAATGGTTTAGTAATTTTGTGGGAAATGCAGAGAGTCAAACAGATGGGTTAGAGATGGCACACAACAGTTTGGGTATAGAACACTCGGGTCATCCAAGGTCATGGGGGGTTTGAAAGTCAGCCGGGAAGTCAAACGGTTCTTAGCCAGTCAGAGGAAGACAATCAAAACAAAGCACGGCAGTGGAGAGACCTTCAGCAAAGAATTCCATCAACTAACCACCATATTTTTAAACTGACAAGATTTCTCTTTGATTGAAATAAGGGAAGGAAATTTTGGTTGTTTCGGAGAAATCCTCCGCAGGGGAAAGCCAAGCACCAGATAGGTTTGACGTTTGATTTTCAGGACGCTCCTGGATAATGGGATTTAGTTTTAAGTTTTCAGGACCTTCCTGAATAATGAGACTTAGTTTTAAGATTTCAACTAGATAACAACATTTAGCGTAAGTTCTGTCGTAGGGTAGTATAATTCAACCATAACAGTTGTCACTCTTAAGATAAGATTTGACGTTTGATTTTCAGGACCTTCCTGGATAATGGGATTTAGTTTTAAGTTTTCAGGACCCTCCTGAATAATAGGATCTAATTTTTTGTTGTCAGGACCCTCCTGAATAATGGGACTTAGTTTTAAGATTTCAATTAGATAACAACATTTAGCGTAAGTTCTGCCATAGGGTAGTATAATTCAATCGTAAAAGTTGTCACTCTTAAGATAAGATTTGACGTTTGATTTTTAGGACCCTCCTGGATAATGGGATTTAGTTTTAAGTTTTCAGGACCCTCCTGTATAATGGGATTTAATTTTTGTTGTCAGGACCCTCCTGGATAATGGAATTTAATTTTTTATTGTCAGGACCCTCATGGATAATGAAATTTAGTTTTAAGTTGTCAGGACCATTCTGGATAATGGGATTTAGTTTTAAGTTTTCAGGACCCTCCTAGATAATGGGAGTTCATTTTTTGTTGTCAGGACCCTCCTAGATAATGGAATTTAATTTTTTGTTTCAGGACCCTCCTAGATAGTGGAATTTAGTTTTAAGTTTTCAGGACCTTCCTGGATAATGAGATTTAATTTTTTGTTGTCAGGACCCTCCTGGATAATGGAATTTAATTTTTTATTGTCAGGACCCTCCTGGATAATGAAATTTAGTTTTATGTTTTCAGGACCCTCCTGGATAATGGAATTTAATTTTTTATTGTCAGGACCCTCCTGAATAATGGGACTTAGTTTTAAGATTTCAATTAGATAACAACATATAGCGTAAGTTCTACCGTATGGTAGTATAATTCAACCGTAAAAGTTTTTACTCTTAAGATAAGATTTGTCGTTTGATTTTCAAGACCCTCCTGGATAATGGGATTTAGTTTTACATTTTCAGGACCCTTCTAGATAATGGGATTTAATTTATTGTTGTCAGGACCCTCCTGGATAATGGAATTTAATATTTTGTTTTCAGGACCCTCCTGGATAATGGAATTTAGTTTTAAGTTGTCAGACCCTCCTGAATAATGGGATTTAGTTTTAAGTTTTCAGGACCCTCCTGGATAATGGGAGTTAATTTTTGTTGTCAGGACTCTCCTGGATAATGGAATTTAATTTTTTGTTGTCAGGACCCTCCTGGATAATGAAATTTAGTTTTAAGTTGTCAAGACCCTCCTGGATAATGGGATTTAGTTTTAAGTTGTCAGGACCCTCCTGGATAATGGGAGTTAATTTTTGTTGTCAGGACCCTCCTGGATAATTGAATTTAATTTTTTGTTGTCAGGACCCTCCTGTATAATGAGATTTAATTTTCTGTTGTCAGGACATTCCTGGATAATGGAATTTAATTTTTTGTTGTCAAGACCCTCCTGGATAATGGAATTTTGTTTTAAGTTGTCAGGACCCTTTTGGATAATTGGATTTAGTTTTAAGTATTTTGGACCCTCATAGATAATGAGATTTTGCATAAGTTTTACCTTTAGGAAATAGAATTTAGCATATCAAGTTCAGCAATTAGGCGCTTACCTGGAGAACAAGGGAATGCACTTTCAAGTTCAGCAATCAGGCGCCCACCTGGAGAACAAGGGAATACATTTTCAAGTTTCGGTAATCAGGCGCCCACCTGGAGAACAAGGGAATACATTTTCAAGTTCAGCAATCAGGCGCCCACCTGGAGAACAAGGGAATACATTTTCAAGTTCAGTAATCAGGTGCCCACCTGGAGAACAAGGGAATACATTTTCAAGTTTCGGTAATCAGGCACCCACCTGGAGAACAATGGAATACATTTCAAGTTCAGCAATCAGGCGCCCACCTGGAGAACAAAGGAATGTATTTCAAGTTTTGGTAATCAGGCGCCCACCTAGAGAACAAGGGAATACATTTTCAAGTTCAGCAATCAGGCGCTCACCTGGAGAACAAGGGAGTACAATTCAAGTTTTAGCTTTCAAGTTCTTACTGATATTTGGTAACATGATTTAGTTTACAATCACACATGTGCCCAGCAACCAAACTGGGGCAGTTTTGTTTTTTGTTTTTGTCTATTTTTGTTGAAATCAGGCGCCCACGTGGAGAACAAGGGAATACATTTCAAGTTCAGCAATCAGGCGCCCACCTGGAGAACAAGGGAATACATTTCCAGTTCAGCAATCAGGAGCCCACTTGGAGAACAAGGGAATACATTCACGTTTCAGCAAGCGGGTGTCCACCAGGAGAAAGGGAAACATCTCAGATTTCAATTCAAGGCGGCAACAAGGGGATTCCACCGGGAGAATACAAGTCAACAAGGCAACAAGAACCACAAGAGCAAGTTTGAAGATATAGATAGGATTTTGTAATGTATAGATCATAGTCTAGTCTAGCTTCTTATTTACTTTATCATGGTGTAATAAGGGGATTCAGTAAGCTAGCAGCAGCAGTAACAATAACAGTGAAATCACAGCTTCATGGTAGTCCCAGCTACCAGACATTCCTGAACTACACTGACCTGATTCCTTTTTAGCCAAGGATATGTAGGCAACCTCGGAAGTAGGGTGCGGTCAAATCTTTCAAAAATGCTTCACACAGAGTATTCAAACGCGCAAAAATCGCTCGTATACGCTCACTTTATCTTTGCATGAAAACTCTGCGTATTTCCGAGCAAAGAGGGGCAGTTGTGAGCACGTGATTTTATCCCTATATGAATTACTCCTACGAATTCAAAACAAAATAATTTGTTTCCATTGTTTGCAATTTTGTGGATTTTTGTGGCATTTTCTGTCAATTGTTTGCATTTGTCTGTGCATGTTTATTCTATTTAATTAATGAAAATATTAAAATATGTTGCATTTGCATTTAGGATTTAACTTTGCACTTTTTGAATTAAGTAGTAAATTAGTTATTTTATAAGAATTGGAAAATCACAAAATAGTTATTTTTGCACTTTTAATTTTAGTTTTTGAACTTTGGTAGTTTTTCCTTTAATTTGGTTTTAATTAATTGTGGTAATTATTAGTTAGAGTTAATTAATTCAATGTTGTAGGGTTAATTTGATTTAGGATTTAGTTTGGGTTTTATTTTATTTTTTATTTGAAAAAAAATTTTAATTAACAAAGTTTGAAAAAATGAAGAATCAGTTTTGGGCCATTTTTATTTTAACTCACCTTAATTCCAGCCCAAACCCTTCTTCTTCCTTATAAAATCACGCCCAACCCAAACCCAGGCCCCAACCCGGTCCAGCCCCACTTTCCAACCAATCGACGTCGTTTGCCCCCCATGGATCCTAGCCATTAATCTCCATTGATCCAACGGTTGGGAAGTAGCCTCCCCAGGCTATTTAAATGTCCGAACAAACCCCACCCCTCTCATAAAACCCCCATCTCGTCTATCTCCCACCTTTGTCTCTTCAGAGTCCAAACATAAACCCTAACCCACCGTCCTTAATTCCCATCGCCTTAACCCGGCGACGCAACCTCCGTTCACCACCAAAATTACACCCCATGACCACCAAGTCCCTCTCATTCCAAATCCCTAACCACTTGATTTTGAATCATCCTAGAGCCTCTCGAATTTCAGATCGAAGCTTAACCTTAAATCCCAAAAAGAGTTGATTATCAAGGTTTTGATATTTTGAGGTTGAAATGGACTTTAATCTGAAAACACACGATTGAAGTCTATCTCGGCCAAAAGTAGGGGATTCTTTTGAAAAGTTATTTCAAACTTGGGTTCGTTTGGCTTAGTGGGTAAGTCCAGTTCTCCCGAACCCAAAAGTAGTGGTCTTGAGTCGTTGGGTCCAATGGACCCATGAATTTTCTGAGGGTAATTAACATGGCTCAGAGGGTTATTTTGGGTAATTGGCTAGGGGAATATTTTCTGAGTCCTTGCCTATAAAGACAAGTTTTCTTGCCTTTCAAGGAAGAAAGGAAGAGATAAAAATTTCTGCAAAATTGAAACGACTGAAAATTGTGGAAGCACACTGATTTCTCTACATTTTTTGTGAAAGATTGTTCAAAATTCTGATTAGTTTGAAATTTCTGATCCTCTTCATTAGTTAGAATCTCTTTGAAACTTCTAATTCTGCACCTGGGTTGAAGATGGTTTGATTTTGGGATTCTGAAAGTTGGGTTTGAGCTTGTTTTGCGCGGAATACTATCTAGTTACTGTTTCAGTTCGAATTCCTGGGTTTTTGGCTGATTTCAACACTGTTTCATTGCTGTCTTGCTGCTTATTGCCTACTGATTTCTGCACTTCTCTTGTTTCTCCTTTCCTTTCCATGTATTTTCGGCACTATGGATATCACATGAGTGCAATTTGAAGTTTAGATCTGGAATGTGATGAAATCTGATGCTATTTGTTATTGAGCTTCATTTCTCCTTCTTTCAACTTCATGCACAACATGTAATACTTAGCTTTAGAAAGATTCAGATTAGTATATTTATCAATGAATAGAATGAAATCAAAATCTAGAAGATGTTAGTTTATTAAGTATTGTCCTCTTACGTTTTATCAAACTCTGTAGTCAATTTGGATTTCTTTGTCTTGTTTGCTCATTTCTATCTTTATCTATTGAAATCTGGTTTGTACTAGTGGATAAATTTTGAGTTTAGCTCTTTTGGTTTACATGAGTTAACATCGAAATAGTTTCAGTCAAGTTGTATGTGTTACATCTGTGTTAGTTCAGCTGAAGTTAGTGGTTTGTTTGGTGTTGATTTCTTGATTGTGAGCTTTACCAATAAAGGCTGAAATATAACCTCTCTTTTGGAGTACATATCAGTAAATGTTCTCCTTTTCCCTGTTATTTTAAGGATAGGAATGATGTTGGTTATAAGTGACAATGGTAATGAATGATAGATAACAAAAGGGATCATTGTATGATTAGAGATCAATTGACGTTAAATATTCTTTTGCATTTGTGTAAAAGACGATCAATATTTGTTTCAATTCTTATGCAACAATATATTTTGCAACTATGAATTTGAATGCCTTGATGTTTTGTGCCATGTGATGACTCGATCTTGAATCTCTAGTTTGCTAAAGCTGGTCCATTCTCTAGCTTGGGCTCTCTTTTTGGGCCCGGCGTAGAATGTGATATTAGCGTTTTTAGGCAGTCTTGCACTTTGTATGCTATTGGGCCTCACGCTATTCCTAGGTATTTACGTACACCGTATCTCATTTTATTGTGAGTCCACCGTTTAATGAATTAAGTTTGAACTCTTAAGCACAAGGGTAATTTGAAGTCCTTTAGGTTTTTCCTTAATCAACTATTCCCTTTAAAATTGGGAATGAGGTGCGCCGTGCCAAATAAAATCATAAAATGCACGGCCCTCACTTAATTAATTTTGTTTATCCTTAGAAATCGAGGCGTACCATTTAGCGAATTTTCATGGCCCTCGCAAAGTTGCAAATTTGCAGTTGTTTTAGGTCTGTTAACAATTTACCCTCCTAAACTCGGGTGCACATTTGTGTGACCCAAATCCAAATCTCAATAACGTTAAACAAAATGTGTCATGGATCGCGGGTGCATTTATTGACGTGGTTCAAGATGCTTTTTAGATGATGTTGAATCTTCCTAAAATGTAATTAAATAAAAGCGGTTATAAAGTTTAAAATTGCACCATAGGTTAAAACATGTACTAAAATCAGTAAATAGGCCAATTATAACAGTTGAGCAACCGTGCTAGAACCACAGAATTCGGGAATGCCTAACACCTTCTCTCGGGTTAATAGAATTTCTTACCCGGATTTCTGTGTTCGCGAACTGTAATACAGAGTCAATCTTTTCCTCGATTTGGGATTTGAACCGGTGACTTGAGACACCATAAAATTATCCCAAGTGGCAACTCTGAATTTAATAAACAAATAATCCCGTTTCGATTGTCATCTTAAGTTAGAAAAAACTCCCTCATACCCTTACGGGGGTGTAGGAAAAAAGAGGTGTGACAATATGTTGTTGCTGCATCTTGTTGTGCTCAATTGTTATGGATCAAATAGCAGCTGGTAGATATTGGCATTGAAGTTGGTTGCATTCCTATATTCTGTGATTATATTAGTGCTATAAGTATGACAAAGAACCTTGTTCATCATAAGAGGACTAAGCATATAGATATTAGACACCACTTCTTAAGAGATAACTATGAGAAAGGATTGATTTCCATAGAATTCTGTGCTACAGATAATCAAATTGCTAACATCTTCACTAAAGCACTGAGTAGAGAAAACTTTGAGAGGAACAAGTCGGAATTAGGGATGATTAAGATCACCTAATAGGTCCAGCTTAGAATGCACAATGAAAAAAAAAATTGGCTAGGAATTCTGAACTTGTGTAAATATCTAGATTAATTCTTACTCAGCTTTATACTTTAATTAGTATACTCCTGTGACATGTGTTTATATGACTCACTGATCTCTTATAAAACTTTTTCTATTATGGTATTTGAGGCATGTTCAAGAGAGTTCTAAATGAAGAACCTAGTTCATCAGTATGGGTTCATATGAAAGCTCAGGTATGGTTTCTATACTCTTCACAATTAAAAAGATTAATAATTCAATCATGAGCAGAAGTCCTATACTTGTCAAATTCCTAGAAAATTCTATCCGTTAGCATTGAACCAGTTCCGTCCACCTAGAACTCTAAACCATAAATTTTGCCTATTATCTATGGAAGCCAAATAGATCATTCAAAATCTGGAATTTCAGGTTGATTAGACTCCTATTTGACCACTGCAAAAGGCTGTCGTTACTTATTAAATGTGTAATTCCTTTAAATACACATCTTTTTCTACAAACTTCATCATAACTCCAAACCGTCAAAAACACTTCTTCACTTTCACTTGCCCCTCTTCTAAAAAATTCCCAGATTCTCTCAAGAAACCAACAATCATGTCTAACCCACAAGAAAATCCTGTAACTCCTCCACCATCATCTCCCTCAAATTCATCCTAATCTACTCTACCCAGTGTATCCTCAAAACCTAGACTACGAAGGGTGAAAATGCTTGCTCGAAAGATTGTAGCATCTGGGGCTCTGTGTAAGGCTTTAAATAAAAGGTTGAAAGCAAGCCAAGTGAAAGAAAGCCAAGCTCCAAATTCCGACTCCAGCTCTGAGTCTGAATCCTATCATTCCGCAACTGAGGGGGAATTACATGGGTCTTCTGACTCTGGAAAGATTCAAGAATCTCCTTCTGAGGTAAGTTCATATGTGATTGAAAACCTAGAGACTAGGTTTGTTCTGGTTGGACCAATTAGAGATGTTGAAGTGCCTGAGAAACGTAGGAGTGGAGGTAAAAATAATTTTGAAAAAGAAAAAGAGAGAGGGTGCATGTGGTGAAGAGAGGAAAATTGGGAAAATTATAGTGCTTTCCATTTGTGGGGTTGAACATGAAAGGGTAGAAGAGAGTGGCATGAAGTCAAGGGGAAGTGGTTCTGGGGAAGCTGCTGAGGGGTTGGTTCACCTGAGCACACGAAGAGATGAACCTGTTTCATCTACTGAAGAGACCCTAGCTGATCTACTGAAAAAGGTTGGGGCAAGCTATGACCTAAAGAAACGAATAATTCCCACAACAAAAGCCCCAAATGTTCCTAAGCCTTCCAAAAAAAGAAAGGCTTCATCTCCAACACCTACTGCCTCCTCATTTCCGAGGGGTAGAGCCACAAGAAACAGGGTAAAACAGAGTGAAGCTAATCTACAAAGGGCCTTAGAAGAAAGTAAGAAAAAGAAAAAAGATAAAGGAAATGGAAAGATTGCCGAATCCTCAGAGGCTATTGAGGAAGAGGAGATGGAACTAGTCCATCAATAAAGGGGTACAACAGTGGAGGTTCCTACAACTAAGCCTAAAAAGCCAAAACCTCTTCTAAGAAGTCTTCCTCTGTGCCTGTGGTTGCTGAACCCACACTAGCCAAGAGGACAAGATCTGCAGTGAAAACCAAATAATCAAAAGTTTCTGATGATGATGACTAGAGTGGAGAAGAAGAAGAAAATGATTCTAGGAAGAAACAGGACAAACTTGCCATTTTTGGCAGAAGAAAATTTTTAAAGGGTAGATTGTTGAAGGACCTGGTGGAACCAGGAGTGATGAGATTGGTGGATGCTTTAGCTGCTCAGGGATGGAAAGACATGGTCGTTCATATGGATGGTAGGCTAGCCAGAAATGAGCTGATTGAATTTATAGCCAATGCTGCTGTTAAGGATAGAGTCGTTAGTAGCCTGGTGAAAGGAGTTCAAGTGCAGTTTGATGCAGAGAAACTGTGAGAGATCCTAGACATACCCTCTGAAGGGTTCGATGACTATACAAGGCAAAGGTGGCCATGCCTGGACTCCCTCCCTACTGCCCTTGAAATCACCAAGAGGTTTTATGATTCAAAAGAGGTGATTGAAGCCAGGGTTGTGCAGAAAAGTGAAAATAGGTCTGAGCACAAGGTTGTGTTTAAATTTGTCAACAAGTGCTTATTGCCCAGACATGAGAGAAGGCACACTGCTAACTACATGGATATGATTCTTGTGGAGTGCCTGGAGAGAGGAAAGCAAATAAACTGGCCTGCCTTCATTATCAAACTGCTAGACAGGGTCATAAATGGCTCCAAAGCTCATGCTACTCCATATGGCTTCATTCTGACCACAGTTCTGGACAGGCTAAATGTGCCTCTAAAGAAATGGGAAATGGCTTCGAGCAAGGAACAATTTATCATCAAAACTCTTCTTGCCTGTGACTATTCAGTCAATGCCATCCCCGTTTAACCTGGTTCATCCTAGAAGACACCTATCAACAACGAAGTTAGGACTCTGGTTCAGGAATGTGCAGCCAAGGATGCTGAAATTGCCATGCTCAAGGCTCGTGTGGTTTAAGTGGAAACTGAGAGGGATGGTCTCAGAACTGAGCTTGCCAAAGAAAAGGAGAAGAATGATGGAATTCTTCAGAACATGTTGAATCTTCTCCAAACTCAAACCCAACCCTCCAGTTCCTCCAAGCCTTAGGATTCCTAGCTTTTGTCTCTTGAACTTGTTCAGTACCCCTAGTGACCCAGATTATGGATTGTTTTGTTTTTTGCTCATAGTTTGAATGTTTTTTTTCTTTATGTGGATTGTAGGTGCCAACATATCTCTATCAATGATAACTGCTGTTTTCTCTTGTTCAATGATTAATCTGTCCTTGATAGTTTAAATATGTTTGTTTGATTACTGATGATTGCACCATGATTGCACTTGCAGTTGCCCCAGTGGCCATGAGTACTTATTAAAATCTGGGTATCACACTTCGTATGCAACTTTTCGATGATGCCAAAAGGGGAAAGAGATATTGTGCTTTACACATTCTGAAAATTAGTGATATTTATAACCTAATTAACCTGGTCCTTGATGACAAGTAAATTTTCTAAGTTTAGTATTGATAGTTAACATGAGTTCATACAGGATTCAAATTAGTAAAAAGCATAGAGTTTGTCATCATCAAAAAGGGGGAATTTGTTGGCCCAAGAACAGGTGAAGTTTTGAAGAATGACAAATGAAGTCAGTCATCGACCAGGTCCATCTTTTGAAGCACAGTCATGATTAATCTATGCATGTGAGATGCACGTGAAGGAGATAAGTCCTACTGATCAAGCAACAATATCTCCTGATTTGATCGAAAAGGTTGCATATTAGATAAGGGGAGAAAGTCTCCTTATATGAAGAGAACACGATCTAGGATAAAGATAGTGTTAGAGTTTGAGATCATCATGAACTCTTATATGATAGAAGTTCAACAATTGAATCCCGATCAAACTCTGATTACTAACCTATTAAATGATAGTGATTGTTCTCTTTTACAGGTATTGCACATACGCAGAAGTGAAACTAAATTGAGAGCAAAAAGCAAGGCGATTTTGCAAGCAATTTATGTGTGATTTGAGTGTGCGCTCCTGAAGCTACTTGAACGAGATAGAAGAACCAGTTCTATTATGTCTATCTATTACTCTAGTTCAATTGTAGTAGGTAGTTTAAAGTTGTACTTTTCAGCTTTCGTAGAAGCAATTGTATTAGGTACCTAGAGTATTAAAGTTATAGCTAACTTGAAGTTGTCGTAACAGTTGAGGCTGTGTGCCACAACGGGATTAGAGTTAATCCTTAGGTTTGCAAAGAGTTTTTGTAAATGCTATTTTGACTCTGTGATTTTAGTGGAAGTTTGGGAAAATCCTGCAGAGTAGTAGGTCGTGGTTTTTTCACCTTTGAGCCAGGTGTTTTCCACGTAAAAATCTTTGTGTTCTTTATTTTATGTACTTATTATTCCGCAAACAGTAATAATTAGAATACCTAGAAGAACCAGATTCTTCTATAGCGAAAATTACGTACCACAAAAATCACCCCCCCTCTTTTGTGGTATTGATGCTTAAAACATCACCAGGGCAAATGGGAAGCGAAACATCAAGGTATGCGCATTTGCTGTTTGAGATGACATCTTTCTCTTTCTTATGTAATGGCTTCGCCATTGTAGGTATCTGGCAGTTCCTTGGGGTGAGGATGTGTCTCTCCGGAGAGGGGGAGGAGTCGTCGACCTTTGAGCTAAGGGACGACAGTGATAAACAGGATTTACACTCGTAGTGCGATGGAGCTTTTAGCGGGGCTAAACGGGCCCGTGTCTTCGAGGAGAGAGCATCGCCTAAGCCTATTGTTCATGTGTAGGCGATTAGGAATGTAAGAGAATTATCACTTATCGCGCAATGCAAAACACTTAGAATTGGTTTTTTAAAATGTTTTATACCTAAATGCGGAAATGTAAACTAACCTAGAAAGCAAGTAAAATGATCAATGACTACAAATATGGATGCATCGGGAATTACACTCAAGTAACGATCCAATGTATTTCCTGATTTTACAAATATGAGCTAGTTTATATTAATTAGCCACAGATAATAATTCTTAATTAGCTTCTTCTGAAGACTAACAAGACTTCTTAATTGAATTATCCCTAAAACAATTAAGAGATTAAGCACACCTGGAGTGTCTACAAGTAGTTCAATCCTATCCCTAGGTAGAATCTATAAAATGTGGGTTAAAACCTCAAGTTCTTGTTAATTAATTTTTCTCAAGCCCAAATTATCTTCTCCAAAATTAATTCGGAGTTAACGGGCGAGTCCTAGGGTTAGCTAACCACTTTGGAAACATTAAAGAACAAGAATAATTAAATAAACAACAACTCACTTCATAAAAAGATAAAAATCATTCAATACATAAGCACAACAAGGTATTTAATCCACACTTTAAACATGAATATTTCCATAAACAAGATTCAAGTGTTGGATAAAATACTACACACGTTAAATATTCAATACGAAGAAAGGAAATGAAGAAATAAACATAAATGGGTAAGAAATCCTTAACCACAAGCTTGAAATTTTCAAAACTCAAGTGTGTGTGCAAACCCTAGCTTCAAGACTTGTTCTCTCTAGCCCTAAGTATTGAAAATAAGCCAAAGATCCCTTACAAATAAGCCTAGTCGGGTATTAAATCGTTTGGGGCCAAAAAATGAGAAATTTCAGAATTGCCCAGGCCTGAAGCTCGATTCGCGCATTTGCGAACAAAGGTTCGCAATTGTGAAGTATGGCTATGCTGTACACTTTCGCATTTGCGAAGAGGATTTTGCATTTGCGAAGTTTGATTCCCTGGTTGACTTTGCATTTGCGAAGTTGTTTTCGTATTTGCGATTACTTCCTAGATCATGTTCCTTCGCGATTCCCATACTTCCCTCGCAATACCCAAGCCTGTAATCTTCACAATTCCCAAACTTATCTCGCAATTGCGACCACTGAGGGCATTTCCTAGATTTTTCTCTTTTTAGCTTCTTTTTGACTTGTTTTACTTGGTTTCTTCAACATCACTTCCAAATCACATAGAACCTATAATATATAAGTAAATGACATTAATTACATGATTTTATCATATCAATCATAGCAAAAATACAAGCTTAAAGACAAGATAAGTTAGTAAAATACCAACTTATCAAACCCCCAAACTTAAACTATTGCTTGTCCTCAAGCAATGAAAACGACAAAATCTCCCCCCAAGTATTTAACTCAACATTGCATCCTTATCATGCTAAGCCAAAAAGGTCTATTATAAGTACAAATACATGACTTCGATTGGTACAAAAAATTAAACCAATGCATATGAATTGCCGAACACTTTTCATGAACTTCATTACATTTCAAATACCTAAGCACTATGCAAATCAAAGTAGCAAATCAAGTCATGACACTAAAGCTTCAAAAATTGCCTCTCTATCACATTTATCATTCTTTGGTCACTTCTTCCAATTGAAAATGGGATTAAATTCACAACTCAAGTATCATGTACCCTCACATTTAAGAGAGGATCCCAGACTCATAAATCTTAACTCAAAACAAAAATGGGACATCAAATGGAAAGAATTAACTCTCTCTCAAAAGATGTTCAAATGCATACAAGTACTACCATAGGCTTGCCCTTCATGTATTCCTCCACTAATATAGACAACTTGGTTCAAATCAATTAGGACTTAAAGGGTTGTAGTTTAGGCTTTTGCATAAGGTGGGGCTCAATTTTGGTTAGAGTGACTCAAAACCTCCCCAAGCACTACAAAATTTACAATCAACGTCCACTTCCTTCGAAAATATTCTCCATCCTTTCTTCACTTTTCATTCCACACCTAGTCTTCCTTTTATTCACATTTTTGTCACTTTATTCTATATATATATTTTTTTTTATTTTCTTTCTTTTTCAAAATCAAGGAATATATATATATATATATATATATATATATATATATATATATATATATATATATATATATTTTTTTTTTCTACCTTCCACCTTTTTAAGCAACTTTCATATCACAACTTTTCCAACCTTCACCCCCAAACTTAGGCTTTTAGCCTATGTTTACACTTTCAAAGTACTTAGGGAGGTAGGGTTCCAAAAGCTAGATCAATAAAGAACAAAGGCATAAAGTTTGTAACATGGTTGCCAAAGAACAAGGTTAAAGGCTCAAAATGGGCTGACTAGCGAAAATATTCAAAGGTAGGAAATTTAAGGAACAATAGCGGTCCAAGGAAGGCCTAATATCATTTTTCAAACTAAGTTAGTCTATAATTTCACCTTAAAGCACATTGCGGGCAAGTTCAAGACTACAAGTAATGAAAAAGAACTCACAATAAATCTCACCACTCATGGCACATGAACACTCAAGTGGAATACAAATCCAAAATCCAATTAAAACCAATGACTCAAAGAGGTTGCATACAGCATAGGAAGCTATTTAGTGAATCAAAGAGCCAAAATTTGAGTCTAAAAGTCATGACATTTCTACTTCAATTATTTTTTCTTTTTCAACTACCAAAAATTCATATGCCGAGGTTTAAATCATGATGGTACCAAGCAAGCCACAACTTGGTCAATGGGCACAAACTACAACCCAAACCATTTATTCTTCCTAATATTAACATAGCTATATCTAAACTACAAGACTAATTCCCTTAAGAAAGTTGTCTATCTATCCATCATCGGGAAAAGTCGACAAAAATTTACTAGCATTTACCCGGTTTAAGAAGAAAATTGGCATCCTTGGAAAAAGAACCGTAGTATAAAGAAAACCAAGGATATCGTCACTAACATAAAACATACTATATAAAAAAAAATTAGAAGCAAATAACCAAAATTAAGGAGTTAAAAAAACATCAAGTAACTAAAACATACTCCTAAACATAATAATATCACACATCATATGAAAATATACTAACAACAAAATGAAAGAAACTACAGTACCAATTTGCCAGAACAACAGTTATACAAGAAGCCACCCTAACTAAAGATGTTGCAATGTCCCAATGCAACAAAACATGATAGAGTAAAATGGTGAAAAGTGCTCCCTGAATACTGCATCAAGTGATCTCCTCTCTGTCTGAGTCAGAATCCTCCTCCTCTCCTTCTTCCTCGGACCAATGAACAGGAACATCATCATCATCTACCGGCCTGGTCGATGGAATCGGGTCCTGAGGCTTTAGGATTTTCCACAGCCCCTTCACACCCTTCCACATGCATGTAAAGAGTTTGTCTCTTTTCTTCTCCTTTTTCTTCGTTTGAGTGTGTGCCTTTTCTAGATTGCCATGGGAACTGCTCAACTCACCATGCTTCTTGGCCATATCAGCGTATGCCTTCTCCAGCGCCGTAAAGTGATCCCCCTGCTTCCTCTGATCTTCAAGGTATTTTGGAACTCTTTCTTTGAAATGTAAGTGGGTCCCTCAGATGTCTCCCCAGGTCCCTGTGGAAGGCCAGCTACTAGCTCACGAATCACTTGCATCTCCTCACTAAGCACATTAAATAGTCCTCCTACAGAGGATGATGGCTGACTACTCGGATCAACCTAAGAAGAAGAACCCATCTCTCTTTTTGCTCTTCACTGCGCCACCCTCTCCTCTCTTCTTCAACAGATTAAGAGGCTTTCCCGGCTCTATCCAATTGTCCTTCGGAGCCTTTTCCACCCCAGCAAGATGGCACGACTCAATGATAAGCGATGGGAATAGCAATGATGGGCTATTCTGCATCCGATACTCCCTCAGTTCATTGATGAAGATTTCACTAACATTTACCTGAATACCATCAAGGATGCAGGTTATCATTTGAGTTCTTGTATCCGGTACATTCCATATATTCGACACAGGGGAGATACGACTGCATATGATGGCCAGCCATCTCTTTGTTTCGGTAGTGAACTCTTTGGATGTGATCCCTCTCTTCTCAGCTGCCCATGGAACATCTACACCCGGGTATAATTTGGACACTAACCACTCCCCTGAAGCACAGTCTTTTGCCCTGAATGGGGCCATGTCGTGGTCTGGTAAATGATAGAAGTGATTCACAGTTTCAGCCCCAAAGTGCACCATTTTGCCTCGAATTCTCATCTTGGGATTTTTTAGCCTGATAGCTGGGAGGTTGGCATAGAATTCCCTCACCCATTGCACATTTGCTCGGCAATGTTAAGGGTCAAAATAGTTCCATCGTATGGCTATTATCCTTTGATAGAACTCGGGAAGACGTTCCTGGACATTGTCTAGCAGTATACCACTTTCCGGGAGCACATTCTTCGAGATCAGGTTTTCAAAGTACCGTTCTTGACATTCCAATGATAATAACCGGTGTTGGTCGAAATTCTGCTCAACATCTAAGGGGTTGTCACTTGCGGATCCTTCAGAGTTAGAGCCCATTTTCAAATTTTAGTACCTACCAACAAATGATAAGAGTGAAAACATGGTATGGCTATGAAGAATAGTGCAAAATGAATCAAATATGCCAAAGGAATGCTCGGACAGTTGAAACTCAGCCATAGAAATTTTAGGATTTTTATATTTTTAATTGTCTGCTCTCTGATATTGCAATTCCCAAGAAATCATCGCAATTGAAATGTTATCAGAGGTGGCATTTGCGAAATATTCCTCGCAATAGCGAAGAACACTGGTGTCTGATAAGCTCGCATTTGTGATGAAAGTTTGGGAATTGCGAAGGATGCTGGGACTTGGGTTTTTCGCAATTGCGACCATTTTTCACAAATGCGAAAGTGCAAATGTGAAAAAGCCTTTGCAATTGCGATTTCATCGTCTCCAACCTTATATTTTTCAGAGAACAGTTTTTTAGCCCTAATGCTTTGGAATCAAAGTCATTTTCAGTGAACCCAATCATTATTTAAGCATAAATCATGCATTAAACTTTATGGACAACCATGAATCAAAAATATCGATGTTTCAACCAAGAATTTCATTCAGACCTTTCATCGATCACATAGAAAGCAAAAAAATTTCACTTCTATTTGACAAGCTTTGAGTACTCAGACTTCCCAAATTTTTTAGCAAAGAACATAATCACACACTCTCAACCAACCTCACCCAGAAACTGATATAAGTTTTGACAAATTTTTGAACAATTTTGGGCAGAGAATGAGACCCATTGGGACTCTAGCATTGCGGAGAATCAAAGAAGAAGAAGAAGACGACGAAGAAGAAGAAAGAGCGATTAAGCTTTCATACCTGGATACTTGCAATTAGGAGTGAGAGTTGATGGATTTTATAGTGGTAAGGGTGAGGGAGACAAAGATTTTAGGGCTTTAGAACTTTTTCTTCAATTTTGTTCAATGATGCACGACCCAGTTTTTACCTCTCTGATGTCGCAATTGCGACACAACCTTCGCAATTGCGAAGGTCAATGAAACCTGCTGTTGTCGCAATTGCGACAAAACCTGGGGAATTGCGATGGGAAAGTTTCGCAAATGTGAAAACTGTTTCGCAAAAGCGAAACCTGCCCTGCATTTTTCAACAGCTACTGGTTTTGGCTCTCCGGGTCACTCCGACCTGCCCAAATCAACTCCAAAAAATCTAAAACTTGGCAGATTAGTTACAAATAATATTCTAAAGCAATTATAAAAAAGAAAATTTCAAAAATGACCAAAAATTTTGAAAAATGATGGGTTGATTCCACAAAGCGCCGCATTTAACGTCGTGGCATGACGCAAGTCAACTTTACCACTTTTCTCACCACTTGGATGATATGAATCGGGCGCCTAGCTTGGAATCAAGCTTGTGACCACGAGCGATGGGGGGGGGGTGGTAAGTTGATGATCAATCCAAGCTTTAAATTTTTCATTTTGCACTTCTTGGCTTTCATGTGAGGGATGTCATTTTGCTTCTTGTTCCCACAAATTTTAAGATGTATGGTTGTTGCCTTTCCTCCTCCCAATCGCTCATTGAATCGTGTAGTTCAATTCCTATATCACCACACAATTCCAATGTTGAAAAATGCTTGGAATGTGACTTCAAACCTCCAACTTGCAATTTTTCCCGGATTTTGACATCCTCTTTTTCCTCCAGACTAGAGTTAATCTCAACTAAATTTTCATTTACACCGGTTGACTCTAATTCCGTAATTTTCTTGGCATCACTAACACTTATGAAGTCGGTTGGCGGATGTTCAATTCTTGAATCCTAAAAGTAAAGCTCACTTTCTTCCTCGGAATTGGACACTTCTTGGCTTCCTTCCATACTCTCAAGTTGGTGGGCGTAGTGAGCCTCAACAAATATTTTCATTTGATCTTCCAAAGTGCAGATGTGTTCATCATTGTATTCCAAGCCTTGTTCAAGTCCTTGAGTGCAAAGTTGTGCTTCTCCTCATTTTCAATAATGGTTTCCAACATGAGAATCATCTTCTCATTTTGAGCATTTGTGAGTTCTTCTTGGTTTTGATCAAGTGACAAGGGAGGATTTTTGGCTTCCATATCTAAGAAAAATTCTTGGCTATCATTAACTTCCGAGGATTTTTGGTCCTCTAAAGCTTCAAGCATTTCTCCCATTTGTGAGTGAAACCTTTAAAGTGCCAAGTCATTTCGGAGACTATTCTCCAAAAGCTCCTCCAAGGAACTTTGTTCTTTGTTTCCTCCTTCAAGTAGGCACTCCAACATGAGCTTGAACTCTTCATTTCGGCCATGCTCAACTTCTTCCATTTTCATAGCCCTATAATTTTCATCACAAAAAGTAGAATCATCATAGCGGGGGATTGGGGAAGGGAATGACAAATAAGCACAATCATACTACTAACCATTTTGAAAACCACACTTATCACAAATACTCCACTCATGGGTTAGAGATTGTGCACACAATCCACCCCCGGGAGAATTTAAATAATTTTGCCACGAGTGTGGTCCTCCACAATAAGGACAAGGGTCATCAAAGTATGAACAACTACCATCCGACCAATTTTCATTAAATGATGCCATTTTTCAAAACTAAGAAAATAAAAAAGAAACAAACAAGAAAAATAAACCAAGGTAGGGAAAATTAATTACACAAATATTCACAAGTTTGGACCAAAGCACTTACGCTTATTTCTCAAACAACCTAAATTACGCTAAATTGTTCCCCGTCAATGGTGCCAAACTTGATGACGTCCAAATCCACTACTAAAAAGTAAATGAACATGGTCGCATGCAATATAATTTACCCAACTATGAGTCGGGGTCGAATCCCACAGAGAATAATGTGTAGGCGATTAGGAATGTAAGAGAATTATCTCTTATCGCGCAATGCCAAACACTTAGAATTGGTTTTTGAAAAATGTTTTATACCTAAATGAGGAAATGTAATATAACCTAGAAAGCAAGTAAAATGATCAATGGCTACAAGTATGGGTGCATCGGGAATTACACTCAACTAACGATCCAATGTATTTCATGATTTTACAAATATGCATGAGTTTATATTAATTAGCCACGTATAATAATTCTTAATTAGCTTCTTCCGAAGACTAACAAGACTTCCTAATTGAATTATCCCTAAAACAATTACTAGATTACGCACACCTGGAATGGTTACAAGTAGTTCAATCCTATCCCTAGGTAGAATCTATAAAATAAGGGTTAAAACCTCAAGTTCTTGTTAATTAATCTTTCCCAAGCCCAAATTATCTTTTCCAAAATTAATTTGGAGTTAATGGGCGAGTCCTAGGGTTAGCTAATCCCTTTGGAAACATTAAAGAACAAGAATAATTAAAGAAACAACAACTCACTTCATAAAAAGATAAATATAAGCACAACAAGGTATTTAATCCACACTTTAAACATGAATATTTCCATAAACAAGATTCAAGTATTGGATAAATTACTACACACTTAAATATTTAATACAAAGCAAGAAAATGAAGAAATAAACATAAATGGATAAGAAATCCTTAACCACAAGCTTGAAATCTTCAAAACCCAAGTGTGTGTGCAAACCCTAGCTTCAAGACTTGTTCTCTCTAGCGCTAAGAACTGAAAATAAGCCAAAGATCCCTTACAAATGAGCCTAGTCGGGTATTAAATGGCTTGGGTCCAAAAAATGTGAAATTCCAGAATAGCCCAAGCCTAAAGCTCGATTCTCGCATTTGCGAACAAAGGTTCGCAATTGCGAAGTATGGTCATACTGTACACTTTCGCATTTGCGAAGAGGATTTCGCATTTGTGAAGTTTGACTCCCTGGTTAACTTCGCATTTGCGATTACTGCCTAGATCTTTATCCTTCGGATTCCCATACATCCCTCGTAATACCCAAGCCTGTAATCTTTGCAATTCTCAGACTTATGTCACAATTGCAACCACTGATGGCATTGCCTAGATTTTTCTCTTTTTAGCTTCTTTTTGACTTGTATTTCTTGGTTTCTTCAACATCACTTCCAAATCGCATAGAACCTGTAATATAGAAGTAAATGGCATTAAATACATGATTTTATAACATCAATCATAGCAAAAATACAAGCTTAAATACAAGATAAGTAGGTAAAATACCAACTTATCACAGGTAACCTCTGGTAGTACGCGTTTTGCCTTTTTAGCCCTCAAGGTTAATCCTTTTGCTTATCTTAGTTGCAGAAAAAGACGGAGGCTCTGGAGTACCTTAGGGGCAAAGCCGACCGAGTTAGGCATGCTTGTGGTGAACTGAGGGCTCAGGTGCAGGCTCAAGCTTTAGAGGAGTAGGGCGCCTTGGCTAAAGTTCCCACCTTCAAGGCCCAAATCCGATTGGCTCGTGACAACGCTTCAGTTCAAGTGGATATGATCACAAAGATCGAGTCCGATCTCTCGAAGGTCAGGGCCGATATAATCGATGTTCGGGCTGAAGTAACATTGAGTCGGACTAAGGCTGATAAGTAGATGACGATTCATTTGAAGGACGCTATTGATGCCCAAGCCGAGTTGAAGTTGGCCCTCGATCGTAAAAAGGATCGAGGAATATGTTCATTGCAGATCCCGAAGAGAGGTACTCGAAGAGATTGGCGCCAGGGGCTTCGTTCTCTCGGAGGAGTTAGCTCGAGCGAGGGCGAAGGAGCGTGATGCTCGGTCACTTTTTGCCGATGTCACAGAGAGCAAAACTGGGGATGGTAGGCCATAGCCTTCTGGAGCGGAGCGTAGACTTCTCCATTTTGTATTTGATATTTGCAGAGCATGTTTGTAAATGGAGAATGCTACTTTTGCGCTTGTAAAAAAGAAAACTTGAAGCTTTATCTCCTTTGTACTGCTTTCTGCATTGCTTTTGACCAGGCGGGCTGGTTTCAGAGTTTGGCAGGAATCCTTATATTTGTAGTACGGCTTCATAGCTCATTAGGCAGGCCCGAAGGCTTTTGTATGCTCGATAGATGCGGTCTTTAGTGCAAGCTGGCGTTATAGCTCTCCTGCTTTGTCCAGCTGTTTCGGGCTGAGTCTCCGAGTCAGTCATTGATTCGAGCTTACCTAACCTTCAATCTCCTATCCCTGCACGGGTGACGATAACGGCTCTTGCGCCTTGCCCTTAGGCATTTGCATTTTAACTATTTTGGGTTCAGTCTCCAAGTCATGTTGCGAATCGACATTTAATTGACCCTCAAGTTTTATGCCTGCATGGGCGGATAAAAATGTCATTCATATGCCTTGGGTCGAAGCGACCTTTTAGGTATGCGGCCCTCAGGCTCGTAAAGTTGGTGACGATGGATATTACGTTGTGCCTTTAGGCATGTATAGTTAACTATTTTGGATCCGGTCTCCGAATCGGGTTATGAATCAAGCTAATTTTAATCCTCAAGTTTTCAATTTTCTTTAGCTGGCAGCAATGGCTCTTACACTTTTGGTCGTTGAGACCTTTTAGTGTGCGGCCCTAAGGCTCATTTGGTTGGAGACAATGTCTCTTACACTTTTTCCAGTAGGCAAATTGTAGGCTTTGTTTTCCTCTCGTTAAGGTCTTTTTGAAATAATTTTGCCTGACCCGTTGTCGGTTTGGGAAGAACCTCGATTTCAAGTCATTAGCGGCGATGTTTGAGCACCTCGGAAGGTTTACCTCGTAGGTTGATAGCTCGAAGCTTTGTGATTTGGAGCTGACATGGTCGAAGCTTGTTTGCCGGTTGAGGGTAGCCTGTTTTAACCGATTCTTTTCGAAGTAGATTCGAAGTAGTGGCCTGAGATTTTGTTGGCGACGGTCGAGCGTCCCCGAGTCGCGTTAATTTGGATGGTGCAGTCGTTTTGACCGTAGTCATATGTGTTTGGACGGAGCCACTTTGATCTCGAGCGATAATTTAGGCGTCTACATTGATGGTATGCCCTTTCGGGAGTGTTACAAATGCGACATATAGCCTAAACTTTGGGATTGAGTTTTATGCCTGTAGTAAGGTCTTACAAAATTTTCAAGCATGTTGAGGTCTTACAGTTTGTCATGCCTGTTGAGGTCTTACAGTTTGTCATGCCTATTGAAGTCTTATAGTTTGTCATAATTATTGATGTCTTACAGTTTTTATTGTTATGTAGAATAGATGTGGATAGACTGAGTCTGCCCGCTCGGGGTCTTACGGCCTCGGGTTTTCCAGTGTATGGCGATTGACGATAGTCTCCGAGTCATCGAGTTTCCTTAGGCTCGAAGGCCGTCATTTGTGAGCTCGAAATTGCCTCGCTGGGGCCTTATAAGCTCGGTGTTCCGACTCGGAGGTCGTACGGGTGCCAAATTGTCGACACTAAATCTCTAAGTATTTCGGGACGTATTCGGTGGAGGGAATCCTTGCCATGAGCATGCTGAAATTTTCTTTTTTGGAGTACGAGATGCTGAAAGATATCTTGAATTGCTTGCCGAAAATACATGTTGTTTCGTTGTTGTGATCTCAGCCCGCACGGGCACGGTTCCTTTGACCGTTTGGCCCGGTACATGATTTCTTATTGGGACCTTGCTTGTCCTTTCCCGGTACAGGGTTGATTGCAAAGAAAATCCGGTAGGCTTGTTGAATCCTTCCCAAGAGGCACGTCGCTCTGCTATGAACCTCGCTGGCGAGACCTTCTTCGGGGTGGAAGTTCGGCAGAGGGAAAAGAGTGTGACGGTTACTGTTAAGGCCTTGGGATCATAGGGTAGAGTTTACACTTTTGGACATCTTGGTCGGGTGTCTTCATGTAGGTTAGTGTAAAATAACGAAGGAGAGGGGTAGTTTTATCTTATCGCGGGTGCGCAGGTGATGTTCCCAGGTCCGATATGTCCCTACCATTTTGGAGTAAGGACTCTAGTATAGCCTTCCACTCTGTTCGACCGGGCTTGGCCGAAAACATAGTTCGCTTATCCTTTGACTCTTTTGAGAGTGGAGATATTGGTGCCGGCGATGCTTTATGTGATGTAGACTTTTCCTCTTGCCGCGTGTTGCTTTCTGCCGACGGTTTTAATTCCATCCCTTACGTGGGATTTCATCCTTTTGGCGAAGGGGGATGGTACTGCCCTCGCGCAGTGCATCCGCGGTCGTCAGAATAATGCGTTCGTGCCTTGCACCTCCTTCGATGTTACGGAACTCGGCATTCTGGTCGGGGCCAGCCGCACTGAACTGAGAGAATGATCTTTCTCCTTGTCATTGCAGCCGCCATTTGGAATCCGCCAAAGATTCGAGAGGCGAGAGTGATTTGACTCAGCGGTCTGAGCCGCCCTATTACCCTCGACCCGACAGCGTTGATTGAGCCACCTGAATTCATGAGCATATGTTTTATTTAAAATGGATCGAGTGAGGAAGAAAGTTACCAGTGCATTAGTGTGAGGTCGAGACAAAGTCTCGGTGCCCTCTCTGCTGATTGTGAGGACATCCTCAGGGATATATCCCCAGATCCGACTTTCTCTGATGATGAGTATTTTTTCTCTCCCTTTTACGAGTTCCTGGGAAGTGTCGTCGCTTCTCCACTATCGTGGTAACACACTGCGGCCTGTTTGCTTCGTTCTTCCTGGCCGCCTTCCTTATTCGGGACTAAACTTGAATTCGGTTGCTCGTCAGTTCTCGATGGTGATTTTTGTTGAGTGACTTGGCTTTTTTTGCCTTCGGAGCTGGTGGCCATCCTCGGCCTCACTGCCGTACTTTTTATATAGTTCACACACCAAGATGCGATTCCTCTAAGAGGGATTCTGTTGAATAGATCTGGACCATCTGGTATCCCTAGTTTCGCTGAAGGTGAACACGATGTCTGATACATCGATGCTGAAATTGTATCTTGATGAGTGAGGGACCCTCGCTGGCATTGTGTCCTCATCGAATATGGCTCTATTAACAATTCCTCGAGGATATTGTCCTCGATCCATTCTCCGATCGTTGCGAGGTTGATTGCATCTTGGGGCGTTCATCCTATCTGCGGCGTACAGGCGGTACCTTTCTCTATTTGGCATTGGTTTCTTTTCCATGAGCCTGTTTGGGCACACTGAGCCTTAGAGGGCTCCTGGATGGTCATCCACGACCCTGGTTTGCGACTGGTGCCATATATGGGCATCCGACCGGATCTCGGTTGGGTACCCGATCAAGTTTTGTTTTAACTGCCTTGAAATCGTCGGGCTTGGTTTGTTTAGGCTTTGAGTGAAGGCTTGTACTGCCCAGTCATCTGATACCGGGGGTAATCCCATTCGTTCCACCTAGGGATGAGATGCGAATTCTCGCAGCATTTCATTCTCCCTTTGCTTAGTCCTGTATGAGTCGGGCATTCTCGTCGTTGCTTTGATGGCACCGGCGTGTGCCTTTATGGAGGAATCTATTGGTATGGTAAGTGAGTATATGTGGTTGGGAACTAGGTTATGATGCCACATCATGGACCCTTTCGAGAGTGTTTCCCCGAACCTCTTCAAAAAGACAGACTCGATCTCGTTGTCTTTTAGGTCATTGCCTTTTACCGCGCACGTATAGGCAGTGATATATTCGTTAGGATCTGAGTTCCCACTGTATTGAGGGAGTTCTGTCATTCTAAACTTCTTTGAAATGGGTTCTAGGGCCGCTTTCTCGGGAAACGGCCATTGCACAAACTTCCGCGAATGTACACCCTTCAGGACCGGGGGTGCGCCTCGCATTTGGTCGACTCTGAAGTTGTAAGTTTCGACCTTTTTATCGTTGGCAGCTATAATTTTCTCGCCTGACTCGATCCTTTTGGTGAGGTCCTCCAGCATTTTCACAATGACGGGATCTGCTACCGATCTGTTATTGCTCGAGCTCTCGGGTACTTGTTCAGCAGGGTGGAGGGGTGCGCGTTTCTGGCGCTGCTGTACAGGGAGTCTTTTGGCGGCTTTGTAACTAAGCAATGGTCAACTGTTGTACCTGCAACATTTCAAAAATAACATGAAGACTAACTTCATGTTCTTCTCGGGATGGGGTTTTTTGGGCTTCTTGTCGGTCGCCAGGCCGTATGCTCCTATCAGTGTGTGAGGTTTCGTTGACCTGTTGTGCATCTTGTGAATCCACATCCGCTAGAATCGGTCCAGGCACGTTATCGGGATTCTATGGTGGCGCGCCGACAACCGGAACAACCACGCCATTTTCTTGGTGGTTTTCGAGGTTGCCGTTCTCGACTCTATTTACTGAGCCAGACATTTTGACCTGAAATCAAAGATCTTGAACAAGAAAAATGTGAAAGATAACTTGTGTTTGTGTAATTAAACTAGCAAGAAAATAATCATTATTATTTTTAGCCCCACGGTAGGCGCCAAACTGTTTACCGTGAACATGGTAACAACAATTAAATTTGTAAATGGGATTCTAAAAATACGTGATCTATTTTTATGCTAGTTGTTAGAGCAGTTGATGCTAACAGTATGCAGTTTTAACAAAGAGATACAACCTAAAACGGGGCAGTAATCAAACCGAGGGGCTTGCTGCCCGGGCTTCGGATTGGTCGATGGAGGGTCTCGGGGTCGATATCCGGCTCGAGCTCGAGCTATTAAGGGTAACCGGGAGAGGGATAAAAGTTAAGATATAATTAAAGAAAGCTCTTTATGGCCAATACCGAGCAATAAATGAAGAACAAGTATGAAAGTAATAAGTGAAAAGAGTGGCCTCGGGCAAATGAGTTAGAGAGAAAGAGAGAGAGAGAGAGAGATATTATTGATCTTGTGTAGAATAGTTGGAGCAACAACAGCCCCTTACAAAGTGGTGTGGATTCCCTTTATATAGAAGGGGAACCCGATTATGGTACAACATACATTAATTATAAAAATATTGAGATGGGACGGTTAGACGTGACGCCTCGACACAGGCTCTGGGTAGGCCGGCTCTGTCATACTTAGCCACGTATCTTGGGAATTCCCCCTTTTTCTCTAGCCTCGATCTTCGTCTTCTTTGAGTAGGGCCTCGACGAGCCCTGATGAAGGTGACTCGGTCGCAACTCCACATCCTCGGGGTCTTGAGGTGTTCTCCCGAAGTCACTTGGTAGCAAGAAATTAAGCCCCCTGATTTCACTGCATACAAAGATATTCAGATTTACTGATGGATTTCCTTATTCCATGTTTCATCTATGTCTTTTACGTACTGATTTTCATACCGTACATACTCATTACATTTTTTGTACTTATGTCCTATTCCACGGGGCCTTAATCAGCGACGGCAAGCTGACGGTCCCCCTTCTTAGGATCCTTAATCAGCGAGAATTGGCATGCTCTACTTGATCCGGAGCTACTTTTGATTTCAGTACGATATGCTTGTTCATATATATATATATATATATATGGGTATGATGTGGCTCAGTCCCGTCTTTGTATAGTTATGTTTCTATTAGAGTTCTGTAGACAGTTATGTCCAGTTGGATAGTATGTGGTCTTGTCATCTTTCAGTTTTAAGTATATAGTTGTCTATAGGAGCCTTGCCGGCTCGCCCCACCGTATTCCACATGTTTATGTATATATGTCGTTACGATAGGTATCCCTCACGTACATTATTCTTGTTTATATTCTAAACACCTACTTAAGGATGCTCGACATGTAGGATTAAGGCACCCGTCGTGGCCCATCGGTTTGGATCGTGACAAAAGTGGTATGAGAGCCAGGTTGTGTCCTAGGGTTGTCTACAGACCGTGTCTAGTAGAGTCTTGTTTATGGGCGTGTTGTGCACCACACTTATAGGCATGAGTCTACAGAACATATAAAATGTTATCCTCTCTTCTTATCTAAGATCGTGCAATATAAGAATTCATGTCCCTAACGATATGTTATAATTTCAGTGATGCCTCCAAAGACTACAGCCGCCCAGAAAGGAAAGTCCGTGGCTGGTGAGACTACTAGTCGAGCGCCACGAGTTACCAGGGCTCTGGGAGAGTCTCATAGTGAGATTCCATCTCAGACTTCATATACTCCGCCCTTTCCAGAAGAGTTCTGAGGGGCACCAGCTCTAGCGCCCGCTCCTGTACGTCCAACTCCTTAGCCAGATGCATCGGATTAGGAGATGAGAGATCGTATTCAGCTATTAACCCAATTAGTAACCGCACAGGCTCGCTGTTAAGAAGTAGGTATTGGTCATGCGGATATGTCCGTTAGTGCGAGGGTTCGTGACTTCATTAATTTAGACCCTCTGATATTCACTAGAGCAAATCCAAATGAGGAACCTCAGGTATATATTGATAGAGTGTAGAGGACGTTAAAGGTAATGAAGGCCACTGCGACTGAGTCAATTGAGCTAGCTTCCAATAGACTCTGAGATGTTGCAGTTAGTTTGTACGAGTCTTGGGAATTGTCCAGAGCTGAGGATGCCCCTCCAGCAGTATGGCAGGAATTTACAGAAGCTTTTCTTCGCGATTATCTGCCACCAGAGCATAGACGGGCCAGAGTTGATAGGTTATTGACCCTTCGTCAGGGTAACATGAGTGTTCGAGAGTACAACTTGTCCTCCCCTTCCCCCCCCCCTTCCGTCGGAGAGGAGTTTCCGAGTTTCAACATTCATGGGGTGTAATGACTCATTTCCTCTTTGGGAATTGGGTATTTTGAGGAGTCTCCACCTAATGGTTTAAGGTGCATTAGGACACCTATAGAGTTCATTTACAACTATGTTTGATAACCAGGGATTGGGTAAGGGATAGAAATTATCCTAAGGGGAAGGTGTTAGACACCCCTCAGGATCCACTAGTGTGGTTCCCGGCCAGATAGTTTTTGTGATTTTGTGCAATTAGCAAGTAAACAAGTAAGGCTCAAGTAAGAGGGGATTTAAGTTAAACACACAAGCATTTGAAACAATTATTGAAAGGCAAGGTTTGAAAGAGTTATAGACTAAACATGCTTGTAAAAAATAAAAGGGGGTCCTAAGTTTGTTTATAATATGGATCACCTCAATGAAATACCTGGTATGACACTCCTCAAAAGAGGGATACACGTGGTATTAGCGCACTGATCATCATATCCATATCTACCCTTCCCACCCCGTTAAGTTATTAAAGAGCGGATTGGTCTCGACCTCTATTGCATGCTATTACCCGTCCCATTCCTATCAGGCCCGGAGGAATTTAGGACTACTATTCCTATAAGAGGGAGGGTTTTAGGCTGACTCTTATATTTAAAGGTAAAAGGCTAAGGCGACATACAAAAATATGTAGGACTGCATTTTGAAGGGGGAACATATAAACAATTAGAGGGCTCATGTATACCTCCGCAAACAATGCATATAAATTGCGTGACTTAAACACAGTTAAGGTTTGAGTTTTTAAAAAATCCTAAAGAAGAGTTTGTGTCATAACAAATTCATTATATCACTCAGAAAAAGAAGTCTGAATCAGGCCTGCCTACTGGTTGTAACAGTTGGTACTTAACAAAGGCAGTTCCTGTTTTTATTTAAGTAGTTACCTAAGGCTTGCCTAGGCATAATAATGATGTCCTATGAGCATGATATCTATATGTATTAGGAATACAGTAGAGCAATGATTAATTTTAAACAGGCGATTTAAATCCTATAGGCATGCTTTCTAATGATATTGATTATTGGGAAAAGAGTAGGCTATTTAATATGATTCAGACAAGCACGAGCCAAACTGATTTTTTAACAAAACTGGCTTTAGACCTTATAGACATGATTTCTATTACAACTGATTTTAAATCCTATAGGCATGGTATCTAATCATTGAAAGATGACTTTTAACCCTATAGGCATGATCTCTATTGTTAAAGCCATTTAGACCCTATAGACATGGTTTCTAATTGTGAAAGTAAAACATGCAAAATTTATTTTAAATCAGAGCAGATCCTATAGGCATGATATCTAACAGGCCATGTTTGGAATCAAAATAGACCCTATAGTCATGTTATCTACCCAGTTTACCCACAACATACAACCACCCGCCGTTTTCACTAATCACCCCATAATTGTATACAAATTAGTATAGACCAAATGATTGAATTATAAAAAAAATGCAGAAATAAGAAATTACAACCAAAGGAAGCCTGATCGTGCCTTCCTCTCTGAGTTATGTAATGAACCACTTCAATGCCAATATTTCAAAGCCTTTTCTCATATCTGGGTGTGTCAGAGTTCCCTAAGGACCTCAAGAGATCCCAAACCGTGCTCACACCTTTATTTACATAACCAAATAGAATGAGTGCAGTGTGGAAGGGCCAGCCTTTATGTGTCCAAGTTCATAGGGAGCTCAAGGGTCCCAAGGCAAGGCTCACACAAGAGGGGAAGAACCTAGATTCTAAGAATATAGTGGAACTGCAGAACATAGTTTAAAAAAAGAGATTTATTTTTAAATCTGGACTGACAGTCCATTTTGAAAGCAATAAGTGACAGAGATGATTTAAATCAGTAGTAGTAGTAGTAGTAAAACTCAAAACTACACAGAATCAGTAGTCATTCAAAGGGGTCAAGGGATTTTGGGGATACATTTGTCTGTAAGCACATGAACCTAACAGGTGTCTGGTTTGGTCATGCACAACAATAGCTGATGCTGGCATGGCCACAGACCAGTCAAAGGAACACAAACACATAGAGGGGATATGGGGATTTGGGGTTCATAAGACAGAGTATTCTTTAAAACACACATAAGGGAAACATTAGTCTAAGGGAAAAGGGAATATATTACAACATGCTAATAAAGTAACTTGACTGCAGAAACATGAGCAGAAGTAGGCATGAGTGAAAGAAACTGAAGCAACTAAAGAAGCATATTGTTGTTGGGGCTTAAAAATTAACTAGGACATACCACTAGAGAAGCAAAGTGCAGAAAGGTAAAGCAAGAAAGATTCCACAGTCTAGCCTTGACTTTCAACCGGCAAGACAAAGCAATAACACAAGTAGTAGTAAAGAAGGATAGAGTTTTGGAGTGTAACTGTGTGTTCTGAACTCAAGTTGTTCGTGTGTTTGAAAGAAGAGAGGGTAGGGTATTTACAGTTTTGAAAACGAGTGAAGAATAAGGTAATAAGTAAAGTCTTAACACAAACATGGAAATAATCACAGTCAGAATCAATTAACCCAAGAGATTCCCTTTAATCAAGGAATCACTGCTTAACGGATTCTAATAGGGTTAATTAAGGAAAGAAATCAGTTTGGGATAGATTGATTATTTCCATATAAGGGGCAGTAAAAGTATGAAGTAAATAATTGAGACTAAGTACAAAATATGCTTAGTTTTGGGAAAGGATTCAGCAAGGTAAAACATCACAGTAATTAAAGAAGGGGGATCAATTAATTTAAACAAACGAGTAAAATTACGGTTCATAAGAAAACTTTTGCAATCAGTCGCAATATTGAAGGAATCAGGATCAATCAAGAAAGAAACATGATTATACACTTCAACATATAAATAGAATGAACAGAAGTATCAGACATGCAAGGCCAAATACATTGGCAAAAGAAACAACATAAACATACAGTAGTAGCAGGAATAAGCTAGGATTCAGTAGTAAAAGAGATCTACTCGAAGCACAGTAGTCAACAAGGTCAGGTAGTCACATAGAATCAAAAGTGAAGAAGGTATAGTAATAGATAAAGAGAGTCAGAAACAAGTAAAAGGTCTAACAATAACAAGTGAGGAAAATCTTTTAAGAAATTATGGTTTTAACAATAGGCGAGTTTAAGAGATGATAAGAACTCAGAATCAGATGAGTCACACAAAGAAAAGAGAGTCAGAAATAAAGAACTTAATCGAACAAGTACACATTCAAACAAACAGTTTCAGAACTCGGATAAGACCAAAAGACCTAGGGTTTTCAACAACAGTCGAGTTTAAAAGATGGTAAAAACTCAGAATCAAATAAGTCAAACAAGGACAAAGAACTTAATCGAGCGAGTATACACTCAAACAACAAGGACAGTTTCAGAAACCGGATAAGACCAAAAAAGACTTAGGGTTTTCAACATGCTGAATCAAGTAGAAGGAAAGCTTAACCAAGTCGTTTGAACATAGTAAAATCATAAACAACATTAAAATTGGAGAAGAGATCTTTTAAAAAGATTTAAGAGAAAACCCTAATCGTTGAGAAATGAAGAGTCATTTTGAAAGAAAATCGAAGAACCTTCGAGAAAACACTTAAGGAGTTCATAATAAGTACAGATCTAAGATAGATCTAGGGAAAATCGAAAGATCATAAAGGTTAGGGTTTCAGAGAACCTGGAAAAGTGAGAAAGGCCATGAACAAAAGTTGAGCAAGGATTGGACTAGATCTCTTTGAATCTGTCCATGAAATCACACAAACGGACCACCAAAAGATGTGTGAGGCCGATATACATCTCAAACGGCCATGGGAGACCATGGATTAGGCGGGGATTAAGGTAGATTAGGGTGAAATGGGGTGGTGGCGGCTAGGGTTCATGTGAGGCTACATAGAGAATTGAGAGGAAAGAGATTCAAGGGCGGCATTTGGTGAAAAGTGAATTAGGTTAAGGGGTCATTTGGATTTAATTATTGAAGGGTGACTTGTGGTCGTTGATCTGAATGATCAACGACCTAGATTAAAAGGGTAGGTGGGGAATCCGGGTTTGGGTTGGTTGAAATTGGGTTGGGGTCGGGTTTACTTGAAATTGGGCTGGGGAAATTGGGTTTAATTTGGGGTTATATTTAGGCTAAAAATTAAATACAAATGGGCTGTTATTTAAATAGCCAATTTCCCCCTTTTTAAATTATAGAAAATAGTAAATAAATTTCTGAAAATAAATTGAAAGAACTAGAATGATTTATAACACATAAATAACAAAATTGTAGGGCTTTATTTTATGAATATAAAACACAATTAAATCTTAAAAAGGCTAATATTGCAATTATATGCAATTAGCTTTAAAAAATACTAAATAAAATTGTAATAATATGTAAAAATTACTTTAGCCATATTTTGGCATAAATATAAAGATCCAATAAATGAATCATCAAAAATAATTATTTCGAACATAAGTTTTGGGATTTTATGGATGAAAAAGAGAAATAAATAGATTTTAAAACCTTTAAAATTATGGAAAAATAATAAAACATTTGGTTATGCTTATATATGCATATATATTCTATTTTGAAGGCATTTTGCATATTGAAAAATATATAGGGAAAAATTGGGTATCAACAACTGCCCCTCTTTACCGGGAAGGATGAAAGAGATGTCGGGTAAAGATATGATGGCCAATTTTGACCGAGCGAAACAGTTTGAAGAGGTTTAGGCCGCACCATGGCTTCTAAGCTGCCTACATATCCTTGGTTTTATAGGAATCACGTCATATGCAGTTCAGGGTCCGTCGACGGAGTATACCGATGGAGACTTTTCAAGAACAGATGAAATATCCCTGACAGGGTGAGTGGACGACTCGTGGGAATGGTTAGGTTTGATATGGCTGCGGGAACTGGAGTGGAATCGCTCTTGCCGGGATGGCCGTTTCTTGCTGGTTTAGCCGCAATTAGGAACAATACAAGCGTATACTGTGCATAAATTTAAACATGATGCAAATTCCCGTCGGACCATGAATGTTGTCTTTGGACAGTTAGGATGACGTCCTTAGACCATAACGCCCTAGGCCATGAAGCGTATTTTAAAGGATTCGCAGGCCATGAAATGGTGCTCTCGGGCTATGAGGATGGTTCCTCCGAACCATGATGCCTTTGAATAATGATATGCAAGAGATTGAAGGGGATCCTCAGGCCAGGACATGGTGTTCTCGGGATATGAAGATGGTGCCTCCGAACGATGATGCCTTCAGATGAGTTGGTGATATTTCAGCCCATGAAGGATGCAGTAGTATGATACGGACAAGACAAAGCTTAGTCTTGCGAATTGAAGGGCAGAGCTTAGCCCATAAGAAAAGCGAAATAAATAGTGCTTAGGATAGTGCTGAGTTTCAAAGAAAACGGGAGGTAGAGCTTAGCCTCGGAAGGCAAAATGATAGCCTTATGCAAGATGTAAATGCAGAGAGAGGTAAAGCATAACCTCGAAAGGCAAAATGGTAGCCTTATGCAAGATGCAAATGGAGACAACGTTTAGTCTCGGAAGGCATAATGGTAGCCTTATGCAAGATGCAAATGCAGAGAGAGGTAGAGCTTAACCTCGGAAGGTAGCATGGTAGCCTTATGCAGATGGAGACAATTTTGAGTCTCGAAAGGCAAAATGGTAGCCTTATGCAGATTGGAAGCAGAGTAGTAGCCTTATGCAAGTGTCGTGCCCCCTTTTTCTCGCGAAATCGGGTTTATGACATTTGGAGGGACAACTCGTTCCTTTTGGGAACTAGATTTTTGAATTTGAAGAGTGACCACCTAATGAGTTAAGTTGCATTAGGACACCAATAGAGATTCAATTCTAAGTATGTTTGGGTAACCAAAGATTGGGTAAGGGCTTGAAATTATACCAAGGGGAAGGTGTTAGGCACCTCTCAAGATCTACTAGTGTGGTTCCCGGCCAGACATTTATTGTGAATTTGGGGTGCAATTGACATATAAGAGATTAGGCTCAAATAAGAGGGGATTTCAATACACAATAGTTTGAAAGTAAACAAAGTTTGAAAGAGCAATTAAAAGAGCTGATTTTTAATAAGAAGTTACAATGTTAAAAAAAGAAGGGGGAAGTAAAGAAAGAGGGTCCTAGGTTTATAACAAATATGGATCACATCAATGCAATACCCGGTAATCACTCCTAAAAAGAGGGGTTACACGTGGCATTAGCGCACCGATCATCATATCCATATCTACACTTTACCACCCCATTTAAGGTACTAAAGCGCGGATTGGTCTCGAACACTATTGCATGCTATTACCCGTCCCGTTCCTATCAGTCCCGGAGGCACTTGGGACTACTAATCCGAAAAGGGAGGGATATTAGGATGACTTGAAGTTCCAAAGGTAAAAATCTAAGGCGGCATACAAAACATATAAAAGACTACACATTAAAGCGGAAACACATAAACACACAAGGCTCAAGTATACCTTCTCAAACAAAACCACATAACTAGCATGACTTGCACATACTTTTTAGGTCTGATTAAAGCATATAAAGACAAAGGACGTTAATTATTGAGGCAAATTAGTTTATTACATAACTCAGATAAGAAGTCCGAATCAGGCCTGCATGCTGGTTGTATCAATTAACGAAATAGATCCAGTTTACAGTTATTACTCTAAGGCTTGCCTAAGTGTTTAGACGGCGTCCTATAGGCATGATATCTACTTAATTCAGAGTGAGGCAAAACAGTAATAACTCAAAACAAATTGTTTGAGATCCTATAGGCATGCTTGCTAAACTTAGTTAAATAGAGAAGGAAAGTTGTTTAAAACTAGTTCAGAATCGAACTGATTTGAAATTCAATAGTTTTAGATTTTGTAGGCGATGGTATCTAATATTGCTGATTATAATCCCTATAGGCATGATATCTAACATTTAATGTGAATAGAAACGAACCAGAATTTTACTTGGGAATCCCTATAGGCATGATATGTATATGTTATTGATTGTAGGCACTTATAGACATGATACCTAACATTGCATATGAGTAGAAAAGAACAAGATTTGGCCTAACAACTCCTATAGGTATGATTTCTATATGTTACTGATTTTAGACCCTTATAGACATGATACCTTACATTTCATATGAGTAGAAACGAATAGGATTTTTCTTAAGAACCCCTATAGGCATGATTTATATATGTTACTGATTTTAGCATGCTACTAGGTCATAACCAATTGGGACCTAAAAAAACATGATATCTAAAGGTGCAGAATGTGCAGAATTTTAGATAATCCCTATAGGCATGTTATCTAGATGTGAATTGAACAAGCAAGTCCTATAGACATGGTTTCTAAATGTAGTATGAATATGCAGAATTAGAGAAGTCATATAGGCATGTTTTCTAAATGTGAATTGAACAAGTAGAGAATGCAGTCCTATAGGCATGTTTTCTACCCTTGAGCATGCATAATTTTCCAACCCTTTTTTCACTAGCCAGCCCAAAATGTTCATTATAAATTATTACAAACCAGGAATAATAAATTACATCAGAAAAAATACAAAGAAAAGTTACAACCAGAGGAAGCCTGATTTTTCACTTCCTCTTTGAGTTATGAGATAAACCAACTCAAAATACCATCGATCCAAAGCCTTTCCCAAAATTGAGCGTGTCAGAGTTCCCTAAGGGCCTCAATAGGACCGCAGGAAGTGCTCACACCCACGTTTCATAACCAGAATAGGGACAAGTGAAGTGTGGAAGTGCCATCCCTCATGTGTCCAAGTTCACAGGGAGATCATGGGTCCCAAGTCAAGGCTCACATGAGGGGGGGGGGGGAAGAACTTAAGTCTAAGAAGAGAGTGAAAAGTGCAGAAACTAAGAGAGGGAAAAGTGCAGAAACTAAGTTTTAAGAGATAAGGGAATAAAGGAGAAGGAAAGGGTGATGGGAGACAGTCATTAACACTTCAAAGAGTTGATAACTTCACACAAAGGGGCAAGGGATTGGGAATACATTGCAAGGAGCCTATATACTTAGGCATGGGTTAACTTTGGGCATGTACAACAATAGGGAGTGCTATCATGCTTGTAAATCAACCAGAGCACACAACATATAAGGGAAACATGAGGGTTATGATCCTAGGAGGATCAAGTCTGGATCATGCTCAGCAATGATCAATGTTGTCATACCCCAAACTAACCACAAGTATGAATCACATTGGGGTAGGGATTTGGGAATCATAATACATTGATTCAGAATAGGAGAAAGGAAATTACATCATGCTAAATAATGGTACAGAATTAAATACAAGCAGTAGGCCGACAAGAATGCAAGAACATTAAGTGAGCATGTTGTTGCTAATGCTGAAAACTTAATTAGAACATACCCATCGAAGAAGAAAAGTGCAGTAAAGAAAAGTAGCAGGACTTCGAAATATAGCCTTGGCTTTCAGCCGGATAAACAGGCAGTAGCACAAGTAGTAGTAAAGCAAAAGAGAGTGTTTGAGTGTAAGTGTGAGTTAAGAACTAAAAGTGTTCATGTTTTTGAAAGAGAAAGAGTACTGGGTATTTATAGTTTTTTGAAAACGAGTAATAAAGAGGTAATAATCTACAAACATGGAAACAATCATAATTCAGAATCAATTATACAAGTGATTGCCCTTAATTACGGGGTCACTTGCTTAACGACAGTGACAGGTTCGAAATAAGGAAAGCAATCAATTAAAATGCAGGCTGACAATTGCCATAAAATGGGTAGTAAAATAACAAGTAAGCAATTCGAGTCTAGGTTCATAGATACTCTAATTTTGGAAAGGATATAGTAAGGCAAAACAGGAAAGAAATCAATTAACCTTAATAGGCGAGTGAAATCAGAATCTCACAAAGGAAAAATTTAAACTTAGTCACGAGTTTGAAAATTAGTCAGAGAAGGAGACTCAACATATAAATAGGGTGCATAAACACTATACATGCGAAACTAGGCCTGTTGGCAAGAGGAAATATCACACAACAGTAGCACAAAGATTCAGTAGATAGTAACATTCGAAGCTTGACAGTCCAGTAGGTCCAGTAGTGAAGAAAACATAGAATATCAAAGCATGCGAAGGTCTCACAGTAGTAGGTGAGGAAAACCCATTTAGAAAAATTAGGGTTTCGAGCATATTTGAGTTTTAGAGAAGACAGAAACCCAATAATCAGAACAATCACACAAAGGGAGCGAAATATTTCGAAATAAAGAACTTCAAATCGAGTCATGCACTTAAACAAACAGTTTCAGACCCAAAACCCTGGGATTTTCAATAATAGAAGAGTTTTAAAAAGAGAATAAGCAAACAAATCGGACAAAACTCAGGCAAATAAACATTTGTTTAATAAATAGTTAAAAGAAATAAGGGGTTTCACCATGCAAACTCAGGTAGAAGAACGATATAAGAAAACATAGCCAAACATGTCAAAGAATCAGAGAAACAATTTGAAATAACTTAACATAAACCATAATCGAAAAGATAAGGGTTTTGAAGGCAGAGTTTTAAAAGAAAATTTGAGAAAAATGCTTAGAAGTTCAAAGCAAACATAGATATGAAGCAGATCTAAAAAGAAATCGAAAGAACCTTAAAGGCTAGGGTTTCAGGAGAACCCAAGTGGTAAGAAAGGCTTTGAAAACCAACGATCTAAGCAGGAGAGTCAAGAGTCTGACTCGAATAGCCATGGCTGGCCGGAGAAAAAGTCAGAGACGGCCGGAGAACAGTCATAAACTACAATCGAACAAGGCCTGGACCAAGCTTTTTCAATATCTTGCCTTGATACCATGAGAATCGAACATGTAGAAGCCATGAGAGGTGGATATAGGTCTCTGATGACTTTGGGAACCATAGATTTGGGGAGGTATTAGGGTTGTAGTTGATGGCAGCGGCTAGGGTTTGAGAGGATTGTAGAGAGAGTTGAGAGGAAGGGGATTCAGAGGCGGCGGAATTCGAAAATGAGGCTAGGGTTAGGGGTCATTTGAATTTAAAAAGGCAAGGTTGGTTGTTGGCCGTTGATCTGAATGATCAACGACCTGGATCAAAACGGGCGAGTGGGCGGGTTATGATGATGGGTTTGGGTCAGATTAAATTGGAATTGTGTCGGGGGTTCAAATGGTTTTGATTGATTTCAGTTGGGGTCAGAATTGGGCTATAATCGAAATGAATTTTGGCTAACATTTAAATAGCCAATTTTCCCTATTTAATTTAAAATAATAATAAATTAATTTCTGGAAATAAATTAAAGGTACCCAAATTATTTATAGCACATAATTAACAATTAAAAAATACCAGACCTAATTTTTATGAATATAAATGTAATTGATCTTAAAAGAGGCTAACATTGTAATTATATACAATATAACTTTAAAAATACTAAATAACTTTGTAAAAATATGCAAAAATTATATTACCTCTATTTTAGCATAAATATGAAATTCCAATAAATGAATCACCAAAAATGATAATAATTATTGGGATTTTCTGGATAAAATTGTGCAATAAATTGATTTAAAAATCTTTAAAAATTAAGGAAAAATAATAAAATATTTGGACATACTTATATATGCATACATATACTGTTTTGAAAGTATTTTTCATATTAAAAATGTATAGGGAAAAATTGGGTATCAACAACTGCCCCTCTTTACCGGAGAAGGATGAAAGAGTTGCCGGGTAAAGATATGATGGCCAATTTTGACCGAGCGAGACAGTTCAAAGAAGTTAAGGCCGTGCCCTAGTTTTTGAGCTGCCTACATATCCCTGATTTTATAGGAATCAGGCCGTATGTAGTTCCGAATCCGTCGGTGGAGTATGTTGATGGAGACTTTTCAAGAACGGACGCAATATGTAGGGTTGGGTGTGTGGTAGGTTTGTGGAAATGTTCAGGTTTGATGTGGATGCGGGAACTGGAGTGGGATCGTTCCTACCGAGATGGCCGTTGCTTGCCGGTATACCTGCGAATAAGCAATACAAGCATATACTATGCATAAATTTAAACATGATACATTTTCCCGTCGGACCATGAGGATTGTCTTCGGACGGTTAGAATGACGTCCTTAGACCATGATGTACTGGGCCATGAAGCATGTAATAAAAGATTCGCGGGCCATGAAATGATGCTCTCGGGCTATGAGGATGATACCTCTGAACCATGATGCCTTTGAATAATGATATGCAAAAGATTAAAAGGGGTCCTCAGGCCATGACATGGCGTTCTCGAGCTACGAAAATGGTGCCTCCGAACAATGATGCCTTTGGATAATTTGGCGATCTTTCAGCCCATGCAATACAGTATTTGGTGATCTTTCAGCCCATGAGATACAGTAGGTGGTGATCTTTCAGCCCGTGAGATGTAGTAGGTGGCGATCTTTCAGCTATGCAAATGTAGAGGTGGCGATCTTTCAACCATGCAAATGTAGAGGTGGCGATCTTTCAGCCATGCAAATGAAGAGGTGGTGATCTTTCAGCCATGCAAATGTGAAGATGACGATCTTTTAGCCATGTAAATGTAGAGGTGACGATCTTTCAGCCATGCAAATATAGAGGTGGCGATCTTTCAGCCATGCAAATGTAGAGGTGGCGATCTTTTAGCCATGCAAATGTAGAAGTGGCAATCTTTCAAGCCATGCAAATGTAGAGGTGGCGATCTTTCAACCATGCAAATGTAGAGGTGGCGATCTTTCAGCCATGCAAATGTAGAGGCAGTGATTTTTCAGCCATACAAATGTAGATGAGGTAGATCTTAACATTAGAAGGCAGAATTGTAGCCTTATGCGATGCAGAAATGCAGATGGAGACAGTGTTTAGTCTCAAAAGGCAGAATGGTAGCCTTCTACAATGCAGAAATGCAGATGGAGATAACGTTCAGTCTCGGAAGCAGAGCGGTAGCCTTATGCAAGAAATAAAATTGCAAATGGTAATAGAGCTTTCTTAGCTTCTAACAGATTGTGATATTGTGACTGCTGGGGACATTGTGCCACACGGAATATCGCCGGCGTGCATGGATAGCATATGTTGGTAAGTGCAATAGTTCTGAGAATTGTATTCCTGATCAGTGTTTATCTCGTGAGTGTATAGCATGTCTGATGCTTTCGTAATCCAAGTGCCTATATCCAAAGAAAAATCGTGAATTTTGCAAAGGGGGGAAGGTTAGTTCGTATTCCCGCTGGCTCTGCTTGACTTGCTCGGCTTTGATCTAGTGATATTGTATGTATTATTGGGGTAGCGTTGCTAAACAAAGCAATTTTAGTAATAAACATGCATGAATTTGTAAAAGATACGACATAGGTATATAATTAAGATAGTTTTTAGATGAACCGATGACTGTGACGTAGTTCAAGACATTGCAACCTTTCTTGCTATGAAATTTTGAGGGTCCTCCTTAAAATTCTTCCCCAGTTTAATGGATTGATGTTTCTGATTGTTGCTTGCGATAATTGGTTGAAATTACTTTAGAATTTTGAGGTTCCCCCCAGTTTCCAATTGTAGGGGGAAATGAAAATTTTATAAAATTGTGACCGAACCCATAGGGCTGCCTACGTATCCCCTCTTAAACGGGAATCAGGTCAGGCTAGTTCAATTACATCATATAGGGAAGCATATAGATTGCACATAGTAACACTTGACTACATCTAAGTTGATTGGCTTCGACCAGACTTCTCCGTCCATTTATGCAAGTATGAGGGCTCCGCTTGTCAGAACCCGGTGAACTATGTATGGACCCTGCCAGTTGCGAGAGAACTTCCCTTTGGCTTCATCTTGATGTGGGGAAATTTTCTTTAACACCAGTTGCCCGGTGTGAACTGTCTTAGCTTGACTCTTTTGTTGAAGGCTTTGGACATTCTGTTTTGATAAAGTTGACCATGGAAAACTGCATTCATTCTCTTTCCATCTATAAGAGCTAACTTCTTGTAATGACTCTTCACCCATTCTGCATCGTCGAGCTCAGCTTCCTGTATGATCCTTAAGGAAGGAATTTCTACTTCGGCGGGAATGACAGCTTCTGTACCGTAAATCAGCATATAAGGGGTTGCCCCAGTTGATGTGCGGACTGTGGTGCGATATCCCAATAGAGCAAATGATAACTTATCGTGCCACTGCTTATACTTCTCTATCATTTTCCTCAATATCTTCTTGATATTCTTGTTGGCGGCTTCTACAGTTCCATTCATCTAAGGCATGTAGGCTGTAGAATTCTTGTGTCTAATCTTGAAGGTTTCACACATGGCTTTCATCAAGTCGCTGTTGAGATTCGAACCATTATCAGTAATGATTGACTCAGGAATACCGAATCAACAAACAATGTGATCGGGGACAAAGTCTGCCACGACTTTCTTGGTTACTGCTCTATAAGATTTCGCTTTGACCCATTTGGTGAAACAGTCGATTGCTACTAGGATAACCTATGCCCGTTTGAAGCGGCAGGCTCGATTGATCCAATGACATCCATTCCCCAAGCGGCAAACGGCCACGGCCAGCTTGTTGCATTTTCGGACATACTGGATGCAGTCCATTTCCATAGTCATCCAAAAGTAACTAGCTCGGAGTATCTTTTTTTCTAAGATAAAGCCGTTCATATGTGGCCCGAGGTCCCAGCGTGGATTTTCTCTAGCATCTTGGATGCTTTTTTTGCGTCGACACACCTTAACAATCCCAAATCAAAAGTCCTCCTATATAGGATTCCTCCGCTGTGAAAGAAGTTGTTGGACAACCTCTGAAGTGTGCATTTCTGAGTAGGATTTGGAAGTTCTGGGTATTCGCGTTTTGCCAAATATTCTTTGATATCATGAAACTTAGGTTTTTCGTCTGCTTCTTCTTCAACATGGGCACAATAAGCTGGCTGATCATAGATCTTTACTGGAATGGGATCAATGAAGTTTTTGTCGGGATGTTGTATCATGGATGATAGGGTGGCCAATGCATCGACGAACTCATTTTGGACTCTGGGAACATGTTGGAACTCCGTCGTTGTGAACTTTCTCAACTCCTGTACATGATGTAGATACGGGAGTATCTTGGAGTTCTTGGTTGCCCATTCTTCTCAGAACTGATGTATAAGTAGGTCTGAATCTTTGATCACTAACAACTCTTGAATGTTCATGTCGTTAGCCATTTAGAGCCCTAGGATGCAGGCTTCATACTCGGCAATGTTGTTGGTGCACAGGAATCTGAGTTTGGCGGACATCGGATAATACTGACCAGTTTTCGATACGAGGACTACTCCTATTCCAACTCCTTTGAAGTTTGATTCTCCGTCGAAAACATTCTCCAACCGTCATATGATTCTGCAATATCTTCTCCTATGAATGATACCTCTTCATCAGGAAAATATGTTTTCAGGGGTTCATATTCTCCATCCACGGGGTTTTCAGCAAGGTGATTTGCTAGTGCCTGTCCCTTAATTGCCTTCTGAGTCACGTATACAATGTCAAATTCACTCAACAGGATTTGCCACTTGGCCAGCTTGCCAGTGGGCATGGGCTTCTAAAGATGTACTTCAAAGGATCCATCCTTGATATGAGATATGTAGTATAGGCACAGAGGTAATGCCTCGGTTTCTGAGCTACCCAAGTCAGAGCACAACATGTGCGCTCTAATAGAGAATACCGGACCTCGTACGGGGTGAACTTCGTACTGAGATAATAGATGGCATGCTCCTTCCTCCCCGTTTCATCATGCTACCCCAGAATGCAACCGAAAGCTTCATCCAATACTGCAAGGTAGAGTAATATGGGTCTTCATGTCGAAGGCGGGACTAAGACTGGTGGTGTTGATAGGTATTCCTTGATTATGTCGAATGCTTTTTGGCAGTAATCAGTCCATTTGGTAGCGACGTCCTTCCTCAACATCTTAAAGATTGGCTCATAGATAACTGTAGATTGTGCTATGAACCGACTGATGTAATTAAGTCTTCCAAAGAAACTCATCATGTCCTTCTTGTTCTTTGGTGGTGGCAACTCTTAAATAGCTTTGACCTTTGATGGTTCTAATTCTATTCCTCGGTGACTCACAACAAACCCAAGCAGTTTTCCAGCAGGAACCACAAATGCACACTTCGCGGAATTCAGTTTTAGGTTGTACCTTCGCAGTCTATTGAAGAACTTCCTCAAATATTCCATGTGATCAGTGGCCTTCTTGGACTTGATGATAACATTATCTATGTACACCTCTATCTCCTTGTGTATCATATAGTGGAAAATGGTGGTCATGGCCCTAATGTAGGTGGCCCCTGCATTCTTCAACCCAAACGACATCATTTTGTAACAATACATTCCCCACGGTGTAATGAAAGCCGTTTTCTGAGCATCTTCTTCATCCATCCAGATCCGATGATAACCAACGAAACAATCTACAAATGACTGCAACTCATGCTTGGTGCAATTGTCGATTAGGATGTGTATATTCGACAAAGGGAAGTCGTCTTTCAGATTGGCCCGGTTGAGATCCCCGGTAGTCGACACAGACTCGGACCTTCCTGTCCTTCTTTGGTACTGGCACGATGTTGGCTAACTATGTCGGGTATTCTACTACCCTAAGAACCTTAGATTTTACCTACTTAGTGACTTCTTCTTTGATTTTCAAACTCATATCAGGCTTGAACTATCTGAGTTTTTGCTTTACCGGCGGACATGTTGGATTGGTTGGCAGTTTCTGAGCCATAATAGATGTACTCAGACTAGTCATATCATTGTATGACCAGGTGAATATGTCCTCATATTCCCTTAGAAATGTTGTGTATTTCTTCTTTTCTGTTGGCGATAAGTGGACATTGATCCGTGTATCTTTGACGTTTTCTGCATCTCCCAAGTTAACAATCTCTATCTCGTCTAGGTTGGACTTAGGCCTGTTCTCAAAGTTCTTAACTTCCTTAACAATCTCTTCTGGTATGTCAACTTTCTTTGAATCTATGTCCGTTAGTTGCGTTGTCTCGTTGCACGTCACAGTCATTGGTTCATCACGATAAGTAATAGTAATGCAGTGTAAGTAAAGTAATACGAGAAAAATAATGATGAGTGTTTATTCATAAGAAAAGTCAAAATACTTTGATAAATTGCATAATCGTTTTGAACATTGGAGATCTTAGTGCAGGAATTAAAACATGCAAGAAATAAAAATCTTTTAGTAAATAAGACAGTGCTTGTTTTATCCTTGCTACCCCAAGGCTCGTCGGGCTCTGGTCGTCCTGATGGTCGAGTTATTGAGGCGTGCCCCTATGCTTACAGCCTGTATGGAAGGTCCTTCCTCCCTCCTCCTCCTCGAGAACAACACAACAGTCCACATCATTATCTTCTAGGAACAAGTTCTTCATCGCTGCCAGTGCTTCTTCTTTATCTGACCCATAAATAATATCGGCCGGTTGGAAGGTCTGCTCTAAATGTGGTATTGGCTGCTGCATTTTGGAAACCTGAGTACCATGACCATGAGTTACCTCTACCCGTTCAGCTGAGTTCTCTTTTCTGGTGTTGTTCAAATCTTCCATCTTCCCTTTGTTCTTGTTTTTGACAGGACTAAGAGGAGGAGAGAGTGGAGGGACCCTGGATCTCGTGGAATAATATAATGTTGCCAGAGTGCACGAACTAACCTTTGGGAAGGGGAATAATAAACAAAAAGGTAACCAAGTTAGTGAGGAATCGTAAAAGTATTGCAATATTTAAACACAGAGTGTAGGAATGTAAATCGTGTCCTAATTTGGGAACCTCTTTGTGCCCGAGGTAGGCCTAGCAACAAATTAATTTGGAGAACTTAGGGTGCTAAATGCCTCATTTTATTGATAAAAATAGACGAATCCCAAATTGACACTAAATAAACAAGAAATGAAAATCACAAATGGCCATTGGCCTTATTACATTTGATAAAGCGAAAAGATAAACTCCTATCTATTTGGTCCCAGAAGGACCTTCCCCAGATTGAATTCTCTCGTTGATCAAATCCTCCAGTTCGCATAGGTTCACCAGTAAAATGCCTTTGCCAGATGTTCTCCTTCGTTTCCCTCAGTGTTTTGGCAGTCGGTGACTCTCTTCCTCACTTTTCCTTCTAACTCCAGCAGACTATATTCCAGATATTCCAACTTTTCGCTAGCTTTGGTGGCCCTCTCCGTCCACTCATTGATTTGGTCATTCAATGGAAGACACTTTCACCAGTCTAGCAAGAGTGAAGGTGTGCTAACCATACCGAAGCTGGCGACCTCGTTCTTCATTTTCTGCAAATTAAAAGGGTTAAGACCATACCCCCACCGGACTCGACTATTTAATATCAACAATTATCATAAAGCATTTAGTTCTTCAAATAAATGCACGGAACGTGGTAGTGTCCATTTGGGTTTAGGGAAACCCAGTGGACTTTGGACAAGGCTATCTTAAAGAGTCATCATGTGGACAACCTAACTGAATCGGGTAGGTTTGACCATGATGCATGCACAGTTAAAACAGATTAAGGTTTCCATGGGGTTTTAGACTGGTACCCTTGAGCGCACAACTCAAGGGGGAAAGGCACAGAACCATCGACTACACCGTTGATCGACTGGTTTTACTGCAAATATGCCTTTTCCGGATTTAGGGGTGATAATATCAGAAGAGCGCAACCACTCATTATAAACGTTGCTATGGGATTTGTTTGTCACGAGTGGAATATGATGTTGAACATGATTATGCAATAATTAAAAACATGTTGTCATGTATTTGCACGTTTAAGAAAGCAGTAAATACAGCAGTTTCATAATTTAAATCAGTAGTAAAGGAAAGAAACAAAAGACAAGTCAGTTTTGCAATCGAAAAGGGGAATTGTATGCTTAAAGGAATTAAACAAGTAATTGCACATAAATTCACAATAATCGTCTGAAATGGTAAAAGCCTAAAAATCCCCAGCAGAGTCGCCATGTTGTCGCTCCCCCTTTTTCTCACGAAATCGGGTTTATGACATTTGGAGGGACAACTCGTTCCTTTTGGGAACTGGGTTTTTGCATCTGAAGAGTCGCCACCTAATGAGTTAAGGTGCATTAGGACACCAATAGAGATTCAATTCTAATTTTGTTTGGGTAGCCAGAGATTGGGTAAGGGCTTGAAATTATCCCAAGAGGAAGGTGTTAGGAACCCCTCAGGATCCACTAGTGTGGTTCCCGGCCAGACAATTATTGTGAATTTGGGGTGCAATTAACATATAAGCAGATAAGGCTCAAATAAGAGGGGATTTCAATACACAATAGTTTGAAAGTAAACAAAGTTTTAAAGAGCAATTAAAAGAGCTTATTTTAAATAAGAAATTACAATACTAAAAAAGAGAAGGGGGAAGTAAAGAAAGGGGGTCCTAGGTTTATAAAAAATATGGATCACATCAATGCAATACCAGGTAATCACTCCTCAAAAGAGGGGTTACACGTGGCATTAGTGCACCGGTCATCATATCCATATCTACCCTTTCCCACCTCATTTAAGGTACTAAAGCGCGGATTGGTCTAGAACACTATTGCATGCTATTACCCGTCCCATTCCTATCTGTCCCAGAGGCACATAGGACTACTAATCCTAAAACAGAGGGGTATTAGGCTAACTTATAGTTCCAAAGGTAAAAATCTAAGGCGACATACAAAACATATAAAAGACTACACATTAAAGGGGAAACACATAATCACCTAAGGCTCAAGTATACCTCCTCAAACAAAAGCATATAACTAGCATGACTTGAACATACTTTTTAGGTCTCATTAAAGCATATAAAGACGAAGGAAGTTAATTATTTAGGCAGATTAGTTTATTACATAACTCAGATAAGAAGTCCGAATCAAGCCTACCTGTTGGTTGTAGCAATTAACGAAATGGATCCAGTTTACAGTTATTACTCTAAGGCTTGCCTAAGTGTTTAGACGGGGTCCTATAGGCATGATATCTACTTAATTCAAAGTGAGGTGAAACAGTAATAACTCAAAACATATTGTTTGAGATCCTATAGGCATGCTTGCTTAACCTCGTTAAATAGAGAAGGAAAGTTGTTTAAAACTGGTTCAGAATCAAACTGATTTTAAATTGAACTAGTTTTAGATTCTATAGGCGATGGTATCTAATATTGCTGATTTTAATCCCTATAGGCATGATATCTAACATTGAATGTGAATAGAAATGAACCAGAATTTTACTTGGGAATCCCTAAAGGCATAATTTCTATATGTTACTTGATTGTAGACCCTTATAGACATGATACCTAACATTGCATATGAGTAGAAACAAACAGGATTTTGCTTAAGAACCCCTATAGGCATGATTTCTATATGTTACTGATTTTAGACCCTTATAGACATGATACCTAACATTTCATATGAGTAGAAACTTACAGGATTTTGCTTAAGAACCCCTATAGTCATGATTACTATATGTTACTGATTTTAGCATGCTACTGGGTTATAACCAATTGGGCCCTAAAAAAACATGATATCTAAACGGTGACAAATGTGCAAAATTTCAGATAATCCCTATAGGCATGTTATCTAGATGTGAATTGAACAAGCGAGTCCTATAGACATGGTTTCTAAATTTAGTATGTATATGTAGAATTAAAGCAGTCCTATAGGCATGTTTTCTAAATGCGAATTGAACAAGTAGAGAATGCAGTCCTATAGGCATGTTTTCTACCATTGAGCATGCATAATTTCCCAACCCTTTTTTCACTAGCCAACCCAAAATGTTCATTACAAATTACTACAAACCAGGAATAATAAATTACATCAGAAAAAGTACAAAGAAAAGTTACAACCAGAGAAAGCCTGATTCTTGACTTCCTCTCTGAGTTATGAGATAAACCAACTCAAAATACCATCGATCCAAAGCCTTTCTCAGACTTGAGTGTGTCAGAGTTCCCTGAGGGTCTCAATAGGACCTCGGGCAGTGCTCACACCCAAGTTTCATAACTAGAATAGTGACAAGTCCAGTGTGGAAACGCTAGCCCTCATGTGTCCAAGTTTAGAGGGAGCTCATGGGTCCCAAGACAAGGCTCACATGAGGGGGGAAGAATGTAAGTCTAAGAAGAGAGTGAAAAGTGCAGAAACTGAGTTTAAAGATATGAGGGAATAAAGGAGAAGGAAAGGGTGATGGGAGACAGTCATTAACACTTCAAAGAGTTGATAACTTCACACAAAGGGGGAGGGTATTGGGAATCCATTGCAAAGAGCCTATATACTTAGGAATGGGTTAACTTTGGGCATATCCAACAATAGGGAGTGCTGTCATGCATGTAAATTAACCAGAGCACACAACATATAAGGGAAACATGGGGGTTATGATCCTACGAGGACCATGTTTGGGTCATGCTCAGCAATGTTCAATGATGTCATGCCCCAAACTAACCACAAGTATGAATCACACTGGGGTAGGGATTTGGGATTCATAATACATTGATTCAGAACAGGAGAAAGGAAATTACAGCATGTTAAATAATGGTACTGAATTAAATACAAGCAGTAGGCAGACAAGAATGCAAGAACATTAAGTAAGCATGTTGTTGCTGATGCTGAAATCTTAATTAGAACATACTAGTCGAAGAAGCAAAGTAAAGTAAATAAAAGTAGCAGGACTTCAAAATATAGCCTTGGCTTTAAGCCGGCTAAATAGACAGTAGCACAAGTAGTAGTAAAGCAAGAGAGAGTGTTTGAGTGTAAGTGTGAGTTCAGAACTAAAAGTGTTCGTGTTTTGAAAGGGAAGGAGTACCGTGTATTTATCGTTTTTTCAACACGAGTAAGAATGAGGTAATAAACTAAAAACATGGAAACAATCATGATTCAGAATCAATTATACAAGTGGTTGCCCATAATTAAGGGGTCACTTGCTTAACGACAGTGACATATTCGAAATAAGGAAAGCAATCAATTAAAAAGCAGGCTGACAGTTGCCATAAAAGGGGTAGTAAAATAAAAAGTAAGCAATTCGAGTCTAGGTGTAGAGATACTCTAATTTTGGAAAGGATCCAGTAAGGCAAAACAGGAAAAAAATCAATTAACCTCAATAGGCGACAGAAATCTGAATCTCACAAAGGCAAAAATTTAAACTTAGTCACGAGTTTGAAAATTAGTTAGAGAAGGAGACTCAACATATAAATAGGGTGTATAAACACTATACATGCGAGACTAGGCCTATTGGCAAGAGGAAATAGCACACAATAGTAGCACAAAGATTCAGTAGATAGTAACATTCGAAGCATGACAGTCCAGTGGGTCCAGTAGTGAAGAAAACATAGAATATCAAAAGCATGCGAAGGTCTCACAGTAGCAGGTGAGGAAAACCCCATTAGAAAAATTAGGGTTTCAAGCATATTTGAGTTTTAGAGAAGACATAAACCCAATAATCAGAAGAATCACACAAAGGGAACGAAAGATTTCGAAATAAGAACTTCAAATCGAGTCATGCACTTAAACGAACAGTCTCAAACATAAAACCCTGGGATTTTCAATAATAGAAGAGTTTTAAAAAGAGAATAAGCAAACAAATCGGACAAAACTCAGGCAAACAAACATTCGTTTAATATATAGTTAAAAGAAATTAGGGGTTTTACCATTCAAACTAAGGTAGAAGAACGATATAAGCAAACATAGCCAAACATGTCAAAGAATCAGAGAAACAATTTAAAATAACTTAACAGAAACCCTAATCGAAAAGATAAGGGTTTTAAAGGCAGAGTTTTAAAAGAAAATTTGAGAAAAATGCTTAGAAGTTCAAAGCAAACATAGATATGAAGCAGATTTAAAAAGTAATCGAAATAACCTTAAAGACTAGGGTTTCAGGAGAACCCCAAGTGGTAAGAAAGGTTTTGAAAACCAACGATCTAAGCAGGAGAGTCAAGAGTCTGACTCGAATAGCCATGGCTGGCTGGAGAAAAAGTCAGAGACGGCCAGAGAACAGTCATTAACTACAATCAAACAAGGCCTGGACCAAGCTTTTTAGATATCTAGCCTTGAGACCATAAGAATCGAACACGTAGAAGCCATGGGAGGTGGATAAAGGTCTCCAATGACTTTGGGAACCATAGATTTAGGGAGGTATTAGGGTTGTAGTTGATGGCGGCGTCTAGGGTTTGAGAGAATTGCAGAGAGAGTTGAGAGTGAAGGGGATTCAGAGGCGGCGAAATTTGGAAATGAGGCTAGGGTTAGGGGTCATTTGAATTAAAAAAGGCAAGGATGGTTGTTGGTTGTTGATCTGAATGATCAACGGCCTGGATCAAAACGGGCGAGTGGGCGGGTTATGAAGATGGATTTGGGTCGGATTAAACTGGAATTGGGTAGGGGGTTCAAATGGTTTCAATTGGGGTCAGAATTGGGCTATAATTGAAATGAAATTGGGCTACCATTTAAATAGCCAATTTTTCCTATTTAATTTTAAAAAATAATAATTTCTGGAAATAAATTAAAGGTGCCAAAATGATTTATAGCACATAATTAACTATTTTAAAATACCAGACCTAATGTTTATGAATATAAACGTAATTAATCTTATAAGAAGCTAATGTTGTAATTATATACAATTTAACTTTAAAAATACTAAATGACTTTGTAAAAATATGAAAAAATTATATTACCTCTATTTTAGCATAAATATGAAAATCCAATAAATGAATCACCAAAAATGATAATTTTGGGAATAATTATTGGGTTTTTCTGGAAAATAGGGCAATAAATTGATTTAAAAATATTTAAAAATTAAGGAAAAATAATAAAACATTTGGCATACTTATATATGTATACATATGCTGTCTTGAAAGTATTTTGCATATTAAAAATATACAGGGAAAAATTGGGTATCAACAGAAAGAATGCAGATGGAGACAACGTTTAGTCTCGGAAGGCAGAATGGTAGCCTTATGCAAGAATGCAGATGGAGATAGCATTGAGTCACGGAAGGCAGAAAGGTAGCCTTATGCAGATTGAAAGGCAAAATATTAGCCTTATGCAAGAATGCAGATGGAGACAGCATTTAGTCTCGGAATGCAGAATGGTAGCCTTATGCGTGAAGTACAATAACAAATGATAGTAGAGTTTCTTTAGCTGATAGCTGGTTGTGGCATCGTGATTACTTGAAGCATTTTGACTGCGGAGCATTACTTGTGCATACTAATAGTAAATATTAGTAGGTGCAACGGTTGTGAGAGTTGCGTTCCTGAAATAATGTTTGTCCCATGGGTGTATAGTATGTTTGATGATTTTGCAATCCTAGTGCCTGCATCCAATGAAAAATCGTGAGTTTTGTAAGAGGGAAGGTCAGTTCGTATCCCCGTTGGCTTTGCTTGACTTGTTTGACTTTGATCTGGTGATACTGTGTGTATCATTGGGGTAGTGTTGCTAAACAAAGTAGTTTTGATAATAAACATGCAATAACTTTGTAAAGATATGACATAAGTGTACAATTAAAAATAGCTTTTAGATGAACCGACGACTTTGACGTGGTTCGTGAAATTGCAACCTCTCTTGCTACGGAATTTTGAGGGTCCCCATAATTCTACCCAACTTGATGGTTGACATTTCTGACTGTCGCTTGTGCGACGATCGACTGAAATTACTTTGGAATTTTGAGGGTCCTCCTAAATATTCTGCCCCAATTTCCAATTGCGGGGGAAATGAAATTTTTATAGAATTATGACCGAAACCATAGGGCTACCTACACATCCCCTCTTAAACGGGAATCCGGTCATGCATAGTTCAATTTACATCACATAAGGGAAGCATAAAGATTACACATAGTAACTCTTGACTGCATTTGAATTAATCGGCTTTGGCCAGACTTCTCCGTCCATTCTGCAAGTATGAGGGATCCTCCTGTCAGAACCTGGTGAACCATATATGGACCCTTCTAATTGGGAGAGAATTTTCCTTTGGCTTCATCTTGATGCGGAAAATTTTTCTTTAACACCAGCTGCCCTAGTGTGAATTGTCTTGGCTTGACTCTTTTGTTAAAGGCTCTGGACATTCTGTTTTGATAGAGTTGGCCATTGCAATCTGCATTCATTCTCTTTCCGTCTATAAGGACAAATTTTTCATACGACTTTTTACCCACTCTGCGTCGTCGAGCTCAGCTTCTTGTATGATCCTTAGGGAAGGAAACTACCTCAACAGGAATGACAATCTCTGTACCATAAACCACCATATAGGGGGTTGCCCCGGTTGATGTACAGACTGTGATGTGGTACCCCAATAGAGCAAAATGATAGTTTTTTGTGCCACTGTTTATGCTTCTCTATCATTTCCTCAATATCTTCTTGATATTCTTGTTGGCGGCTTCTACTGCTCCATTCATTTGAGGCTTGTAGGCTGTGGAATTCTTGTGTCTAATTTTGAAAGTTTCACACATAGCTTTCATCAAGTCGCTGTTGAGGTTGGAGCCACTATTAGTAATGATTGACTCTGGAATTCCGAATCGACAAACAATGCTGTTGCGGACAAAATCTGCCATGACTTTCTTAGTTACTACTCTATAAGATGTTGCTTCGATCCATTTAGTTAAATAGTCGATGGCTACTAGGATAAATTTGTGTCTGTTGGAAGTGGCAGGTTTGATTGGTCCAATAACATCCATCCCCAAGCGGCGAACGACCATGGTGAGCTTGTTGCATTAAGCTTATTTGGATATACGTTTATCATGTCTGCATGTATCTAACAACGATACCATTTTCGTACATACTGGAAGTAGTCTGTTTCCATGGTCATCCAAAAGTAACCAGCCCGGAGTATCTTCTTTGCTAAGACAAAACTGTTCATATGTGGACTGCAGGTCCTATCATGAATTTCCTCTAGTAGCTTAGATGCTTCCTTTGCGTCAACACACCTTAATAGTCCCAAATCAGAAGTCCTCCTATACAGGATTCCTCCACTGTAAAAGAAGTTGTTGGATAATCTCCGAAGTGTGCGCTTCTGAGTAGAATTTGCAAGCTCTGGGGATTCTCCTTTTGCCAAATATTCCTTGATATCATGAAACCAAGGCTTTCCATCTGCGTCCTCTTCGACATGTGCACAGTAAGCTGGCTGATCATGGATCTTTACTGGAATGGGATGTATGAAATTTTTGTCTCGATGCTGTATCATAGATGACAAGGTGGCCAATGCATCAGCGAACTCGTTCTGGACTATGGGAACATGTTGGAACTCCGTCTTCATGAACCTTTTCCTCAATTCATGTACATGATGTAAATACGAGAGTATCTTGGAGTTCTTGGTTGCCCATTCTTCTCGTACCTGATGTATAAGTAAGTTCGAATCTCCAATTACTATCAGCTTTTGGACATTCATGTCAATGGCCATTTTGAGTCCTAAGATGCAGGCTACATACTCGGCCATATTGTTGGTACATGGGAACCTGAGTTTGGTAGACACCGGATAATGCTGACCGGTTTCTGATACTAGGACTGCTCTTATGTCGACTCCTTTGAAATTTGCTACTCCATCGAAAAACATTCTCCAACCGTCATATGATTCTGCAATGTCTTCTCCTATGAATGATACCTCTTCATCGGGAAAATACATTTTCAGGGGTTCATATTCTCCATCCACGGGATTCTCAGCAAGGTGGTCTTCCATTGCTTGTCCCTTGACCGCCTTCTAAGTTACGTAGACAATGTCAAACTCACTCAACAGGATTTGTCATTTGGCTAGTTTGCTAGTGGGCATAGGCTTCTAAAAGATGTACTTCAAAGGATCCATCCTTGATATGAGATATGTAGTATAAGCGTAGAAGTAATGTCTTCTAAGCCACCCAAGTCAAAGCACAACAGGTGTGCTTTAACTGAGAATACCAGGCCTCGTACGTGGTGAACGTCTTACTGAGATAATAAATGGCCTACTCTTTCCTCCCTGTTTCATCATGCTTCCCTAGAACGCACCCGAAATCTCCATCTAATACTGCAAGGAAGAGTAGTAAGGGTCTACCTGGCTCGGGCGGGACTAAGATTGGTGGTGTTGACAGGTACTCCTTGATTTTGTCGAAGGCCTTTTGGCAGTGATCAGTCCATTTGGTAGTGGCGTCCTTCTTCAACATCTTAAAGATTGGCTCATAGATAACTATAGACTGTGCTATGAATCGGCTGATGTAGTTGAGCCTCCCCAAGAAACTCATCACATATTTTCTGTTCTTTGGAGGTGGCAATTCTTGAATGGCTTTGACTTTTGATGGATCTAGTTCTATTTCTTAGTGGCTTATGATAAACCCAAGCAATTTCCCAGCAGGAACCCCGAATGCACACTTTACAGGATTTAGTTTTAGGTTGTACCTCCGCAATCTATTGAAAAACTTCCTCAGATCTTCCATGCGATCAGTGGCCTTCTTGGAATTGATGATGACATTGTCTACGTATACCTCAATCTCCTTGTGTATCATATCATGGAAAATGGCAGTCATGGCCCTCATGTAGGTGGCCCCTGCATTCTTCAGGCCGAACGACATCATCTTGTAACAGTACATTCCCCACGGCGTAATGAAAGCCACTTTCTCAGCATCTTCTTCATCCATCCAGATCTGATGATAACCAGCGAAACAATCTACAAATGAATGCAACTCATGCTTGGTGCAATTGTCGATCAGGATGTGTATATTCGACAAAGGGAAGTCGTCTTTCAGATTGGCCCGGTTGAGATCCCGGTAGTCGACACAGACTCTGACCTTCCCATCCTTCTTTGGCACTAGTACAATGTTGGCTAACCATGTCGGGTATTCTACTACCCTGAGAACCTTAGCTTTGACCTGCTTGGTGACTTCTTCTTTTATTTTCAGACTCATGTCAGGTTTCAACTTTCTGAGCCTTTGCATTACCCGTGGGCACGTCGTATCGGTTGGTAGTTTATGAGCCACAATAGACGTAATCAGACCAGTCATGTCATCATACGACTAGGCGAATATGTCCTCATATTCCTTTAGAAATTCTGTGTATTCTTTCTTTTCAGATGGCGATAGCTAAATGCCGATTCGTGTTTCCTTGATGTTTTCTGCATCTCCCAGGTTAACAATTTCTGTCTCGTCCAGGTTGGACTTAGGTCTGTTCTTAACTTCTTTGACAATCTCATGTGGTATGTCATCTTCCTCTGAATCAATGTCCATTTGTTGTATTGTCTCATTGCATGTCACAGTCATTGGTTCATCAAGATAAGTAATAGTAATGCTGTATAAGTAAAGTAATGAGAGAACACGATAATGAGTGTTGATATATAAGAAAAGTCGAAATGCATTGACAAATTGCATAACAGTTTTGAACATTGAAGATCTTATTGCGGGACTAAAAAATGCGAAAATAAAATCATTTAGTAAAAACAATGGATAATGCTTGTTTTAGCCTTGCTACCCCGAGGCTCGTCGAGCTCTGGTTGTCCTGATGGTCCAATTATTGACATGTACCCCTCTACTCACTTCCTGTATGGAAAGGCCTTCCTCCCCCTCCTCCTTGAGAACAATGCAACAGTCCATGTCATTGTCTTCTAGGAACAAGTTCTTCACCGCTGCAAGTGCTTCTTCTTCGTTTGACCCATAAACAATGTCAGCCTGTTGGAAAGTCTGCTCTAGATGCGGTATTGGCTGCTCTAGCAAGTAGTAAGGACCACGCCATGGTTGCGACCAGTTGTTGAATTCTTCCCATGTATATTCATATCCCAAACCGAAAGTAGTGCCATGTTTCTTGAGTTTTATAGGATTAGTGATTCCTTGAAGGTTTTTGCCGAGCCCTTTGCTAGGTTCGTACCCACTCCAATTCAGTATGCTCTTGATTTTGTTATTCCACCATTTATCTTTGTCGATATCATTGACCCGTTCGATGTGGTGGTAAGTCTCTCCTCCCATCTTCCTTCATCCCTCGATACCCGGAATGGTCTGACGACTGTATATAGGGTTGCTACCGTCGTCGTGAATGATCACTTCCTGGTGATTCCATTCGAACTTTACTTCCTAATGCAGTGTTGATGCTACGGCCCTAGCAGCATGAATCCATGGCCGTCCCAGCAGTAAGTTGTAGGATGCTGGCACATCTATCACCTTGAAATCGACATCGAACCATGTTGGTCCCATCTGCAAGCATAGAACAATCTCACCAATGGTGGACCTCTGAGAACCATCGAAGGCTTTCACATTGATTGCTCCGTCTTTTTTCTCGTGCAGTCCTTTACCCAACTTCTTGAGTGTTACCAACGGACAAATATTGAGACTGGAACCTCTATCGATCAGGATTCTGGTGATGAAATAGTCCTCATATTGCACAGTGATGTGCAGTGCCTTGTTGTGCCCCAACCCTTCAGGTGGCAGCTCGTCCTCATGAAAGGTGATCCTATGACTCTCCAGCACTTGTCCTACCATGTTAGCCATTTCCCCGCTAGTGATGTTGCTTGGTACATATGCTTCACTTAGCACCTTTAACAGAGCATTATTATGTGCCTCAGAATTTTGCAGCAAAGAGAGTATGGATACTCTTTGGCCTGTATGTTACTCCAGAGGTCGTCTGGACCTGTCCCAATGATGGGTGGCCGACTAGAGGCTTGCTTGCTAGACTCATCTAGATGTTCAGGGGTATAGACTCTACCAGTTCCTATCATACACTGTGCTGCAACAGTTTCTTCGAACCTGACCTTGCCTTTCCTTCTCGCTTCAGCCGTATAGTTCCAGGGTACAACCTTTTAATGGAATTGTGTAATGGTCGACATTGCCATTGGGATCATTGTGGATATCCTCAACCTGAATGGAGCATGTACTTTGGGTGGCAAAACTGCAACCTCAAATGGTGCGGGTGCATTTGCCGGAGACATGAATTCAACCTCAATCGGTGCTGGTGTCTTTGCAGATGATGTTGCTTTAAACTCAAGTGGCACAGACATATTCACCTCAGCACCCTCAGACGATTGAATATGGACTATAATTGGATTGAGGGTAATTATTGGCTTCTTTGGGTCATCATCTTCTGTAATCAACCCGATTGATCCCTCGGGATCCCAGTCATCATCTATTTTAATCATATGGATACCCCCACCCTTGTGGTCTGGGAGAGGGTTGTTGCAGACATTTGGAGCGGGTTCCTTTGCCACAATAATCTTGTTATCAATTAAGGACTATTTCTTGTCCTTCAAGGAGTGGCATTCGTCGATGGTGTGCCCTTTCATGTCAGAGTGGTATGCACAAGATTTGTTTGGGTTAACCCACTAAGAAGTGTTCTCAAGGGTTGCAACAGGGATGAGGTGACATAATCAGCGTCTTTGAGTCTCACATACAACTGGTCAATGGGTTCAGCAATAGTTGTATATTATTTTGGCGGTCTGCGATCAAAATTAGGCCGGGGTCAAGGGATGTTTTGGCGTGCAGGAGGTGATTGATAGTGAGATGGTTGAGCATTGTAGGTTTGGCAGACATGCACGGGTTGTGAGTATCTGGGTGATGTAGGTTGATATGTAGGAGGTGGAGGTGACTGGTAAGTTTGTGGTAGAGCTTGGTATGCGGGTAAAGGTGTTTGGTAATTTGGGGTTGGCTGATATATGAGTGGAGGTGTTGGGTAAGTTTGGTATTTGAGGGGGGACTTGGTCCTTTGTGTAACCATCACGACCCCTATGTCCCTTTTCTTGGACACACCACCAGATTGTAAGGCCTTATTTTTAGCTTGCAAGGCCTCGAAGTTTGTAACCATACCACTCTTGATACCTTCTTCAATTCTCTTCTAAGATGATAATGTCGGAGAATTTGTGGTTTTCAATCATCATCAGTCATTCATAATACTGCGGGTCGTAAGCCCAGACAAAGAACTTGTTCATTTCTTCCTCTTCTAAGGTAGGTCTGACCTTAGTAGCTTCGGACCTTCAGCGAGTAGCATACTCGCAAAACGTCTCTGTGGGATTCTTCTTTAGATTCTGTATATAGAATACATCTGGTGCATTCTCAGTATTAAACATGAACTTGTCCACGAAGTCAGACGCCATGCCTATACAATTGGACCATTTCTTGGGATTTTGGCTGATGTACCAAGACAACGCATATCCTTTCAGACTCCTCATGAACAACTTCATGCAGATTCTCTTGTCTTTCCCTACTCCAACCAGCTTGCCGCAGTATGTCCTCACATGGACCCTTGGATCATCCATACCATCAAACATTTCAAACTTAGGAGGTTTGTACCCCTCAAGCAGTTCGACATCGGGCTGTATGCAAAGATTCTCATAGTTCAGCCCCTCGATTCCTTTACTTTCCTCAATGCCCTAAATTTGGCTAGTCAATTTCTTAAGCTCCTCAGCCAGGTTCCTGATAAGTAGATCCCTTTCATCAGACTTAGGCATGCTGGAGATAGGTTGGAAACTTCTTAAAACCCTTAGTAACATAAATAGAAAAATAGATTGTGTTAAACACAATATTAAAACCTGCAAAGACATAATTAGATATAATAGATTGCGTAATAAAGCTTTATTAACTATAGAAAATAAAATTGAATTCTATGAAGATAAACTTGAAAGTTATCAACACAGAAAAGAAATAAATCTGAGAAATATAGAAACCATGGATATATGTATCAACATGTATACATCTCAGTATTAAACATGACCCCTCAAATTGGTATCAGAGCTATGGAAAATAAACATTTATATTAAGAAGCAAATCATGAAAAATAACACTGACATTAATAGTACAAACCCGCAAAACAGTGAAACAATTAAAATAACTAAGAAATCGCAGAAAATTAGACTTTCTCAAGATGTTCTTTATAACAGTACTATAACATGATAAACAATTATGATATTCAAGAGATTATAAGGAATATAAGAGTTTAGTTAAACATGATTATGAATAAACTTACCTGGTTTTGTAACTCGTTTGAATGCTCCATAACTTTCAGAAGTTTGTATATAATCAAATATTTTATTGAGAGAAGATAAGAGAGAGAAGGTGAGTATGAGGATGTCTGAGGCTGTCCTCCCTTCCTCTGATTTACAAAATATATAGAAAATTTTAACGACTCCTACTGTTCATGAACGACCTTTACTGTTCATGAATGTGACTCGTACTATTTACTTTACGACTTTTTTACATGACTCTTACTATTCATGAACGACCTTTACTGTTCATGAATGTGACTAGTACTATTTACTTTACGACTTTTTTACATGACTCTTACTATTCATGAACGACCTTTACTGTTCATGAATGTGACTAGTACTATTTACTTTACATTATGTGTTTCCAGTAGCTGTCTTCTTCTTTTGTCTTCTTGTTGATACCTTCATTCTAGTTGGACTTCTGGTACATAGTTATCATCTCCGTTGCACTTTGAACATATGTGGTCTGGATATTTGTGTCCTACTAGTTTGCAGTATCTTGTTAATAACTCGTTTGAAATAAATTCTTTTTTCAATGCTCTGGTAGTTGGTTGCATTTCTTGCTTTAATAATGATGAAATCCATTTCTGGACTTCATCCATATCTCTTTGTCGTAGTTCCTTTGAGTTGGCATATATCATTAACTGGTCTCTGGAATAGTAGCTCCAGATAGCATTTCCTTGTAGATAATTGTTAGCTAGTTCTTGAATAATAGTTGCTATACCAATTATTCTTTTATTGGCATAGAAACTTGGTATCTCCATTTTCTGCATCTCCGGTTGTTTCTCTATCTCTTCCGGTATTATCATATCTCGTGTTAGTCCTATCTTTATCACCCGTATTATGGGTTTTATTTCGTCATATAGTATTTCCGCTGGTGCTGTATAGAATTTGATGAAGAATAGGTTGCCTTTTGTAATTCTCTTGAAGGTGACAAATGCTTTGTATAGCTCTGGTATTCCAATTATTTCTTCTCCGTCGTGGGTATATACTGTGCTAAGTAGTCCGTAGTTGTAACATGTCTTTACTAGGTTTGCTTTTGTTTTTGGCTGGGCTATAAGCCTATTATATCCCTGTAGTTTTTGGGTTACATAATCCTGTGTTGGATCTGTAGTAGTAGTTGATCTAGGGTTTAGGTTCAAGAATGTCTGAATTTTATATATATTCTCAATATATGTTTGAGTAATATGGTTATATACCTTTTTGTTGTGGTGTAGGCTATTGGCATAGGTTGTAGTTTGTGGGCTATAACTATTGCTTCTCTTGGCTTTTTTGATGTAAATGGCTTATCAAATACGTTGTTTAGGTTTACATTGATATGTGGCTTTTTGTTAACTTGTTTGCTTGTACCTGCAGCTGTATATAAAGCAACTATGTTATGGTTTTTTTGGAGTTTCCCAACGTCTCCTTCTAACTCTGGAAGTTTAGAGTCTTCCGATTGACTTAGTTCCGCATTTTTATAGTCATGCTGCTGACTTAGCTTGCTTTCCTCTAGCTGTTGTAATTTTTTTCCCATACCATCCATCTGTAAAGATAGAGTAGTAAGGATTGTAAATATGTCTTTTGATTCTTGGCTTTCATCTGTTTGGGTACCTTTGTCTTGATAGGTAGTCTGCAATAACATTCTTGTCAGTTCGTATTACTTCAATTGTAAATGTAAAATTTTGTATATTCAATACAAGTCTCCTTATTTCCTTTGTAGTTACTGAATCCTGTACTTTCCGTGTTATCCACCATTTTACTTGTGTATTATCTGTTGTTACTATAAATTTGTTATAAACAATATATGGCTCAAATGCTAACAAACATTTACATAATCCAAATAGTTCTTTCCTATTTATCTCCCATTTTAATTGTGGTTCCGTGTATGATCCGGAATAATATCTACAATGGTGTTCAATTTTTTCATTATCATATTTATATTTTAGAACTCCTCCGTAGCTGTGATCACTAGAATCAGTTTCTACAATATATGTAAACTATTTCTTTTCATCTGGAAAATATAGTTTTGGTAATTTTTTACACATATTTTTTATCTTCTGTATATGTATTTTATCTTTTTCGTCAAAATGATATTCTATATCCTTTTTTAATTTTTTCTGTAATGGTTTTAAGTTTTCTGCTAATTTAGGAATATATTCTCTTACTTGGTTAACCAATCCTAAAAATGATTGTAACTTCTTTTTTGTATCAAGTGTTTCATTTAAGTTAATTATTTTGTGTATTATATGGGTTTGCATTTTTATTCCGTTTTTGTCTATTTGTATACCTAAAAATTCTATTTGATTTTTCATTACTTCTGCTTTCTTTTTACTTAAACTTATTCCTGATATTTCTACAATGTGTATGAATTTTTCTAGTAGTTTTATATGTTCGTTCTCTGTTCTAGAATATAGTAATATATCATCTATATATATTATACAATTTTCTAATTGGTTGAAGTAATTATCCATAAAATGTTGATACCTACCTGGTGCATTTTTATATCCAAAAGGTAATACGTTCCATTCGTAAAATCCTTGTGGTACTGTGAATGCTGTTAACTTTTTAGATTCATCTTCTAGTTTTAAATGGTAAAATCCCGATTTACAGTCAAACTTACTAAAATAGTTATATCCTTGTATTTGTCTGATTTTTAGTATTTTATTTGGTATCGGATAATTATATGTTTTTGTTTTTGCATTTAGTAATTCTAATTTATCTTGTAGTAATTTTATTTTATTTATTGAGAAAATGATTATTTCTATATTATGGTTGCTTTGTATTACATTTTCTAATTTTTGGGTAATCTTTTCACTTCCTTTAATCCAGGGTGTTGTTTTTCTTACTTTATTATTTACTCTTTTTGCTCCTAATATTTGTTTACACGGGGTAGTAAACCACCAATGTGCTTTTGTCATTATATGTGGGTATAATTTATCTAAAAATGGCATTCCTAATAATATATCTTTATTTGTAAATTCATAACTATATATTTCTTCTATGGTCAGTATTTTATCCCATATTTGTATTTTTATATTCCTTGCTTTGTATGTTATCATACTTCCCTCATTATTGAATCCTGTTACTACTATAGGGTTTTTTAGCTTTTCCCATTTACTTTCTGGTAAACAATTATGTCTACACATGTTAGCTTCTGCTCCTGTATCCATCATAGGTGTATAGTATCTATTATAATATCCTTCTACTATTATCTTGGCAAGTATGTATATCTTTGGCATTATATCAAAGTTCTTTTTATTATTATTTTCTTATTTTCATAACTTATTGTTAATTGCCTATCTTCTAATTTATATGGTTTGACTTTTTCTAACCATTTTATTCCTAGTGTAATGTTTTTATCGCCTTGATATATTTTAAAATTTATTAATATTGGTATTCCTCCAATAATTAATTCTTTTTCAGTTGTTTCTTCGTTTTTTCTTAACGCTTTTGGTAGTTCTGAATTTTGCTGTTCTATTGTTACTATCTCTTGTTCTGGTATTAATTCTCTTATAACATAATTCTCTTCCTGTCCTGTATTTATTAGTATTAAATATTTTCTTTGGTCCATTATTCCTGTTATATAATAATGGTGTGGGTTTATTTCTTCTATTTTTTGTTCTATTAATTTTTGTGGAGTGGTATAATTTATTCTTCTTGATGTACTTCTTGATGTACTTATTCTTGATGACGTTTCTGGCATTTCATTATTTATGCGTTTTGATGTGCTTAATCTTTCTTTTACTATTTCTAAATCTTCATCCATGTCCATTTCCGTATAACTGTAATCATTGTTGTCTATAACTGATACTATTCTTTCGAATGGATTTTCTATTTTTATTTTATTTATTTTATTTTTAGCTGTTATCTTATGTTTTGTTGTTAAGACATATAGATTTTTACATCTTGCTGTGAATATTTTACTTCCTGGTGCTAAATACTCGCTCTACTAGGGATGAGAGCCACACTTAAGGTAATATTTATCCCATCCAAGCTTTCAGTGCCTTTCGTCTGAATGCTAGTATTCACATCTAATCGTAATATTCTAGGGTGCACCATCTAGGTGTCTCAGAAAAAGATCTATTTGTAAATTTGTATTACCCTTTGGAAATGCCAACAAATAAAAGTAATCCATTTACCAATTTTGATTACTCTAACCCCATCTGGATCTTGATATCCCATTCTTCTCTTAACTATACCTGTTAACCCCCACAGGGCATAACTGAAATGGGTGTGCCCAATTGTACATACCTTTGTTAATGTTGAATATAACTCAAAAAGCTTATTTTCCTTTGCCTCAATTAGAAACGCTATTAACCTTTATTAACTGGGTGCCTTGTATCCTTTTTCATCTTGGTTCTTTTGCTTATTGAAACTTATATTTATTTTCTTAATCTCTCATTGTCTTTCACCATAAAGGTGGATAGGCATTCTTGCCTTAAGGCTCCTTATCAAGAGGCTTACACCTTTCAGTACGCACATGCTCTGCTGAAGACCTCACATTTACTTATCATAAGCATGATACAAAATCGGGTCCCTCTAGTTCAACAATTCCTCAGCTATATCTCTTATCGATCATCTTTCTGAACGTAGGCATCATCTTATTACGAATAAAAATAGAAGCTCGAGACTTGAATTCTTATAAGTGAGCTCTACCACACAATCTAGAGTAAGAAGAAAGAATGACAGTCTTAAATGCCTTGTAGCCTCCTGCTTATTAGTGTGGTGCATGACACACCCATAAACAAGACTCTACTAGACACAGCTTGTAGACTCCCTAGGATAGAACTGCTCTGATATCACTTTTGTCATGACCCAAACCAATGGGCTGCGACGAGCACCTGGTAACTTACTCGACCGAGTACCAACGTAATGTCTCTTCCTTATTACATAATCATATACACGTGACATACGGGCCTAATAGGCCAACATAATCCTTTATAAAGCCAAACATAGGCCGACAAGGCCGTACAATCTTTTACGTACACGACATATGTCTACAAGCCTCTAAGAATACATAAATGCCATAAGGGTTGGGATAGAGTCCCGCCGTACCAAACAATACACAACTCCGAAGTAAATAGAGCGTACCAACATCTTACGCTGCGCTGATAGCCTATGTGGAGGGCTCTTGACCTGTCTATCGGGACAGGCGGGCATGAAGCGCAGCGTCCCAAAGCAAAAGGGACGTCAGTATGGATAATGTACCAAGTATGTAAGGCACATAAATAAATAAATAAGAGACATGGAAGACATATAGAGTACATGACTCAACCTGTAAGTCTGAATAACTTTGTAAATCATAAATTACTTTTAATGTCATGCATATGCGTATGAATGTCATGTCATGCATAGGTACATGTTTCATAACATCACCAGCCTCTGAGGGCATCCCATCATATCATATCGGCCACTGTGCGCAAAATCATCATCGTATACCAACTGATCAGGTGGTGGTGCGTATATAATGCTACATTTCCCATATCCCATATACATATATATACATACATAATAACCTTTCCCATATCCCATATACATATATATAAATACATATATACGCGTATATAACACCATTTGAATCATATTTCAGCCACTGTGGGCAACATCATCATCATATACCAGCTGATCAGGTGATGATGTGTATATAATGTTGTAACCTTTTCCCATATCCCATATACATATATTTACATATATACGTGTATATAACACAATCTGGTCATGGATCAATGCACATGTATAAGTGAGTGAAATGCATGAAAAATACATAATAATCTCAATATTCATTCAGGATATTGAGTAATATCATAAAGTAAACTCTTTTCAGCTTTCATATTTTTTTCTGAGACCCATGAACAGATGATAAAATATTATGACACATGGAAATTCAAGAACATAGATATTTCTAATACTTCGATGAATAGATTCATTCATGGACTTTGTGCATTTGTACGTTTTGCTCGTATCGTATAGATCATGCCAAAAGAATAAGAGGGATAGACTTAACATACCTGGAGTATGGAAAATCTGTATAATATTCTTGGAAAAGTTTGCACCGTACTCCCTTTAGTTACAACCATCTGATTGTACAAACAAAAATTGAATCTTTGGGATTTTCACTTTCACTACAATCCTTTGTATCCATATTCCACGAAAATGTATTTGGGTTTTCCATATTATACAAAATCTTTTTATACTAATCAAGATTATCCTTTTCTAAGAGGGCACAAAACGCTATTAAATGACTTGAAGTAAACCCATCTGAGAATAGTCCAGTGATAATCATCTAAGACTAAATTTGTTTGACTTAAGTCATGTATTTACATTTGGTTTCTAAGAGTGAAGGTAGTGGATTGGTTTGGACAAATATATGCTTTGTTCTCCATTTGCATTGGGATTCTTCAACAGAAAGAAAACTAAAACATGTCATGAAGATTAGTAGGTGAAAGAAGTGGATTGTCAAAAGGAAACTAAAACTAACGTTAATTTCCTAAATACAATTCATTACCCCCATGAAGAGAAGATAAGTTAAATTTATATATATTGAATGGGTGTGGCACACGTTAGTTGCCACCTCTTAATATATGTAATGAGTCAATTTATATGCTTCGGGGTGCTGCCACATTAACGTTTTTATCCAAATTAATTAGGTAATATCCCGCTATCCGGTAATTAACCACTTACCCGCATAATTAAGAAATATTTTAAATTACTTAAAATTCTACTTATTTTCAAAATACTTCATATATACTTTATATATTATACTACCGTGGTCATGTGGTACCTTGCATGGTACTAGTTTATAATTATCGTGTATTTTTACTTGAGCGGTATTTTATCCCAAAATACCAAATTTCAACGAAATTCATTTTCTTCGACTTGCTTCCCCTCTTACCTTCACGAATTTATTCATCACTTACAATAGTTATAATCTTCAAATAATATTTTTCTTGGATTGATGTTAATGACCTTACGACAAATTCAATGTAAAATATTGCAGGGTGCAACATCGTTGTTACTTATTATCGCAAAGCTTAACATCAATGTAATGTAATAATGTTGGGTATAACACTGCGTAACTTATTACTGCAGGATGTAACATCAATCGTAATATATTACTGCAGAGGGTAACACCATCGTAACACATTACTGCAAAGCATAACATCGTCGTAATATAATACTGCGGGATGTAATATTGATGTAATATTGCGGGGCGTAACAGAGCTCTTCTTGAAATTTTAGCATCTTCTGTTCGATTTGGGATACATTATCACTAGGAACCCGAATACCATGGCCATCAGTGTCACGACCCGAATTCCCCACTGTCGGGAGTCGTGATGGCGCCTACTGTCGGAGCTAGGCAAGCCAACCTTAACATACCTTTTCAACTAATTTTCAATAAGATAATAATAAAAACAATAAATTCAAGCGGAAGCCTTAATTTAATATTAAATGAACGAAAATGCGGAAAAATTAACATCATCCTCTACCCAAGATTTAGTGTCACAATACTCACGGACTACTATAAGATACTACAAATAAGAGTTTGAAAGAAAATACATAAGGAGTCTGCTTCGATACAATGAAAACAAACAGAAATAAAATAGATGAGACTCAGGGCCCACACACGCCAGCGAACTACCTAGGAGTCTCTGGACTGAAGGCACGCTCCCAATCTACTGCTACTGCGGTCCGTAAGCTACTCCCGAATCTGTGCACAAAAAGGGCACAGAAGTGTAGCATCAGCACAACCGACCCCATGTGCTGGTAAGTGTCTGGCCTAACCCCGGCGAGGTAGTGACGAGGCTAGACCGGACCTACCTCAAATAACCTGTACAGATATATGTGCAACAACGGAAAGATATACAGAATTTAAATAGATAATAGGGAGGGGACATGCTGTGGGGTGTAACACTTAGATATAAGACCAACGAACAGAGAGATAGAAACTGAATAATTAGCCTCTATGAAAGAGAGCAAGTGAATCAACAACTGCACGGCACCAACCTTCGTGCTTTTACTCTCAATTCTCACCAAAACTGTCAAATATAGTGCACGGCATCACCCTTCGTGCTTTTCCTCACATAACTCTCACATCAAGGCACGGAATGACCCTTCGTGCTCAAATAATTAGAGACATGGCACGGAAAGACCCTTCGTGCATAATTATCAAAACATGGCCCGGAAAGACCCTTCGTGCATAATCGCTCTTCCTCACCCAATCATCAGTCACAACCAATCGGGGAAGGGAATATACAACAAGATTAAACATCCCGGCAAGGGAGAACAAATCAACAATAGGTCCCGGCAAGGGAAAAATACCACACTTCCTTCTTTAACTCATCTGCTTCTCAACTATCACTTCATAATTATATTAGCAAGTAATTAGCTCAACTGTTTCACATCTGTTGAATTTAAAAGCAACTATGACTCACGGTCATGCTAGACTCCGGTGTATAGATAACCGTCACCATGCCTATACACCGTACTCCACAGTTAACACGTAACAAATAATATCCAAATCCTAATCCCTCAAGCCAAAGTTAGAACAAACACTTACCTCGAATGCTCCAAACTCAACTCACGCTTCTAGTATAGCTTTACCTCTTGATTCCACCACCAACCCGCTCGGATCTAGTCATAAGTTACTTAATCACATTAATAATTACTAAATGAATCATCCCCAATGCATGAAAATAGATTTTTTTCAAGGTTTTTCCCAAAAAGGTCAAAAATACCCCCGGACCCACGTGGTCGAAACTCGAGGTTCGGACCAAAACCCGGTTACCCATTCCCCCACGAATCCAAATATATGATTTGTTTTTAAATCGGACCCCAAATTGAGGTCCAACTTCTCAATTTGTAGAAAACCTAGGTTCTACCCAAAACACCCAATATTCCCCATAAAAATCTTTGATTTGAAATTGAAATTATATTAAAAGATGTTAAGGGATAAAGAAATTAAGTTAGAAATCACTTACCAATCGTTTTGGAGAAGAAAAGTTGTTTGGAAAATCGCCTCTTAGGTTTTGGGTTTTTGTAAAGTGAAAAATGACTGAGATTTCCGAACTTGTATACCTTTCTGAGGACCTGGCGCGGACCGAACAAAAATGTGTTGCGGCCGCGCCGAGTGGGAGAAAAAAAATTGGGGCTTATCTGAACCCTTCCAGCGCGGACAACACTGTATTGGTGCGCGGCCGAGCTGGTTGACCTAAAACCCTAGCCCTCAGACTCAGCCATGCGGACCACACAGAAAGGCATCGCGGCCGCGCGTCTCCAGCGCGGACCGCGCGAAAATGACTGTGGCCGCGCTGGTGTCTGCAACACCTGAACCTGCATTTTCTTAAGTCCAAGACCTCTCGGGCCCCATTCAAAACTCACCCGAGCCCTCGGGGCTCCAAACCAAACATGCACACAACCTTAAAAATATCTTACGGACTTACTCGTGTGATCAAATCGCCAAAATAACATCATATACATAGGATCAAGCCTCAAACACATGATTTTCTTTTCTTCAAATTTCATAACTCAAATTCTCCATTTTTTTAGTCGGAAACACGTCATATGACGTCTGTTTTTAGCCAAACTTTACAGATAGTGCTTAACACATATTTAAGACTTGTACCGGGCGTCGGAACCAAAATACGAGCCCGATACCTATATTTTCTAACTCCTTTTCATTTCAAATTTTCATATCAAATTTCAGAAAAACAATTTCTTTCAAAAATTCATTTCTCTGGCTTGGGCCTTCAGAATTTGATTCCGGGCACACGCCTAAGTCCCATATTTTTCTACGGACCCTTCGGGACCGTCGAATCACAGGTTCGGGTCCGTTTACCCAAAATGTTGACCGATGTCAACATTATGCATATTAATACCAAAATTCATCAAATGTTTGACATAATTCACATATTCTAACATAAAAACATTCCGGCTACATGCCCGAACTACGCACGCCAATCGAGGCAACTAAAAGCGAGGTTTTCAAGGCCTCGAAGTCGCGGAACAAGGAAGAACTACGGTGATGACCCTTCGGGTCGTCACATTCTCCACCTCAAAAACAACCGTTCGTCCTCGAACGGACAAACGAAAGAAGTACCTGAGTCGGGAAATAAATGAGGATAACGGCTCCGCATATCGGACTCGGACTGCCAGGTCGTTGCCTCAGGAGGCTAACCAGATCCATACCCAATAATGGAGCCTCTCCCGGCTCAAACCATCCAACTGGAGACCGACATCGCCTACCATACAACGCCTCGTACGGAGCCATCTGAATGCTGGACTGGTAGCTGTTGTTGTAGGCAAACTCTGCTAAAGGCAAAAACTGGTCCCACGAGCCTCCAAAATCAATGACACAGGCTCGGAGCATGTCCTCAAGAACCTGAATAGTCCTCTCGGACTGACCGTCCGTCTGGGGATGGAATGCTGTACTCAAGTCAACCTGGGTGCCCAACTTTCTTGAATCGCTCTCCAGAAATGCGAGGTAAACTGCGTACCTCAATCTGAAATGATAGATAGCGGCACCCCATGAAGGCGAACAATCTCCCTGATATAAATCTCGGCTAACCTTTCGGACGAATAGGTGGCTGCAGCAGGAACAAAATGCGCTGACTTGGTCAGCCTATCAACAATGACCCAAACTGCATCAAACTTTTTCCGAGTCATCGGACGTTTAGTAACTAAATCCATCGTAATCCTCTCCCACTTCCACTCGGGAAGTGCAATCCTCTGAAATAGACCACCAGGTATTTGATGCTCGTACTTAACCTGCTGACAATTCAAACATTGAGCCACGTGCGCAACGATGTCTTTCTTCATCTTACGCCACCAATAGTGCTGCCTCAGATCCTGATACATCTTCGCGGTGCCCGGGTGAATAGAATACCGAGAACTGTGGGCCTCTGCTAAGATCAACTCTCGAATCCCATCAACATTGGGCACACAAACTCGCCCTTGCAATCTTAATACACCATCATCATCTAAGGTTACTTTCTTGGAACCTCCACGCTGCACCGTGTCTCTCAAGACACACAAATGGGGATCCTCAAACTGCCGCTCGCAGATACGCTCTAATAGTGAGGAACGAGCAACCGTGCAAGCTAACACTTTGCTAGGCTCAGAAATATCCAACCTCACAAGACGATTGGCCAAGGCCAGAACATTCAAAGCAAGCGATCTCTGGCTGACTGGAATATAAGCAAGACTACCCATGCTGGCGGACTTCCTGCTCAATGTATCGGCCACCACATTGGCCTTCCCCGGGTGGTATAAGATTGTAACATCATAATCCTTTAGCAACTCTAACCACGTCCTCTGCCTCAAATTCAACTCTTTCTGCTTGAACGGATACTGAAGGCTCTTGTGATCAGTGTAAACCTCACACGTCACGCCATATAAGTAATGCCTCCAGATCTTCAAGGCATGAACAATGGCTGCCAACTCGAGATCATGAACCGGATAATTCTTCTCGTGGATCTTCAACTGCCTCGAAGCATAGGAAATGACTTTGCCTTCCTGCATCAACACTGCACCAAGCCCAATACGAGACGCATCATAATAGACCGTAAATGGCCCTGAACCTGTGGGCAAAACCAATACCGGTGCCTTAGTCAGAGCCGTCTTGAGCTTCCGAAAGCTCCCCTCACACTCGTTCGACCACCTGAACTAGACACCCTTCTGAGTCAATTTGGTCATAGGGGCTGCAATGGATGAAAACCCCTCCATGTACCGATGGTAGTAACCTGCTAACCCCAGGAAACTCCGAATATCCGTAGCTGAAGCTGGTTGAGGCCAGTTCTTGACTGCCTCTATCTTCTTCGGGTCTACCTGAATACCTGCTGCTGATACGACATGACCCAGGAATGCGACCGAACTCAACCAAAACTCGCACTTTGAGAACTTAGCATACAACTGACTATCCTTTAGGGTTTGAAGGACCACTCTGAGCTGCTGCTCATGCTCCTCCTGACTGCGGGAGTATATAAGAATATCGTCATTGAAGACTATCACGAACAAGTCCAAATAAGGTCTGAATACTCGGTTCATCAACTCCATGAACGCTGCTGGGGCATTAGTCAATCCGAATGACATGACCAAAAACGCATAGTGCCCATACCGAGTGCGAAATGCTGTCTTAGGGACATCAGATGCCTTAATCCTCAACTGGTGGTAGCCAGATCTCAAATCTATCTTTGAAAACACCCTCGCACCTTGAAGCTGGTCAAACAAATCGTCAATCCGCGGCAGTGGATACTTGTTCTTTATCGTCACCTTGTTCAACTACCGGTAATCAATGCACATCCTCATCAACCCATCCTTTTTCTTCACGAACAACACTGGTGCACCCCAAGGTGATACACTGGGTCTAATGAAACCCTTATCAAGCAAGTCCTGAAGCTGCTCTTTCAACTCTTTCAACTCTGGCGGGGCCATGCGATATGGCGGAATGGAAATAGGCTGAGTGCCCGAAGCCAGATCAATACAGAAATCAATATCCCTGTCGGGCGGCATACCCGGCAGGTCTGAAGGGAAAACCTCGGGGAACTCCCGAACAATAGGAACAGAGTCAATTGATGGAACCTCTGCGCTAGAGTCGCGAACATATGCTAGATATGCTAGACACCCCTTCTCGACCATACGTAGAGCCTTGACATACGAAATAACACTGCGGGTGGCATGGCCTGGGGTCCCTCTCCACTCAAGTTGGGGAAAATATGGCAAGGCCAAGGTCACGGTCTTGGCGTGACAATCCGGAATAGCATGATACGGGGACAACCAGTCTATCCCCAATATAGCGTCAAAGTCCACCATATCTAAAAGCAATAAGTAGACACGGGTCTCAAGACCGTCAAATACCACCACACATGAACGATGCACTCGGTCGACTACTATAGATTCACCAACCGGTGTGGACACATATACAGGAATACCCAAAGCCTCACTAGGCATGATCAAATAGGGTGCAAAATAGGACGACACATAAGAATACGTAGACCCCAGGTCAAATAACACAGAAGCACCCCTACCACAGACCAGAATAGTACCTATAATCACATCATCTGATTACTCGGCCTCTGGCCTGGCCGGCAAAGCATAACAACGGGGCTGACCCCCACCTCCCTGAACTATGTCTTTGGGGCGATTGACTATTGGCTGACCCCTGCCTCTGGCGGTCCGAGCTCCACCTTTACGGTCTCTCCCTCCACCCCTATGATCCCTACCCCCGCCTCTAGCTGGATGGGCGGCCTGTTGATCACCTACTGCCTGAATCGTAGGGCGAGGACCCTGTTGCTGAGAACTACTCGAGGCTCGGGGGCAAAACCTGACAATGTAACTCGGGTCACCACAACCATAACATGCCCTCGGCTGCTGGGGCTGCTAGCCTTGTCGACCTGTATGTCCTCCCTGAATCTCTGAAGTGGCGGTGCACTGATGGGGGCTGGTGGTGCGCTGAAGGTCTGCTGACCCAAATAATACTAATGAGGACCACCACCGCCTGGAGTACCATGAGAAACCTGAAGTGCCGACTGGAAGGGCCTCTGAGAGTGTCCTCTGTCATATGAATCCCTACATCCAGACGAGGTACCACTAAATCTACCGGAATAACGGGGCCTCTTATTTGACCCATGACCACCTCCCTGAGCAAGTGCCATTTCTATCCGGCGGGCACCATCTGTCGCCTCCTAAAATGAAATCTCACCAACGGCACTCATGGCCATCTGAACACGGATCGGCTGGGCCAACCCATCAATAAACCTCTGCACCCTCTCTCTCTCTCGGTGGGGAGTATCACAATGGCATGACGAGCGAGATCAATGAACCAGGTCTCATACTGGGTGACCGGCATAGGACCCTACTGGAGACGCTCAAACTGCCTGCAAAGAGCATCTTGCTGAGTAACTGGAAGGAACTTCCCCAGAAATAACTCTGAAAATTGATCCTAGGTCAATGATGGCGACCCTGCTGGCCTAGATAAACAGAAATCCCTCCACCAAGTCTTGGCAGATCCTGCCAGGCGAAAAGTGGCGAAATCGACCCCATTGGTCTCTTCAATGCCCATAGTTCGTAGAACCTCATGACAGCTGAATATGAAATCTTGAGCATCCTCTGAGGGAGTGCCACTATATGTAGTAGTGAAGAGCTTGGTGAAACGATCAAGCCTCCACAAAGCATCCGCGGACATAGCCGCACCATCACTGGACTGAGCCGCAATACCTGGCTGGGCTGCCACAGCTGGCTGAACTGCTGGAACCTGAGCCTGAGGAGCTACCGGCTCTGGAGTACGAGTATCGGGAGTCTGAACTCCTCCCCCAGCCTGAGATGTGGCTGGAGCTGCGGGAAGTAAACCCGCTCTAGAAATGCCCTCCATAAAGCCTACCAGTCGGACCAAAGCGTCCTGAAGCACTAGAGTGGCTATGAAACCCTGTGGGACCTGAGCTGGGCCCACTGGAACAGTTGGGGCCGGAACCTCCTCCTCAAAATCGACCTGAGGCTCCGTCGCTGGAAATGTTGCTCGGGGCTGAGCCCTGCCCCGGCCTCGGCCTCTGGCACAGCCTCGGCCTCGCCCTTTGCCCCTAATAGGGGCTGCTGCTGGGGGCTCAGGCTGTTGCGCGGTAGAAGAGGAATCACGTGTCCTCGCCTTCTGCGAAAGAACAGAGTGGAAAGACAATCAGTACTTGAGAAACAGAATCGCACGACAAGAATGAACAAGGTGAAGTTTTCCTAACTCGGTAGCCTCTGCGGGATAAATACAGACGTCTTCGTACCGATCCCTCATACTCTACTGAGCTTGTCCGTGAGTTGTGAGACCTAAGTAACCTAGGGCTCTGATACCAACTTGTCACGACCCGAATTCCCCACCGTCGGGAGTCGTGATGGCGCCTATTGTCGGAGCTAGGCAAGACAACCTTAACATACCTTTTCAACTAATTTTCAACAAGATAATAATAAAAACAATAAATTCAAGCGGAAGCCTTAATTTAATATTAAATGAACGAAAATGCGGAAAAATTAACATCATCCTCTACCCAAGATTTAGTGTCACAATACTCAAGGACTACTATAAGATACTACAAATAAGAGTTTGAAAGAAAATACATAAGGAGTCTGCTTAGATACAATGAAAACAAACAGAAATAAAATAGAAGAGACTCATGGCCCACACACGCCAGCGAACTACCTAGGAGTCTCTGCACTGAAGGCACGCTCCCAATCTACTGCTACTGCAGTTCATAAGCTACTCCCGAATCTGTGCACAAAAAGGGCACAGAAGTGTAGCATCAGCACAACCGACCCCATGTGCTGGTAAGTGTCTGGTCTAACCCCGGTGAGGTAGTGACGAGGCTAGACCGGACCTTCCTCAAATAACCTGTACAGATATAAGTGCAACAACGGAAAGATATACAGAATTTAAATAGATAATAGGGAGGGGACATGATGTGGGGTGTAACAACTTAGATATAAGACCAACGAACAGAGAGATGGAAACTGAATAATTAGCATCTATGAAAGAGAGCAAGTGAATCAACAACTGCACGGCACCAACATTTGTGCTTTTACTCTCAATTCTCACCAAAACTGTCAAATATAGTGCACGGCATCACCCTTCGTGCTTTTCCTCACATAACTCTCACATCAAGGCACGGAATGACCCTTCGTGCATAAATAATTAGAGACATGGCACGGAAAGACCCTTCGTGCATAATTATCAAAACATGGCACAGAAAGACCCTTCGTGCATAATCGCTCTTCCTCACCCAAACATCAGTCATAACCAATCGGGGAAAGGGAATATACAACAAGACTAAACATCCCGGCAAGGGAGAACAAATCAACAATAGATACCGGCAAGGGAATAGTACCACACTTCCTTTTTTAACTCACATGCTTCTCAACTATCACTTCATAATTATATTAGTAAGTAATTAGCTCAACTGTTTCACATCTGTCAAATTTAAAAGCAACTACAACTCACGGTCATGCTAGACTCCGGTGTATAGATAACCGTCAGCATGCCTATACACCGTACTCCATAGTTAAAACGTAGCAAATAATATCCAAATCCTAATCCCTCAAGCCAAAGTTAGAACAAACACTTACCTCGAATGCTCCAAACTCAACTCACGCTTCTAGTATAGATTTACCTCTTGATTCCACCACCAATCCGCTCGGATCTAGTCATAAGTTACTTAATCACATTAATAATTACTAAATGAATCATCCCCAATGCATGAAAATAGATTTTTTTTAAGGTTTTTCCCAAAAAGGTCAAAAATACCCTCTGACCCACGTGGTCGAAACTCGAGATTCGGACCAAAACCCGGTTACCCATTCCCCCATGAATCCAAATATATGATTTGTTTTTAAATCGGACCCCAAATTGAGGTACAACTTCTCAATTTGTAGAAAACCTAGGTTCTACCCAAAACACCCAATTTTCCCCCTAAAAATCTTTGATTTGAATTTGAAATTATATTAAAAGATGTTAAGGGATAAAGAAATTAAGTTAGAAATCACTTACCAATCGTTTTGGAGAAGAAAAGTTGTTTGGAAAATCGCCTCTTAGGTTTTGGGTTTTTGAAAAGTGAAAAATGACTGAGAATTCTGAACTTGTATACCTTTCTGAGGACCTGGCGCGGACCGCACAAAAATGTGTTGCGGCCGCGCCGAGTGGGAGAAAAGAAATTGGGGCTTCTCTGAGCCCTTCCAGCGCGGACCGCACTATTTTGGTACGCGACCGTGCTGGTTGACCTGAAACCCTAGCCCTCAGACTCAGCCACGCGGACCGCACAGAAAGGCATAGCGGCCGCGTGTCTCCAGCGCGGACCGCGCGTAAATGACCGCGGCTGCGCTGGTGTCTGCAACACCTGAACCTACATTTTCTTAAGTCCAAGACCTCCCGGGCCCCATTCAAAACTCACCCGAGCCCTCAGGGCTCCAAATCAAAAATGCACAAAACCTTAAAAACATCTTACGGACTTACTCGTGCGATCAAATCGCCAAAATAACATCATATACATAGGATCAAGCCTCAAACACATGATTTTCTTTTCTTCAACTTTCATAACTCAAATTGTCCATTATTTTAGTCCGAAACACGTCATATGACGTCCGTTTTTAGCCAAACATTACAAATAGTGCTTAACACATATTTAAAACTTGTAGAGGGCATCAGAACCAAAATACGAGCCTGATACCTATATTTTCTAACTCCTTTTCATTTCAAATTTTCATATCAAATTTCAGAAAAACAATTTCTTTCAAAAATTCATTTCTCGGGCTTGGGCCCTCAGAATTTGATTCCGGGCACATGCCCAAGTCCCATATTTTTCTACGGACCCTCCGGGACCGTCGAATCACAGGTCCGGGTCCGTTTACCCAAAATGTTGACCGATGTCAACATTATGCATATTAATACCAAAATTCATCAAATGTTTCACATAATTCACATATTCTAACATAAAAACTTTTTGGCTACGCGCCCGAACTACGCACGCTAATCGAGGCAACTAAAAGCGAGGTTTTCAAGGCCTCGAAAGCGTGGAACAAGGAAGAACTACGGTGATGACCCGAAGGGTCATCACAATCAGTGGCCTCAACCCGTTTAGTTGGGTTTTCCTTCCAGACGTTGTTCAAGTCTTCCATCTTGCTCTTATTCTTGTTTTTGACAGGACTAAGAGGAGGAGTGGGTGGAGGGCCCCTGAATCTCGTGGAATAAGATGATGATGCCAGAGTGCACGAACTAACTTTTGGGGAGGGGAATAAAGAAAGAAAACGAAACAAAGATAAAAAGGTAATCAAGTTAGTGAGGATTATATTGCAGTATTTAAACATATAGTGCGGAATGTAAAATGCGTCCTAATTTGGGAACCTCTTTGTGCCCGAGGTAGGCCTAGCGGAAAATTGATTTGGAGAACTTAGAATGCTAAATGCCTCATTTATTGATAAAATTAGACGAATCCCAAATCGACACTAAGTAAGCAAGAAGTAAAAGTCACTAATGGCCATTGGCCTTATTACATTTATAAAGCAAAAAAGTAAATTCCTATCTATTTGGTCCCAGAAGGACCTTCCCCAGATTGAATTCTCTCATTGATCAAATCCTCCAGTTCGCGTAGGTTCACCAGTAAAAATGCTTTTGCCACATGTTCTCCTTCGTTTCCCTCAGTGTTTTGGCAGTCGGTGACTCTCTTCCTCACTTTTCCTTCTAATTCCAGCAGACTGTATTGCGATTATTCCAACTTTTCGCTAGCTTTGGCGGCCCTCTATTTCCATTTATTAATTTGGTCATTTGATAGAAGACTCCTTCACCAGTCTAGCAAGAGTGGGGCATGCTAATCATACCGAAACTGGGGACCTCATGCCTCATTTTCTGCAAAACAAAATGGTTAGACCCTATCCCCACCAGACTCGACTATTTATCACCAACTATTAGCATGAAGCATTTAGTTCTCCAAATAAATGCACAAAACCCGATGATGTCCGTTTGGGTTTAGGAAAACCCAGTGGACTTTTGGACAAGGCTATCTTAAAGGATCATTACGTGGACAACATAACTAATCCGACTAGGTTTGACCATGATGCATGCACATTTTAAACAGAGTAAGGTTTCTATGGGGTTTTAGATGGATACCCTTGAGCGGACAACTCATGGCGGAAGGCACGGATTTGTCTACTGCACTGCCGATCGATTAGTTTTACCGCAAATATTCCTTTCTGCATTTAAGGGTTAATAATATAGGATGAGCACAACCACTCATTAAAAGCGTTGCTATAGTATTTGTTTGGCACGAGTGGAGTATGATGTTGAGCATGATTATGCAATAATTAAAAACATGTTGGCATGTATTTGCACGTTAAGAAAGCGATAAATACAACAATTTCATAATTTAAGGCAACAATAAAGGAAGAAAACAAAGAAGATATGTCAATTTCGCTTTTGAAAAATAAATTAAATGCTTAAAGGAATTAAACAAGTAATTGCACATAAGGAGGTACAAATTCACAAGAACAATCTGAAGTGGTAAAAGCCTAAATATCCCCAGCAGAGTCGCCATGCTATCGCTCCCCCTTCCCCTCCCTCCATCGGAGAGGAGTTTCTGAGTTTCGACATTTATGGGGTGTAATGACTCATTTCCTCTTTGGAAATTGGGTATTTTGAAGATTCGCCACCTAATGGTCTAAGTTGCATTAGGACACCTATAGAGTTCATTTATAACTATGTTTGATAATTAAATATTGGGTAAGGGCTAGAAATTATCCTAAGGGGAAGGTGTTAGGTACCCCTCAGGATCCACTAGTGTGGTTCCCGGCCAGATAGTTTTTGTGAATTTGTGCAATTAGCAAGTAAACAAGTAAGGCTCAAGTAAGAGGGGATTTAAGTTAACATACAATTGATTGAAACAATTATTGAAAGGCAAGGTTTGAAAAAGTTATAGACTAAACATGCTTGTAAAAAATAAAAGGGGGTCCAAGGTTTGTTTATAATATGGATAACCTCAATGAAATACCCAGTATGACACTCCTCAGAAGAGGGGATACACATGGTACTAGCGCACCGATAATCATATCCATATCTACCCTTCCCACCCCGTTAAGGTATTAAAGCACGGATTAGTCTCGACCTCTATTGCATGCTATTACCCGTCCCATTCCTATCAGTCCCGAAGGAGTTTAGGACTACTATTCCTATAAGAGGGAGGGTTTTAGGCTTACTCTTACGTTTAAAAGTAAAAGGCTAAGGCGACATACAAAAACACGTAGGACTGTATTTTGAAGGGGGAACGTATAAACAATTAGAGGGCTCATGTATACCTCTGCAAACAATGCATATAAATAGCATGACTTAAACACAGTTAAGGTCTGGGTTTTAAAAAAAAGCAGAGTTTTAGTCAGAACCAGATTCATTATATAACTCGTAAAAGATGTCTGAATCAGGCATGCCTGCTGGTTGTAGCAATTGGTAATTAACAAAGGCAGTTCCACTTTTATTTAAGTAGTTACCTAAGGCTTGTCTAGGCGTAATAAAGATGTCCTATGAGTATGATATCTATATGAATTAGGAATGCAGTGAAGCAGTGATTAATTTTAGACAGGCGATTTGGATCCTACAGACATGTTTTTTAATGATATTGATTAAAGCGAAAAGAGTAGGCTATTTAATCTGATTCAGACAAGCACGAGCCAAATTGATTTTTTAACTAAAACTAGTTTTAGACCTTATACGAATGATTTCTATTACATCTGATTTTAAATCCTATAGGCATGGTATCCAATTATTGAAAGCTGACTTTTAACCCTATAGGCATGATCTCTACTGTGAAAATCATTTAGACCCTATAGACATGATTTTAATTGTAAAAGTAAAGCATGTAGAATTTATTTTAAATCAGAGCAGATCATATAGGCATGATATCTAACAGGCCATGTTTTGAATCAAAATAGACCATATAGTCATATTATGTACCCAATTTACCCACAACATACAACTACTTGCCCTTTTCACTAATCACCCCATAACTGTTTTACAACTTATTATAGCCCAAATGATTGAATTACAAAAGAAATGTAGAAATAAGAAACTACAACCAACAGAGGCCTGATCTTGACTTTCTCTCTGAGTTATGTAACGGACCACTTCAATGCCAGTATTTTAAAGCCTTTCTCATACCTGGGTGTGTCAAAGTTTTCTAAGGACCTTGAGGGATCCCAGGCAGTGCTTTCACCAAAATTTGCATAACTAAACAGAATTAGTGCAGTGTGGAAGGGCCAGCCCTTATGTGTCCAATTTCAGAGGGAGCTCAAGGGTCCTAAGGCAAGGCTCACACATGAGGGGCAGAACCTAGATTCTAAATGTATAGTGGAAGTGTAGAACATAGTTGAAAGATATTTATTTAAAAATCTGGACTGACAGTCCATTATTGAAAGCAATTAGTAACAAAGGTGATTCAAATCAGTTGCACCAGTAAAACTTATAAGTACACAGAATTAGTAGTCATAAAAAAAGGGTCAAGGGATTTTGGGGATACATTGTTTGTATCCTAACAGAGTATGCCTAAAAAACACACATAGGGGAAGCCTTAATATAAGGAGAAAGGGAACATAGTACGGCATGCTAGTAATATAATTGTATTGCAGAAACATAAGCAGAAGTAGGCAAGAGTAAAAGAAACTAAAGCAACAAAAGAAGCATGTTGTTGTTGAGGCTTGAAAAAATTAACTAGGACATACCAGTAGAGAAGCAAAATGCAGAAATGAAAAGTAAGCAAGATTCCACGGTCTAGCCTTGGCTTTCAGCCGGCTAGACAAAGCAATAGCACAAGTAGTAGTAAATAAGGAGAGTGTTTTTTAGTGTAACTGTGTGTTCTGAACTCAAATTGTTCGTGTGTTCGAAAGAAGAGAGGGTAGGGTATTTATAGTTTTGAAAACGAGTGAAGAATAAGGTAATAAGTAAATTCTTAGCACAAACATGGAAATAATCATAGTCAGAATCAATTAACCCAAGGGATTCCCTTTAATTAAGGAATCACTGCTTAATGGATACTAACAGGGTTAATTAAGGAAAGAAATCAGTTTGGGACAGATTGATTATTGCCATATAAGGGGGCAGTAAAAGTATAAAGTAAATAATTGAGACTAAGTACAAAATATGCTTAGTTTTGGGAAAGGATTCAGCAAGGCAAAACATCACAGTAATTAAAGGAGGGGGATCAATTAATTTAAACAAACGAGTAAAATTAGGGTTCATACAAAAATTTTTGCAATCAGTCACAATATTGAGGGAATCAGGATCAATCAAGAAAGAAACATGATTTTGCGCTTCAACATATAAATAGAATGAATAGAAGTATCAGACATGCAAGGCCAAACACATTTGCCAAAGAAACAACATAAACATACAGTAGTAGCAGGAATAAGCTAGGATTCAATAGTAAAAGAGATGTACTCGAGGCACAGTAGTCAACAAGCTCAGGTAGTGACATTGAATCAAAAGTGAAGAAGGCATAGCAACAGGTAAAGAGAGTCAGAAACAAGTAAAAGGTCCCACAGTAACAAGTGAGGAAAATCTTTAAAGAAATTAGGGTTTTAACAATAGGCGAGTTTAAGAGAAGATAAGAACTCAGAATCAGACGAGTCACACAAAGAAAAGAGAGTCAGAAACAAAGAACTTAATCGAACAAGTATACACTCAAATAAACAGTTTCAAAACTCGAATAAGACCAAAAGACCTAGGGTTTTTAACAACAGTCGAGTTTAAAAGATGGTAAAAACTCAGAATCAAATAAGTCAATCAAGGACAAAGAACTTAATCGAACAAATATACACTCAAACAACAAGGATAGTTTCAGAAACCAGAAAAGACCAAAAAAGACTTAGGTTTTCAACAGGCTGAATCAAGTAGAAGGAAAGCATAACCAATTAATTTGAACATAGTAAAATCATAAACAACATTAAAGTTGGAGAAGAGATCTTTTAAAAAGATTTAAGAGAAAACCCTAATCGTTGAGAATGAAGAGTCATTTTGAAAGAAAATCGAAGAATCTTCGAGAAAACACTTAAGGAGTTCATAATAAGATGTAAGATAGATTTGGATAAAATCTAAAGATCTTAATGTTAGGGTTTCAGAGAACCTGGAAAAGTGAGAAAGACTTTGAAAAGTTATCGATCTAGCCGGAAAAGTCAAGGATCTGACTTGAAAGGCTATGGATGGCCGGAGAAAAGCCATGAACATAAGTTAAGCAAGGACTGGACCAAATTTCATTGAATATGGCCATGAAATCACACAAACGGGCCACCATAAGATGTAGGAGGCCGGTATACATCTCAAACGACCATGAAGACCATGGATTAGGCGGGGATTGAGGTGGATTAGAGTGAAATGGGGTTGCGGTGGCTAGGGTTCATGTGAGGTTGCAAAGAGAATTGACAGGAGAGGTATTCAAGGGTGGAATTTGGTGAAAAGTGAATTAGGTTAAGGGGTCATTTAGGTTTAATTATGGAAGGGTGAATTGTGGCCGTTGATCTGAATTATCAACGGCCTAGATTAAAAGGGTAGGTGGGGAATCCGGGTTTGGGTTGGTTGAAATTAGGTTGGGGTCGGGTTTAATTGAAATTAGGCCGGGGAAATCGGGTTTGATTTGGGGTTAAATTTAGGCTATAAATTAAATACAAATGTGTTGTTATTTAAATAGCCAATTTTCCCCTTTTTAAATTATAAAAAATAGTAAATACATTTCAGAAATAAATTGAAAGCAATAGAATGATTTATAACACATAAATAATAATTTAAAAATATAGGGCTTTATTTTATGAATATAAAACACAATTAAATCTTAAAAAGGCTAATATTGAAATTATATGCAATCAGCTTTAAAAATACTAAATAAAATTGTAAAAATAGGTAAAACTTTAATTAGCCATATTTGGGCATAAATATAAAGATACAATAAATTAGTCATCAAAAATAATAATTTCGGACATAATTATTGGTATTTTATGGATGAAAAAGGAAATAAATCGATTTAAAAACCTTTAAAAATTATGGAATAATAATAAAACATTTGGATATGCTTATATATGCATATATATGCTATTTTGAAGGCATTTTGCATACTAAAAAATATATAGGAAAATATTGTGTATCAACAAAGCGTTCAGTTTGATTTGTTGGCTAGGTATGCTCCCACTATTTTATCTAAGATGCAGGATCGGGTTCACCGGTTCGTGATGAGATTAGAGCAGCACTTGATTAACGATTGTATGTCGATCTCACTTCAGCCAGACATGGATATTTCTCATATTCAGGCATACGCTCAGGGTGTAGAGGAGCATAAGCAGAAACAGAGGTCCCATCGTGAGTATGATAGGGCCCAAAATAAGAGAGCGAGGTCTTCAGGTTTTTCTGGTGAGTTTCGAGGTGGTCATAGGCAGCAGTACCTGAGGTATCCAGCCCAGCTATCGTCTAGCGCACCCCCTCAGTTTGGCGGTAAGAGATTTGATCGTTCCACATATTCAGGGTCTGGTTAGAACTTCAGGGCCTCAGGTTCTCAGTATAGGGGTGAGTCAAATCAGATGAGGCCACCCATGTCGCGATGTGCTTAATGTGGTAAGCAGCATATCGGGCAGTGTTGTATGGGATTAGGTGTTTGTTATACTTGTGGTTATCCGGGCCACGTTATGAGGAATTGTCCGATGAGAGGTGACGCAAGTAGCTAATCCAGCAAGATTTGTAGTTGGTTCGTCATCATCAGTATGCCCCCTGGGAAAGGTTCACAAGCACCAGTGAGTCGCGGTAGAGGTAGGGGCAGAGCATCTAGCTCGAGCAGTCGTTAGATCCGCATTTATGCGTTGGCAGGACGATAGGATCAGGAGTCATCGCCTGATGTTGTTACAGGAATATTATCAGTATCCTCATAGGGTGTATATGCACTGATTGACCCATGTTCAACCTTATCATATGTTACTCCGTTGGTTGCTAGTAAGTTTGGAATAAAACCTGCATTGGTTAAACCTTTTGAGGTGTCTACACCTGTTGGGGACTCAGTGATAGCTAAGCAAGTATGTAGGGGTTGTATAATAGTAGTTCATAATCGATATACCATAGCAGACCTAATCGAGTTAGATATAGTAGAATTTGATGTTACAATGGGTATGGATTGGTTGGCTTCTTGTCATGACAACGTCGATTGTAGATCAAAGGTAGTCTGATTTCAATATCCAGGGGAGCCTATTTTGGAGTGGAAAGGTAAAACGGCATCGCCGAGAGGAAGATTTATTTTCTATCTCAAGGCAAGGAAGATGATAAAAAGGGTTGTATTTATCACTTAGTTTGGGTTCAGGATATGGAAGTAGAGTCACCAACCATTCAGTCCATCCCTGTGGTTAATGAATTTCCTAATGTTTGTCCTGATGAACTTCCGATTCTTCCGCCAGAGCGAGAAATTGAGTTTGCTATTGACGTACTACCAGATCTCATCCAATATATATTCCTCCCTATAAAATGGCCCCCGCAGAGTTGAAAGAGTTGAAGGAACAACTAAAGGACTTGCTTGAAAAGGCTTTATCAGACCTAGTACATCACCGTGGGGAGCGCCTGTGTTATTTGTAAGAAAGAAAGATGGCTCCTTATGGATGTGTATTGATTATAGACAGTTGAATAAGGTGACAATCAAGAATAAGTACTCGCTCCCGAGGATTGATGATTTATTTGATCAGTTGCAAGGTGCCAAGTATTTTTCAAAAATAGACTTGAGGTTCGTGTACCATCAGGTAAGGGTTAAAATTATGAAAAAATAATAAAATATTTGGACATGCTTATATGTCATGCCCCAATCTCGAGAGGCGCGACCGACGCTCAATCGAGTGAACCCAACTGAGCAAGCCTTATCAAACACTTTCTACCCATCTCAATATGAATAAGGAAGCCATGCTTTCATTTATTTAGACAATAGGAAAGATAGTACATTCAACACGGTTAGTTCATTTTATATCACAACCTTAAACCGTAGTTAAGTTTCCAAGATTCCATACAATTACACTTTAGAAGCAAGAGCTAGAATTACAACATAGTTCGTAGACCCATCCAACACCCATACATAACCCACACATATGTCTACGGAGCCTCTAAGGATGCAAAAGACAAGTATGATAATGCGGGGAGCGAAAAATAGACCAGCTAAAGATGGATGAGTGAACGAGTAAATCAATCGAATAGCTAGTCTACGAATGAGGTCACTTATGCTTTTTATTTCATCTTGCTATCTGGTTTATGAAGGGGAACCTTGGAGCAACAATAAACCTGGTAGATGAATTTGGCTACAACCTACTCAGTATGAGTAAACTATGTGACAATCACTATGAGGTTCGTTTTAAAAAATTGGTTGGTTTACCGGCTATACCTCAAAAGTGGATATTTATAACAAAGGATGTAAACCATAACCCCTTGAAGGATAAAGGGGCTCACCAATACTTTGAGAGGAGGAAGCTCCGCTATGCGCGATCGGCACTATCCGCTATGGAGCCACCTACATTCATTTAAAAATGTAGCGCCCCCAGAAAAAGGGACGTTAGTACCATGGAATAGTACTAGTATGTATAACTAAATACCATCCAATTAGAAAGAACAACCATACAAGAGTACAAAGAAATCATAAGAAACACAAAGCTTCAAATAAGCACCACGTCAATAATATAAGAGGTTCACATAGTTTTAACATAATTTTTGAAATATTTCTTGGGGCATTCCTTATCCTTGCACCATCATCCACATTACCACCGCTTCCTTGAGCGGAGTCCAATCACGGCCCGATCGGCTAAGCCATCTTACCAAGACGTTACTCTTATTTCATTCTCACTTTTCAGTTTCAATTATCAATACATAAACACCAAGTGTGTATAACATGGCGTCCGATCGGCTAAGTCGTCTTACCAAGACGATACTTTTATTTCATTCTCACTTTTCAGTTTCAATTATCAATACGTTACCACCATGTGTGTATAACATGTCGTCCAATCACGACCCGATCGGCTAAGCCGTCTTACCAAGACGTTACCCTTTTTTCATCAATCATCTCACTTCAATCTTTGGATTCACATGAATTAGTTTCTCGGTACTTGGGGCCACAATTACCACATTCCATAACTCACATTTCGCATTATTCCCACTTTCAACATTTATCTTGCCATTTAGGATCATAGGCACATACAAAAGCAATTCAAGTTATAAACATAGAAAGAAATTCATCTAGTTCGGCATGTTAATTGTAATGTAACCTTAACTTGACATTTAGGCATTTAGCACATAGCTCATGTTTTTCCATACATCCTCAATTTACAAAGAATAACACACTAAACATATGGAGAAGCATTTTCCATATACATTTTCGTAACATCAATTTATTTGATATAACAAGTACCACATCAATCGAATTCCGGACTTACAACATTTGTACGGGCACCATGGAGGCTCAATATCTAGAAGGAGGGTTTTTTAGCCATATATAACCTTTTTAAGCTTTCCTTAAGTTACTACGACGTCCCGGAAATTCTAGTAATCTCAATCTACTTGAGACATAATAAAATTGAGCACAAATTAGGAAGGTATTCATGGTTTCAACTCATTTGAGCATTTTATCAAATACTAGTTGAGCATCATGATTTCAAATCTCTTTTACAAGATTTCCTTCATTCCCCAACCTAATCTTTACTTATTTATGTTCAACAATCTTCCCACAAACCTAATTTGTACATGTATGTATACATAATACTATTATACCCAAGAGTCATACCTCAATAACCCATCTCACAATCTCTACAACACCAACACAACCTAGGTTAGGCACCTATAGCTTCCAATCACCATCCCATGAGTTCTAACGTATATATCATACATAAATAATCACCATATAGTAGTTAGAGATGATAGTCATACCTCTTGTAGTAGGAATCTTGAGAATCCCCACTTGTAGTGTTCTTGATCAATTTAGGGATTTGAATGGGAATCTATGGATTTTCAAGATCAATCCTTGTTAATATAAGGGTTTAGAAGTAGTAATCAACTTAAAATACTCCAAAAACATTACCTTGGATCATAGAAGGGAAGTATGGGACAGATTCCTCTTGATAGAGCAAGCCCTAGATCAAACAAATGACTTAGAGACTCTCCATACCCAGTCTCGGGGTATTTATAGGGCTTCTAGGCACGCGAACACGGTCAAACCGCGCCCAGGACGCGGTAGCCGCGCTCGGGCTGCGCTTGGAAGCAAAAACTTTCAGTTTTCCCGCGGCCGCGCCGCGGACGTGCGTCTGACATAGGTCCGGTAAAATAGTCATAACTTTGTGCATACACCTCCGAATGACAAACAGTTTGATGAGTTGGAGACTATACTCAAAGAGCTTTAATTTGATAGGTTGTCCATCGCACAAAACCTTATATAAATGGAGATATGCTTGTCCAAAGTGAGGTCTTGTGCGTACTCATTTACAACTTTAGTCTATTATGAAATTTTCCAATTTGGATTAGACTTAGGCCTCTCCTTAGACCCCAAATCACTTATAATATGACTTATACGCTTATTAACATATCCAATTGACATCCATTATATCATGAATCCTCATTTGCTCGCAAGATAAAATAATTAGCCTACCTTGGCACCACAAAATCTTAAATTACTTAGTAAAATTTTCTGGGGCTTTACATTCTCTCCATCTTAAGAGCATTCATCCTCGAATGAGGATTAAGGTTCATTCATTAGCCATCCTTATGTAATTTCAGCTTTTTCCCGTCATGAAATATATCAACAGCCCTGAATTTGGCTCACTCCTTAAATTTCCAAAAATTTTGCTAGAGTTTCCTTTGTAACTAGGTCTATCCACTTGTTAGAGGGCCCCAGATACATATCCTAACAGCATATACATGTTCCATAGACATAACATAACTTGTACAACACCAACCATGTCCACATAGGCAACATATATAACCAAAATGGAATAATTTAACATAGATCAAATCAAAAGATAAGAGTTCATCGGAACCAAATGCACAAAAGCTATTACATGACTATTCAAACAAATGTGGGTAATTCTTTCTCATTTCTTCCTTGGCTTCCCAAGTGGCTTCCTCAACCTGCTAGTTCTGCCATAACACTTTTACGGAGGCAATTTCCTTATTTCTCAAATTTCCGGACTTGCCTATCAAGAATGGAAATTGGAATTTCTTCATAAGATAGTTCTTCATTAACCTCAATAGCTTCAATTGGCACAATAGTGGATGGATCTCCCCTTACCTTCTTCAACATAGATGCATGAAAGACCGGATGTACCAATGACATCTCGGGTGGAAGCTCGAGCTTGTATGCCACCTGACCGATCCTTTGAATGATTCTATATGACCCCACGTATCTCGGACTCAATTTCCCTTTATTTCCAAACCGCATAACACCTTTCCTGGGGGAAACTTTTAGGAATACCCAATCATCTTCTTTGAACTCTAAATCTCTACGACGAACATCTGAATAAGACTTTTGGCTACTCTGAGCAGTTTTCAACCACTCCTTAATGACCTTAACCTTCTCCATAGCAACAAGGCCTGGCCCTATCAATTCAGCTTCTCCAACCTCGAACCACCCAATGGGAGATCTACTTCTCCTACCATATAATGCTTAGAATGGTGCCATATGAATACTAGCATGAAAGCTATTGTAATAAGCAAACTCTGTGAGGGGTGAATGATCATCCTGGCTACCTTTGAAATCAACAACACAAGCACGCACCATATCCTCAAGTGTATGAATGGGCTGCTCTGCCTGCCCATCAGTTTGTGGATGAAAGGTCGTACTAAGATTTACTTGAGTACCCAAACCTTGCTGAAGTTTCTTCCAAAATTTTGCCGTGAATTGAGCCCCTCGATCTGAAATGATTGAGACTGGAGTGACATGCAACCTGACTATTTCTTTGGTATATAGTTAAGCATATTGTTTCGCTATATTAGTAGATTTAACTGGCAAGGAGTGTGCTGATTTCGTGAGTCGATCCACGATCACCTAAATTGAGTCGAAGTTGTGAAGAGTGCGCGACAACCTTACCACAAATTCCATGTTGATCATCTCACATTTCTACATTGGAATTTCTATGCTTTGAGCCAATCCACCAAGTTTTTGATGTTCGGCCTTCACTTGCTGACAGTTCGGACATCTAGCCACATAGTCCGCCATATCCCTCTTCATGTCATTCCACCAATAAACTTCCCTAAGATCATGATACATTTTCGTAGAACCTGGGTGCATGGAATACCTAGAAGTGTGAGCTTCTGCCATGATCCTTTCCCAAAAGCCGTCAATATCCGGATCACATAGGCAGCCTTGGTACCGTAGGGTACCATCATCCATGCCAAGGGAAAAAGCTGTGGTCTTGTGTTTATGAATCCCCTCTTTCAGTTGTGCTAACAATGGATTGTTGAATTGCTTCTCTTTCACTTCCGTCACAAGCGATGATTCAGCCCTATTCTGCACAATCACTCCTCCTTCATTAGAGTCCTCCAGGGGAACTCCCAAACTAGCCAACTGGTGAACCTCTCTAGCCAATTGCCTCTGATATGCCCCCAAATGAGCCAAGCTCCCCATATATGTTTGACTAAGAGCATCCGCTACAACATTAGCCTTTCCTGGGTGATAGAGAATATCAATGTCATAGTCTTTGAGTAACTCTAGCCATCTTCTTTATCTCAGATTCAACTCCTTCTGCTTGAAAATATATTGACGACTCTTGTGGTCCATAAATACATCCACATGTACCCCAGACAAATAATGTCGCCAAATCTTTAGTGCAAACACCACTGCTGCAAGCTCTAAGTCATGGGTTGGATAGTTCTTTTCATGGTTCTTGAGTTGCCTAGAGGCATAAACTATCACCTTAACGTGTTGCATTATTAGTGGAACATCTTTATCCCATTTATCTTACATAAGACCTTCCACGAATCAAGTTCTACAATAATTTCCCTGATATGGTTACAATCTCCTATGAATACTTGCAACTAACTCTTCAAAATTCTCAACAAAAGACATTACTGAATGAGTTTTTCTTAAGAATCTTCTATTTCAAAGGAATAACATCTTCTATCCTGCGCACACACCTTAATATCATCAACATGCACAACATTACATCAAACGTAATGTAACATTGTGCTCAGACCTTTCTTAGTCAACCTCTTTCCTCCTTGTGTGCCTTATAGGATTTAAGAAAACACTCTATTTCCCTTGTGAACATTCTCATGATCCCTCCATACTGTTAAACACTTCCCAAAACACGTGTCAACAACCTTAATACATATTCAATTCAGAAAGAGCCACTGGCCCGAACAACAACTTGAAATCCTCCTAAATTCTTCAACAAAAACTTCTTGTTTTCCTTCCAAGTGTAAGAATTACTCCATCCTCATTAAGTAACTCACCTTACTCCCAATATTGTAGCTACCAATAATGTTTGTTGGTATTGTGGCTTAAGAGCTATCATGTTAAACATGTTTGGTTCATAACAAGTGTTCATCCTCTCTCACTACATTTCAAACAATTCCCTTTGTCCTTTGGGTAGATTGTGTTATTTTGCCCTTTTTGTTCTCCCTTTCGGTCTAGCCAATACATTTTTACTATCTTTTCTTTGTGATTGGGACATTCATTCCCATTCCATTTTGCTATAATTCATAGTAGATAGCCTTATTGTGCCACGCACTTGTCTGCACCCCATGGACTCATGGTATCATTGTGTCTGGTTTGTTGAGTTTATCACACCACCATTTTACCACTAGTAGTCTCACTTTCCATTGTAATATGTAGACATGAACTCCCTCTAAATATTTTAGTTGATGTTCAGTGTCACCCACGTCGGTAGTATTGTGGTTAGTCCTTTATGTCTTCTATTAACACTTGTGCTCCAGGCAAGTCCACCATTCTAATACGAACTATTTTGCGATAACCATGGACATCTCAATTTATAGATTTTCTTCCCATTTATTCTCGCCTCATTATTCCTAGATAGTGAATAGCCACGCACTCTTCCACGTGTTACGTGGTCCTTTTACTTAATTATTTCATCCCGCTCACCTCTTAACTCTTGTTAGGATATCCGTGGGAAAGTGTGTTCATCGTCGTATCACTTAACACTTCTTTGCTTGTAAGATTCTTTAGAGGCTCTCCATCAAGCCCAAATACCCTCTAGGGTTATTATAGCATCACATTTATTTCTCCCACTCGTTTGGTCTTTCTTTACGCCTTGATACTTTGGTTAAATCACAGATCTATGATTAACTTATTCTAAAAACTCGCAACCTTCCACATTTGACCTATATAACTTCCTTAGGTTCCATTGTTCCTGACCCTCTAACAAGTATAAAATACCTTTACAAACATATTGTTAGTTTCTAGGATCGTTGACCCTATCATTCACATTGCCCTGTATGAAGAATTTACCTTCCTTAACATTCCACCTTTTTTGTGGGGGTACTAGTGGTCTATCATTAGCATATCCTTTCAGATAATCATGTTATCCATTATCACTTTTCTTGATTACGCATGTCTTTAACAAAATATTCAAACATCATAGCTACATGGTCTTACTCTTGTTTCGTTGTATTTAAGTGGCCTTCCTCCCCCACTTGGGGCGAATGTCCCGGATTTCGACACAAGTATTGAATTTAGCAACTTCAGGGACATATGCCACATGTCTCTATCCCTTATATATATGTTCGAGTATTAGGAAGATTTAAGTCACCATGGTATTAACCTTATAAGTTCTCTTCTCTTATTCAGCCACACGGGCTTGGGATTCCAATTACTCATGTCAATATTCGTTAGGAGTGTAATATCATTTAGCACACTTCTGGATTTTTATAAAGTTTGTTGTACATGGGTCTTCTCATCGTGGGTTTAATTGACTCTCCTTTCATAACTTCTTGTCTACTAGGAGAGACTTGCACTCTCATTATTAATCTCCTGGTCATGTCTCCCATATATCACGTGCTTATACAACCAATTTTCTTTCCCACCTTAGGATCATTTAAATACTTCTCACACTACCCACATGTGCTATTCAAGCTTACATATCACTTATCAATTCAATGTTTTGGAGGTGGTAATCATTTTTAACATTTTTCTCGAATAAATTATGCTCATGGTACAATGTACTTATCCTATATGCCCATACCATTCGTTCAACAAGATACATGTGCCATCTCCTTAATATTTACGTCTTTGGCCATTGGTCATGCCATATGACAACATTACTTGAAATAGATGAAAGAGCGTTTAAACTTACCTTGAATCTCAACGCACGAGTTAGAAGATAATCTCATAGTCAAGATTTATCGCACGATCTGGAGTGTTGAACAAGGGTAACACTCCTAAATGTCCATGTAGCCTCCAACTTATAATGTGGTAGACAACACACCGATAAGAATGACTCTACTAGACACGGCTCCGAGACATCCTAGGACACTTTAAAACCTTAAGCTATGATACCAAGTTTGTCACGCCCCAATCTCGTGAGACGCGACTAGCACTCAATCGAGTGAACCCAACTGAGCAAGCCTTATCAAACACTTTCTACCCATCTCAATATGATTAAGGAACCCATGCTTTCATTTATTTAGACAACAGGAAAGATAGTACATTCAACACAATCAGTTCATTTTATATCACAACCTTAAACCATAATTAAGTTTCCAAGATTCCATACAGTTACACTTTAGAGAAGCGAGAGCTAGATTTACAACATAGTTCGTAGATCCATCCAACACCCGTACATAACCCACATATATGTCTATGGAGACTCTAAAAATAAAGAAGAGTACAATGACAATGCCGACAACAAGGCCCCCGCTATACCTCAAACAGAATACATAACAAAGGATATAAAACATAACCCCTTGAAGGAGAAAGGGGCTCATCAAGACTTTGAGAGGAGGAAGCTCCGCTATGCGTGATTGGCACTATCCGCTATGTAGCCACCTACATTCATTTAAAAATGTAGCGCCCCTGGCAAAAGGGACGTTAGTACCATGGAATAGTACTAGTATGTATTACTAAACACCATCAAGTTAGAAAGAACAACCATACAAGAAAACAAAGAAATCATAAGAAACACAAAGCTTCAAATAAGCACCACGTCAACAATATAAGAGGTTCACATAGTTTTAACATAATTTCTAAAATTTTTGCTTGGGGCATTCCTTATCGTTGCATCATCATCCACATTACCACCGCTTCCTTGAGCGGAGTCCGATCATGGCCCAATCGGCTAAGCTGTCTTACCAAGACATTACTATTATTTCATTCTCACTTTTCAGTTTCAATTATCAATACATTACCACCAAGTGTGTATAACATGGCGTCCGATCACGGCCCGATCGGCTAAGCCGTCTTACCAAGACATTACTTTTATTTAATTCTCATTTTTCAGTTTCAATTATCAGTACGTTACCACCATGTGTGTATAACATGTCGTCCAATCACGACCCGATCGGCTAAGCCGTCTTACCAAGACGTTACCCTTTTTTCATCAATCATCTCACTTCAATCTTTGGATTCACATGAATTAGTTTCTCGGCATTTGGGGCCACAATTACCACATTCCATAACTCACATTTCACATTACTACCACTTTCAACATTTATCTTTTCATTTAGGATCATAGGCACATACAAAAGCAATTCAAATAATAAACATAGAAAGAAATTCAACTAGTTCGGCATGTTAATCACAATGTAACATTGACTTGACATTTAGGAATTTAGCACATAGCTTAAGTTTTTCCACACATCCTCAATTTACAAAGAATAACACACTAAACACATGGAGAATCATCTTCCACATACATTTTCACAACATCAATTTATTTGACATAACAAGTACCACATCAATCGAATTCCGGGCTTACAACATTTGTACGGGTACCATGGAGGCTCAATTTCTAGAAGGAGCGGGTTTTAGCCATACATACCTTTTTTAAGCTTTCCTTATTTTACTAGGACGTTTCGGAAATTCTAGCAATACCAATCTACTTGAGACATAACAAAATTGAGCACAAATTAGGAAGGTATTCATGGTTTCAGCTCATTTGAGCATTTTATCAAATACTAGTTGAGCATCTTGATTTTAAATATCTTTTACAAGATTTCCTTCATTCGCCAACCCAATCTTTACTTATTTATGTTCAACATTCTTCGCATAAACCTAATTTGTACATATATGTATACATTATACTATTACACCCAAGAGTCATACCCCAATAACCCATCTCACAATCTCTACAACACCAACACAACCTAGGTTAGACACTTATATCTTCCAATCACCATCCCATGAGTTCTAACGTATATATCATACATAAATAATCACCATAGAGTAGTTAGAGATGATTGACATACCTCTTGTAGTAAGAATCTTGAGAATCCCCACTTGTAGTGTTCTTGATCAATTTAGGGATTTGAATGGGAGTCTATGGATTTTCAAGATCAATCCTTGTTAATTTAAGTGTTTAGGAGTAGTAATCAACTCAAAATACTCCAAAAACATTACCTTGGAACATAGGAGGGAAGTATGTGACGGATTCCCCTTGATAGAGCAAGCCCTAACTCAAAAAAATGACTTAGAATCTTTCCCTACCTTGTCTTGGGGTATTTATAGTGATTCTAGGTGCGCGACCGCGGTCAAACTGCGCCCAGGATGCGGTGGCCGCTCTTGGGCTACGCTTGGAGGCAGAAACTTTCAGTTTTCCCGCGGACGCGCGTTGACACAAGTCCGGTAAAATGGTCATAACTTTCTGTATGCACCTCCAAATGACAAACGGTTTGATGCGTTGGAAACTATACTCAAAGAGTTTTAATTTGATAGGTTGTGCATCCTTATATAAATGTAGATATTCTTGTCCAAAGTGAAGTTTTGTGCATACTCATTTACAACTTTAGTCTATTATAAAATTTTCCAACTTGGCTTAGACTTAGGCCTCTCCTTAGACCCCAAATCACTTATAATATGACTTATACGCTTATTAACATATCCAATTGATATCCATTATATGATGAATCCTCATTTGCACGCAAGATAAAATAATTAGACTACCTTGGCACCACAAAATCTTAAATTACTTAGCAAAATTTTCTGGGGCTTTACATATGGGCACTTTGAGTTTCGTGTTCTGTTGTTTGGTTTGACCAATACCCCAACAGTATTCATGGATTTGATGCACCATGAGTTCATTCCCTTTTTAGATCTGTTTGTAATTGTATTTATCAATGATATATTGGTATAATCTCGCTCAGAGGTTGAGTACGCAGATCATCTACGTATTGTGCTAAGAGTTCTCTAAAAAGGGAAGTTGTATGCAAAATTCTCTAAATGTGAATTCTTATTAAACTCTGTAGCTTTCCTTGGGCAATTATTTCGGGTAAAGGCATCCTGTGGATACACAGAAGATTGAGGCAGTCAAGACTTGTCCTAGACCCACAACACCGACGGAGGTTTATAGCTTTCTCGGTTTGGCAGGCTATTACAAGAGATTTGTAAAGGGATTTTCTTCCCTTTCAGCACCATTGCCAAAGTTGACTCAGAAGGGAGCAAAGTTTCACGGACTGACGCTTGTGAACGGAGTTTCCAAGCATTTAAAGATAGATTAACTTCAGCACCAGTTCTAACACTCTTAGAAGGGACCCATGATTACATTATAGCTTATGCTTCTAGACAACTAAGAAAGCACGAGAAGAATTACTTGACCCACGATTTAGAGTTAGCCACAATGATTCATGCACTAAAGATGTGGAGGCACTACTTGTATGGCATTCATGTTGATATCTATACGGATCATAAGAGCCTCTAGTATATCTTCAGGCAAAAGGAATTCATTTACGTCAAAGGAGATGGTTAGAGCTACTTAAAGACTATGACGTGGATATTTTATACCATCCGGGGAAGACAAACATAGTAGCCAACACCCTAAGCCGTAGATCTATTGGTAGCTTGTCGTATTTATGGCCAGAAAAGAGAAGAATAACCCATGAGGTTCATCATCTAGCTAGTCTTGGAGTTCGGTTACTGGACTCAAGTGATATTGGAATTACTATTCAGGATACTACAACATCCTCTTTAGTAACTAAAGTAAAGTAACGCTAGTACGAGGATCCTGTGTTAGTTCATAATAAGGATACCACCTTTCAGTAAGAGAAGACACCGTTTGAGATTAAAGACGATGGAATCCTCAGATATCGAGGACGATTATGTGTCCCTAATGTTGCAGGGCTGCGTCGGCAGGTTATAGGGGAAACTCACTATTCTCGTTACTCTATCTATCCAGGAGCAACAAAGATGTATCATGATATCAGGTAAGTATATTAGTGGGACGGAATGAAAAATGATATAACAGAGTTTATTGCTTAGTGTCCTAACTGTCAGCAAGTTATGATTGAGCATCAAAAACCCAGTGGATTATTACAAGCTATGGAGATTCTGACTAGGAAATGGGAAGTAATCAATATGGATTTCATCGTAGCGTTATGTCGTACCCAGCATAAGTTCGATTCGATATGAGTGATTTTTGATAGGCTTACAAAGTCAGCCCATTTTCTGCCCGTTTGGACTACATATTCTGCAAAGGATTATGCAGGGCTTTATATTAAGGAAATAGTATGATTGCATGGTGTCCCTGTATCTATTATCTCGGATAGAGGAGCTCAATTTATAGCTAACTTCTAGAGGTCCTTCCAAAAATGATTGGGGACTTAGGTAAGTCTTAGTACATATTTCATCCCCAGACAGACGGACAAGCTGAGCGTACTATTCAAACACTGGAGGATATGTTACGAGCTTGTGTAATAGATTTCAAAGGTAGTTGGGATGATCATCTGTCGCTTATTGAGTTCGCGTATAATAATAGCTACTATTCCAGCATTCGGATGGCTCCATACGAAGCTCTTTACGGACGGAAGTGTAGGTTGCCTATAGGGTGGTTTGATGTTGGAGAATCTGGATTACACGGGCCAAACCTGGTTCAGCAAGCCATAAAAAAGTAAAGCTTATCCAAAATCGACTTTTGATAGCTCAGAGTCGTCAAAAGTCATACTTTGACATGTGGCGATGAGATTTAGAGTTTGGAGTTAATGAAGGGTGTGATGAGGTTTGACAAGAAAGGCAAACTTAGCCCACGGTATATTGGGCCTTATAGGATCATTCGAAGAGTGGGCCAAGTAGCTTATGAGTTAGAATTGCCCTCGAAATTAGAGTCTGTCCCTCCTGTTTTTCACATATCTATGTTACGGAGGTGCATTGGCGATCCTACCCGAGTAGTATCTACGGATGATGTACATATTACAGAGGACTTGTCATACAAGGAAATTCCGGTTGCCATCCTAGACCGACAAATTCGCAAGCTACGGAATAAGGAGGTAGCCTCCGTGAAAGTACTTTGGAGAAACAACAATGTGGAAGAAATGAATTGGGAGGCCGAGGAAGACATGAAGTCTAGATATCCTTACTTATTTCCCCTCCAGAGAAGGGTCAGACTGGGACATCACAACCATAAGGTACGTGTATGAATTCTTGTGTTGGTTATTGTCATTGGTCGTGTGAGGCCATTGTCGTTATTGATGATTGTGGTCCTATGTGGCATTAAATTATTGAGTTTCTACAGGAAGAGTGGGTAGTAGCGTTGTTACAAAGGCGACCCTGCTAATGTTATATAGATCCCGGGGAGTTGAACATTCAAGGACGAATGTTTCTAAGGGGGGGAAGGATGTTACATCTCCCGTTTTTTGTATGTTAAAAAATTCGTCTTTAGTTAATCGACGTAGACTTGGGGATGAGATTATGTTGAGGTTAACATATTTATGTTATTTATCACAAGCTATAAGTAAGTGTCATGAAGGATAAAGGGTACATGAATTAAAGAAAATGAGTTTCGTTGAAAGTGGGCAATTTGGGATAAAATACGGGTCGAGCGATAATACCCGATAATTATGAAATAGTACCATGCAAGGTACCATATAACCACGATAGTTTAATGTATAAAGAATATTAAAAATGAGTAGTATTTTTAGGTAATTTGAGATAATTCTTAATTATATGAGTAATTGGTTAATTACCGGGTAGTGGGAAAATACCTAGTTAATTACTAAAATATGATATAAAGATTAATCCCCCCCTTCCCAAAAAAATGTGGCAGAAGGGCATAAATTAAGGGAATGACTCTTGGTCATTCCATGACAAGGTGGCAATTAAGTTGCAAAGAAAGAGACACTTCATCTCTTACAATTATTATACCATTCCTACCATTAGAACATTAGGAACCTTTACAATCTAAAGACATTATCATTCTGCAAATCCAAAAAAATGTTAGCTATTTCAAAGTTTTAACAAAGCATCCTTTCTTATCTTGAAAACAATGTCAATCAGAACGTTAGAAACATTGACAGTTCAAACAACGAGATTTATTGCGTCCAAGTTCTCCTACAAAGAATATTATACGGATTTTCCCCTACTCCAGGTATGTTAAGGCTATACCTTCTTTCTTCTTGGCATGATTCAAATTATACAGAAGAAATGAGCAAACGCACAGTTTTCATAAATGAATCTATTCATAGAAAGACTAGGGGTCTCAGTGTTCTTGATTCCTCATGTGACCTATTATTATATCTTCTGTTCATGGGTCTCAGAATAATACGCAGTTGAAAAAGTTTATCCGAAAGGAATTCTGAGATTATTACATATTATTTATCCATTTCATTAACTTATACATGTGCATTGACCCATGACCAGGAGGCGTTATATACATGTATTTATAAGTAAATGGGATATGGGAAAAGGTTACGACGTTATATATGCATCACCACTTGATCAGATGATATATGTTGATGATGTTGCCCACAATTGCTGAGACGATATGATAGGATTCCCTCAGAGGCGTGATGATATAATGTACACCTATACCTATGCATGACACGACATTTATATGCATGTGCATGACATTATAAATGTTTTAAAATTTACAAAGGCATTCAGATTTACATATGGATTTCCTTATTCCACATTTCATCTATGTCTTTTACGTACTAATTTTCATGCCGTACATACTCAATACTTTTTTCATACTGACATCCTATTTCACAAGGCTTGCGTTTCATGCTCATTGATGCAGGTAGGCAAACTGACAGTGCCCCTTCTTAGGATCCTTGATCAGCGAGAATTGGCGTGTTCCACTTGATCCGGAGCTACTTTTGATTTCGGTACGATATGCTTGTATATATATATGGGTATGACGTGGCTCAGTCCCATCTTTGTATATTTGTATTTCTATTAGAAGTCTGTAGACGGTTATGTCCAATTGGATAGTATGTGGCCTTATCGGCTTTAAGTTTTGGGTATATAGTTGTCTATAAGTATCCCTCACGTACATTATTCATGTTTATATTTTAAATGCCTTCTTAAGGATATTCGACATGTAGGATTCAGGCACCCATCACGGCCCATCGGTTTGGATCATGATACCCCATTCCCATATTTAAGACTTATTATGTGTTTCTTTTAATTTTATGACTTTCGGGAATGGTTGGTTTGGTTTTGGAAGGGTTGGGGTTGAATCCGGAATACTTAGTTCCATTATAGTGGCCTAACGAGGCCAAGTTTGACTTGAGTCAACATTTTGAGTAAACAACCTCGAAATCGAGATTTAATTATCCTAATAGGTTGGTATGGTAATTTTAAACTTGGGTATATATTCAGATTCAGTTTCGGGTGGACCAAGAGCCTTTCAGTGCTTATTGTTGGAAGTTGGCACCTTGAAGGTTTTAGAGTTTTCTAAGTTTGATTTGGAGTAGACTTTGGTGTTATCGATGTACGTTCAGGATTTTGAGCATTAGAATAGGTTCATATAGTGATTGGTCACTTGTGCGTAAACTTTTGCATCATTCCGAGTTGTCTAAGTATGACTCATCGCGTTCGGAGTTAGTTAGAAGATGTTTGAAGTTTAGAAGTTGATTAATTTGGTTTTGAGGTGTGATTCTTTGATTTGATGTTATGTTATGTGCTTTGAGACTTCGAGTAGGTCTAGAATATGTTTGTGGACTTGTTGGTATAATTAGATGAGGTCCCGGGTGGCTCGGGTGAGTTTCGGACCACCCGGATGAAGGTTGAAGTTGGAGGATGTTGCTGGTTCTGATTTTGTTCTCCGTGAATGCCATGGGAGGCAGGAATTCGTGATGAAGGATTTGGGCTAGAGGACATTTTATGCTTTGCGTTCGCAGTGGGTGAGCTATGTTCGCGGTGCTCAGGGCAATGGAGCTTCGCGTTCTCTAGAAGGAAGTCGCATTTGCAAAAAGGAAGATGGGAATGGAGGTTGACCTTCACATTTGCGTAGGGCTGGTCGCGTTCGTGTAGGGCAGGGCAAGTGAGGTATCACATTCGTAATACTGTTCTCGCATTCACAAGAGGATTTTTGGGCAGCTGCAGAATTGGCCTTCGGGATAGCGAGCAGGCTTCCACAATCTCAAAGAGGAAGGACCACGATAGAATGTGTTTTCTTTCAGGACTTTGGCTCATTTCTCACTTTTCAGTTGGCTTGGGCGATTTTGGAGCTCTTTGGAGGGGAGAGTTTCATCAAGCATCATAAGGTAAGTGGTTTCTACCAATAATGAGTTAAATACATGAATTATGTTAGGATTTTAACATTTAAATTAGTGAAATTTTGGGGTTTTGGCAAAAAACCTAAAATTTGGTCAAAATGGGATTTGACCATGAAACTAACTATGGAATTGGGTATAAGTATATATTTTAGTTCGTAACGCCATGGGTAAAGTTTATCTTCAAAAATTATGAAATAAAAATTCAAATACATTTATTATTATTATTATTATTATTATTATTATTATTATTATTATTATTATTATTATTATTATTATGTTGAAGGATCATGTTAGTTAAAGTTAGTTATTTTATTACTACTTATTGTGTTTCATGCTTGCCTATTTTCATGTACTTTAATTATTGAACCACTAGTCAGTGTCATTGTCGACCTCTCGTTACTACTTCTTTGAAGTTAGACTAGATACTTGTCGAGTATGCGATTAGGTACTCATATTATAGTTTTGCACTAATTTTGCAGGTACCGGGGCAGGTACTTTAGGAGGTCATTCGAGCGCCTAGACGCACTATCTAGAGACTTAGTGGTGAGCTGCTCTCTATGCTTCGATTTGCAGCACCCGTAGTCTACTTCTTGCCATTTTTATTATTTCAGTCTATTTTAATTTAGATAGTAGATATAGTGGTTTTGTATATTTTACTAGATTACTCTTGCACTTGTGGCACCGAGTTTGGGGTTTCTACTGGATCTCCACTATTGTACCTAATATTATTATCATTTCGATTGATGTTTTATTCTTACTCTCTTTCTTGGTATGGAAGAATGTATGCTTCCATGGGAAGAATGTATGTTTCCATGGTTTCTAACTTCAATTCCATTCACTAAATGAACTTCCTGATTTTAAAAGTTTAAGAATGAATAATTATTTTGGAGGTTCACCGATGGCTTGCCTAATAGTATCATTGGGCGCCATCACGGCCTACAGTGGGAATTGATTCGTGACAACTTGGTATTAGAGCACTAGGTTCACATAAGTTTCACGAGTCATGAGTAGACCTGATACAGTTTTGCGGATCGATGTATGACATCTCTGCTTATCTTTAAAAGCCTATAGGGTGTTAGAAAACATCTCTTTCTTCATCCCCTATCTTGCAGTCGATGCTGTGCTAAGTATTTTTCTCTTATTATCTCATAAATAGGAGAACGTGCGTGACGACATTAGCCTGTGGCAGAGGGGCTGCTCCATCAATCGTTAGAGGCAGAGGCAGGGGCATAGGGAGGGCTATAACTCCTAATAGAGGACAAGGTCATCCCAGAGTTGATCTAGTAGCTCCACTAGTGGATCCGGTGGAGGATCCTGTTACTGAGGAGCATGATGAGGTACATGCAGCCGAGCCAGCCCTATAAGACTTTATGACCGCATCGGGCTTTCAGGGGGTCATGGTCCATATATTGTGATTCATGGATTCTATGACTCAAGCTAGACTATTTCTTGCAGATCTGGCCACATATCAAGCGGGAGGGGAAATATATACCCTTACCGCTCATGCGCCAGGGCATGCTGCTGTTGTGTATCTGACCCTGGATGTATTATATGAGGGTAGGGTTGAGCCGACTACAGCAGATAGAGAAAAGGTCAGACCGGCCGCAATGTTGAGGAGTAGAAGTACCTAGATAGATGGACTAACCTTCATCCTCCTGTCTTTGGTAGTGAGCAGCCAGAAAACCCACATGATTTTGTTGACCGTTGCAGTGAGAGACTATATAATACGGGAGTAGTGGAGTCCAATGTGGTTGACTTCACCACATTTCATCTAGAGGGGAAGGCTCTTAGATGGTGGTAGTCTTATCTCCAAATCATCCTAGCAGGTTCACCTCCCTTGACTTGGGATCAATCCACAAACCTCTTCTTGTAGAGGTATATTCCACCTTTACAGAAAAAGGAGTTACGGGGTAAGTTCAAGCGGCTCTAGCAGGGTCAGATATCCGTGACCTACCATGAGGTGAGATTCTTTGAGTTGTCTCGTCATGCAGCTTTCATACTCCCTACAGATGCTGAGAGAGTTAGAAGGTTTATTGTTGGCTTGTATTATGGGATTTAGGTTCCTATGGCCTGCGAGGTAGAGACGGAGACTGCGTACTATCATATTTTGGAGATATCTTGGAGGATCGATCATATTCGCAACTAGGGAAGAGAGTTAACATCGAGGGATATTTGGCCTCGGTATTTTGGTGGATTCAAAAGCTCCCCGTCTAGTGGTAGGGGTCATTTCATGAGGGGCCAGCCTAGCAGGATTATGTATTCATCATTATAGCCTACTCGTGGTGCTCCTGCACGGCCTTAATTCAAGGACATTCCATAGCGTACCTATCATCTGCCAGCTATTCAGGGTTCCTCTAGTGGGCACTCAGGCTATCCTGGCCAAATCTACCAATAGCAGTTTCTTACATTGAGAGGTTTCTTTGAGTCGGGGAGCTTGGTCATATAAGGTGGTTTTACCCCATGCTTTAAGGAAATATAGTACAGCAAGGCTATCGGCCCATGATTATTGCACCAACTGTCGCATCGCCCGTCCGATCGGCCAGAGGCAAAGGGAATGTAGGTGGGGGTCACCCTAGAGGTAGAGGCTAGTTAGGTGGTGCTCCGGTTAGATTCTATGACTTCCCGGCCAGATGAGATGCAGTAAACTCGGACGTCGTGATCACATGTATTATTTATACCTATCGTAGGGATGCTTCGATACTATTTGATCAAGGGTATACGTATTCCTATGTCTCTTCTATATTTTCTCCTTATCATGATGTATCTCGTGAGTCCTTGGGTGTTTCTATATATGTGTCCAAACCACTGGGTGATTATGTTATTGTGGATTGGGTTTATTGGTCCTATATAGTGACTCTCTGTGGATATGAGACTAGATGGGATCTTCTATTGCTTTATATAATTGAATTGGAGGTTATCCTGGTATGGACTGGTTGTCTCCGTACCATGCCATTGTCGATTGTCATCCAAGGATTGTTACATTGGTGATGCTAGAGTTTCTTAGGTTAGAGTGGAGAGGCTCATATATTATTACATCCAACTGGGTTATTTCTTACTTGAAGGCTCGACATATGGTCGAGAAGAAATTTTTGGCCTATATGGCCTTTGTCCGAGATAATGTTGTGGAGACTCCCACAATGGATTGAGTGCCTATGGTGTGGGAGTTTTTCATTGTATTTCCTGCTCTGCCAATGATGCCACCATATTATGATATCAATTTCGACATTGATTTGGTTCCATCCACCTAACCTATCTCTATTCCGCCTTATTGTATGGCTCTAGTGGAGTTGACAGAGTTGAAGGACCAACTTTAGGAATTTCTTGAGAAGGGATTCATCAGGATGAGTGTGTCGCCTTAGGGTGCACTGGTGTTATTTTTGAAGAAGAAGAATGGGAGTATGTGGATGTGCATTGATTACCTTTAGATGAACAAAGTCACCATTAAGAATAAGTATTTGTCTCAATGCATTGATGATCTGTTTGATCAGCTTCAGGGCGCTAGAGTGTTGTCGAAGATCGACTTGAGATCTAGGTATCATCAACTGAGGGTTCTTGCTTTGGATATTCTGAAGACCACTTTATGGACTAGATATGGACACTATAAGTTTCTAGTGATGTCATTCGGCTTAACTAACGGCCCGTCGACATTTATGAATTTAATGAATCGAGTGTTTAGGCCATATATTGACTCATTTGTTCGATGATGACATATTTATCTACTCACATAGCATGGAGGAGTACAAGCACAGCTAGGCAGTCCAGGCCCCAGGGACGATCTGAGCCTCTGGATATGCCTTATACATCCCACAGCACTTCCTAGGGTTTTAGAGAGTGCTAGCCAGGAGTTCAAGGTAGCTGCTGCAAGGTCTAACTCTGATGATGTTCTTGATGATGGGAGAGGGGGTAAAGGTACACATGCCGGTTTAGCTCGGACAAAGAAGAAGGAGGCTTAGGTGGATATATTTGTGAGCCATCAGGCTTTTTCTGATATCTAGATGTGGTGGCCGTTAAGGTCTTTGACTTCTGAGTGATAGTTTCTATTGAAGGATCATGATAAGTATAATCCTACAGTTCTGGAGCAGTCCACAAAGAGAAAAGGGTGGATGCTATTTACGGAGAAGTTAGTGGATGTCAATGAGCATCTTATCCATGAGTTTTATGCCAACACTTCCCTTATTCACAAAGGGAAAAAGGTAACCAAGTGCGCAACCTCAAGGTGAAATTTGATCAGCACACGTTGATGCCTACTTGGGATTTGAGGATTTGGAGCCGAGGGAGTACTTAGAGAAGTTGGATTTGAAAGAAGAGGCTAGGCCGTGGCTTGCTAAGATTTTAGCACCGGGCAACCTCCTCCATGGATTGCTGCTGGGGTGCCTATTCTGTGGAGTACGCTGAGTTTGGAGGACAGAGGGTGGGAAACCTTTATATGTAGTAGGCTTTACTCGAGCCAAAATGAGAATAATCTACCTATTTCTCGAGCTTCTTTGGTGTATCATGGTCGGGTACCCGATTGTGGGTGCCCTGATGTTGGCCAACATTTGTTTGGTGGTGCAGTAGAGTAACATTGCTTACCCCTACCTCAACACCATTACTGAGTATCTGACAAATGCGAAGGTGGAGCCTAGGCCATTTGACACAAAGGTAAAGCCAACAGGGCCGTTTGAATGGTACAAGCTGCAGGATCCGAGGAACCCAACAATGAGTGCTCAATGTTCTACTACAGCTAGCTAGCCATATGAGCTGGTAGTAGTAGTTTCGGATACACCTGATGTTCCACCCATATCAGCTAAGCCTTCTACTAATGTAGTAGCTGCTATGCGTGAACCACCATCTACAGCTCCATCTACAATTCTTTCCACAACTTCTAGGGCAATCCCTACTCCAGTTCTGAGGCCGATGCATATGCCTACAGGCCCACTTTCTACTTTGCGAGTTTTCCAGACATTGGCAAGTCTCAACAACTGGATGCAGGTAGCTACTTCAAAGATGTCTGAGATCTCTAGTGGTGTTGCAGGGCAGTGATCTATACAGATAACTCAGCATCCCGCTGACATTGATGAGAAGCTGAGCAAGATATTGGACAACCAGAATGTAATTATGGATACCATGGTACAACATGGTGTTGTGATCGAGGGGTTGACCAAGCAGGTGAAGAAGATGAGAAGCCATCAAGAAGTCAGTGGATAAGCTTAGGACTAAGGTGAATCGGCAAAGCTACAACTGCTGATTTGCCTTTTGACATACTGCTTGACCCACCACCCTCTCTACTTTTGCTCTTATTTTGTTAAGCATTGGGGATAATGCTTACTTTTATTTGGGAGGGGGGAGCTTATTTGGTGCATTGGATACATTTAAAATGTAATAATTTGATGATTCTATTTCATTTATCTATCTTTAGTAGTTATTTCTTTCATTATCTTCTTTATTTGTTTACTTTGAGTCTGTTTATGTTAGTAGCTTCTTTTTATGTTAGTAGCTTTTATGGTTTCCTTAGTAGTGTGGATTATAAGCCTTTGGCTTTCTTAATGTCACGGAACTTTCCAAACGTGGTCTTTTGTGTGAACCGGGTGACTCTTCTTGAGGATGGATGGCGTGACAACATTCTTAAGGGAAAGAGTCTATTTTGTTTTTAGGTAATAGTAATAGTAACGAATAAAATCCCTAATTAAGTCATTCTCTAAAAGGAGTTATTCGTGCTTCATTTGACACCAACACACTTAACTGCATGCTTATGGTTTGAAATGGGGGTTTTTGGAAAAAAATAGCTCTAGTTAGTGACTTTAAGATTCTTGAGTTAACTTTGATAATCATCGATTGGTTAATTGGACCATAATGGTCTTCAACTTTATTGTGATCATTGTAGGCTTTAGACTGTATCTACTTTTACGGTCTAGTTGCATTAGAGGTGAGGTGATTTTTGTTGCTAGTTCAAGTATTTGAGTGGATGGTCTAGTATTTGCCCCGGATGTGTTTCAAGGCGAAATTGAAGGTTTGCTTGGTTTGGAAGATGATTGTAGGCTTTCCTTGGTCCGTTTGAGCTTACTATTGCCACCCAATGCTTGTTATCCCAAGTCAACCCCTCTGAGCCTTTATCTTTTCTCTATTGATAACCATGCTACAAGCCTTTACCCGTTTTATCTATAACCCTATCTTGGCACCCGAACCTTCTTTAACACTCTTATGAAATAAGTAGCTTAAGGCAGTATGGGGGTAAAGTTGTGGAATCTACAAGAGGTATCAAGCCTAAAAAATGAGAAAAGAAATGAACTACATGAAAAGATAAGACACGGAAAGAAAAAGAACAAAAAGAAAATAAAAAGGGAGGTTGATGAAATAAAAAAGGGAAAATTATCTCTAGTATAAGCATCAAGGGAGAAATAGAATGAAGCGAACAATAAAGAGTGATATCAAGTCTGTCTAGCCCCCCAAAAAAAGAAATGCCTCTAAGGATGGTAAATGTGAGCCAATAAATGAAAATGTGGAGCGCTTAAGGAAGGATGTAATCACTTATCCCAGATGGTATCCTACCCCAATCCAAAAGCCTTCATTAAAACCGCAAAAAAGTCTTGCTTGATTTTGAATCTATTGAGCTTACATTAGTGGAGATGTACATAAGAGGCAAGCCTATGGTACTTGAAGCCTTACTTATGACATTCCTTTGTGAGAGAAGAGTGAATCCTTCATTGCTCTAATCAATGAGTGTTAATTCTTGAAGTGAGCATGGCAAATGGAAGGTAGAGGAGGAAGAGTTTAAAGTCCACCATAATTTACATGATAGAACAAGAGTCTTTTAATGAGTGAAGTCAATTCTTGAGGCTCAGTATGAATGGCTTACAATTGACTCTTTGAAATAACCTTTCACTTAGAGGAGGTGGGAACTAATTTATTTGCTTAAGAACAAGCAAAGACTTAAGTTTGGGGAGTTGATAAGTGTGGATTTTAACCACTTATTTGTACCTTCTTGCTTTAGTTTTAGTCTAAAAGTGTTGATTCTTGTTCCCAAAACTAATGAAATTGTGCAATTGCAGGCATGTTGGAGGATTGGACCTTAACAAAAAATTATAACTCAAAAAGGAGTAGTCCAGCGCAAAAAAGTCAAGAAGGAGTACAACAGGCAAAAGTGCGATCCGTAGAAGTAATTCTGCGGTTGCAGAGAAGACACTTGAGCCTGAGAGGAGTTTTTAACAAGTGTGGTCCACACACCAAATTGCGCGGCCGCAAAAGCTGGTCGCACTGACAAGATTGGAAAATTTAAGAGAAGGTGCAAAAAGACCAAGTTTGAAGCCTCGCCACATTGCGTTCTGTAGATGGAAAAGTGTGACAACAGAAGTTGAAATGTACTCGCAGATGGAATTGTATTCCCCCAACTGAAGAAGAGAAGCAAAGTTCAGACCGCACATTAAAAATTATGCCGCAGCAAAACCTCCATAAGGGCATTTTTGTCAGTGAATTTTATGGCACTATAAATAGACGAGAAATACTTTTTGAGGGAAAATTTTGTATTGTACCCAACTGTATAGGTTATATTTTGCTTTTTAGGAAAGTAGTGACAAATATTAGTGAAAACCAATCAGTTTTATCATTTATGGCTTTAATTCCTTTTTCTACTTTGTTTTCTTCACTTTCTAGCATGAGTAGCCAAATTTTATCTATGGTTGTAACCAAACCCTAGTGTGTGAACCTTATGGGTTCTTAATTTTAGTGCTTGTTTATCATTGGGTATTTATTATTTAGCCTTGTTTATGCATAATTTCTAGAGTCAATGGTCGCAAACATTGATTTATACCTATTTGATTTAGTTTTTACTTGAGAAAGAGGGACTTTGCCTAGGAAAAGTTCGCTAACAAGGAATTGGGCTAGTTAAGGTTTTGGCTAGTCTAATTAAAGGGTTTGAACTAGAGATAGGGAAAGCCTGACTTGAGCTCATGTCAATTGTTTGAATTGATAACCAGTTGACATGAGAAAGCCAAGTTTGGCATAACCACTCTATAACCGAGAAGTATTGAGTGGGTACACGATAATTGAGAGTTATAATACACCCCGATCATTAAAACAAGCATTAACGCAATTTACCCATTAGGTTTGCACCTATGAGAAGGTTACACCCCTAGGCTTTTTTCCATTTGATTAAAAACATCAAAAAAATTATTATATTTCTACTTAATTACAATTAGTTTAATTCTCTTAGTGTAATTTAGAAAACAAACACCTTTTGTTTGGAATCATAGTCAATTTGTTTCATCCCTCTTTTCAAGTATCTACCTTAACACCCTTCACAAACTCTCTGTGAAATTCGACCCCGACTCTTGTTGGATACTATAATATCAAAGACCATTATCACTCACTATTGAGTGCCGGATTGGACGTGAATTAGTTGTACAGGCGGCATGATAGAAGGTAGCAATAGTTATGAGATTGGAATAATTCTGACCACAAGTCGTGGTGTGAGAAAGAGGCCTAAAGGGGGAAATGCCTAGGCCTTTGGATTTATTCACAGAATAGTTGCCTAGATTGAAATGACACTATTAAAGTATTCGTAAGAGCTACAGGTTATGAGACAGATAAGCGCATCAGTCAATATTCGAGGAAGAATGTTCCAAAGGGAGAAATGATGCTACACCCCATGTTTTTGTACGTGAGAATATGTTGTAAGTCAATTGATGTAAGCTCATAAATGAGATTATATTTGAAAGTATATAAAGTAAGTTAATCATATTACCTTAAAGGTTAAAAATACTTATGATCACGAATAATAAGAGCAAAAGGATTGGAAGGCTTAGAATGTAAGAAAATAAGTTTCGTCAAAAGTCGAAAAGTTGTGAATCTTATAACATGTACTTTTGGGGTGAGACTAGGGTGCTTAACATGACAAAGAGGTTATGTTATGATTTATTTTAGTCTTATGTGCTGAACTTTAGGTCAAATGTAGCTGAGCTTTTCTCCCAATATACTTGGAATTACGTCATGATCAACATACAAAATTGAATATCCACGAGTCTAGTTTCTAAATAATTAAACCGTTTATCGATACGACATCAGAGTAGAGAAATATTTGGATGGCTCCTAATGGGACCCACTTAGGTGGCGGACGACCCTTGAACATTTTAAAGGGGTTGGACGGCTCATTTTTGGTCATTATTGACTAAGGACAATTCCCAAACTCTCTAGCATTTCTCCAAGGTTCCAAGTCGAATCCAAGGTGGTTTTACCTTAACCTAATCTCAAAGGATGCTTGTAAGCTAAGAGAAGCTTTGGTTTGAGTTTGTTCTGATTATTTAACACCATATTTCTCGGGATTATGCTTATCTATATGTTGGTTAAGTTATTTGGATGAAGAATTACAAGATAGAACTTGAAGTTGTATAAGAAGTTGTTATCTCTTATTGTACTGTTTGGGAGTTATGTATATGAGTTCATATGGATGGAAATCATGGGGAATGGCTTGGTTATAATGTTTTTTTCTTTTCAATATGTTCAGTATGTTGTTGATGTTGTAAATAGGAGAAGAAGCAACCACACAATAGCTAGAAGTTGTCTATGTTGTTGTCATATATTATTGGGTTGTTTGTTGTTACTTTTATGATGGATATAAGGTTACAAATATGTACTGGACATGATGATGGTGTTGTAACTATAGGGAAGATGGGAAAAAGAGTTGGGGTTTGATACCAATCCAAGCTTGCCGCTTGTCGTGTTAAACAATAGTTTTGTTGGTGACGTTTGTGCAGTTGTTGTTGTGTAAAGTGAATTGTGTTGTTGGGCTGTTAGGTGTGGTGTGGTGCTGAAAGTATATTGTTTAAGGTTGTATGTGTTCTTGTTATTTTTATGGACTTGGGGAAAGCAAGGAAAACAGGGGAGATGCTGCTAGTTTTAATATAAAATAAGTTTGTAATTCGTTATATGATAATTGCATTTTCGTAGCTTAACGATAGCATTATTATCGTTGATGTGGATTAAATTGCGATGAGACAATTTCAACATGTTTATTGGACATAGTGTGATAAGGTATCTTAAGGCTATCCCTTCTTTCCTTTTGTCACGATCCGTACGATTCAAATGTAATCAGCACACGTGCCACATTCACAAATGACTCTATTCTTAGAAGCACCAAGGGTGCCGATATTCTCAATCCCCCTCCCCCCACCCCCCGTCCTATTATTATAATGTCTGTTCATGGGTCTCAAAAAATACATAAGTTGATAAAATTTATTTTGTGATATTAAGTGAAGGCATATTTACATTATGACATTTTGAGAGATCTTATTGACATACGTCATTATGAATTGCTTTCATTTATACATGTACATTGACCCGTGACCAGAAGACGTTATATATGCATATATTATATGTATATTTATGTAGTATGGGGAAATTTTACTATCACACCCCAAACCTGAAAAGGTGTGGCTGGCACCCGGTGCCATACTCGGTCCGAGCGTACCACCTGTAACTGTGAACTCTTGAGGGATAACCCTTAACTTAGACCGATGAGGCCATATTCTGAATCATCTAAAAATAATGTCTACAACCACTAATACCAAACTAAACATCTACATAGGGCTGGTAAAGCCACAATAGTGATATAAAAAATGTACATGACTCGTCTACAAGCTTCTAGGGATAACTGAACTGTATCATGACCAGGATAGGGCCTCGATCTACCCATTAAACTTGTATATATAAAATGGACTCCAAGGAATAGACCGGGTAACTCCGAGGAAGTGGAGCATACCAACCAACTTAATGTTTGCCTTTGTCTACTAGGAAGGTCTATCCAGATGTCTATCAGGACCTACAAGCATGAAATGCAACGTTCCCAGCAAAAGGGATGTCAGTACGAAATAATATACCGAGTATGTAAGACAATAGAATAACTTAAATCTGAAACTGAACTAATAATATAATAACTGAAAGTACTTGGGAGTCAAATATAATTGAAGATATGATTACCTGCTGATACTGTCACGACCCAATTCTATTATAGGCCATGATGGCGCCCAGCGTCGTCGCTAGGCAAGCCAATAGTAAACAAATCTCGTGATTTCCATTTTTAATAGATTTTCAAGTAAATACTTTCCTTAATTAAAAAGATTCAAGAAATAATAGATTTAAAATAAATGAAATGAAAGCAACTGAGTACAATCATATCAATAGAAATAAACCAAAACCACAAGTCTACTAGTTTGTGCCAAGACCTGATGTCACAAGTGTATGAGCGACTACTAGAATATATAAAAGAATACTAGTCTACTTTCTGAAGTGAAATAGACAGAAAATACAAGCAAAAGAAAGACTCCGGCTACTGTAGTACGGGCTCAAAAAGGCAGCTCATCGTGAAGTCTCGAGAATCAGGGATGTGCGCCGGACTAATATCCAGATGCACCTGCCTCATATCCTGCACATTTAGTGTAGAAGTGTAGCGTGAGTACATAACAAATATGTACCCAGTAAGTATGCAATATAACCTCGAAAAAGTAGTGATGAGGGGTCGACTTTGACACTTACTATGGGCTAAAAATGAAATGTTAAAATTATAACTAAACATAGATTACAGAAATATAGTCGAAAACTAAATCACAAGAAATAATAGGCAATCCTCTCACAAATAATAAGTCCCATGTTTGTTTCCATCATTTAAAAATTTATATTTCAAGCCAATGAAGCAATATCAATTTTTATTAGTTCTAAAGTTTTATTACTTGCAATTTATGCCGAGGTCATACGACCCGATCCAACATAAAATATTTAAATTGTGCACTGCCGAGGGTCAAACGACACGAACCATAGATGCATCTATCTACTGCCGAGGCATTTGGCCCACTCCACAAGAAGAGAAAATACATTAAAACAACCAACTCAAGATTTATTAAGGGGCAAACAATCAAAGAAAATACCAATTATCATTAACGGTCCAGTAAATGAGGTTTAACCTTTTACAATTCCTTTATCAAGTTCCAACATGATTTAAGCACATAAATTAACAAGTAGGGTGCAAGCATCGCAATTATAACATGATTTAGGTACTAGACTACCCGGACAATAACATATTTAGTAACTACGTATGGACTCTCGTCACCTCATGCGTACGTAGGCCCCCACAAATAGGAGCACATATTAATCACTTAACCTATGAGGTTAATTCCCTATTTCAAGGTTATAAAAGAGAGTTACCTTGGCTCAAAGCCTACTTTCCGGTCCAAGATTGTGCTCAAACACTCAATTCGGTGCCGAACAATCCAAAACTAATCAAATTGTGTATAAATTAATCAATACATGTTCAAAAGTCATATTCCAAATATTAAAGTGATTAACCAACCCTAAATGTATGATTCCTAAAATTTACCCTAGGGCCCACGTACCTGGATTCTGGAAATTTTCAAAGAAAGTTGTTATCCATAATCTCATGAACTCAAATATATGATTTTCACTAAATTCCATAACCAATTTCGAGGTTAAATTTTATTTTTGACAAAACCCTAGGTTTTTCATCTAACCCATAAATTCTAAAAATTTACATGTTAAAATCTACCTATACTCTATGTCTTAAACTAATATTGTGTGGAAGTTACTTACCTTAAAGTGTTAGGTGAAAACCCCTCTCAAGAAGCTCCAAAATCGCCCAAGAAGTGAGAGAAATGAGTTAGAAATGGCTTAAGTACCATATTAAATGAACCATTCTGCCCCAGCAATTTTTGCTTCTGCGGCTCCATAGCCGCATCTACAGCTCCATATCTACGGAAAGGATTCGCAGATGTGGTCCTTCCCCTCAGCCGGCTCCCTCGCTCTTGCGACCAGTGGCTCGCTTCTGTGGTGGTGCGTCACACCAGCAATCTCAGTCCCCTGCGGCTCCACAGGTGCGACACTTGCCCCCACTTTTGCAGTCACTGGGCAGCCCACGATGGGCCACTTCTATGGTAAAAAACTTCCTTCTGCGATCTCGCACCTACGGCTGGCCAAGCGCAAGTGCGATTACACCAGCAGCTTCAAGCTTCAGCTGTTGCTCCCAATTTCCAACTTGGTCTGAGCCTCGTCCAATTAACACCTGGGTCCCTCGAGCCCACTCCTTCCTCCCAAACATACCAACAAGTTTGGAATCATAAAATGGGATTGCTTGATCTCTTGGAATGCACAAAACAACATCAAACTAAGAATCACACTCCAAACCAATTGAATCAAAAATATGAACTTCAAGTTCTTCAATTTACTCCCAATGCGCCGAAACGTACTTAAACTACTCGGAATGATACCATATTTTGCGTGCAAGTCTTAAATGACATTATGAAAATATTCCCATCCTCAAAATTCCATTTGGACTTTGATATCATCAAAACCTACTCCAAACCAAATTTTAAAAACTTCAAAAACCTTCAAAGAATCAACTTTCACCATTAGGCGCCAAAACGCTCCCATGTCATCCAAAACCCGATCCAAACATACGCCCAAGTCCAAAATAATCATACGAACCTATTGGAACCGTCAAATCCTGATTCCAAGGTCATTTGCTTAAAATATTTACCGAAGTCAAACTTAGCCTTTTTAGCCAACCTTAAATAACCAAGTTTTCCGATTTCTACCCGAACCCTTCCAAATCCCGAACTAACCATCCCCGCAAGTCATAAAACAGAAAAATCATGTGCGGGAAGTCTTATTTATAGGAACGGAGTTCTAGAAAGTAAAATAATCGGTCGCATCGTTACATTCTCCGCATAATAAACAAACGTTCATCCTCGAACGGGTTTAGAATCATACCTAGGGTGCTGAGTAAGTATGGATATTTGCTCTGCATGTCCTCCTCGGACTCCCAGATTGCCTCCTCGACTGACTTGCCCCTCCAATGAACCTTTCCCATAGAAATGCTCTTGGATCTCAACTAGCGAACCTGCCTATCAATAATGCTAACCTACTCATACTCATAACCTAGGCTCTCATCTAACTGAATCGTGCTAAAGTCTAACACATGTGACAAGTCGGCATGATACCTCCGGAGCATAGACACATGTAAAACTTGATGAACTCCCGATAGACTAGGAGGTAAAGCAAGCTCATAAGAAACCTTCCCACCTCGTCTCAACACCTCAAATGGGCCTATAAATCTTGGGCTCAACTTGCCCTTCTTCCCGAACCACATGATCCCCTTCATCGGCGACACTTTCAAAAAAATCTTCTCGCCTACCATAAATGATAAATCACGCGCCTTCTAATCTGCGTAACTCTTCTGCCTGGACTATGCAGTACAAAGTAGCTCCTAAATCAACTTTACCTTTTCCAAGGCATCCTTTACATAATCAATACCATATAACTTAGCCTCACTAGGGTCAAATCACTATAACAACCCAGCTGGTTGTTTTAAGAATTAATGCCTCAATACCCTATTAACTGCATTTCCCGTGTTTGTTACTGCTATTCTAAGGTGTCGAGAGGGTTCATTTTGAATTTCAGAGTGTTTTGGGACATTTAGTCCCTAAATAAGGGTTTAAGCTTTAGAATTTGGACTGTAGTCGGAGTGGTGTGAAGACGTCCTCAGAATGGAATTACGTTTGTTCCATTAACTCTAGCAGGTGATTTAGGGCTTAGTGGCGTATTCGGATTGTATTTTGGAGGTCCGTATCATATTTAGGCATGAAATGCCGAAAGTTAAATTTTTGAAGTTTCCGGTTAGATAGTGAGATTTTGATCTAGGGTGAGTTGAAATGGAATTCCGAAAGTTGGAGTAGCTCTGTAGTATTGAATGTGATGTGTGTGAAAAATTTCAGGTCATTCGCACGAGGTTTGATAGACTTTTTGATCGAAAGCGGAATTTGGAAGATTTGAGAATCCTTAGGCTTGGATTGGAGAGTGATTTGTGGTTTTAGCATTGTTTGATGTGATTCGGGGGTTGGAACAAGTCTTTATGATGTTTTAGGATTGGTTAGTATGTTTGGTTGAGGTCCCAGGGGCCTCGGGTGAGTTTCGGGTGCTTAACGGAAGTTGATTTGGACTTAGAAGAAATATGAAGCTGGCTGAACGTTTCATAATCGCACCTACGTGTATTGCATCGTAGGTGCGGCACCGCAGAAGTGGTTGGAGGACCGCAGGTGTAGTCTGAGGCATTTTGGTCTTAGGTTGTAGATGCGGCCCATGTACCTCATAAGCGGCACTGCATCAGCGTGAAGCTGGTCGCAGGTGCAAAAATTTCCTGGTTTAATGAAAAGTCATAGGTGCGGGATTATTCCACAGGAGCGGGACCGCATGTGCGGTCCCCTGATTGCAGAAGCGGTTTCACCGGTCAGAAAAGGGGCAGAATCTAGGGTTTAGTCTCAAAACCTTAGAATTTTATTTGGGAGCTCGAGATTGGCGATTTTTAGAGAGATTTTCACCTGGGTGTTTTGGGTAAGTAATTCTGACTCGGTTTTGATTAATTTCCATGAATCTATGCTTAAATGCATCCTTTAAATTCGATGTTGGGGTGGAAAGTGGGAGAAATATTGGAAAAAGTTCTTAGGCCTAATTTTAGAGTTTTGATCAAGATTTTGATGTCAGATTGGAGTAATTTCTATATATATGAACTCGTGAGAGTGTGAGGATTCCGAATTTGTAAATTCTACCCGATTCCGAGACGTGGCCCCGAGAGGCTTTTTGGGCGCTTTTCCTAATTTCACGTATTAGCTTCGAATTATTTAGTTGAATTAGTTACTTGAAGTTATATTTACATTATGCAACTACTTTAAATAGATTTGGGCCATTTGGTATCGGATACTCGTGGCAAGAACGTGGTTTCAAGTTGATTGAGCTAGTTCGAGGTAAGTGGCTTGCCTAACCTTGTAGGGGAACTCCCCTTATGATTTGGTATTGTTGATATATGAAATGCCTTGTACGTGAGGTGACGAGTGCGTACATGTTCTAGTTGTTGAAAATACTGTTTTCATTTAATAACTATAATTATGTTTTGCGTCCTTGTTGTACATTACTTGCAATTTAAGCCCACTATTAGTTTAGGGAAGCATGTCTAAGTGACTTAACTATTTTACTTGCTCAATTGCCTTCTTTAAATTCTGTGAAGCATGCTAGATTAGAAACACTTGTTTTACCTTGGTATGAAATTAGATTGACTTGAATATTCTTCGTGTTATTGTTGTGTGCTTACTTTCGGACTATGGGCGATATCCCGATAGATCCCCCTTGCCTGTTTATTTGGGACTACAGATTGATATTCTGGTAGACCCCCCCTGCACATTTATATTGGAACTACGGGACTGCACCCGATAGATTTGCCCATTACTGGGTATTTACTTTTGGGGACTACGGATCGGGATTCCGGTAGATCCCCAATGAACTATAAGTTGGACTGCATGATTACACCCGGGAGATCCACTGGACATTTACCTTTGGGGGCTACAGGACGGAATCTAGGTAGATCCCGAGTTTGCTGGACATTTACATTTGGGGGCTACAGGACGGTATCCTAGTAGATCCCCAGTTTGCTAGACATTTATATTTGGGGGCTATATGACGGTATCCTGGTAGATTCCCAGTTTGCTGGATATTTACATTTGGGGGCTATAAGACGATATCCTGGTAGATCCCCGGTCTGTGATGTTTTTCTCTATTGTAATTGTTGTTATTCTTATTATCATGTGTTACTTCACACTGTTAGTATTTAATTATATAATTGTATTCTATACTGTTTTGCCTCTGTTTTTAGCTATAATCAGTAGGGCCCTGACCTTCCTTGTCACTACTCGATCGAGGTTAGGCTTGGCACTTACTGAGTACCGCTGCGGTGTACTCATGCCCTTTCTGCGCATGTTTTTCATGTGCAGATCTAGGTTCTTCGGCTCAGCCCTACCATCCTTGAGGCGAGGCGATTCTTCGGAGACTTCGAGGTATATCTGCCACGCCCGGAGACCGAGAAGTCCCTCTCCATTCTCTCTTGTAGTTATAGCCCCTCTATATTTATTTGTTTTAGACTTTTTGGAGTTAGAGCTTTATGTAGTATCTTTAGCTTGTGATTTCATGAGCTTCTGGATTTTAGGAAGTTGTTCAGTTCTTGAGATCTTATATTAGTATATGCTGAGCGACATCTTAAATGCTTCTATATTTATCTATCTTCTGTTTATTAACTTTTCGGCATTTGTTTTCTCTTTTTCGAAATTGTTAGGCTTACATAGTCGTAGAGACTAGGTGCCATCACGACAGTTCACGGAGGGCAAACTTGGGTCTTGACAAGTTGGTATCAGAGCTGTAGGTTCATAGGAGTCATGAATCACAAACCGGTTTATTAGAGTCTCGCGGATTGGTATGGAAATGTCTGTACTTATTTACAGGAGGCTATGTAACCATTAGGAAAATTCCACTTCATTTGATTTCCCGGTCGTGCGAGATTTTTGACATCACAATCCTAAACTTTTGTCTTCGATTCTCTCACATATGGTGAGGACACGTGCTACCCGGAGTGACCAGACACCCGCTCCCCCTACGAGAGCCGTCAGAGGTCGGGGCCAGGGTTGAGGCCGAGGACACGGTGCAACTAGTGCACCCGCACGAGCTGTTATAGAAGAGCCACCAGTAGCTTCAGCTGGAGCCCAGGCGCCTGATACACCTACTACTACTACTACTACTTCAGTACTTCAGGAGACCTTAATACAGTTCCTGAGCATGTTTGGTACATTGGTTCAGGCAGGATTGATTAAGGTTGTACCAACTAGTTTACAGATCGGGAAAGGGACCCAGACACCTGCCGCCCCCACTCTAGAGTAATGAGTTTGCATTGGCCAGGGTCCAGGTGTCATAGAAACACAGCCTGTGGTCACAGTATATCGGGTGGTGAAGATATCTCACCGAGTAGAGGATAGGTGGGTCTAGGAGAGAGAGGACACACAAGGTCAGGACATAGAGTATAGGGAAGCAAGGAGACCTCATAGACCGGAGAGATCCATTGACCCTTATTTTGAAGGAAGAGTATGACATGGTAGAGGTTTTGTGGGTCAGCCAGCTCTGTTTGCGTACCAGGCTTCGTATAGTATTTTAGGTGTTTAGGGGTCTTAAAGTACCCGTACCGCATAGTTTCCACTCCCACGTCAGCCACAAGGTTTTTTTGAGTGTGGTGACATACACCATGTGGTAAGGTATTTCCCTACAAAAGGGAGGGGTGTGCCTCCACAGACATCTCAGCCACAGCTTGCTTCGCAGAGTTCCCAAGCTATGATTTCAGCACCAGTTGCTACCCCACCTGCTCAGCCAGCTAGAGGTGGAGGTCGGGGAGGTAGAGGTTGCCCTAGAGGGGGAGGCTAGACAAGATATTATGCCCTTCCTTCCCATACCGAGGTTGTCGCCTCCAATTCTGTCATCATAGGTATTGTCCTAGTTTGTCATAGAGATGCATCGGTTTTATTCGATCCAGGCTCCACCTATTCTTATGTGTCTTCTTATTTTTTCCCCGCATTTGGGTGTATCTCGGAATTCTTTTAGTTTTCCCTGTTTATGTTTCTACTCTTGTGGGAGATTCTCTTATTGTGGATCCGTTTATCGGTCGTGTTTGATTGCTCTTAGTGGTTTTGTTTCTAGAGCAGATTTATTATTGCTCAGCATGGTAGATTTTGATGTTATCTTAGGCATGGACTGGTTGTCGCCCCATTATTCTATTCTTGATTGTTACGCCAAAACTGTGATGCTGGCTATGCCAGGTATATCGCGAGTAGAGTGGAGGGGTACTTTAGATCACACTCCCAATAGAGTTATTTCTTTCCTTAAAGCTCAGGGAATGGTTGAGAAGGGGTGTGAACCATATCTAGCTTATGTGAGAGATGTTAGTATTGATACCCGTACAGTTGATTCAGTCCTAATAGTATGGGACTTCCCTAATGCGTTTCCACCTGATCTTCTGGGTATGCCACCCGATAGAGATATTGATTTCAGCATTGATCTGTTGGAGGTCACTCAGCCCCTCTCTATTCCTCCGTATAATATGTCCCCTCCTGAGTTGAAGGAGTTGAAGGATCAGTTACAGGAATTTCTTGATAAGGGTTTCATTCGGCGAAGTGTATCACCTTGGGGTGCTCCTATCTTGTTTGTGAAGAAAAATGATGGTTCTATGTGTATGTGCATTGATTACCGCTAGTAGAACAAAGTTACAGTGAAGAATCGTTATCTTTTGCCTCGTATTAATGATCTGTTTGACCAGTTACATGGTGTACGAGTGTTTTCTAAGATTGACTTCTGTTCAGGTTACCATCAATTGATGATTCGAGAGCTATATATCCTGAAGACTGCTTTCAAGACTCGGTATGGTCATTACGAATTCCCTGTTATGTCATTTGGGCTGACCAATGTCCCAGCAGCCTTCATGCATTTGATGCACAGTGTGTTCCGGCCACTTCTTGACTCATTCATCATTGTCTTTATTGATGATATTCTGGTATACTCCTGGATTCGAGAAGATCATGAACAACACCTAAGGACAGTGCTTCAGACTTTGAGAGAAAAGAAGTTATATGCAAAGTTCTCGAAATGTGAGTTTTGGTTGGATTCTATGGCATTCTTGGGTCACGTGGTGTCGAATAAGGGGATAAAGGTGGATCCAAAGAAAGTGGAAGCAGTGCAGAGTTAGCCCAGACCATCCTCAGCTACAGAGATTTGTAGTTTTCTTAGCTTGGTGAGTTATTACCGTCAATTTGTTGATGGGTTTTCATCTATTGCAATGCCTTGACCAAGCTGACCCAGAAGGGTGCTTCGTCCTAGTGGACGAAAGAGTATGAGGCGAGCTTCCAGAAGCTCAAGATAGCTTTGACTACAGCCCCAGTTTTGATATTGCCTATAGGTTCGGGGTCTTATACCGTCTATTGTGATACCTCGAGGATTGGCCTTGGAGCGGTATTGATGCAGGGTGGTAGGGTGATTCCCTACGCGTCTAGATAGTTGGAGGTACATGAGAAGAACTATCCTGTCCATGATCTCGAGTTAGCTACCATTGTTCACGCCATAAAGATCTGGCGTTATTATTTGTATGGTGTTCCTTATGGGACATATACTGATCACCGGAGTTTGCAGCATTTGCTCAAGCAGAAGGATCTTAATTTGGACCAGAGAAGGTGGTTAGAGCTGCTGAAGGACTATGATATCACTATTTTGTATCACCCGAGCAAGGACAATGTGGTGGACGATGCTTTGAGTCACTAGGCAGAGAGTTTGGGAGTTTGGCTTACTTAACAGCAACGGAAAGGCCTATGGCGCTGGATGTTCAAGCCTTAGCCAGCCAGTTTGTGAGATTGGATCTTTTGGAGCCCAGTCGGGTTCTAGCTTGCATAGTCTTTCGATCTTCCTTATTTGATTGTACCATGGAGCGTCAGTATGATGACCCATATTTGCTCGTCCTCAAGGACAAGGTTCTACACGGTGATGCCAGAGATACGACTATTGGTAATGATGGGATATTGAGAATGCACGGTCGGGTATGTGTACCCAATATTGATGGGCTTCGGGAGTTGATTCTAGAGGAGGCCCATAGTTCGCGGTTTTCTATCCATCCGGGTGTCGTGATGATGTACCAGAATTTGAGACAACACTACTGGTGGAGGCGGATGAAGAAAGACATAGTTCGGTTTGTAGCTCGATGCCTCAATTATCAGCAGGTGAAGTACCAGCACTAAAGACCAGGTGGGTTGCTTCAGCAGATAGAGATTACGGAGTGGAAGTGGAAGAGGATCACCATGGACTTCGTAGTTAGACTCCCACAGACTTTGAATAAGTTTGATGCCATTTGGATGATTGTGGATCGGCTGACCAAGTCAGCACACTTCATTCCTATGTGTGCTACTTATTCTTCGAAGCGGTTGACGAAGATTTATATCTGGGAGATTGTCTGTCTGCATGGTATTCCAGTTTCCATCATTTCAGACAGAGTTACTCAATTCACATAACGGTTCTGGAGGGCCGTACAGCATGAATTAGGTACTCGGGTGGAGTTGAGCATATCATTTCACCCCCAGACGGACGGATAGTCCGAGCGCACTATTCAAATTCTTGAGGATATGTTTCGTGCGTGTGTGATGGAGTTTGGAGGTTCTTGGGATTAGTTCTTGCCACTGGCAGAGTTTGCCTCCCACAATAGTTATCAGTCCAGCATTCAGATAGCACCGTAAGAGGCTTTGTATGGTAGGCGATGTAGATCCCGGGTGGGTTGGTTTGAGTCGGATGAGGCTAGATTATTGATCACAGACTTGGTCTAGGATGCTTGGAGAAGGTTAAGGTGATTCAGGATAGACTCCGTACAGACCATTCCGAACAGATGAGTTATGCAGACCGGAAGGTTCGTGATGTTTCCAATATGGTTGGAGAGCGGGTTCTTCTTCAGGTTTCGCCTATGTAGAGTGTTATGAGATTTGGGAAGAAAGGGAAGTTGAGTCTAGGGTTTATTGGTCCTTTTGAGATATTGAGACATGTTTTGGAGGTTGCTTATGAGCTTGCCTTACCTCCTAAATTGGTAGGAGTTCATACGGTATTTCATGTTTCGATGCTCCGTAAGTATCACGACGATCTGTCGCACGTATTGGATTTCAATTCAGTCCAGTTGGACAAGGATCTATATTATGTTGAGGAGCTAGTGGTAATATTGGACATACAGGTTTGGAAACTGAGGTCAAATAACCTTTCATAAGTAAAGGTTTAGTGGTGGTCAGCCGGTTGAGGAGGCGACCTGGGAGATTGAGCAGGATATGCGCCGTCATTACCCTCATCTTTTCACTACTTTAGGTATGTCACTATGCTCGTTCGAGGACGAACGAATGTTTTAAGAGGGGAAGGATGTAACGACCTGGCCGATCGTTTTATGAATTAACACCCCGATCACCTATTAACTGCATTCTCCATGTTTGTTTATGCAATTGTAAGTTGTCAAGAGGTTTCGTTTTGAATTTCGGAGTGTTTTGGGACACTTAGTCCCTAAATGAGGGTTTAAGCTTTAGAATTTGGACTGTAGTCAGATAAGTGTGAAGACGGCCTCGGAATAGAATTCCATTGGTTCTGTTAGCTCTGTTGGGTGATTTCGGGCTTAGGGGCATGTTCGGATTGTGTTTTGGAGGTCCATAGCATATTTAGGCGTGAAATGCCAAAAGTTGAATTTTTGAAGTATTCAGTTCGATAGTGAGATTTTGATGTAGGGGTCGTAATGGAATTTTGAGAGTTAGAGTAGCTTCGTAGTGCTAAATGTGACGTGTGTGCATCAGGTCATTCGGACGAGGTTTGATACTCTTTTTGGTCGAAAGCAAAATTTGGAAGTTTTGAGAATCCTTAGGCTTGGATTGGAGAGTGATTTGTGGTTTAGCATTGTTTGATGTGATTCGAGGATTGGAACAAGTCCATATGATGTTTTAGGATTGGTTGGTATGTTTGGTTGAGGTCTTAGGGGCCTCGGGTGAGTTTCGGGTGCTTAACGGAAGTTGAATTGGACTTAGGAGAAATATGAAGTTGGCTGAACCTGTCACAATCGCACCTGCATGTATTGGACCGCAAGTGCCGAACTGCAAAAGCGATTCGAGGACCACAAGTGCGGTCTGAGGCATTTTGGGCTTAGGTCGCAGATGCGGCCCATGCACCGAAGAAGCAGCACCGCATCTGTTTGAAGGTGGTCAAAGGTGCAAAAATTTCGTGGTTTAATGAAAAGTCCTAGGTGAGGGTTAATTTCACAGGAGCGGGATCGCAGGTGCAGTCCCCTGATCGCAGAAGCGGTTTCACTGGTCAGAAAAGGGGCAGAATCGAGGTGTTTAGTCTCAAAGCTTTAGAATTTGATTTAGGAGCGCGGTATTGGCAATTTTGAGAGAGATTTTTACCTGGGTGTTTTGGGTAGTTAATTCATACTCGGTTTTGATTAATTTCCACGATAAGCTTAAATTCATCCTTTAAATTTGAATTTGGGGTGGAAAATTGGAGAAAAATTGGAAAAAGTTCTTAGGCCTAATTTTAGAGTTTTGATCAAGATTTTGATGTCGGATTGGAGTAATTTCTGTATATATGAACTCGTGAGAGTGTGAGGATTACGAATTTGTAAATTCTACCTGATTCCGAGATGTGGGCCTGGGAGGCATTTTGGGTGATTTTCCTAATTTCGCATATTAGCTTCGAATTAATTAGTTGAGTTAGTTAGTTGAAGTTATATTAACATTATGCAATTACTTTAAATAGATTTGGGCCATTTGGAGTCGGATACTCATGAAAAGAACGTGGTTTCGAGTTGATTGAGTTGGTTCGAGGTAAGTGGCTTGCCTAACCTTGTGTGGGGGAACTCCCCTTAGGATTTGGTATTGTTGATATATGAAATGCCTTGTACGTGAGGTGACAAGTGCGTATATCTGGTAATTGTTGAAAATCCTGTTTTCATTAAGTAACTATAATTGTGGTTTTCGTCCTTGTTGTACATTAGAAATACCTATTTTACCTTGGTATGAAATCGGATTGACTTGAATATTCTTCGTGTTGCTGATGTGTGTTTACTTTGGGACTACGGGTGATATCCTGATAGATCCCCCTTGCCTGTTTATTTGGGACTACAGATTGATATTCCAGTAGACCCCCCCTGCACATTTTAATTAGAACTACGGGACTGCACCCAGTAGATTCCCCTAGTACTGGGTATTTACTTTTGGGGACTACGGATCGGGATTCCGGTAGATCCCCGGCGCACTATAAGTTGGACTACGGGATGACACCCGGGAGATCCACTGGACATTTACATTTGGGGGCTACATGATGGTATCCTGGTAGATCCCCGATTTGCTAGACATTTACATTTGTGGGCTACAGGATGGTATCCTAGTAGATCCCCAATTTGATGGACATTTACATTTGGAGGCTACAGTACGGTATCCTGGTAGATCTCCAATTTGTTGGATATTTACATTTGGGGGCTACAAGACAATATCCTGGTAGATCCCCGGTTGCTATCTCTGTGTTCAGCTGTATTTCTTTCTGTGATGTTTTTCTTTGTTATAGTTGTTGTTATTCTTATTATCCTGTGTCACTTCACACTGTTAGCATTTAATTATATTGTCGTATTCTATATTGTTTTGCCTTGGTTTTCGGCTATAATTAGTAGGGCCCTGACCTTCCTCTACACTACTCGACCGAGGATAGGCTTGGCAGTTACTGAGTACTGCTATGGTGTAATCATGCCCTTTCTACGCATGTTTTTCATGTGCAGATACAGGTTATTTGGCTTTTCCCTACCATCCTTGAGGCGAGGCGATTCTTTAGATACTTCGAGGTATATCTGCCGCGTCCGCAGACCGAGGAGTCCCTCTCCATTCTCTCTTATAGTTACAGCCCCTCTGTATTTATTTGTTTTAGACATTCTGGAGTTAGAGCACTATGTAGTATCCTTAGCTTGTGATTTCATGAGATTCCGGGTTTTGGGAAGTTGTTCACTTTTTGAGATCTTGTATTAGTATATGCTGAGCGGCATCTTAAACGCTTCTATATTTATCTATCTTCAGTTCTTATTAGTTTTTTCACATTTGTTTTCTCTTTTCCGAAATTGTTATGCTTACCTAGTTGTAGAGACTAGGTGCCACCATGACAGTTCACGGAGGGCGAACTTGGGTCGTGACAACCACCCGATGTGAGAAAGACATCGCAGAGCATATAAAGCCTCAAATGGAGCCATCTCGATGCTGGACTGATAATTATTATTGTAAGCAAACTCTGCCAAAGGTAAGAATCGATCCCACTACCCTCCAAAGTCAATCACATATGCTCTGAACATGTCCTCCAAGATCTGAACTGTCCGCTATGATTGCCCGTCGGTTTGTTGATGAGTGCGGTGCTAAGCTCTACATGGGTCCCCAACTCACTTAGTCACAACTAGAACGAAGTGTGCCGACTTGGTCAACCTATAGACACTGGCCCAAACTGCATTAAACTTCCGCAAGGTCCGTGGCAACCCAACTATGAATTCTATAGTGATGCGCTCCCATTTACATTTGGGTATAGTCATCTGCTGGAGTAGGCCACCTGGACTCTGTTTCTCATACTTAACCTACTGGCAATTTAGGCACCTAGCTACAGACTCAACTATGTCTTTCCTCATCCGCTGTCACCAATAATGCTACCTCAGGTTGCGATACATCTTCGTAGCACATAGATGAATGGAATATCGAGAACTGCTTACCTCCTTTAGAATCCTCTCCATCAAGCCGTCGACATCAGGAACACATAGACGACCCTGGAGTCGCAGAACACCATCCTCACCGATAAAAAGCTCCTTGGCATCACCATGTAGTACCGCCTCTCTGAGAACCATCAAATGTGGATCATCAAACTGTCGAGCCTTGATCTGCTCCAATAAGGAAGACTGGGCAACGACGCATTCAAGAACTCAACTGGGCTCTAAAATATCCAACCTCACAAGTCTATTAGCCGAGCACTGAATGTCCAAAAGTACTGGCCTCTACGATACTGAAATGAATGCCAAGCTACCCGTACTCGCTGCCTTTCTGCTCAAGTCATTCGCAACTACATTCGCCTTGCCTGGATGGTAAAGGATGGTGATATCAGAATCTTTTAGTAACTCAATCCATCTGAGCTACTTCAAATTGAGATCCCTTTGCTTAAACAAATGTCTCAAGCTACGATGATTAGTGTAAACCTCACAGGACACTCCATAAAGATAATGCCAATCGCACCCAACCACAAATCGTGTACAGCGTAATTCTTCACATGGATTTTCAGCTGACATGAAGCATATACAATAACTTGCCCCTCCTACATCAATAAATAACTCATACCGATGTGTGAAGCATCGCAATAAATAGTATACATCCCCGAACCAGAAGGAAACACTAGAACTTGTGTTGTAGTCAAAGTTGTCTCGAGCTTCTGAAAGCTCGCCTCACAATGTTCGAACAAACAAAACAGAGCACCCTTCTGAGTCAATCTCGTTAGAGGCACTGCAATATATGAGAAGCCCTCCATGAACTGACGATAATAACCTACTAATCCCAAGAAGCTTCTGATTTCAATCGCCGAAGTAGGATGAGGCCAACTCTAAAATTCCTCAATTTTCTTGGGATCCACCTTAATACCCTCGCCTGATACAACATGCCCCAAAAATTCTATACTATCTAGCCAAAACTCATACTTGTAGAACTTAGCATATAGCTTGTGTTCTTGCAATGTCTGAAGCACCACCCTCAAGTGCTGCTCGTGCTCCTACATGCTGCGCAAGTAGATCAAAATGTCATCAATGAATACAATGACAAATGAATCAATGTATGGCTTGAACACCCTGTTCATCAAATCCATAAACGTTGTTGGGGCGTTAGTCAAGCCAAAGGACATCATTAGAAACTCATAATGGCCATATCTAGTTCGGAACATCCGAGTCCCGAATCTTCAACTGATTGTACCCCGATCTCAAGTAGATATTGGAGAACACCCTAAAACCATGCAACTGATCAAACAAATCATCAATACGCAACAACTGGTACTTGTTCTTAATGGTAACTTTGTTTAATTGGAGGTTATCAATGCACATCCGCATAGTCCCATATTTCTTCTTCACAAATAACACAGGTGCACCACAAGGTAATACAGTTGGTCTGACGAACCACTTTTCTAGAAACTCGTCAAGTTGTTCCCTTAACTCCGTCAACTCTTTTGGAGACATATGGTACGATGTGATAGATATAGGCAGGGTACCTATGTAAGGCCCCGGAAAATTTCGCTAAGTAGTTTCGGATTTCGTGGTGCCAAGTAGGCTAATTATAATATTTTACATTCTATTAACATGATAGACATCAATTAGATTTGGTATATAAGTGTATAAGTCATATACAAAGTAATGTGGGGTCTAATGGGAGGCCTAAGTCTAAGTCAAGTTAGAAAATTTCATAATGGGCTAAAATTCCAAATGAGTTCGCACAAGTCCACACTTTGGACGAGAATATCTAAATATCTATAAAGTTTATGTGATGAACAACCTATCAAATAAAAGGTCTTCGAGTCTAGTTTTTAACTCTTCAAACCGTTTGTCATTTGGACATTCCTACGCAAAGTTATGATCAAATTACCAAAGGCTGGCAACATCCCATTATGCGGCCAATTCTGCGATCGCAGAAGTTGTTATGCGACCACAAAATGGTAACAAACCTATCTAGTGTAGCCCAATTTTGGGCACTAGTTCCGTGAAGTATTTTACGACCCACATTCCTATTTTGCGGTCCATTATACGACTGTAGACCGGATTTTAGAGGCTTATTTTTCATATTTTTATAACCCGACCCCACTTTGATAAATAGGCTTTAGGGCTTCATTTGGGGTCATTTTTCTACTGATTTTAGAGAGAGTTGACAACATATATAGAGAGAAACAAGGAGCCTAGCTTCATAATCACCCAAATCTTGCTAAAGTTTACAAGAATCAAGGAAGATAACCACTTGATTGTCCTCCATCCGGGTAAGTCCTTCTCACAAGATTTCATGTAAGAGGTTAAGGGTTCAAATATGTTGTGGGGATTAGAAATAGGCCATGCATGTGGGACTAAGTTGTAGTATGTGATATTAAAGAACTAATTTGTGTAGTTCCTGTTAAAGTTGGTTGGGGGAAGAAGGAATTTCCATTTTCAGACCTTGTAGACTACTTCACATGTTAGGTGTTTGATGAAATTCCTAAAAGAGTTATACCATGGGTAATCTTCCTAATAAATAATCGATTCCCGCTATCTCCCTATAGATTCTTATTTCTAGAGATGTTTGTGGATTATAGAAACTTATGGAAAAGTTCTTTAAGGTATGTATGGCTAAAACCCCATCTTCTTAGAAATTGAGCTCCTATGTTGTCCATGCAAATATTGTAAGTCCAAAATTTCATTGGTGTAGTACTTGTTATTCAAAGGAATTGGTGCTGCAAGAATATGTGTGAAAGGTGTATCTCAATGTGTTCAATGTGCTATTCTTGGTAATTGGGATATGTGAAGAATGTGAACTATATGCTAAAATGCCTACATTTCAAGTCAAGTTTAAATTGAGATTGTTATGTCAAACTATGTGAAATCTTCTATGTATAAAGATGTTTGAAATAAATCAAATGAATTTGGGAAATAGAGTGTGGCCAATGTGCTGAGAACATGAGTTATAATTGTGCTTGGTGATGCCTATGACATGAAAAAATATGAAACATATTATGAAATGATCCTTGACTCTACTTTCCATAATTGACTTAAATAATAAAGTGCCCTAAAGGCATTGTACACAATTTATGCCCATAAGTGGTTGTTCGAGATAATGTTTTGCCTTATAAATACATCCAATGTGATTCGAATTATTACATACTTCGATGTTGAAATTGTATATTGTCGTGATTGGAAAAGAGTAATTCAAGAATAATTGGTGTAATTGTTTGTTTATGATCTTGATGTGTGTTTCTATTGTGGTTCAGTGTGTCCCCTCCTTTTTGGAAGAATCCTTTGTGTTTAAAGTTCCATTGTTAATGAACTTGAGGTGTATGATTTCTGAAATATTGTATATGCCCATGATTCATGATTTCCTCTCATGTGTACTTGACATCCTGGATTAAATGGCTTGTTGTTCAAATTGATATTGATGTGAAACATGGGGGAAAGAGATAGAATTATGAAATGTGGCCTTGTACCAAGTATGATTTGATAATTGTGGCCCCAAGTGCCGATGAATTGTTATGTCGGATATAAACTTAAAAGGATATGATTAATGGAAAAATGGAAACATCTTGGTAAGACGGCTTAGCCGATCGGGTCGTGATCGGACGCCATGCTGCACACATGGTGGTATTGTGCTGATATTGAAACCGGAAAGTGAAAATGAAATTTTGATTGAGGTATACGTCTCAAATGAGATGGCTTAGCCGATCGGGACGAGATCGGACTCCGCAAAAAAAGGCAATGGTATTGTGAATGATGGTGCAACAGTATGAAATGTCCCAACATAAAGCTATGGAAATTATGTGAAAGTTATGTGTTTCCTTTTATTTGATGATGTGGTGATTGTTGAAAGCTTTTGTTGAATCCTTATGATTTCTTTGTTCATGTATGATTGTTCTTTCTAATGTGATGGTGTTTAGTTATACATACTAGTGCTATTCGATGGAACTAACGTCCCTTTTGACAGGGGCGCTACGTCTTTAAATGGATGTAGGTGGTTCCATAACAGGCAGTGTTGGTCGCATCGAGTGATGCATATTACTTTCAGCGAACTTGGCGAGCCCCACTTCATTTTGGGGTCATGTACCTTTGTTTATCATGTACTTTGTATTTTGAGGTGTAGCCGGAGCATTGTTGCCGACATTTCCACATTATTCTTCAGTTGTATTTAGAGGCTCCGTAGATAGGTTGTGAGTGGAGTTTGATAGTGGGGAATTGAATTAGAAATATTGATATTTGGTAAAGATGTACAAAACTTGTAATATTTTGAAAATTATAAATGAAGTTGCTAATGGAAATAAAATGGAAGTCGTTAATGATATATTTATAAAGTATGATTAATGGAGTTCATCTCCTCTTTATTCCTGAATTAGTTCGGGTAGAATGAAACATAACCTATCATATGAGTACATGTCAATCGAAATGGTCACCATGTGCATAATGTTTCTCTAAAAATTGAGATCCTCACATCTTCGTCATAGGAAGATCTTGTGTCCCCATCTTAGTATAACTTTCGTGTCCACTTGGGACATCCTGTAGCAAGAAGCTCACTTTGTTTCTAGTATTGTGGTTGCCCATGATGTGGTCTTGTATTGCAGTTTGGAAGTTAGTAAAGCAGAAGTATGTCCAGCTTATAACAAATGATTATTTTCTCTTTATACCTCCACAACATGCGTTAATTGTGTTCCATAGTTAGTGATTTCATTGTGCTAGTTTCACAACACTTGTTTGATAACCATGAGAGAATGTGTCCTTTTAGGTGTCACTATAACACTTCCTTTCTCATAAGGACCCTCAATAGGCTCTTCATCAAGACCAAATGCACCCTTGGGGGTTATTATAGCACAACGCTTGCTTCTCATGTTTTCCTATATTTCATTAGCATATGGGTACTTGTCAAGTCAAAATCCATGGAGAACTCATTACGAACATCTGCAAACCTTCCATGATTATTTTATACTATCTCATTGGGTTTCGTTGTCTTTACACACTTGACTTCTAGAATCATTGACTATGTCATTGTCATGTGCGAGGAGGTTTGCTATTCTTGGTATTCCACCTCCTTGGGTGGATAGGAATTTTATTTGTCTTTCTCCCCGGAGCATCATGTTAACCATTAGAACCCCTCCAACCAATACATGATTTCATCCCAATATTAAGATGTCCCAGCTATGTGGTTTCACTCGTGAAAGGTATAGATTAGATGCCTTTAGATTTTTGCACATATAATAAGCATATTGATTTGGAACACAAGTTGTCATATCTTTAGTTCTCTCATATAAGATCAATTATCAGGAAAGGTTAAGCTGTTTGAAATATCATAATCTCATAAGTGTTCAACTTCTTTACATCCTCATGGGCTTGTGGCATAGATTCTTTATGTCGGTTAACATTAGGAGTGTAATTCAACTTCATGTATTTTGAAACCCATATCGCATTCAAGGTGCCAGAGTATTGTCATTCTTGATAAACTGATTTTTCCTACACTCTAGGATATGACTGGGTCACGTACTTGAATATTCCTCCTTAATGAATCCTATTTCCAATGTACTAGTTACCCCTATGCCTCATTTGTCTAAAAATTGATGTCGTCACAATGATTAACTATATCAGTATTATTAGTAGTAATCTTTGTGTCTCTTAGCATATAACTTCATGAAATACTCTGCTCAGCACATTAATGGATTCTTGAAAAATTCCAGCCTGATCGTGAACTCTATTGCTCCTAATTGTATTAAATCTATTGGGTATTGAAGGTTCAAACAAGTTAAATAGGAAGCATCCCCGTGTGATCACATATATTCGATAGGTAATTTTATGGTCAGTTTATGGTAGCACACCTTAGAGTAATTGTTGAAGGTAATCACAGGTTTTGCGTAGGTGTTCGTGTAGAGATTTAGAGTTTAGGAAGGTGAATGGGTTATTCTGAATATTTTCCCCTGAAGATGTTACGTGAATTGATAATGAAGGTGAAATAAGTGTAGTTCACATTAGGCCGTGCTATGAGTATGATATTTTCCCATCGTTGTTCTCCATGTATTCTGTGTTTTCATATGTCTATGTCTAAGAATGTAGTTGAAAATTCCTTGTGCATCATTTCAGTGGAAATTATTGATTGTGGTGGTAATGGATAGTTGGCCTGTGAAGGGTACCTTCTAGGTGTTATGACTTAAAAATGTGCAGTTCATGTCCAGGTATCTTTGTGATAATGTAGTTCTTGTAATGCTGAGATTAGTATTATTAATATATACATTGTGGTACTTTGTCGAGTTGTGGATGTGTTGTTAGAACGGTTTTGTTGATTCGTCGGCTGGTGGTAGGCCTAGTTACAATGGAGACTCTGCCGAAATTTCTCAAAAATTTAGGAGTTTGTAAAAATTTAGAGACTTGAGGTAGGTGAGAAAAGAGATATATTATGTTAAGTGTTTAGGGCGGACTCTACTCATAGTTCGAGGACGAATGACCCTAAGGAGGGAGAATGTAAGGCCCCGTCTCACCTTCGTTCTTGGCTTTGCCTTTCTGTATAATTCCTTTACCAAATGAAGTTTGGTATTAATTCAGGAGAAGTGACTATCATTCTTGGCTTTTGCATCTGTATGTCTCCATTACCAAATGGTGTTTGGTATTAATTTAAGAGGAGTGAATATCATTCTTGGCTTTTGATTCCTTATGTCTCCATTACCAAATGGAGCTTTGTATTAATTTAATATGAATGTAGGGATAAGTATTATGATTTCTCTTACTACATTCCTTGGCTGAAAGTCTCTTAAGAGATGAGAAATTCAATTTGAATTAGAAAGGTTATTTAGCCTTTAAGTGGGCTTTGTTGATACCCAAATTTTTCTTGTATATTTTTTTATACAAAATACTTTCAAAATAGCATATGTATGCATATATAAGTATGTCCAAACGTTTTACTATTTTTCCTAATTTTTGAGAGATTTTTAAATCAATTTATTGCCCTATTTTAGCAGTACAAAAACAAATAATTATTCCCAAATTATCATTTTTGGTGATTCAGTTATTGTATTCTCATATTTATACCAAAATATAGCTAAGGTAATTTTTGCACATTTTTATAAATTTATTTGGTGTTTTCAAAGCTAAATTGCACTTAATTGCAATATTAGCCTATTTTAAGATTTAATTGTGTTTATAATTACAAAATTGATTCCAATATTTTTAATTTATTATTTATATATTATTAATTAACTTAATACCTTTAATTTATTTTCGAAAATCATTTTACTATTTTTATAAAATAAAAAGAGAAAAGGTGGCTATTTAAATACTAGCCCTATTTATTTTAATTTTAGCCCAAATCAACCCCCTAATTAAACCCAATTTCAATTTCAAATGTGACCGACCCAATTCCTAAATTACCCGCCCCTGACCCAATTAAAATCCTACCTGATCCAAACCCCCTTTCATCCGTGCCGTTGATCTCTAAGATCAACGACCCCTATTCGTTCTTATCTTTTTTAATCCAAACGACCACCCTAACCTCCTCACTTTTCACATACTAGCTTCCTCTGAAACCCTACCCTCTCTTAAACTCTCTCGAATATTCTCAAACCCTAGCCGCCTCTTACCATCTCCGCCTTGAAACCCACCGGAATCCATGGCTTCTTAGGCTATATGAGTCTTATACCCACCCCCTCTTGCTCCCACGCGCTTGATACCTGAAGATTCAAGGCCTGACCTCGAAGGTTTGCACCCAGACCTCTACTGGCTCGAGGTTCCACAATCATCTCCGGCCTTACTCCGGCCTATCATGGTGGTTTGAGCCTGATTCTGACATCTCCGACTCAGATCGGTGACCTTTCAAAGCCTTTGTCATCTCTAGGGTTCTTTTGAAACCCCAACCCTTCGAGGTTTTCTCTAATTTCTATAGATCCGTTGTGTATGTATGCTCTCTTTGAGTTTTCAAATGATTTCCCTAACTTTTCTTTCAAAAATTACTTTCAAAACCGCTTCTTTTCCAATCTAGGGTTTTCTGAGAAAATATTTAAGTATTTTCTGACTTTCTTTTTCCTTTATGTGCATTTGTTTCGACTGTGATCTTGTAATTTTTCTTTTACCATGTTCTTGTATGTTATCTTACTGTGTTTTCCTATATGCTTTTCTTTTGTACTTTTCCGGTGTTCTTGTGTTCTTCTACTGTATTTTCCTACTAAGTTCTTAAGTTTCTTTATTTGCCTTATGCTAAGCCCTATTTAAGTTTCTTCTAGAATACCTCTTAAGTATGCTTCTTCAACTGTTCTTATCAGTATTTTCCATTATGTTCTTTGAATCCTTTACTGTGTTTGCATGTTACTTTGCTATCATGTTTTCTCATGAGTTCTGTTGTTGAAAGAAGCATGAAGAAGTTTCAGTTCTTTTTTGAAACTTCTAAACATGTTTTGATTCAATTGTTTGCCCTCTCATCTTTGCTTTGTGATTTGCCCTAGCTAGGGTTTTTATTTCAAAAGACCCCTAATTCTTTCAGACTAACTTTGAGTCTCTGAACTGAGTTTGGACTTCCTTGTTTGCATATGATTCTGACTCTTTTGCTAAACTCTTCTACACTAAATTTTCTACTGATTTTACAGTGGCTTGACAATTTCCTTTCATGCTTAACATGCTCACATGCTCCTTATATATGATGAACTTCCCTCTAAAGTGACTTTCAAATTTTGTGATTAGTTCGTACTCCCCTCTGATTTTGGTCTGATTGATTTCCTTCCATTATTTGCTGATTTCCCTTAAGTTAAAACCTTTCCCATCTTTTTGACCCAGTTAATTCATAACAAAGTCTCATACCCTTTGATTTACCGGTTGTTAATTGATCTTCTTACCTTATTTGCACAAATCGTGTATTGTCAAAACCCTGTCCTTAAATAACTTTTATGTATTCACCCATAATTGCCTACTTTGTACAAAGTGTTTGATTAATTACTTTCCTTAAATGGTTTTACCCGTTTGAATCTGAATCCCTTAATTAAGGGAAGCTTTGTGTAATTGATTGACAATCAATTCTTTAACTATTTTCTTACCTTATTTCTACATGATTTCTATACTATAAAAGGCTCAACCTTCTTTCACACACAGGACAAACATCAGATTCCTTCTGAACTCATACTCTCTCACAATAACATTCTCTGCTTGTCTGTATTGTGGCTTGTCTACAAAACCTACTGCTTTTCTTTATTTGTTTTCTTTGAAACTGGTATGTCCTAATTTAAGTTTCAGCATCACCATAATGTGTTTATTTACAACTTTCTGTATCCATGTCTACTTTACTACTTCTGGAAAGCTGAATATTTAAACTAGAATGTTGACTTATTTCTGTTTGTTTCTGCTATGAATCCTTGCTCCCTACCCCCTTTATGTGCTTTGAGTTACTGTTTAAAACATGGCAATATGCAAATTATTGTCTACAGATTGAACTTGATCATTTAAAGGATCTTAACCTCCAAAAAATGTGTTCTAAACAGGCTTAGGGGTATGCCAGCATCTCCCATTGATGGTTATGCCCCCTTAGCCTGCCTTTTGTCTCTTGCAACTCCTCATTCCCTATATCCCTATGCGTACTGTTTTCCCTTCCCCTTTCCCTTTTTCAGAATTCTGCACTTGCACTCTCTCTTAGTCTCTAAGTTCTACCCCCCTCTTGCGAGCTTTGCTTTGGGACCTTGAGTTCCCTCTAAACTTGGACACTTGAGGGTTGGCCCTTCCACACTGCACTATGTCTTAATCCTGTAATGCATTTGGGTGTGAGCACTGCCCGAAGTCCATATGAGGCTTTTAGGGAACTCTGACACATCCAAATGAGAGAAAGGCTATGGATCATGATCTCTTGGAGCTGGTTCATCTCATATTTCAGACATGGAGTCTGAATTAGGCTCCCCTTGGTTGTACTATTAATTTCTAATGTACTTTTTCTTTTCTTATTTCATTCTGGGCTGTAATAGTTTGTAATAAAACTCTTGGGGATGGTTAGTGGAAAAGGGAAGGATAACTGTATGCAAAGGGTAGATATCCTGCCTATGGGATGTTTCTGAATTTCTGCATTCATATAGATATCCTGCCTATAGTTTGTTTCATAAATTCTGCATTCATATAGATATCCTGCCTATAATTTGTTTCTGAATTTCTGCATTCATATAGATATCCTGCCTATAGTTTGTTTCTAAAATTCTGCATTCATATAGATATCCTGCCTATAGTTTGTTTCTGAAAGTCTGCATTCATATAGATATCTTGCCTATAGTTTGCTTCTAAACATCTGCATATCATATAGATATCCTGCCGATAGGAGTTTTTTTAATCTTTACACTTTCACATATAGAAACCATGTATATAGGAATTCTGCATACACAACATGCCTATAGGTCCATCTAAATCCAACATATGCATCCTTCATTAGGCAAATATGTTTATAGGGCTTAAAAATAATCAACTGCATCTAAATGTCATGCCTATAGGGTTTTCTGCATTTCATTATGTTTGTGAAAGGTTTTTTTTTCAAACAACAACACATAGAAAGCATGCCTATAGGAACTAATAACCAAGTCTAAAACGTTTTGCTCGCTTATAAGTCTAAAACGAGTGTCTAACGTCTGCAGAACTTATAGCTCTTGTTAAAACTCGCTTTTCCTTAACATCTGACAACACTTTTTCTAAAATCAGTATGTATTCAATTTACCTCATCTCTTCTGAAATCAGTAGATATCATGCCTATAGAAGCTTTGTCCAACACTTAGGCAATCCTTAGGGTAAAAGTTTATAACTACACCAGTCTTTATTAATTACAACCAGTGGGCAGGCCTAATTCGGACTTCTTATCTCAAAATATGTGATAAATCAGCTTGCTCTAACTTTTAAGTTTTAATCAGACCCTAAGTAGTATGTGCAAGACATGTTAAACTATGTGCTTTTCTTTGGTTTTAAGGAGGTCTGGTTGAGCCTGTGATGACCCAAAGCTCATCACATGTTTCCCTATCCATTATGTGCTTCCGAGGCCTTGAAAACCTTATTTAGAGTTGCTTCGATTTGCATGCACAGTCGGGTGCGTAGCCAGAAAGCTTAAATGTGAAATTTTGTGAAAAATGCTAAGTTTTGATGTTAAAATGAATAAATTTGACTTCGGTCAACATTTTGGATAAACAGACCCGGACCCGTGATTTGACGGTCCCGGAGAGTCCGTAGGAAAATATGAGACTTGGGCGTCTGCCCGGAATCTAATTCCGAGTTCCCAAACCCGAGAAATGAATTTTCGAGTAAAATTATTTTTCTTAAATTATTAAGGAAAATTGAAATGAAAATTGATTAGAACGCGTTGGTATCAGGCCCGTATTTTGGTTCCGGCGCCCGGTACATGTCTTATATGCGATTTAAGAGGTTTCTATAAAGTTTGGTTAAAATCGGACGTCATTTGACGTGTTTCGGACTTGAAATCTTAAATTTGAACTTGATGAAGTTTTTGGAAAAAACTCTTGATTTTGAGGTTTGATTCATTGTTTTTGAGGTTAGTTTGGCGATTTTATCGCACGAATAAGTTCGTATGATGTTGTTGAGTTAGTGCATATGTTTTGTTAGGAGCCCCGAGGGCTCGGGAGTTTTCGGAGGTGTTTCAGAATGGTTTTAGCCTTGTAAAAGTTGCAGGTTCAGGAAGTTGCAGGTCTCTGAACCCTTTAGTGCGGTCCGCGAGAAATTGCGTGCAACCGCGGAGGGGCCAGCGTGGTCGCGGTCACCTTTGTGCGGGGCGCGGTGGAGGCTATGCGGCCGCAGTTGCCTTTGTGTGGTCCGCACAGGGTGCTGAACTACAGGTCTTCAGGGAAGCTTGTGCGGCCGCAGTCCGTTTAATGCGGTCTGCGGTGGAGCTCCATGGCCGCGGTCCTTTTTATGCGGTCCACGGTGAGGGTCTGAGAGGGGTATAGATAGACAGGATTTTCAGCTATTTTCATTTTTCAAAACCCCAAAAACATAAGAGGCGATTTTTCAAACAACATTTCTTCTCCAAATCAATTTTAAGTCATTTTTAACTAGTTTTCTTCAATCATTAACATCTTTTAACATGGTTTCAACTTAAAATCAAAGATTTTCATGGGAGAAATTGGGTGTTTTGGGTAGAACCTAGTTTTTCCAAAATTGGGGATTTGGACCTCAATTTCAGGTCCGATTTCAAAACAAATTATACATTTGGATTCGTGGGGAAATGGGTAATCGAGTTTTGGTCCGAACATCGGGTTTTGACCACGTGGGCCCGGGGTGATTTTTGACTTTTTGGGTAAAACTTTGGGAAAACTCATTTGCATGCATTGGGGTTGATTCATTTAGCACTTATTGATGTAATTAAGTAACTTATGACTAGATTCGAGCGGATTGGTGGTGGAATAAAGGGGGTAAAGCTACAATTGAGGCTTGAGTGGTGTTCAAAGCTTCGAGGTAAGTGTTTGGTCTAACCTTAGCTTGAGGGATTAGGAGTTGAGTCTTATTTGCTGCGTATTAACTGTCAAGTACAACGTATAGGCATGGTGACGAGTATCTATACGTTGATGTCTAGCTTAACCGTGAGTCCTTATATTGCGGATATTCTAATCTTGTTGTATCTTTCATGCCTAAAAGATGATTTCTATATGTTGTAAAAAGCATGTGAAAGAAATTGTGATCTTTGAACTTTGAGCAGCATTGGCTCGAGTGGTAATACGAATTGTGAAAGTATATGAGATAAATGAAACCCTTTGGAGCATTGGCTCAAGTGGTAAAGTGAGTTATAAAGTAAGAAGTGAAAGAAAGAGAAAGAGTTGTTGAATTGTTCCATTGCCGGTATGCTTGTTGCTTTTTTGAATATCTCCCTTGCCGGGATGTTGAGATTTATTGATATTGTTCCCTAGCCGGGACATAGCTGTTTAACGGTATTCCCTTACCGGAATTTCTATTATTATTATTGGTTTAATCCCTTGCCCCTTGTTTTTGATTGTTGTTTGGGTGAGGAAGAGCGATAAAGCACGAAGGGTAATGCCATGCATTGTTTGCTATTGTGAGGAAATAGTGTAAAGCATGAAGGGTGATGCCGTGGCGTACGATGTACCATTCCGTACCGATATTTATTGATTATATGGTGAGGAAAGTGTGTAAAGCACTAAGGGTGATGTCATGCCGCACGATGTACCATTCCGTGCCGATTTTATTGATTATATGGTAAGGAAAGAGAGTAAAAGCACGAAGGGTGATGCCGTGCATTTGTTGATTTCTGATTTCCTTGTTGATATCCGAGTTTTGTTGTTTCTTTCATTACTTGTTGTTATTTGATTATTTCGAGGTATTAGATTTCCTTACCATATTTGCCTTGTGATTGTTGTTTGAGTGAGGAAGAGCGTAAAGCACGAATGGTGATGCCATGTATTGTTTTGGTGAGAACGAGAGTAAAAGCACGAAGGGTGATGGCGTGCAAATTTTTGTTTTCTACTTCCTTGTTGATATTCTGGTTATGTTGTTTCCTTTCTTACATGATGCCTTTCTATTCGGAACTATATTCACCCCCACAGCATGTTTCCCCTACCCGCATTGACTGGTTATTCATGTATTTTTTTTCCGCTGTATATATATCTGTATCTCTTTCCCAATGTCTGTGTCTATATATATATATATATGAACTACACAGGTTTATTTGGAGTCTGGTCCTAGCCTCGTCACTACTTCGCCGAGGTTAGGCTGGACACTTACCAGCACATGAGGTCGGTTATGCTGATACTACACTCTATGCTCTTTTGCACAGATCAAGGTCTTGGATAGCAGCAGTAGCGCGGAAGCCAGCCTTCAGTCTAGTGAGACACCGAGTGTCACGACCCAAACCGAAGGGCCGCGACGGGCACCCGGTGCCTTACTCAACTGAGTACCAACGCAACATGTCTTTCTTATCATATTATCATGAGTAAATGTGCCAGAAAACCCGTCATGAGATAAAAAGAATAAAACATAAGGGAATACTCAACATATGAAGACCCAACATGATATACAAACTTATATATGTGACATACGGGCCTATAAGGCCGACATGAACATTAGTAAACATGAAACATAGGCCGACAAGTCCATACAAGTATCCATACACCTGATATCTATCTACAAGTAGGCAAAGCATACTGACCAAATAGGCAACTCCGGAGCAAGTGGAGTGCACCAACACCTTTGCTGAGCTGATAGCCTACTAGGAGGACTGTCAAGCTATCAATCGGGACCTGCGGGCATGAAACGCAGCGTCCCCAGGCAAAAGGGACATCAGTACGAATAAAGTACCGAGTATGTTAGGCAGGAAAGCATAAACAAGAACAGTAATGTAAAGAGAGAGATAGAGGAGATACAACCTATAACATCTGAGTGCCTCTAGGGGCTATGATATGAAATGCATAATACATATATATACATAAAAATTTTAAAAACATCCTCTAGGGGATATGATATGAAATGCATAATACATATATATATATATATATACATAAACTTTTTAAAACATTCACCTCTGTGGGCATCATCATCATCATATCGTACCCGGCCTCAAAGAGGACTCGGTAAAAGCGTACCCGACCATCATAAGTTCGGTAGAATCGTACCGGGCCATGTGGAACCCGGTAAACCCAACTGATCAGTGGTTGCACAATAGGTGCCATACCCGGCTGACTATAGCGCGGCTCGGTAGAGTAAAATAGATACATATATATGATGCATGCTGCTCGACTCATGAAATCACGTTCTAACCCTTTCAGAGTTATGTAAGGTCATTGCACCTTCGATTAACACTATGGACATCCCTACCATCAATATGAACCTTAGTGGGATTTAAGGATCATACACACTTGTTTAGAATAACTTTATATGGAAAGAACAACATGGACAACCTTAGTTTCTAGGACTAGATCCGTTATGAATTAGCATACCGTTTATGCTCATATCACTTTAGATCATGCCAAAAGAAAGAATTAAGTGCCTTAACATACCTTAAAACCGTTGAGTCTTTAATCACTTCCAAGCAACTCTTCAAACAAGTCAACTCAATCTATCATAGTATAAGGAGATTCAAAATCAGTACTGAGCAAAGGCTAAGTTTATAACTTAAGCTAGTAGCTCGTTTACGTAAATTTTGGTAGCAACTCCCTTGTAACAAGGGCCTCCTCCAATACCATATACAAATAACAATGACCAGAGCAATCCATCAATACATAATCATCAATATCAAGACACCATATAAACAACAAGTCACAACTACATTACGACGAGCGGAAAGCTCCGATTGGAATCCGTATATTCCTTATCAATCCTTATAGACTTCTTAATTCAACATAACAGTATCATTAACATGATAATGAAGTCATTAATCAATGATTCCAGCCTTATACCATATATTTATAATAACAAAAATAATCCACAACTTCAACTATCCCCAACTAGCAACTTTATTCACTAGTTCATGTCTAGCCCATCCATTTAACTTAATAAACATCAAGATAACCATAGTCACAAGTAAGAACACAATATAAATACCTCCTACAGTAACTTCAAGTAAAAATTCAAGTTATATTCAGTTTACAACAACCCTCAATAGCAATACAACACCATAGACGTGACTTAAGCTAACCCAAGTATTATCTTGTAGTTTATCATCCTAACAACTTAACCAACATACAAGAAAGATTAAGAAAAATTAGTAGGCTGTTATAATCACCTTAGACAGCAGCAAAAACTTGGAATTTCATCCAAATACAGCCCACAACAATCCTCAATGACAACACAACCTCAAAGAGGTGTTGTTCTTCACTAGAACTAAGTTTTGATGTTGAAATATGGTGTAATCTTTTGGAATCACTTCAAACCCTTGTGGTATATGTTTAGGAGGGTTAGGAGAAGTTTGGAGACGAATTTTAGTTTAAAGATGAGCAAAAATAGGCGTTCAAATCGTTGATAAATTGAAGTAGGTCAACCACCGCCTAAGTGGGTCCCATTGGGAGCTGCTTGCGCGGTCTCACGAAAACACCAATATCTCTCTACTCCAATGTCGTATTGACAAACGGCTTAATGAGTTAGAAAGTAGACTCGTATACCTTCAACTTGGTAGGTAGAACACCCCATTATTCGAAGCATATTTGGAGAAATGCTCAGATACATTTGACCTAAATTTCAGCAAATTTATGAATGTAACTTGTGATGACCTTTGCCAACTCTTGTTCCACAACTTGCTTGCCTTCAAAATGTAGAAAATGAATATCATACGACTAAAATAACTTATAGAATAACCTCCTTATCATGTTAAGAACCCTAGTCTCACCCCAAAGTACATGTTATAACATTCCAAACTTGTCGACTTTTGACGAAACTTATTTTCTTCAATTGGTTTAGCTTCTAAGATTTCCAACCCTCTTGGTACTCGTTATTCATGATCTTAAATATTTGTAACGTCCAAGGTAACATGATTAACTTACTTTATTTTCTTCCAAATATAATCTCATTTGCGAGCTTACATCAATGAATTACAACGTACTCTCACGTATGAAAACTTGGGGTGTAACATCATTCCCCCCTTTGGAACATTCGTCCTCGAATGTTGACTGATGCGCTTATCAGTTTCATAAACTATGGCTCTTACAAATACTTTAATGCTCATCTTTCCATCTAAGCAACTGTTTTGTTAATAAATCCAAACGCTTGGGCATTCCCCCCTTTTAGGCCTCTTTGTCACACCATGACATGTGGTTGGAATTCTTCCAACATCGTAACATTTGATACCTTATGTCATGTAGTATGTACGACTGTGTCCTTGTATGAGCGCCTAGCGACTCGTCTTCTCTTTTTCCTCCATCTTTTAGCCAATCTCTAAGCCTCACTTTATGAACATATACAGAATTATGACAAGCTGTCCCTCTAGGCATCTATAGGTGTACTGATGTCTTTCGCTTGGTACTTTATCGAACTTAAGACTATTTCTATCTCTTGTTTCATAGACTTGTATATCTATCCTTATGGATTTACTACATCTAGGTTGGTTATACTATACCATAAAACTTACTTCGGTTTATTATTACCGAGGTTTGCTACCCAACTCTAGGTTACTCTCTCGCTGCTTATCCTATATGTATAAATCTAAGTCCTTTAGTGCTTCCTCATTATTATTCATCTAAGAATAACAAACAAATCTCATCTCGTACTTTGGAACTTGTACCCATCTATTGTTTATTCACCTTAATGTTGATCTATAATCTATCACTGATAACTTGTAACCTCTTACGTAATACACTGTCACTAGGGCTCACATCTTATCAGGGAACATATGAAGTGATTTTCCTGATCCACCTAGGGATAATACTATACTTCAATAACCGTATTTCATTGCATTCCAATGCGATTCATCTTATGGGGGTATTCTAATCCCGTGCAATTAATGAAATCACTTTCTCGTTAAATCGTTACTCAATCAAAGGCCTAAGTATCATCCTCTTATCTATCACAATTAGACCCTTATTCTACTGCCAGGGCAGCATTCCATCTCTTTTAAATGCACATAGTCTCAGACTCCTCTGTGTTCATTCAAGCTGTACCGAGCTTTTTATTACATATGGAAATCATCAGCTCCCTTGTTTTGATGGGTTTAATCCCGAGGACATACATATTCTCGTCACCTTCTCACTCACCTTTTCATATCCTTACTCCTATCAACCTAAAACCTTGTTGCTCTACAATACTTTACCTTAGCACCTACACCGATCTATTTATACTACTCACAACCTTCCTTTAACTTGCTAGCACCATAAATTTTCTTTCGTGCCTTCTCAGTTGTCCTTAAATGTAAGCAATTACTTTTGCTAGTCGTTTTATCACTTGTTGCATGAATACTTGGCTTTTCATTTTGCCCACGAATACTATAATTTCATGTACCTCATATGATCTCAAACATCACCTTTGATGGCTTTTTTTTACCATTCATTAGCCATGATAGGTGCCACTTTCTTTTGGAGTGTATACAATATTGTAGTGAGACTGTTGTTACAGGATCATTTACTCTTTAGCTCACTATGCTTAGGTGGAAACCTTCTTCCTTATTTCCTCAGCTAGTCTTTCATTGTAATACTTAGGGAGACCTTCTGGTTCTTGTAAAGTTGCGATCTTGATATATCGTACACCCCAAGGTAATTTTCGTTATTCTTACTTGTCTATAATAATCCTTAGTTACATAAATTTATGCCTGTGTGCTCGTAGGGTTACTTCTAAGCTCAAATTTTTATTGTCTCCTTAGTGGCCCTCTCTCTTATTTTTATAAACCTTAAAAATGGTACCTTTAATTGCCTCAACTCCTATTTGAAATTTTTCAAATGATTGCGATCTCGTATCTGCGAGACTGAATTCACTATGCTGCGGTTCACTACATTTATCTTGCATGATCTATTGATTTATCTGTGACCTCTTGTCTATCCATAACTGGGCTCTTCCTGAATCAACTACTAATTACTCGTTGGTCCATTCTCATCTCATATATATATATATATATATATATTCTGCATAATCCCTCTTGGGATATATCCTTTGTCTTAACTTATCTCTCGCCACTAGCTCCTGATGTATCAAGTGTCCATTCACACTTATTTATCAATAACATCCTGGCCGGAAACTTTTACTGCCTCTCTCCGGTGTCGTGCTTGTATAATGTTCTGGAGTCGCAACATATCTGCAGGAACTGAATAAATGCAACATCATCCCTTTCTCCTTTTTACCACATTCTTTCTTTACCATTCCATAGTTAACTGAACCGCTTAACTCCGACTTAATACCATATCACACCATATTCCCCCTTCAGGGGAGTACTAAGATTTAGTACTACGACGATCTACCTATAGTTGTTTTACCTCTTCATCTTTGGCGTCTTTTCACATTATCAATGAACCTTAATCACCTTATGGTAACCTTCTGTACCAGGGATAACTAAATTTCTTACGCACGAAGGTGACACCTACTGTAACTGGCACACTTAGTCCCTTAAGATTAACTCTACTCAGAGTGCTTGCTTTAGGTAAGCGACTTCCTAAATGGCCTTTAAAGGTTATTCGTCTGTTGTCTATTCTATTATTGTTGGAGCACGATCTTTGAACTTCTCACGATGTCGACCATTATCAAATCCTCCGGTCCCTAATTCATGTTCGGTTTTATCTTGTTCACCGGCCCATACTGATTTTTATTACTCTGGGGTCTAACCTTTCCTCCTGGTAATCACGTTGAAGTCACCAACTCATTTCTCGAAATAAGGATATGACTTTATGGCTTATACTCTTTTATTGCCTTAAGGCTTGTCACCTCTTGTATTTTCCTTCACTTGACTATAGACTCTGTCATCGTGTCATATTTTGATTTACTGTTATCACCCCTATATCACATCTTACTCATGATGCTTCATTTATTTTCTTCTTATTCTCCGGATAATATTTTTTTGTCTATCACTTTATTCTGAAAACTTCAACAAAAAGTTCTTTCCCTTTAAGCTCCCCTAGCTTCATCTCACTGGCTCTTGGGAATGCCTAACATTCTTTTTTTTACTCGGGGCTAGAGTCATACTAAGGTAAATATTTGTCCCTTCTAGGATCCCACTGCCTATCTTCTGAAATTTTTGAATATTCCAGTATTCGTATCTGATTGTACTACTCTAGAGTTCACCATCTGGGTGTCTTAGAAGGAGATATATTACCACATTTGCACCATCTTTCGGAAACGTTAGTTAATGATAACAACCTATCCACAATTTTTGGGTTACTCTAACTCCAACTGTATCCTGATATCCCATCTTTCTCCTAAATAATATCGGTTAGCTCCCATAGAACATAACTGAGATGGGTGTGGCCAATTGTACTTACCTCTGTCATTGATGAAGGTACCAAAATGCTTCTGCCTGATTTGAAAATATTGATAATCTTCATTATCTGGGTGCCTCGTACCCCTCTCCACCTTACTTCTTTTACTTGTTAAAACTTGTATCTAGCTTCTGAATTCCTCATAGATTTTCACCATATTCGTGAATAGATATCAGTGCCTTAAGGCTCCTTATTAAGAAGCATACATATCTTAGTACACACATGATATGTTGAAGACCTCATATTTACTCATCATAAGCATGATGTGAAATCGAGTTCCTCTGACTCAACTCTTCCACATCCATATGGAATCTCTTACCAACTGTCTTTGTGGATGTAGGTATCATTGTATTACGACTAAAGTCGAATTTAGGAGTTTGAATTCTTACAACTGAGCTCTACTGCACGATCTAGAGTAAGAAGAAAGAGTGACAGACCTAAATGCCCTGTAGCCTCCTACTTATAAGTGTGGTGCACAACACACCCATAAACAAGACTCTACTAGATACGGCTTGTAGACTTCCTAGGACAGAACTGCTCTGATACCACTTCTGTCACGACCCAAACCGAAGGGCCGCGACGGGCACCCGGTGCCTTACTCAACTGAGTACCAACGCAACATATCTTTCTTATCATATTATCATGAGTAAATGAGCCAGAAAACCCGTCATGAGATAACAAGAATAAAACATAAGGGAATACTCAACATATGAAGAACCAACATGATATACAAACTTATATATGTGACATACGGGCCTATAAGGCCGACATGACCATTAGTAAACTCGAAACATAGGCCGACAAGGCCATACAAGTATCCATACACCTGATATCTGTCTACAAGCCTCTAAGAGTATATAAAATCATAAAGGTCGGGACAGGGCCCTGCCATACCAATCAATATATATCCAAAGCATACTGACCAAATAGGCAACTCCGGAGCAAGTGGAGTGCACCAACACCTTCGCTGAGTTGATAGCCTACTAAGAGGACTGTCAAGCTATCAATCGGGACCTACGGGCATGAAATGCAGCATCCCCAGGCAAAAGGTGCGTCAGTACGAATAAAGTACCGAGTATGTTAGGCGGGAAAGCATAAACAAGAACAGTAATGTAAAGAGAGAGATAGAAGAGATACAACCTGTAACATCTGAGTGCTTCTAGGGTCTATGATATGAAATGCATAATATATATATACATAAACTTTTTAAAACATTAGCCTCTGCGGGCATCATCATCATCATATCGTACCCGGCCTCAAAGAGGACTCGGTAAAAGCGTACCCAACCATCATAAGGTTCGGTAGAATCATACCCGGCCACGTGGAGCCTGGTAAATACATACATACATACATACATACATACATACATACATACATACATACATACATACATACATACATACATACATACATATATATATATATATATATATATATATATATATATAAAATAGATACATATATATATAATGCATGCTCGACTCATGGAATCACGTTCTAACCCTTTTGGAGTGATGTAAGGTCATTGCACCTTCGATTAACATTATGGACATCCCTACCATCAATATGAACCTTAGTGGGATTTAAGGATCATACACACTTGTTTAGAATAACTTTATAAGGAAAGAATAACATGGACAACCTTAGTTTCTAGGAGTAGATCCGTTATGAATTAGCGTACCGTTTATGTTCATGTCACTTTAGATCATGCCAAAAGAAAGAATTAAGTGTCTTAACATACCTTAAACCCGTTGAGTCCTTAATCACTTCCAAGCAACTCTTCAAACAAGTCAACTCAATCTATCATAGTATAAGGAGATTCAAAATCAGTGCTGAGCAAAGGCTAAGTCTATAACTTAAGCTAGTAGCTCGTTTACGTAAATTTTGGCAGCATCTCCCTTGTAACAAGGGCCTCCTCCAATACCATATACAAACAACAATGACCAGAGCAATCCATCAATACATAATTATCAATATCAAGACACCATATAACAACAACAAGTCACAACTACATTACGACGAGCGGCAAGCTCCGATTGGAATCTGTATACCCCTTATCAATACTTATAGACTTCTTACGTCAACATAAAAGTATCATTAACATGATAATGAAGTGATTAATCAGTGATTCCAGACTTATACCATATATTTATAACAACGAAAACAATCCACAACTTCAATTATCCCCAACTAGCAACTTTTTTCACTAGTTCATGTCTAGCCCATCCATTTAACTTAATAAACATCAAGATAACCTTAGGCATAAGTAAGAATACAATATAAATACCTCCTACAGTAACTTCAAGTCAAAATCCAAGTTATATGCAGTTTACAACAACCCTCAAAGCAGCAACAACTTGGAATTTCATCCAAATATAGCCCACAACAATCCTCAATGACAACACAACCTCAAAGAGGTGTTGTTCTTCACTAGAACTAAGTTTTGATGTTGAAATATGGTGTAATCACTTTGGAATCACTTCAAACCCTTGTGGTATATGTTTAGGAGGGTTAGGAGAAGTTTGGAGACGAATTTTAGTTGAAAGATGAGCAAAAATAGGCGTTCAAATCGTTTATAAATTGAAGTAGGTCAACCACCGCCTAAGTGGGTCCCATTGGGAGCTGCTTGCGCGGTCTCGCGAAAATATAAATATCTCTCTACTCAGATGATGTATTGACTAACGGTTTAATGCGTTAGAAAATAGACTCGTTGACCTTCAATTTGGTAGGTAGAACACCCCATGATTCCAAGTATATTTGGAGAAATTCGCAGATACATTTGACCTAAATTTCAGTAAATTTATGAATGTAACTTGTGATGACCTTTGCCAACTCTTGTTCCACAACTTGCTTGCCTTCAAAATGTAGAAAATTAATATCATAAGACTAAAATAGCTCGTAGAATAACCTCCTTATCATGTTAAGAACCCTAGTATCACCCCAAAGTACATGTTATAACATTCCAAACTTGTCGACTTTTGACGAAACTTATTTTCTTCAATTGGTTTAGCTTCTAAGATTTCCAACCCTCTTGGTACTCGTTATTCATGATCTTAAATATTTGTAACCTCCAAGGTAACATGATTAACTTACTTTATTTTCTTCCAAATATAATCTTATTTCCGAGCTTACATTAATGACTTACGACGTACTCTCACGTATGAAAACTTGTGGTGTAACACCGAGGTAGCCTTGCAGGCGTCCGTAGGCCCGGCGTCTCCTCTATATTTTATTTTAGTTTGTTATCTCATGTTTCCGAGACAAACAGTTTATATTTTTCTTTCAAACGGTTGTACTTAGCACTCATAGAAGTTCGTGAGTAATGTGCACCAGTTCTTGGGTAGAGGCATATGTTGATTTCCGCATTATTGTTCAGTTTCTTTAATTTACGTCTTCCGCATATTTAATTAATTCCGTTGTTTTCATGATATTACTGATAATTTTCAAAAGAAGTAATTTGTTAATGAAGTAGCAGTTAAGAATTGGCTTACCTAGCTCACATTAGTAGGCGTCATCACGACCCCCGAGGGTGGGAAATCTGGGTCATGACAAGTTGGTATCAGAGCTCTAGGTTACATAGGTCTCACAACTCACAGACAATCTCAGTAGAGTCTGAGGAATTGGTATGGAGACGTCAGTACTTCTCCCCCAGAGGTTATAGAGTTTGGAAAATTTCACACTTGCTCTTTCTTGTCGTGCGGATTTGTTCCTTAAATGCTAATTGGATTTCTACTCTGTTCTATCGCAGATGGAGAGAACACGCGCTTCCTCATCTACCACCTAGCAGATCGAGCCCCCAGCAGCAGCTTCCACTAAAGGTAGAGGCCGAGGCCGTGCTAGAGGCCGAGGTAGGGGCAGAGCTCAGCCCCGAGCAATAGCACCAGTGGCAGAGCCTCAGGTTGATTTTGATGAGGAGGTTCCGGCCCCAGCAGTTTCGGTGGGCCCAGCTCAGATCCCAGAGGGGTTCATTGCCACCCCAGTTCATCAGGACGCTCTGGTCCAATTGGTAGGCCTCTTGGAGAGTGTCACCCTAACATGTTTGCTTCCCATAGCACCAGCCACTTTTCAGGCTGGAGGAGGGGCTCAGACTTCTGCTACGCGCAATCTAGAGCAGATAGCTCCCTAGGTTCAGGTTCCAGCGGTTCAACCTGCTATGGCAGTTCAGCCGGGTGTTGTAGCTCAAACCATCGATGGATCGACTATGTCCGCCGATTCTTTGTGGAGGCTGGATAGGTTCACCAAGCTCTTCACTTCTACATTCAGCGGTGCATCTACTTAGGATCCCTAGGATTATCTGGATAGTTATCACGAGGTTTTACGGAACATGGGGATTGTTGAGACCAATGCAGTTGATTTTGGTACCTTTCGTCTGTCTGGATCCACCAAGACTTGGTGGAGGGATTATTGCTTAGCTAGACCAGCTGGTTCGCCATCTTTGACTTGGGAGCAGTTCACAGCATTGTTTTTGGAGAAGTTTCTCCCTGTGACTCAGAGAGTGGCCTTTCGGAGGCAGTTGAGCGCCTCGAGCAGGTTCCATGATGGTCACCCAATATTAGACTAGGTTCATCGATCTAGCTCGCCATTCTCTTGTCATACTTTCCACCGAAAGAGAGAGGGTAAGGAGGTTTATTGATGGTCTTATTTAGTCGATTCGTCTTCAGATGTCCAAGGAGGCCGGGAGTGAGATCACTTTCCAGGAGGCAACCAATGTTGCCCGTAGAGTTGAGATGGTTCTGTCATAGGGAGGTGGTCATGGGTCGGATAAGAGGCCCTGTCATTCAGGCAGATTCAGTGGTACCTCGCTTGGAGGTAGAGACTCATATGGTAGAGGCCATCCTCCTAGGCCCTTTCAGTCAGCTATCCAGGTCTATCATGGTACTTCAGGTTTTCGTGGTTCTTAGACGCACTATTCTGATCAGCAGCCTTACAGTGCACCACCAGCTCCCATCAGTGCACCGCCGCTTCAGAGTTTCTGAGGTGGTCATTCAGGTCGATAGGGCCAGCAGTTTTAGCAGCCGAGGGCTTGTTACACTTATGGTGATCCTGGTCACATTGCCAGGTTTTGCCCTCGAGCACCAAGTAGCTCTCAGCATTAGGTTTCTTGTGCTATGGTACAGGCACCAGGCATTCCACAACCCGCCCAGCCAGTTAGAGGTGGGGTAGAGGTGCTAGAGGTGGAGGTAGAGGTCCTAGAGGTGGAGCTCAGCCCGCCATAAGTGGAGGCCAGCCAGCAGCAGGCTGTCCCATAGAGGTAGTTCAGGGTGGTGGGGCACAACCCCGATGTTACGCCCTTCTAGCTAGGCCCGAGGCTAATGCTTCAAATGCAGTCATTATAGGTACCATTCTGGTTTGTGATAGAGATGCTTCAGTGATATTTGATCTGGGGTCTACGTATTCGTATGTGTCATCTTATTTTGCACCGTACCTAGTGATTCACTGAGTATTCATGTTTATGTGTCAACACCGGTGGGTGATTCTATTGTGGTCGATCGAGTTCATCGTTCTTGTATTATGGTGATTGGGGGTCTTGAGACCCGTGTTGATTTGTTGCTGTTAGACATGGTTGACTTCGATGTTATGTTGGGGATGGACTGGTTATCCCCGTGCCACACCATCTTGGACTGTCACGCCAAGACCGTGACCTTAGACTTACCGGATTTGCCCCGTTTAGAGTGGAGAGGGACTCCTGGTCATTCTACCCACAGTGTTATCTCGTACGTAAAGGCTCGACGTATGGTCGAGAAGGGGTGTTTGGCCTATTTGGCTTATGTTCGCGATTCTAGTGCTGAGGTTCCCTCTATTGATTCGGTGCCCGTGGTTCGTGAGTTTGTTGATGTTTTCCCTTCAAACCTGCCGGGTAAGCCACCCGATAGGGATATTGATTTTTGCATCGATTTGGTTCCGGGCACTCAGCCCATTTCTATTCCGCCATATCGCGTGGCCCCGCCAGAGTTGAAGGAGTAGCTGCAAGACATGAATGAGAAGGGTTTCATTAGACCCAGCGTTTCGCCTTGGGGTGCGCCGGTGTTGTTTGTTAAGAAAAAGGATGGTTCAATGAGAATGTGCATTGATTACTGGCAGTTGAACAAGGTCACCATCAAGAATAAGTATCCACTACTGAGGATTGATGATTTGCTCGATCAGCTTCAGGGTTCCAAGGTATTTTCAAAGATAGACTTGAGATATGGCGACCATCAGTTGAGGATTAGGGCATCCGATGTCCCTAAGATAGCTTTTCACACTCGGTATGGGCATTACGAGTTCTTGGTCATGTCATTTGGGTTGACAAATGCCCCAGCAGCTTTTATGGATATGATGAACCGAGTGTTCAGGCCTTATATGGTCTCGTTCGTGATTGTCTTCATTGATGATATTTTGATATATTCCCGCAGCCAGGAGGAGCACGAGCAGCATCTCAGAGTGGTTCTTCAGACTCTGAAGGATAGCCAATTATATGCTAAGTTCTCGAAATGTGAGTTCTGGCTGAGTTCAGTTGCATTTCTGGGTCATGTTGTATCAGCATAGGGTATTTAGGTTGACCCGAAGAAGATTGAAGTAGTCAAGAACTAACATAGACCAGCATCAGCTACAAATATTCGGAGTTTCTTGGGGTTGGCTGGCTACTATCATTGGTTCGTGGAGGGGTTCTCATGTATCACAGCCCCGATGACTAGGTTGACCCAGAAGGGTGCCCAGTTCAGATGGTCGGACGAGTGTGAGGCGAGCTTTCAGAGGCTCAAGACAGCTCTGACTACGACACCGGTGTTAGTATTGCCCACAGGTACAAGGCCTTACACAGTCTATTGTGATGCTTCCCGTATTGGGCTTGGTGCAGTGTTGATGCAGGATGGCAAGGTCATTGCCTATGCTTTGAGGCAATTGAATATTCATGAGAAGAACTATCTGGTTCATGATTTGGAGTTGGCAACCATTGTTCACGCATTAAAGATCTGGAGGCATTATCTATATGGCGTGGCATGTGAGGTATTCACTGATCACAAGAGTCTTCAGTATTTGTTCAAGCAAAAGGAGTTGAATTTGAGGCAGAGGAGGTGGTTGGAGTTGTTGAAGGATTATGACATCACTATCTTATATCACTCGGGAAAGGCCAATGTGGTGGCCGATGCTTTGAGTAAAAAGTAAGCCAGTTTGGGCAGTCTTGCTTATATCCCAGTCGGTAAGAGGCCGCTTGCTTTGGATGTTCAAGCCTTAGCTAATTGATTCGTGAGGTTGGATATTTCTGAGCCTAGTCAGGTATTAGCTTGCACGGTCGCTCGTTCTTTGTTATTGGAGCGTATCCATGATCGACAGTTTGATGATCCCCATTTGTGTGTCCTTAGAGACACAATGTATTGTGGAGGTGCCAAGAAGGTTATCTTAGATGCTGATGGAGTTTTGAGATTACAGGGTTGAGTTTGTGTGCCTAATGTGGATGGGCTTCAAGAGTTAATTTTAGAGGAGGCCCATAGTTCCCGGTACTCTATTCATCCGGGCGCCACAAAGATGTACCAGGATTTGCGACAGCATTATTGGTGGCGTAGAATGAAGAAGGATATTGTTGCACATGTGGCTCGGTGTTTGAATTGCCAGCAGGTTAAGTATGAGCATCAGAGGCCTGGTGGTTTATATTAGAGGATTGAGCTTCCCGAGTAGAAGTGGGAGCGGATCACTATGGACTTTGTTACTAGACTTCCGCTGACTCAAAAGAAGTTCGATGCAGTTTGGGTCATTATTGATAGGCTGACCAAGTCAGCGCATTTCATTCATGTGGCAGTCTCCTATTCATCTGAGAGTTTAGCTGGATCTATATCCGGGAGATTGTTCGCCTTCATGGTGTGCCGGTATCTATCATTTTGGACTGAGGTACGTAGTTTACTTCGCGTTTTTGGAGAGCAGTTCAGCGAGAGTTGGGTACCCAAGTTGAGTTGAGTATAGCATTTCATCCTTAAATGGACGGGCAGTCTGAGCGGACTATTCAGATATTGGAGGATATGCTCCGATCTTGTGTTATTGACTTTGGAGTTTCGTGGGATCAGTTTTTCCTTTAACAGAGTTTGCCTACAATAACAGTTACTAGTCGAGTATCCAGATGGCTCCTTATGAGCCTTTATATGGTAGGCAGTGTCGATCTCTGGTTGGATGGTTCGAGCCAGGAGAGGCTCGGTTGTTGGGTACGGATCTGGTTCAGGAGCCTTGGACAAGGTTAGGATCATTCAGGATAGGCTTCGTACAGCTCAGTCTAGGAAAAAGAGCTATGTAGATCGTAAGGTTCGAGATGTGGCTTTTATGGTTGTTGAGTGGGTATTGCTCCGAGTGTCGCCTATGAAAGGCGTGACGAGATTTGGGAAGAAGGGCAAGCTTAGCCCTAGGTTCATTGGTTCGTTTGAGATTCTTGATCAAGTGGGAGAGGTGGCTTATAGACTTTCATTGCCGCCGAGCTTATCAGCCGTGCATCCAGTGTTCCATGTGTCCATGCTTCGGAGGTATCACGGCGATCCATCCCACGTGTTAGATTTCAGCACTGTCCAGTTGGACAACGACTTGTCCTATGAGGAGGAGCCGGTAGCTATTCTAGACCGGCAAATTCATCAATTGATATCCAAGAGTTTCCTTTCTGTTCGTATTCAGTGGAGAGGTCAGCCTCCTGAGGCATCGACCTAGGAGTCCGAGTCCGACATGTGGAACCGTTATCCTCACCTATTCCCCGACTCAGGTACTTCCTTCTTCTGTTCGTTCAAGGACGAATAGTTGTTTTAGAGGTGGATAATATGACGACCCAAAGGGTCATCACCTGTTTCAGAGGCCTTGAAAACTTCATTTAGAGTTGCCTCGATTTGCATGCGCGGTCTGGCGCGTAGCCGGAAAGCTTAAATGTAAATTTTTGTGAAAAATGCTAAGTTTTGATGTTAAAATGAATAAGTTTGGCTTCGGTCAACATTTTGGGTAAACGGACCCGGACCTGAACCCGTAATTTGACGGTCCTAGAGGGTCCGTAGGAAAATATGGGACTTGGGCGTATGCCCGGAATCTAATTCCGAGGTCCCAAGCCCGAGAAATGAATTTTTGAGTAAAAGTGCTTTTCTGAAATTGTTAAAGAAAATTGAAATGAAAATTGATTAGAACGCGTTGGTATCGGGCTCATATTTTGGTTCTGGTGCCTGGTACAGGTCTTATATGTGATTTAAGAGGTTTCTGTAAAGTATGGTTAAAATCGAACGTCGTTTGACGTGTTTCGGACTTGAAATCTTAAATTTGAACTTGATGAAGTTTTTGAAAAAAACTCTTGATTTTGAGGTTTGATTCATTGTTTTTGAGGTTAGTTTGGCAATTTGATCGCACGGATAAGTTCGTATGATGTTGTTGAGTTAGTCTATGTGTTTGGTTAGGAGCCCCGAGGGCTCGGGAGTGTTTCGAAGGTGTTACAGAATGGTTTTAGCCTTGTAAAAGTTGCAGGTTCAGGAAGTTGCAGGTCTCTGAACCCTTTAGTGCGGTCCGCGAGAAATCGCGTATGACAGCGGAGGGGCCAGCGCGGCTGCGGTCGCCTTTGTGCGGGGCGCGGTGGAGGTTGTGCGGGGCGCGATGGAGGCTGTGCGGCCGCAGTTGCCTTTGTGCGATCCGCACAGGGTGCTGAACTACAGGTCTTCAGGGAGGCATGTGCGGCCGCAGTCCGTTTAATGCGGTCCGCGGTCCTTTTTATGCGCTCCGCGGTGAGGGTCTGAGAGGGTATAAATAGACGGGATTTTCAGCTATTTTCATTTTTCAAAACACCAAAAACATAAGAGGCGATTTTTCAAACAACCTTTTTTCTCCAAATCAATTCTAAGTCATTTTTAACTAGTTTTCTTCAATCATTAACATCTTTTAACATGGTTTCAACTTAAAATCAAAGATTTTCATGGGGGAAATTGGGTGTTTTGGTTAGAACCTAGGTTTTCCAAAATTGGGGATTTGGACCTCAATTTCAGGTCCGATTTCAAAACAAGTTATACATTTGGATTCATAGGGAAATGGGTAATCCGGTTTTGGTCCGAACCTCGAGTTTCGACCACATGGGCCCGGGGGTGATTTTTGACTTTTTGGGTAAAACTTTGGGTAAACTCATTTGCATGCATTGGTGTTGATTCATTTAGCACTTATTGATGTAATTAAGTAACTTGTGACTAGAATCGAGCGGATTGGTGGTGGAATCAAGGGGGTAAAGCTATAATTGAGGCTTGAGTGGTGTTCAAATCATTGAGATAAGTGTTTGGTCTAACCTTAGCTTGAGGGATTAGGTGTTGAGTCTTATTTGCTACGTGCTAACTGTCGAGTACGACGTATAGCCATGGTGACGAATATCTATACGTTGGTGTCTAGCATGACCGTGAGTCCTTATATTGCGGATATTCTGATCTTGTTGTGTCTTTCATGCCTAAATGATGATTACTATATGTTGTAAAAAGCATGTGAAGGAAATTGTGATCTTTGAACTTTGAGAAGCATTGGCTCGAGTGGTAATATGAATTGTGAAAGTATATGAGATAAATGAAACCCTTTGGAGCATTGCCTCAAGTGGTAAAGTGAGTTATAAAGTAAGAAGTGAAAGAAAGAGAAATAGTTATTGAATTGTTCCCTTGCCGAGATGCTTGTTGCTTTGTTGAATATCTCTCTTGCCGGGATGTTGAGATTTATTGATATTGTTCCCTTGCCGGAATTTAGCTGTTTAATTGTATTCCATGTCGGGACTTCTATTATTATTATTATTATTATTATTTGTTTAATCACTTGCCCCTTGTTTGTAATTGTTGTTTGGGTGAGGAAAAGCGATAAAGCACAAAGGGTGATGCCGTACATTGCTTGCTATTGTGAGGAAAGAGTGTAAAGCACGAAGGGTGATGTCGTGACGTACGATGTACCATTCTGTACTGGTATTTATTGATTATATGGTGAGGAAAGGGTGTAAAGCACGAAGGGTGATGTCGTGCCACACGATATACCATTCTATGCAGATTTTATTGATTATACGGTGAGGAAAGAGAGTGAAAGCACGAAGGATGATGCCATGCATTTGTTGATTTCTGATTTCCTTATTGATATCCGAGTTATGTTGTTTCTTTCATTACTTGTTGTTCTTTGATTATTTCGAGGTATTAGATTTACTTACCCTATTTGCCTTGTAATTATTGTTTGGGTGAAGAAGAGCGTAAGGCACGAAGGGTGATGTCGTGTATTGTTTTGGTGAGAATGAGAGTAAAAGCACGAAGGGTGATGCCGTGCAAATTGTTGATTTCTGCTTCCATGTTGATATTCTGGTTATGTTGTTTCCTTCCTTACTTGATGCCTTTCTATTCGGAACTATATTCACCCCCACAACATGTTTCCCCTACCCGCATTGACTGGTTATTCCTGTATTTTTTTCCGTTGTATATATATATATGAACTGCCCAGGTTTATTTGGAGTTTATTTGGAGTCTAGTCCTAGCCTCGTCACTACTTCGCCGAGGTTAGGCTGGACACCTACCAGCACATGGGGTCGATTGTGCAAATACTATACTCTATACTCTTTTGCACAGATCCAGGTCTTGGATAGCAACAGTAGCGTGGGAGCCAGCCTTCAGTCCAGTGAGACACCGAGGTAGCCTTGCAGGCGTCCGCAGGCCCGGCTTCTCCTCTATCTTTTATTTCAGTCTGTTATCTCATGTTTCCGAGACAAACAGTTTATATTTTTCTTTCAAATGGTTGTATTTAGTACTCTTAGAAGTTCGTGAGTAATGTGACACCAGTTCTTGGGTAGAGGCATATGTTGATTTCCGCATTATTGTTCAGTTTCTTTAATTTACGTCTTCCACATATTTGTTTAATTCCGTTGTTTTCATGATATTACTGATAATTGTCAAAAGAAGTAATTTGTTAATGAAGTAGCAATTAAGAATTGTCTTGCCTAGCTCACATTAGTAGGCGCCATCACGACCCTCGAGGGTGGGAAATCTGGGTCATGACAGAGCCTTATTTGTTTATGTGCTTTCTCCCCAAACTTGCTACATGTGTTTTTGTTTGTCGCCTTAGAATTTTGCCTTTGAAACTACAAAGCCTAATACCCCTTCCATTTAGGATTAGTAGTCCCAAATGCCTCCGGGACTAATAGGATCGGGACGGATAATAGCATGCAATAAGTAAATGAGAGCATTCTGCGCTTTAATACCTTAACAGGGTGGGAGAGGGTAGATAAGGATATGATGACCACGCGATAACATCTTGTGTAGCCCCTCATTGAGGAGTGATTGCCGGATGTTGTGTGGGGTGATCCATATTATTTATGAACCTACGACCCCCTTTCCTTTACTTGTTTATTTCATTGTTTACTTTCAAATTTCCAACTATTTTCTCAAAATTTAGCTTTTCTTTTGTTTTCTTTTAATTTCATCTATTTGTAACCCTTATGTGCAAATCCCCGCTTATTTGAAGTCTTACTCGCCTTAATGTTATGTGTACTTAAAGTCACAACCATAGTCTGGTTGGGAACCATACTAGTGGATCCTGAGTGGTGCATAACACCTTCTCCTCGGGATAATTTCAAGCCCTTACCCAATCTCTGGTTTCCTAAATCAAATTCTTCTTAGTAACCTAATACACTCAAATCATTAGGTGGCGACTCTTCAATTCAAACCCAATTCCCAAAAGGGAACGAGTTGTCCTCCCAAATGTCATGAACCCGATATTGCGAGAAAAAGGGGGCTCGACAGGCTCCACTTGATAAGATGACTAATCCATATACTTCTCTAAGGGTGCCACATAAATTTATGACTTAAGAGTCATCTTTAATCTAGTTTCTTGGCTGCCACGTTGGGGCCCCTAAACATTATCCAAAAACTTTGATTTCTTAAATAATTATGCCATCAAAGTCATTAAATAACCCAATTATCCACATAACCAGGAATTATCTCAAATTACTTAAAATACTACTCACTTTTGAAACACCTCTTACACCTTACTATCATGGTCATGTAGTACCTTGTATGACACTAGTCCATAAATATCAGGTATTAACGCTCGGCCCGTATTTTATACCAACATGCCTAACTTGGATGAAAATTTATTTTCTTTGACTTACTTCCCCTCTCATCTTCATGAATTTACTCATCACTTTTGAATATCATAATCCTTATAATCTCCGAATAATCTATTCCTTGGACTGATGTCAATTACATTACCTTACAACAAATTCAACGTACAATACTATAAGGTGCAACGTCGTTGTAATTTAATACTGCAAAATGTAGCATCACTGTAATGTAATACTGCAGGGTGCAACATAGTCGTAACTTAATACTGCGAAGCATAACATTGTCGTAACTTAATATTGTGAAGCGTAACATCATCGTAATATAATATTGCAAGGCATAACATCATCATAACATAATACTGCAAGGCGTAACATCATCGTAATATAATACAGCAGGACGTAACATTGTCGTAATATTGCAGGGTGTAACATCATTCCTCCCTTTGGAACATTCGTCCTCGAATGTTGACTGATGCTCTTATCATTTCATTACTTATAGCTCTTGTGAATATCTTAATACTCTCCTTGCCATTTAAGCAGTTGCTCTGTGAATAAATCAAAGTCTAGGGTATTCCCCCTTTTATTCTTCTTGCTCATATCATGACTTGTGGTCGAAATCTTTCTAATCTCTCCACTATTGCTACCTCCTGTCATGTGGCATGTATGACCCTAGCTTTGTAAGTGTGCTTATGCGATCCATCTTTCCTTTTTCCTTTTGGCTTTTAGTCAATCTCTAGGACTTACTTTGTAAACATATATAAGGCTTAATAGGATGCCTCTCTGGGCATCTATAGGTATACTGAAGTTCTTTGCTCGATATTTTGTCGAATTTACAAATATTTCTATATCTTATTTCATAGACTAGATTATCCATTTGTACGACTTTACTGCATCTATGTAGGTTAGTATACCATCTCTCTTACTTCTACTTGTCGTTACTGAGGTCTGCGATCAAACTCCAGGTTACTTTCGTTGCTTATACAATATTCATAAGGCTAAGTCCTTTAATGCTTCCTCATTACTGTTCATCTTAGGAATGATGACCCATTCTCAACTTATACTTTGTGACTTTTGTCCATCCATTATGATTCGCCTCAATATTGATCTACAATATACCATTGATAATTTGAAACTTCTTACATAATACATTGCCACTAGGGCTTATGTTGCATCGACAAATATTTGAAGTGATTTCCATAATCGTATTTCATAACATCCCAATGTGATTCACTGTACATGGGTATTTTAATCCCGTGCAACTTATGAAATCCCGTTCTTCTATTTTTTTTTTCTATTTTTGTTTTCAAATCATTACCCAATCGAAGACCGACATGTTATCCTTTACTTATCACAATTACACCCTCATTGCATTAACAGACAACATTCCATTTCTTCTAAATGCTATTAGTCTTAAACTCCTTTGAGTTCATTCGGCTATACTGAACTTTCTATAACTTAGATAAACCATTAGCTCTCTTGTTTTCATGGACATAATCCCGAGGACTTATCCATTCTCATCCCTTTTCATTTGCCTTTCCTTATCTTTACTTATGTCTTCTTAAAACTTTGTCACTCTACCATACTTCAGCTTGCGACCTATACATATCCATTTATACTACTCGCAACCTTCCTTCAACTTGCTTGCACCATAGATTTCCTTATGTTATTTTGGAACGTCAAGCGAGACATCACATCATCTCTGAGTCTTCTTTATTCTCGTAATCAAGTTTCTCGATACCTAGACCATAGGCTGGAGGATATGCTACTGGCGATGTCGCTATTATTCCTAGATATTGAATTTGCGCGCTTTTAGCCTTCTATCCGAAGTATGGACTATTCACAACTTTGTGCATCTCGTACGTCACTTACTTTTACCTTATGTACTTTAAAGTTTTGTATCACGTCTTATATCTCCTTCATGACCTTCCTTCCATATAGGTAGAATTCACATCCACAATTAAAAACTCTATTATAATACCTTCACCTCTGGTGCCTATACAATCTGATGGGAGTTCCATACTGAATTCTTATGAGGCTAGTATTTTCTAACTGGCTTTATCGTAGAGTCGTTATAGAATATGGTTGTTGTGCTATCTCTCTTTTACCCCAATATTAAGAGTAGTTTTTCTATGTTCTCAATCACTATGTCCATAATTTTCTGGGTTCAATAATCAAACTCCTCGTTTACTTAGTTGATGTAACTCTTTAGTTTCCACTTTCTTCTGATTAGCCTTTATGTAGGCTCAAGATATCTTCCAATATGTGGCTCATGTCATTTAGTTATTACTTTAGACTTTTTTGGATTCTAGGGAAGACCATGGTATAATCTTCTAATGATCCAATCCATTATTTATGACCTGTACCCAATTCCTTGTTTTAACTTATACCGGAGTCTTCTACGGCTGATCATTAATCAAATAATTCCTTTCGTTCAATTTCAGCTTTCTTCAAATGTAAGCAATTGCTTTTCTTGGTCTTTTTCCCCCTTTTTGCATGCATACTTAGCTTATCTGAGTTCTCACACATGCCGAAGTTTTTTTGCAACTCATATGGTCTTGAATATTACTTTTTGTTTTTACTCCCCGCTTACTATCCATGGTAGGTGGATTTTTCTTTGTAGTGCATACAATTTTTTAGTTAGACAGTTGTTACACAACCCTTTCCTCTTTAGGTCCATGTGCTTTGGTTGAAGCCTTCTTGCTTATTTACTCAGCTAGTCTTTCATTATAGTACTTAGGGAGAACCCTTGACTCTCGTAAAGCTGTGAGCTTATTATGGACCTTTTGATGTCCTTCGTTGTCTATAGTCATTCGTAGTTTCTTACCTCTGTGCCCTTGCTTGTAGGGTTGCTTCTGAACTGATATTTGACTGTCTTCCCAGTGGCACTCTCTTTTATTCCCGTAACATTCGTAAGGTACCTTTAATTACCCCGACACCTTATTTGAACATATCTCATGTATTATAATGACATTACAACGAGGCCAAATTGTCCATGTTGGGGTTTACTACATTTATCTTGCATGATCTGCTGATTTATATGTAACTTCTTGTCCAGTCGTGATTAGGCTCTTCCTGAATCAACTACTAATTACTTGTCGGCCTATTCTCATATCCATATTCTGCGTAATCTTTCTTGGGTTATTTCCTTGTCTTAACTTACCTTACGTACTGGCTCCTTATATATCAATAATATCTCGTGCAGGAACCCTTACTTTTTACGTTGTGCTTACATAACATTCTGGAATCATAACATATCTGTAATATTTAGATAAGTGCAACATCATCCCTTTCTTATTTTTAATGCATTCTTCCTTTATCATTTCATATTCCCCCCTTTAGGGAAGTACTATGACTTGGAGCTATGAAGACCTGTCCGTAGATATTTTTCCTCTTCATCTTTGGCGTCCTTTCACATCATCCATGACCCTTACTCGCCTTGCGGTAATCCTTATCTACCAAGGATAACAAATTTCCTTACTTGCGAGAGTGACACTTAGTGTAACTGGCACATGCAGTCCCTTAAGCTTAACTTTGCTCATATTGCTTGCTTTAGGAAAGCATCTCCCTGAATGACCATTCTCTGAATTCATCATGGATCTTCTTCTGTTTTCCATTCTATTACCGTCGGAACGAAATTTGAAACTCTCACGAAGCTGACTATTATCAAATCACTTAGTTCCTAATTCATGTTTAGCAAATCTTGTTCACCATTCCATACTGATTTTTATTACTCTAAGGTCTAACTTTTCCTTCTGTTAATCACGTTAGAGTTGCGAACTTATTTCTCGAAATGAGGATGTGACTGTATGGCCTATACTCTTTTGTTGTCTTAAGGCCCATCACCTTTCGTCTCTTTCTTCATTTGAACTATAGGTTCTGTAACACTCTACCGTTGTCATCCATGTATCACATCTCACTCATATTTCTTCCTTATCTCTCTTCTCATTACTCTTCTAATATTTCTGCCTATCTCCTTTCTTGTGAAAACTTCAACACGACATTCTTTCACTTTTAGCTCTCCTTTCTTCATTCATCGGATCTTTGGGCTGCTAAACGTCCTCGCTCTACTAGGGACGAAAGTCACACTAAGAAAATATTTATCTCTCCAGGCTTTCAGTGCCTATCTTCTGAAATTTTTGATCAGCTAGTATTCACATCTAGTGTAACATTCTAGAATGCACCATCAGGGTGTCTCACAAGGAGAATTATTACCACATTTGTAATATCCTTCGAAAGTGTCCGCTATTGCTAACAATCCATCCAACATTTTGGGTTACTCTAACCCCGACCGAATCTTGATAGCTTGTCCTTCTCTTAACTATACCTGTTAGTCCCCATAAGGCTAACTAAAATGGGTGTGACAAATTGTACATACCTTTGTTACTGTTGAATATAACTCAAAAAACTTATGTTCCACTGCCTAAATTATAAACACGGTTAACCTTCATTAACTGGGCGCCTCGTACCCTTCTTCATCTTGCTGCTCTTGCTTATTGAAACATGTATTTATCTTTTAATATCTCATTGTCTTTCACTATAAAGATGGATAGGCATTCTTGCCTTAAGGATTCTTATCAGGAAGCTTACACCTTTCAGTACACCCATGATCTGCTAAAGACCTCACATTTACTTATTGCAGGCATCATACAAAACTCCAATTCCTCTAACTCAGCTATTCCACAACTATCTCTCTTTCCAACCTTCTTTCTGGATGTAGGTATCGTCTTATTATGAATAAAATAGAATTTCGGAATTTGAATTCTTATAAGTGAGCTCTACCACACGATCTAGAGTAAGAAGAAAGAGTGACAATCCTAAATGCCTTGTAGCCTCCTGCTTATAAGTGTGATGCACGACACACCCATAAACAAGACTCTACTAGACACGGCTTGTAGACTCCCTAGGACAGAACTGCTCTGATACCACTTTTGTCACGACCCAAACCGATGAGTCGTGACAGGCACCCAATACCATACTTAGTTGAGTACCAACGTAACATAACTTTCATATTATTCCATCATAGGTTAATGAACCGGAGTAAAGCATGAGGGATTATAAACTTATACATATGAAGTATGGCCTATAAGATCAAAATAATCACTCGTGTACTGAATATAGGCCGACTAGGCAATACAATCTTTTACATACATAACATTTATCTACAAGCCTCTAAGAATACATAATTTTCGTAAAGGTCGGGATAGAGTCCCGCCATACCAAACAATACACATCTAAACGATACTGACCAAACACGCAACTCCGAAGCAAATGGAGTGCACCAACATCTTCCACTGAGCTGATAGCCTACTTGGAGGGCTCTCGACTTGTCTATCGGGACCTGTGGGCATGTAATGCAGCATCCCCAGGCAAAAGGGACGTCAGTACGAATAGTGTACCGAGTATGTAAGGCACGTAAATAAGTACATAACAGACATGGAAGAAATATAGAGTAATTGACTCAACCTGTAAGTCTGGAAAACTTTATAAATCATAAAATACTAACAGTGTCATGCATATGCGTGTGAATATCATGTCGTTCATAGGTACATGTTTTATAATATCATCAGCCTCTAAGGGCATCCCATCATATCATCTCGGCCACTGTGGGCAAAATCATCAATGTATACTAGCTGATCAGGTGGTGGTGCGTATATAACGCCATAACCTTCTCTCTCTCTCTATATATATATATATATATATATATATATATATATATATATATATATATATATATATATATATATATATACACACACACACACGCTATCTAGTCATGGGTCAATGTACACGAATGCAATGCATGAAAAGTACGTTAAAATCTTTTGGAATGGCATAAGACCATTTTGCCTTTGAGTAATATCATAAAGTAAACTCTTTTCAACTTTCGCATTTTTTCTGAGACCCACGAACAGATGATAAAATATTATGACATATGGAAATTCAAGAACATAGATATCTCTAATACTTCTATGAATAGAGTTATTTATGAAATTTTTGCATTTGCACGTTTCATTTGTGTCGTATAGATCATGACAAAAGAAAGAAGGGATAGCCTTAACATGCGTGGAGTAGTGAAAAATCCGTATGAATTTCCAAATTCCCTCACATTTGTTCTTGGCTTTTCCTTTCTGTATAATTCCTTTAACAAATGAAGTTTGGTATTAATTCAAGAGAAGTAACTATCATTCCTGGCTTTTGCATCTGTATGTCTCCATTACCAAATGGAGTTTGGTACTAATTTAAGAAGAGTGAGTATCATTCTTGGCATCTGCTTCCTTATGTCTCCATTACCAAATAGTGCTTGGTATTAATTTATGAGGAGTGTAGGGACAAGCATTATGATTTCTCTTTCTACATTCCTTGGCTTAAAGTCTCTTAAGAGATGAGAAATTCAATTTTAATTAGAAAGGTTATTTAACCTTTAAGTGGGCTCCACTTGATAAGATGACTAATCGATATACTTATCTAAGGGTTCCACATAAATGTATGACTTAAGAGTCATATTTAAGCTAGTTTCTTGGCTGCCACGTTGGCTCCCTTAAACTTTATCCAAAAAATTTGATTTCTTAGTTAATTATCCCATCAAATAACCTAATTATCCACATAACTAGGAATTATCTCAAATTACTTAAAATGCTACTCACTTTTGAAATACCTTATACACCTTACTATCATGGTCATGTTGTACCTTATATGGCACAAGTCTATAAATATCGGGTATTAACGCCCGGCCCGTATTTTATCCCAACATGCCAAACTTGGACAAAAATTCATTTTCTTTGACTTGCTTGCCCTCTCATCTTCATGAATTTACTCATCACTTGTGAATATCATAATCCTTATAATCTCCGAATAATCTTTTCCTTGGACTGATGTCAATTACCTTACCTTACGATAAATTCAACGTACAATACTACAGGGTGCAACGCCGTCATAATTTAATATTGCAAAATGTAACATCATCGTAATGTAATACTGCAGGGTGCAACATTGTCGTAACTTAATATTGTGAAGCATAACATTGTTGTAACTTAATACTACGAAGCGTAACATCATCGTAATGTAATACTGCAAGGTATAACATCATCGTAATATAATACTGCAAGGCGTAATATCATCGTAATATAATACTGCAGGACGTAACATTGTCATAATATTGCGGGGTGAAATACTGGATAAGCGAAACAACCCTTCTCTATCATATGTCGAATAATCAGAAAAGAGATAACCCGACTAGATGTACTGACAGATGAACACTTCCACTCCAATCTTGACAACTCTGGCATCGCTAAGGTAACAATCTTAGCATGGCAATCAAGGATGGAGTGATATAGGGATATCTAGTCCATGCCCATGATGAACCCATAGTCGGTAATGTCTAGCAGCAGAAGATCTGCTCTAGTCTCGTAACCACAGAATGTAACCACACAAGACCGATAGATCTGATCCACAGCAACAAAATTGCCCATAGGAGTGGATACACAAACATGAGTGCCCAAGGACTCACGAGGAATATCTAGGAAATGAGCAAACAGAGATGACACATATGAATAGGTACGCCCTGGATCAAATAATACTGAACCATTCCAATCGCAGACACAAATAATACATGTGATCATGGCATCTGAGGGAACTGCATCTAGTTTGGCCGAAAAAGCATTGAACCTAGATGGGGCGCCGACTAGCTGGCCTCCACCTGACTGGGTTGTAGCTGGCTGGCCTCCATCAGCCTGGCCTCTACCTCTAGGACGGCTGCTACCCGCCTGCCCTCCGCCTCTAGGTGGTTGGACAGCTGGTGCTGTAATCACGGATTGTTGGCCCTACTGCATTATCTTGCCCCGAAGCCTGAGGCAGAACCTCCGCACATGACTGAAATCTCCGCACTTGAAACAACCTCTCAGTACGGTGATCTGCTGGCCTGAAGTCTGACCCTAATGGCCTGAGTACCTCCTAGAAGAACCCTGAATGGCCTGAGTACCCACTGGGAGAACCCTAAATAGCCAGTGGTCGGTAAGAACTCTCTGGCATGGCACTGAAATAGGTTCGTAGTGGAGCACCCCGAGGAGGTGGTGGTGCTGGATATGTGGGCCTTCTAGGCTGACCCCTCCCAAACTGACCTCTGCACCCACTCGGGGCACCTCTAAACTCTCTAGAATAATAGACCCGCTTGTCTCACGTCATCTGCTCTCTACCTCTTTGACAGTAACCCTCAATCCTCCGAACTATCTCCACTACTACCTGATAAGAAGACCTTATCTCAACCTCACAGGCCATAGTGGCCTGAATACTTGAGTGAAACACAAGAACAAACCTCCACACTTTCTCCACGTCTGTAGGAAATATCATAAGTACATGGAGAGATAACTCAGAGAACCTCGCCTCATAATCGGTCACTGACATCTGGCCCTGCTGGAGCTGCTCAAAATGAAACTGCAACAATTCCCTCTGAAAGGGTGGAATATACCTATCCAATAAAAGGCTTGTAAACTTATCCCAAGTCATGGAAGGAGAACCTGCTGGTCTGCCGAGAAAATGAGACCGCCACCACCTACAGGCCCTACCCTCCATCTAGAAGTAGTGAAATCCACCCTAAGGGACTCCAATTGTCATGACCCAAACCAATGGGCTACGACAGACACCCGGTACCTTACTCAATCGAGTACAAACATAACATATCTTTTCATGTCATACTATCATAGATAACTGAGCCAAACGGCTGCCATGAGATAAGAAGAATAAAACATGTGCTACCAACTTATACATAAGACATATGGGCCTATAAGACCAAAATAACCACTCATATATCAAACATAGGCCAACAAGGCCATCCAATCTTTTACGTACATGACATCTGTCTACAAGCCTTTAAGAATACATAACTTTCATAAAGGTCGGGACAGAGTCCCGCCATACCAAATAGTACACATCTAATCATACTAACCAAACAAGCAACTCTGAAGAAAATAGAGCGCAACAACATCTTTTGCGGACCTGATAGCCTACTTGGAGGGCTCTTGACCTGCCTATCAAGACCTGCAAGCATGAAACACAAAGTCCCCATGCAAAAGGGATATCAGTACGAATGATGTACCGAGTATGTAAGGCACATAAATAGGTACAAAACATACATGGAAGAAATATAGAGTAAATGACTCAACCTGTAAGTCTAGATAACTCTGTAATTCATGAAATAATTATATTGTCATGCATATGATTATGAATGTCATGTCGTGCATAGATACATGTTTCATAACATCATTAGGCCTCTAAGGGCATCCCATCATATCATCTCGGTCATTGTGGGCAAAATTATCAACGTATACCAGCTGATCAGGTGGTGGTGCATATATAATGTTGTAACCTTTTCCCATATCCCATATAAATATAATATACATATATACATGTATATAACGCCATCTGGTCATGGGTCAATGTATATGTATAAATGCATGAAATACATAAAAAATAATTAATAAGATTTTCTCGGAATGCCTTAAAAATCCATATGCCTTTCGGATAAACTTTATCAAATACGTATTTTTCTGAGACCCATGAGCAGAAGATATAATAGTAATTCACATGAGAATCAAGAATATAGACACCAATAGTATTTTTATGAATAGAGTCATTTGTGTAAGTTGCGTATTTTGCTCGTTTCATTTGTATTATTTGGATCATGCCAAAAAGAAAGAAGGGATAGCCTTAACATACCTCATTCAATTCTATTGACAATCCCTCCAACACACATTGGTTGTGACAAAACATATGATAGAGGATCGAAGTAGAGAAAAATCCGTATGATATTCTTTGAGAAAGATTGCACCGTACTCCTTTAGAATCGCAAAATCCCGTTGTTATAACATTGCATAGTCTTGGATGATTTTTTTTTATATCAAAATTACGTTGCTAACAATGTAAGGGATCATATAAATCCTTGAATTCCATCTGTTACTTTGTAGTCTTGTATGAATATGATGAAGTAACTCACGTTGCCATGCCAAAATTTGTATCATACATGCTGAACCTTTCTTTACTCACTTTGTAGAGACATAAGTATTCCTTTAAGATGTGAGCAATTTCATAGTGAATTTAGAAAGGTTACCTTTAACCTTTCGGTGGGCCCCACTTTAGGGGGTGACTAAGCCACCAATTTCTCATAAGGTGCCATCTTGAAATGTGAATTAAGAGTCACATAATTAAGCCTTAGCTTGTGCCACGTTTGGGATGGTGTTCCCACTTAATCTTATCCATCAAACACCTTAATTAATTGCTAATCTTCCCCCAAAAATTTACATTTAACCAAATATCCACTTAATTAAGAATTATCTAAAATACTTACTTTTAACACACTTATATATCTTAATATTATGGTCGTGTGGTACCTTGCATAGTACTAGTCCATAAGAATCAAGTATTTTAGCTCGGGCCGTATTTTATCCCAAAACGTCAAATTTCGAGTAAATTCATTTTCTTTGATTTGCTTACCTTCTCACTTTCATGATTTTACTCATCACTTGTTTGAAATAGCATAATGCTTATAATCTCCAAATAAGCTTGTCCTTGAACTATGGTCAATTATCTTACGACAATCTCACGTATAATACTACAGGGTGTAACATCGTCGTAATATAATACTACAAAGTATAATATCGTCATAATATAATACTGCGAAGCGTAACATCATCGTAATGTAATACTGCAAGGTGTAGCATCATCGTAATATAATACTGCAGGGTGTAGCATCATCGTAATATAATACTGCATGATGTAACATCATCGTAATATAATACTGCGGGACTTAATATCGAAGGGTGTAACATCATTCCCTCATTTGGAACATTCGTCCTCGAATGTTGACTGATGCTCTTATCATTTTCATAACTTATATCTCTTGTGAATACCTTAATGCTCTCCTCGCCATTTAGGCAGTTGTTCTGTGAATAAATCCAAAGGCCAAGGCATTCCCCCCTTTAGGCCTCTTTCTCACGCCACGACTTGTGGCTGTAATCCTTCCAATCTCGTAATTGTTGCTACCTTCTTTCATGCAACATGTATGACTCTAACCTTGTAAGTACGCCTATTCAATCTTCTCTCCTTTTTCCTCCAACTTTTGGCCAATCTTTAGGCCTCACTTTGTGAACATATATAGAGCTTGGTCAGATGTCCCTCTGGGCATCTATAAGTATACTGAAGTTCTTTGCTCGATACTTTGTCGAATTTACGAATATTGCTATATCTTATTGCATAGACTCGATTATCCATTCGTATAACTTTACTGCATCTAAATAGGTTAGTATACCATTGCTCTTACTTCAATTTGTCATAACTGAGGTCTGCTACCAAGCCCCAGGTTACTCTCGTTGCTTATCCTATATGTACAAATCTAAGTCCTTTAATGCTTCTTCCTTACCGTTCATATTGAGAATGATTACCTAATCTCATCTCATACTTTATAACTTTTATCCATCCATTGTTGATTCACGTCAATGTTGATCTACAATCTACCACTGATAACTTGAAACCTTTTCTGTAACACTGCCTCTAGGGTTCACGTTTCATCGTGGAACCTCTAAAATGATTAGACTGATCCACCCGGGGCGATACTATACTTCCATAACCGTATTTCATAGCATCACAATGTGATTCACCTTACGTGGGTATTTTAATCCCGTACAATTCATGAAATCCCCGTCATTTATTTTTCTTCTTCAAATTATTACTCAAGCGAAGGCCCAAACCTCATCCTTTATTTATCACAATTACACCCTCATTCTGCTAACAGGGCAGCATTCCATCTCTTCTAAATGCTACTAATCTTAGACTCCTTTGAGTTCATTTAGGCTATACTTAACTTTCTGTAACTTGGGGAAACCATTATCTCTCTTGTTTTCATGGGCTTAATCCCGAGGACTTATCCATTCTCGTCACCTTCTCGTTCACCCTTTCTTATCCTTACTCTTGTCTTCCCAAAACTCTGTCGCCTTATCATATTATTGCTTGGAACTTACACACATCTATTTATACTAATTGCAACCTCCCTTCAACTTGTTTGCACCATAGATTTCCTTATATTATCTTGGAACATTAAGCGCAATATCACATTATCTCTAACTCTTCTTTACTCTCTTGACTAGGCCTCTCGATACCTAGAAACCATAGGCTGGAAGTTATGTCACTGATGACGCCGCTATCATTCCTGGATATTGAATCCCCATGCTTCTAGCCTTCTATCCGAAGTATGGATTATTCACAATTTTCTGCACCTGAATATCTCGTACGTTGTTCACCTTCATCGTACTTAACTTAAAATATTGCATCGCATCTTTTATCCCTATCATGACCTCCCTTCCACATAGGTATGATTCACATCCACAACTTGATGCTCTATTATAATACTCGCACCTCTATCATATACACAATCCGGTGGGAGCTTCATACTGACTTCTTATGATGCCAATACCCTTCTAACTAGCCTCATCGTAGAGCCATAGTATAATATGGCTACTGTACTATCTCTCTTGCACCCCTGATATTAAGAGAGATCCTGCTCTGTTCTCAATCACGATTTCTATACTTTTCTAGGTCCAATAATTAGACTCCTGATTTACTTAGTTGATGTAAATCTGTAGTTTCCTCTTCCCTCTGATCAATCCTTGTGTATGCTTATGCTATCTTCCGATCTGCGGCTCATGGCATTAGTTATTACTTTAGCCCTTCATGGATGATGTGAAATATGCATGATACAATATTTTAATAATTCAATCCTTTGTCTATGACCTGTACTTAATTCCTTATTTTAATTTATACAGGAGTCTTCCACGGCTATCTAATTGTCAACATATATGCTGCATGCAAGTGCGTTCAGAATGTAACTAACTCTGGACCCTCGATCGAATAATTCCTTCCATTCCTTCTCAACTTTCTTTAAATGTAAGCAATTACTTTTTTTGGCTGTTCTACCACTTGTTGCATTAATAATTGGCTTATCTTAGTGCCCACACATATTGGAATTCCATACAACCCATATGATCTTGAATATCATCTTTTGACTTTTTTTCTTCTTCTTCCCATCTATTAGCCACGGTAGGTGCCCCTTTCTTTTGGAGGGTTTACAATGTTGTTGTGAGACTGTTGTTACACGACCATTTTCTCTTTAGGTCGTTGTGCTTAGGTTGAAGCCTTCTTCTTTATTTTCATAGCTAGTCTTTCGTTGTAGTACTTAGGGAGAACCCTTGACTCCTGTAAAGTTGTGAGCTTATTACAGACCTTTTGATGTCCTTCCTTGCCTATAATTATCTATAGTTGCTTACCTCCATGCGCTTGTGCTTGTAGGGTTGCTTCTGAACTGTTATATTGACTATCTTCCTAGTGGCACTCTTTTTTATTCTCGTAGTACTCATACGGTACCTTTAACAATCCCAACTCCTATCTGAATATCTCTTAAGTATTATAATGATATTACTGCGAGGATGAATTCACTATATTGGGTTTTACTATGTTTATCTTGCACGATCTGCTGACTCTTTTGTAACCTCCTATTTAGACATAACTAGGTTATTCCTTAATCAACTACCAACTACTCGTTGGCCCATTCTCATATCAATGTTCCGCGTAACCTTTCTTGGGTTATTTAATTTGTTTTAACTTACCTCTCGCACTGGCTCCTTGTCTATCAATAATATTTCGAGCAGGAACCCTTACTTCCTCTCCTTGACATTATTTGCTTTCTTTGTTTTAAAGGAGGTTTGTTTGAGCCATTTTATTTGTTTATATGCTTTCCCAAACATGTAATATGTTTTGTTTGTCGCCTTAGTATTTTACCTTTTGAAACCACAAATAAGCCTAATACCCCCTCCCTTTATGATTAGTAGTCCCAACTGCCTCCGGGGCTGATAGGATTGGGGCGGGTAATAGCATGCAATAAGTAAACGAAATCATTCCGTACTTTAATACATTAACGGGGTAGGAAAGGGTAGATATGGATATGATGATCATGCGATAACATCACGTGTAGCCCCTCACTGAGGAGTGATTACCGGATGTTGTGTGGGATGAAATATTATTAATAAACCTAGGACCCCCCCTCCACCCCCCACCCCCCTTCCCTTTGTTTTATTTGTTTCTTTTAAACCTTTTTAAACCATTTCTTTTAAGAAAATCAACTCTTTTTAGTTCCTTTTTTTACTTTTGTTTATTTGTAACCATTACGTGAAAATTCCCATTTATTTGAAGCCTTTATTTGCCTATGTGTTATTTGCACTTAAGTCACAACAATAGTTTTGTCACGACCCAAACCGATGGGCCGCAACGGGCACCCGATACCTTACTCAACCGAGTACCAATGTAGTGTATCTTTCTTATTACATCATTATATACACGTGACATACGGGCCTAGAGGCCAATATAATCATTTATAAACTCAAACATAGGCCGACAAGGTCGTACAATCTTTCACGTATACGACATATGTCTACAAGCCTCTAAGAATACATAAATGTCATAGAGGTCAGGATAGAGTCCCGCCATACCAAACAATACACGTCAAAATCATACTAACCAAACAAGCAACTCCGAAGCAAATGGAGCGCACCAACATCTTCCGCTGAGCTGATAGCCTACTTGGAGGGCTCTCAACCTGTCTATCGGGACCTGCGGGCATGAAACGCAGCATCCCCAGGCAAAAGGGACGTCAGTACGAATAATGTACCAAGTATGTAAGGCATATAAGTAAGTACATCAGAGACATGGAAGAAGTATAGAGTACATGACTCAACCTGCAAGTCTGAATAACTTTGCAAATCATAAATTAATTTTAGCGTAATGCATGTGCGTATGAATGTCATGTCAGGCATAGGTACATGTTTCATAACATCATTAGCCTCTGAGGGCATTCCATTATATCATACCAGCCACTGTGGGCAAAATCATCATCGTATACCAGCTAATCAGGTGGTGGTGCGTATACAACGCCATAACCTTTACCATATCCCATATACATATATATACATACATATATATGCGTATATAACGCCGTTTGAGTACATACATGTATATGCGTATATAACACCGTTTGAATCATATTTCAGTTACTGTGGGCAACATCATCATCATATACCAGCTGATCTGGTGGTGGTTTGTATATAACGCCATAACCTTTTTCCATATCCAGTATACATATATTTACATATATACGCGTATATAATGCCATCTAGTCATAGGTCAATGCACATGAATGCAATGCATGAAAAGTACGTCAGTAAAATCATTCAAAATATCATAAGACCATTTTGCCTCTTGAGCAATATCATAAAGTAACATCTTTTCAACTTTCATATTTTTCTGAGACCCATGATCAGATGATAAAATATTATGACACATGGGAATTAAAGAACATAGATATTTCTATTACTTCTATGAGTAGAGTCACTTATGAAATTTGTGCATTTGCACGTTTCATTTATATCGTATGGATCATGCCAAAAGAAGGAAGAAATAGCCTTAACATACCTGGACCGATTCTCTTGATAATTCCTCTAATACACGTCTTATATGACGAACATGTAATGGCAGATTGAAGTAGGGAAACATCCGTATGATATTCCTGAGAACGATCATACCGGGCTTCATTAGAATTTCAAAAACCTCACATTTCTGAGATGCTAACGAAAATTTTGCTTGACCCTTGAATCTTGAATGAATTCACATTTTTATTTTCTAAATCTTACTAACGTTCTGTTGTAATGGACTTTGTAGTGATTATTACTTAATGCCTAATATATTTGGATGGAAAGAATGGCTGAATTATGGATTTTTGTAGTGCTTGTACCTAGGATATAGAAAAGTGAGGTGTTTTTAAATTAGTTTCCACCTAGATTAACTAGATGAAGAGTCATTTCTTGGAGAAGGAGTAGCTGCCACATGGGGGTGGGAGTGGGGTTTTAATCTTATCCAAATATATCCGCAATTAATTAGGTCATGTCCCGTTACCCGGTAATTAATTAATTACCCGCAAAGTTGAGAATTATTCCCACTTACTTAAAATATTACTCACTTTTAATATACCTTATACATCTTACTATCATGGTCATGTGGTACCTTGAATGGTACTAGTTTATAATTATCGGGTTTTATCGCTCGACCCGTTTTTTGTTTATCTCAAAATACCAAACTTTGACAAAATTCGTTTTCTCAGACTTGCACCCCTTTTTACCTTTATGAATTTACTAATCACTTGTAAAATACCATAATCCTTATAATCTCTGAATAATATTTTCTTTGGACTGATGTTAATTATCTTACGACAAATTCCACGTACAATACTACAGGGCGCGACATCATCGTAATGTAGTACTGCTAAATGTGACATATCACTTCCGGGCTCTCATTAATTTATTTATGGCGTATTTTCATGTACGAAAATATGGGGTGTAATAGCATTCCCCCCTTTAGAACATTCGTCCTCGAATGTTGACTAATGTGCTTATTATTCTCATATCCCATAGCTTTTGAGAATACTTTAGTAGTCCTTTTGCCATCTAGGCAACTGTTCTGTGAATAAGTTCAAAGGCCAGGGCATTCCCCCCTTTAGGCCTCTTCCCCACGCCATGACTTGTGTTCGAATTCCTTCCAATCTCGTAACTACTGCTACCTTCCATTATGCAGTTTCTACGACACAGACCCTATAAGTGTGCCTATGCGACTCTCTTCTCCTTTTTCCTCCAGCTTTTAGCCAATCCTGAATTTCTTCAATTGGTATTTTATTGAACTTACGAATACTGCTATATCTTATTGTATTGACCTGGTTATCCATTCGTATGACTTTATTGTATCTACATAGGTCATATTATACCATAACACTTACCTCGATTTCTCGTTACTGAGGTCTGCTACAAAATCTCAGGTTACTTTCATTGCTCATCTCGTACGTATAAATATATGTCCTCTAATACCTCCACATTACTTTTCATCTTTAAAGACTGACGACCTAATCTACTCTCATACTTTGTAACTTTTACCCATCCATTGTTGATTCACTTCAATTTTGATCCATAATCCACCCCTGATAACTTACCCTTTTATGTAATATTGCAGCTAGGATTCACGTTTTATCGGGGAACATCTAAAATGATTAGATTGACCCACTTGGGGCGATACCCTGCTTTCATAACCGCATCTCACGACATCCCAATATGATTCACCTTGCGTGGGTATTTTAATCATGTCCAATTCATGAGATCCCTTTCTTTTATCCGTCAGATCATTACATAATGGAAGGCCCAAACGTCATTTTTTGTCTATAATAACTACCCCTCATTCTATTAAAACGGTAGCATTCCATTTTTTCTGAATGCTATAAATCTTAGATTCCTCTAAGTTCATTCAGGCTATACTGAACTTTCAATAACTTAGAGAAACCATTATCTCTCTTGTTTTCATGGACTTAATCTTGAGGACTTATCTATTCTCGTCGCCTTTTCACTTGTCTTTCCTCATTCTTACTCATGTTTTCTTAAAACTTTGTCGCTCTACCATACTTTAGCTTGTGACCTATAAATATCGATTTATAATACTCGCAACTTTCCTTCAACTTGATTACATCATATATTTCCTTATATTATTCTGGAATGTCAAGCGATACATCACACCATCTCCAACTCTTCTCTATTCTCTTAACTAGATCTCTCAGTACTTAGAAACCATAGGTTGGAAGACATGCTACCGACGATGCCGCTATTATTCCTGGTTATTGGATCCCAGTGCTTATAGCCTTCTATCCAAAGTATGGACCATTCACGATCTTTTGCCTTTGAGCATCTCGTACGTTGTTCACCTTTACCTTGCTTACCTTAAAATATTGCATCGTATCTTCTATCTCTTTTAGGACCTGCCTCCTACCTAGGTGTAATTCACGTCCATAACTTGAAGCTCTATTATAATACTCGAACCTTTGGTACATACAAAATCCGATAGGAGCTTCATACTGACTTCTTATGAGGCCGGTACTTCTTCTAACTGACTTTCTTGTAGAGCCATTATAGATTATGGTTGTTGTGTTATTTCTCTTGAACGTCTGATATTAAGAGTGATTCTGTCATGTTCTCAAGCACAACTTCTATAATTTTTCTAGGTCCAATAATCAGACTCCTTATTTACTTAGGTGACGTAATTCTTTAGTTTCCTCTTCCTTCTGATCAGCCTTTATGTAGGCTTAAGCTATCTTCCAATCCGTGGCTCATGGTATCAGTTATTACCTTAGCCTTTCATGGGCATTATGGAATAGCCATGATACAATCTTCTAACAATTCAATCCTTTTGTCTATGCACTTGGAGTAATTCTTTCTTTTAACTTAAACCGGAGTCTTCTATGGCTGTATGATTGTCAACAAATATGCTTCCTGGATAATGCTCCAAAATCTTGAGTGTATCCATAACTTACTAACTCTGGATCATTGATCAAATAATTCTTTTGTTCCATCTTAGCTTTCTTTTCAACGTAAGCTATTACTTTTCCTGGTCTTTCTGCCCCCTCGTTGCATCCATACTTAGTTTATCTTAGTGCCCACACTTGCCAGAGTTTTTATACAACTCATATGATCTCGAATACTACCTTTAACTTTTACTTCCCGTTCATTAGCCATGGTAGGTGCCACTTTCCTTTGGAATGCTTACAATGTTGTTGCGAGATTGTTGTTATACGACCATTTCCTTTTTAGGTCGTTGTGGTTAGGTTGAAGCCTTCTTTCTTATCTCCTCAGCTAGTCTTTCATTGTGGTACTTAGGGAGAACCCTTGACTCTCGTAAAGCTGTGAGCTTATTATGGACCCTTTTTCTTATGTCCTTACTTGCCTATAATTATCTATAGTTGCTTACTTTCATGCCCTTGTGCTTGTATGGTTGCTTCTGAACTGATATTTTGACTGACTTTCCAGTGACACTTTCTTTTATTCTTGTAACACTCATACAGTACCTTTAACTACCCTGACTCTTGTTTGAATATATCTCAAGTATTATAATGATATTCTTCGAGGCTGAATTCTCCATGTTGGGTTTTACTATGTTTATCTTAGACGATCTGATGACTCGTCTGCAACCCCATGTTTAGCCATAACTGGGATCTTCCTGACCAATTACTAACTACTCGTTAGCCCATTCTCATGTCAATATTCCTCATAATCTTTCTTGGGTTATTTCCTTTGTCTTAACTTACGTCTTGCACTAGCTCTTTATTTATCAATAACAGCTCGGGCAGGAACCTTTACTTCCTCTCCTTGATGGCGTGCTTGCACAATATTCCTGAATTTTATCGGATCTGCAAGATTTGGATAAGTGCCATCTCATTCCTCTTTCATTTATCGCATTCTTCCTTTACCATTCCATAGTCACTAGAACCACTTAATTCTGACTTAATGCCACATCATTCCATATTCCCCCCTTTAGGGGAGTACTAAAAGTTGGAGCTATGACGACCTGCCTATAGATGTTTCTGCTCTTCATCTTTGGCATTCTTTCACATCATCGATGACCCTTACTCGCCTTGCGGTAATCCTTCCATACCAAGGATAGCAAAATTGCTTACTCACGAGGGTGAAACTTAGTATAACTGGCACATACAGTCCCTTAAGCTAAACTTTGCTCACTTTGCTTGTTGTAGGGAAGCGTCTTCCTTAATGACCACTCTCTGAACTTCTCATGAATCTTCTTTTGTTGTCCATTCTATTATTGACATAACAAAATCTGATATTCTTATGATGGCGACTATCATCAGTCACTCAGTCCCTATTTCATGTTTAGTTTATCTTGTTTACCAATCCATATTGGTTCTATTACTCTGGGGTCTGACTTTTCCTCTTGGTAATCATGCTAGAGTTGCGAATTTATTTCTTGAAATGAGGACATGATTGTATGACCTATACTCTTTTGTTGTCCTATGGCCTGTCACTTATCGTTTCTTCCTTCACTCGACTATAGATTTTGTAATATTGTCATCTTTTGATCTACCATTTCCATCCATGTATCACATCTTACTCATAATGCTTTATTAACTCTTTTCTTATTTCCCGCTAACATTTATGCCTATCATATTATTCTGAAAACTTGAACAAGACATTCCTTTGCTCCTAGCTTCCTTTTGCTCTATCCAATGCCTCTTCAAGTTATTTAACGTTCTCGCTTTACTAGGGACGCGAACCACACTAAGGTAATATTTACCCCTTCAAGGATTATAGTGCATGTCTTTGTAGTACTCATATCTGGCTGCACTATTTCAGAGTGCACCATCTAGTGTCTCATAAAGAGATCTATTAGCATATTTGCAATATCCTTCGGAAATGTCAACTGACGCAATCAATTCATCCATCATATCTTCTTATACTACTTTTGTTAATCTCCATAGGGCATACCTGGAATAGTTGCGACCAATTGTATATACCTCTGTTACTATTGAATATAACTCAAAAAGCTTATGTTCCTCTGCCTCAATTATAAACGCCGTTGGCCTTCATTAATTGGGTGCCTAGTACTTTTCTTCCTCTTGCTTCTTTTGCTTGTTGAAACTTGTATTTATCTTCTTAATCTCTCATTATCTTTTACCATAAAGGTGGATAGACATTCTTATCTTAAGGCTTCTTATAAGGAAGCTTGCACCTTTCCGTACACCCATGATCTGCTAAAGACCTCACATTTACTTATCGTAGGCATTATACAAAAATCCAATTCCTCTGACTCAGCTCTTCCACAACTATCTCTCCTTCCAATCCTTCTTTCTCGATGTAGGTATCGTCTTATTACGAAAATAAAGAATTGCAGAATTTGAGTTTCTTATAAGTGAGCTCTACCACACGATCGAAAGTAAGAAGAAAGAGTGACAATCCTAAATGCCCTATAGCCTCCTGCTTAAAAGTGTGTTTCACGACACACCCATAAACAAGACTCTACTAGACATGGCTTGTAGACTTTCAAGGACAGAACTGCTCTGATACCACTTTTGTCACGACCCAAACCGATGGGCCGCAACAGGCACCCAGTACTTTACTCAACCGAGTACCAACGTAGCGTATCTTTCTTATTACATCATTATATACACGTGACATACGGGCATAGTAGGCCAATATAATTATTTACAAACTCAAATATAGGCCGACAAAGTCGTACAATCTTTCACATATACGACATATGTCTACAAGCCTCTAAGAATACATAAATGTCATAGAGGTCAGGATAGAGTCCCGCCATACCAAACAATACACGTCTAAATCATACTAACCAAACAAGCAACTCCGAAGCAAATAGAGAGCACCAACATCTTTCGCTGAGTTGATAGCCTACTTGGAGGGCTCTCAACCTGCCTATCGGGACCTGCGGGCATGAAACGCAGCATCCCCAGGCAAAAGGGACGTAAGTACGAATAATGTACCGAGTATGTAAGGCACATAAGTAAGTACATCAGAGACATGGAAGAAGTATAGAGTACATGACTCAACCTACAAGTCTGAATAACTTTGCAAATCATAAATTACTTTTAGCGTCATGCATGTGCGTATGAATGTCATGTCGTGCATAGGTACATGTTTCATAACATCATCAGCCTCTGAGGGCATTCCATTATATCATACCGGCCACTGTGGGCAAAATCATCATCGTATACCAGCTGATCAGGTGGTGGTGCGTATATAACGCCATAACCTTTCCCATATCCCATATACATATATATACATACATATATACACGTATATAACGCCGTTTGAGTACATACATGTATATGCGTATATAATGCCGTTTGAATCATATTTCAGCCACTATGGGCAACATCATCATCATATACTAGCTGATCAGGTGGTGGAGCATATATACCGCCATAACCATTTCCCATATCCAATATACATATATTTACATATATACGCGTATATAACGCCATCTGGTCATGGGTCAATGCACATGAATGCAATGCATGAAAAGTACATTACTAAAATCATTCGAAATCTCATAAGACCATTTTGCCTCTTGAGCAATATCATAAAGTAACATCTTTTCAACTTTCGTATTTTTCTGATACCCATGATCAGATGATAAAATATTATGACACATGGGAATTAAAGAACATAGATATTTCTATTACTTATATGAGTAGAGTCACTTATGAAATTTGTGCATTTGCACGTTTCGTTTATATCGTATGGATCATGCCAAAAGAAGGAAGAAATAGCCTTAACATACCTGGACCGATTCTCTTGACAATTCCTCTAATACACGTCTTATGTGACGAACATGTAATGGCGGATTGAAGTAGGGAAACATCCGTATGATATTCCTGAGAACGATCATACCGGGATTCGTTAGAATTTCAAAAACGTCACATTTCTGAGATGCTAACGAAAATTTTGCTTGACTCTTAAAGTCTTGAATTAATTCACATTTTTATTTTCTAAATCTTACTAACGTTCTGTTGTAATGGAATTTGTAGTGATTATCACTTAATGCCTAATATCTTTGGATGTAAAGAATGGCTGAATCATGGATTTTTGTAGTGCTTGTACCTAGGATATAGAAAAGTGAGGTGTTTTTAAATTAGTTGCCACCTAGATTAACTAGATGAAGAGTCATTTCTTGGAGAAGGAGTGGCTGCCACGTGGGGGTGGGAGTGGGGTTTTAATCTTATCCAAATATATCCCCAATTAATTCGGTCATGTCCCGTTACCTGATAATTAATTAATTACCAGCAAAGTTGAGAATTATTCCCACTTAATTAAGATATTACTCACTTTTAATATACCTTATACATCTTACTATCATGGTCATGTGGTACCTTGCATGGTACTAGTTTATAATTATCGGGTTTTATCACTCGACCCATTTTTTTTTATCTCAAAATACCAAACTTTGACAAAATTCGTTTTCTCAGACTTGCACCCCTTTTTACCTTTATGAATTTGGTAATCACTTGTAAAATACCATAATCTTTATAATCTCCGAATAATCTTTTCCTTGGAATGATGTTAATTACCTTACAACAAATTCCACGTACAATACTACAGGGCGCGACATCATCGTAATGTAGTACTGCGTAATGTGACATATCACTTCTGGGCTCTCATTACTTTATTTATGGCGTATTTTCATGTACAAAAATATGGGGTGTAACAAGTTTGGTCGGGAACCAAACTAGTGGATCCTGAGAGGTGCCTAACACCTTCACCTTGGGGTAATTTCAAGCCCTTACTCAATCTCTGGTTACTCAAATCAAACTTTTCTTAGTGTCCTGATGCACTTAAATCATTAGGTGGCGACTCTTCAATTCAAAACCCAATTCCCGAAAGGGAACGAGTTGTCTCCCAAATGTCATAAACCCGATTTCACGAGAAAAAAGGGGCACGACAGCGTGGCGACTCTACTGGGGAAACCCCAAGTACTTAGGCTTTTACCATTTCAGACAATTATTGTGAATTTATGCTTCTTTATGAGCAATTATTTGTTTATTTCTTGTAAGCATTCAATTTCCTTTTTGATTGCAAAACTGACTTGTCTTTTGTTTCTTTCCTTTATTACTTTCCTTTACTGCCTTCCTTTACTACCGCTTTAAGTTATGAAAAACTGTTGTATTTACTGCTTTCCTAATGTGCAAATACGTGACAATCTGCTTTAATTATTACATAATCATGCTCAACATCATATTCCACTCGTGCTAAACAAAATGCCATAGCAACGCTTATAATGAGTGGTTGCTCTCTTCCGATATTATCGCCCCCTAAATTCGGAAAATGCATATTTGCGGTAAAACCAGTCGATCAACGGTGTAGTCGATGATTCCGTGCCTTTCACCCTTGAGTTGTCCGCTCAAGGGTACCAGTCTAAAACCCCATAGAAACCTTACTCTGTTTAGCTATGCATGCATCATGGTCAAACCTAGCCGAGTCAGTTATGTGGTCCGCATAATGACTTTTTAAGTAGCCTTGTCCAAAGTCCACTAGGTTTTCCCAAAACCCAAATAGACACTACCATGTTCTGTGCATTTATTTAAAGAACTAAATGTCTTATGCCAATTATTGGTATTTAATAGTCGAGTCTGGTGGGGGTAAGGGCCTTACCCTTTTGTCTTGCAGAAACATGAGGCATGAGGTCCCCAGTTTCGTTATGATTAGCACACTCCCACTCTTGCTAGACTAGTGGAGGAGTCTTCCATCAAATGACCAAATCAATGAGTGGAAAGAGAGGGCCGCCAAAGCTAGCGAAAAGTTGGAATATCTGGAGTACAGACTGCTGAAATTGGAAGGGAAAGTGAGGAAGAGAGTCACCGTCTGCCAGAACGCTGAAGGAAACGAAGGAGAACACATGGCAAAGGTATTTCTACTGGTGAACCTATGCCAGCTGGAGGATTTGATTAACGAGAGCATTCAACCTAAGGAAGGTCCTGCTGGGACCAAATAGATAGGAATTTGTTTTTTCTCTTTATGAATGTAATGAGGCCAATGGCCACTAGTGACATTTTATTCCTTGTTATTTAGTGTCGTTTTGGGATTCGTCTACTTTTATCAATAAAATGAGGCATTTAGCATTCTAAGTTCTCCAAATCAATTTGTCGCTAGGCCTACCTCGGGCACTAGAGGTTCCCCAAATTAGGACACAATTTACATTCTTGCACTATGTGTTTAAATATCGCAACTTCTTTCCTTATAATTCGCACTGACTTGTTACGTTTTTGTTTTTACTTTTGTTTTATTTATTCCCCTCCCAAAGGTTAGTTCGTGCACTCTGGCATCGTCATCATATTCCACAAGAGCAAAAGGCCCTTCCATACAGGTCGTAAGCCGAGGAGCATGCCTCAACAATTGGACCATCAGAACCACCAGAGCCCAGAAAGCCTCGGGGTAGGCTGAACAAAGCATCATGCACTATCTTTTATTTTTACTAGTTGAATTTCCTTTCATATTTTGAATTTTCACAATAAGATCTTCCAATGTTCAAAACCGTTATGAAATTTATCAAATCATTTTGGATTACTTACAAATCTTACTCTTATTATTTACTCGCATTACTTTATTTATACAGCATTACTATTACTTATCTTGATGAACCAATGACTGTGACATACAACGAGACATCGCAACAAACGAACATAGATTCAGAGGAAGACGATATACCGGAAGAGATTGTTAAAGAGGTTGAGAATTTTAAGAACAGACCTAAGTCCAACCTGGATGAGACCGAGATTGTTAACCTGCGAGATGTAGAAAATGTCAAAGATACTCGGATCAGCGTTCATTTGTCACCGTCAGAAAAGGAAGAATACACAGAATTTCTGAAGGAATATGAGGACATATTTGCCTAGTCATATGATGACATGACTGGTTTGAGTACATCTATTATGGTGCACAAACTACCAACTGATCTGACATGTCCACCGGTAAAACAGAAGCTCAGAATGTTTAAACCCGACATGAACCAGAAAATCAAGAAAGAAGTCACTAAGCAGGTCAAAGTGAAGGTTCTCAGGGTAGTAGAATATCCGACATGGTTAGCCAACATTGTTCCGGTACCAAAGAAAGATAGGAAGGTTAGAGTCTCTGTCGACTACCGGGATCTCAATCGGGCCAGTCCAAAAGATGACTTCCCCTTGCCGAACATACACATCCTGATCGACAATTGCGCCAAACATGAGTTGCAATCATTTGTAGATTGTTTCGCTGGATATCATCAGATCTAGATGGACGAAGAAGATGCTGAGAAAACGGCTTTCATTACGCCGTGGGGAATGTACTGCTACAAGATGATGCCATTCAGGTTAAAGAATGTAGGGGCCATCTACATGAGGGCCATGACTACTATTTTCCATGATATGATACACAAGGAGATTGAGGTGTATGTAGATAATGTCATCATAAAGTCCAAGAAATCCACTGATCCCATGGAGGATTTGAGGAAGTTCTTTAACAGACTGAGAAGGTACAACCTGAAACTGAATCCCGCGAAGTGCGCATTTGGGGTTCCTACCGAAAAACTACTTGGGTTCATTGTAAGTCACCGAGGAATAGAACTAGATCCATCAAAGATCAAATCTATTCAAGAATTGCCACCGCCAAAGAACAGGAAGGACGTAATGAGTTTCATGGGGAGACTTAACTATATCAGCCGGTTCATAGCACAATCTACAATTATCTGTGAGCCAATCTTTAAGATGTTGAAGAAGGATGCCGCTACCAAATGGACTGATGACTGCCAAAAGTCCTTCGACAGAATCAAGAAGTACATGTCAACACCACCAGATTTGGTCCCGCCCGAGCCGGGTAAACCTCTATTACTCTACCTCGCAGTATTGGATGGAGCGTTCGGTTGTGTTCTGGGTCAACATGATGAAACAGGGAGGAAGGAGCAGGCTATCTATTACCTCAGAAAGAAGTTCACCCTGTACGAGGCTCGGTATTCTCTGTTAGAGCGCACCTGTTGTGCTTTGACTTGGGTAGCTCAGAAGTTGAGGCACTATTTCTGTGCCTATACAACATATCTTATATCAAGGATGGATCCTTTGAAGTACATCTTCTAGAAGCCCATGCCCACTGGAAAGCTAGCCAAGTGGAAAATCCTGTTGAGTGAATTTGACATTGTCTACGTGACTCAAAGAGCAATCAAAGGATAGGCACTAGCAGATCACCTTGCTGAAAATCCCGTGGACAGAGAATACGAACCCCTGAAAATATATTTTCCTGATGAAGAGGTATCATTCATAGGAGAAGATATTGCAGAATCCTATGACGGTTGGAGAATGTTTTTCGATAGAGTAGCAAATTTCAAAGGAGTTGGCATAGGAGCGGTCCTAGTATCAGAAACCGATTAGCATTATCCAATGTCTGCCAAACTCAGGTTCCCCTGCACCAACAATATGGCCGAGTATAAAGCCCGTATCTTAGGGCTCAAGATGGCCATTGACATGAACATTCAAGAGTTGATAGTAATTGGAGATTCGAACTTGCTTATACATCAGGTCCGAGAAGAATGGGCAACTAAGAATTCCAAAATACTCCCTTATCTACATCACGTACAAGAATTGAGAAAGTGGTTCACAAAGACAGAGTTCCAGCATGTTCCCAGAGTCCAGAATGAGTTTGCCGATGCATTGGCTACCCTATCATCCATGATACAACATCCAGAAAAGAACATCATTGATGTTATTCCGGTAAAGATACATGATCAGCAAGCTTATTGTGCTCATGTTGAGGAAGAACCAGATGGAAAGCCTTGGCTTCATGATATCAAGGAATATTTGACGAAAGGAGAATACCTAGAACTTGCAAATCCTACTCGGAAACGCACACTTCGGAGGTTGTCCAACAATTTCTTTCACAACGAAGGTATCATGTATAGGAGGACTTCTGATTTAGGATTGCAAAGATGTGTCGACGCAAAAGAAGCATCTAAACTGCTAGAAGAAATCCATGTTGGGACCTGCGGTCCATATATGAATGGCTTTGTTTTAGCAAAGAAGATACTTCAGACTGGTTACTTCTGGATGACTATGGAGATGGACTACATCCAATACGTCCAAAAGTGTCATCGCTGTCAGATACATGCAGACAGGGTAAAAGTGCCTCCAAATAAGCTTAATGTGACAAGCTCGCTGTGGCCGTTCGCCGCATGGGGAATTGATGTTATTGGACCAATCGAACCCGCCGTATCAAACGGGCATAGATTTATCCTGGTAGTAATTGATTATTTCGCCAAATGGGTTGAAGCAGCATCTTACAAGGCAGTGACTAAGAAAGTCATGGCGGATTTCATCCGCGACCGTATCGTGTGTCGATTCGGAATTCCAGAGTCAATCACTACTGATAATGGCTCCAACCTCAATAGTGATTTGATGAAATCCATGTGTGAAACCTTCAAGATCAAACACAAAAATTCTACAGCCTACAGACCTTAGATGAACAGAGCCGTAGAGGCTGCCAACAAGAATATCAAGAAGATACTAAGGAAAATGATAGAGAAGCATAAGCAGTGGCATGAGAAGCTATCATTTGCTTTATTGGGGTACCGCAACACAGTCCTCACATAAACTGGGGCAACCCCCTACATGTTGGTTTATGGTACGGAAGTAGTCATTCCCACCGAAATATAAATTCCCTCCCTAAGGATCATACAGAAAGTTGAGCTCGACGATGCAGAATGGGGGAAGAGTCATTGCGAACAGCTAGCTCTTATAGACGGAAAGAGAATGAATTCAGTTTGCCATGGTCAGCTTTATCAGAACAGAATGTCCAGAGCTTTCAACAAAAGAGTCAAGCCAAGACAATTCACACAAGGGCAGTTGGTATTAAAGAAGATTTTCCCGCATCAAGATGAAGCCAAAGGGAAATTCTATCCCAAATGGCAGGGTCTGTACATGGTTCACCGGGTTATAATAGGAGGAGCCCTCATACTTGCAGAAATGGACGGGGAAGTCTGGTCAAAGCCGATCAATTCAGATGCAGTCAAGCGCTACAATGTGTAATCTTTATTCTTTCCTTATATGATATAATTTGAACTACGCCTAACCTGATTCCCGTTTAAGAGGGGATACGTAGGCAGCCCTATGGGTTCGGTCACTAGTCAATAAAATTTTCATTTCCCCCCGCAATTAGAAACTGGGGCAGAATTTTGAGGAGGATCCTCAAAATTCCAAAGTGATTTCAGCCATTCGCCGCAAGCATCCGCCAGAAGCAGCAGCCCAATAAACTAGGGCAGAATTTTGAGGAGGACCCTCAAAATTCCGGTGCAAGAAAACTTGCAATGTCTTGAACCACGTCGCAGTCATCGGTTCATCTAAGGAAAACTATTCTTAATTATGTATTTATGTTACATTTTCTTTACTAAAATCATGCATGTTTATTACTAAAATTGCCTTGTTTAGCAATGCTACCCCAGTGATGTACAGTGTCGCCGGATCAAAGCCGAGCAGGTCAAGCAAAGCCAACAGGGATATGAACTAACCTTTCCCCCCTTTACAAACTCACGATTTTTTCTTTGGATGTAGGCACTTGAGTCGCAAAATCATCAAATATACTATATGCTCACTCACAAAGTTCAGGAATACAACTCTCTGAATTGTTGCACTTGCTCGCAACTGTTATCCTCACACAACAGTGTCCCCAACAGGCATAATATCCCCAGCAATCACGATACCGCAATCCGTTATTAGCTAAGAAAACTCTATTGCCATTTGCCATTTTGACTTCCTGCATAAAGCTACCATTCTGCCTTCCGAGACTAAGCTCTGTCTCCATCTGCATTCTCTACATTGCATAAGGCTACCATTCTGCCTTTCGAGACTAAGCTCTGTCTCCATCTGCATTCTCTGCATTGCATAAGGCTACCATTCTGCCTTCCGAAACTAAGCTCTATCTCCATCTGCATTCTTTACATTGCATAAGGCTACCATTCTGCCTTCCGAGACTAAGCTCTATCTCCATCTGCATTCTTTACATTGCATAAGGCTACCATTCTTCCTTCTGAGACTAAGCTCTATCTCCATCTGCATTCTCTGCATTGCATAAGGCTACCATTCTGCCTTCCGAGACTAAGCTCTATCTCCATCTGCATTCTCTACATTGCATAAGGCTACCATTCTGCCTTCCGAGACTAAGCTCTGTCTCCATCTGCATTCACTTCCTGCATAAGGCTACCATTCTGCCTTCTGAGACTAAGCTTTGTCTCCATCTGCATTCTCTGCATTACATAAGGCTACCATTCTGCCTTACGACACTAAGCTTTGTCTCTGTCTGTATTCTCTGCATTGCATAAGGCTACCATTCTGCCTTCCGAGACTAAGCTGTCTCCATCTGCATTCCCTGCATTGCATAAGGCTACCATTCTGTCTTCTGAGGTTAAGCTCTACCTTCATCTGCATGGCTGAAAGATTGTCACTTCATTTACTCTTGCATGGCTAAAATATAGCCGTTTTATTTACATTCTGTGTGGCTGAAATATTGCCACTTCATCTTGCATGGCTGAAATATCGCCGCTTTATTTCATATTTGCACTGGCTGAAAGATCGCCACTTATTGCATTTCATGGGCTGAAAGATCGCCATCTACTGCATCTTATGGGCTGAAAGATCACCAATCTGTCCAAAGGTGTCATTGCTCGAAGGCACCATTTTCATAGCCTAAGAACGCCATGCCATGGCCAGAGGACCCCTTTTATTTTTTGCATATCATTATTCAAACGCGTCATAGTTCGGAGGCATCATTCTCATAGCCCGAGAGCATCATTTCATGGCCTGCGAATCCCTTATCATACGCTTTATGGCCCAGGAAGTCATGGTATGAGGACGTCATCCTAACTGTCCAAAGACAACATTCATGGTACAAAGGAAACTTGCATCACGTTTAAATTTCCTCACAATATACACTTGTATTACTTATTTGCAGGTACACCAACGAGCAACGACCGTCTCAGCAGGAGCAGTCCCACTCCAATTCCCGCAAGCCCTATTAGACCTTAAGCGTTCATCCCATTGCATCCGTTCTTGAAAAACCTCCATCGGCATACCTCGCCGACGTATCCTGAACTATATATGGCCTGATTCATGTAAGACCAGGGATATGTAGGCAGCTCAAGAACCAAAGCATGGTCAACCTCTTCAAACCATTTCGTTCGGTCAAAATTGGCCATCACATCTTTACCCGACAACTCTTTCATCCTTCCCGGGTAAAGAGGGGCAGCTGTTGATACCCAATTTTTCCTTATATATTTTCATATGTAAAATACCTTTTAAAACAACATATATAAGCATATCCCAAGGTCCTATTATTTTTCTCAATTTTTTTAAAAGATTTTTAAATCAATTTTATTGCCCTATTTTATCAAGAAAAACCAATAAGTGTTCCAAAATTGGCATTTTGGTAAATCATTTTTTGGATTCTCTTGTTTGTACCAAATATATCTAAGGTAATTTTCGCAAATTTTTTACAAATTTATTTAGTATTTTAAAGCTAAACTGCATATAATTGCAATATTAGCCTATTTTAGATTTAATTGCGTTTATAATTACAAAAATAATTTCAGTATTTTTTAATTTAATATTTACATATTATTAGTTGATTTAGTACTTTTAATTTGTTTCCAGAAATTATTTTACAATTTTTAAAATAAATAAGGGAAAAGTGGTTATTTAAATACTAGCCCCAACTATTTTGATTATAGCCTTAAATCGACCCTAATTGAACCCAATTACCAATCTCAATTCCCCAACCCAATTTTAATTTAAACCCTCCCCTGACCCAATTAAATCCTACCCGACCCAGACCCCTCTCATCCTAGCCGTTGATCTCAGAGATCAATGGTCCCTATTCACTCTTACCTTTTTAAACCCAAACGACCACCCTAACCTTCTCATTTCTCACCTACCATCCGCCTCATACCATCTTCGCCCTGAAAGCCACCGAAATCTATGGCTTCCAAGGCTATGAGAGTCCTACACCGACCTCTTATGACTCCCACGCGCCTGATTTCTAAATATTCAAGGCCTGACCATGAAGGGTCGTATCCAGACCTCTGTCGATTTGAAGTTTCATGGTCATCTCTGGCTTTGCTCCGGCGTACCATGGTTGTTCAAACCTGATTTTGACCTCTCTGACTTACATCGGTGACTCTTCAAAGCCTTTCTTACTACTGGGGTTCCTCTGAAACCCTAACCCTTTAAGGTTTTCTCCGATTCTTTTACATTTGTTGTGTATCTATGGTTTCCCTAAGTTTTCAAATGATTTCTCTGGCTTTTCTTTCAAAATTACTTTCAGAACCATTTCTTTTCTGATATAGGGTTTTCTAGAAAAATGTTTGAGTGTTTCTCTGATTTTCTTTCTTTTTTTCTTTTGTGTGCATCTGCCTCTACTATGTTCTTATATTTTTTCTTCTACCATGTTCTTGTATGCTCTTTCTACTGTGTTTTCTATATCCTTTTCTTGTATGCATCTCCTACTGTGTTTTCCTATACTATGTTCTCGTATGTTTTTCTGTTGTGTTCTGGTACTTTCTTCCACCTAGTTCTGATAGGTTTCTCCTCCTATATTTTTCTATTATGTTCTTAAGTGTTTTACTACTTTCCTTCTACTAAGTTCTGTTTAAGTTTCTTCTAAAAACTTCTCAGCATGCTTCTGCTACTGATCTTATCAGTCTTTTCCATTACGTTTCGTGTTAGCTTCTTCTACTCTATTTTCTTTGAATTCTTCCGCTATGCTCTGCATGTTACTTTTCTATCATGTTTCTCACGAGTTTCAGTTGCTGAGAGGAACATGGTAGAGGTTTCAGTTCTTTCTGAGACCTCTGAACCTATTTTAAATCTCTAAAATGAGTTTCAAAAGATGTGTTCTTCATATGATTCCAGCTCTTGCTAAACTTTGTTGCACTGGATCTTCTACTGATTTTACAATGACACTACAGTCTTTTTCATGCTTAACATGTTCGTATGCTCCTTGTATATGATGAATTTCCCTCTAAAATGGTTTTCAAATTTGCAATTAGTTCAAACTTCCTTCTGAATATGGCTTAATTGATTTCTTTCCATTGTTTGCTGATTTTCTCTATGACTCGGCCTAAGTTAAAACCCTTCTTCATCCTTTCTTGACTCGGTTTATTCATACAAAAATCCCTGACCTTTGATTTACTGGTTGTTAATTGATTTGCTTACCTTATTTTCACAACCGTGTACTGCAAAACCTTATCCTTAAAATAAACTTTTATGTATTTGCCCCTAATTGCATGTTGTGCACAAAGTGCTTACTCAATTTCTTTCCTTAAATGGTTTTTACCCGTTTGAATTTGAATCCCTTAATTAAGGGAAGTATTGTGTAATTGATTGACAATCAGCTCCTCAACTATTTTCTTACCTTATTTCTGCCTGATTTTACACTATAAAAGGCACGACCCTCTTCAAAAACAACAACACACTTTCACAATCCTTCTAAACTCTTACTTACACATAATAGTATTCTCTCTTATTGTCTGCACTATGGCTTTTACAAGACTACTACATTTTCTCTATTTGTTTCTTTGAAACTGGTATGTCCTAATTTAAGCTTCAGCATCATCACGATGTGTTCATTTACAGCTTTTATATTCATGTCTACTTTACTGTTTCTATAAAGTTCAATATTTAAGTTAGTATGCCTATATCTTTCTGCCTGTTTCTGCTGTGAATCCTTGCTCTCTATCCCCATTACCCCTATGTGTTTGAGAGTTGTGACTTAAGGCATGGCAATGTGAGTTGTTGCCCATGAATTGAGTTTGAACCAATGGGGTCTTAACCTCTAAGCAAATAGGCTGGAGGGTGTGCCAGCATATCCTATTGCTGGGTGTGCCCATCAGCCTGCTTTTCTTTTGCTCTTGCAAATTCACTCATTCCCCTACACCCTTATGTGTACTGATTTTAAGTTATTTCCTTTTTCCCTTTCCCCTTTTTGAATTCTACTTTCGCACTTGTACTCTCTCTTAGTTCCTAAGTTCTGCACCCCTCTTGTGATCCTTGCCTTGGGACCTTGAGTTCCCTCTGAACTTGACACCTAAGAGCTGGCCCTTCCGCACTGCACTATGGCTTAATCTGGTGATACATTTGGGTGTAAGCACTTCCCGAAGTTCTTATGAAACTCTTAGGGAACTCTGACACATCCAAATGGAAGAAATGCTTTGAAATATGACCTCTTGGAGTTGGTTTACTTCATACTTCAGACAGGAAGTCTGAATCAGGCTCTCCTTGGTTGTACTTTTTAATTTCCGATGTATTTTTTACTCTACTTTTCTGGGCTGTAATAACTTTGTAGTAAAACTCTCGGGGATGGCTAGTGAAAAAGGGAGGGGTAACCATGTATGTAAAAGGGGTAGATAACCTGCCTATAGGAGTTTATGAATTCCTGCATTCTCATATAAACACCATGTCTGTAGGAATCTCGCATTCTCATATAGATACTATGTCTCTAAGAATTTCTTTCTTCTCATGTGTAGATACCATGTATATAGGAATCCTGCATTCTCATATATAGATATCCTGTTCATAGGACTTTTTTCTGAATTTATGCACTCTCATATAGATATCATGTCTATAGGAATCATGCATCCTCTTATATAGATATCATGTCTATTATTACTCGAAATCTGAATTCTGCATATGCATATAGAAAATATGCCTATATGTCTTTCTGAATCTTGCATATCCACTTTTCATTAGGCAAACATGTTTATAGGTCTGATATAACCAACTGCAATTAGATATCATGTTCATATAAAATAAAACACCTAGATATCATGTTTGTAGGATTTTTGCATTTCTCTATGTCTATAAAAGTGTTCTAAAGTCGACAAACGCATAGAAAGCATGCATATAGGAGCTTTAATCGAATCTGAATCACCTCACTCGCTTTTGAGTCTAAAACCAGCTATAATAATGCATTATTAGTTGCAGAAATTATCATTTGCTAAAACTCGCCCTTCTTTAATAATTGACAACTTTTCTTAAATCGGTATGTAATCAGCTCATATCCTTGTTCTGAAGTCTGTAGATATCATGCCTATAGGATTTTCGTCCAACACTTAAGCATCCATAGGGTAAACTTATAAACTGAATCAGACTTTTTATCAGCTACAACCAGCAGGCAGGCCTGATTCGGACTTCTTATCTGAACTATGTAATAAATCAGTATGCCTCACCCTTTAAGTTTTAATTAGACCCTAAACAGTACATGCAAGTCATGCTACATTATGTGCTTTCTTTGGTTTAAAGGAGGTATGTTTGAGCCCTTTTATTTGTTTATATGCTTCCCCAAACTTGCTATATGTGTTTTGTTTGTCGCCTTAGTATTTTATCTTTTTAAACCACAAATAAGCCTAATACCTCCTCCCTTTAGGATTAGTAGTCCCAAGTGCCTCCGAGGTTGATAGGATTGGGGCGGGTAATAGCATGTAATAAGTAAATGAGACCATTCCGCGCTTTAATACCTTAACGGGGTGGGAAAGGGTAGATATGGATATGATGATCACGCGATAATATCACGTGTATCCCCTCACTAAGGAGTGATTACCGGATGTTATGTGGAGTGATCCATATTATTAATAAACCTAGGACCCCCCCCCCCCTTCCCTTTGTTTTCTTTGTTTCTGTTAAATCTTTTAAACCATTTCTTGTAAGAAAATCAACTCTTTTTAGTTCCTTTTTCTTACTTTTGTTTATTTGAAACCATTACGTGAAAATCTCCTCTTATTTGAAGCCTTTATTTTCCTATGTGTTATTTGTACTTAAGTCACAACAACAGTTTGGCTGGGAACCACACTAGTGGATCCCGAGAGGTGCCTAACACCTTTCCCTTGGGATAATTTCAAGCCCTTGCCCAATCTCTGGTTACTCAAATCAAACCTTTCTTAGTGTCCTGATGCACTTAAATCATTAGGTGGCGACTCTTCAATTCAAAACCCAATTCCCTAAAGGGAACGAGTTGTCTCCCAAATGTCATAAACCCGATTTCACGAGAAAAAGGGGGCGCGACAGTATTCATGATCTTAAACATTTGTAACCTCCATGGTAACATAATTAACTTACTTTATGTACTTTCAAAGATGATATCATTTCTGAGGTTACATCAATTGACTTAAGACGTACTTTTACGTACGAAAACATGGGGTGTAACAATTACGGCATTATATACACACCACTACCTGATCAGCTGGCATACATTGATGATTTCGCCCATTGAGGATGAGATGATATGATGGAATTCCTTCAGACCCTTGATGATGTTTAATACACATATCCCTATGCATGATATGACATTCATACGCATATACATGACACTATAAATGTTCCATAATTCACTGAGCTATTCAGACGTACATGTTGAGTTCTTTACTCCATGTTTCTTTTGTTTCTTTTATATACTACTTTTCATGCCTTACATACTCGGTACATTATTCGTACGGACGCCCCCATTTCCTGGAGGCCTGCGTTTCATGCCTGCAGGTCTTGAGACAGCTGGATAGACCTTCCAAGTAGACAGAGCCAAACATCAACTTGATTCGTAAGCTCTACTTCCCCGGAGTTACCAGATCTTGACCTTGGAGTCCAATTCATATATATAGGTTTGATAGGCAGGTCGGGGCCCTGTCCCGACCATGATACAATTCAGGTATCTCTAAAGCCTTGTAGACGAGTTCTATATACTTTCTATATTGGTAGATGTTCATGGTGGTCTCGTCCGTTGTCATGACCCCAAACCTAACCCGGTCGTGATGACACCTATCATGGAACTAGGCTAGCTGACACAAACCCAAAACCAATCAATATTTTCCATTCTTAGGATAAAATCGAATATATTTAACAGTAAACCTTTATAAAGTGATTAAAAACAAACAATAGTGTGGAAAGAAAGATGTCACTAGTTATGAGCATCTATTACAACTATTTGACAACATCAAGACTAATATGGCTGGGAAAATTCACAAGAATACACTAAAGGGGAATAAGGAGGGAGAAAAGCAGAGCTGCGATCGTCAGGCAGCTACCTTGCTAACTCCGATGAACATGCCACCGAGCTCAAAAATACATGAATCTGCACACAAGGTGCAGGGAGTAATGTAAGTATGCCAACTCAGAAAGTAATAAAAGTAAATAAATACTGAGTAGTAAGAAATCACGTAATCCATGTCATAGCACCACAGCGGGTACAAGATGTTTCTAAAACAGGATACAAATCAACTCATCTCATTAAAATCCAATTTCAGTAAAATCCTTTGAAAAATGTCTTTCTAACAGTTTCAGTAGAGGTTCAATGTAATATATAGCGAAAGTGATGAAAATTATAATTATCCCCTCGCGCACAACATAGTTCGTATACAATTCCTCGGGCAAACATGAATTCATAAATATCTTGTAACTTAAAAATCACACTGGAAGTACCAAAGCCAAATTGGTGATTAGATTCAGAACATTTCGTAAAACCTCCAATTTCAATGAAAGTTATTTAAAACATTTGTTTAACATTTTCAATAGAGGCTCAGTATAAAGATGAGTGAAATCAATAATTTGATCAACATATTCAATAGAGACTCACTTAAAGGAGGAGTGAAAATACTAATTATATAAACAAGCCCCTCAGACCAAGAATCACTCGTATATGTGTATATACAGCCCATCGGGAAAGCCTCTCAGTCACTCATGACTCAACTCCCATCAATCAGCGCTCACACTCAGCACTCACGCTCAATAGGTATCTTATAATAACCGATGCGGCGTGCAGCCCGATCCATATATATAGTTGACTACGCTCACTAGGGGTGTGCAGACTCCAGAGGGGTTCCTACAGCCCAAGTGCCATATCGTTGTGGCATGCAGCCCGATCCAATATATCACTGTGGCGTGCAGCCCGATCCATAAATATATAATCCTTACAAATAGGCCATCGGTCTCTCTCTCTCTCAGCCATTAACCTCGCGACCAGACCCTCAGCCTCTCTCTCAGTCATTAACCTCACAATTAGGCCCTCGGCCTCTCACAGTCATCAACCTCTCAAGCCACTTAGGTTATCAGTAAAATAGGGAGTTCGGCCCAAAAATATCATTTATAGCATTCAACTGGGTAAATAAGGCTAAGTTATGAGATCAGTAAAATACAACATGGCTGGTTACAAATATTAAGTCAAAACAGTGAGGAATAGTAGTAATAAGCCCCTAAGGGTCCAAACAGTTGGCACGAGGCCCAAATATAGCATTCAGCTCAAAACATAATAATACTTTCCAAAACACAATAGTATCAAATATTTTTCAATTAAATACGTGACTTCATAATCATACAGGATAGACCAAGTCACAATCCCCAACGGTGCACGCCCCCACACTCGTCATCTAGCATGTGTGTCACCTCGAAGTAGCACAACAATGTGAAATCCGGGGTTTCATACCCTTAGGTCAACATTTACAATCATTACTTACCTCGAACCAGATGAAAATCTACTCCGCAATGCCCTTGCCACTCGTCTCGGCCACAAATCGCCATGAATCAATCCAAAATCAATATTATAACATCAATACAAGCCAAAGGGACAAGGCCCACACGAAAATTATCAAATTAGACTCCAAATCCGGCCCCCCGGTCCCACTTCTCGAAATCTGACAAAATCACAAAACTATAAAACTCATTCGCTCACGAGTATATACATACAAAATTCATCAAAATCCAGTATCAAATGGTCCCTCAAATATTCAAATCAAACTCTCCAATTCTCTTCCATTTTTCTCCAATTTTACACCCCAATTTCCAATTTAAATGATGAAAATCAAGATACAATCATAAAATTTAACCAAAAACAAGTGAAGATCACTTACCTCAACCACTTCTCTGAAATTACCTTCAAAAGTCGCACAATTTCGTGGTCTCTAGCCCAAAATATGATAAATGGGTTCAAACCCTCGATTTTAATATTTAACACTGCCGCCCAGATTTAACCCTTCGCGAACGCGGTATCTCCCTCGCGTTCGTGAAGCACAATTGCTTCTGACCTATAAATCCTTCTATGCGATCGCGATGACTCACTCGCGAACACGAACCTTTACTAGCTCAGCCATTGCGAACGTGGCAGCCTCCTCGCGAACGCGATGAATACTCAGATCAACCTTCGTGTTCGAGTCTACACCTTTGCAAACGCGAAGAACAAAATTTACCATCTCATAAAACACTCTTCGCAAACACAAAGCCCTTCCGCGAACACGATGAACAAATCTTCTGCAATAGAAAACTAGCAAAATCTGCTAACACTCAAAACCAAGAATTGGTCCGTTAACCACCCGAAATTCACCCGAGGCCCTCAGGACCTTAACCAAACATGCCAACACATCCCATAACATCATTCAAACTTGTTCCATCATTCGTAACGCTCAAAACAATATCAAAACATCAAATCACCCTCAGATTCAAGCCTAAAGGATTCCAAAACTTTCGAATTCCGAATTCGATCAAAAAGTCTATCAAATCTTGTCCAAATGACCTGAAATTTTGCACACACGTCACAAATGACACAATAGACCTACTCTAATTTCCAAAATTCCATTCCTACCCTGATATCAAAATTTCCCATGCCAACCGGAAAATGCCAAATTTTCAATTTCGTCAATTCAATCCTAAATCTTCCACGGACCTCCAAAATACATTCTGATCATGCTCCTAAGTCCCAAATCACCTAACGAAGCTAAACAAATCATAAAATTCCAAATACGAGGTCGAATACTAAGAAGTAAAAACTTGGTCAAACCTTAAAAACTTAAAGCTTCAAATTGAGAATTGTTCTTCCAAATCTATTTCGATTATCATGAAAACTAAAACTAACGATTTACATAAGTCATAATACATCACACAGGGTTAGTCTTGCCCAAGAACTGGAGAGCAAAGTGCAAAAGCTGAAAATTACCGGTTGGGTCATTACATCCTCCCCCACTTAAACATACGTTTGTCCTCGAACGTGCCCAGAGTTGTTCCAAAAACCATCAAATCATTGTGTAACCTTACCATGCACATAACCGAGGATGATACCACATTACCCTCTCTTATATAGGTCTGATAACACAACATAGCTGAAATTTCACAATCCAACCTAGCCCATAAACCTTAGAACCAAATTTCCACTTCTGAAATCATCTATAAGATCAGAATCTCACATCTATGCTCTCAATAAGTCCGAACAAGTTGTAGCAACCCATAAATGCAGCCTTAGGTGCAATTACATGATATACCACATAACTCAAACACTCGTAGCGATAATTTTTAATCATAGCAGTTGCTCAAAACAACTGAATATCGATAATAAACATTTTATCAAATAAAGCTTCATTCCAACACTTCTGTATACTGCCAATGATGAATGAAACACGCAGAAAGTCATAACCATTCCTTAGATCAACCATTCGTGAAGACACTTCTCCTTTGGCAAGGACCATAGCAGATTTCTAAGCCGAACATCAATATTATCATTCCAACATTCTAAAATCAAATCTGTTAGTATCCATTATAGGTCCAACGACCTTATCTAATCCAATACGACTACTCTAGTGACATGACACATAAATACAATCTAAAACCACAACCCGTGCAATCCATGCACCAATAAGCAAAAGTCCGAATGTACTCAAATCATGGGAAGTGAATCAAATGAGAGAGTTGTACTGCAAGCTCACCAGTACCACCACAACACGATGCTAAGAACCCCTCACACACTGTAGAACCAGAACACATGAATCTAACCTGAAGGATCATACCTCAATATAACTTTGCTGCAATGCGCGATCTTATCCAAACACTGGTCCACATGAGACACCTCAAGTCACTATGCTCAAAATCAACAACCACGTGCAATTTGATGTCTAGTACCAACAGTGAATCACCATAACCGCGGCTAGAAAATGATGCAATGTCATACCTGTCATGATCAAAATCGATGCGCCGCAACGGGAACCTAGTAACTTACTCAACCGAGTACCAACGTAACGTATCTTTCTTATTACATCATCATATACACGTGACATATGGGCCTAATATGCCAACATGATCATTTATAAACTCAAAACATAGGCCGACAAGGCCGCACCATCTTTCACGTACACCACATATGTCTATAAGCCTCTAAGAGTATATAAATGTCAAAAAGGTCGGGACAGAGTCCCACCATGCTAAACAATACACGTCTAAATCATACTAACCAAACAAGCAACTCTGAAGCAAATGGAGCGCACCAACATCCTCCGCTGAGCTGATAGCCTACTTGGAGGGCTCTCGACCTGTCTATTGGGACCTGCGGGCATGAAATGCAGCGTCCCCAGGCAAAAGGGACGTTAGTACGAAAAATGTACAGAGTATGTAAGGCACATAAATAAGTACATAACAGATATGGAAGAAATATAGAGTAATTAACTCAACCTGCAAGTCTAGATAACTCTGTAAATTATGAAATACGTTTAGCTTCATACATATACATATGAATTTCATCTCGTGCATAGGTACATGTTTCATAACATCATCAGCCTCTGAGAGCATCCCATCATATCATATCACCCACTGTGGGCAAAATCATCAACGTATACCAGCTGATCAGGTGGTGGTACGTATATAATGCCATAACATTTCCCATATCCCATATACATATATATACATACATATATACGCATATATAACGCCATCTGGTCACGGGTCAATGTACATGAATGTAATGCATGAAACGTACGTTAATAAAATCTTTTGGAATGTCATATAGCCATTTTACCTTTGAGTAATATCATAAAGTAAACTCTTTTCAACTTTCGTATTTTTCTGAGACCCATGAATAGATAATAAAATATTATGACATTTGAAAATTCAAGAACATAGATATCACTAATACTTCTATGAATAGAGTCATTTATGGAATTTGTGCATTTGCACGTTTCGTTCGTATCGTATGGATCATGCCAAAAGAAAGAAGGGAGAGCCTTAACATACTTGGAGTTGGGGAAAATCGTATGGATCATCATTTTTCTCATTTTTATCGCATTCTTCCTTTATCATTCCATAGTTACTAGATCCACTTTATTTTGACTTAACACCACATCATTCCATATTCCCCCCTTTAGGGAGTACTAAAAGTTTGAGCTACGACGACCTGCCTATAGATGTTTTTCCTCTTCATCTTTAGCATCCTTTCACATCATCGATGACCCTTACTCGCCTTGTAGTAATCCTTCTGTACCAAGAATAACAAAATTCCTTACTCGCGAGGGCGGCAATTACTATAACTGGCACATACAGTCTCTTAAGCTCAACTTTGCTCACATTGCTTGCTTTTAGGGAAGCATCTTACTAAATGACCATTCTATGAATTTCTCATGAATCTTCTTCTATTGTCCATTCTGTTATCGCATGAATGAAATTAGAAACTCTCATGATGTCGACCACTATCAAAACACACAGCCCCTAATTCATGTTTAGTTTACTTGTTCACCAACCCATACTGATTGCTATTTTTCTAAGGTCTAACATTTTTCCTTCTGGTAGTTGTGTTAGAGTCACGAACTTATTTCTCAAACTGAGGATATGAATTTATGGTTTATATTCTTTTGTTGTCTCAAGTCCTTTCATCTCTCGTATTTCCCTTCACTTGACTATATGCTTTATAATACTATCATTGTTTTGATCTACCGTTGTCATCCATATATCACGTCTTACTAATAATGCTCCACTAATTCTCTTCTTATTTCTTGCTAACATCTCTGTCAATCACTTTATTCCAAAAAACTTCGACAAGACATTCTTTCGCATTTTAGCACCCCTTGCTCCATCCACGGGCTCTTTGAGTTGCCTAACATTCTTTCTCTACTAGGGACGGGAGCCACACTAAGGTAATATTTATCCATTCTTAGCTTCCAGTGCCTATGTTTTTAGTACTCATATCCAGAGGTACTATTTTAGAGTGCACCATCCGGGTGTCTCACAAGGAGAATTATTACCTCGTTTGTAATTTCCTTCGAAAATGTCCACTAATTGCTAACAATCCATCCAACATTTTAGGTTACTCTAACCCCAGACGGATCCTGATATCCGTCCTTTTCTTATACTACTTCTGTTAGCTCCTATATGCATAACTAAGATCGGTATGACCAATTGTACATACCTCAATTATTGTTGATGGTAACTCAAAAAGGCTTATATCCCTCTGCCTGAATTGTAAATACTGATAATTCTTCATCAACTCGATGCCTCGTACCCTACTTCATCTTGCTTCATTTACTTGTTGAAACTCGTATATTTCTTCTGAATCTCTCATTGCCTTTCAGCATAGGGGTGGATAGATATCCTTGCCTTGACGTTCCTTATCAAGAGGTTTACACGTCTTAGTGCACACATGATCTACTGAAGACCTTATATTTACTTATCATAACTATTATGACAAATCGAGTCCCTCTAGATCAACTCTTCCATTGCCACATTCAATATCTTACCAACTGTCTTTCTAGATGTAGGTATCATCTTATTACGAATAAAATAGAAGTTAGAAATTTGAATTCTTAAAACTGAGCTCTACCACACGATCTAGAGAAAGAAGAAAGAGTAACAGTCCTAAATGCCCTGTAGCCTCCTGCTTATAAGTGTGGTGCACGACACACCCATAAACAAGACTCTACTAGACACGGCTTGTAGACTCCCTAGGACATTACTGCTCTGATCGATGGGCTGCGATGGGAACCCAATACCTTACTCAATCGAGTACCAACGTAATGTATCTTTCTTATTACATCACCATATACACGTGACATACGGGCCTAATAGCCAAATATGATCATTTATAAACTCAAAACATAGGCCGACAAGGCCGCACCATCTTTCACGTACACAACATATGTCTACAAGCCTCTAGGAGTACATAAATGTCAAAAAGGTCATGACAGAGTACCGACATGCTAAACAATAGACGTCTAAATCATACTAACCAAACAAGCAATTTTGAAGCAAATTGAGCGCATCAACATCTTCCGCTGAGCTGATAGCCTACTTGGAGGGCTCTCGACCTGTCTATTGGGACCTGCGGGCATGAAACACAGCGTCCCCAGGCAAAAGGGAGGTCAGTACGAAAAATATACTGAGTATGTAAGTCACCTAAATAAATACATAATAGACATGGAAATATAGAGTAATTGACTCAACCTGCAAGTCTAGATAACTCTGTAAATCATGAAATATTTTTAGCGTCATGCATATATGTATGAATGTCATGTCGTGCATAGGTACATGTTTCATAACATCATTAGCCTCTGAGGGCATCCCATTATATCATATCGGCCACTGTGGGCAAATAATCAACGTATACCAGCTGATCAGGTGGTGGTGTGTATATAATGACATAACCTTTCTCATATCCTATATACATACATATATATGCGTATATAATGTCATCTGAGCACGGGTCATTGTACATGAATGCAATGCATGAAACGTACGTTAATAAAATATTTTGTAATGTCATAAGGCCATTTTGCCTTATAGTAATATCATAAAGTAAGTTCTTTTCAACTTTCGTATTTTTCTGAGACCCATGAACAGATGATAAAATATTATGACACATGGAAATTCAAGAACATAGATATCTTTAATACTTCTATGAATAGAGTCATTTATGGAATTTGTGCATTTGCACGTTACGTTCGTATCGTATGGATCATGCCAAAATAAAGAAGGGATAGTCTTAACATACCTGGAGTAGGGGAAATCCGTAAAATATTCTGAAAAAGTTTGCATTGCACTCGTCTAGATTCACAAAATCTCACGTTGCTACTGTGTTAAGAAATCTTGTTGGAATCTGAAGATGGTGCTGCACTACTTATACGAAATAACCACCAAACAAAGATATTTTAGTCCAAAACTTTCTCACTGTGTTTTCCTTCCATCTGACCTCTAAGTTTCCATTTGAGATCCTATAGTTTATCTCTGATTTCAGTATCATGTGCTTTCAAATTCTTGTTGATGAGAGAAGTTAACTCTTTTGTGCTTGATTTTGTAGGAAATGTTATCTACGTAAGGAAATTCAATAGGAAACCATTAAAAGTAGAGCAAGACCTCTAAGTTTTCCATTTTGAGACCAATATGGTGTAGCTTGTCAAATAACTTTGTAGTATCTTTCTCAATTAGTAGACTGTCACCCCTTTAATGCTTTTAGCCCAACTTCCAAACTAAAGATGACACCCAATGTTTAAATGGCCACCTTTTATGCTAAATGATGAGTCATTTAATATCTAAAGACTTTAATTAATCCACTACAATTATTAATTAACTAGGTAATGTCCTATTACCCAATAATTAACCAATTACCTTCATAATCAAGAATTATTTCCAATTACTTAAAATACTACTCATTTTTCGCACATGTTATACATCTTACTATCATGAACATATGGTACCTTGTATGGTACTAGTCTATAAATATCAGGTATTAACGCTCGGCCCGTATTTATCCCAACATGCCAAACTTGGACAAAAATTAATTTTCTTTGACTTGCTTCCCCTCTCACCTTCACGAATTTATTCTTCACTTGTTTGAAATAGCATAATCCTTATAATCTCCAAATAATCATTTCCTTGGACTAATATTAATTTCCTTACGATAAATTCAACGTACAATACTATAGGGTGCAACATCGTCGTAATTTAATATTGCGAAGCGTAGAATCATCGTAATGTAGTTCTGCGGGATGTAATATCAATGTAATATTGTGGGGTGTAACATCATTCCTGTCTTTGGAACATTCGTCCTCGAATGTTGACTAATTCTGGTATCATTGTCATAACTTATAGCTCTTGTGAATACCATAATACTCTCCTTGCCATTTAGGCAATTGTTCTGTGAATAAATCCAAAGGCCAGGGTATTCCCCTCTTTTGACTTCTTTCTCACACCAGGACTTATGGTCAGAATCCTTCCAATCTCATAGCGGTGTCTACCTCTTATCATGCAGCCTGTACGACTCTGACCTTGTAAGTGCGCTTATGCATCTCTTCTTTCCTTTTTCCTCTGATTCTAGCCATTATTGAAGTTCTTCGCTTGGTATTTTGTCAAACTTACGATATTGCTATATCTTATTTCATACACCCGGTTATCCATCCGTATGACTTTACTGCATCTAAGTAGGTCATACTACACCATAACTTTTACCTTTATTTCTCGTTACTGAGGTCTGTTACCAAATTCTAGGTTATTTTCATTGCTTATCCAATACGTGTGAATATATGTCCTCTAATGCTTCCACATTACTGTTCATCTTTAGAATGACGGCCTAATCTCATCTTATACTATATAATTTTTATCCACCCATTGTTGATTCACCTCAATTTTGATCCATAATCTACCCTTGATAACTTAACCTTTTATCTAACAGTGCCGCTAGGGTTCACGTTTTATCGGGCAACATCTGAAATGATTAGATTGATCCTCCAAGGGCGATACCATGCTTTCATAGTCGTAATTTACACCATCCCAATGTGATTCACCTTTTGTGGGTATTTTAATCTTGTCGAATTCATGAGATCCCTTTTTCTTTGTCATACCATTACTTGATAGAAGGCCCAAACGTCATCCTTTGTCTATAACAATTACACCCTCATTCTACTAACATGGCAGCATTCCACCTCTTCTAAATATTATTAGTCTTAGACTCCTTTGAGTTTATTCGGGGTATAGTGAGCTTTGTATAACTTAGAGAAACCTTATGCTCTTCTTGTTTTCATAGGCTTAATCTTGAGGACTTTTCCATTTTTGTTACTGTCTCACTCGCATGTCCTTATCCATACTCTTGTCTCCTGGAACCTTGTTGCTTCACCATACAATAGCCTTTGACCTACACATCTCTATTTATATTACTTGCAACATTTCAACTTTCTTGCACCATAGATTTTCTTATGCCATTTTGGAACATCAAACGAGACATCACATCGACACTAAAACTTCTTTACTCTCTTAGTTAGGCTTTTTGATACCTAGACCATAGGCTGGAAGATATGCTATTGACGATGCCGCTATTATTCCTAGATACTGAATCCCCGCGTTCCTAGCCCTTTTATCTGAAGTATGGACTATTCACAATCTTCTGCCTTTTATTATCTCATACATTGTTCACCTTTACCTTCCTTACTTTTAAAACTCACATCGTATCTTCTATCTCTTTCATGACCTCCCTTCTACCTAGGTTTAATTCATGTTCACAACTTGAAGCTCTATTATAATACTTGCACCTCTGGTGCATACATAATCCGGTGGGAGCTTCATAATAACTTCTTATAAGGCTAGTACTTCTTCTAATTGGTTTCCTTGTAGAGCCGTTGTAGAATATGGATACTATACTATCTCTCTTGTACCTCTGATATTAAGAGTGATTTTGCAATGTTCTCAATCATGATGTTTATAATTTTTCTGGGTCCAATAATCAGACTCCTGAGTTTCTTAGTTGATGTAACTCTTTAGTTTCCTTCTGATCAGCCTTGATGTAGGCTTAAACTATCTCCTGATCTACGGTTCATGGTATTAGTTGTTATGTTTATCCTTTCATGGGCGCTATGGAATATCCATGATATAATACATTAACAATTCAATCTATGACTTGGGCTCAATTCTTTCTTTAACTTATCAGAGTCTTCTACTATTGTATCATTGTCAACATATATGTTGCATGGTTAATACTCCAAAATCTTAAGTGTGCTCATAACATAGTTAACTCTGGATCATTGATCAAATGATTCTTTCGTTCCTTCTCAATTTTCTTTAAACGTAGACCATTACTTTCCTGGTCTTTCTTCCCCCTTGTTGCATGCATACTTAGCTTAGCTTAGCTCTCACACCTACCGCAATTTTTGTACAACTCATATGATCTTCGAATATTTATTTTGATTTTTTTACTTCCCGTTCACTAGCCATGGTAGGTTCCTCTTTCTTATGGAGGACGTACAATGTTGTTGTGAAACTGTTGTTACAAGACTATTTCCTCTTTAGGTCATTGTGCTTAGGTTGAAGCCTTCTTCCTCGTTTTCTCAACTAGTCTTTCACTGTAGTACTTAAGGAGGACCCTTTGACTCTTATAAAGCTGCGAGCTTATTACATCATATACCCAATAAAATTGTTAATGTCCTTCCTCACCTACAATTATCCATACTTACTTAGCTCCTCACCCTTATTCTTGTAACGTTGCTTCTGAACTAATATTTGACAGTCTTCCTAGTGACACTCTCTTTTATTCCCGTAACATTCATATGGTACCTTTAACTACCCCGACTCCTATTTGAGTATATCTCAAGTAATATAATGATATTACAGCAAGGCTGAATTCTCCATGTTGGATTTACTACATTTATTTTGCATGATCTGTTGATTTGTCTTTAACTTCTTGTCTAGTCATGACTAGGCTTTTCGTGAATCAACTACTAACTACTCGTTGGTCCATCCTCATATCTATATTCCGCGTAATCTTTCTTGCGTTATTTTATTTGTCATAACTTACCTCACGTACTAGCTCCTTATTTATCAATAATATCCCGGGTAGGAATCCTTACTTCTTTTTCCTGACGCCGTGCTTATATAATGTTCTGGAATCATAGCATATTTGTAACATTTGAATAAATGCAATCTCATCGTTTTCTCATTTTTATCGCATTCTTCCTTTATCATTCCATAGTTACTAGATCCACTTAATTTTGACTTAACACCACATCATTCCATATTCCCCCCTTTAGAGGAGTACTAAGAGTTTGAGCTACGACGACCTGTCTATAGATGTTTTTCCTCTTCATATTTGGCATCCTTTCACATCATCGATAACCCTTACTCGCCTTGTAGTAATCCTTCTGTACCAAGGATAATAAAATTCCTTACTCGCAAGGGTGGCAATTACTATAACTGGCACATACAGTCTCTTAAGCTCTACTTTGCTCACATTGCTTGCTTTTAGGGAAGCATCTTACTAAATTACCATTCTTTGAATTTCTCATGAATCTTCTTCTGTTGTCCATTTTGTTATTTCCGGAACGAAATTTGAAATTCTTATGATGTCGACCACTATCAAATCACTAAGCCCCTAATTCATGTTTGGCTTATCTTGTTCACCAGCCCATACTGATTGCTATTTTTCTAAGGTCTAACCTTTTTCCTTATGGTTGTCGTGTCAGAGTCATGAACTTATTTCTCAAAGTGAGGATATGACTTTATGGCCTATATTCTTTTATTGTCTCAAGGCCTGTCACCTCTCGTATTTCCCTTCACTTGACTATATGTTTTGTAATACTGTCATTTTTTTGATCTACCGTTGTCCTCCATATATCACGTCTTACTCATAATGCTCCATTAATTCTCTTCTTATTTCTTGCTAACATCTCTGTCAATCACATTATTCCAAAAAACATCGACAAGACATTCTTTCGCATTTTGGCTCCCCTTGCTCCATCCACGGGCTCTTCGGGTTGCCTAACATTCTCTCCCTACTAGGGACGGGAGTCATACTAAGGTAATATTTATCCATTCTTGGCTTCCAATGCCTATGTTTGTAGTACTCATATCCAGAGGTACTATTTTAGAGTGCACCATCCGGGTGTCTCACAAGGAGAATTATTACCTCATTTGTAATATCCTTCGAAATTGCCCGCTAATTGCAAACAATCTATCCAACATTTTAGGTTACTCTAACCCAACCGGATCCTGATATCCATCCTTTTCTTATACTACTTCTGTTAGCTCCTATATGGCATAACTAAGATCGGTGTGGCCAACTGTACATACCTCTGTTATTGTTGAAGGTAACTCAAAAAGGCTTATATTCCTCTGCCTGAATTGTAAATACTGATAATTCTTCATTAACTCGGTGCCTCGTACCCTTCTTCATGTTGCTTCTTTTACTTGTTGAAACTCGTATCTTTCTTATGAATCTCTCATTGCCTTTCACCATAGGGGTGGATAGATATCCCTGCCTTGAGGTTCGTTATCAAAAGGATTACACATCTTAGTGCACACATGATCTACTGAAGACCTTATATTTACTTATCATAAGTATTATGACAAATCGAGTCCCTCTAACTCAACTCTTCCATTGCCTTATTCAATATCTTACCAACTGTCTTTCTGGATGTAGGTATCGTCTTATTACGAATAAAATAGAAGTTAGGAATTTGAATTCTTAAAACTGAGCTCTACCACACGATCTAGAGTAAGAAGAAAGAGTAACAGTCCTAAATGCCTTGTAGTCTCCTGCTTATAAGTGTGGTGCACGTGACACCCATAAACAAGACTCTACTAGACACGGCTTGTAGACTCCCTAGGACATAACTGCTCTGATACCACTTTTGTCACGACCCAAACTGATGGGATGCGACGGGAACCCAATACATTACTCAATCGAGTACCAACGTAATGTATCTTTCTTATTACATCACCATATACACGTGACATACGAGCCTAATAGCCCAACATGATCATTTATAAACTCAAAACATAGGCCGACAAGTCCACACCATCTATCACGTACACAACATATGTCCACAAGCCTCTATGAGTACATAAATGTCAAAAAGGTCGTGACAGAATCCCGCCATGCTAAACAATAGACGTCTAAATCATACTAACCAAACAAGCAACTCCGAAGCAAATTGAGCGCACCAACATTTTCCACTGAGCTGATAGCCTACTTGGAGGGCTCCCGACTTGTCTATTGGGACCTGTGGACATGAAATGCAGTGTCCCCAGGAAAAAGGGACGTCAGTACAAAAAATGTACCGCGTATGTAAGGCATATAAATAAGTACATAACAGACATGGAAGAAATATATAGTAATTGACTCAACCTGCAAGTCTAGATAACTCTGTAAATCATGAAATACTTTTAGCATCATGCATATGCGTATGAATGTCATGTCGTGCATAGGTACATGTTTCATAACATCATCAGCCTCTGAGGGTATCCCATCATATCATATCGGCCACTGTGGGCAAAATCATCAACGTATAACAGCTGATCAGGTGGTGGTGTGTATATAACACCATAACCTTTCCCATATCCCACATACATATATATAGATACATATATACTCAATTATAACGTCATCTGGTCACGGGTCAATGTACATGAATGCAATGCATGAAAAGTATGTTAATAAAATCTTTTGGAATGTCATAAGGCCATTTTGCCTTTGAGTAATATCATAAAGTAAGTTCTTTTCAACTTTCGTATTTTTTTGAGACCCATGAACAGATGATGAAATATTATGACACATGGAAATTCAAGAACATAGATATCACTAATACTTCTATGAATAGAGTCATTTATGGAATTTGTGCATTTTCACGTTTCGTTCATATCGTATGGATCATGCCAAAAAAAAGAAGGGATAGCCTTAACATACCTGGAGTAGGGAAAAATCCGTATAATATTCTGAAAAAGTTTGCACTGCACTCGTCTAGAATCACAAAATCTCACGTTGCTACTGTGTTAAGAAATCTCGTTGGAATCTGAAGATGGTGCTGCACTACTTATGCGAAACAACCACCAAACAAAGATATTTTAGTCCAAAACTTTCTCACCGTGTTTTCCTTCCATCTGACCTCTAAGTTTCCATTTGAGATCCTATAGTTTATCTCTGATTTCAGTATCATGTGCTTTCAAATTCTTGTTGATGAGAGCAGCCAACTCTTTTGCGCTTGATTTTGTAGGAAATGTTATCTACGTAAGGAAATTCAATAGGAAACCATTAAAAGGAGAGCAAGACCTCTAAGGTTTCCATTTTGAGACCAATATGGTGTAGCTTGTCAAATAACTTTGTAGTATTTTTCTCAATTAGTAGACCGTCACCCCTTTAATGCTTTTAGCCCAACTTCCAAAATAAAGATGACACCCAATGTTTAAATGGCCACTTTTATGCCAAATGATGAGTCATTTAATATGTTTTAAGTGCTGCCACATTTTTTACTCTAGTCTTTATCCAAAAACTTTAATTAATCCACCACAATTATTAATTAACTAGGTAATGTCCTATTACCCAATAAATAACTAATTACCTTTATAATTAAGAATTATTTTCAATTACTTAAAATACTACTCATTTTTCGCACATGTTATACATCTTACTATCATGGTCATATGGTACCTTGTATGGTTCTAGTCCATAAATATTGGGTATTAACACTCCGTATTTTATCCCAACATGCCAAACTTGGATGAAAATTAATTTTCTTTGACTTGCTTCCCCTCTCACCTTCACGAATTTATTCTTCACTTGTTTGAAACAGCATAATCCTTATAATCTCCAAATAATCTTTTCCTTGGACTGATATCAATTTCCTTACGACAAATTCAACGTACAATACTACAGGGTGCAACATCGTTGTAATTTAATACTATAAAGCATAGCATCATCGTAATGTAGTACTGCGTGATGTAATATCGACGTAATATTGCAGGGCGTAACAATACCAGTCCGAGAGAACATATCCAATTTGCAATCAATCACGCAACACCCTAATACTAATACCCATCTCACTCAAATTCTCCTATCAAGCCCAAATGGAACCGCATCATACGTGCATATAACCAACAAATCACAACTCCTCGTAACATATAAGAGTGACTCATAGATCACCCGTGAACATGAATAAGCTCAATAACAATCGAATGGCACATCTCTCAACAATAGCAGTTCGGAGTCAACAAATTCGACTCGGTGCAGAACACACATCCATGTTGGGCCTACTAATGAACCCCAAGTCAACTCTGGTCACCCACAACAGATACATAACCCTCCGAAAGTCCACACTAACTGAATCACAACACATACGACCCTCTGACTAACCTTAGCTACATTTCCACAGTCCACAACCACGAAACCATCTACTCACGAAAACTCTCAGTCTCAAAATCCATTAGAGCATACGAATCACCATTTCTGGTCTCAACTCCACCACCTGAATATCTACACTTCTCTAATTACACGGTCATCCTACGAGAAATACTCCGGAAATTTTTCTGTGCCACAAGGCAAAATCTGAACTCCAGCAATCGACCAAACAAGAGAGTGCCGCAATACCAATAAAGTATCCATAACTACACCACATCTCCCTTTCTGAAATGTATAACCTCATCAAGCCACACCAATCACTGATTTCATTTATCTAGCCATCTGAAACTGGTCACGCTGCCTAAGAATTTATAACCTTCCTTCCAAAACTGAACTGTAACCTTACTCATGCAATCTCAACCTACACAACATCCGTGTATACCATGTCATCATATGCCAAATATGAGGACTTAATATTCTATTCTGAGCCATGCGCTACTATGTACTAAACTAGCCATAAACTTTCTATTTGATCCCACCTAGAAGAAAATCACTATACCTCACATGCTCCTCACGCCAGTGGAAAATATACATATCTAATTGTGGTAGAAATCATCAAGAACTCTCCAAATCCCATTTGCATAAAAACCAAACCATCAGGAATGAATCCTTTTATCTCAACCAAGCTACGCAAGCCATCAAAAGCCTAAGAACATTGCCCCAAAGTACCTGTAGAAACTCGTTACCTCATGAGCACCCAAAGAACTAATCATATCCCTTACATGCCGATCCTACCTACTACCGAGTTGTCCTATCATTCCAAGTTTCTTCTGACTTACCTTCGAATTGATACTTCTCCTTTCCATGATACCAAAGTCCTCAACCTAGACTTACCACACAAGAGCCAAGCATAAAGACACACCGCCCTAAGGCTCAAAAACAATTGTATTCTTCAGAAGCACCCCCAAAAGTACAACAGCCAAGATGCCCACTCTGGAGAGACCTTCTGCGAATCTAAAGCCATTACCTTTGCCTTCCTGATACTGGTATGTAGAATCCATAATGATGCAGAAATGCCACAAGTCTTGTCATCCTCCAATGTAAACCTCAGTTTCTAGCCAAATACACACCTGAAATCCCAATAATTACATGTAAGATCTTGAACCATTAGAATCGTTCTCAACAGTCACCCCCTCTGCTCAAACCTCAATTAGACTGATCAAACAGACCGGACGACCTGTGCTCCATTAGCACTCCAACACCGCAGAAAGTAACCCCACCTTAATGCAACCAAATAAATTCATGTTCTGCGTACATTACATCCTTTACCAATAACAACTCAAGTCATTCCAAAATTCTTATACACCCATAAAGTATAACACAACCTCTATCCAAAATTCCCTTTATTCGGGTCATCCTAGATCTCAACCTCTGTAAGCCATAATTGATTCACTAGTATGCCTCAAACTGGAACCAACATAGTACCTAACCGTACGATCAAATGATCAATAGCAGACTCCCCCACTTGGCTCGAAGCCATAGATCCAAACACACAATAACCCACAAAGCATATACTATATTATTGCCATAATACCGTAGCGAGGTTAAACTCAATCCTTCATAAGCTCGTGCAACACAGACCATCTAGTACTTCAAATCATTTGCGACCCTCGCATTCACCCTCATAATAGTCAAGAAAACTCTCCTACGTGATCCAAACTCAAACTGCAGCACGTATATTTCACTGGTAAAAGAGGTCTTCCAACAAACAACATAAGGATCACACAAACTTCAGAACAATCCGCAGGAGATAACCCACCTGCTTCGCCTCAAACTAACACATCTTTATACCCTTCCACCGTCATAAACATCACACAGTCACTTAATCTTCCTGAGTCTGAACTCATATCACAACTTGAAATCTACTTCACTTCCTAACTAGGCAACATGAAAATATCCTTCAACACACCCATAACTCGGGGCTAAACATCAAACCAAAATGGAAATCAAGCACCAAATCATTCTTCCTACCCTCAAGTAGACTCTTCTTATCACATATAAATCATATGCACACATCACACAGTCACATCATATGCATCACGTAGCTATCCAGTTATCACTTCCCTTAATAGGGACACTATCGAACATATAAATCCCCATGCACGTGCTCACACAATCAGCACCTCGGTGCTCAAGCTACAGTCAAAAACCCAGCCTTAAGTCCTCCAGAATGGCCAAACATCAACACACAGATATCACATCTCGCCCTTCGATTCAGGGAATCACAAACCGTCGATGTATAGCTAATACCAAGCGCTCATCCGTGCATATGAACACGTGGAAGGAATTTCAATAGTTGCATCTTAAGCTGAATAAATGTCGCACGATATGAATTCAATAATGTGAAGTTTTCCAAAAGGTTCTATAGCCTTCTCAGGATAAGTACAGACGTCTCTGTACCGATCCGCGAGACTCTACTAAACCTGCTCATGACTAGTGAGACCTACGTAACCTAGGCTCTGATACCAACATGTCACGACCCCAAAACCAATCCGGTCGTGATGGCGCCTATCATGGAACTTGGCCAGCCGACATAAACCCCAAACCAATCAATATTTTCCATTCTTAGGATAAAATCAAATATATTTAACAATAAATATTTATATAGTTTTTAAAAACAAACAATAGTGCGGAATGAAAGTCAGACATCGGGGTTTCACTAGTCATGAGCATCTATTACAACTATCTGACAACATCAAGACCAATATAGCCGGGAAAATTCACAAGAATACACTAAGAGGAGATAAGGAGGGAGAAAAGCAAGGCTGTGATCGCCAGGTAGCTACCTTGCTAACTCCGATAAACCTGCCAACGAGCTTAGAAATACATGAATCTGCACATAAGGTGCAGGGAGTAATGTGAGTATGCCAACTTAGTAAGTAATAAAAGTAAATATAGACTGAGCAGTAAGAAATCACATAATCCACGTCATAGCACCACAGCAGGTACAATATGTTTCAAAATAGGATACAAATCAAATCATCTCGTTAAGCTCTAATTTCGGTAAAATCCTTTGAAAAATGTCTTTCTAATACTTTCAGTAGAGGTTCAATGTAATTTATAGAGAAAGTGATGAAAATTATAATCGGCCCCTCGGGCACAACATTGTTCGTATACAGTTCCTTGGGCAAATAGGAATTCATAAACATCTCGTAACATAAAAATCTCACAGGAAGTAACAAAGCCAAATCAGTGATTAGATTCCGAACATTTCATAAAAACTCCAACTTCAATGAAAGTTGTTTAAAATATTTGTTTAATATTTTCAATAGAGGCTCAGTATAAAGATGAGTGAAATCAGTAATTTGATAAACATATTCAATAGAGACACTTAAAGGAGGAGTGAAAATAGTAATTACATAAACAAGCCCCTCAGGCCAAGCATCACTCGTATATGTGTATATATAGCTCATAGGGAAAGCCTCTCAGTCACTCATGACTCAACTGCCATCAATCAGCACTCACGCTCAATAGGTATCTAATAATAACCGATGCGGAGTGCAGCCCGATCCATATATCGTTGTGGCGTGCATCCCGATCCATATATATAGTGGACTATGCTCACTAGGGGTGCGCATACTCCGGAGGGGCTCCTACAGCCCAAGCGCCATATCGCTATGGCGTGCAGCCCGATCCAACATATCGCTGCAACGTGCAGCCCGATGCATCTATTGTTACAGCGTGCAACCCGATCCATATATATATATATATATATATATATTGCTGCGGTGTGCAACCCGATCCATAAATATATAATCCTCACAACCAGGCCTTCGGTCTCTCTCTCAGTCATTAACCTCACGAACAGATCCTCGGCCTCTCTCTCAGTCATTAACCTCATAATCAGGCCCTCGGCCTCTCATAGTCATCAACCTCACAAGCCACTCGGGCTATCAGTAAAACAGGGCGTTCGGCCCAAAAATATCATTTATAGCATTCAATTGAGTAAATAAGTCTAAGTTATGAAATCAGTAAAACACAGCATGAGTGAGTACAAATATTTAGTTAAAACAGTGGGGAATAGTAGTATAAAGCCCCTAAGGGTCGAAACAGTTGGCACGAGACCCAAATATGGCATTCAGCTCAAAACATAATAATACTTTCCAAAACACAATAGTATCAAATAGCTTTCAATCAAATACACAACTCAATAGTCATACGGGACGGACCAAATCACAATCCCCAATGGTGCACGCCCCCACGCTCATCATCCAGTGTGTCACCTTAAAGTAGCACAACAATGTGAAATTCGGGGTTTCATACCCTCAGGTTAATATTTACTATCACTACTTACCTCGAACCGGACAAAAATCAATTCAACAATGCCCTCACCGCTCGACTCGGCCACAAATCACCCCGAATCTATCCAAAATCAATATTATAGCATCAATACAAGCCAAATTGGCAAAGCCCACACGAAAATTATCAAATTAAACTCAAAATTCTGAAATTGGCCAAACCCGGCCCCCAGGACCACATCTCGGAATCCGACAAAATCACAAAACTAGAAAACTCATTCGCTCACGAGTCTATACATACCAAATTCATCAAAATCCGACATCAAATGGTCCCTCAAATCTTCAAATCAAACTCTCCAATTCTCTTCCATTTTTTCCCAATTTTACATCCCAATTTCCAATTTAGATGATGAAAATAAAGACACAATCATGGAATTTAACCAAAAAAAAGTGAAGATCACTTACCTCAACCACTTCTCTGAAATTCCCTTCAAAAATTGCCCAATTATGTGGTTTCTAGCCCAAAATATGATAAATGGGTTCAAACCCTCGATTTTAATATTTAACACTGCTGCCCAAATTTAACCCTTCGCGAAGGCAGTAGCTCTTTGGCGTTCGTGAAGCACAATTGCCTCTGTCCCGGAAATCCTTCTACTCGATCGCTATGACTCACTCGCGAACGCGAACCTTTACTAGCTCAGCCATCGCGAACGCGGCAGCCTCCTCCCGAACGTGATGAATACTCAGATCAACCTTTGCGTTTGCATCCACACCTTCGCGAACATGAAGAACAAAATTTACCATCTCATAAAAACCTCTTCACGAACGCGATGCCCTTCCTCGAACGCGATGAACAAACCTTCTGCAGCAGAAAACCAGCAAAATTTTCTAACACTCAAAACCAAGAATTTATCCGTTAACCACCCGAAACTCAGCCGAGGCCCTCGGGATTTCAACCAAATATGCCAATACATCCCATAACATCATTAAAACTTGTTCCAACCTTCGGAACGCTCAAAACAACATCAAAATATCAAATCACCCTCTAATTCAAGCCTAAAGGATTCCAAAACATCCGAATTCCGAATTTGATCAAAAAGTTTATCAAATCTCGTCCGAATGACCTGAAATTTTGCACACATATCACAAATGACACAATGGACCTACTCCAATTTCCGGAATTCCACTCCAACCCCGATATAAAAATTTCCCATGCCGACCGGAAATGCCAAATTTCTAATTTCGCCAATTCAAGCCTAAATCTTCCACGGACTTCCAAAATACATTCCGATCATGCTCATAAGTCCCAAATCACCTAACAGAGCTAACCAAATCATAAAATTCCAAATTCTAGATCGAATACTAAGAAGTCAAAACTTGGTCAAAGCTTTCAAACTGAGAATTGTTCTTCCGAATCTATTCTGATTATCCTGAAAACCAAAACCAATGATTTACATAAGTCATAATAATCACACGGGGCTAGTCATGCCCGAGAACTCGCCAATGAAGTGCAAAAGCTCAAAACGACCGATTGGGTCGTTACATCCGCCTACACAATTATATACATGAGCTTTTGGATATTTTTACCCCTCAGATGAGAGAAACTTTACTTTTAGATGAATCAAAATATGGCCCCATCGGACTTGATTGGTATTGTCATCTTGCAGGTGGGCCTCGTCGGCCTAAGTTGAGGGCTACCCCTCTAGAGTTTACTATTATAGAGTGGTACGCTAGGGCTGAATATGGCAATGGGTTCCGGCCATGCCTCCCTAGGTTTGGGTCATGACACTCGCAAATGCAGCAACTGTCAAGTCAAGGAGAAATTGGAATTACGATGTAGACCTCGCAAATGCGAAGTTTACCCTCCTCGAAAATGCGCCGATATGGTCGCAATTGCGACCTACCAAACTTAGGCCTAACCTTCGGAAATGCGAACCAGCTATAGTCCCCCTTATCATTTTTTCAATTGTAATGCCAGTGCTCGTAATTGTAACAACTACTGCACCAGCACACCAGCAACCTATTGAGTCAAAACCTTTCCAAAATACGTCCGAAGCTCACCTGATCCCTCGGGAGTCCAAATCGAACATCCTCACAAGTCTAAAAATATTATACGAACTCGATCGCATGATCAAAATGCAAAATAATATCTATAACTATAAATCGGACATCAAAACGCATGAATTCCAAATGAAAACTCAAGAACCTCTAGAATTGCAATCAAGCATCCGAATCATATCAAACCAACTCCAAATGGCACAAAATTTTACAAACAAGTTATAAATAGAAAAAAAAAGACCTATTTCAAATACCAAAATTAAATTCCATACCTAATATCCAATATATGAACCTACGGTGAAACTTGGAGAAACCTCTAAACCTCAAATTGTCAACTTTCGACAAAACAATACAAATCAACCTATGGACCTCCGATTTCGATTCGGGAATTACGCCCAAGTCCAAATCATAATATAAACTTATTGGAGAAATCAAAACACCGTTCTGGTATCATTTTAATAAAAGTCAAACTTCGGTCAATATTTCCAATTTAGGCTTCTATGCCAAGAACTAAAGGGTCCAAATCAACCCCAAACCTCCCTGGAACAAAACTAACCAACCTCGCAAGTCATAAAGTCACAGATACACATATTTGAAGCACCAAAAGGTGTAACAGGGCTCAAATATACAAAATGATCATTCGGGTCGTTATTATTATCCTTCTTGAGCGTCTGGTGGTGCAGCTAACTTGGATTCTTTCAAGGTGTTAGACACATATAAAAGAACCTTCCCTGATACCAATTGTTATTTTAGATTTGCATCGTGACACAAGAGGGATGGATGAATTATTTCTTAATAGTTTTTGGCGAATCACAAAACTTAGTTCTTTTATGTGCCCAAAGCAGACGCAAATAGCTAGTAAAGTATGGAATATAAAGAATGAAAAAATTTTAACGTGAAAATCTCCTTGCTCATGGGAGTAAATATCACGACCTACCCTCGTACGATTTGCCTTCAAACTTCACTAATTTCAAAGAGCAGTTTTAGGTTATAGCTCATAACCAATAAGACTAACTCTAGTACCCTACCTCTACAATCGATCCAGTTATAGTGATCGCTTTCCAAATAACTCTAGTCTAAAAAATAAAACAAAAACATCACTATATTTGTGCTAACTATGATTATGCTTCTCAAAAGCAAATAGGTTACAATTCAAGAACAACAGACTTAACCTAACAACTAAAAAACTGGGCACCTTCGTCTTCAGGAATAGGTTTTTTCATTTGAGCAGCTTGAATACTTTGAGAGCACCTTCTTGCCATAATTTCTATTGAAAAGAATGAAGTGCTTGATTTGTATGAATAACATTAGTTATAAGCGGCAACAATATGTCTCTTTATACAGGTATGAGGGTGGTCGAATTCTTTCTTTAATCAATACTCCAAAACGTAGAATATTTTAGTTAAGAAAAATCCTCTTCTAATTTGATTTGGTTTCCTAGTTGTTTCTGCATCCTCAACCTTTTCCTTCCAGGTAAGTAATTCCTTATATATTAAAATCCTCTTAGCACATGAATTCCTCCAGCTAATATCTTTTATTGTTATGCACGAACTAACTTCTTTTCGTAATTCAACTTGCGCACGTGTTCAATCTTTGCGTGTCTAATTGGCATTCTATGTTATCAAGCTACAAACATAGTTCTCTTGTCATCTGCATATAATATTTGTTCATTAGTTTAATAGCATAGTATCCTATCCACAAAATTTGATTCTTTTAGTATGATATATCCTAGTTTTTCAATCATCGAAACACATTCATACTTGATCATGCTCAGGCAACAAAAGCTAGAGAATATGATATTTACAAGTTCAGATCAAACATTTATCATTTTTATTCAAGATACCAAATACTACTCAGAGAAAGCAAAACATCTTGTAATAGATTTCTTCTCTCCGGCATTTACTCTTTATTAACATAACCTTTGAACAACTACTTATTTATCATCCATTGTTGATTAACTTTTCACAAAAATAGCAAAACAGAATAGTGACAAATACCTTGTAAAGAGTGTCAAATCATACGCGTGCAATATAGTGGGTATAGAAGTTTACATTTGGCATAGACAAATTGCCTCAGAGATGTGATAGAAGCTGGACAAGATCTTCGTGTGGAGTGCAGACAGCCTTTAAGGGCTTGTTCTGCATAGTCATTCTAGAATTATAGCTTTCCTCCAAGCTTTCTTCTTCCCCAATTTGCCAGTCAAAACATTGAATAAGTGCACCTAATGCCAAAGAAACTGCTCGCAATCCCATATCAGCTCCAGGGCACGCTCTTCTTCCCATTCCAAATGGTACAAGCTTGTAATTTAACCTTTCTGTTTCCCCTTCCGTTGACTCAAATCTTTCTGGCTTAAACTTGTCAGGCTCCTCCCATACCTTGGGATCCCTGTGAATGGCCCAAGCGTTGACAAATAGCATTGTATGTTTTGGTACATCATATCCTCCAACAATACAATCTTCAGTTGAAAAATGAGGCAATAGAAGTGGTATCGGAGGGTATAATCTCATTGTCTCATTAACAACGCAATACAAATACGGAAGCTTGTTGAGGTCAGATTCGTTCAGCAAGTGCTTGTTCCCAACTTTGTTTTCAATGTCAACTCGTAGCTTATATAATGCCTCAGGGTGAGCTACAAGAAGCCTTATTACCCATTGGATGGTTGTTGATGAGGTCTCTGTTCCTGCAATAAAAACTACCTACAACAAAATAAATGTGGCCATCATAAAAAATTTAAAGGATCTACCTTTTATGTTAACATACATATACAATTTTTATTTGAATAATATATTAGTCGGACTTCATTTTCAAGTGCTCAATTAATATCTCAGAAATACAAACGAAGTTTACCATTTTACAAAGGACAAGTAGAATTAAAATTAGGGGTGGCAAAAGTGGCACAAACCCATCTGACCTATCCAGGTTTTAATGGGTTGGGCATGAGCTACTTTAATGATGGGATAAGTTTTTGCACGACCCAACTAAACTCATTTGTTTTCTATAGCCCAAATCAGTCCATGATTTAAGCCCAAACTTGCCCATGAACAACAATTGTCTTTTAAAGCTTCTAAGGATGTGTTTTGATATGAAGTGATTTTATCACTTATTTTCTCATGTTTGATTGGTGAGTGAAAAAAAAAATTCCGAAAAATATTTTCTAGTGTTTGGTTAGAGAATCGAAAATATTTTCAAAAGAAAATAATTTTTTTATGCTAGTCTTCTCAAAAATATTCATTTTGTTTAAATAAAAAAATATACTCTACCTACAACATAAAAAATAAAAAAAATAATAGGGGTAGGGAGGTACAGGTGTAGGGTGGGGGTTGGGGTGGTGGGAAGTGGGTTGTGTTGGGTAGAAAGTTCTAATTTTACTATTTTTTTATTATTCAGATCTTTGTTAGTATTATAAGATAAAGAACTATCAAATAAAGTTCTAAATTTAAACTGAGGAAAGAAATCATTATGCATAAATTGACATTTACTCCAAAACACAAAACAACTTTTACATGCTTGTTTAAAAGTTGGAATATTACAAAAGATTTGGGTCAATTTAGGTAGGTTGGGTTACAACCTATTGTATAGCCCATCTTGACCCATATAAACTTTGGACATGGTTGGACTTATTTAATGAGTCGTTTCATCTAGACCAACCCAAAAGAGTCAAAACAACCCATTTGTCACCCCTATTAAAATTAGTTCTAACAAGTCGAGATTAGGCTGCTTATTGCCAAGCAAATGCAATCATGCATCAAAGTAAAAAGAGGCTTTACTCTTACTCTGATAAGCCAATTCTGTACCTTAAATTATAATAGGTCCTGTTCACATAAGAATAAATAAACTTTTAGAGAAGAGTAGAAAGTTCATCCACATACAACACTCATCAGAAAATATATGCGCACCATCTATCAAAATGAGGACTATATAATAATAATCTAAACAGAAGGAAATGACCAATTAAAAAGAATGAAATGAGAGCACTAATTTTGAATATATCTACTTTAAGAGACAAGTATTGACTAATCAATCCTAGATGAGATGCACATGGAATTCAAGTTTTTGAAAGTGACAACAGAGAAAAGAAGTCCACACGATAAGAATCTATATCTATTCAAAATATAAGCAGTCACATCAAAATTAGATTAAAGTTTAATTTTTTTTATTTTTCTTTTATTTTCTACAAGAAGGCCAAAATAACAGGATACCAACCAGCATAATACTTTTGATGATATCATCTGTGTAGAATTCAGGCTCTGATTCTTGAAGAGACAAGAGATTTTCGATCAGTGTGGTTTTCTTCTCCATGTTTCCAACAATAGTATTAGATTGTGTAACACTACTTTTCTTGTGTCGAAATTCATCAAGCAAGCTGTTCAAGAATTCATTTCTTTTATTGTGAATTGAGGCCATCTTCTTCTCCAGCCCTTTGTAACCAATCCACCTGAATACTGGCAAGAAATCACACATATTCAAGAACGATATAGTTACTAAGAAAGTCCCTCTAAGTTTTTCAATAATTTCTATGCCCTTTTCCTTGCCAGCATCTTCCTCCTTCACAATATGTCTCCCAGCAATAATTTTGGTCATAAGGTTGAAAACAAAAGTAAAAGACCAGTTGGTCAAATCGATTTTTTTGCTACTATCCTTTGAGAATTTGTATAACGAACGGATAAATATTCCAACTTCTTGATCTCTAAGGATAGAAGATTTCTGTAGGCTATGTGAAGAGAAGAGTTCAACGACAGTTAATCGGCGAAGAATTCTCCAAAGTTGGCCATAGGGTGCCCAAACATAGACAGTATAATTGTAGGTAAACTTGTCACCGGCCAAGGTCTTGGGCCTATTTGCGAATATGATATCATTCTTGGTTAAACATTCTTCAACAGCAGATGGTGAGGACACAACAACCACAGGCATAGAGCCCAACTTGAGGTATAAAACAGGACCATATTTAGCTGATAAGGATGTTAGAGTCAGATGGAGAGTTTTCTTGAGAAGGTAAAGGTGACCAATTATTGGAAAAGAAAATGGACTTGGAGGTAGATTTCTTCTCTGATGGAAAATATATGTGATTAAAATTGGAAGAAGAAACAGTGCTATAGCTAAGTAGAAGTAGGAAGAGAATGAGTAGGAGTATTGGTTCTCCATGCTTGAATCAAACAAGAAAGATTGAGCTATAAAATGAAGAGGATCCACTTAAGTTGACTATTTAAGGAGAAAGACTATTTAGCATTGGATAATATTTTCGTTGGAAATTAGAAAACTAACTTGGTGAGTTTCTTTCAACTTTTTCTCCCATCCCCTACTCGGAGACGTGTTAGAATGATGTGTTACAATTTGAAGTTTGGGTTCGAAATTCAATATTATTGAATTCTAAATTAATAATTTGAATATATTTAATATATATTTTAAGACAAATATAAAATTTAAACGAAAACTACTAAGTTCAAACGCGTAACTAATAAGTCAGCTCCGCTCCTGCCACACCCCTAATGTAATAGTAATAAAAAAAATTGAAAAAAACGTGATGAAATAGCAATTTAGCACTCCAAAAGACAACCAGAGAGTTTGATGGACCACGCAATAGACTGCCTATTTTCTATTGAAGGAACATTAAAAATACAGAAAAGAACAAATCTTAAATAATGAAAAAATAAAGTTGTTTGACTCAAAAGATATCGAAACTTTTTTGAACAAATCAATCAAAGAAGATGAAGGGGTAAATTTTAGTAAGACATAATTAATTCCTGATCAAAGAACTAATAGTATGGATCGCACACAGGATAAAAGAGATGTAAATGATCTTATTGAAATTCAATATTGTGTCTCTCATCGATCGATGGGGGATAACTTTACATGTTCTTCTATGGATTACTTCCTTCCTATCAAGAATACAAGAAGAGAGTTTCAGAGAGAGAAAGGAGGGAGCAACCCTCTTAATCGAAGGTTTTCCCCTACTATATATAGTCAATCACCCTTGTCCTTTACTTGGGCCGACGCCCTCTTGCCTCCAATATGTCTCGGTCATCCCTTTAGGCGCTGTTTCTTCCGACTCGACGGGTGTCGGGAAAGAGACGCAGAGTGGGCTATGCTATCTTTCACTGCCCAATCACCTTGTTAGTTCAGTTGTGACGGTCAGATTTTGACCAATACAAAGGTGCTATTTGTTCATATGCCAGAACAAAAATTTCCCAGTCTAATTGGCAAATGACAAATGAGAAACACGACATATTCTCATTTTGCATGTGTTGAATTATGTAAACGTCTGATTTAAAATAAATAAAGACTTGAGACTTTTAAAAATTAACAGTTTTACGAATAGGCCTATCATGACAATTCCACGCATTGAGAGGACTAACACGCAAATCTCTAAAGTATTATCACTTCAATTTTTGACTACCTGTCACTACTCATCTGAATTTTCAGACATCTTCTTTTAGTTTACCAATTCTAACAATTTTAGAAAGTAAATAGAAACTGAAAAAAAAATTATTTAATGCATAAAATACTCCTATTAAGAAAAGGGGAATTTCCAAGCACTACAATAAAAAGGGGATTTAGCGACAATTGCTTACAACAATAAACTAATTGCCGCTAATATATTCATGGAAGACAAATATTAGCGGTCAATAAATTAACGACTAATTAGTATATCTTTATTTTCCATTCAAGAGAACATATAGTAAAACTATTGTTTTTGCCTTTAGTATTGCCTTTAATTTTTATTTTTTCCTCTAAATAGCTTCCCGCCTAAATATATACCCTCTCAATTTAGTCTAAAGACTACAAAAAAATAAATCAGGAGTTACCTTAATTGAAAAACCCTATACTACAAAAATCTCATCCGCTAGCATCCGCAACCAAAATTGCTGGCCACCATAACAACCAAAAGAGTCAATAAATTTCTATCTCTATCTTGTGTGGGTGTTGGGTTGATTAAAACTTTCTTATTAGTTGGGTCTATGGCTTTGATTGTCGATGATCATTCACATCTTTGTATTTTTTCTAATTTGGAATTGACGAATCTATGGCATGGTTTTAAATTAAACAAACTATTAATTTTATAGCATATTTTTATATGGAATTATTCTTATAGTTATTTAACTTCATTGTTCCTATATTCTAGATCTATAGTTGTTTATAGAAAAGCTGGTTTGACCAATTCAAGGTGAAAATGGGGTTGAACCAAAATAAATTTTATTTATTAACTTTTTAATAATATAGATTTTAGAATAGCATTTATCTACCAAAGCTTGTTTGGTTGTGTAAGGAGGAAGAGGTTGAACATGAACAAGCTAGTTGATTTTTTGAGAAAATTTAAAATTGAAAAAACAAATCAATTGAGCTCTGACTTGCCTTTCTTTTAGTACTATTTTTTGTACTAGTACAATATCCTAGTTATTCAGATTTTATAAACCTACAAATGATCACTGTATTCTAAGTTAGTAGGGAAGACGATTGATTGGAAAATTTACTAAAGTCAACAATTTAGTTATAATTAGTACTATTTATCCATCTTCTTTGGTATTCCATCTTTTCCGGTTCAAATAATAAAGTTGATGTAATTTTATTTCTAAGAAGTGCTCGGGATAATTTTTGATTGATATATCTTAAATATTTGTGTTATGGATTTATGCATTAAGAAAATGATTTAGTTAGTATTTATTCTCAACTTGAAGGTACACATGATAAGTTCATAAACTTATGTATTGTTAAAGCTGCAACTAATGAGCAGGAAGCTCATTTAATTGGAATTTACTCAACTCATGTAGTATCTCTTTGTGAAACGTGTGCTTTTAAGGACCATAAAATGTTGATTGAAAATGCACATTTATTTTCGTACAACTACTTTTCTCTCGCAAGCTTGCACAGTCCATTACAAACACTTGCTTAATATTCCCAAACTGATAAGTCTGTCAAGTCCTTATCCTTAAAAGAAAATCATGAAACATCTTACAGCTTTTGGCATATAGTAGTAGCACAAAATATGATACAACTATAAAATTTAGAGAAAGTATGCAAAAGCTTTCGGACGAGACGAAAATTACCATATATTACAGTATTCGTTCAACATTTGGTATGTATTTTGATTTCCTTTCTATTAAAATAAAGTTGTATTGATTTTAATTTTTTTTATACCCTTTTCATTTGTTACAGGTGGAAGCTATTACAGTTGGCATAGGTCGAACACACTTCTATTTCATTACTTGATCTCGAGAAGCATGAGACATCAATTTCGTGATGGTCAAGAGCGAGAAACTAGAGCTATCAAAGTAAATTTGGATCACATCAATTCTATAAGTAATTAGTTTCTAACATTTTCGTTTCTTCATGCAAATAGGCAAAGGTTTATCTAAGAATGATAAAGCCCAAAAATTTACTTTACAGTATTGGCTAGAAGCTTTAAATAAATTATGTATGTGATCTATCTTGATTTTCTCTTTGTCTGAAAATACAATGTTTGTCGATTATGTATGTAAATATATGAAGAGTAACAAGACCCAACATATATAACGAATGAATTACAAAATCATATTTCTTTCATGCTCTTTTGTGTCCATCATATTATTCAAGTAAAAAAAAAAATTTTTTTTCATTTTTCGCGCAACGCGCGGGTACAAATACTCGTTGTGATAGAAAACAAAGAGATGCAAGAAATGAGAGGCAAGCTGCGCAGAAAGATCATGGGACTATTGTAATGCAGAACCTGAAGGAAGGAGAAGTTTTATGGTGTGCCTCACACAACTGACATTAGTTGTATGAGATTCCTTTTTGTTTCACAAATTTGTGGACCCCAATTTTACACTTTTGGGTACACAAAAATCTGGGTCCACAAAATCGTGAGACAAAAAAGATGCCTCATACAACTAGCGTCAAATCTACGAGATACAAAATAAAATTTTTCCTAGCGAGGGTAGAATTACAAGATGAACAGTGGCAGACTGTCAGAGGCAAATCAGCTTCTAAGGAAGTGCAAAGCGGTGGGCGACATGAGTTGAATGTCGTAAATGGTTTTTGTCCATTGGATAAGACAAATTCCGATTTACAAAAGGCAGGATGTATGACTAAATCAAGGAAGGAACAGAGAAATGGAGAGCTAGATTCGTGGGCACATCTTCTTATCATATCCAAGCATGAATCTTATTACCTGGAATATTAGAGGGTTTAATAAATGCTACAAGCAAAAAGAGTTTGATGAGTGCTTGAGGAATAAAAATATTTCGTAAATAGTAGTCCTTGAGCATAGAATCAAAGAAAAGAATGCACTCAGAATGAAGGATAAGGATAGTAAGGGTGGGGCTGGTATCACAACTATAGTCAAAGTAATAGAGGTAGAGTATGAATTCTCTAAGATCCTAGAGTAATTAATTATACGATGATAAGTGCGCTAGAGGAGTGTATCCATGGAAAGTTGATATGTAATAACATGAACATATAATTCTATTTTGCAGCTGTTTATGGTCTACATACCATTGAAAATAGGAACATGCTATGGGAGGAACTTCGAGCAATTCAAGGCACTCAACAACGACCTTGTTTAACTACGGGAGATCATAACACTACCCTCTTAGCCCAGGATAGGCATTGTGGAAGCCTTGTACACGAAGTAGAAGTAAGAGATTGTAATGACTATCTGTTTGATACTGGTATAGTAGTTATGTAGACATATGGCGTGTGGTTTACTTGGACTAATAGTCACGTCTTCAGCAGAATAGTTTGGGCTTTGGTGAATGCATACTGGATGATTATTTTCCCCATTGTTTAACCAGAAAATAGGAATTTCGGTCAAACCTTAATTTTAGAAGAACTCGCGTTACTGATAATCAAATATGAAACCAATAAGAAGAATTAAATTGAAAGATAGTTGAGTAAGCAAAAGAAATCAAAGTAAATCAGTGTATTTCAATAATAATCTGCGTCCCTTTATAAATGTTATTTCTCTCCTTTTATAGCTATTTCTAAGTACTACGTTTCTTTCCTATCATAATAGAGCCATAATGAGCATTTAATGACATTAATGTAACATTATAATTGGTAATCATAACTATTTCGTGAAGATTCTGTAATGTTTTCCATCATTGATGCTCATTAGTTATGGATAATACGTATCTGTACTTTTTGCTATCTAGGTTCATTCCTCCGATGTCTCTTCAAATTAACAAGAGATTCGAGTAACTGTTCCTTCCTATTTTCTTGAATCTTTGCATGTACATATTAAGGCTCGTGTCTCTTTGAATACTCTTTGCTAGCTGTCATTCTTTCATTTATCCACGTGTCTTGACATGTCAGCACATATTTAATTCCAAATGTTAACTTATTTTTTCCAATACAGATAATCCATCCACTTGCCATTTATTCATTAATTGAATATTTGGGAACTTGATCTCATTAAAGCGGGAATTTTTGCCACCATTCTACATATCATCATACCTTCTTCAGAACTAACGCTTTGTATGTCACTTATATTTAATGCATGTGACACGTGGTGACATTTGATTGGTTCTCCAACCTTCAGTGTCTTTTAAGGCTTTTTTACGGCTTACATCAATTACGAAGTGACAGTTTTCATCATGACGTTCCCATCATTACATTTTTGTTTGACGGTTGCTTATGAGTATAAATATAACCTTTGTCTTTTATTTCTCATAAGTGTTTTCCTTCTTTGAATATTCAATCTTCTTTTCTTCCTCGTACAGCTATGTCTTCTTCGAACCCTAATCCACAAAAATTCCTATTGTTGATGAACTTCCTCTTGCTCTAACTAGGAGCAGGAGAGGAGGTAGGTTACATAGTTTAGGATCAACATCCATTCGAGGTGCTTCTTCATCTCTACCTAGTTCTACTCCTCCTTTTTCTTCTAGAACTAGGGGTTCTCTTCCACATAGATCTTCTGCCAGAAGTAGGGACTCTAATGAACCAGTTCGTGAACCCATAGTAGACGAAATTATCCCCTCTGAACTTTCTTTTTATACTGATAGAGAATCGATTAGGAATAAGGTTTCTTTTATGTCCTTTCTTGATCGTGCTAATGTTTACCCTTCTCAGATTACTGAAGGTTTGATCTCTGTTGTCTATAGAGATTGCCATTGGAAATTTGGCTTCCCAATTATAATTCCTAATGCAAATCAAAGGATCACGTCCTTCAAGGCTGGCTTTTCTTTCGTGTATACGTATCCCTTTACACTGAATTTTAGACCGCTCATTGACCCTGTTATTATCGAGGTCTATCGTTTTTTCAATGATTGTTTAGGAAAAATTGGCTCTATTGTAGGGAGGGTTGTTGCATGTTTAAGATACTTGGCTAATTTGGCTCAACTGCCCTTTACCTTTTTTCATCTAATCCACCTTTACTCTCCTAAGCTATTCCGTCATGTAATTTTTACTTTGGTGGCAAGGAGTAAGAGGGTTTTAGTTAGCCCTGAGGATGATAAAGATCATGGCTGGTGAGTCCAATTTGTTGCTGCTCCCACGGTAGGGCTAGTAGGTGAAGAAAATATGTCATTCCCGGAAAAGTAAAATTTTGCACGTAAGTTTTCTTTACAACTTTCTCTTTTTTATCAAAAAGAGTTTGTACTTCCTGCGACTGTTTAGCTTTTCTTATTTCAGCAACCATGAGAACTGTTGAAGAGATTTTCAATTTTCGTGGTTGGGTAGAAAAGTTATTGACCATTGCTCCTATGGAAGTTAGATCTTGGAAGTACCTCTCAAATAGGTTTGGTTGGAAGGTTAAGACCCATAGTAAGAATTTTTCCTTCTATTTTCATCTATACTTTCATTAGAATGTTTTAACCCTTCTTTTTATCGGGGTTTCCTATTCGCGGTGTAAGTGCTGAATCGATTGCAGCTTCTAGGCTTTCTTTGGCAAGAGCTTAGGAGATCTTGAGTTCTTCATCAAAGAGGAAAGTTGACAAACCCCAGTATTCTGAGAATGAAGAGAAATGGGATGGAAGTTCTTTGGTTAGAAGGTCGTGGTCTAGAAGACGCGTCATTTGGGATGACGAAGCTACTCCTCCCCGTTTTGTTCCCATGACCGAACTTGTTGAAGCCAGATTAGTGAGTTCTAACGAAGATACTCCTATGGAAGCTCGTGACTATGATGAATAACTTTTTTCACGTGGGTTTGATAGTGAAGGTTTTGATTTGGTATCTGATGAAGTACCTCTTGCCTCTTTCCCCGTATCTGTCCCAATGGAACGCTCTTTGGCTGTTTTTACTGCTTCTATTTTTTCTCCACCTCAAGACATTATGACTTATTCTATAGTCCCCACTACTAATGTTTCTCGAACTGAAGTTGGTTCTTCAAGTGGAAGTAAGGTGATGAAACAAATTACCATTGAGGTTCCTGCCGATTGTATTCTTCTGAAGAAGTCTGGCCAAGCTGACGTATGGTTGAAACCCTTAATTGGTCCAGTTGAAAAGTCCAAGGTAGAAAGTCATAGTTCTTTGACTTGGATGAATGACATAGTGCAATCATTATTGAAGGTATTAATGTCTTTCATGTTCTATTCCATTTTCTTTCTGCTGAAATTTTTACCCTCTTTGTTTTATATAGATCAATCTCATCGGTATGGAGATAATGAAAAGGATTTCCCATACATAGCAATTGATGCATGATTACCAGATTGAGGCAGATAATTGGAAAGAGTAGTATGAAAGTCTCCAGCTTTAGATGGAAGTTTTAGAAGAAAACAAATGTACCTTAGAGCAGCAGCTGAGGGTCATCGCATCGGAGTTAGCAGTTGAGAAAGCTTCTTCCAACCAGGCAGGCAAGGATAAAAACCTCCTCGAGTTATCTTTTGCTGAACAACTCTCCAAAGCCACCAAAGAGATAAGAGGTATGAAGGCCTTGTTGAATGAGAAAGAGGTTTATGTAGGTGAGCTTGTTCAAACACTCACCCAGACCCAAGAAGATCTCCGTGTGTCTTCTGATAAGGTCAAGTTTTTGGAGAGTTCCCTTGTCCCTTTACAATCTTCTTACGATGCTTCTTTGATTGAGAGGGAGGAACTCCAGAGTGAAATTGATCATTGGGAAAGAGACTATGAGGCTCTTGAGGACAAAGCTGGTGTCGAAGTAAGTTGGGACATATTGAACATGCGCCATGATTGTTTACTGTGAAAATGGTACTAACAATTAATTTTGATTAAGTAGTTCTAAAAATACGTGATCTATTTTTATGCTAGTTGTTACGCAATTGATGCTATGTGAAAGACTTAGAAATGAGATATGAGTTTAAAAATGAGATGTTAATCAAACTGAATCGCTATCAATCGGGGCCTCGAGCTTGCCTATTCGAGAGCCTCGGGGTCAAGTCCAAAGCTCGGCTGGGAGCTATCGAAGGTGGTCGATGGGGACTAATAGTTATAAACAAATCAATGACGACTCTTTGTGACTAATAATAAGCAATAAATGATGAACTTTAAGTAGAATACAATAAATATGAGCAATAAATGAAGTAATGAGATCAAGAGAATGTGTTAGAAAGCAGAGAGAATGTTCTAGTATATTTAGTATGGAGCAACAGATATCTACAAAATGACAAGGATCTCCTTTATATAAGAGGGGAATCCCAACATAGTACGAGTGAATTTATTACAAAGATGTGGAGATGGGACAGCTAGTTAATACCATGATACGGGCTCAGACTAGCCTGACAGACTTTGCCAGCTCTAGCATCACGACTTGGGAACTCCCCATTTTATTTCCATAACCGTCGGTCTCATACTGCCTCGAGGTCAAGCGTCGATGGACCCTGAGGGATGAAACTCAATCGTGGTCTCGAGCCTTCGAGACGTACCTACGAGGCATCATAACGATGGAAAATTAGACCCTCCGATTTTACCGTATACAATGATACCCTTATGGAGGTTAGCCAAGAAGGTTTTAACTTGGATGCTGAGTTAGCAAAGATTAAAGAGACCATTGAAAATACTCAGCAAGGACAAAGTTTCTCTTCTCTGATGGCTGATACTCCCGAGAATGTTGCAGTTGATCCTGGTGCGGTGGATGTCCCAGCTCCTTCATACCAAATCAAGACTTCTGTTGTTGATGATGACGTCTTGAACTCTTCTTCTGAACCTGCTCCACAATGAAAGTTTATTTGTGAAGTTTGACTCCTTTTTTTTCTTTTTGGTGGAATGTGTGGTAGTATTACCCCTGATCCCATTTTGGGGTTATCTTTTTGGCAACAGCATGTCACTAGGTTTTTTCGGAGATTTAAAATGACAATCAATTTAAGACTAAGTTCATACTAGTTTTAACTTAATATTATAAAATTTTCGTTTTAACTTAATTCTTTTGAGTTTCTGCTATACTCCTTTAATAATTTTCTTTATTTCTTTATAAGTCCAAGGCTTGCTTTTAATACATAGGTTTTTGTCTTACCCTTTTGACTTTTTGCATTTTAGAAATGCTTAATTAATTTCATGGATTTTTGAATCAAACATGAATTATAAAAGAGTGCCCTTTTATATACGACACTTAATGAAGAAGACATCTCAGCTTCATAATGGTGTAATCATATGAAAAGATAAATAGGAACACACATGTTTCTTGAAATAACTTTGAGAAAATTTTTCATTCGAACTTGTCAAGCTTAAATAATACCATACATGTATTTAATTATCTTCTATAACTCTTCCGTAACTGTGTTCTTTTACAACAAATTTGTAAAAAAGAAAATCCAAGGGTTTCTTTATGACCCATGGCTAAATACTACCTTTAACCTAAACATTCGTTGAAATTTGTATCCACGAGTGTATTCTTCACAGGTTTTTGGATCAGGCTTGCATTTTTGGCTCGTGACTTTGCTCTGAACGTGATATTTATTGAGTAGACTTTAGGCTTGACTTGAAATTTAATTGTTTCAGCCTTCTTTTCCTTCCTTATACTTATATCATATGTATATTATATAGTCCTCCAAGTATTAGATCTTTGAAGTATGAAAACTCGAGCACTTGATTATTCCTTCCATGCGGTCCTTTTCCTGAAAAGGAAAAACATACGGGACTCTAAGGTATGATTTTAGATAAAGAATGCTTAACCAATTTAAATTTCCATCAGAATAGTTGTAACCTTAGACCGGAAATTATGTTCTTTCCACGTGTCTTTCAGGTCGTAATTCATCATTTAGTGTTGGCTAGCTTTTTGCCTATCATCTAAAATTGTTAGTAAAATTTTAAAAATTAAAAATAAATATCGTGAGTGGGGATACCTGACTATTGGTATTTCCTTTCCTTAGAAGTAGTATTTCTTCAAATAAACAACATTCCAATTTGAAGGTAGAATCTTGTCATCTAAAGTTTCAAGCTCGTATGCTCCTTTTCCTGCGATACCATGAATCTTGTAAGGCCCTTGCCAATTTGGACTCAACTTTCCTGCATTGGCTGCCCTCGTGGATTGGAAAACTTTCTTGAGTACGTAGTCCCCAATCTTGAAGTATCTGAGACGAGCTTTCTGATTGTAATAGCGCTCAATAACTTGTTTTTGCACTGCCATCCTTATTAATGTGGTTTCCCTCCTTTCTTAAAGTAAATCCAGGTTTACCCGCATCTCTTATTCGTTCGACTCTTCAGTAGCTTGAGTATATCTCGTACTTGGCTCCCCAATTTCGACTGGAATTAAGGCTTCAGCTCCGTATACAAGTGAAAATGGTATTTCTCCTGTAGTTGTTTTTGCTGTTTTTCGGTATGCCCACAAGACTCCAGGTAATACCTCTAGCCAATTGTCCTCTGATTCCTCCAGTATTTTCTTCAAATTGTTGATAATGACTTTATTCATTGATTCAGCTTGTCCATTACCCACCGGATGGTAAGGTGTTGAGGTAATCCTTTTAATTTGCCAGCTTTTGAAGAATTCTGTGATTTGTGCACCTATGAATTGTGGACCATTATCACATACGATCTCCTTTGGCAACCCCAAATCGGCATATGATGTTTCTCTAGATGAAATCTCTGACCTCTTTTTCTCGCACCTGTTTGAATGCTCCTGCTTCTACCCACTTAGTAATATAGTTAGTGATTACTAACAAAAATCTTACCTTACCTTTGGCTTATGGTAGTGAACCTACAATATCCATCCCTCACTTTATAAAAGGCCATGGTGCAATAACTAGATGTAACAATTCAGCTAGCCGATGCATGATGTTGCCATATCTTTGGCACTTGTCACGTTTAGCCATGAAGCTTTCTGCCTCTTCTTCCATTTTTGGCCGGTAATAGCCAGCTATAATTATAGTTTCCACTAAAGATCTACCATCCGACATTATTTCCATAGTGTCCCTCGTGTGTTTCCTTCATCACATATTCCATTTGAGAAGGCCCGAGACATCTTTCTAGAGGACCACCGAACATTTTTCGAAATAAATTGCCTTGATTTAAATAGTAACGAGCAGCTTTTTGGCGAAGAGCTTGAGACTTTTTCTTATCTTCAGGTAGTATTCCATATTGCAAAAAATTGACAATCTCGTTTCTCCAATCCCAAGTTAAATTATTGTAATTTACCTCATTTTTGTCTCGATCAAGCACTGAATGAAATAAATGTATCACGGAAACATTTTCTTCATTTGTTACTTCCGCAGCGGATGCAAGATTAGCTAGAGCGTCTGCCTTGGCATTTTCTTCCCTTGGTATCTACGTGATTTTTCAAGTTTAGAATTGTCTAACCAGATCCCGTGCCTTTTCCAGGTATTGTTGCATCTTTGTCTCTCTTGCCGTATAAGTCCCCTGCATTTGATTAACAACGAGCTGCGAGTCACTTTTGATTATGACCTGCTTTATTCCGAGCTCTTGTGCCAATTCTAAACCTGCAATGACACCTTCATATTCTGCCTTATTGTTAGTGATTGGATAACATTTTATTGCTTAACGTATGGTTTCACTCGCAGGGGGTACTAGGATAATCCCTAGGCCTGCTCCTTTACATTTGATGAACCGTTAGTAAATAAGATCCAGGTACCTGGATTAGATCCGTTAAATACCTGTAGTTCTTTTTCTGCCTCCAACTGTATCCCCTGGCTAAAATCTGCCACGAAATCTGCTAAAACTTGTGACTTCATTACAGTTCTAGGTTGATATGTAATGTCATATTCGCTTAGTTCTATAGCCCACTTGGCTAATCTACCCGATAACTCTTGTTTATGCAATATATTGCGTAAGGGGTAGGCAGTTACTACAGAGATAGAATGACATTGGAAGTAAGGTCTCAATTTTCTAGATACCATAATTAAGGCTAATGCAAGTTTCTCTAAATGAGGATATCGAGTCTTAGCATCTAGCAAAGATTTGCTAACATAATAAATCGGTGATTGTTTACCTTAGTCTTCTCAAACTAGTACAATACTTACCGCTACTTCTGAAACTGCAAGGTAGATAAGCAATTCCTTCATGTCTTTTGGTTTGGCTAGCAATGGTGGATTTGACAGGTATGCCTTTAAGTTTTTAAGCGCTTGTTGACATTATTCATACCATTCAAATTGGTTTTGCTTTTTTAAAGCTGCAAAAATTTGAAACACTTTTCTGATGACTTGGAAATAAACCTCCCCAAGGCTGTTATTCTTCCTGTCAGCCTTTGAACTTCTTTTTTGCTCGTGAGTATATCCAAAATTTCTTCAATAGATTTAATCTGTGCAGGATTTACTTCAATGCCACCGTTAGAAATAATAAATCCCAAGAACTTACCTGATGACACGCCAAATGCACATTTCTCATGATTTAGCTTCATGTTAAATTTGTGAAGAATCTGAAATGTATCAGTCAAGTGTGGAATATGATCCCATGTTTGTTGTGATTTGACCAACATAACATCTATATATACTTCCATGGTTTTTCCTAGGTGTTCTTGGAACATTTTGATCACTAGCCTTTGGTATGTGGCCCCAACATTCTTTTAACCGAACGGCATAACTTTGTAACAATAAGTCCCCCTGTCTATGATAAAGGAAGTTTTTTCTTCATCTAGAGGATCCATTTTAATCTTATTATATCCTGAATAGGCATCTAAAAAACTTAATAATTCATGCCCTGCAGTAGCATCAATTAGTTAATCTATATGCGGTAATGGAAAAAATCTTTAGGGCAAGCTTTATTTAGATCAGTATAATCTAGACAAACTCGCCACTTACCATTGTTTTTGGGTATTACTACAGTATTAACCAACCAATCTGGATAATTTACCTTGTGGATGGATGATTTTTAAAAGTTTTTGCACCTCATCTTGAATCACCTAATTCTTGAAGGAGCCTTGCTTCCTTTTCTTTTGTTTGACAGGTGGGTATGATGGGTCTTCATTTAATTTGTGAGTCATTACCTCTGGTGGTATACCTGTCATATCTGAATGAGACCAAGAAAAATAATTTGTGTTAGCCTTTAAAAATTCAATCAACTTACGTTTCATCTCTGGACTGAGGTTGGTTCTGATGTAGACTTTTATGTCCGGCCAATGTACAAATAGTAGCACAACTTCCAATTCCTCGATCATTGTTTTAATATTTTCATTTTCGTCTGGTTCCTGAATAGTATCGGGCCTCGAGTCTACATCTGTTTGCCTATCTTTAGTTGAGGTTCACATTGTCGTGTCCTCAACTGAGTTCTGTGATTGCTATTTTTCGTCACTTTTAGCGTTTGAATCTGCAATGATATTAATGCTTCGTGAAGCTTGTTGGTCACCACGAATTTTCCGTATTCCCCATTGTGATGGAAACTTGATAACTTGATGTAAGGTAGATGGAACAACGTCCGTTTCATGAATCCATAGGCTGCCGAGAATCATATTGTAAGCCATATCCATTTCTACTACCTGATATTTCGTATCCTTGACTACTCCTTCTGTGAATGTGGTGAGTATTATCTCCCCTTTTGTTACGACACTCGAGTTGTCAAAACCAGATAAGGTGCGTGCCTTGGGTATCAACTTATCATCGATTTGCATCTCGTTTACCACTCTTAACAAAATGATATTCACGGAACTAGCTGGATCAATCAAAACTCGTTTTACATTAGTTTCATGTACAAGTAAAGATATTACCAGTGCATCACTATGCGGGGTTAGCACGCCATCTGCATCTGCATCATCAAATATAATACTATCTTTTTCCAAAACCTGTCGAACTCATTTCCCGTGGGTAACTTTAATTTTTAATACCTTCTTTGCTGCCATATATGTCACACCATTGATTTCTTCCCCTCCACTTATGAATTGACCGTCCTTTTTGGTGAAGGAGATTTTGGTGGTTCCTATCTATTCTTCATATATGCCTGCTTTCCTTTTTCACTAAACAGTTCAATTAAATACCCCTGTTTTAATAAATGTTCTACTTCGCATTGTAGTAATCTGCAATCCATTATTTTGTGACCGTGACCGTTGTGAAACTTACACCAAAAATCAGGATTTCGCCTGTTTAAGTTTTATCTCATTTCCTTTGGCCACCGTACCTTGTCTCCCATGCTTCTTAAAACAACCACCAACTCGGATGTGCTAATATTAAAGCTATAACCGTCGATATTTGCCTTCGAGTTTCTGTCATCATCTCGCGTCCTCTCGTGTATTTCGTTATTTTCCGAACCATGATGATGAACCTGACTCTCTATCTCTTGATCTATGATCGTACCTTGGGTTTTTCGGTTTTGAATGTGAGTCTCTTCCTGCTGGTCCCTTGTAAGGCTCGTACCTGTTTTTGCCGGACCTTTTTTCAGTTTCAGCTCTCCTTGAACTCACCCTTTCATCTTTTCGAGACTGAATGATAGTATCTTCTTCTATCCGCAGTTTCGTGTTGTATCTGTTATAAATATCATTCCAAGAAGTTGTTAGAAATTCTCGTAAACTTTCCTTGAGTCTCCTCGTGGGTTCTAAGCTTTTTTCATTTAAATTACTAGCAAAGACCATAGCCGCCCAGTTATTAGGTACACGTGACAACATCATCCTCTCACGCCGGAACCTGTCAACGAACTCCCTGAGTAACTCTGTATCTCCTTGTTTTATTTTGAAAATTTCTTCCATTCTTTTTTAAACTTTTTGAGCTCTTGAGTGTGCTTTGATAAATGAATCTGCAAGCTCAGCAAAAGAATCTATAGAATTTTAGGGTAAAAGAGAACACCATGTTAATGCTCCCTTCGTGAGCATTTCTCCGAACTTTTTGACTAGTACTAATTCAATTTCTTGCTTGGTCAAATCATTGCCCTTTACGCCATTTGTAAATACGGTTACGTGATCTCGGGGGTCAGTTGTTCCATCATATTTTGGAATATTGGGCAGTTTGAATTTCTTTGGAATTGGCAAAGGAGCGTCAATTGGCTTCCAAGGTTGTTGAGAGTATTTGTCCATATCTATTCCCTTGATTATATGTGGCACTCCATGTATATGCTCTATGCGATCGCTCTGCTCCTTGAGCTGTTTTTGTAAAGTTGGTACTAAATTATGTAAATCAGAATTGACTGGGTTACTTGAGCCTCTATCACGGATTCGCTAAGAGTTCCTCCACTGCCTGAGTTAGTGAGTCCTGAGCGAGGATTTTCCACGGTGTTGTTGTTTGGAGTTGGTGTTGGTGGTGCAACACCTGACAGCTGGTTAGCAAAAGCCCGAAGAGTGTTACTGACTTGTTAGGCGATTAATTTTTTCAAAGCATCATCAATAGCTTGGTTATTTTCGAACTAATCATTCGTATTTGATTCAGATCCGTCAGGAGTCCCCTCTCGGGATTGTCAAGGAGAGGGGATGGAGCTGGAGTTCCTCCACCTTGTTGATTCTCCGGTCGTTGCTGATTTTCTTGGTGTTGTAAATCTTGCTGGTTGTTGGCATTGACATTCTACATGATTGTTTCGATAAGAGAGTTGGTTTGGAAAGTAAAAATTATTAGAATCCCGGCAGCAGAACCAATTTATTTAACAAGAAAATAGGGATTTCGGTTAAAGCTTAATTTTAGAAGAACTCGGGTTACTGATAATCAAATATGAAACAAATAAGAAGAATTAAATTGAAAGATAGCTGAGTAAGCAAAACAAAGCAAAGTAAATCAGTGTATTCCAATAATAATTTGTGTCCCTTTACAAATGTTATTTCTCTCATTTTATAGCTATTTCTAAGTACTACGTTTTTTTTCTCTCATAATAGAGACATAATGAGCATTTAATGGCATTAATGTAACGTTATAATTGGTAATCGTAACTGTTTCGTGAAGATTCTGTAACGTTTTCCATCATTGATTCTTATTAATTACGGATAATATGTATATGTACTTTTTGCTATCTAGGTTCCTTCCTCCGATGTCTTTTCAAATTACCAAGAGATCCGAGTAACTGTTCCTTCCTATTTTCTTAAATATTTGCCCGTACCTATTAAGGCTCATGTCTCTTTGAATACTCTTTGCTAGATGTCATTCTTTTATTGATCCACATGTCTTGACATGTCAGCACATAATTAATTTCAAATATTAACTTGATTTTTCCCAATACATGAGGTATCTATTTTGGATCAAGGTTGCTCTGACCATTCAAATCTATGCATAAGGCTTGGTGGTAATATACTTGTGGGGATTTCTTGAAAGTAGTAGATAATACTTGGTTGAGGTCATGAAAAGGATACTTTATGGAAAGAGTCTGGTAGAAACTGAAGATATTTTAAGGGTGGTCTCAAGCAGCTAATATGAAATAATTTAGAGGGATTGAAACAAAAATAAAAAATCCAAGACAATAGCTCGTAGATATTCAAGTCCAAATGAGGAGTCATGATCACCAATATGAACTCTTTTTAAATGATATGGGAATCAAATAACAATTTAAAAAAAAAAGATACAAAATTGAAGAGAGTGTCCTTAGATAGAAGTTCAAAATATAATGGTTGAAGCTAGGAGATTCTAAAAATGCTTTCTTCTTTGCAAATATGAAAAGCATGATCAGTCAAAATAGGATCAAGAGTCTAATCAATATAAATGAGGATGAAGTAAGGACGTAACTAAGGCATAAATAATAGGATTTTATAAGACATTCTTGGGTTCTACAACTTCTCATCTTTCAACTTTAACTCTTAATGTTATGAAAGAGGATAGGGTCGTACGAAGAAAACAACAAAGGAGGAAGTAGAACTAGCTCTAAATGGATTGCACATGTAACGAAGGAGGAAGTAGAACTGCTCTAAATGGTATTTATGATCTCAAGGCCTCAGGATGTAATGGATATTATGCTTACTTTTACAAGAAAGCTTGGACACTAATTGGAAAGAAGTCACACAAGTTGTATTGGAGTTCTTTGCAATAGATGAGATGTATTGACCTATGAAGTGTAATATTACTCTGATTCTAAAGGTGTATAACCCAACTAGAGTCTCTGAGTTCAGACTATCTCATGTTGCACTATTCTTTATAAATTATATTAACGATATTAACACATAGAATGCAACGAGTTTTGGACACTATTTGATAATAGTTTGTCTGGTTTTGTACCTAGTAGGATGATTACTGGTTTTGGAAAGAACTCTATTTGAAGATTCCTCTAGAAAGCTGGTGCTGAATTGTCTATGAAAGCCTTAATAGCATGGGAAAGGCTATGTTATCCTATGTCTGCTAGAGATTTGAACTTGATGGATGTGGCGGTCTTGAACCAAGGTGCCATTTGTAAAATATTATGAAATATATACAACAAAAAGAGATAAATTGTGGGCTCAATGGGTACATAGTTATTACGTAAAATTTAAAATACAAAAGTTTGTGGGACACTCAACCAAATCAAGCCTCATGGATAATTAAATGATCTTCATGGCTAAATTTATATTTGACGAAGCTGAATACAATGAAACGGATGTGCAACAGTTGGATAGGTTCTCCATAATGGAACTATACTGTAATGTTAGAGGCGACTATCATATAGTTGATAGGAAGAGATTAGTTTGGAATAACTATGGTTAATGTAGATGGGGCTTCATTTAATATTTGACTGTTTACAAGAGATTGCTCACCAGAGATAGAATGGCATAATGGACCTATTGATGACCTGGGTTGTACCCTTTTGTGAACTAAATTCTAGTTTAGGATACTTACGAGTCTCTCATCACAGAAGCGGATCGTCCATAGAAACTACGATACGAATTACTGGTTGTTGAAAATTTTCACATGACGGATGAACTTCCTTACTTCCACAGCCTAAATACCCCTTTTCAGGATAAAGAAAGTCTAATCCCATAGCTTGTTTCCCATAAGAAACATTAGGTAACTATTTTTTCCTCTTTATAGGTCATAAGTAGGGTTTAAGAGGAGTAATTAGTAAGATTATAGCTCATCTAGCACCCTTTATCAATGGACCTGACCCAATAACATTTTTCACTTCACTCATACATAAAGGAGTGATAAAGCTCCATCATCGAGCTAAGACAAAATATATTCTTCCTTTTTATCTCTCTTGCATTATTCATACTAGACTAGATAAATACTTCGTCGACCATCATACTATGAGATTACCATGCTATACTTCTGTTGGCATTAAATAACCTCTCGTTATCGTCAGGGAAGTCTTCAAGTACATCATAAAAAGTATGCTTAATGTCCCAGATCACTTGAATCACATAGATACATCCTCAAGATCTCATGTATCGTAATTTCTTGTGTTTACAATTATGACTCAGAAGTTATAACTGATACTAGCAAATGCAAACTAAATAAGATTCCCTCAATAATCTTCCTCTTCTCACAAGTTTGTCAACTTGAATTCAATTTGCTTTTCTAGTCATGCACCGCCAAATCGAATTTCTCAAGGTTTTGACGTTATTTTGTGTTTTGAGACATTGGTCAAGTTAATGGGAGGTATATAGACTAGTTAATATATTCGGATGAGGTCTTGAGGGGCTCGGATGAGTTTCAGACCACCTGGAGCATGTTTGACATTGATAATTTTGCTAGTGTCTGGTGTGCATTACGACCGCAGGCATAGCATTCGTAAAGAAGTAATTGTGGCCTAGAGGTTGGCCTTCATGTTCACAAAGCTATGATCACATTCACGGAGGGAGGTTGGTCGATGACTTTCACGTTCAAGCCCGTTGCAATCGTGGATAAGGTTGGGTAGATGGCTTACACATTCGCAAGGTCCCTATTGCTTTCACGAAGAAGGGATTCCTAGCGATGGTAGTTTGTTCTTCACGAACGCGAGGTCGTGGCCACGTTTGCAAATAGTAGTGCTGGTAGAAGCATTTTATGTCCAAAATTTTGGGATTTTGCCCATTTTCACATTTTTTAGTTTTGGAGAACGAGAGAAGGAGATTTTAAAGAGGAATTTCACTACAATCTTGGAGGTGAGTAATTTCTATTTGATTATATATTTGATTTCCCATGGATTGTTTTTTAACCAAAAATATGGAATTTTGATGTGAAATCTGGGGGTTTTATGTACAATTTAAGAGACTAATTTAAACTCGGAGTTAAAATTTAATCATATATTTGGACTCGACGAGTATTGATCATCGTGATTTGGTTTCAGATTTTGGACGTGCGAGCCTGGGCTAAATTTTAGGAAATTCTTCAATGATCGAAGCTTTGTTGATTGGAATCACTTCTTATAGTATTGTTTGACTTCCATGGATGATCTCTAGCTTGGATTTACGTGATTGGAAGTCATGACCAAGGTTTAGATGCGATTTGGAGTTGATAACTAGCCGGATAATGTAAGTATCTGTCACGACCCAAAACTCAGGCCCGGCCGTGATGGCGCTACTCGTGAAGACAAGGCCAGCCGACACACTCCCAAATCATTTTAAGCAATTAAGATAATACAAATTAAGTCTTTAACATAATAATAACCCCAAAATAAAGGTGAATAATACAGTTTGTGGAATAGATATAGCCCGATATCGGGGTGTCACCAGTCATGAGCATCTATCATAAAACCTATAAGTCTGAAAGAGTCTACACAACTATTACATAACTAAAACAAGAGAAAATAAGATAGAGGGAGAAGCACTAGGCTGCGAACGCCGAGCAGCTACCTAGTGAATCTCCGAAATCTGCTGGAAGCTCTCAACCCTCGCAAGCAGGACCTGAAGCGCCTGAATCTGAACACGGGGTGCAGAGAGTAAAGTGAGTACTCTAACTCAGTGAGTAATAATAATAAATGTAGACTGAGTAACAGAAATCACGTAAAAGCACATCAACATGCTACAAAGAAGCTGTAAAAGCCAAAAAATAATGGAACAGTGAAAATATGTAAAGTCACTTTAGTTCAGTTTAAGCTTCTTTAGAATGCCTTTTTAACAGTTAAGCAAGTAAAGGACAGGCAAATAGAAAAGATAAATACATAAAGAACCGCCCCTCGGGAACAATACCAACGGAATCAGCCCCTCGGGCAACACATGGAACAATACCAGCCCCTCGTGCTATATCTCAAATCACAATGGGTACCCGCGCTCGCTGGGGATGTGCAGACTCCTGGAGGGGCCCCTTACGGCCCAAGCGTAATATCAAATCATCTCGTGGCATCATCACTAGGCTCTCGGCCTCATATTAACAAGCCACCTCGTGGCATACATATCTCAGGCCCTCGGCCTCATAATCATAATCCGTGTTTCCTCACAACATAGGCCCTCGGCCTTACTCAGTCTAAATCCTCACAAATCACTCGGGCAATAGTAAAACATGATTCTCAGTCCAAAATATCATTTAAAAGATCATTTAAGTGTTAAAACAGAGCAAACATGGCTGAGTTATGAAAACAGTGGAATATAGCATGACTGAGTTCAAGTATAAAGTCAAAACAGTGAGGAAATATCAATACAAAATTCCCTAAGGGTTCAAATAGTTGGCACGAGGCCCAAATATGGCGTTCAGCCCAAAATATGATGTTCACAAATAAATTTCAGTCAAATACGCGATAAAATAGTCATTTGGGACGGACTAAGTCACAATGCCCAAGAGTGCACGACCCCACGCTCGTCATCAAGCATGTGTGTCACCTCAATATAGCACAACGATATGCAAATCCGGGGTTTCATACCCTTAGGACATCATTTACAATCATTACTCACCTCTACCCGGTCCAAATCTCTAACTCGCAATTCCTTTGCCCCTCGAATCGGCCTCCAGATGCTCCAGATCTAATCAAAATCAGAACCACGACGTCAAAATATACTAAGGGAATGAAGCCCAAGCAAAAATAATCAATTTACAACATAAATCCCGAAATTACCAAAATCTGAACCCCGGGCCCACGTCTTGGATTCCTATCAAATTCACATCAATGGATTCCTTATCACTCCCCGAATTCATTTATAGCAAAAGAATCGAAATCCAACCACAAATGTCCCCTCAAATCCTAATTTATAGGTTTCCAATTTCAAGCCCTAGTTCTTCAATTTTAGGCTTAAATTCCATGATTAATTAGGTAGATTTTACATTAGAATCGAGTTTTAAGTCCATGAATCTTACCTCCAAGTGTTTCCCCTTGAATCCCTCTTCAATCCTCTTCAAAAAGCTCCAAAATCACTCAAAAATGATGGAAATAAACCCCAAAATCGTAGACAAGACGACTATTTAAACATTTTGCCCATGCCTCATTTCCTTCTTCGCGAACGCGGTCAACGCCTCGCGTTCGCGAAACACAAATCAACTTTGACCAGAAATTTCCTCTTCGCGATCGTGACCTGCCCATCACGAACGCGATGAACAACTTGACCTCAAACCCAACTGGCCAATTTCCTCTACGCGAACGTGGAGCCTCCCTCGCGAACGCAATGCACAATAATCCAACCTTTCGTGAACGTGGAGCCTTCCTCACAAATGCAAAGGCTAAAATCTCAGCCTCCTCAACCAACCCTTCGCGGTCGTGGCTCCCCTCTCATGAACGCGAAGGTCATTTGTCTACAACACTGAGCAGCAGTTTTTTACACTTTTTCAAAACATGAAATGATCCGATTGACCACCCGAAACTCACCCGAGGCCCCCCGGAACCTTAAATAAATATGTCAACACATCCCATAACCTCATTCAAACTTGTTCCAAATTTCGGAACGCTCAAAACAACATTGAAACACCAAATTTGCATCGGATTCAAGCCTAAATATTCCAAAATCTTCTAAATTACGCTTTTGATAAAAAATCCAACCAAACCACGTTCGAATGACCTGAATTTTGCACACAAATCCCAAATGATACAACGGAACTACTGCAACTCACAGAATTCCATTTCGACCCCTATATCAAAATCTCACCTATAAATCGGAAATTGCTAAAAATCCAATTTTGCCAATTCAAGCCTAAATCTACTCCGGACCTCCAAAACACATTCCAATCACGCTCCTAAGTCCCAATTCACCTTCCGAAGCTATCCGAACCACCGGAACTCACATCCGAGCCGTCTAACATATAAGTCAACATCCGGTTGACTTTTCCAACTTAAGCTTCCTCAAAAAAGACTAAGTGTCTCAAACCTTACCAAATCCTTTTCAAACCCAAGCCAACCAACCCGATCACATATAGAACCGATAGTCAAATTAATAAGAAGCAGAAATAGGGGAAACATAGAGGCAACTCATGAGATGACTGGTTGGGTCATCATATCCTCCCCCTCTTAAACAAACGTTCGTCCTCGAACGAGTCAAGAAACATATCTAAAGCCTCACAAAGGTGAGGATATCTACTCTGCATCTCCTGCTCGGTCTCCCAGGTAGCCTCCTCTACGGGCTGACCTCTCCACTGCACTTTCACTGAAGCTATATCCTTTGATCTCAACTTTCGAACCTGACGCTCCAAAATAGATGTTGGCTCCACATCATAAGTCAAATCATCATCTAACTGAACCGTGCTGAAATCTAGAACATGAGACGGATCCCCAATATACTTCTGGAGCATAGAAACATAAAATACTGGCTGAACACTCGACAAGCTGGGTGGCAAAGCAAGCTTATAAGCCACATCCCCAATCCTCCTAAGCACATCAAAAGGCCCAATGAACCGAGTACTCAATTTTCCTTTCTTCCTGAATCTCATAACACCCTTCATGGGTAAAACCTTCAAAAGAACCTTCTCACCGACCATGTAGGACACATCCCGAACCTTCCTGTCAGCATAACTCTTTTGTCTCGACTGCGCCGTACAAAGCCTCTCCTGAATCACCTTCACCTTTTCCAAAACATCCTGCACCAAGTCTGTCCCCAATAGCCTAGCCTCACCCGGCTCAAACCAACCAACTAGGGATCTACACTGCCTCCCATACAAAGCCTCATATGGAGCAATCTGAATACTCGAATGGTAGCTGTTGTTGTAAGCAAACTCTGCGAGCAGTAGAAACTGATCCCCTGACCCTCCGAAATTAATGACATAAACACGCAACATGTCCTCCAATATGTGAATAGTACGCTCAGACTGCCCGTCCGTGTGAGGGTGAAAAGTTGTGTTCAACTCAACCTGAGTACCCAACTCTCACTGTACAAACCTCCAAAACTGCGAAGTAAACTAAGTTCTCCTATCTAAAATGATGGAAACTAGGACACCATGCAAATGAACAATCTTCCGGATATAGATCTCTGTCAACCCCTCTGAAGAATAGGTAGTACACACAGGAATGAAGTGCGCGAACTTGGTTAATCGATCCACAATCACCCAAATAGCATTGAGCTTCTTCAAAGTCCATGGAAGTCTAACTACAAAGTCCATGGTGATCCTCTCCCACTTCCATTCTGGAATATCCATCCGTTGAAGCAAGCCACCCGGTCTTTGATGCTCATATTTCACCTGCTAGAAATTGAGACACCGAGCTAAAAATCCCACAATGTATTTCTTCATTCTCCTTCACCAATAATGCTGACTCAGATCCTAATACATCTGCTCGGCATCCGGATGAATGGAATATCGTGAGCTATGGGCCTCCTCCAGAATCAACTCCTAAAACCCATCTATATTGGGCACACATATCCGGCCCCGCATCCTCAACACCCCATCATCACCAATGGTCACATCTCTGGCATCATCATGCTGAACTCTGTCCTTGAGGACAAGCAAATGTGGATCATCATACTGGCACTCTCTGATGCAATCACATAAGGTAGACCGAGAAACCATATAAGCCAATACCTGACTGGGCTTCGAAATATCCAACCTCACGAACCAATTGGCCAAGTCCTAAACATCAACTACAAGAGGTCTCTCCCCAATTGGAATATATGCCAAACTCCCCATACTCACTGCCTTTCAGCTCAAAGCATTAGCCACTACATTGGCCTTTCCCGGATGGTACAGAATAGTAATATCATAATCCTTTAGCAACTCCAACCATCTTCGCTGCCTCAAATTAAGATCCTTTTGCTTGAACAAGTGCTGGAGACTACGATGATCAGTAAACACCTCACAAGACACACCATACAAGTAATGCCTCCAAATCTTCAACGCATGAACTATGGCAGCCAACTCCAACTCATGAACGGGGTAGTTTTTCTCATGGGGCTTCAATTGACGAGAAGCATAAGTAATAACTCTACACTCCTACATCAATACATAACTAATACTAACTCTCGAAGCATCACAATACACGCTATATGATGCTGAAGCAGATGGAAAAACTAATACTGGAGTTATGGTCAAAGATGTCTTGCGCTTCTGAAAGCTCTCCTCGCACTCATCCGACCATACAAATGAAGAACCTTTCTAAGTCAACTTGGTCAAGGGTGATGCAATAGACGAGAATCCCTGAACAAACCGGTGATAATAGCCTGCCAAACCAAGAAAGCTGCGAATCTCTATGGCTGAGAATGGTCTGGGCCAACTCTAAACCGCCTCTATCTTCTTCGGATCAACCTGAATTCCTTCACTGGACACCACGTGCCTTAAGAAAGCCAATGAACTGAGCCAAAACTCACACTTTGAGAATTGTGCATAAAGTTTCTCCTCCCTCAATCTCTGCAACACAACTCTCAAATGCTCTGCATGCTCCTCCTGACTATGCGAATACACTAGAATATCATCAATGAAGACTATGACAAATGAGTCGAGATAAGGCTGGAACACGCTGTTCATCAAATGCATGAACATTGTTGGGGCATTGGTCAGCCCAAAGGACATCACCAAGAACTCATAATGACCATATTGGGTCCTAAAAGTCGTCTTAAGAATATCCAAGTCCCTTATCTTCAACTGGTGATAACCTGAACGGAGATCAATCTTGGAGAACACTCTCGCTCCCTGAAGTTGGTCAAACAAATCATCAATGAGAGGCAAAGGATACTTGTTCTTAACTGTTACTTTGTTCAATTGCCTATAATCACTGCACATCCTTATAGTGTCATCCTTCTTCTTCACAAAGAGAACTGGTGCACCCCAAGGTGACACACTAGGCCGAATGAACCCCTTATCAAGGAGTTCCTGAAGCTACTCCTTTAATTCCTTCAGCTCTGGTGCCATACAATATGGCAGAATAGAAATGGGTTAAGTGCTCAGCACTAGGTCAATACCAAAATCAATATCCCTATTCGGTGGCATACCCGAGAGGTCTGTGAGAAACACATCGGGAAAATACCTCATAACTAGAACAGAATCAACACTGGGAGTCTCAGCACCAACATCCCTCACAAACGCTAGATACAAAAGATAACCCTTCCCAACCATACGTTGGGCCTTCGAGAATGAGTTCACTCTACTGGTAACATAATCAGTCACACCTCGCCACTTAATCTGTGGCACACCCGGTATAGCCAATGTGACTGTCTTGGCATGACAGTCCAGAATAGCACGACATGGAGATAGCCAATCCATGTCCAAAATGATATCGAAATCCACTATACACAATAATAAAAGATCTACTCGGGTCTCTAGATCCCCAATAGTCACCACATATGACTGGTATACACGGTCTACAACAATAGTATCGCCCACTTGGTAGATACATGAACAGGTGAAGCAAGAGACTCATGGGGCATACCCAAATAACGAGCAAAGTATGATGACACATAAGAAAAGGTGGAATCGGGATCAAATAATACAGAGGCATCTCTGTGGCAGACTTAAACAATACCTGTGATAACAGCATCAGAAGCAATAGCATCAGGTCTACCTAGAAGTGCATAGAAACGAGCCTGACCGCCACCTGATCGACCTCTCCCTCTAGGGCGGCCCCTAGGTGACTAACCTAGCTTGTTGGACAGGTGGTGGCGAAGTAACTGGTGCTGAAGCCGATGGCTGACCCCTCTACTAAGATGAACCCACAAGATGACGAGGACACTGCCTCCACATATGACCCATCTCTATACACTCATTACAACTTCCAGGTGCTGGAGAAGGGGACTGAAGGGAACCCCTCGCACTGGAGTGACTAGCAGATGCACCTGGCATAGAAGAGCCCTGAACTGATGGAGCACGGGACAAACACTGAGTTGGAAGGGTACTAAGTGATGACTGGCCCTGATGAGAACTGTGAGAACCATGACCCGATGATGCCCCACGATAACCTAGGCGAGCTGGCCGAGCATTCTTGAACGGACGGCCTTTATCGTGCTGGAACTGACCCCTCGAAGGAGCACCACTATAACTATCAGATCCTCGAGGCCTCTTGGCCTCCATCTCCTCTCGCTCCTGCCAACGAACTGACTCAATCTCACGAGCAATGTCTACAACCTCCTCGAAAGTAGCACCAATCACCCTCTCACTGGTCATAAGAATACGAAGCTGATAAGTGAGGCCATCAACAAACCTCATAATCCTCTCTCTATCTGTCGGAACCAACCAAATAGCATGACGAGTTAACTCGGAGAACCTCATCCCATACTGCATCATAGTCATCTCTCCCTGATGCAACCACTCAAACTGTCTGCGCAGCTCCTCTTTGCAAGACTGTGGTACATACTTCTCCAGAAAGAGAACGGAGAATTGCTGCCAGGTAAGGGGTGTTGCACCAACAGGCCTACGCCTCTCAAAAGCCTCCCATCAAGTGAAGGCAGCTCTAGAAAACTAATAAGTAGTGAAAGCGACCCCACTGGTCTCCAGAATACCCGTTGTACGAAGCATCCTCTGAAACTAATCCAAGAAACCCTAGGCATCCTCGCCCTCTGCACCACTGAAGGTCGGAGGCTGAAGTCTACCAAACCTCTCCAACCTATGCTGCTCATCTTCTAGCATGGCAGGAACTACATAGTCCTGACCAGCTGCAAGCGGCTGGACTGGATGTGCCCCCGATGTCCGAAGTTCCTACATGACCTGCTCAGGTGTGCGAGCGGCGGGGAGTCTGATTGCTTCTCCTGGCCTGAGAAGTAGTTGCGGTTGTAGTAAATGAGACTGCCTGAGCTAGACCAGTGCATACTGATAGAATCTGAGCCAAGGCCTCTTGAAGACCCGGAATCACAATGGGCACAGCTAGTGCCTGAGCTGGTACTGCTGGAGCATCCACAATTGGGACCTGATCCTGAACTAGGGCGGCTGGTGGATCTACAGGTGCTGCCCTAGCTGCTATGCGGGCCACACCCCTACCCCTACTGCGACCACAACCGCATCCTCGACCTCTAGTGGACACAGTTAGTGGTACTGGTGGTCGTCCATCCTAATCGGTAGCGCGTGTCCTCACCATCTGTGAGAGAATAGCATAACAGAAGTTTAGTACTCGGATCAACAGATTCGCACGACAAGAATTTCAAGAATATGAAGTTTTTCCTATAGGTTTTGCAACCTCTCGAGGATAAATACAGACGTCTCCGTATCGATCCGTGAGACTCTACTAAACCTGCTCATGACTCATGAAACCTATGTAACTTAGGCTCTGATACTAACTTGTCACGACCCAAAATCCAGACCCGATCGTGATGGCGCCTCTCATGAAGACAAAGCCCGCCGACACACTCCCAATTCATTTTAAGCAATTAAGATAATACAAAATAAGTCTTTAACATAATAATAACCCAAAAATAAAGGTGAATAATACAGTTTGGGGAATAGACATAGCCCGACATCGGGGTGTCACCAGTCATGGGCATCTATCATAAAAACTACAAGTCTGAAAGAGCATACACAACTATTACATAACTAAAATAGGAGAAAATAAGATAGAGGGAGAAGCACTAGGCTGCAAACGCTGAGCAGCTACCTAGTGAATCTCCGAAATATGCTGGAAGCTCTCAACCCTCGCAAGCAGGATCTGAAGCGCCTGAATTTGCACACGGGGTGCAGGGAGTAAAGTGAGTACTCCAACTTAGTAAGTAATAATAATAAATGCAGACTGAGCAATAGAAATCACGTAAAGGCACATCAACAGGCTATAAAGAAGCAGTAAAAGCCAATAAAAATAATGGAACAGTGAAATTAAGTAAAGTCACTTTAGTTCAGTTTAAGCTTCTTTAGAATGCCTTTTTAACAGTTAAGCAAGTAAATGACAGACAACTAGAAAAGATAAATACATAAAGAACCGCCCCTCGGCCACAAAACCAATAGAATCAGCTCCTCGGGAAACACATAGAACAATACCAACCCCTCAGGCTATATCTCAAATCACAATGGGTACTCGCGCTCACTAGGGGTGTGCAGACTCCTGGAGGGGCCCCTTACGGCCCAAGTGCAATATCAAGCCATCTCGTGGCATCATCACTAGACTCTCGGCCTCATATCAACAAGCGACCTCATAGTGTACATATCTTAGGCCCTCGGCCTCATAATCATAATCAGTGCTTCCTCACAATATAAGCCCTCGGCCTTAGTTAGTCAAAATCCTCGCAAGCCACTCAGGCAATAGTAAAACATGATTCTCAGCCTAAAATATCATTTAAAAGATCATTTAAGTGTTAAAACATAGCAAACATGGCTGAGTTATGAAAATAGTGGAATATAGCATGACTGAGTTCAAGTATAAAGTCAAAACAGTGAGAAAATATCAATAAAATTCCCTAAGGGTTCAAATAGTTGGTACGAGGCCCAATTATGGCGTTCAACCCAAAACATGATGTTCACAAACATATTTCAGTCAAATATGTGATAAAATAGTCATTTGGGACGGACTAAGTCACAATCCCCAACAGTGCACGACCCCACGCTCGTCATCAAGCTTGTGCATCACCTAAATATAGCAGAACGATGAGCAAGTCCGGGGTTTCATACCCTCAGGACATCATTTACAATCATTACTCAACTCTACCCGGTCCAAATCTCTAGCTCGCGATGCCTTTGCCCCTCGAATCATCCTTCGAGTGCTCCAGATCTAACTAAAATTAGAACCACGACGTCAAAATATGCTAAAGGAACGAATCCCAAGCAAAAATAATCAATTTATAACATAAATCCCAAAATTACCAAAACCCGACCCCCGGGCCCATGTCTCGGATTCCGATAAAATTCACATCAATGGATTCCTTATCACTCCCCGAGTTAATTTATACCAAAAGCATCGAAATCCAACCACAAATGTCCCCTCAAATCCCAATTTCTAGGTCTCCAATTTCAAGCCCTAGTTCTTCAATTTTAGTCTTAAATTCCATGATTAATTAGGTAGATTTCACATTATAATCGAGTTTTAAGTCCATGAATCTTACCTCCAAGTGTTTCCCCTTGAATCCCTCTTCAATCCTCTTCAAAAAGCTCCAAAATCGTTAAAAATGGTGGAAATAAACCCCAAAATCGCAGAGAAGACGACAATTTAAATATTCTGCCAGGCTTCATTTCCTTCTTCGCGAATGCGGTCAATGCTTCACGTTCGCGAAGCACAAATCAACTTTGACCAAAAAATTTCCTCTTCGCGATCGCGACCTGACCATCGTGAACGTGATGGTTCCTCAGACAACTCTTTGCGAATGCACTCCCTCTCTCGCGAACGCGATGAACAACTCGACCTCAAACCTAGCTGGCCAATTTCCTCTACGCGAACGCGGAGCCTCCATCACGAACACAATGCACAATAATCCAACCCTTCGTGAACGCGAAGCCTTCCTCTCGAATGAGAAGGATAAAATCTCGGCCTTCTCAACCAACCCTTCACGGTCGCGGCTCCCCTCTCGCGAACGCGAAGGTCATTTGTCTGCAACACTGAGCAGCAGTTTTCTGCACTTTTCCAAAACATGAAATGATCCGATTCACCACCTGAAACTCACCCGAGGCCCTCGTGACCTCAACCAAACATGCCAACATATCCCATAACCTCATTAAAACTTGTTCCAACCTTTGGAATGCTCAAAACAACATCGAAATATCAAATTTGCATCGGATTCATGGCTAAAAATTCCAAAATCTTCTAAATTACGCTTTTGACATAAAAACCAACCAAACCATGTCCAAATGACCTGAAATTTTGCACACACATCCCAAATGACACAACTGAACTACTTCAACTCTCGGAATTACATTTCGACTCCTATATCAAAATCTCACCTATCAACCGAAAATTGCCAAAAATCCAATTTCGCCAATTCAAGCCTAAATCTACTCCGGACCTCCAAAACATATTCTGATCACGCTCCTAAGTCCCAATTCACCTCCTGAAGCTATCCAAACCACCAGAACTTACATCCGAGCCCTATAACACATAAGTCAACATTCGGTTGATTTTTCCAACTTAAGCTTCCTCAAAAGAGACTAAGTGTCTCAAACCTTACCAAATCCTTTCCGAACCCAAGCCAACCAACACAATCATATATAGAACTGATAGACAAAGCAATGAGAAGCAGAAATGGGGGAAACAGAGCGGTAACTCATGAGATGACTGGTCAGATCATCATAGTATCTTGCTTTGATTTGAGGAATTTTTTCCTAATAAATAATGTTGTTTGCTATATGCAGAAGTGATGTATGTGCTAGGTGACAATCGTATATAGATGTGTCATAGTTATCCATGCTCGGGATAGATTCTAGGTTACTTTATGCCTTGTTTGGTTGTGTTTTCTACCTACTCTAGGTTTTACTCGATTGAATGACTACATGAGCACAATAAATCACACGAGAGATAATGTTTAGATTAATAATACTTTATTTTAGGTATGATGAGCTATTCTTGAGATTGTTGATGTACTTGATTTGGCCGTAGTTATATATATATTATGAACATATATCCATACTTGTTATTTTTGTTATATGCCGTAAATTGCTATATGACTACTTGAGGTTCCTTATTTGTGTTAGACACCATTTTTAAAATTTTGATGCTTATTGAACACGATGGTTATTTTGATGATAGATTATATGTTGTAACTGCAATCATACATCAAAGATTAGTGAACATCATACTTAGAGATTATTTCTTGTACACATGCATATATCCATGCATGATTATTTCTCTGTGCATGCACATATTATATGTTTATCGCTTATCCATATGCATACATCCCTAAATATGGTTCTTGTATATGTACTTAGGTCATGGCACGTGAGCTATCCATGCAGTTGCAATATATGTGGCACAAGGTTTCTACCGCATGATTAGTATGAAATTAATATTGAGTATGGAACATGAGTTATCCATGGGGACTGACACTATTATTATCAATTAAGTTTTCCATGCAACTCGTGAGTTGTCCGTGCATGAGATATTGTTGTTGGCATGTGATTTTTAATAACCCGATTACTCATTTTGAGCTTTAGCATTTTGGTTGACGATATGAGACTTTGAGTAGCTTCATATGATGCATTATTACTTGCGGGTATGGTTGGATTTTTACTTTTTAGAAACTCGAGATTGATTTGGAAAAATAATTCTCAATTTGAAAGCTTAAGATTGGAAGAGCTGACCAAGGTTTGGCTTTTTAGTAAACGACCTAGTATTTGAGATTTTATAGTTTGAATATATTCGTATGGTATCTTGGACTTGGGCGTATGTTCGCATTTGAATTTGGATGTCGGTAGAAGGTTTTGGCTCTATTTATCGGAAGTTGGCAATTTGAAAAATTAGAGAGTTCATAGGTCTGACCGCGAACTGAATTTGATTGTTTCAGACTCGAATTATTGTTCTTGAATTTGGAATAGGATCATTTAGTACTTTGGAACTTGTGTGCTAAGTTTGGTTGTGACACTGAATGTGTAAGTGTGATTAGAACGTGTTCGGCGAAGTTTGAAGTGTTTGAAAGCTAAGATAATGACTGTGATCTTTGACTCTTGGATGATGTATTTGGACTTTTTGGGATGATTTGGATGGGGTCCCGTGGGGCTCGGGTGTGATTTGGAGGTGTTTCGGACAAATTTTTATTGAGTTTGCATTTCTGATTTTCTGGTGCATCTGATGAGTTTCACGATCGCGAAAGGATCTTCGCGATCGCATAGGGTATTTTTGGTCGCTAGTGATTTGTGCATTGCAATCGCAGTATAGAGCTTGCGTTCTTGGAGTATGGAGGAAGATGTTCATTGCATTCGTGCACCTGGTTTTATGTCGCGAAGTATTGGAGGTGGCCAGACAATAGAGGTTTGTGTTAGCTACTGGTCTCTTGTGTTCGTGTTGTTGGGAGGCCAGTTGGCCTTCACGTTCTCGGGGAATGGTCAGCGTTCACGTAGAAGGGATTCAGGGGAAATATGGATTTGTGAACTGCGCTAGCAATGAGTACTACTGGGCAGAGTATTTAAATTGTCATTTTTGGAATTTTACCCATTGTTTTTGAGCCCTAGACATCGAAAAGAGGATTAAAGAGCAATTTCGCTACTATCTTGGAGGTAAGTAATATTCACTTGGATTTAGTATTATATATTGATTATCCATGAATTTTTGCACTAAAATCTTTATAATTTTGAAAGGAAATTTGGGATTTTGTGTATACTTTAATAAAGTGTATTTTGGGCATCAGAGTATCGATTTCGACTAGGTTTTGGAAACAAATTATATATTTAGAATCGGTATGTTATGGGTCAATGAATGTCACGACCCAAAACCACTTACTGGTCGTGATGGCGCCTAACGAAATTGCTAGGCAAGCTGAACATAACAATAATGGATCATAATAACAAAAATAACAAAATAGTACCAGTTTAATGCCAAAATCATAAATAATTGCATCGAAAATAGTCCCCCAGAACTAGTAAATACAATGCCATAAGCGCTAACTGAAGTCTGAAATACAAATAATCATACTATTTGAATGGAAATAACAGTAGTAAAGTGGAAAGAGATCCAAGTATGCGGTCGAGATGCAACTCTACCTCATCTCTCAAAAATGATCAAAGCAACAACTCACAGCTAGCCACAACTCAGTCCAACACATGGATGTGCACAATTAAGTGCAAAGTAATGGTCGGGTCAAAAACACGTCTAGTCGTTCTTTGTCGGAAAACTCTTCGTGTTTCCAGTCAAAGAGGGGCAGCTGTAAGCACGTGATTTTTGACCCTCCCCGAGGATTTTCACATTTTTAGCGTGAATATGTGAAATTGGGTCTAGTATAGCTATTTTAACTATTTTTACTTTATTTCGTTGCAAAAAGAAAAATTTCAAAAAATATATATATATAAATTTTAGTTTATGTATCTCTCATAAACTTGAAAAATACAAAAATTGTACTTTATTTTGGTACTTTATATAAATTCGAAAATAACAAAAAATATATAATTCTATTAATGTTTTGAAGTCATTTTAATACAAAAAATATTATTTCATATTTTTTGTCTTTATTAAAAACGAAAAATTACAAAAAAAAATAGTTTTATTAATATTTTGTAGCTATTTTAAAACCTTAAAAATATTTTAAAAAAATATATAGTTCTGTTAAATACTAGTCTTATTTTCGGTAGTTATTTTGCTTACATAGGACTAGTTAAGCAACGTGTTCCTATTTCTCGGGTCCGGGCAAAAGAATAATATTCGGGTTCAAACTATCCGGTTTTAGGCCTAATTTTCGGATCTAGCCCATAATAAACCGTGTCCAGGACACATGGGGAACCCCACCACGCGTGGGGGACATATGCCTCGAACCCCACCCCGCGTGGGCTCATTTTTCTGGGCAGAACCCAGTGCAAAACACGGACAAAAGCATAAAAGGACAGGGGGGGACCAACGAAAAGGATTTTTTTGGGGACTTTTGGAAAAAAAGAAAAATACTACTGTTCTTCTTCCTTCTTAAAAGAAAAGAAGAAGCAGAAACCTGGGGGGCTCTTCGACTACTGTTCATCGTCTTCTTCTTCAACAAGAAGAAGAAGAAGCCCTAGCGTCAAAACCCTACTGTCACCTTCCTCCTCCTTGGAACGAGACCTAACCAAGCTCACGCACCATCCCCGTCTCGACCAACTCCTCGTCACCTTCCCCGAGCTCCCCCATCACCGTCGACCGAACACCATCAACGACCATTGTTCCTGGGTCTTCTTTAAAAAACCAAAAAAAAACCTTCTGGAAAAACCCACCTCCTTCAACGACAACAACCCATCCATCAAACCACCCCGAGCACCGGACCAACACCCCCACGCTCGAACACCCCCTCGTCACCACTGTTCGCCACCTTCTTCCTCATCGTTACGACCACCCGTCCAAAACCAACAACCCGTCAGCCACCTTCCTCGTCGGAACTCCATCGTCGACCCCGTCCAAACACCCAGCTCCCCCGACGCCATAATGTGAAACCTCTACTACCTCACATCAAAAACCAGCTCAACACCACTCCTCCGCCCAGCTGCTCCAAACAGGCCCGTCAACCACTGCCCGCAACCCCACCGTCCAAACGCGACCACCACTGTTTCAGCTCATGTTATCGTGGTTCTTTCACTGTTGTCGTGCAGTCCGTTGAGGTCGTCTTTGTTCGCCGAGGTCCGGCGCGTCGAGTTTGTTCGTTGAAGTCGATGTTGAGGTTCGGTCCATGGCTCTATGCGTTTCTGTTTATTCAGGTTAGTAGGCCTCGATGTATTGGATTAAAGAAATTTTACGTTCAATGTTTGAAGTTGCAATATATCAAATTGATATGATAATTTTCTGCTTGTGTTTCACCGTATGCATTTTAGTTCATTTTTGTGTTATGTTATTATTGATTACTTGATGTCATTTGATTTAGTTGTATTAGTAGTCCCAAGATTAGTATTGTTATTATTTACGTTCAATGTGTTATGTTATTATTGTCTTAGTTTATTTGGACAAAATTAGTATTAGTACCTGTTGTTGCTACGCCCGAAACACTCATTCGCTTAACTCCTTTTATCAAATCTTGACAAGTTATGAGATTATAGTTGTAAAGAAGCCGTAAGATTTAGCATTGTTAAAGGCGTAAAAATGGCACCCTTTTAAAATATAAAAAAATAAATAATAATAATAAAAAAAATATAAATGATAATAAAAAAAAATAATAAGTAAAATGAGACGAGCCTCGCCAAATAAAAGGAACAAATTGCGGGGCCCTCTAAGTGTATATATTAAATACTTAGATTCCGGGACGGGTCGTTTAGCAAATTTCACGGCCCTCCCCAAAAATAATAATGCGCTAGTTGCTTTAGGCGCGCCTTTAATAACGTTATCTCCCTAAACTCGGGTGCACATTTATGTGACCCAAATCCAAATCTCAACGAAATCGAAATATGTCTCTAATCACGGGTGCATTGATTGTGACGTGGTTTGAGATGCTTTTCAATGACGTTGCAAATTCCTTCTAAAAAATAAGAATGAGATGAGCCTCGCCGAATAAAAACGCAAATTGCGGGGCCCTCAGTAAATACTTGTTTAAAATTACTTAGAATTCAGGAGGGTCGTTTAGCGAATTTCACGGCCTCCGCAAAATAATAATGCGCTAGTTGCTTTAGGCGCGTCTCTAATAATTTAATTTTCTTAAACTCGGGTGTGCATTTCATGTGACCCAAATCCAAATCCTAAAACATCAAATAAAATATGTTTCGGATTGTGGGTGCATTTCATGTGACACAGTCCAAAGATATATTTTAAGCGATGTTCACATTCTTGTAAAAACAATAATAATAAAGCGGTTAAAAGTTAGAATTTGCATATAAGGTCATACTTGTATAAAAACAGATAATCAAGCCGAATATAACAGTTGAGCGACCGTGCTAGAACCACGGAACTCGGGAATGCCTAACACCTTCTCCCGGGTTAACAGAATTCCTTATCCGGATTTCTGGTACGCAGACCATAATATAGAGTCATTATTTTCCTCGATTCGGGATTAAAATTGGTGACTTGGGACACCCTAAATCTCCCAAGTGGCGACTCTGAAATAATTAAACCAATCCCGTTTCGATTGTCCTTTAATTGGAAAAAACTCCCTGCGCCCCCGCGGGCGCGGAAAAAGGAGGTGTGACAGCTCTGGCGACTCTGTTGGGGATTTATACCCAGAACCACTGGTTCAGGGTTAAGAATTCGAGCTTAGTATAATTGTTATTATTTGGCTTTATTTATTATCTGATTTTATTACATGTTTTGAGCCTAATGTGCTAAATGCTGCTTTTACTGCTTTGATATTGTTTGAACTGTACATATAAACTGTGCTGAAACCCTTCTTTTCTCTCTTAAGGAGCGCACGCTGGTCGTGGCTTCTTTCTGTTAGTGTCATATGCCAATATAGAACGAGGATTCGGAGGAGTTGCAAAATCGGATGGCCTTTTGGTTACCGGTACACAGCTCCCATCCTTGGCTCGAGTTGTCCGCTCGGGTAAGCCAGGTCTAGAACAAATACCCAGGTTATGAACTTAGTATAACAAAGCCACATGCCGGATCCCTAGTAGGAACGTTTATTTGCATCATGTGCATTTGACTTAGGGGACTCAACACAGGGGTTGGGTCCGTCTAGGACAAGCAACCTGAAAATAATAGACCATCTTTGGCATCCTATGTGCTACATGTTATATTTATTCAAGGGTGAATGAGTCATTTGGCGGACCAATGATATTTGCGGACAAATGACACTTCTTATCATGCTAATCACGTTAAATAAGAAAGTTGCATTATTTTTTTTATTATTAAGCATGCTATTATATTAATCAAAGCATGGGGAACATTTGTGGAATCCAAGAAGTCTTGGAATTCCCATATGTCCCCCACGCTTCATATGTTGGGAAAAGCGCATGGGGAGCATTTACGGAATCCAAGAAGTCTTGGAAATCGTTATGTCTCCCATGCCGCATTTTTGAAAGAAATAATAAATATAAAAAAAATAAAAATACAAATAAAAACAAAGCATGAAAATTCAAAAAGATTTTGTATGTTGTCATCATTTTCCACATATAAGAAAATCGTGAAAAAAGGAGAAAATAACAGCATAGAAGTCCGAGTAGAGTCGAAACTCTGCCGAAATTTTGAAAATGAAAAAATATCTTGTTAGTTTGTTATATTAAAAGCAAAGGAAAAATAAAAAAAAATCATCATTATTCTGCCTGGTTTTTTTAAAAAAAAAATATTAAAGAAAATAGTTTGTTTTGCCATTAAACGAAAATGAAAAAGAGTCTGTTTTTTTTAAAAAAAAAATGTTTTATTTGATCTTACTTTGTTTGTCTATGAAAATGCCAGAAATAAAAATAAAAAGAGTCCGGCGTTGAATGTGATTTTATTATTTGTTCCAAATATAAGTATATATATAATCCAAAAAAAAATTCAAAAGAAAGTTCAAAATTCAAAAAGATAAAATAGATAAATCCGAAAATATTTTGATTCTTCGTTAGAAAATTCAAAATTCAAAAAAAAAACATTTTAGAAGCATTTCTTATATTGAAGGTAAAATTCCGAAAATATTTTCTTCTTTTCTTTTTTAAAAAAAACGAAAATTCAAAAATATTAGTCTTTCTTTTAAAAAGAAAATCAATCAAAAATAATATTTCCTCGCTTCTTTTAAAGTAGTTCTTTTAAACGAAAATTCAAAAAAAAGTTAGTTCATCTGCTTATTATTATTTGCCTACTTATTCTTATTAGACCGAACTACGCGGGTTTGATTCTCACCGGGTGTGAGATACGTAGGCAACCCTCATCGGGTCCAACCCCCACCTTCTCAAAAAAGAAGGAATGTTTTATGCTTTTCGTTAATTTGTTTGTTTGTTATGAATGAAAAATAATAGTCTATTTGATTGTTGTGGAAAAAATAATAATAATAAAAAATAGAAATGGAAAAGGGTCTTCTCAAAAATAGCTTATTTACCCGAACTACGCGGGTTTGATTCTCACCGGATGTGAGATACATAGGCAACCCTCATTGGGTCCAACCCCACCTTTTGCTAAAAAGCCAAAAAAAACAAATAAATAATAATAAAATAAAAATATATATATGTCAAATTTTAATTTTGTCATAAAGAAGTCGGGTGACGCTGTTTTATCAAGACATAGCCGAATGTTCCCGAAAGGGACGCCAGAAGGCTGACTTTGCATAAACAGCCACCTTTTGGGTCATGTTTTGGATTTGGTCCAATTGGCCCACACAGCCTTAAAAATCTTCGTCTCCGAGACGTTGAAAGGCCGTGCTTGCAATATTGAGTTTTCTAATTTGAAAAAATGATAAAAAGAGTCATAAATAAGTCAGGTGATGTTGTTTTGCCATAAATAGCCGAATGTTCCCGAAAGGGATGCCGGAAGGCTGACTTTGCATAAATAGCCACCTTCGGGTCATGTTTAGGATTTTTGGTCTAGTTGACCCACAGAGCCTTATAAATCTTCGTCCCCGAGGCGCTGAAGGGCCGTGTTTGCAATACCAGGGTTTTATTATAATTTGAAAAGAAAAACAAAAAACAAAAAAAAAACAACAACTAGTCAACGGTCAGGTGAATACCGTTCAAATTTTGTCATAATAAGCCGAGCCAGCTTCGGCCGCGTCTTAAACCGTTCTTGCCGAAATAGCCTTAGAGTATCTTCAGTTGTCGAAAGGTTATTTTCGTAAAAGAATGGACAAATTTGTAAAGTGTCATTAAATAATCCTCCTCGGCCTTAAAATTCATGTGAGAGTTGGAAAGGGCCACGTTTGCAAAAAACAACCATTCGGTTAAAATTAGCAAATGGAAGAAGGAAGTTGGCCATTTGTTTTGAAGTTTGTAAACCTTTTGATTAAAATAGGTGGGTTGTTTGATTTTCAAGTTTGTAGGTCATCTTTAAACCTTTGAAACCCAGTTTGTTTTAATATGAAAGTGAAAAGAAAAAATGTTCATTATTGTTTATTGGTCCGAACTACGCAAGGTCTGATTCATGCGGGGTCATGATACGTAGGCAATCTCCATAAGATTCGACCACAACAAAAAAAAATGGAAAAATCAAAAAGGGAAAAATAAAAAAAATCGAAAAAGAGAAAAAAAAATGAAAAATCGAAAGAAAAAGAAAATACAAATAAAATAAAATACAGGGTTTCCCAAAGTGCTTTAAAAGGGGACAAATAAGCAAGTCGGGGGACGCATGTTGTTTAAAGCAAAGCATGTTAGAAACGGTTAACGGCCTAGGGGCATTTCATCCTCAATGTGTTGTTGTCAAATCTGTTAAACTCTAAACGCTAACAAGTTTGTTGTTTTCCGAATCTCAAACAGTTAGTTGTTAAAGAATTCTGGCAACACACCCTTACCAAACTATATCCAAAGGACCGATAACAACAAGCATGACTACTTCAGAGAATAGTACCGAGGAAGAAAGGCCGGTGAGCCAGTTGTTAAAGGAAGCAATGGAAAAGATAGAAAGGATGGGATTAGAGATGAATGCAATGCAGCTAGCTCTAGCCAAATCACAAAAGAGCCCTGAGCCGTTGGGGCACATGCCGGAATACCCTCACTCCGGCCCTTCAACAAGCCTCCCGAATCACCGTTATCATCAGGAAAGAAGCCCTCATGATTCCCAAGCTCCACCGCCCCATCAACCTCTCCCAATACCAAATGTTCCGACTTATATGGGACCCACATCAGCCACCCTGCAAAGATCAAACAGCGAGCCATTGCTTTAGGCTCCCGATACGCAATACTATCTCCCTGAGCCTACATTCCATGCCCCCGAACCACATGCCTACAATCCACATTTAGAGGCACCGGCAGAAATTGAAAAGCCGGTTAAAGCCCCAAAACAAGATGAGGTATTGAGGAAATTCAAAAGCCTGGAGCAGTCCTTCAGGAACCTGCATGGATTGGGCAACCAGGTCAGCGTGGCCTACAAAGATCTATGCCCTTTCCCGGATGTCCAACTCCCGGTTGGGTTCAAGATGCCTAAGTTTGATTTATATGAAGGGCACGGTGATCCCATGGCACATTTGCGGGGATTCTGTAGTAAAATGAGAGGGGCAGGCGGTAAAGATGAACTGCTGATAGCCTATTTTGGCCAAAGTCTGAGCGGATCGGCACTCGAATGGTATACCAAACAGGATTCCAGCAGATGGTACACCTGGGATGATCTGGCACAGGCTTTCGCGGGTCATTTTCAATACAATCTCGAGATAGTCCCTGACCGTCTCACATTGTTGAGGACCCGAAAAGAACCCGGGGAAAGTTTTCGCGAGTTTGGGTTCCGCTGGAGAGAACAAGCAGCCAGAGTCGATCCTCCCATGAGAGAGGGAGAGATGGTGGACTACTTCTTACAAACCTTGGAGCCAACTTACTTTGGTCATCTAGTGACGACAGTTGGTAAATCTTTCAATGAAGTAGTAAAAATGGGCGGTATGATCGAAGAGGGACTCAGGTCCAACAAAATCCTGAGCTATTCGGCAATTAAAGCAACCACTCAGGCCATCCAGAGCGGCACTGAGGGTGTACTGGGGAAGGAGAAGAAAGAAGATGTCACGACTGTTGAGTCTGGAGCCTGGTTCAGATCTAGAGGCCCGTCACCCTACTATATCCACCCATGCCCTACCACCAAAATTACCCCCGCACTCCATATAGCCCTCCACGACATTATTACTCACTGCCAGATCCCCATTTTTCCGTTCATCATGCACAAACCTATACCCACTCTCCAGCACACGCACAATGACGTGCGCCAGCTCCCCAAAATACATACCCACCTCCACCAAGCATATATCCACTTCTGAGGGCCTATAGAAATCCTCCAGGGTCAGGTTTCCGGGGGAATCAAGCTTTTAAGAATGAGAGGAAGCAGAAATATACTCCGCTGGGAGAATCCTATACTATTGTGTTCCACAAATTGAGGCAGTTAGGCCTATTGAATCCTATTGAGCCCAAATTACCAAATCCTCTTCCTGAAAATCTTGACCCTTCAGCAAGTTGTGAATATTGTTCGGGGGCTCCCGGACACGATACTGAGAGATGTTGGAAGTTGAAGAATGCCGTGCAAGAACTCATCAACACAAATAGGATCGAGGTTCAGGTTCCAGAGCCGCCAAACATTAATGACGATCCGTGCCGGTGAAAATAAATGAAAATTGGACGGTCAACAATTGGACGGCTACTCCTCGTCCTATCCGAAGGGAGTCTTGGTAGTGGGCTCTGATTTTTCTTTCTTGTTTTGGATTATTGCAGAGTTGTAATCCAGTTTTGTTTTAGTGTGAAACTCTGTTATCCTGTATTTCTATAAAGCGAAAGCTTTTCTCTTCTTATTTTGTTTTAAGTCTGTTTTCTTCCTTTTTCTCTTTCTAAACAAAGCTCTTTATACTGATTCCAATGACGTGGCATGCATAACGGATCTTCAACTTAGTCTAAAAATCAATCTGATTCCGAACTGATTATACAAAAGGTCAATCACGATGACGAATCGGGATACGATGATAATAAAGCCTTCAAAGAGACAAACAGAGAGTTAAGCTAGTTAGAAAAGAAATCCAAGCCCAACTTAAATGACGCATAAGACATCAATTTAGGGGATGCAGACGATATCAGGAAATTTAAAGAGGGACAGCAAGTGTTGAAACGGATCCTCCCACATCAGGCCAAAACAAAATGGCAAATTTGTCCCGAATTGGCAGTGGCCGTCTATTGTGACCAAGATGTTATCCAGTTGCACTTCATGTCAGACAGATGTCGAGGGAAGATGTATCGACATGGCTATTAATTGTTGTTTGTTTGTTTATACTTGGCATTTATCGGAGAATGAAATGACGGAGGCAATTTTTTCTTCTATCCAAACATTTTAACCTTTGCTTCCCCTTTTGAGCCTTATTTATTCTTTCATACCCCTCTTTTGGAATCAGTAATGAAAATAAGAAAAAAAAAGAGAAGAAAATATAATGATAATAAAAACAAAAGAAAAGTCACAAAAAAAAAAGAAAAAAAAGGGAAAAAAAGGGAGTTGTGAACTACGTTTGACCTGATTCCTCAAAGAAGGATACGTAGGCGCCTCACGGCTCGGTCATAATGTAACCAAAAAATAAGAATCCCCAAGCAAGAAACTGGGGCAGAAGTTATGTTTGTAATGTTGGGAAAGAAGTTCGATTCCAAGAGTTGTAATGGTTTTTACCCATCAGAATTATTTTGAACCCTTTTTGATGCCCTCTTTTTCTTTTAGCCATAAACAAAAAAAAACCCATGTTGATGTCCAAAAAAGACCTCCCGATCAGAATCCGAGGAAAGCCAAGTTAAGCAAATAAAAGCAGAGAAAGTCGGCAACGAATTGATAACCTAAAGAATCCCCAGCAAAAAGTCATATTGGCACCATAAGGCGATGAGAATTGAGAGAAATGAGAGAGTCTCATCAGTGAAAACCCCTCGAAGGGCACTATGAGGCGACAAGGATATAAAGGGGGCTATCAAGATAAGATTAGCAAAAAATGGTCCGCATCCGGCGAAAGTTGGGCTTCTGCACATCCCCAGCAAAGAGTCATGTCGGTAACACTCCAATCTCCAGCATAGAAAATAAAATGAGAAGAGTCTTACCGGTGAAAACCTTCACAGGCACCAAAAGGCGACGAGAATTGAGAGAAATGAGAGAGCCTCATCAGTGAAAACCCCTCGAAGGGCACTATGAGGCGACAAGGATATAAAGGGGGCTAGCAAGATAAGATCCGCATCCGGCGAAAGTTGGACTTCTGCACATCCCCAGCAAAGTAAGGCCGTCAAAAAAATTGATCGATATGAATAAACTGAGTTGGTTAATCCAGAAATGCATGACATGATCATTGGGATTGATTGTACCATTCGGATAAGTTCTTTATTTTTCTTTCTCCAACATTTGTTCAGAAAGACTTTTTCTTTCATCTTTTTAAAGTCATCACTTTTTATTTTGGGTTTATAGTGTTTTTTTTCCAGTAGTTTGTTTTTTAGAAGGATTTTGTTTTTCAGAGCTTACTACTAATTGCCAAAATGCTGCGAAGCAAAAGGCGAACATGACATGCCAAAGATAATACAATGAAACGGAAAAGACATTTGTTGCAAGACCGAATGATGAGTTGGCCTAAATGTCAAGGGGGTATAGTGAAAAAGGGGTCGAGATGCAAGAGAATCCTTGGCCGATCATCGACCAAATTCCAAAAAGGTCGGACAATGTGAAGCAAGGAAAGAAGAGGAAAAACCTCCCCCAACGAGAATGTGTTCACCAGCAGGGACATGATCCCCAACAGTAATATCATCCCCAATAAATAGTATCATCCCCAGCAAGATCTGATAGTGTAATGGAACGCCGAAAAAAAAAGAAAAAAAAAGGAAAAAAAAAGAGAGAAAAAAAAGGGAAAGCAACCATGTTTTTTTTCTTTTAAAACTAACAAAATCTTTCTTTGATTTGAAGCAGGGAAAAGAAATGTTACAGATGGCGGAAGAACATGCCATAAAGAAGATCATCAAACCGGGGCAGAAAATTTTCTCATCGCGAAAATTTTCTCAAAAAAAACAGGCGCCCACCTGAATAATGAGAGGAATACTTTTTTGTCTATTCATTTCAGGCACCCACCTGTATAACAAGGGAATACATCTCATGTCTTCGCCATCAGGCACCCACCTGTATAACAAGGGAATACATCTCATGTCTTCGCCATCAGGCACCCACCTGTATAACAAGGGAATACATTCCATGCCTTTACCAATGGGAGATACACTTCCTAGGTCTAGTTTTGCCAATAGGAGACGCACTTCCTAAGTTTTACCCATAGGAGACGCATTTCCTCCTAAGTTTATGTTTCAACCATAGGAGAGACATTTCCTCCTAAGTTTAGTTTTACCCATAGGAGACGCATTTCCTCCTAAGTTTAGTTTTACCCATAGGAGATGCATTTCCTCCTAAGTTTAGTTTTACCAGTCCTAAGTTGTTGTTCAAATCAGGAGCCCGCCTGAAGAGAGGAATGGCGTTTATTTTAAAAGTTGAAGTTGGGAGCCCGCCCAGATAACAGAGGCATACATTTCAGTCTTTATTTTCCAGTATTGAAGTTGGGAGCCCGCCCATATAATAGAGGCATACATTCAGTCTTTACATTTCAAGTGTTGAAATTGGGAGCCCGCCCATAATAACAGAGGAATACATTCAGTCTTTACTTTCAAGTGTTGAAATTGGGAGCCCGCCCATAATAACAGAGGAATACATTCAGTCTTTACTTTCAAGCGTTGAAGTTGGGAGCCCGCCCAGATAACAGAGGCATACATTCAGTCTTTTCATTTCAAGTGTTGAAATTGGGAGCCCGCCCATAATAACAGAGGAATACATTCAGTCTTTACTTTTCAAGTGTTGAAATTGGGAGCCCGCCCATAATAACAGAGGCATACATTTCAGTCTTTTCATTTCAGGTGTTGAAATTGGGAGCCCGCCCATAATAACAGAGGAATACATTCAGTCTTTACTTTTTAAGTGTTGAAGTTAGGAGCCCGCCCAGATAAGAGAGGCATACATCCAGTCTTTTATTTTGAGTGTTGAAGTTGGGAGCCCGCCCAGATAACAGAGGCATAAATTCAGTCTTTTATTTTCAAGTGTTGAAGTTGGGAGCCCGCCCAGATAATAGAGGCATACATTCAGTCTTTTATTTTAAGTGTTGAAGTTGGGAGCCCGCCCAGATAACAGAGGCATACATCCAGTCTTTTATTTTAAGTGTTGAAATTGGGAGCCCGCCCAGATAATAGAGGCATACATTCCACGTCTTTACCCATAGGAGACGCACTTCCTAAGTTCAGTTTCACCAATAGGAGACGCACTTCCTAAAAATATTTCACCAATAGGAGACGCACTTCCTAAGCAAGTTTCATCAATAGGAGACGCACTTCCTAAGTCAGTTTCACCATAGGAGACGCACTTCCTAAAGCATGTTCCACCAATAGGAGACGCACTTCCTAAGCAAGTTTCATCAATAGGAGACGCACTTCCTAAGTCAGTTTCACCATAGGAGACGCACTTCCTAAAGCAAGTTCCACCAATAGGAGACGCACTTCCTAAGCAAGTTTCATCAATAGGAGACGCACTTTCTAAGTCAGTTTCACCATAGGAGACGCACTTCCTAAGTTCAGTTTCACCAATAGGAGACGCACTTCCTAAAAATATTTCACCGATAGGAGACGCACTTCCTAAGTTCAGTTTTACCATAGGAGACGCACTTCCTAAGTTCAGTTTCACCAATAGGAGACGCACTTCCTAAAAATATTTTCATCAATAGGAGACGCACTTCCTAAGTTCAGTTTTACCATTAGGAGACGCACTTCCTAAGAATAGGTTCACCAATAGGAGACGCACTTCCTAAGTTCAGTTTCACCAATAGGAGACGCACTTCCTAAGTCCATTGTACCAGTAGGAGACGCACTTCCTAACCTAAGTTTCACAAGTAGGAGACGCACTTCTTAAAAAGTTTCACAAGTAGGAGACGCACTTCCTAAAAAGTTTCACCAGTAGGAGATGCACTTCCTAAAGTTTAGTTTTACCCCTAGGAGACGCACTTCCTAAGTTTAATTCCATGCACAGGAAACGCACTTCCTGAATTAAGTTTTCATTATTAGGAGACACACTTCCTAGTCTGGTTCACTCAGGTTATACTTTTGCTTTAGGGGGCACACTCCCGAGTTTGGCTTTTTAGATTATATTTTATTTCAGGAGACGCACTTCCGGAATTGAGATTTCACCCTAGGAGATGCACTTCCTAGTTTGAATCATTTTAAGTTCGACCATAGGAGACACAATTCCTAGTCCAGTTTTTGAAGTTTACCCGTAGGAGACGCACTTCCTAATCGAGATTTTATTCATAGGAGACACACTTCCTAGTTTCTAGTCACTGAAGTTTTCACCCTTAGGAGACGCACTTCCTAGTTTAGCTCATTCCGATTCAACCATAGATGACACACTTTCTAGTTTGAGTCGTTGGGGTTTTTATTTTAGCAGACACACTTGCTAGCAAGAGTTTTGGTTTTACTCATAGGAGATGCACATCCTAGCCTAGTCTTCAATTTACTCTCATCATTGCATCAGTAGTGTAAGTAAGTTACGATTCTGCTAACGACTCACAAACCTTCCCAGTACAAACTGGGTTAGGAAATTTTGTTAGTTTTAATTTTCAGGGACCCGCCTGTAGAACGGAGGTTGTTGCGTGTCGAAGATAGAAGAAGTCAGGAGTCCGCCTGTAGAACGGGGAAACATTTTTCAAGATCAAGCAGTGACCCACTGGAAAGCAGAAGGTTACAACAAAAATCCCCAGCATTCAATCCAAGATAGAAGCAACAAGAAGCTCGCCCCAAGAATGCAAGTCAACAGTCTGGGATGATCAACAGAAGCTGGTCACCAAAAAACAAAAACAAAAAAAAAAACAAGAAGAAAAAGAAAAAAAAAAAAGGGAACCCAAATTACGGAAGTGGAGAACAAATGTGGTCTGCTCAAGAACTAGCACCTACAACTAGCAAGTATCAAGGTTCAGATCCAAAGTCTGTATGAAGCACCATTCAAGACTCGAGACCAAGTTTCAGAAGACTTAAGAGATAGGAATCCTTGTAACTAGTAGCTGATAGGCTTAGTTAGTCTTTTTCAGTTTTCATTTTGTTGTAATGACAGGACCGCGGACCGGAACCTCAACAGAACGGCACCTCGATCGGCTCTTCACCTCGGTACACTCTACCATCTCTCTCATTCCTGAACTACACGTGGCCTGATTCCTGTATAACCAAGGATATGTAGGCAGCTCAGATACCAGGGCTCGGTCACATTCCCTCCCTTTCCTGAAGTGTAGTCCGTCCAAGTAATGGTCGGGTCAAAAACACGGCTAGTCGTTCTTTGTCGGAAAACTCTTCGTGTTTCCAGTCAAAGAGGGGCAGCTGTAAGCACGTGATTTTTGACCCTCCCCGAGGATTTTCACATTTTTAGCGTGAATATGTGAAATTGGGTCTAGTATAGCTATTTTAACTATTTTTACTTTATTTCGTTGCAAAAAGAAAAATTTCAAAAAATATATATATATAAATTTTAGTTTATGTATCTCTCATAAACTTGAAAAATACAAAAATTGTACTTTATTTTGGTACTTTATATAAATTCGAAAATAACAAAAAATATATAATTCTATTAATGTTTTGAAGTCATTTTAATACAAAAAATATTATTTCATATTTTTTGTCTTTATTAAAAACGAAAAATTACAAAAAAAAATAGTTTTATTAATATTTTGTAGCTATTTTAAAACCTTAAAAATATTTTAAAAAAATATATAGTTCTGTTAAATACTAGTCTTATTTTCGGTAGTTATTTTGCTTACATAGGACTAGTTAAGCAACGTGTTCCTATTTCTCGGGTCCGGGCAAAAGAATAATATTCGGGTTCAAACTACCCGGTTTTAGGCCTAATTTTCGGACCTAGCCCATAATAAACCGTGTCCAGGACACATGGGGAACCCCACCACGCATGGGGGACATATGCCTCGAACCCCACCACGCGTGGGCTCATTTTTCTGGGCAGAACCCAGTGCAAAACACGGACAAAAGCATAAAAGGACAGGGGGGACCAACGAAAAGGATTTTTTTGGGGACTTTTGGAAAAAAAGAAAAATACTACTGTTCTTCTTCCTTCTTAAAAGAAAAGAAGAAGCAGAAACCTGGGGGGGCTCTTCGACTACTGTTCATCGTCTTCTTCTTCAACAAGAAGAAGAAGAAGCCCTAGCGTCAAAACCCTACTGTCACCTTCCTCCTCCTTGGAACGAGACCTAACCAAGCTCACGCACCATCCCCGTCTCGACCAACTCCTCGTCACCTTCCCCGAGCTCCCCCATCACCGTCGACCGAACACCATCAACGACCATTGTTCCTGGGTCTTCTTTAAAAAACCAAAAAAAAACTACTGGAAAAACCCACCTCCTTCAACGACAACAACCCATCCATCAAACCACCCCGAGCACCGGACCAACACCCCCACGCTCGAACACCCCCTCGTCACCACTGTTCGCCACCTTCTTCCTCATCGTTACGACCACCCGTCCAAAACCAACAACCCGTCAGCCACCTTCCTCGTCGGAACTCCATCGTCGACCCCGTCCAAACACCCAGCTCCCCCGACGCCATAATGTGAAACCTCTACTACCTCACATCAAAAACCAGCTCAACACCACTCCTCCGCCCAGCTGCTCCAAACAGGCCCGTCAACCACTGCCCGCAACCCCACCGTCCAAACGCGACCACCACTGTTTCAGCTCATGTTATCGTGGTTCTTTCACTGTTGTCGTGCAGTCCGTTGAGGTCGTCTTTGTTCGCCGAGGTCCGGCGCGTCGAGTTTGTTCGTTGAAGTCGATGTTGAGGTTCGGTCCATGGCTCTATGCGTTTCTGTTTATTCAGGTTAGTAGGCCTCGATGTATTGGATTAAAGAAATTTTACGTTCAATGTTTGAAGTTGCAATATATCAAATTGATATGATAATTTTCTGCTTATGTTTCACCGTATGCATTTTAGTTCATTTTTGTGTTATGTTATTATTGATTACTTGATGTCATTTGATTTAGTTGTATTAGTAGTCCCAAGATTAGTATTGTTATTATTTACGTTCAATGTGTTATGTTATTATTGTCTTAGTTTATTTGGACAAAATTAGTATTAGTACCTGTTGTTGCTACGCCCGAAACACTCATTCGCTTAACTCCTTTTATCAACTCTTGACAAGTTATGAGATTATAGTTGTAAAGAAGCCGTAAGATTTAGCATTGTTAAAGGCGTAAAAATGGCACCCTTTTAAAATATAAAAAAAATAAATAATAATAAAAAAAAAATAATAAGTAAAATGAGACGAACCTCGCCAAATAAAAGGAACAAATTGTGGGGCCCTCTAAGTGTATATATTAAATACTTAGATTCCGGGACGGGTCGTTTAGCAAATTTCACGGCCCTCCCCAAAAATAATAATGCGCTAGTTGCTTTAGGCGCGCCTTTAATAACGTTATCTCCCTAAACTCGGGTGCACATTTATGTGACCCAAATCCAAATCTCAATGAAATCGAAATATGTCTCTAATCACGGGTGCATTGATTGTGACGTGGTTTGAGATGTTTTTCAATGACGTTGCAAATTCCTTCTAAAAAATAAGAATGAGATGAGCCTCGCCGAATAAAAACGCAAATTGCGGGGCCCTCAGTAAATACTTGTTTAAATTACTTAGAATTCAGGAGGGTCGTTTAGCGAATTTCACGGCCTCCGCAAAATAATAATGCGCTAGTTGCTTTAGGCGCGTCTCTAATAATTTAATTTTCTTAAACTCGGGTGTGCATTTCATGTGACCCAAATCCAAATCCTAAAACATCAAATAAAATATGTTTCGGATTGTGGGTGCATTTCATGTGACACAGTCCAAAGATATATTTTAAGCGATGTTCACATTCTTGTAAAAACAATAATAATAAAGCGGTTAAAAGTTAGAATTTGCATATAAGGTCATACTTGTATAAAAACAGATAATCAAGCCGAATATAACAGTTGAGCGACCGTGCTAGAACCACGGAACTCGGGAATGCCTAACACCTTCTCCCGGGTTAACAGAATTCCTTATCCGGATTTCTGGTACGCAGACCATAATATAGAGTCATTATTTTCCTCGATTCGGGATTAAAATTGGTGACTTGGGACACCCTAAATCTCCCAAGTGGCGACTCTGAAATAATTAAACCAATCCCGTTTCGATTGTCCTTTAATTGGAAAAACTCCCTTGCGCCCCCGCGGGCGCGGAAAAAGGAGGTGTGACAATAACCTGTGCAGTTTATAAATTTAACAAGTGCAGAACAGTAATATGATGAAGTCATGAATCACAGATAAAACCACTTTGGTGCATACAATGCATTAATAAACTCTGCTCAGTCACGTGCCAATAATCACATCTTGCACGATGTAGTGACGTGCCAATAATCACAACCAACACGGTGTAGTCACATGCCAATAATCACAATCCGCAAGGTGTGTTCACATGTCTATAATCACAATCCGCACGATGTGTTCACGTGCCACCAGTCCAATCCATATCACTGTAAGGCCTCGTAAAAGTCCACCCAAAACCCGAGGTTTCATGGTGCCGAGGTAGGCTAATGTATTTGAGGGTAGTATAAGGTAGGAACTTTTTGGGTCGAATAGTGCACTGGGGAGTTAAAGGAAAATTATGGCAGAACAGGGTGTTTCTGCGATTCATTACGCGATCACAACTGAACTGCGAACTGCAGATCCGCCGTTGAGTGAAGCAGAGAAATGAGCCAATTTTGGAGTTGTTTTGCGGATGGCTATGCAATCGCATAAGCGTTTTGTGGGTCGAACATCCGTCGTTGAACCAGCATGAGAAATTTTTGAAGGAGGTTTTGCGGTCCATTATGGGACCATATAATTGATCTGTGGACTGCAGACCTATTTCATACCTGCACAGAAGTTCCGGAGGACCATTATGCGGTTCATTTTGCGGACTCTAGAAGTGGTATGCGGTCGCATATGCGACCGTAGATATTTATCGGGGCTTCATTTTTCTAATTTTATAACTCGCCCCCATTTTATTTTATCTATCCATAGGGGTCATTTTTGAGGGATTATTTTATATTTTAAAGAGAGGTGAGAGCTAATCTAGAGAGAGAAGGGAAGGATTCAAGGATTTCACTACTCAACCTGGATCAAGAGTTGGGATTTCATCAAGAGGAGTGTGATAGGGTTTTCAAAAGGTAAGAATTTCTTCTCCCAATTCTCCAATTTTGGATTTTGTGTTGGTTATGGGTGATGAGAGTAGGCATATCACATGCATGAGCTAATAGGGATTGTGGAGAAGTTGTTGGACAATCTTGGTTGGTTTTGTTGTTGAATTCGTTAAGGAAAGGTTGGGTTCTCATTGTAGCAGCTCTTGCCATACGAATTCCTCTAATAATGCTTGTAATTCTCCCCTCTTCTATAGATTGGCATCGTTAGGAGTTTCGGTACGTTATTGTTACACCACGAAAAGCTCTTTCGAGGTATGAAGGCTAAAATTTTCTTCTTATATCGGAATTTCCATGTTCTTCCAAAACTCCATTGTGTGTAATTCGAACTTGAAACACCATTGAGATGGGATATTCAAGCTAGTTAATTGATTCCCAAGTTTCATAAGGTGTCAAAAACCTCGTGTATTATTGATTCTCTATTTCGATTTAATTATGTTATACCTCTTTTGGGAAGAAATCATTGTACGAAATTATTGTGGTCAAATTCTTATATCTCATATGATGAAATCTTATGGGCGTATATTTTTTAAGGACAAAGGTGCCAAAGAGTTTTATTTGAAAGGAATTATTTTGTACAACTATTATATTTTTGAGAATACAAATTGTGGCATTGGGATTCACCTCCACCCGCATATATTGGGGTGAGGCAGTAGGGCCGCTTTGTGTAGAGATTGTGGCATTGTGATACACCTCCAACCACACACATTGGGGTGAGGCGGCAGGGCCGCTTTGTGTATAGATTGCAGTACTAGTCCTAAAAAGGATAAGTGGTCGCTGCATATATAATCCGGTCTAAAAGTACGGAGTCGAATCCCATAGAGAACTAAGGCTTAGCTATATCTGTTTAATATCACTAAGAAAACAAGTTTGAACAATTTTCTAAATTATAAAGATTGAGATTTGTATTTCTAACTAATTAACTAGCAAATATTATAAAGCGGTAAAATTATCAACTAACGAGACAAAGGGTTGGAGACTAAATTAAGGAGGCCTAGAGTTATGATTTCCCCAATTGTCGAAATCCTTCTAGCTATGTTCCCTACAATTTTGCCAATGTATTCTCTACTGATCGTAAGCACTTTAGGTGTCGTAATTCTCTCTCGAGCAACTACAACAATTTACTAGATATATTCTCTTGAACTACGCTAGTTGTCTTCATCTAACCGCTCATTATGACCACGTCAAGGCTTTGTTATTTCTAAACCTGCCTTTAAACCCTCTGTATTGATTTCTTACATACGTTAGGAGTGGTGTTGTTCAACAACTACCTAAATATATATCCTTTCCCAAGAAACACATAATAAATAGTCACAGTCAATCGATGGTCATTCAATCAACAACAATAAACACGTAGTTGAACAAGTAGAGAAATCCAATGGCTCAATTATATAAAAACATAACAAGAATTTATCCTACAAAAGGTTCCATCAAAACCCTAGATAACAAATTAGCTATTCATAATAGTATGTAAAACTACAATACTAAAAGTCATAACTAACAATGAAAAAAATAGGAAGAGGAAGGAAAAACTCGTTGAAGAATTTCCCGCCTTGCTCCTATTATGTCTCTGCCTCCTTAGGTCGAATCTCCGGTCTCCTTAGCCTCCTTAGGTCTAGATTATCTCAAAAGTATGTCAAAGGTCTTCAAAATACCGTTTTTCTATGTATATATACCAAGTAGGGTTGGGCCCAAACAATTACAGCTTCTCCTACACGAAAAAGGACACATTTTCCCGATAGGACGTGCGTGGCCGCGCTCAGACCACGCATATCCACTTTGATTTTGCCTGACGAGCGTGGGCTGAGCGCGGTCGCGCACTTGACGTGCACTTTTCACCCTGTTCTGTTGGGAATTTGAAAAAACGTAAAACATGAAAGTTGTAGCTTGAGTTAGCTTCCCAACCATATATTGTGGAGCCCAAATTGAGTTTTGAGCGAAAAGTTATGTGAATTTTACTAGACAGTGCACAATATACCTACATGGTGCTATAACTCCACTACCTATAAAAACACACTCGTTAGTCTGCCTTAATATAAAAAAAAACTAAAACTGGACTAAATCTATACTACAAATTGGGATGCCTCCCAATAAGCGCCTTAGTTAACGTCATGTCATAACGACTACAACACGACCATGGGTTGCTTCCCAGGAAACACCTGATTTAATGTCGCGGCATGATGCAGGCTTGTAGGATTACACTTCGCTAACATATTGGGGCTCTTCCAAGTATGTCACAACTTTCTCCCCTTTTTCTTCAATCTTTCCAAAGTAGTATTTCAACCTTTTCCCATTCACTTTAAACATGTTCGTTCCATCTTCGGACTAAATTTCTACCGCTCCACTTGGGAACACTTGAACAACTCTAGATGGTCTCGACCATCTAGATTTCAGCTTACTCGGAAATAATCTCAATCTCGGGTTGTATAACAACATTAGATCTCCGGGTTTTAAGTTCCTATCTAGAATGTTCTTATCATGCATAATCTTCATCCTTTCCTTGTACAATCTTGTACTCTCGAATGCCTAGAACTGGAACTCTTCGAGTTCATGTAACTTTGTAACTCTATTTGTGCCTGCAGTTTTCATATACCAACTTGTACGGAGACATACCAATTGAAGTTTTAAATGTTGTCCAATAAGCCCATAAAGCATAATCCAGCTTCCTTGTGCATTCACTGTCCTGGTCAGGACATTTTTGATTTTCTTATTGGACACTTCCACTTGGCCACTCGTTTGTGGGTGGTAAGGTATGGCAACCTTATGGAGAACTCCATACTTTTCTAACAGCCTTGCGAACGCTCTATTGCAGAAATGAGTTCCATCATCACTAATTATAGCTTTCGGAGTGCCAAACCATGTAAAAATATTTTACATGGGAAATCCTATCACTCATTTGGCACCATTTGTTGGAAGAGACACAACTTCAACCCATTTGGAGACATAGTTAACTACTACCAATATGTATTTGTTATCATACGAGCTGACAAATGGTCCCATAAAATCAATCCTCCACACATCAAACACGTCCACCTCTTGAATTGTAGTCATCGACATCTAATGATGGCAAGATATGTTGTTGTTTCTTTAGAATTCATCACAACATTTCACCCAGGAAAGGGCATCCTTGAATAGAGTCAACCAATACGAACCCGACTCCAAAACCTTCGTTGCTATCTGAATTCCTCCAAAGTGCCACCATATGGTGAATCATGGTAGGCCTGCAAAATGGAAGATTGATATTTCTCAAGGATACACCTCTGGATCATGTTATCCGCACATATTTTATAAAGTAAAGGTTCATCCTAGTAATTAGACCGATAATTACAAAAGAAATTTTTCTTTTGAATCAAAGAGAATTCATAAGGTACAATACTGCTTGCCAAATAGTAAGCAATATAGCATAAAAAGGCATCTCCTCCATTGCCACTGCAAGTAATTATTCATTCGAGAATATCTCTGTTATATCTTCAACCTCTACATTCTTTCCAGCTCCCTCCAGCCTTGAAAGGTGGTCTGCCACTTAGTTCTCCGTTCTTTTCCTATCACGAATCTCCAAATCGAATTCTTGTAGAAAAAGAACCTAACAGATTAAGCATGGCTTTGACTCCTTCTTTGCTATCAAGTTCCTAAGTGCTACATGGTCAGTATAAACAATCACATTTGAATCTATTAAATAAGACTGGAATTTGTCCAATACAAACACCACAACTAACATCCCTTTCTCAGTTACGGCATAATTGAGTTGCGCACCATTTAGCGTTTTGCTTGCATAGTAGATTGGATGCACAATTTTGTCCTTTCATTGCCCAAAACCTGCTCATATAGCATAATTGCTTGCATCACACATGAGCTCAAATGGCTGCTCCCAGTCGGGTGCAACAATGATTGGTGCAGTCACCAGTCTCTTCTTCAACTCCTCAAATGCTAACCTGCAATCATCAGAAAATACAAAGGGATGATCCTTTTTAATTAGTTACATAAGGGATTAGCAATTTTGGAGAAATCCTTTATAAATTGCTTGTGGAAAACCAATGTGCCCAAGAAAACTTCTTACTGTCTTGACCGAAGTGGCTAGTGGCAACTTCTCTATCACATCAACCTTAGCATGGTTGACCTCAATACCCTTACTTGACACTCAATGCCCCAAAATTATACCTTCGTGTACTATAAAATGACACTTCTTCCAATTCAGTAGCATATTTGTCTCCACACACCTTTTCAACACTCTTCTCAAATTGTTAAGATAGTCATTGAATGAATTCACCACCACTAATAAATAATCCATAAAAACCTCCATAATATCTCCAACCATATCAGTGAAAATTGCTAGCCAACCATATCAATGAAAATTGCTAGCATACACCTCTAGAAGTGGTTGGTGCAGTGTATATGCCAAACGACATTTTCCGAAAGGCAAAGATGTCATACGGATAAGTGAATGATGTTTTCTCTTTATCCTTAGGGGCTATTGTGATCTGATTGTACCTCGAATATCCATCCAAAAAGGAAAAGTAAGACCGCCCTGCCAACCTATCTAACATTTTGTCAATGAACGGCATGGGAAATGATCTTTCCGGGTGGCAATGTTCAGTTTTCTGTAATCCATGCAAATTTTCCAAGCCATGACTGTACAAGTAGAGATCAACTCATTATTCTCTTTCAGTACAACAGTCATTCCACCTTTCTTAGGAACACTTTGGACTGGGCTTACCCAAATGATATCCGAGATAAGAAAAATGATGCCCGCATCCAGCCACTTGATCACTTTCTTATTCACCACTTCATTCATGTCTGGGTTCAACCTTCTTTGATTTTCCCTAGATTGCAACACTTATACAAGTTGTTCTACCTACACAGCTAACAAACCAGATGAGATAATAACAGGTAAAGTGGAGTTAGGCCCTAAGAAATGATACCTAAGGTGAGCTGGCAACTGTTTCAGGTCCAACTATGGTGGCTCCTCTATTGACGGCTTCGCAGGTGGTGTTTCTCTTTCTTCTAAGTGTAGTGGCTCAAACTGAGGTTCCCATTTCAAGAACCCTTTACCTTCGAGAGCCATAATTCGTGCCAACTTTTCACCATTCACTTCTTCCAAATTCATCAAACAAGCTTCTAATGGTTCTATGACATTAAAAGTCTCACCCTTCTCTTGTAGTATCACATCAACTGCTTCCACCAACGAACAATTTGCAAATTCGCTCGGCCTCCTCATAGATTATTGAACATTGAATATTATTTCTTCATTATTCAACCTCATTTTCAACTCTCCAGCCTCACAGTCAATCAATGCTCTCTCAGTAGCTAAAAACGGCCTTCCCAAAATTATGGGTATTTCTTCATCAACTTGGTAGTCAAAAATAACAAAATCACCAGGAAATACAAACTTCTCCACTTGGACGAGCACATCATCCGGATTTCCTGTTGGCCTTTTCACTGTGCGATCAGCCAGTTGCAGTAACATTGTGGTTGGTCTAGCTCTGTCAATGCCTAACATTGTGTATATTGCCAAGGGCATCAAGTTGATACTGGCTCCCAAGTCACACAATGCTATAGCAAAAGAATAACTTCCAATTGTGCGTGGGATACTGAAACTACCAGGATCAGATAACTTTTGAGCCATAGGTCTTGTCACTACCACACTACAAGTTTGAGTTAGAGTTTTAGTAGACAGGTCCTGGAAGTCAAACTTTCAAGACATCAAATCCTTCATCATTTTAGCATAATCTGGCATTTCTCTCAAAGCATCCATCAGCGGAATATTCAACTGAATTTGTCTGAGCATTTCCATGAACCTCCTGTATTGACCATCTTTCTATTCCTTTGGCAATCTTTGAGGGAATGGTGCCGGAGGTAGCTTCTGCCCACTGCTCTATGTCTTTTCCTGATTAGAATTCTTTTCCACTACCTGTTTTGGGAACTGTTCAATTTGCTTCTCCTTGCCATTGTCAACTTGTGCTTGTTCAATTCAACCTCTGTGAGCTCGTTAACTCATTGATCTCGAATGGCACTGGAGTAAGCGGTACTGCATCTCTATTAGATTGAGAAACTTTTTGCTTTCTGTCCAAATCCCTTCCGTTCTTGAGACTCACTACTATTAACTAATTTGGGTTCTGCTCTTTTGGATTGATTTTTGTGTCTGCAGGCAACGTTCCTCATAGGAGATTGTTCAAAGCCATGGACAGCTGGCCTAACTGAGTTTCAGTGCCTTTAAAATAGTTGAGTCATGTGTAGCTAACTTTTCTTGCATCATTCCATTTGTCCCAATGATTTGTTGCAGCATGCCCTTAATTTCCATTATATTACTGTCATCCTATCTGGTCACCTGTTGTTGCTGAGGCTGTTGGTAAGCCAAGTATTGTTGGTGCTGCTGGTTGTAACCCTGCTACCTTTGCTAGGGCACAACTTGGCCCTGTAGTCGTGCTTCTCTAGGATTAGTAATGTACTATTGCTGGGTTGGTCTGTATTGCTGATATTGAGGTCCCCATTTTTGTCCACCTTGCCTCTGACCCCCAAAGATTACATACTTAATTCATGTCTTCTTTGAAGACTTAGTTATCATTTTCTCCCCTCCACGAGCAAACATATGACTGATATGATGCAGGGGGTGCATAGGCCTCCATTTGTTGTGTCAACAATATGAACCTATTTCATGTCCATCTCTGTTTCTTTGTCAACAAGCTCATATGGGTCATGAGAGTGGCCATGTTTTTTGAATTTGTATTGTTAGGGTCAAGAGAAACAGATGCACTATTGGGGTGAGTGTTGTATCCCTTTTCATCCAGCCTGAATTTTGAGCCATCTCGTCAAGAAGAATCTAACATTCTGAGAATGATTTGCTTAAGAATGCACCCCGGGTGAAGTATCTACGTTAGCCTTTAGACTGTCAGCCAAACCCATATATAATCTCTGTCCTAGCATCTGATCCGGGATGTCATGGTGTGGACACTTCACCAACATGCCCTTAAACCTCTATTAGTATTCTTGCAAAGTTTCAATTGGTTTTTGCCTGAAGTGCAATATCTCATCAATTTGTCTTGCAGTCTTATTGGGTGGATAGAACTTGTTTAAGAACTGCTTGGCTAGTTCCTCCCATGTAGCAATGGAGTTTATTGGGAGCAAATTTAACCAAGTTTGAGCCTCCCTAGTTACTGAGAATGGAAACAACAACAATCTGATTTCTTCAGGTGTCTCATTCGTCTATCTTTGAGTGACACAAATTGATAAGAAATTCTTCAGATGTTGATGTGGGTGTTCAATCTGTTGACGTTCTTGACGTCACCCATTTCAATTTCAATTTGTTTATTCTGTTTTAGTTGTTTTCCCTTCTTGTTATCCCTATTCAATGTCCTGAAGGCTTTCTCGAGATCTGAGAGACCTTCAAATAGTTCACCAGTTCTAAAGGAGGTTCTAGGCATGCAACTGAGGCAAGGAAGAATTCAAACATGAGAATTTCAATGGAAATACTTTTAGCACCGCAAAAATTTGATCTAAACTAAAAATTCTAGCATTTCTTTCAAGTTGTAAGGAATAACACCTATAGTTCTCAGGAAACGACACCAAAATTTGATCACGCCCAACTATATCTTATAAAAAAGGACTAAGCGATCGCTGTAAAAATAATCCGGATCAAGAGTCCGGAATCGAATCCCATATGAAACTAACCTATTTGTTACAACTTTTTAGTATCACTAATGATATGCTCAGACAACTTTCAGAGTTCAAGATTTGATTTGTGAATTAACAAAAATTACTTAACTAAGAAAATATAACAATTAAAATTATAAATTAGCAAGAATGAGATTGAATCAAGGATAAAAAGATCTGGGGTTTACGATTTCTTCAATTGTCGGATAAATTCCTGACACGTTAGCTATAATCTCGCTGCAACACTCACTAAAGATGATGAGTTCTTGTTTACCGTAATTATCTCTCAATCTATTACGATAATTTACTAGAAGTATTCTCTCGAACTACTCTAGTTAACAATTCGTACAACTCATAAATATCGCGCCAAAGCTTTGTTATCTCTAATCCTGCTTTTAAATTCAAGTAATTAATCTCTTAACTTACTCAAAAGTGGCGTTGTTCAACAACAATCTAATCAAGTGTTCTTTCTCAAGCAACACAAGATAACTAGACACAATTAATCAAGGGTCCCTTCAATTAAACACAAGAAACACATAGTTGAACAATTAAAGAGTAAAAATGGCTCAATTATATCAAAACACAATCAAGACTTCATCCAACAATTGGTTCCATAAACCCTAAATGACGAGTTTAGCTACTCATAACTGTGTAAATAATCATAGTAATATCTAAGAGCATTAAACTACAAATTAAAGGAAAGCGAAGAGAAAAACTCGGGTGACTCGTGCTTCCAAAGTGTTCCGTACCCTCTTGCCTCTCTAATGATGTCTAATCCTTCAAAAACTAACTTTAAGAGGTATTTATATGGTTGGGGCCGAAGTCTACATGTCCAAAACTAGTGAGGAAATAAAATTGGTTCGGATAGCATCGTCGGCACGAGGCACTGTCAGAGGCACCAACATTTCTGTGCGAGGCACTGTCTGGGGCGCCAATGTTTATGCGCGAGGTACTATCAGGGATGCCAATGACAGTGCCCTGGACAAGGCCTTACACTATCTATAGCCATGACTTTTCATTGTCTTGCAGGTCTTCTTTTATTGCTCTATTTTGTAGCTCTGAGATAGCATTTCGTGCAACTTTTCTCCAATTCATGTCCAAGCATTCCTACACGTGAAATAAGCTCTATTGAACTCAATTGTTGCACAAATTAGCATCCAAACAAAAAGCAAGTAGGGTAAATAACCTTAAAATATATGAAATTATAGCACGACATCAATTACATTATGACAAACAAAATGCCGTCAAAATTACTATATTGTGTAATTACTAGGTTGTGTAATTACTACCCTAATAATTATACTAATTCCAATTATCGGGTGATTTTCCATAATCCGGAACACAAAATTATGTGTTGTTTGTTAATCATATAGTCCCTGCCCTCGCGGACTTCAGCATATCTATATGGGCTGAGAATGAAATTTCTCATCACATTAGAAGCTTTAACGAACTTTTACAACGAAAATATTTATACATACTCGATATTCATATTAAATTAATGTTAATATAATATGCATTTTTACATATATTTTTATTACTTAATTATGATTATATAACATATGTATTTTCATTTTAAACATCCATTATTTAATTTTGGTATACATCGACTGTAGATAATATTTATTTCTTGTAGACTAGTGCACCTCAATTACTCAATCCCATTTTATCCAAAAGTTCTGGTCAAACCGAGGGGCGGCTCATCACATATTGTGGTCTAAGGCGAAACTATATTCACAGGTCCTTATATTTATTTTATAAATATTTACACTAACAACAAAATTTGCTTTTTAAATACAAATAAATCATTTAAGACAAAAAAGCGAATTTAAAAAAAATTAGGAAAAAGAGCACTAAAAATAAAGTGGTGGACTATCAAATATTGAGGTCCAAAACTCAAAGTGAAAATTTTGATTCACCTATCATCGCAAATAAGAAAAAAAAAAAATAAACGTACATAATGTAATAACTTAAGTTTTGAGTATTGACGGTATAAAAAAATATTTACTCCATCTGATCAATTTAAATAGTAATTGTAGTTCATTCTATTAAGTAGCACTTATTGATGAATATCTAAAATAAATTGTAAATAACCTAATATAATATGTCGAATTACATAAAAGAAAATCGGTGCATGAATGATTTTGTGTTCATGCAGTTTCAAAGAATATTATAAAAGAAAATTATTATGTTGTCGATATATATAACTTAATTCCTATTTTAAAAGATAAAATTAAAATTGAAAAGTGAAGCAAATATACTAATTCATGAGGGAAGAAAATTATCATAATTTATAAATTTATTGTATAAAATAATATCAATCAAGTAACAAAAAATATACTGTAACACTTTTTTTATTCTAATTGTTTATATAAATTACATAGTATATAATAGTAACAATAATAATAAGAATTTAAAATAAATTTAGGGGCCTACGGCAACAACAAAAACTGCACAAGCACGCTATTTGGTCGCCCTCATTTAAATATACCCACTTTTAATTTTTTTTTAACGTGTACCCACTTTTTAAACAATTTCAGACCTCTTTCTCCTCCTCTTCTCCTCCTTCTTCGGGTGACAGTGATTCTATATGGTATTTGTGAACATATTTTAAAGTACTTTATGATGTTTTACACAGGTCAGTTGTTATGATGCTTTTATTTTTACTATTGCTTAGGGTTTCTTCTTCTTCTTCTTCTTCTTCTTCTTCTTCTTCTTCTTCTTAATTGCAAAATGAGTTCGTTACATTTATTGTTGTTTTGATAAATTGATGATTGCGGTTTGTTCCTGTTGATATTTGGAGGCCATGTTTCAAATTTGAGCTCGTATATTTTATTGTTATAATTCGAAGAATATATTTCTATTTTTGGGCAATTTGCACTTTAGGCCTATTTGGCTTTAAGTGCATGAAAACATTAGTTGCACTTTAAATCTTTTTGCCTTAAGTGCATCCAAGTATAATTCACTTCAGAATTATTGGCCTTAAGTGTAGCAAAACGTTTGTTGCACTACAGACCTTTTGGCCTTAAGTGCATCTGAAGTAAAAAAATTTACTTCAGACTTATTGGCCTTAAGTGTAGCAAAATGTTTGTTGCACTTCAGACCTTTTGGCCTTAAGTGCATCGTAAGTGCAATTTTTCACTTCAGACTTATTGGTATTAAGTGCATGAAACGATTGGTTATACTTAAGACCTATTTGGCATTAAGTGCTTCACTTCAGACTTATTGGCTTTAAGTGAGGGAAAACGTTTATTGCATTTCAGACTTTTTGGCCTTAAGTGCATCTAAAGTACAATTTTTTACTTCAGACTTATTGGCCTTAAACGCATGAAACCATTGGTTGCACTTTAGATCTATTTAGCCTTAAGTGCATCTGAAGTGTAACTTTTTCATTTCAGGCTAATTTTTTTTTAACTTCAGACCCAATAAGTTTGAAGTTGCACGTAAAGTGGGTATGCTTGCAAATATTTTTACAAAGTGAGTATAAATTCAATTGTGATTCCAAAACCGGATATAAATACAAAAGTCCCCAAGGCATTGGCCTCACAGCCCAAAGGCTTAAAGCCGCCCTGGTCAAACCCTTCTTTAGACAATTACCACGTTCGAGGCGTCATAGTTTTTTGTATTTCTTGCTTTGAAGTCGCCCCTTCTATTTTCTAATGTTTTGCGTTACCTGAGCCGGAGAAAAGAGTTTGGGATAATTCAACTGTTTTGCTTTAAATAAGAGTTACAAAGATATCCATGGGCTAAGGCGATAAGAAGTGTAAATAAGTGTTTAGCTTCTTTCTTTTTTCAGAACTTGCCAAGAATTTTTGGATGAGTTTGGGTTTATGAATATAAGTAGGAGAAGAAAAGATAGGGAAGGATAGTAGTCGGAATTAGAAACTTACATTTAGGTAATGCAATTATAATTACATTCTTTTTGTGCCTCTCTCGAGTCAATAGGCTAAAACAGTATTTTCATTTGTCTTTCATATGACTCGAACCTCCAATTTATTTAAAGTACACTGTGCACTGTGAGATCTTAACACCATTGGTGAAATACCTTATTCATATTATTTACACTACCAATAGACAAAAGATCAACACTAACGTAATAGTTTTTTCTTACAGGAGAGAGTGCAGAGCTATATGATCATTACTTTTAAGCACTCCTTTGGTCAGTGAGGTAAGGATAATAATCTCGGAATAAAACATAGAGTTATTTTATCTAAAATTTGATTGTATTTTTGAATTCGGTATTAATGATCTCGGAATTAGTTATACTTATAGTTGTGATATTTTTTTTGTCCCACGTTAAGGTGAGAGATAATTGTATACTATCGAAATCGGGCTCATCTATAATGGAGATTGAAGAAGCACTGGATCCGAGCGGAATTCTATGCGAAGTGAAAGGAGAAGTGATCGAGGTCAGAACAACCGGGGACTCATGAGCAAGAATGGTTTCGACAGGCCTATCGGGCCTAAGGAAGCACCGAGATTATTGGAATATAACTTTGATGTCGACGTTGCCGCCATTATATCAGCTATCAGGCGCATCAAAGAAACTAAATGTCCTCGACCTATACAATCCGATCCTGCCCAAAGGGATCCTAACCAGATGTGCAAATAAATGGCACCCACGGTCATTGAATAGAGGATTACCGGCAGTTGAAAGAGGAAGTAGCCTGGCTATTCAACAACGGGCACCTTCAAAAATTCCTTAGCGATCGGACCAAACACCTTTTTAGGAATAGGGGTTCTAATAAACAAGCCGAACAAGAATAACCTCAACACATCATTAACTCAATGGTGGGTCGATGTCCCTCAAGGGCCGATGTTGAAACGCATCAGGGTATCCATCACAAGGGAAAAACGTACTCGAGATTACATACCGGAAGGAACCTTGTCTTTCAACGATGAGGACGTAGAAGGGATCGTGCAACCCTACAACGATGCACTGGTAATATATGTACTCATAAATAAATCTTGAGTTAAACGTGGTTTGATTGATCCAGGTAGCTCGGCAAACATCATCCGCTCGAGGGTCGTAGAACAGCTCGGTCTACAAAATCAAATTGTGCCTGCAATCCCAGTTCTGGATGGATTCAACATGGAATGTGAAACCACTAAGGGGGAGATAACATTACCACTGAATGCCTCCGGGACAATCCAGGAGGCCGAGTTTTATGTGATCGAAGGTGACATGAGGTACAATGCCTTGTTTGGGAGGTCGTGGATCCACAACATGAGGGCAGTGCCCTCGACCCTTCACGAAGTTTTTAAATTCCTAATGCTAGGACGGATTAAAACAATCTACAAAAAACAACCAGCCACAAAGGAAATGTTTGCAGTCGAAGAGGTGATTCTGATATCAACACTAGCATCGTCAAAGTAACCAAGTTCGAGTACGAAGCAAGTGGCTAAATAGCAATTACCGACACTGGCCACGACCCAACCGGATAAGCAGGGGACTGATGAAGACAATGATTATGGGGTTCCCAGATCTTTTATAGTCCTCGATGATTCCGATGCCACTATATCAATGATCGAAGAGTTGGAACAGGTCATATTGATTGGGGATCTACCCAACCGAAAGGAATACATGGGCACAGGGTTAAGCTTCGAGCTTAGGAAAAAAACTCATTCAATTTCTTATAACTAATGAAGATTGTTTCGCTTGGTCCTATCTTGATATGACAGGGATCCCACCAGAGATAATCACTCGCAGGCTAAGCATGGATCCGAAAATTCCACCTGGTCAAGCAGAAGAGAAGACCCCAGTCTGAGGTCAACATGCCTTCATCAAGGACGAGGTATATAAACTCCTTAAAATAGGGTCCATTCGGGAGGTTAAATACCTGGATCGGTTAGCAAACGTAGTGGTAGTCCCTAAAAAAGGGAATAAATTAAGAATGTTTGTAGATTATAAGGATTTAAATAAGGCGTGTCCCAAGGACTCTTTCTCATTGCCCAACATCGATCGCATGATTGATGCCACGGCCGGCCACGAGATCCTTAGTTTTCTCGACGCATATTCCAGGTACAACCAAATATGGATGAACCCGTATGATCACGAGAAAACCTCTTTCATCACTAAATACGGCATATATTGTTATAACATGATGCCATTCGGACTAAAAAATATTGGTGCCACTTATCAATGCCTAGTAAACCTGATGTTTGAGGAACTAATAGGAAACTCAATGGAAGTTTACATTGACGATATGTTGGTTAATCCCTGTGAGCAGAGGACCATTTAAAACACTTGTAGGAAACCTTCAACATATTGAAAAAGTACAATATGAAGCTGAACCCGGAGAAATGTGCGTTTTGGAGTCGGATTGGGTAAATTCCTCGGGTTCATGGTATCTAACCGGGGAATCGAGATCAACCCCGACAAGATCAAAGCCATCGAAGATATCACAGTTGTGGACAACATAAAGGTAGTGAAAAGGTTAACCAGGCGCATAGCTGCCCTCGGGTGATTCATCTCGAGATCCTCCGATAAGATCCACCTATTCTTCTTGCTACTAAAGAAAAAGAACAACTTTTCATGGACCCCGGAGTACCAACAGGCCTTGGAAAAGCTCAAACGATATCTATCGAGTCCGTCGTTGCTTCACACTCCAAAGACAGACGAACATCTATGCCTATACTTGCCAGTATTGGAGATAGCAGTAAGTGGAGTCTTGATCCGGGAAAAGCAAGGTACGGAATTTCCAATTTACTATGTTAGCAGGACTCTAGCTAAGGCCGAAACTAGATACCCTCACTAGAAAAATTGGCAATCGCCTTGCTAAGTGCCTCTAATAAGCTGAAACCGTATTTTCAGTGTCATCATATATATCTTGTGACTACTTACCCATTGTGAAATATAATGCATAAACCCGAGATCTCAGGGCGTTTGGCCAAATGGGTCGTAGAAATTAGCAGGTACAATATTAAATATCAACCCTAGACAGCCATTAAATCTCAAAAATTGGCAGATTTCATGGCCAACTTTACGCTGACCTTGATACCCGAATTCGAAAGAGAGTTGTTGGTAAACTCGAGGATGTCTTCAGGAATCTGGACCCTCTTTACAGAAGGTGCCTCAAATGCAAAAGGGTCCAAACTTGGCATTGTATTTAAGCCACCAACAGGAAATGTAGTTAGACAATCTATTAGAACTGTAAAATTGACTAACAACGAGGCCAGATATGAGGCCATGACTACATATCTTGAACTAGACAAAAGCTTGGGGGCGGAGGTGATAGAAGCTAAGTACGACTCCCTCCTCGTGATGAACCAAGTTAATGGGACACTCAAGGTTAGAGAAGAACGAATGCATAGGTACCTTGATAAGATGCAGGTCACATTTCATCGATTCAAGGAATGGACTTTTCAACACGTACCTCGGGATCAAAACAGCGAGGTCGATGCCCTTGCAAACTTAGGGTCATTGGTCGAGGACGACGAGCTCAACTCAGGGGCAGTCGTACAACTCATGAGGTCAGTAGTGGAAGAGGGCCACACCGAGATAAAATCCACAAGCCTTACTTGGGACTGGAGAAACAAATATATAGAATATCTGAGGACCGGAAAACTATCCTCAGATCCAAAATAATCGAGGGCCTTGCATACGAAGGCAGCTTGGTTGGGCTTGTCCGAATATGGAATCTTGTTTAGAAGAACGTTCGATGGTCCACTAGCAACATGTGTAGGACCAGGAGACACCAAATACATTCTAAGAGAAATTCATGAAGGCACTTACAGAAATCATTCAGGCGCCAAATCATTAGTTTGAAAAATACTCAGGACCGGCTACTACTGGATAGATATGGAAAAGGATGCAAAGGAGCTCGTACGAAAATGTGATGAATTTCAAAGACATGCTCCGATGATATATCAACCCGGAAAGTTGCTGCATTCGGTTTTGTCGCCATGGCCGTTCATGAAGTGGGGAATGGACATCGTTGGCCCCCTTCCATGGGCACCCGGTAAGGCTCAATTCATATTGTTTATGACTAACTATTTTTCTAAGTGGGTTGAAGCCCAGGCATACGAGAAGGTCAGGGAGAAGGAACTCATCAACTTCATTTAGGACCACATCATATGCTGGTTCGCGATGCCTACCGAGATCGTGTGCGACAACGGGAAATAACTCATCGGCAGCAAAGTGACCAAGTGTCTCGAAGACAATAAGTTCAAAAGGATCCTATCAACACCCTATCACCCTAGTGGGAATGGACAAGCAGAATCGGCCAATAAAACCATACTCCAAAAACCTCAAAAAAGGTTAATCGGCGTCAAAGGAAAATGGAAGGAAATTCTGGCCAAAGTCCTATGGGCATATCGTACGACCTCGAAGTCCAGTACTAGGGCCACCCCATTCTCGCTAGATTACGGCACTGAAGCTCTAATACCGGTCGAAGTTGGGGAACAAAGTGTCAGATTTTGATATGCAACCAAGGAATCGAATGACGAGGCCATGAGTACTAGCATGGAGCTATTAGATAAAAGGCGTGAAGTCGCCCTTATCCAATTGGCCGCCTAAAAGTAGCGAATCGAGAGGTATTAAAATCGAAGAGCCAACCTTCAACATTTCAATGTCGGGGACTTGGTGCTAAGGAAGGTTCCACCAAGCACCTAAAATCCTAACGAGGGGAAACTAGGCCGAACTGGGAAGGGCCGATACAAAATTCTCGAGATCACTGGAAAAGGCTCGTACAAACACGGGGCAATAAATGGTGAATGACTACCGAATAACTGGAACATAACTCACTTGAAGTGATACTATTGCTAAGGTACGACCCCATTCATTCCTTTTTACTTATTTTGAACTAACACTTGCAGGTAACCAACAAGAAGCGGAATAGATTTTAGGCCTGAAAGCACGTGTTGCAGTCTTTTTCCCTTGAACCGATTTTGTCCCAAATGGGTTTTCGGCAAGGTTTTTAACGAGGAAACAGTGGATCGTGCTAACTTAGAATAGAAGTCTGGTCATGAATCAGTGTCAAATATCGTATCATCAGTATTCGAGGCTTCCCTCTATGATCAACCTAGAATACTGGGGCATTACCCTCGGATATCGACTTTAGCAAGGAAAGAAACTTCGTGATTGAAGGGTCTCGGTCGATAGGATTAGTTGTAAGGGGAAACGGTCAAATGAACTGTGCCCGCATAGACTCCTCGATCCCTGGCATAAATCATGTACACATGTATAACTATTATGCCCAAGAATAAAAGGAAATCTCTTCCTTGCGGATAAATATCCTGTCCTTTTAAAATATTTCTTGAATTTCTCAAGGAATTTCCTACATCCTAACCCCTAAAGGTATCGAGCCCAAGGGCCACCTTAATTCGAGTTCGAACAATCACTCTCACTTGGGGACTACCGTCTGAAACAAACTTGGATGGTCCAGGATATCGGAGCTCGGGAGCACAAGACCTATTAGGCAACGCCCGAATCGTAATCTTATGCAAGTTCGAATAACTCGGGGTGACAATCCCACTAGGCATCATTCGAACTAAAAAGGCTATGTCCGAATTAAAATGGCTCAGAGATGTCCAAAACCCATAACAAAAATATCGAGACCTTAAAATTTTTTAATTGGTTATAAAGGCTACTCTCGGAAAACTATGGAAATTATAAGTATGTTGGAAAAAAAAATTCAGTCATACCAAACCCCTACGATGCCTTAAACAAAATAATATTAAAGGCAAGGTTTGTTCAAACCACCAAACATAACCTAGTCATTTCGTGCTAAGACATTTTAATCTTTGCAAACATAAACAACAAAGCAAAGGAAAAAGTTCAGAAATTGCTGGAGGAAAAAACCCTTATATACATATCGAAAAATTCTTTAAAAAAGGGCCAAACAACCCCAATGCAAATTTTTACAAACGCCAAACGACCTCAATAAAAAGGCAAAAAATAAAAACATCAGAAAAGAGGCTAAGTGGTCTAGTCTTCGCCGGGGGCCTCCTCATCACTTTCGAGGTCTCCTCCGCCCTCGAATCCACTCAACCCTCGGAGTCTTCATCATCCTAGAGATAATCCAACTTTTTGGCCTCGGCATCAAGCTTCTTTGCACTCTCAATCTTAGCCGATAAGTCGAAACCTCGAGCATGAATTTCCTCGAGAGCCTCCCTTCGAGATTGCTACTTTGCGTGCTCGATGATATCCTTTGCTCGAACCTGAGTCGCCTCGGCATCGGCCTTATAAACGGCCACCATCTCATCGGCATCAACTTTAACCACCTCGGCCTCAAACTTGGTCGTTTCAAGCTCCTTGGCCAGATTTTCTTGATTGGAAACGGCCGAACTCAGCTGAGAATGGAGCTCTTGAATCTTTTTAGCCTGAACCAAGGCCTTTTCCTTTATAGCTCGAAGATGGACCTCAGCTGAAGCCAATTATGCCCAGGTAGTCTCCTTTTCTAAGCCCAAGCGGTCCATGTTGCTTTTCTATTATTCTGCCTTGGCCTTAACCGTATCCACCTCTACCTGGAGCTATTTGATCTAATAAAGCTTCTTTAGGACCTGCAGGTTCAGACTGTTAGTCACCGTATCTGACTCATCGTCAACAACCTCAAATACTCTTTTTACCTGCTTGACCAGGTCGACATGCTCCTTCCGAGCCACTTCTAGCTCAGCTCGAAGGCTCTTAGCCTCCCCTTCACTTTGCTCGCTGAGAAATTTGTAAGCATATCTCTTCTTAGTGAGCCCTCGAATCTCGGCCTCATACTGGTTTAGCTCTTCCCGATATCGAAGAAAAATCTCGTGATGAAGTACCGAAGCCTACAAACACAAAGAAAGAAGTTATGATCACCTACAAATTGATCTAAGTACAAATTAGAAATCACCAAGAGGTATCTGAAGTTACCTGGTTTAATTCCTATTGAGCTTCATTAAATAGGAAGGGCACTTCCACCTCGTTTATCTTGCTTGGTCATCTTCGGTCATCGAGCACTGAAGGTAACTGGCCACCCCTACGGGGGCATAAAGGACCCGGGAATCCTCCAAAATCGAGATAATGATCGATCGCATCCGTTCAGGATCCACGCTTGGAGCTGGGAACCGATTGATTTATTTCGGACACTCGAGGAAGGCCCGCTTATTCCCGATGATAGACTCTTCCTCGGTACCTCTAAATCACCTAATCCGGTGACTTCCTCTATGGTGGTGGAATCCAAGCCATCAAAAATGCCATAGAAGGGGTCGTCTGCTCCATGGGCCCCCTCGTTAGGGCAAAGTTTCACTGCCTGAGCCTCATTGATCATAGACTCATTGAACGAAAATGACTCGGTGATGTCTATCACACCAAGTATATCCTTTGGGGCGCTACCCTCATCCCGGGAGGCCTCGACCACGGCCTCCACATTGGCCTCAACCATGACCTCCACATTAGCCTCAACCACGGCCCCTACATTGGCCCTGACCATCACCTACTCATAGGCCTCCCTGGCTCGAGGCAGATCGGCCTTAACTCTCTCTGATTCAGAGGCCCCTGGTCCCTCGAACTACGACCGTACATGGCCCACCAGTTTAGAGGCTTCTTCTTCTTCTTCTTCTTCTTCTTCGGATTCATCCCTCACCCGGCGGAGAGAGTCCGATGATGGTACTTGAGAACTGGTGCTTTATTTAGATTTGCGCACCAGCCTCCTCCTTGTTTTTTTCTTCTCCGAGTTTGGAGAACTCGGAACCCTCTTTCTTTTTTTCTCATCACCTTGTCTCAAAGCAGGGGACTCGATGGGGTCATCCTCGTCACCATATGAAGGCCTCATCATGACATCCTTGGATAAAGCTACAAAGGGAAACGAAACAGATGAGAACCCAGTAACACAAAAAATACCCAAATATTACTCACTCAGGAAAGGAAGCCTCACCATGAGAATGGGCCTCCCACCGGCTCTTCAAAAGTTCGTGCCATGCACACTCGGAATATGTCTTTTGTGAATAAATGCCCTTGACCCACTCCTTGAGTCGAGGGACCTCATTCGGGACCCGAGCAATAGCTACACCACCACCAAGCACCGATAAGAAAGAAGGAAAGGAGAGTAAAATTTGGAAAAAAGAAATTTTACTTATGCTTTGTGTTCCACTTCTTGGGGAATGAAATGTACTCTGCTGGGATCAGGTCTGAGGTCCTCACTCAGACAAAACGGCCTAGCAGGCTTTGATCCCAATCTTCATCGATACTCGAGAACGGGACTCTACTAGCACGGCGCGCAAGTTTGATCAGTCCCCCTGAAAGAGCCGGGGACTATATAGGCGTATAAGGTAGTCAATAGTGAACGAGCATCTATTGATCTTGCTCACAAAGAACCGGAGAAGGATGACGATCCTCCAGAATAAAGGGTGAATCTGTCCAAGGCACACCTCGTACCTTTTGCAAAAGTAGATGATTACCGGGTCCAATAGGCCCCGCATAAAAGGATAAGTGTAAACATTTAAGTATTCCTCGACGTGGGTAGTGATACCTTCATCGAGCCCGGGAACCACCACGTATTTACCGACCCAGTTACAATCGTTTTTGACCATGGGGAGAATTTCTTCAGTGATTAAGCAAATGTACCTTGAGACCTTCTCACACCAGCCCAGTACGGGTAAAGGTTTTTAAACCTTAAAATCAGCGATTACTGAACACCTTCTAGGAATGAACGTGCTCAGAGAAGGTTCCGCCGCTGGTTCCTTGTCGACCGCGATGTAGAAGGGGTTTCTTTTTTGGGGAACTATTTTCAAAGTTTTCGCCATTTCTTTTAAAGATGGAGGAAAAAAGAAGAAGAAGAAGAAGAAGAGGAAGTTAGAGCAGTACGCTTAATGATTTGGGGTGGAGAAAAACAAAATTTTTCATAAAGGACTCAAGAAATCAGAGTATAAGTGCTAGAAAATAGAGAGATTTCTAAGAAGCAATGGGTAGGAAGTTTGAAAGTAAATTTTGAATGGATAAGGAAGGGGTATTTATAGTTTTCAAATGACGGTTTAAATCCAGGAGTGGCGACCAACAACTAACAAACATTTAATGCCCTTAAGACGTGACTTACGAGACGTTTCATTAATTTTTTTATTTCTGACATAGAGTATTGAAGTGAAAATCGGAAGCTCATATCGTTTCTCGTCGTTTACTCTCCAAAAAACGAGGGGACTATATGTATACGGTCGAAATCGGGCTTATCTATTACATGACAGATCAGACTCAAAACCTGAGGGATTGGAGATCGACCTCGGGTTCCACCGGGCCAAAACTTGAGATCAGGATGTCCGTCCTCAAGAACAATGAGTTCGTGATCCTAGATTCGACTTTCACCCTGAATGAGCTCGAGGAAACATTGCCAACAGAAGACCGAAATAATAGAAGGTTGAAATACCCGTGACCGGTCGGATATTACGGTAGGAATCTCACCACGTATCAATAACGAACTGGCAAATCAGCAAATCAGCAAATCAGGAGATCTTTTATCTTTTATAGAGTTGTACCTAATATAGGACTTCCCCACTATATAAAGGGGGTCTGATTACTTATAAAAGACATTGTAACACGCATCCCAAAGCAGTATAATAATATTTTCTTTCTGTAAGCTATTATTCTTCTGTATCTTGATATTGTTTGAATTGTATCTAGTTCAAGTGTGATTGACTTGCCAATGTTGTAACTGTTCAAGTTGTGCGGTTTGAATCTACTTTATCATTGCTTATTTTAATCGTATTTTTACTTTATCGCTTTGTGTCAATTTAATCCATGTATCCTTAAAACCACTTACAAATTCAATTGTTATTCGATTTTAAGGGTAAACAATAATAATCCCGGGATAACTAATACCAGCATAAAATACTAAAATGACAAAAATACCCTTCTCCAAGGCACATCTTTCAAAGTCCTTAAAAGATTCAAGGTTAAAATAAGAAACAAAATTTTATCACAGCTTACTTAATGTAAACCAAACACAGATTCTATATTTTACCTATTATATTCCATTTTTGGTCCAATAAACTAAATATTTACCAATAAAAGTATATCCACTAAATAATCTCATCATTATTTAATTTTCGTATTATAATTCTATTATTATCATCATCATCATCATCATCATCATTATTATTATTATTATTATTATTATTATTATTATTATTATTATTATTATTATTACTCCTATTATTACTATTTTACTATTATTACTTTTATTATTATTATAATAATTATTATAGAGAAGACTTTTGAACTTGTGTAAAATGAGCCACATATATTATGTATGACTATAAATCATTGGAAAAAGATCCAGTCAAGTAATATTGCCTCAAGTAATGTTCAATGACTATTTAGATTTATGCCATGCGGATCATAAAATAATTAATGGCTAAGATTCATTTTATTTCTTATACTTATCTCAAAAAAAAAATTAGAAAAAATTACTAATTAACAACTGTCGTTAATATTAATCATGTTTCTTGCTTTTATGATGCAAAATAAAGCAAAATATGGGCACTAGATGAATTTTCCGAAAACTCGTTGCAAAATAATTTGAAAATGTTTGGCACCACAGACATAGAAAAGATAGATACTTGTATTTGTAATTTAGTGTATTTTTTGTAAAATTGCTTTCGAAAAATAAAAGAAATATCATTCCAATTTAATCATTTTTAGAGAGCACTACATTTTACGTTATTTGCAGTTTAAGTAATAAACATGAATAGTTTCCGGCTACCGTTAATATATGTATTTTCATTTTTAGTTTTTGGCAAATATAAGAATTGATATGAATCTTACACTATGTTTGGATCATTGTTACCCATTATTTTATAATGTATTGTATTGTACCGTATTGTATCATTTTATGGATACAATATTTGAATAGATTGTATCGTTTGATGTTGTTAAATAACATTTTGTTGTTTGGTTTGACTATATCGTACTATACTGTAACTAATAAATTTACTAAAATACCCCCAATTATTTTAAATAAAATTTATCAAAAATTACACATAAAAATAATTTAAGACAAACTCTTTCTAATTATTTACGATTAATTACGTGCTTGAAAACAAGAGCAAAAATCTGGAAAAAAATTGTTAACTAATATTAGCAAAAAAAAAAATTAAAACGATGGAAAGAGACAGAACTGAACGAAGACTCGGATAAAAAGAACGAGGCAAACCAACTCTAGAAAAGATGGAAGAAGACAAAGTAGGTCAACAGGTTGGAGATTTGGAGTTAATAAAAAAATTAAATAATAAAATAAAATTATAGAGTAATAAGTAAGGGCATAATTGAAAAAGAAAATAGGAAACGATCTCACCACACCAAATCGGTTGTTTCATAAAATGAGGCTTTTGATTGTTCCGGAACAATGAATTTAACAATACGATACAACCAATTTTAAATAAACAATCAAAACAAATATTATTTTGGGATAACAATACAATACAATACAATGGGTAACAACCATCCAAACAAGCCATTAATTAGTTATTGACCGCACGGCATAAATGTAAATAGCTATTGAATATTACTTGACGCAATATTACTTGACTGGATCTTTTTCCTAAATCATTGTACAAAACTAAATTATTTTTAAATAGGTAAAAGAATTATTTTTTTTGGCACGCATTAAAAATAAATAGGGTATTATTTTTGACTAACTAGTTCCCAACCAAACGAGATGAGAAGTGAAGTCAATAATTATTTTACTCAATAGTTCTTCAATTTAAAGATTATAACGATAAACAATAATAAGACCAGAAATTATTCAATAGAAATTGCTACTGCAATTATGAGCTTGGTGCATTATATTGATTGAATTATGTATATATCCATGTGGAGCAAAATTATGTATATCCACATACAATAATGTTGCATTGTTGGCATATGGTTTCCTTGTAATTGGTGAGTTTGTGGGGCTCTTATCTTTCTTTTTTCTCTTCCAGAGTGGGGGCTATTATCCAAAAATGCCGAATTGGTAGAGACAGAGTCAGCTGCGCTGTGAAAGTGAAACTACTTTGGGTAACAACCAAATACTAACCGATAATATAGCAAATTGGTAACCCAGATACCAATATTTTGGATTCTGTCCTCCTGAAAAGCATCTCATCCAATCATCCAAAATCAAAACAAGATGAGTATATGAAAATGCCAACTCAAATACACGCACATATCCTCCTATAAACAAGCCTTAAACCTATGTTCTGGATAAAACTTTGGATTTAATGGTGTCAAAATACTTATTTTACGCGTAATACTTACACTAATTTTGCTTTCCGTTAATCAAGAAGATAAACGTGGAAAATATTATGGATAAAGTTCAAAGGTTTTAATCTGAGTCAATGACCCCACTTGTCTCCTTTTCCCTACACTTTTTACCTTTAATAATTCAATTCATCCCCCATCAGCCACCACTGGCCAGGATACTATTTTTATTCAACTTCGTAGTCTTCCATTTGCCCCTTCTTCCTTCCCAACGATCAAAGTATTTATTGTTCCTAACGATACAAGCTTTTGGCTCAAATCTTACCTTAATTATCCTATCGAAAAAGTTGAGTTGTTCTTGCCTGGATATATTTCTTCTTCCATTTCTATTTGAGAAATTTGTTGTTGATCTAAAGGTGAAGGTGGGATTTGGTGGGAATTTGTCGTTACATGCTTTAAGCTTGACAAGTCCAAAAATGGCAGCTTCTTTGAAGACTGGTTTCTCTGTTTATAGTTCCTGTGAAGCAAACTTCAAGTCCAAAGCCAAAGGGTCTTCTGGTTTTGGCACTCTGCAACTTCCCGAGTTATCAACCAAAGAATTTCTTGGAAAATCCTTGGATTTGTCGAATCAAATTGGTTTGAACCATTGGAATGTTAGAGATTCAAAACCCATCTTGGTCAACGTATGTTTTAATTTATTGGTCTTTAATTTTAAGGATTATATTCCTTCTTGTGTTTTCCTTTTTTTAAAAGATATTTTTAATTTGGTTTAATTAAATCAGTAAGGTTTATTATGTGGTGACAGGCACAAGCATCAATATGTTTTAGCAAAGCAATGAGATGGTGGGAAAAGACCCTTAAACCTAACATGGTAGAGATCCATTCAGCAAAAGAACTTGTGAATTCATTGTTGAATGCTGGTGACAGATTAATGATTATTGACTTTTATTCCCCTGGGTGTGAAGGTTGCAAGGCTTTACATCCTAAGGTACTAGATTTTGGGATCAAATTGACCGACCCATTGATGATTTTTTTTTGTTGACTATTTTTTGTGCTAATATTAATGATGTTTATTAATGTTTTTGCAGATCTGTCAGCTGGCTGAATCAAACCCTGATGCCATTTTCCTTAAAGTGAATTATGAAGAACTAAAAACCATGTGCCATGCTCTTCATATACATGTCTTACCCTTCTTCAGATTCTACAAGGGTGCACGAGGCAAAGTTTGTAGTTTTAGTTGTACTAATGCAACAGTAAGTAAATTGTTTTCTGGAAAGAATTTACTATAAGTTATCAGTGCAATTTAACCGGTTATATAAATACTATGAAAGAATCAAACTTTCTTATGGTAAAATTTGTATTTGTGCAGATCAAGAAATTCAAGGATGCATTAGCAAAGGTATGGGGCTGAACAGTGCAGTCTTGGTCCTGCAAAAGGACTTGATGAATCTGAGCTTTTGGCTTTAGCCTCAATTTGCCTCTTATCAAGAAATTCATCTTTGGATTCAAAGCAGAGATTTGAAGAATTTGTTTTAGCAGGTGTAGATACGTCTAGCAGTTCAGATAGATCTGATAACAGGGTTGGGCTAAAAGAAGCCAAACAGTTGTTGATGGCTTAGCTAGAATATAGGTTATTGAAAGTTTCTTGATTCTTATGGTATTTTTACTAAAAGCAGTTTTGTCGTGGATCAAACATTATGATTTGGTTAAGGAGATACAACACTTTGGTTTCCATTACCGTTTTATCCTATATATATTTGATATATAACAATCAAATTTTATTACTAAAGAAAATATTTACAAGTATATCATAAAGCCTCTAAAGTTGGACATAAGACCCCAACTCTAGTATAAACAAATTACTGCTAACAGCTCATTCTCCATTGTTCCTCTCTTACAAATCAGTTTATAGACTAGGACAGAAGTTTAGACAATTCAGTTGCTTTGTCAATTTTGACTTCATAATTCCTGGATAGTAGACTTCTTGCACTATCAATCTTGCTATCTCTTCTTCTGGCATCCTCTTCTTCTGTTGGAATATCTTGTCGTTCCTCGCTTTCCATACATGGTATGTTGTAAGAGCCAGACTCATTCTATAGATATCTGCCATGGAGTTCCTTCCATTAGCTTGTACTCTTGCCCATTCGATCTCCTCATTCCATTCCATATAACCTCTTTTGATACCAAACCAATGCAGCATATGCATTGCAGATGTGAAACACTTGAAGAATAGGTGTTGGTGCGGTTCTGGGTCAGCTTCACTTAATGCACACATAGGATCAGTCACCGTGCCCCATCTTATTAACCTACCTTTTAGTATATAGCCTTTCTTGAACTGCTACGAATAGTTTGAATATCCATTATGAGACTCTAAATATACGTGATCTATTTTTATGCTAGTTTGTTAGGCAGTTGATGCTATGTATGTGAGACGTAGAAACGAAATAAGAGTTAAAGATAAGGCAATAATCAAACTGTTAGGCCAATTATCGGGGCCTCGAGCTTGTCGATTCGGGGCCTCGAGATCGATCCCGGAGCTCGGTTACGGGCTATCGAAGGTAGTCGAAACATGACTAACAGTTATGATAGAATTAACGGAGGCTCTTTATGGCCAATGATAAGCAATAAATGATGAGCAAATATGAAGGTAATAAATGAAAGCAATAATATCAAGAGAATATGTTAGAGAGCGACTAGAATGTTCTTGTATATTTCGTGTAGAGCAACTGAAGCAACGGGAGAAAACAAAGTGTCAAAGACCCCCTTTATATAGGGGGAATCCCAACATAGTACAAAATATATTAATGATAAAGAAACAAGGATGGAACAGCTAGCTAATGCCATGGTGCAGGTTCAGACTAGCATGGCAGATTTTATCGGTCCTGGCTGCACTCCTTGGAAACTCCCCATATCTGTTGTGGTCGCGGCCAACGTTATCCCTAGGTCGGTCGTCGACGAACCTCGAGGAGGAAACTCGGCGACAGCCTTGCAGCCTCGAGGCTTCGAAATGATCCTCTGCAATGCCTTAATGACGAGAAATGGGACCCTCCGATTCCGCCGTATACAGATAGTCCCCACGTTTTTTGGAGAGGAGCGATAAGAAACGACCTTGACATCCGACTCCTCGGACTTCCCATGATGACGTCATACTGATGATGCAAGCCTCCGTGATTACCGAAACGTTTCGTCGTTTCACTTCTCCAGGATCATTCAAAGCATTGCAGTTTCTCATTCTTCAAAGCCATAACGTCGTCGCCGATTCAGCTCCCAATGACGCATTAAATGCGCCTGCCATTGCGCCTTTCAAGGGCGATAACGGCGCCGTCGGTTACGTTGCCTCCCTTTCTATAAATGGGAGCCTCCTGGGATCAACCTTTTATCCAAGTTTCCTCCCGTATCTATCCATTCTTCCCTCCTCACTATCTTTATTCTTTGTCGTTCACCTTGTTTGAGGCCCATGGCCTCAAGATTGTATGGCGTTACTTTTATCAGCCATGTTGCGGCCTATCTCCTGGACCTTCTCTGGTTGAGAGAGATTACGTTGTTTTGTTGTTGTTGCTGTCGTCGTTGGCTCGGGACGATGAGGCAGAGGGCCGATTTCTACCGACCCAAGGAAATACGTGGACTATACACCGCTGCTCAAGAGGGAACTCGCACTATACACCGCTGCTCACCTCCACCGATTACTCGATGTGGTGCCTCACTCCCTTTGCTTTCCATGGAGTGAGGTGGTACTATCTACTAACTGTTGCATCCCGCACCGGGGCAATGTCCCAAGAAGTGGCTTTACAATAGTAGTCTAGCGAAATCCATACTAGTCAGATTTTTCACCCAGCCACTTCTTCGTTCCTTCATGCCTCTTCCGCGTCACTTTTCTCTTCTCCATCGCTTTCCTCTTCTTCGTCTCCCCTTTTGAAGATGACATTCTGGAGGATAGAGACAAGACTCCCGAGGGGATCGTGCTTGGAAGATATTTTCTTTGAGGGCGCATGACCGAGGAGATGATGCCCGAAAATGTTGCTTCCGAGGATGCACCTTTGAGAATAGGCTAGGCTCTTAGGCTTTTACTATATGTACACCTTCTTGTTTCTTTGTTTTTGTGTAAGGACCCCTCATGGGCTTTTGTAATCATATGTAAGAACCCCTCATGGGCTGTTGTAATGAAATGTCCATGAATATAAAGACGTTTCCTCAACTTTTATCTTTGATGCTCGCTATATTCTTTTACGTTTGTGGAGACTCTGAATGCATGACTCTATATGTTGTTGCCAATATCAAACCAGGGTGCGAGTATTCTTTCTAGCCTTCGGTTGAGAAAGGCGGATTCCTGTGGAGTTAAAAACATAATAACTGAAAATAACAACAGGATAATAGCTCAACTTTGTAGTTTAAACCAATTTCGTCACAAAATATACACTTTCAGCCTAAAGGTTGAAATCATATACTTAGCAATATTTTCCAACAGAGGCTATGTTTGAAAGAAGAGTGAAACATTGAAATCAACATAACAAGGCCTTTTGGGTAAGGAATCACTCAAAATATGGCCCCTCGGACAGCCTCTCAGTCACTCGGGACTCATCTCTCGTCACTTAGTACTCATTTTCGACACTCAGCTCATATATCCCTCATAATAACAGAAATCATAGTAATCGCTGCGGCGTGCAGCCCGATCCATATATCGTTGTGGCGTGCAGCCCGATCCACATATATAGTCGACTGCGCTCACTGGGGGTGTGTAGACTCCGGAAGGGCTCCTACAACCCAAGCGCTATATCGCTGCGGCGTGCAGCCTGATCCAATATATGTATCGCTGCGGCGTGCAACCCGGCCCATAGTATATACATATAACATCCTCACAATTGGGTTCTCAACCTCTCTCAGTCATTAACCTCACAGCCTCTCGGGTACAATAATAGAAGGTAGGGATCTCAGCCCCAAACAATCCTCATATTTAGAAATAGAGTGATAAACCAGCTTTAATCATTTAAACAGGTAAAGACATGATTGAGGATATGGTTTTTAACAAGTAAAGTGAGGAAAAACAGTCAAAATGCCCCTAAGGGTTCTACAGGTCGGCACAAGGCCCCAAATATGGCATACAGCCCATGATACAGTATAAAAGAATACGGAGTAATATAAGATTTCCAAATCAAATACGCGGCTTAATCGTCGCTATGGGACTGACTAAGTCACAATCCCTACCGCTGCACTCCCACACGCTCGTCACTTAGCATGTGCGTCACCGCTTTTATCAAATCAAGTCAAATACCGGGGTTTTGTACTCTCAGTTCGAGATTTACAATGGTTACTTACCTTAACCTGGTGAAAATACTATTCCACGACGCCTTTGCCCCTCAAATCAGCCTCCACTCACGTTGAATCTATCCAAAATCAGAATGATTACGTCACAATATAATAAAGGAACAAAGCCCAAGCGAAAAACAAGCGAAGAATACCAAAAATCCCGAAATTAGCAAAATCTGATCCCCGGGCCCACGTCTCAGAATCGGGTAAAATTTACATTTTCAGAATCCTCATACCCTCACGAGTCTAATCATACCAAAATTATCCAATTCTGGGAGCATTTGGTCATTCAAATCATCATTTTATATTTTTGGAAGATTCCACAACTTTTCTTCCCAAATTCCATCCCAACTCACGAGTTAAATGATGAATTCAATGATAGATTCATGTATTCTAGCCAAATCTAAGTTAGAATCACTTACCCCAATGAATTTCTTGAAAAACCTTCGAAAAATCGCCGAAATCCGAGCTCTATAGGTCAAAATATTAAATAAAACCCAAAACCTCGTATTTATAGACTACCCCACAGATTTCCACCTCTGCGAACCGCACAAAACCAGTGTGGTCTGCACAAAAACGACTGCGACCACACAGGTTTTCCTCTACAGTGATAGGCTTTAGTATTTTGGCCATAACATTCGCTATGGATGTCCAAATTGTGATATCTTTACCTTTTTGGAAACTAGACATGAAGGGCTACAACTTTTGTTTTTGAATCATCTCAAAATTCCTTGTAGATCAAAAGATATGAGCTTCCGAAGTATGACCAGTGAAATGTTCCCCACCGCGGCTGCACTGCATTTTGTGCGGTCCGCACAACACCTACCGCAACCGCACTTCATTTTGTGAGGTCCGCACAGCACATACTGCGGCCACACTTCTTTTTGTGTGGACCGCGCGGGTGGGTTCCGAGGCCTGTAACCCTTATGGACCTGCTACAGCTATGATTTTCGGCCTAAAACATCCCGGAACCTACCCGGAACTTCAAACCAATTGTACCAACACATCCCATGACATCGTTCAAACTTGTTCAACACTTCGGAATGGTCACAACAACATCAAATCACCAATTTAACATGAGATTCAAGCCTAAGAACTCCAAGAACTATTAAATTATGCTTTCGATCAAAAAGTCTATCAAATCTCGTCCGAATGACCTAAAATTTTGCACATACATCCCAAATGATACAACGAAGCTACTGCAACTCTCGAAATTCCTTTCCAACCCCTATAGCAAAATCTCGCCTATCAACCGAAAATAGCCAAAATATCAACTTCGCCAATTCAAGCCTAAATCTTCTCTACAACTCCAAAACCCATTCCGATCGAGCTCCTAAATCACAAATCACCTCCCGAAGCTAACTGAACCATCAGAACTCACATCTGAATCCTCTAACACATAAGTCAACATCAGATTGACTTTTTCAATTTAAACCTTCTTAAAAGAGACTAAGTATCTCATTTCTTACCAAATCCTCTCCGAACACAAACTAATCAACTTGATCATATAAAACACGGATAACGAAGCATAACGAAGCAGAAATAGGGGAAATAGAGCGGTAACTCATGAGACGACTGGCGGGGTCGTCTCAATTAGTATGCTAGATGAGACCATATTTCAATAGTCTATTACACGTCCCTACTTTGACACTGCAGACAAGTTAAATTCCAGGCAAATTGATTAGGTAAATCATGTAAGAACACAAGGCTTCAACTATGGCGGAGTCTCAGAATTGTTTCCGAGTGGACTTCAGTACACGATGAACATTGACAGTTAGCTTAAGTATGCATTAGCAGACGGAAGTACAAAGGCTTAATTTGATCCTGTCAATAAATAATTGGCACAGAGGTGTGTGTAATGACCCGACCAGTCGTTTTGAGCATTTACACTTCTCTTGGTAGTTTGCGGGCACGAGTAGCTCCTATGATGTATTAGGACTTGTGTGAAAAATTTGAGTTATTCTAAGTTAATTTGATATGTTTCGGCGTGAGCTTTTGGAAGTCAAAAGTTCGAAAGTTCATTAAGTTTGATTTGAGGTGTGTTTTATCGTTTCGATATTGTTATGTGTGTTTTGAGGCCTCGAGTAGATCCATATTATGATATGGAACTTATTGGTATGTTTCAACGATGTCCCGAGGGGCTCAGGTAAGTTTAGGATAGGCTTGGGTTGTGTTGCGCTCGTTTTTCTTATGTTTCGACGTCGTTTCTTCAAGCATAAATGGTACCACATTGAACAAATGAGCTCCGATTTCTATTTTGATTGAAGCATTAGATCTGTATCGTAATTACGGAGTCATATCAAAAAGAACCGTCAAATTTGGACATCGTATAAGGATTTTATGGTCATTTTACTAAGAATTTGGGTTGCCAGATTTTTTTCAAATTAATTACGAAATTACCATTGACTGCGTATTTAAAAATCTGCACTATTTTCAAATATTGAAAGTTTGAAACCAATATATCTCCTTCAATATAAGGTCAAATGGAGTAATTCAAGAGCCTAACTTGACTATAATTTTACAAGGAATCCATTGGAGACATCAAAAGTAAGTTTTGATGTTTTTGTCACAAAAAATGGGGTAGAACAGTATTAAAACGAGGGTTTTGTGCATTTAACATATTTTGAGTTGGGGAGCTCGGAATTGGGCAATTTTCGAGGCGATTTTCAGCATTTGAATTGGGGTAAGTGTTCTCTACTCAGTTTTAGTTATATTTCATGAATCTATCTTCGATTTTATCTTTTGGTTGATGAATTTTAAAGAACAAATTAGGGATTTTGGCCTAAAATTTCATAATACGAATTTTGAGTTTTGAACACCGATTCGGAGTCGGATTTGAGTGAAACTAGTATAGCTGAACTCGTAATTAAATGGGTTGACGGATTTTATGAGTTTTGTTGGGTTCTGAGGTGTGGGCCCGGGTTGGATTTTTTGGCCGATTTTGGGCTTTTGATTAAAGATTCAACCTTTTTCGATTGGGATTGATTCGTTTAGCATTGTTTGATGTATTTGAGTTGTTTCTGATTAGTTTCGAGCCGTTCAGAGATCGGAATGCACATGATGGTTTTGTTGGAGCATCGTTTGGCTTGCTCGGTGTCAGAATTGGCTTATTTAAGATAAGTAACTCTTCTAAACTTAGTGCTGAGGGTATGAAACCCTGAATTATGTGTTATGTGGTTGGTGTTGAGGTGACGCACATAATAGGTGATGGGAGTGTGGGCATGCACCTTGTGAGTTGTGACCCTGTTGTTTCCAGTACCCCACTTTGTTGATATTTGTGTTTTTCACCAGATGATAAAGTAAATGAGTTGTACATCATGCTAGATATCATGTTTAGGCTTTATGCTAATATTGTTGGCACCCATAGTGGTTGTTTTTTGTTGTCATCTTATTGATTTCATTGATATTTTATACTCAGTCGCATTCATGCATTCATATCATATCTCCGTCTTAGTTGTTATTTATTGATACATCATATCATTATTGCAGGTCAGTTTTCATGATATTGTGAGCCCATGGTTGAGACTGGAGAGTGATGATTGAGTGAGGCCGAGAGCCTGATTATGAGTGACAGTTATGGGATCGGGCTGCACGCCGCAGTGGTTATATTGATGATTATGATAGCGCTTGGGCTGTACGAGCCCCTCCGGAGTCTGTAACACACCCCCAGTGAGCGAAGATGATATTATATTAAGGGATGGATCTTTCCTGGACATGGATCTTGTGTGAAGCATTTATATACCTGGAGATGGATCTTCTCCATGGGGCCGGATTGGCCTTCCTCGGTACTGAGTGACTGATGGTCAGTGATATATATATTTCGGGATGGATCTTTCCTAGGCCGAATGGGACATGTACAGTACCGAGTGGTTAAGCATGATGAGTAAAACGTGTAAGACCATGAGATTGAGTACTCTGAGAGTGTGAGTATATGATTCATCTATGGGATACATGGCATTGGCATGCACACATGACATACAAGCATAGAGATGTATTTTTCCTCATGTTGTACGGTATCACATCATTCATGACTTTTACACACGTTGATATGTGGCATAGAGAGGTATTTCACACTTGTTATCTGGAAAGAAAATGAAACATCTTATTTATTGTGAAAAGAATTTTTAGAAAAATTACAGTTTTCAAACTATCTCATATTTCATGACGTTTACGATAAAGAATTTGGGTTTTCATTGATATTCTTGAAAGGCTGGCTATTTCTGGAAAAATATAAAAAGACTAAGCATTCTATCTCTGAGTTGCTTCTTTACGTACTTGCTTTACACTACTATGAACTGCTATTAGTTATTGGTGTTGGACCCGACCTATGTTCCAGCTCGTCACTGCTTTCAACCTAAGGTTAGGTTTGTTATTTTTTGAGTACATGAGGTCGGTTGTATTCATACTGCACTTCCTGCACATTGCATGCAGATCCCGGATGCCGATGTTGCTATGTTCGATGGTTGCTGGATTTGGAGGCGTATCTGCGTTCGTGTTGTAGCTGCCTCTTGTTCACGGTAGCCTTAGATTACAAAATTTTGTTTTATGTACTTTTCAAACAAAGGATGTATTTTCTTCATATCAGTTTTGTGAATTCTACTCTTAGAAGCTCATGATTTGTACTACCAGCCTTGGGAGGGGTAATAGATCCAAATAATTTATTTTGTTTAACTGACTTATTAAAAATGTTGAAATTGAATTAGTTAGTAATTGGCTTACCTAGATGCCATCATGACTAATGGATTCTGAGTCCTGACAATGCATGGCTTTATAGTTTTTCCCTTTGCGATTTTGGCAATCAGTAAAGGTATTTGCAATAATTCTGTATAATGCCACAACTTGCCTATAGTGAGAATCTTGATATTTCAATGAGAAAATAGTATTTAAAAGGGTAATCGTAAAGAACAGCCTTGCATCACATTGAAGGGCAAACAACCATGTACTGAAAGTCTGTATTTTGGAACTGCAAAATCATATCATATATACGTAACAAGAAGCATCATAAGATTTGTTCATAATATATATATGTACTGAGATGATCATTTGACCAGCTCTTCCTTCTTCCCAGCTTCTTCAAGTTCTCGAAGCCCCCCAACCTTTTGTTCAATCTCCTCTATCAGTTCCTCGCGCCATAGCTTTGCTCTTGCTTCTTCTTCAATGTCTTCTTGCTGCATCACCAAAAAATCAAATTCATAGTGTCACTTTCCTACCCTTTCCCCTCTCTTTGGACCCCTTTTTGTCTTTAAAATTAAGATGGTCTAAAATATACACACATGAGATATTTTGCTGGATAAAAGCAGATACTCAACGTTGTGTGTTGTATACAAATATTTCACACAAGCTTTAGATTTTGATGTTATATCTATTGATTGTTTCACTTTAAATTAATGTCTTTGTCAAAAGAGACGTTTCTTTAACAAAAAACTGTTGTTGGTCACATTTTGCAATTAAGATTGAAGCTTTTTCTGCATTCTAATAAGAAGCTTTGTTGATATAGAAATGACAATTTCATCTCGAGAGAAAATAATTAACCTTTCAAAACTTTCCGTCTCAATCATCACTCAAATCGAAAGCCATTTCTTTCGGGTAAACAAGAAGACAGTCACAACGTGCTGTCTTATTAACAGCAGAGCAAATGTTGCTCGGACTCTCCAAAAGTGTTGCCGCACCCGTATCGGATCCTCCAAAAATGTACTAAATTTGGAGGATCCAACACACACCCAACAATATTATTGAAGAGTCCGAGTAACATAGGCAAATACCATAGAGCATGTGTCCTTATTCCTTAAGGGGTCGTTAGGTAGGAGGTACTAGAAAAAAAAAAATGCAAGCATTAGCTCTGTGAATTACTAATACCTTGTTTGATACATTTTTTCAACCTGTGTATAACTAATACTTGCATTAGTTATACATCATACTTGGTATTATCATATGTATAAGTAATGCATAGAAAACCATGACATTAGTAATACTAAGGCCATTAATGCATGCATTAGTATGGTTAAAGACAAAATTGTCCTTAAAGTCCCTTAAAGCTAAAGAATATGGAGAGCATTTTTGTAAATAATTATTTTTCTTAAAATTTATGCAATGCATTATAATTTTTAATACACACCAAAAAATTTATAAGAAATAATATCTGCATAACTAATGCTTGCATTACTAACACATGCATTACTAATTCCTGCATTACTAATATACGTTATTCCGCACTATTCTAATACACCCTACCAAACGACCCCAAATTCATCAATTTGCAGAACATATGTTTATATCATCAAAAGAAGAAGCTATTTCCTTATTTTCCAAAAGATAATGTACCTTCTCATAGACCCAATGTCCAGTACCATCACCTCCATCTCCTCTGTACTGTTCTGAATCATAGTAAGGATCCTAAAACACAGACAGACCAACAAATTAAGATTACAACTTTATCTTATGAAGTAATTTTGAATCCAACCACATAACTATTCGGAAAAGCTTACTTTGGTAGAACCGAAGAAACAGCATCCCCAAACAGTGAACATGATGTAAAATGTATCTAAAATAGAAAGAATACATAGAAAATTAACAGATAAAATCCAAACTGCAAAACAATCTTATGCTCACAACACTACAAACAGTGGAAAATAATGGAACAGAAAGTAAAAAAAAATACTCACAAACATTCTTCATAGCTTCATCACTAAGGTGCCAAACAGATTTGTGAGTTATGAGGTCTCTTTGACCTTCCATATGCTCAACTAATACTGCCATTAATGGCCAATCCGGGAGAGCCTTCACTCTTAAACCACAATTTCTTTTGCTCTTTCCACTTTGAATCTAATCATAGTAGTTCCCAAAAAGTAACGTTAGTTAATTCATCGACATATTATGAGAATTCCATTGATCCAACATGTAAGTGCACCTACTGCATCGAGCATCGTACTACAGTATATATTAAGTATATAGAATAACGATAACAACTGCTACGCTTCAATCATTGTGAATCACAGGGGCGGATGCACTCTTACCGAAGTGGTGTCACGATGCTTCGTCGAAATATTTTACTAAATATATGTATTAATACTGTACGAAAACGGATAAGTAGGAAAAAATGACACTACTTGACATAAATTATGTCTTTTTGTGTTAGTTATGTGCTTGATTTTGCTTTAGGAGGTTAAAGGTTCAAACCTCAACTACCACATTTCTCTTTTGCAAATATTTGAGAGAGCCTCTGTGGTTAAAAATTATGATGAAGTGGCATTGAACTCCTGACCTTTTCTAACTTAAGACTCAACAAAACCAACAGACTAAGGTTATTTCTTGTCTAAAAGTATATAATCAAAGTTATATCCTAGTTCTTTTATAAATTTCAACACCGCTTACAAATATTTATGCATATGCCCTGATGAATCATAAGCCCATCTCAATCAAATATTATAAAGGATTAACTTTATTAACATTTCTATGTATCTACTTATCTTGATTGGTGCACCATCTTTAAATTCGGGATTGATCTTTGTTATGAATATGGGATGGTAAACTGAAACATATATACCTGGTGCCTGCCATTGCCGAAGGCTGAGCTTGAGCAGTGCCTAAGCTGCAAATTCAAAACAGAACAAAAAAAATAAAAAAAGAAGAAATAAGCAGAACACATAGAAGTGATGGAATTTGAGAGTAGAGTAAAGAGGTGAAAGGAAATGCTAATTAACTGATTTTGTGAAAGGGTGCAAGACCAATTTAGTAGCGTGACATTGAACATTGGGTTTGATGACGGTGAACCTCATTACAGCTTCAGCCATGAATGGTCGTTACAATTTTGAGTTTTGGATAATTACTTGTCTTCCTCCGTTCCTTATACGTTGTAAGGTTAGGAAGCAGATAAGAAATTTTAGCAATACTATTTGTTATTATCTTCTACTTGGGTGAACAAATGGCCCATTAGCTCAGTTGGTTAGAGCGTCGTGCTAATAACGCGAAGGTCGCAGGTTCGAGACCTGCATGGGCCACTTTTCGTTTTTTCTCTCTCAATTTTTTTTTTATTGTAGCCAAATCTCTTCATAATTTCCAATTTTTATTTTACTCTTAAGAACTACTCACCTACTTGTCGTTTTTCTCTCTCAATTTTTTTATTTTACTCTTAAGAACTACTCACCTACTTGTTTTTTTTTTTGTTAAATACAAATTAACAAAGCAGTATTGACTTAAAATGCCCAAATAGTATTCGCAGCCATAGTAAAAGAGTATGCGTTTCTTGGAAAGTTCTATTCTTTGTAGCCAAATCTCTTCATAATATCCAATTAGGAAAAAATGAGATTATTTGATGTAGAGAAGCAATTCGCCTTTTATGGAGCATACCACAGCAACCCAGTGAATTTCTTGATTCACATGGTGTTTGTGGGGCCAATCTTTTTCACAGCTCTTATTCTCTTCTACTTTACACCCCCACTTTTGAATTCCACTCCAATTCTTTACACCCCCTCTTATTCTCGTTTTTCTCTCTCAATTTTTTTATTTTACTCTTAAGAACTACTCACCTACTTGTTTTTTTTTTTGTTAAATACAAATTAACAAAGCAGTATTGACTTAAAATGCCCAAATAGTATTCGCAGCCATAGTAAAAGAGTATGCGTTTCTTGGAAAGTTCTATTCTTTGTAGCCAAATCTCTTCATAATATCCAATTAGGAAAAAATGAGATTATTTGATGTAGAGAAGCAATTCGCCTTTTATGGAGCATACCACAGCAACCCAGTGAATTTCTTGATTCACATGGTGTTTGTGGGGCCAATCTTTTTCACAGCTCTTATTCTCTTCTACTTTACACCCCCACTTTTGAATTCCACTCCAATTCAGCTGTATGAAGATAGTTGTTTCTTAGGCTTGAATCTCGGGTTCTTGTTTACTTTGATTTATGCCTTGTTCTATGTGTATTTGGACAAGAAAGCTGGCTCTTTAGCTGCTTTGCTCTGTTTACTTTATTGGGTATCAAGCAGTTTTGTTGCTCATTATCTGGGGTTCTCTCTCGCCTGGAAGGTAATGAGTATATTTCTTTTTATACTTTCATTCCTATTGTTTTGGTCAAATGGAGTATTGATGATTCATATAGTTGACTTCAACTAGCTTGGGATGGAGTTTGGGTTGTTTTTTTGTAATTTATTTTCATGATCTCTAGCAATTAGTGAGATGGTCAATTGATGAGACGTGTTTATCTACTTGTTAATTTGCGTGATGCTTTTTTCTTGGAAATGATTCACAAATAGTCACTTTTGCGGTTGCTATTTGAAAATAAGCCACAGTTCCAAATATAATCAAAATTTAACAACTTTTTTATGTGGAAATAGTATTTGGACAAAAAGTGGTAACGACTCGGTTCTTCAACTTTTCCACGAAATCCGGTCAGGAGTTTCACTTGTAGATGTTCCGACTCCAGGATATTGTCCTGGAGTTCAGCTTTTGCTACTTAAAAACTCTAAGACAATGTCGTGGATTTGGTGCTGCGCTGCAGCACCAACATGCCGGACTTCTAGCAACCTTCCTTTTGAGATGAAATTGCAGTTATTCATACGTGGTTGCTGTGACTACTAATATATTACATGTGGAACCCATGCTGATTTTAGGAATCACACAGGCTCTCTCTGTGTCTCAAGTTCTATAACCAGTCCCACTACAAGAATTTGGGAATATCGACAAAAAAAACTTCAAAAAGTCATCATGAATCCAATTTTTTACGACTTTCTGATGGCAACACGTGTGCAGATCCTTGTTGAAGATTCCAAATTTTTTAATGCAGCTAATTATGTCATAGAACCAACCAAAAGGGGTGGTGATGATCATCGTTTTACTGCTAGGATTGTTAGATAGATTTGAACGGAGTTAATGGAGACCTAAATCATCTGTCTATTAGTGTGAATTTCAAAAAGCTGCAAAAACTGAACTCCAGGACAGCATCTTGGAGTTTCACTTGTAGAAGTAGAAACTCCAAGACAATATGCTCTAGGTTTTACTTGTATGAGTTTGAACTCCATGATACTTGCTGGAGTTTTTTGGTGTTTTTGCTAAGGGTACATTTGTTGAGATTTTATTTCCACATTCACAAATGGCTATTTTTCAATTACCTTGCAAGCTCCGGCTGTTTTTCAATTACAAATCCAAAAAGTGGCCAGCCACGCTAGTTTTACATTTTCCCTTGTTCGATGTCCAGTAGCTTCAGCTTTTGCTGTTCTCAGCTTAATTTCACACGTGCGGGTGCTTATTTCTTCTTGATTGTTCTGTCTCTATACTTGTAATTGACACTTAGGACTTCACCCTGCAACAACAACTGCTACACCTCAACCCAAACTAGTTTTTGCACCAGTTCGGTTCTACGACTCAATCATTTACTTTTAAGATAAATTTGGAGTTCTCTAATACTGAAGGTTCTCTACATTTTTATCTCTCACCTGAAAGGACTCCTAATTATCATCACTATTTGAACATAACTGGACTTGAATCCCAACTAGTTGGTATTGATTAAAGAAATCTTTTGTTTCTATATTTGATAAGTCCTGTTGATTCCAAGAAATTATATTTCTTTTAACACAGCATGCTTCCATTTAATTTTAGGACTTCACCCTTATCTAACTAAAATTTTAGCCTCTAATCGTGTTAAGCCATATGTTAATTCTGTAAAGGAAAATTACCAGTCATTCACCTGCTTCATTAATTCGCCAAACAGCATGATGAGTACCTCAATTTTACCCTCACCAAATCTTAACTACATTAGCCGCATGTCAACTGCTTGAGTAATAACTTTATTGCACCCCTTTCTTGTCTTAAATGTGGAATAGTTCCTGCCCTGATAATACCAGTTGGACAAGCTAGTTCAGTGTAAGAAAGAGAACTGGAGGAATCAGTTTATTTATTTGTGGAACTTTCCTGGAAGTCAAACAGAATAATGCTATACGAATTAAGACTCTGCTTATCAAAGTTTCAGTTACCACTCATTTTTGTTCTGTTGTATTGAATGTTTTCTGTAGATTCCATGGGACTCCCTACTTGTATTTCTTATGACTTGACCTAAAGAGTTGTTTAGTATAATCCTATATTTACTGGCGCAACTAGCAAACAATGCTGAAAAAGGGGGGTTTAGTTATAACTGTGTGGTGGCTTATTTGCATCCCTTGGATATGATGCTGATAGTACTGGCGTGATTCTAAGCATGACGCTAGTTATTACACTGAATCTTCTAATCAGTTCCACTAATTACTGGCAAATGAAGTATCAAGTTGCCACCATGGTTGAGTACAATCCACATTTATTTGATGAGGGTTGTTAAATGTCGCATGGGATTAGCCTTTCCCGACTGCATACCCTTTGTTTCAGTTTGTTAACTCCATACACTTATTGGTAAACTGCTTCTCTTCTGATCCTTGGTCATATACCTTAATAGATTCTGTGGTTTGCACATGGGAAGGCTTCAGTGATGCTTAGCGCCTAACTACAGAACTTCTTTTGATGTAGCAGTTCTTTGATGTTCATCCCTGCCTTATATCCACTTTGGATCTAATTCACACTTGACCATCATCTATTTCTTGATAAAGGACAAGAACGAAAAGCCAAGTACTATTTTGACTCTCCCTGTCTATCTGATGTGGACTGATCATAGATATATCATTTCACGATCCAATATGTTAGAAATACATCTGTGTCTGTTGAATTTATCTTGAAGTATGTGAGTGCTTGGTGCTAACAATAAACATCTTATCAGGTTGTTCTTGTCGCTCAGTTATTCTGCTGGACTGGACTGGTTATAGGCCATGGAGTGTTTGAGGTGACATTTGCACCATTTTATGATCCTTAGATCTTCGTCTTATATCTTTTTCTGTTTGTATATTGTCTTGCTTATTTAATTTTGTAGAAACGAGCGCCTGCTCTGTTGGACAATTTTGCGGAAGCATTCCTTATGGAACCCTTCTTTGTACTCTTAGAGGTACTAGTTTTGTGTTAAATAGGAAATGTTTTCACTAGATTGATTTAATCTATCTTTTCTTGACTTGCAGGCTCTCTGGACATTTACTGGCTATGAACCATATCCTGGATTTCATGCAAAAGTAAAAGCTACAATAGATGCTGAAATCAAACAATGGCAGGAGAAGAAACATAAGAAAATATCCTAGGTTTGAATCTGGTGAAGGCCAACTGCTTGTGTAATTTAAATGAGGAGTACCTTTATCTAATTGCCTCTGTTACTGAGACCAAGTTGGTGGGCAGGCCAACTGCTTGTGTGCACATTAGCTTAGGTTTGTGTAACTCCTTTGCAAAACCAACCCTTTATTCTTAATGTAAAGATGGGTCTTCTGTATTTTGTTGGAATTATTCATTTTACTAGAATATAAAGGAACTTTTGAGTCTCTTGGCGGTATTGGTCAAAGTCGGAGGCAATTTTCTACCTTGGTTGCTTATTGGCCATTTCATGCATTTTAGCTATATGGAGATCTGTTAAAATTCTGAACTTTTTTTTTCCTTTTGGTAACAAAATTCTGAACAACTTTTATATATATATTTCTTGAGATTACTTAAGCAAATAACAGTTTGGAGAACATTAGATGCTTTGCTTATTCATATGATAAGCGTTAAGGGACATAAAATCACAAAATTAATGAGCAGCCTGATGCACTAAGATTGCTGCTATGCTGTGGGGTCTGGGGAAGAGCCCGAACTGCAAGAAGTTACAAACAATTCCACAATGTTGTTTTTAAAGGTACTCATTTAAATTACACAGTGTCCATGGAAGTGTCAAAACTAACTAGTGGTTGCATTATTAAACTTGGATTTGCCTTAAAAATACAACAAATAACAGCATAACTTCAATACTTCTAATATTGATCTTTAACTTTTCTTTGAAGTATAAAGAGTTGATAGCTATTCTGTTAGAAATATGCTTTAGAAGTTGTTCTCAGTAAAATTATTTTATTATTTCAACTTAAGAGTTATTTACTGCAGTAATTTAGTTTGAATTTGAAATAACCTCTTTGAACTAGTCTTTAGAAGTGAACTTGTCTCTAGTAGTTTGTTATTTTCAGCAGATATTTTGCTAATTTTTAGGTCTTTTAAGTTATTAGTTCTCTTATAAATTGTAGTCCAGATACAATGAAATAAAATAGAATTTTCAGCTTCAGTTCTTTAGAGTTCCTTGTACATCTATTTCAGTATACTCCTTTTATTTTACTGTCATTTTTCCCTATAATTTCCCTTAGTTTCTTTTACCAAGAACCAACATTTGGTATCAAGAGCCATCTTCTTAAGGGACCTGAGTTAAAAAAATTCGAGTGAAATGGAAATTGAAACGAGTTTTCCCAATTGGCTCCTCCAATCTTTGATGGTGAAAGTTACCAACTGTGGGCAGTGAGAATGGAGACTTATTTGGAGGCTTTGGATCTTTGGGAGGTCGTGGAAGAGGTTTATGATGTTCTTCCGCTGCTTAACAATTCCACCGTGGGCCAGATCAAGAGTCACAAGGAAAAGAAAACCACGAAAGCAAAGGTGAAAGTAACTTTGTTTGCTCGTGTGTCTGTAACAATTTTCACGAGAATTATGGCTCTCAAATTAGCAAAAGAAATTTGGGTTATCTGAAGGAAAAATATACATGAGGTGAAAAAATACGAGGCATGAAGGTGTAGCATTCGAGTTGCTGAAAATGAAGGAATCTGAGACCGTCAAAGAATACTCAGATCGGTTGATTGGCATTGTTAACAAGGTAAGATTGCTTGGTACTAAATTTAAAGATTCAAGAATTACTGAAATAATTCTTGTTATGGTGCCCGAAAAATATGAAGTATCCATAACTACCTTGGAAAACATAAACGATCTATCTAAGATTACCTTGGCAGAATTGTTAAATGCATTGCAGGAACAAGAGCAAAGGTGTTGGCCCAAGTTCAGGTAAAGTTTTGAAGAATGACAAATGAACTTAGTCATGGACCAGGTCCATCATGTGAGGCACAATATTTATCAACCTAGACATGTGAGATACACGTGAAGGAGATAAGTCTCAGTGATCAAGCAACAATATCTCCTGAACTGATCGAAAAGATTGCATATTGGATGAGGAGAGAAAGTCTCCTTATGGGAAGAGGACACAATCCGGATAAAGGATAGGGTTGGAGTTTGTATTGTACAAGGACTCAACTTCGGTGGAAGATCAACAATTGAGTCGCAATCAAACTCTGATTACTAACTCATTAAATAACAGTGATTGTTCTCTTTTACAGGGGTTGCACATACGCAGAAGTTAAACTAAATTGAGAGCAAACGAGCAAGGCACTTTTGCGAGCAATTTATGTGAGTTTTAAGTGTGCACACCCGAAGCTACTTGAACGAGATAGAAGAAGCAGTTCCATTGTGTTTATTCTTATTCTAGTTCAATTGTAGTAGGTGGTTTAAAGTTGTACCTTTTCAGCTTTCATAGAAGCATTTGTAATAGGTACTTTGAGTGTTCAAGTTATAGGCTAACTTGAAGGTGTCACAACAGTTGAGGTTGTGTGCTACACAGGGATTAGAGTTAATCCTTAGGTTTACAAAGAGGTTTTGTAAATGTTGTTTTGGCTCAGTGATTTTAGTGGATGTTTGGGAAAATCCTACTAAGTAGTAGGTCGTGTTTTTTCACCTTTTGAGCCAGGTGTTTTCCACGTAAAAATCTCTGTGTTCTTTATTTTCTGTACTTTTAATTCCGCAACAGTAGTAGTTAGAACACCTAGAAGAACCAGGTTCTTCTAGATCAAAATATTGGGTACCACACAAATCACCCCTCCCCTCTTGTTTGGAATTGACGTTTAGAACATCAATTGGTATTAGAGCAGGTTATCCTTGAAGAGGCTAACATCTTAGGAAAAGATCAACATGAGTGCACCACCTGAGAACTGGGAAGGGCAATCCACTGTCAGGTCTCCACTGTTCAATGGACAGTACTACTCTTGGTGGAAGAACAGGATGAAGGATCACATTATAGGAGAAGACTATGAACTCTGGGGACATAGTCACTGATGGTGCTTTGGCAACTACAATGAAAAATGAGGAAGGAGTGGATGTGCCAAAGACAAGGGCTGGCTGCACTGCTGAAGACCTAAAGAAGTGGGAGAAAAATGCTAAGGCCAAGAAATGGCTTGTGTGTGGACTAGGTCCAGATGAGTACAGTAGGATCCAAAGCTGTACTACTGCTAAGGAGATATGGGACACTTTGTAAGTGGCTCATGAAGGAACACCTCAAGTGAAAAGATCTAGAGGAACACTGCTGTATTCTCAATATGAGAATTTTACTATGAAGGAAGGAGAAACTATCCAAGAGATGTATACTTGGTTCACTACACTGACAAATGAACTTAAGTCTCTTAGAAGGATTATTCTTGAAGAAGACAAGGTTGAGAAAATCCTAACAAGGGTTCTGCCAGTCTCATAGGAAAGCAAAATCACTGCCATTCAGGAATCCAAGAATATTTCTACTCTCAGACTAGATGAACTGACTGGAAATCTTACTACTTATAAACTGAGAAGGCAAAAATCATGAAGATGGATACATCCAAGAAGGAGAGAAGCCTAGCTCTCAGAATTGCTGAAGGTTCAGATCTGGAAGATGATGAGATGGCTATGATCACTAGAGATTTCAAAAAGTACCTGATGAGAGGAAAGGGTTCTTCAAGAGGTACAACCTTCAACAAGTCAAGAGCTCCTGAGAAACAGACCAATGAGGGTTGCTAAAAGTGTGGTAAGACTAATCACATGATCAAGAACTGCCCTCAATGGGAAATCGAGTGGAAGAAAGAAAGGGCTGAACAAAGGAACAGGAAGAAGGAACAGGTTTAACCAAAAAGGAACAAAGGTTCAACCAAGGCTATGGTTGCTGCTTGGGGAGAAACTTTAGATGAAGACTCAGAAGATGAAGCTGAAGAAGAGCAAGCACTGATGGCCATCAGAGAATCAGATGATGAACAGGAGGTAAGTATCCTTCATTTCAAAGACAAGATTAAAGTTTTATCTAAAGAAAAGTTGGCTGAGCTATTACTAGAATTCATTGATGAGTCTGAGATAATTAACAATGAGAAGGAAGTTCTGTCTAGGGAATGTGTGATCCTAAAAGCAAAATGCAAAAGTTTAGAGTCTAGGGCTTATGAGAGTGATAACACAAATGCTGAGTTGAAGAACCAAGTTCTTGAACTTGATAACAGTGTCCTAGAACTTAGGTTTGAAAACTTAAAACTGAAACTAAGAACAGGAAAGAAGAAAGCTGATCACACATATCTCACTCTAGAAGAAAATTTGGGAAAAACGAAAGATGAATTGCATAAGAAAGATGAATTCATCAAAGTCCTAAAGGAAGATCTAGGAAAGGTGAAACATGAACTAGACAAACTTGCAAGTGGAACAAGGCTTGTGATGCACTCTCTTGGCTGCAAGAGCATCACAGTAGCAACAAAAGAGGACTTGGCTACGAGACTTAAGCTCCAAAATGAAACCCTAAAAGCAAGTACCTAACTCTTCCTGAAAATAAAATCTGCACACACTGTGGCAAGACTGACCATTACAAAAATGAATGTAATGCAAAAGAAAAGGCCAGTCAAAAGAACAAAGTTTTTGTTCAAGAGAAAAACAAGCTGCCTGGGTGGGCAAGAAGGAATTTGATTCATCCTTTTGCCTATAGAAAGGGACCCAAACTAGTTTGGGTTCCTAAGACTAACCCCTGATTTCTTTTTGCAGGTCCAAGTGAAAGGGAGGAGCCAAATATGGTATATGGATAGTGGCTGCTCAAAATATTTGACTGGGAACAAGGACCAGTTACTTTCACTTGAGGACTTAAAAGGATGTAATGTCTCCTTTGGTAATGGAAAGAAATGTGAGATCATTAGGGTTGGAAAGGTAGGCAAAACAGATTCTCATTCCATAGAGAATGTCTACCTGATAGATGGCTTGAAATATAGCCTAATAAGTGTGTCACAATTGTGTGACAGAGGTAATCTTGTAGCTTTTACCTCTACCAAATGCTTTGTGGTTAACCTTACCAATGACAAGATTGTTTTGCAGGGAAAAAGAGTTAACAATATTTACATTGTAGATTTGTTTACTCTCTCAGAAAATGAACTCACTTGCTTAAGTGTGATGGTTAATGATCCCCTCCTGTGGCACAAAAGACTTGGTCATGCAAGTCTAAATCAGCTAAACAAATTAGTCTCCAAAGACTTGGTGATATGGTTACCTAATATCAAGTTCAAGGAAGACAAAGTTTGTGAGGCATGTGCAAGGGGGAAGCAAGTAAGATCATCTTTCAAAAGCAAGAAAATGGTAAGTACAACCAAGTCGTTGGAACTGGTCCATATGGATCTATGTGGTCCAATGAGAATCATGAGCAGAGGTGGAAAGAAATATGTAATGGTGCTTGTTGATGATTATTCTAGATTTACTTGGGTTCTATTTCTAACCTCCAAAGATGAAGCATTTGACATGTTTATTGCGTTTGTTAGAAAAACTCAGAAACAATTAGGAAATCAACTTGCATCTATTAGGTCTGATCATGGAACTGAATTTGAAAATTCCAAGTTTGCTGAATTTTGTGATGAAAATGGTATAGATCATAATTTCTCTTCCCCTAGGACCCCTCAACAAAATGGAGTAGTTGAAAGGAAGAATAGAACTCTTGAGGATATGGCTAGAACCATATTGCTTTCTAGTAAATTGCCCCACAGCTTCTGGGCAGAGGCTGTAAATACTGCATGTTACATAATCAATAGATGCATGACCAGACCTCTGGTAGAGAAGACTCCCTATGAGTTACTTAAAGGGAGAAAACCAAACATATCCCATCTTAGGGCATTTGGTTGCAAGTGCTATGTGCACAATAATGGAAAAGACTCCCTAGGTAAGTTTGATCCCAGAAGTGATGAGGGAGTGTTCTTGGGATATTCTTCACATAGCAAAGCATATAAAGTGTTTAATAAAAGAACTCTATGTGTAGAAGAAAGTGTACATGTAGTATTTGATGAAACTAACATTCTTTCTGAAAGACAGGAACATAAAGATAAAGCCATTGGATTGGTAAAGTAATTGACTGAATCCCCATCACATGTCAAAGTGGCATCAAAAGAAGGAACAGGTGATGGAACAGGTCCTTCAAATCAGGGCAACCTGACAGGGGGAACTAATCAAGGAGAAATTGAATCAAACCCATAAGAGGAACCTGTTCATAAACCTGTTCCTCAGCAACAAAACATGGGAGAGACATCTAGCAAAAACCAGTTGGTTGTGAAACCTCACAAGTATCAAAGTTCTCATCCCATTGAGAACATTATTACTGATCCAACATCTAGAGTCAAAACTAGATCACAGCTAAAGAATCTCTGTGCTTTTGATGCTTTCCTATCTCTTATTGAACCTAAAAATGTTGTTGAGGCTTTGAAGGATGCAGATTGGGTGAATGCAATGCAGGATGAACTCAACCAATTTGAAATAAGTCAAGTTTGTCATCTAGTTCAGAGACCCAATGTCATGCCACGAAATCCGAGGAGCGCGACCGGCACTCGACCGGGTAGCCCCGGCCAAGCGGACCTGGGTGCCTTTCCTATTCCACGTGTTATCCCGCATTTTCATTGTCCATTAATCAAGGAAAATAGTCATTTCTAAATTAAAACACCCTTTTTACAAAACGTACATAGCCACTTAATGAAGTTTACAACTTACATCGCCCTATATATAAAATACATATTTACATAAGTTCGCAACCGACATTTACTGTCTACGGAGCCTCTAAGGATACAAAAGGATGATACGATACTTGCCGGCAACAAGGCTCCGGCTATACCTTACACAAATACCATAATAAGACTCCGAGAAGAAAAGGGGTATGAGCCACGCAAGGCCCCGAGAGGAAAAAGGGCTCACCAATGCTTCTGGAGGAAAGTGAAGGAGATCTACGGACGGTGGACTAGAGTACCTGCTATGGATCCACCTACAATCATAACACGAATGTAGCGCCCCCGGCAAAAGGGACGTCAGTACATTTGAATTGTACTGGTATGTATGAACAAACTTGCCCTGAGTAAACTCAACCATACACAAAACACAAGTAAGAAGTAGTAATGAAATCACCAATCAAATACACCTGAAAGAAAACAATCAAGCCAAACAAGTTACAAACTCTCCATTTCCCCTTCAACATTTTCATATCAATGATTTCACAATTTTCTCATATTTTCATTTCAATAGTAATTTCGATCACTTTCCACCCTTATTACCTCGGCCATCCTTATCACCACAACCCACACCTTATTACTTCGTGTTGCGGCACGCAACCCGATACCACCGTACATTCACAATTCACAAACAACACAACAACAACAACAATAGTTCACAAAGAACAACCACAACAATTTCTCGAAGAACAATAACAACAATTTCTCAAAGAATTTCCACAACCATCAATACTATTTCCATCATGTTCAACAACTCGTATGCATTTTATATCACCGCGATAATTGCCAATACAAGCCATATATGTTATGAACAATAATAATAATTTCTCAAAGGATTTCCACAACCATCAATACTATTTCCGTCATGTTCAACAACTCGTATGCATTTTATATCACCGCGATAATTGCCAATACAAGCCATATATGTTATTACCACAATTGTTCCAATTTCATCATTCACGATTTCCTTCTATCATTTGTTTCTCAACTCTTACCACATAACACATTCACAATAACACATTTGGTTTATTGCCAATTACGGAGACCATTATATCAGGAGATCTAACCACAAACAATCAAATCATACCAAACACAATAATTCCACAAGTAGTTCACATAGATATTACATACCAGATATTCGTGCACCAAACAAAGTGACTTTACAAGGTCAAAGTTAGCCATACATACCTCAAATTCGCCCCTTAATGATACTACAATGATCCAATACACTTAAGTAACTTCAATCTACAATACAACATTAAATGAGACCAATATTAGTAACAAATTCCATAACTTATGCCATTTAGGCATATTATCAAACACCTTATAGGTATAGATCTTTACACATCATAACTATAGTATTGGTTCATCCAATTATCACAATTAACCAACAATTTATTCCACTATCACTTCCTAACCATTTTATAACTTCCAACAACATATGTATGACCATTCATTCATACCCAACCATCAACCTCCTTAATTAACCCATTTCACAATCTCTACAACCAACACAATCTAGGTTAGGCACTTATGGCTTTCCATCATCATCCCATGAGTTATAATGTATATATCATACATAAATAATCACCATAGAGTAGTTAGAGATGATAGACATACCTCTTGTAGCAAGAATCTTGAGAATCCCCACTTGTGGTGTTCTTGACAAATTCAAGGATTTTAATGGAAATCTATGGATTTTTAAGATCAATCCATATTAATATAAGTGTTTAGGAGTAGTAATCAACTCAAAATACTCCAAAAACTTACCTTGGATCATAGGAATGGAATATGGGACGAATTCCTCCTTGTTAGAGCAAGCCCTTGCTCAAAAAATGACTTAGGGACTCTTCTTACCCGATATTGGGGTATTTAGAGACCTGACACTAGCGCACCCGTGCTAAGCCCGCGCTAGTGAGGCAGAAGGAAACTCAATTAGCGCTGGCTACGCGCTCCCGCGCTAAGGCGGCTCTACTGATACATGCCCAGTAAAATGATCATAACTTTCTGTATACAACTCCAAATGACAAACGGTTTATTGCATTGGAAACTAGACTCAAAGGGATTTAATATGTTAGGTTGTGCATCACACAAATCTCTATATAACTGGAGATATGATCGTCCAAAGTGAGGTTTTGTGCGCACTTATTTACAATTTTCGTCTATTATGAAATTTTCCAACTTGGCTTAGACTTAGGACTCTCCTTAGACCCCAATCCACCTCTAATATGAATTATATGCTTATTAACATATCCAATTGATACTCATTATATCATGAATCCTCATTTGCACACAAAATAAAATAATTAGCCAACCTTGGCACTACGAAATCTTAAGTTACTTGAAAAAAAAAAATTCCGGGGCCTTACATTCTCCCCCGCTTAGGATCATTCGTCCTCGAATGAGGATCGAGGTTCATTCATTAGACATCCTTATGTAACTTCATCTTGTTCACATCGTGAAATATATCAACAGCCCCGAATTTGGCTAACTCCCTAAATTTCAGAAAATTTCGCCAGAGTTTCCTTTGTAATTAGGCCTATCTACCTGTCAGAGAGCCCCCGAAACATATTTCCAAGTACCATTACACAGTTTCTGTCATCCCTACAACTGGTATACAATTCATTACCTCAACAACTTATACATATTCATACACTTTAAACAACTTACACTTAGCTCATTCTCTTCACACCGCAAATTGCACATGGTTCAACCAATGTCATTTACTGCACAAAACTGGGTTACTTCAACGAGCCCCATACAATTCAATCACTTTAACATGTCAAAAACGCTTCAATTTATCATTTACCTCAAGGGTCGTACATTACCCTAATAGCATCAACATTTCAAATTTGGCACACATTAAGAAGTTACAACAATAAGGCAATTTGGGGAAAATGGGGTGTCTTGCACAAATCTAAACACTACCTCAAATTGCTTAAAGACAACCGTTCGCACGATCCCTACTAGACTTGTTCGAACAGATGGGGATATTTCTCTTTCATTTCTTTTTCCGCTTCCCATGTGGCTTCCTCGACTTGTTGACTTTGCCATAATAGCCCTTGTTCCTCAATTTTCAGACTTGCCTATCAAGAATGGCAAATGGGATTTCTTAATATAACATCTCTTCACTAACCTCAATAGTTTCAACCGACACAATAGTGGATGGATTTCCCACTACTTTATTTAACATAGACACATGGAATACCGGATGTACTAATGACATCTCTAGGGGCAATTCCAGCCTATAAGCCATCTGTCATATCCTTTGAGCGATCCGATATGGCCCGACATACCTTGGGCTCAATTTCCTTTTCTCCCCAAACCGCATGACTCCATTCATGGGAGATACGTTCAAGAACACCCAATCATCTACTTGGAATTCCAATTCTCTTTGACTCACGTCTGCATAGGATTTTTGATGACTCCGAGCAGTTTTCATCCTCTCCTGAATGACTTTAACTTTTTCCATAGCCTGATGCACAAGATCTAGCCCTAAAAGTTCTTCTTCACCAACCTCAAACCACCCAATCGGAGATCTACACTTCCTTCCATACAATGCCTCAAATGGGGCCATCTGAATACTAGTATGAAAGTTGTTATTGTAAGCAAACTCAACAAGCGACAAATGGTCATCCCGACTTCCTTTGAAACCTATAACACCAACTCGCAATATATCTTCGAGCATCTGAATAGTCTGCTCTACCTGCCCATCAGTTTGTGGATAAAAGGGTATACTAAGATTTACTTGAGTACTCAAACCTTGCTGAAATTTCTTCCAAAAGTTTGTCGTGAATTGAGCCCCTCGATCGGAAATGATTTAGGCTAGAGTGCCATGCAACCTGTCTATTTCTTTGATATACAGTTGAGTATACTGCTCCACCACAAGCGACGATTCAGCCCTATTTTGCACATTTTCCCTACCTTCATTAGACTTTACAAGACAAACTTTCAAACTAGCCACTAGTGAACCTCCATGGCTAACTACCTTTGACATATCGCCCAGTGAGCTAAACTACCCATAGATTTCCAGCTAAGAGCATCCGCCACGACATTGGCCTTTCTCGGGTGATAGAGAATCTCAATGTCATAGTCCTTGACTAACCCGAGCCATCCTCTCTGTCTCAGATTCAACTCCTTTTGCTTGAAAATATATTGAGGCGCTTGTGGTCCGTAAATACGTCAACGTGGACCCCTTACACATAATGTCGCCAAATATTTACACAAAAACTACCGCCATAAGTTCTAAGTCATGTGTTGCAGGGTTCTTTCCATGATTCTTGAGTTGCCTAGAGGCATAACTATCACCTTTACATGTTGCATCATTAGTGGAACATCTTTATCACATTTCTCTTACATATGACCTCCTAGGATTTGAGTTCTTCAATAATTTCCTTGATATGGTTACAATCTTTTGTGAATATATGCAACTTGCTCTTCCAAATTCTCAATAAAAGACATTACTGGATGAGTTTTCTTATAGAACCTTCTATTTCAAAGGAATAACATCTTCTTGCCTGCGCACACACCTTCACATCATCGACATGCACGACATTGCATCAAATGTAATGTAACACTATGCTCAGACCTTTCCTAGACAACCTTTTTCCTCCTTACATGACTTATAGAATTTAAGAAACCACTCCACTTTCCCTTGTGAACATTTTCATGATCTCTCTTTACTGTTCACCACCCAAAACGCATATCAATACCCTTCATACATATTCAATTCAGAAAGTGCCACTAGCCCGAACAATATATGCTGGTACCATCTTTTCTTTCTAACTGGAATATTCATTCCCATTCTATTTCGCTCATAGTGCATAATTGATAGCCTTATTTTGCCACACACTTGTCTACCTCCCGTGAACTTGTAATATCATTGTGCTTGATTTAATGAGTTTATCATACCACAACTTCACCACTATTAGTCTCACTTTCCATTATATGTAGATATGAACTATCTTTAGCTCCTTTAGTTGCCATTCAGTGTCACCCAAGTCGGTTGTATTACAGTTAGTCCTTTATAACTTTTATTAACACTTATACGCTAAGCGAGTCCACCATTCTGATACAAGATATTTTATGATACCCGTGATCATCTCAATTTATAGGTTTTCTCCCCATTTCTTCTCACCTCATTCTTCCTAGCTAGTGAATAGCCATGCATTCTTCCACATGTTACGTGGTCTTTTCCCTTAGTTATTTCATCCCGCTCACCTCTTAACTCTTGTTAGGATATCCGTGGGAAAGTGTGTTCATCCGCATATCACTTAACACTTCTTTGCTTGTAAGATTCTTTAGAGGCCCTCCATCAAGCCCAAATACCCTCGTGGGTTATTATAGCATCACATTTATTTCTCCCACTCATTTCGCCTTTCTTAACGTCTTGAAACATTGGTTGAATCGCAATTCCATGATTAACCCATTCTAAAAACTCGCAAAATTTTCACCTTTGATATATAGTACTTACTTGGGATGCATTGTCCCTAGCCCTCTAACAAGTATAGAACCCCTTTACAAACCTACTCTTAGTTTCTAGGATCGTTGACCCTATCATTCACATTGCCATGTATGAAGAATTTACCTTCCTTAACCTTCCACTTTTTTTTTTGGGGTACTAGTGGTCTATCATTAGCATATCCTTTCAGATAATCACATTATCCATTATCACTTTTCTAGACTATGCACGTCTTCAACAAAATATTCAAACATCAAAGCTACATGGTCTTACTCTTGTTTTATTATATTTAAGTGGCCTCACTATGGCCCTTTCTCCCCCACTTGAGGCGAATGTCTCGGATTTTGACACAAGTCTTGAATTTAGCAACTTCATGGACATATGTTTTATTTCTCTATCCCTCACATATATGTTCGACTATTAGGGAGATTGAAGTCACAATGGTATTAAACTCATAAGTTCTCTTCTCTTATTCAGCCACACGGGCTTTGGGATTCCAATTCCTCATGTCAATATCCTTTAGGAGTGTAATATCACTTCGTACACTTTTGGATTTTCTATAAAGTTCGTTGTACATGAGTCTTCTCATCATGGGTTCAATTTACTCTCCTTTTATAACTTCTTGTCTCCCATAAGCGACCTACATGTTTTTCATTACTCTTAGTCATGCCTTACATATACCATATGCTTATCTAACAAATTTTCTTTTACACCTTGGGATCGTATACATACTTCCCACACTATCCACATGTGCCATATAAGCTCGCGTCTCATTTATCAAGTCAATGTCGCTTTGGAGGTGGTAATCATTTTTAACACTTTTCTCATATAAAGTATGCTTCTGGTACTATGTACGTACCTCATATATTCGTACCACTCGTTCAACATGATACATATGCCATCTCCTTAATATTCATGCCTTTTCCCATTGGTCATGCCATATGACAACACTACTTGAAATAGATGAAAGAACGTTTAAACTTACCTTGAATCTCAACGCACGAGTTAGAAAACAATCTTATAGTCACGCTTTATCGCACGATCTGGAGTGTTGAAGAAGGGTAACATTCCTAAATGTCCGTGTAGCCTCCAACTTAAAGATGTGGCCGACAACACACCGATAAGAAGGACTCTACTGGACACGGCTCCGAGACATCCTAGGATACTTTAAAACCTTAGGCTCTGATACCAAGTTTGTCATGCTCCGAAATCCGAGGAGCGCGACCGGCACTCGACCGGGTAGCCCCGGCCAAGCGGACCTGGGTGTCTTTCCTATTCCACGTGTTACCCAGCATTTTCATTGTCCATTAATCAAGGAAAATAGTCATTTCTAAATTAAAACACCCTTTTTACAAAGCGTACATAGCCACTTAATGAAGTTTACAACTTACATCGCCCCATATACAAAATACATATTTACATAAGTTCGCAACCGACATTTACTGTCTACGGAGCCTCTAAGGATACAAAAGGATGATACGATACTTGCCGGCAACAAGGCTCCGGCATACCATAATAAGATTTCGGGAAGAAAAGCGGCATGAGCCACGCAAGGCCCCGAGAGGAAAAAGGGCTCACCAATGCTTCTGGAGGAAAGTGAAGGGGAGCTACGGACGGTGGAATAGAGTACCTGCTATGGATCCACCTACAATCATAACACGAATGTAGCGCCCCCGGCAAAAGGGACGTCAGTACATTTGAATTGTACTGGTATGTATGAACAAACTTGCCTTGAGTAAACTCAACCATACACAAAACACAAGTAAGAAGTAGTAATGAAATCACCAATCAAATACACCTGAAAGAAAACAATCAAGCCAAACAAGTTACAAACTCTCCATTTCCCCTTCAACATTTTCATATCAATGATTTCACAATTTTCTCATATTTTCATTTCAATAGTGATTTCGATCACTTTCCATCCTTATTACCTCGGCCACCCTTATTACCTCGGCCACCCTTATCACCACAACCCACACCTTATTACTTCGTGTTGCGGTGCGCAACCCGATCCCACCGTACAATCACAATTCACAAACAACACAACAACAACAACAATAGTTCATAAAGAATAACCACAACAATTTCTCGAAGAACAATAACAACAATTTCTCAAAGAATTTCCACAACCATCAATACTATTTCCATCATGTTCAACAACTCGTATGCATTTTATATCACCGCGATAATTGCCAATACAAGCCATATATGTTATGTATAATAATAATAATTTCTCAAAGGATTTCCACAACCATCAATACTATTTCCGTCATGTTCAACAACTCGTATGCATTTTATATCACCGCGATAATTGCCAATACAAGCCATATATGTTATTACCACAATTGTTCCAATTTCATCATTCACGATTTCCTTCTATCATTTGTTTCTCAACTCTTACCACATAACACATTCACAATCACACATTTGGTTTATTGCCAATTACGGACACCATTATATCAGGAGATCTAACCACAAACAATCAAATCATACCAAACACAATAATTCCACAAGTAGTTCACGTTACATACCAGATATTCGTGCACCAAACAAAGTGACTTTACAAAGGTCAAAGTTAGCCATACATACCTCAAATTCGCCCCTTAATGATACTACAATGATCCAATACACTTAAGTAACTTCAATCTACAATACAACATTAAATGAGACCAATATTAGTAACAAATTCCATAACTTATTCCATTTAGGAATATTATCAAACACCTTGTAGGTATAGATCTTTACACCTCATAACTATAGTATTGGTTCATCCAATTATCACAATTAACCAACAATTTATTCCACTATCACTTCCTAACCATTTTATAACTTCCAACAACATATGTATGACCATTCATTCATACTCAACCATCAACCTCCTTAATTAACCCATTTCACAATCTCTACAACCAACACAATCTAGGTTAGGCACTTATGGCTTTCCATCATCATCCCATGAGTTATAATGTATATATCACACATAAATAATCACCATAGAGTAGTTAGAGATGATAGACATACCTCTTGTAGCAAGAATCTTGAGAATCCCCACTTGTGGTGTTCTTGACAAATTCAAGGATTTTAATGGAAATCTATGGATTTTTAAGATCAATCCATATTAATATAAGTGTTTAGGAGTAGTAATCAACTCAAAATACTCCAAAAACTTACCTTGGATCATAGGAATGGAATATGGGACGAATTCCTCCTTGTTAGAGCAAGCCCTTGCTCAAAAAATGACTTAGGGACTCTTCTTACCCGGTCTTGGGATATTTAGAGACCTGACACTAGCTCACCCGCGCTAATCCCGCGCTAGTGAGGCAGAAGGAAACTCAATTAGCGCTGGCTACGCGCTCCCGCGCTAAGGCCGCGCTACTGACACATGCCCAGTAAAATGATCATAACTTTCTGTATACAACTCCAAATGACAAATGGTTTATTGAGTTGGAAACTAGACTCAAAGGGCTTTAATATGTTAGGTTGGGCATCACATAAATCCCTATATAACTGGAGATATGATCGTCCAAAGTGCGGTCTTGTGCGCACTCATTTACAATTTTCGTCTATTATGAAATTTACCAACTTGGCTTAGACTTAGGCCTCTTCTTAGACCCCAATCCACCTCTAATATGAATTATATGCTTATTAACATATCGAATTGATACCCATTATATCATGAATCCTCATTTGCACACAAAATGAAATAATTAGCCAACCTTGGCACGACGAAATCTTAAGTTACTTGAAAAAAATAAATTCCGGGGCCTTACACGCAAGGACAAATCAGTCATTGGTACAAAATGGGTCTTCAGAAACAAACTTGATGAAGATGGAACAGTTACAAGAAACAAAGCAAGACTGGTGGTACAAGGATATAGCCAAGAGGAGGGCATAGACTATGATGAGACATTTGCTCCAGTTACAAGACTAGAGGCAATCAGACTCCTCATAGCCTTTGCATGCACACATGAAATTCACTCTTCATCAGATGGATGTCAAAAGTGCCTTCCTGAATGGCTACATAAAGGAAGAAGTGTTTGTGAAACAACCTCAAGGGTTTGAGAGCAAGGACTGTTCTGAGCATGTCTCCAAGTTAGACAAGGCTCTCTATGGGCTCAAGCAGGCCCCAAGAGCTTGGTATGAACGACTATCCAAATTCCTACTGGAGCATGGTTACAAAAGAGGTAAAATTGACAGTATCTTATTTTTAAGGGAAAAAGGTAAAGATCTCCTTGTTGTGCAAATATATGTGGATGACATCATATTTGGAGCTACCACTGATAGGCTGAGTAAGGACTTTGCAAAACTAATGGGGAGTGAGTTTGAAATGAGCATGGTGGGTGAGCTTAACTTCTTTTTAGGCTTGCAGATCAAACAAAGTCCAAATGGAACCATGATCCATCAGCAGAAGTATACAAAAGAGCTAATCAAAAAGTTTAAAATGGAGGATTCTAAAGAAATAGACACACCCATTGCAACTGTCACTAAATTAGATGTTGATCAAAAGTTGTATAGGGGTATGAATGGTTCACTCTTATATCTTACTACAAGCAGACCTGACATTGTTTTCAGTGTAGGGCTTTGTACTCGTTTTCAGGCAAATCCAAAAGAGTCCCACTTGACTGTTGTAAAGAGGATACTGAGATATCTGAAAGGCACCACTGATCTGTGTCTTTGGTATCCTAAAGGTAGTAATTTTGATCTAGTAGGATATGCTGATGCTGATTATGCAGGTTTCTTAGTGGACAGGAAAATCACCTCAGGTATGGCACACTTCCTTGGTTCAGGTCTTGTGTCATGGGCTACCAAAAAGCAAAATTCTGTGGCCCTATCTACTGTTGAAGCTGAGTATGTTGCTGCTACTTCTTGTTATGCTCAATTGCTATGGATCAAACAAAAGCTGGTAGATTTTGGAATTGAAGTAGGATGTATTCAAATATTCTGTGATAACACTAGTGCTATAAGTATGACAAAGAACCCTGTTCATCATAAGAGGACTAAGCACATAGATGTTAGACACCACTTCTTAAGAGATAACTATGAGAAAGGATTGATTTCAATAGAATTCTGTGGTATTGATAAACAAATAGCTGACATTTTCACTAAAGCACTGAGTAGAGAAAACTTTGAGAGGAACATGTTGGAATTAGGGGTGATTAAGATCACCTAATAGGTCCAGTTCAGACTGCACAAAATAAAAAAAAATTGGTTAGGAGTTCTAACTTTGTGTAAATATCTAGATCAATTCTTACTCAGTTTCATACTTTAATTAGTATACTCCTATGACATGTGACTCACTGATCTCTTACAAAGTTTCTTCTATTTTGGCATTTGAGGTATGTTCAAAAGAGTTCTATATAAAGAACCTGGTTCATCAGTATGTGTTCATATGAAAAGCTCAGGTATGTTTTCTATACTCTGCACAATTAGAAAGATTATTTTTCCAATCATGAGCAGAAGTCCTACATTTATCAAATTCCCAGAAATTCTATCCGTTGAGCATTGAACCAGTTTCGTTCCCCTAGAACTCTAAAAACCGGGATTTTTGCCTAAAATCTAGCGATGCCTAATAATCACTAAGAGACCGGAATTACACCTTGATTAGACTTCTAATTGACCTATGAAAAAGCTGTCGTTACTGCATTTAATTCTAATCATCTTTAAATATACACCACACCTCTTCTTTATTAGTCCATAACCGTCAAAACTCTTCTCAAGTTCTGATCGCCCTTCTTCTCTCCAAAAATTCCCAAATTTTTCTCAAGAAACAATCCACCATGACTAACCCCCAAGACAATCCTGGCACTCCCCCACCAGTATCCCCTTCTAATACATCCTTATCTATACCCCCTAGTGAAACCCCAAAACCTAGGTTTCGTAGGCAGAAAATGTTGGCCAGAAAAACTGTAGCTTCTGGAGCTCTAAGAAAAGTTCTAAATGAGAAATTAAAGGCTATCCAGAGGAAGGAAAGTCCTACTCAAGAATCTGACTCAAGCTCTGAGTCTGAAGCTTTTATTTCTGCCAGCGAAGGTGAAGAACATGGGTCTTCTGACACTAATAAAATTCAAGAAACCCCTGGTGAGGCAAGTTCTTGTTAAGTATTCTCTACTGTGGTTCAAAATGTAGAAAATAGGTTTGTCTTTGTTGGTCCTGTCAAAGATGTAAAGGGGGGTGAATCTAGTAGAAGTGGAGGTAAAAAGAAACAAAAAGAGAGAGAGAGAGAGAGAGCAATTGGTGATGAGAGGGGAAATGGGAAAGAAAAATTTCTGGCTATCTATGGAGGTGTTGAAGAAGGTGGCAACAAGTCAGGGGGAAGTGGTTCTGGGGAGGCGACTGAAGGGCTTGTGCATCTAAGAAAACAACAAGATGAACCTGGTTCATCTGCTGAGGAAATGCTGGCTGATCTTCTGAAGAGGGTTGGGGCAAGTTATGATCTAAACAAGCGTTAAGATTCCACACAAAAGGCTCCAAATACTTCCAAACCAACAAAGAAAAGCAAAATGTCATCCCCAAAACCTACTGTACCTTCAGTACCTAAGGGAAGAGCCACTAGAAGTAGGGTCAAACAAAGTGAAGCTGAGTTACAGAAAGCTCGGGAAGAAAGCAAGAAGAAAAAGAAGGAGAAGGGAAAAGCAAAGGTTATGGAGAGTTCTGAGGTTGCAGAAGAAGAAGAAGAGGAGATAGAACTGGTCCATCAAGAAAGGGGAACAACTGTGGAAGTTCCTACACCCAAACCAAAAAGAGCCAAGACTTCTTCCAAGAAGTCTTCCTCTGAACCTGTATCTGTAAAACCCTCTTTAGCCAAAAGAACTAGATCTGCAGTGAAAGGTAAGCAGGTAAAAATTACTGAGGAAGAAGAATAGAGTGGAGAAGAAGAAGAAGAAGAAGAAGAGGAATCTGAAAAGGAACAAGATAGGTTTGCCATCTTTGGGAGAAGATTTTTTTTGAAAGGAAGACTGTTGAGAGACCTGGATGAGCCAAGAATGAGAAGACTGGTGGATGCCCTAGCTGCACAAGGTTGGAAGGACATGGTCCTTGAAATGGATGGGAGGCTGGCTAGGAAAGAATTGATTGAGTTTATTGCCAATGCCATAATGAAGAATGGGGTAGTCACCAGTCTGGTGAAAGGAGTAAGGGTGCAGTTTGATGCACTCAAATTGGGTAAGATTCTAGACATACCTAGTGAGGGCTATGATGATTATACAAGGCAAATGTGGCCATGTCTAGATTCTCTCCCTACTGCTCCTCAAATCACCAGGAATTTTTGTGATGCCGCAACTGCTGAAGATGTGTCTGAAGCCAGGTTTGTGCAAAAAATTGAGATGAGGCCTGAGCACAAGGTCCTGTTTAAATTTGTTAACAAATGCCTGCTGCTCAAACAGGAGAGGAGGCACACTGCCAACTACATGGACCTGGTTCTTATGGAGTGCCTTGTGAGAGGAATGCACATCAACTGGCATGCCTTTGTTATCAAATTACTGGACAGGGTCATAAATGGCTCCAAGGCTCATGCCACCCCATATGGGTTCATATTGACTACTGTTCTGGACAGGCTGAATGTGCCTTTAAAGAAATGGGAGATGGCATCAAGTAAGAAACACTTTGGCGTCAAGACTCTTTTGGCTTGTGACTATCCAGTCAATGCCACCCCAGTTGAACATGGTTCATCTCTGAAGACACCTGTGAATAGCAAGGTTAGGGCTTTGGTTCAAGAATGTGGATCTAAGGACGCTGAAATTCCTAGGCTTCAGGCTCGTGTAGCTGAACTGGAAACTAAAAGAGATAGCCTTAGAACTGAGCTAGCAAAAAAAAAGGAGAAGAGTGATGGGATGCTTCAGAATATGCTCAACCTTCTTTAAACCCAGCCCTCTAGTTCCTCCAAGCCTTAGGATGTCCAGTTGTTGTCTTTTGAACCAGTCTAGTACCCTAGTGACCCAGATTAGGGACTTTTTCTGTTTTTTTGCTCATGTTTTGGAAGTTTTTTTTTGTGGTTTGTTGGTGGAAATATATCTTATCAATGACAACTGTTGTTTCTCTTGTTCTATGAAGATTCTGATCTTAATAGTTTGAATATGTTTGTTGATTATTGATGATTTCATCCATGTTTTCACTTACAGTTGCCCAAGTGGCCATGAGTAATTACTAAAATCTGGGATTCACAATATATGCAACTTTTCGATGATGCCAAAAGGGGGAAGAGATATTGTGCTTTACTCTTTATTCTGAATAATGTGATATTTATAACCTAATTAAACTTGGTCCTTGATGATAATTTAAAATTCTAAGTTAATGTGTTGATGGTGAAGCTGCGTTTCTACAGGTTCTTTGATTAGAAAAAGCATAGAGTTTGTCATCATCAAAAAGGGGGAATTTGTTGGCCCAAGTTCAGGTGAAGTTTTGAAGAATGACAAATGAACTCAGTCATGGATCAGGTCCATCATGTGAGGCACAATATTTATCAACCTAGACATGTGAGATACACGTAAAGGAGATAAGTCTCAGTGATCAAGCAACAATATCTCCTGAACTGATCGAAAATGTTGCATATTGGATGAGGAGAGAAAGTCTCCTTATGGGAAGATGACACAATCCAGATAAAGGATAGGGTTGGAGTTTGTATTGTACAAGGACTCAACTTTGATGGAAGATCGACAATTGAGTCTCAATCAAACTCAGATTACTAACTCATTAAATAATAGTGATTGTTCTCTTTTACAGGGGTTGCACATACGCAGAAGTTAAACTAAATTGAGAGCAAACGAGCAAGGCAATTTTGCGAGAAATTTATGTGAGATTTAAGTATGCACACCTGAAGCTACTTGAACGAGATAGAAGAACCAGTTCCGTTGTGTTTATTCTTATTCTAGTTCAATTGTAGTAGGTGGTTTAAAGTTGTACCTTTTTAGCTTTCATAGAAGCATTTGTAATAGATACTTTGAGTGTTCAAGTTATAGGTTAACTTGAAGGTGTCGTAACAGTTGAGGTTGTGTGCTACACAGGGATTATAGACAATCCTTAGGTTTACAAAGAGGTTTTGTAAATGTTGTTTTGGCTCAGTGATTTTAGTGGATGTTTGGGAAAATCCTACTGAGTAGTAGGTCGTGGTTTTTTCACCTTTTGAGCCAGGTGTTTTCCACGTAAAAATCTCTGTGTTCTTTATTTTCTGTACTTTTAATTCCGCAACAGTAGTAGTTAGAACACCTAGAAGAACCAGGTTATTCTAGATCGAAAAATTGGGTACCACACAAATCACCCCCCCTCTTGTGTGGAATTGACGTTTAGAACATCAAAAGGAGACTTATGAGGCAAGATGGTATGGTTGAAGGAGCCTTGGAAGCCAACCACAAAACTCAAAGCAAGGGTAATAACGCGATGAAAAATTCCCCACCTTGTCAACACTGTGGCAAAAAAAGTCATCCACCATTGAAATGTTGGAAGAGGCCAGATGCAAAGTGCAAAATTTGCAACCAACTTGGTCATGAAGCTTTAATTTGCAAAAGCAAATCTCAAAAGCATGAAGCAGATGCCCAATTCGCCAATGAAGAAGAAGATCACTTGTTTGTGACAACTTTTCTTTCAATCAAGAAATCCGATTTTTGGATGATTGATAGTGGTTGTACAAACCACATGAGATATGACAAAAATCTTTTCAAAGAGTTCACGTCTATGGGAATAAGATAGTCAGAATTGGGAAAGATGATTATATTCTTGCTAAAGGAAAAGGAACTGTTGCAATCGCAACAAATTGATGTACTAAGAAAATTTCAGATGTTCTTTATATTACTGATATTGATCAAATTTATTGAGTGTTGGACAACTAATGGAAAATGGAGCCAAAAGAATCTTCAAAGTTATGCTTTGATCCAACAGAAGATGAAAAATGGAGCCAAAAGAATCTACAAAGTGTAGATAATCCTTCAATTGAGGACATATGTGAACCAGCTAAGCAAGAAGAAGTTGTCGACATTCTAAGAGAAAATGGAGAAAAGAAGAAGTTGTCAACATTTCAGAAAAATAAAATTCGGAAGAAAGTTGACAAGCCTCAAGGCAAAATGCAAATCTGGAAGAAAGTTGACAAGTCTCAAGGCTAGATGCAAATGAAGCCGAAAAAAGAGTTAACTTATTTCATTGACAATTATGAGATGCAGCAAAATAAAAAAGTGAACTCAATTTACTGGAAGTCCAAAGATCAGTTGGCAGATTTACATACAAAGTTGCTTCCAGTTAAAGATTACAAGGCATAATCAGAATTTGCAGCTTCACAAGCAAGGAGGAGTGTTAGAAATATGCTTTAGAAGCTGCTCTCAGTAAAATTATTTAGCTGTTTCAGCTTAAGAGTTATTTACCGCAGTAATTCAATTTGAATTTGAAATAACCTTTTTGAATTAGTTTTTAGGAGTGAACCAATCTCTAGGAGTTTGTTATTTCAGCAGCTTTTGTGCTGATTTTTGAGTCTTTTAATTTAGTAGTTCTCTTATAAATTGTAGTCTAGATGCAATGAAATAAAATAGAATTTTCAGCTTCAGTTCTTTAGAGTTCCTTTTACATCTATTCCAGTATACTCCTTTTATTTTCCTGTCATCTTCCCCTGTTATTTCCCTTAGTTTCTTTTATCAAGAACCAACATATTCACACCGAATAGTTCGTAAATGTACTTGAGAGTTGAGATAATCAGTACCGATTAGAATGATGAGAGTATTCCACCACTCTATGCTGATCTTTTTGCAGTATGTAAAAATGTATTTGCAAATCCTGCCAACTTATTTAACTACAACCCCAAATGGATAAGCTGCCAGCAGTTTGATCCCATGTTATGCCCAATTGTCAATCATTTGATTTCTTCTGAACTATTGTCTTAGAGAATTTTAATATTCCATTTATGCATAAGTAAAATAAGATAAGTCCATCGTTATCTATTTGAGACGAAACAATTTCTGAAAAATAAAATTGTAAGTGCAATGAAAATGAGCTTTCTGCCTCAATCCCAATTATTTCTTGATGTTGTTTCATCTCCTTCCTTCGATTGCCTGGCATGAGATAGAGTTAGCAAGTAACACTAGTATTTCAATTTTCGACAGCTTTAATGGTAACTTTGTTCTTGACAAATCTAACATCTGGTTTCTAACAGTAGTTGAAGGTGACTTCTCCCAAGTTAGCTATTTCATCTTACCAATGCTAGTTCTTATTATGTAGAAGAAGGAAAGAACTTATGTCGTCTCTGGTCATAATTAAATGATATTCTCTATATTCCATTTTATGTGGCACTCGTTTTTTATTAGTATGTTTAAAAAGAGGACACAGTTATAAATTTCGAAACAATATTATTTTAAACTTCTCATTTTACCCTTAATGATATGTTTTTATAGCCACATAAATATGATGACACATTTTAGACCACAAATTTTAAAAGTCTTTCTTTCTTAAACAAATCTCCCCCCATTCTTGTACCCTGGTTTCTAATTGCAACATTTGATATATCAAGCAGACTTCACATTCTATTTGATCCATCACACGCTTTACTTGGTTAACTCAACTTATTCTTTCGGCTCCATGGATGCTCTCAATCTTCTCTGTCCTAAAATCACCAACATAGTAACTAAGAGAAAATAACCACTGTTGTTATCCGGTTGAACCTCTCGTGGATACTTTTTGACCTGCTCCCCCAATTTCTACCATGAATCTGAGTCTGCCAACAATGTTTTTCTGTTGAGGGCGTTTCATTTGATAGGCATTCCTCCAAATGGTTCATAAGCCTCCTCAGGTGTGGAGGTCAACATTTGAGTTGCAAGTTGTTGCTCCCAAACGCACACGCAAGTATACGTGGTCGACAAGTAATATAGGAATGTAAGTCCAGATATCGTACCCACAGGGACTTGTGATTAACTATAAACTAAATTAAACCAAACAATTAATCTATTCAAGCGAATCCTAAAGTGTGAATATTTTACTAAAATTAATCTAAAGTAACAGATTAAGAGATCAAAGAAAACAACGACAAGCTTAACGACGAATTCAATGTGGGTGAATATTCTAGAGTTATGGGTTAGCTAACAATCCCTTTGAGTTTTTCACTTAAATCGTCTAATTAATTTATCTGGTTTATTGGTTGACAGGGTTAATATTGCTCGTAGCCTTCTCCCGAAGTAAAACTCGCCTATTCAAGCTAACCTAATGCCTATATTCCTATGGAATTAGAATTAACAAGAATGCATTAATAATTCCTGTATAGTAACCAAGCAAGGCGATTAAGTATATTCCTATCCTAACCGCAAATCCGCCCTCCCTAAGAGTTAAGATCTTGCTCTACTCAATCTTATATGCAATCTAGAATTCCCTCTCCCGAGTTCAATCCTAGATTCGTAGATAGTATTCAATTGGTGATCAAGCAATCAAATAATTAAGCACAAGATTGAATAAATAAACCAATATAATAAAATATTAAGAACAATCTAAGCTTCAAACTACAACGTTCATGTAGCACCCAAAACTCTAGAACTAATAAACTATGAAACTAAAAGGAGAGAAGAGAAGAAAAACTAGTTAGAAGCCTCCTCCAAGCGTGGTTTATCTTCCTCCACGTCTAAAGTGTATCCCTAGGTCTAAGATCTATCAAAAGTCTATTCGATCTCCAAAATAACGTTTTTCCATGTATATATACCAAGTAGGGTCGGACCCATACGAAAACACCTTCTCCTGCGCGAAATAGGACTCTGGCTCTATAAATTTTATACAGTCGCGCCGCACCATGCGCCGCACCATGCGGTGCGCTAATTGAGTTTATCAGCAGCCTCAACTTTTCGCATCAGGCAGCATTTTACACTGCTGCGCCGCACCTTGCGGCGTCCCATGCGGCGTGGCAGTGTAAGTTTCTCAGAGTGAACTTATTTCGTCCTCTTTTAACATCCGGACTTGGTACACGACCTCCGAACACGATCTCGGCTTAATGTCTTGGGCTTTTACTCAGACTTCAAAGCTCCAAATCACTTGAATTCATTCCATAACGCCTACATAGATCGGAATCACTCCTACAAGACATAAAACACATATTTAGTGCAAAACACTAGCGATTAAAGCTCAAACTCAATTAAAGTGCAGTAAATTAGAGTGTAATAAGCAACTAAAATACACAATTATAGCCTATCATCAACACCTCACACTTAAACCATTGCTCGTCCTTAAGCAAATCAAACTACACTTTATATAGACACAACCTTTTTAAGCAATTCTCCTAACTCATCACACCAAGAATATTTAAAATAGACTAAGCACAAGAGTGTAACATCTTCACCTCAAGATTTGATTCACAAGTACCACGCATTATTCGCAACTCACCCACTAACTCTAACCTAGAGGTAAATGACATCACCTTTCCTTCATGAATCAAGTGCTCTCACACAACAAAAAAGAGTAGTTCCATACACTAAAATTTAAGAACAATTAGGAACTCAAGATAGAAAGAATTCACTCACTCTCAGAAATAACTTTCATATGCCACAAAAGATGCACCATAGGCTTGCCCGTAGTGTATTACTCTACTAATCAGGCTCATTCAGTTTAGGATCAAGTAGGACTTTATTTGGTTGTAATGTAGGCTGCGGGACAGGTAGGATATATTTAGATATAAGAGTGACTATACCTCCCTAAGCACTTTAATACATACACTTTAACGTTGAAAACCCCACACTTATGTCAAACCATAACTCCACCTTCACATCAACATAGATTAACTCCCCACTTCTTTAAGCACAAGTATATCACTAGCCACCACCATCTAGAATTATTTTTCATAACAATACAACTAATTTTTTTTCCAATTCATGTGGCTCTTACTTTTTCAAAATAGTGCACCTTTCTCCTTATTTCATTAGTTCCACTCAAAAGCGAAACCAACTACCTACACTTTAACTTTTACAAAGTTCATAACAATTCAAGTGCTCATGAGAGGTGAAAAGGTTCAAATACATGGTTAATTCAAACGAATAGGTAAGGCTTGTAATTTGGTTGCCAAAGAAACAGGATTACAGGCTCAAAAGGGTTAACTATGATACATAACAATTAGGCAGGTAAAATATATATATGGCTCAACAAAGAAACGCCTATATCACTTCCAAGACTGAACAAAACTACTATTTCGCTTTGCAAACACACAGAGCAAGTTCTAGGCATCAAATGCAATGCACAGAATAACACACAAACCTTACACACACATGGAACATAACTCACTCAGGATTGGACTCATCAAGACACTCTAGTCAAAGAAGTTAAGCAAAGTTAAGATCATACAATTTAAGGTACTTATATAAGAGTCAAAAACTGAGACTAAGCGTCACAATCACAGTACTCACTATTCTCAAGGCATGACAAGGTTAAAAGAGATTGCTTCAATCCAAAACATAGCACAAGACTTCCTATTTCTAAAAAATAAAAACTAACTATACCCGGTTCAAACAAAACCCTTGGAAAAGAAATGCGGCACAAAGAAAAACCAAGGGGAAATTGTTATACTACCTACAAAGAAATTCTTTTTTTTCTTTTTCTTTAGACTTAAATCCCTCAAGAAAACTGTTAATGGAAATCTATCGTCGGGAAAAGTCCAATTTGTTTTTTGACAAAAACTCCTACTACAATTAAGCTAAAATAGCACAAAAAATCACCCAAACAATCTCCTCACCCCACACTTAAAATTGTGCAATGTCCTCAATACACACTGAAAATAACAAGAGGGTAAAATAGACTCCCTAGTAGGCCAAAGGCCGAAGTATTAATAGCCCACAGGATACTCAGACTTCTCCCACGTATGATTCCTTGTGCGGGTATCTCACACTTAGTTTCAAACACCTGCTCGCTTTTGCACATGCCTATTGGCTTTGCCTCCTGCTTCTACTCCTACAAAACAAAAACTAATACTACAAAAAAAATCAACACAATAAATTAAAAAATAAATAAAAGAAAAAGGAAAAAATAGAATTGGGTTGCCTCCCAACAAGCACTTGATTTAACGTCGCGGTACGACGCCATCACTTTCACCACTTTTGCTTCCACTTTGATGATATGAATTGTGCTCCCAATTTCACATCAATTTTTCTGTCACGTTCATGAGGCGGTGGTGTGAAAATAAAGGAACCAAGCAATAGATATCACATCTTGCACTTCTTGGCTTTTAAGTGAGGGATGTCGTTTTGTCTTTTTGGTATCACAAATTTCAGAATATAAACACTTTGTTCCTCATCTATTGACTCCTCCATATGCTCGAATGGATCAATTTCCATATCACCAACCAAACACAATGTTGAAAAGTATTTAGAATGAGGTCCAATACGCTCCAACTCCAAAATTGCATTATTTTTGACATCCTCAATTTTGCACTCTTCGTCAACCTTGGTATCATGAATAATTTGGTCGAATAGTTGGGATTCCTCTTTTTGCTCCATAAGTTGACCAGTATCCACAACAATTTGTTGTAGGGCATCAGACCCCTCAACCTTTTTGTTCAATTGAGCCTACATGTCATGGATATCTGAGCCAAATTTGTCTATCTTTTGCCTGAGCTCAGTTCTTCCTTCTATAAGTTGTTCTGTCATATTTGAAAGACCATCATGGAGAAACTCATGAGATTTTATCGATTGAGCTTGTTCCTCTAGCCAAGATTCGCTCATTATATCTGCTTCTTCAAAATTAACTTCTGGCGGGAACTCTCTTTCTTCAGCCACTTCCTCCGCCTCGGCCATCATTCTCATAATTGCTTCACTAATTCTTTGTATAGCCTTTTGAATTTCATCATGTTGCTCGGCTATTTGACTTATCATATCCATCATACGAGCCATGCTTTCCATATCTTCCACTTCATTGCTCCTATTAAACTCATAAACATTATTAGAAACATTATAATAAGAACTCTGAGAAGGATAACAAGAATTAGGACAACTATCCCAATGGCCATCTTGACCACCACATATATTACAAATATTCCACTCAAATAATTGATATTGTGCGCACAACTCGCTCCCAGGAACATTCTGATAATTTTTCCACCAGTGAGGTCCTCCACAATATGGACAAGGATCAACATAATAAGAATAACCAATATTCGACCAATTATCATTCCAAGATGCCATGCTAGCAAAGATAGTAAATATTAACCTAAGATAAAAATTAAAAAAAAAACTTGAATAGACAAAGAGTAAAAATCTAATCTCGCAGTCTAGTTAATTTCTAAGTCCCCGGCAACAGCGCCAAAAACTTGTTGCTCCCAAACGCACACGCAAGTATACGTGGTTGAAAAGTAATATAGGATTGTAAGTATAGATATCGTACCCACAGGGACTTGTGATTAACTATCAACTAAATTAAACCAAACAATTAATCTATTCAAGCGAATATTAAAGTGTGAATATTTTACTAAAATTAATCTAAAGTAACAAATTAAGAGATAAAAAAAACAACGACAAGCTTAACGACGAATTTAATGTGGGTGAATATTCAGAGTTATGGGTTAGCTAACAATCCCGTTGAGTTTTTCACATAAATCGTCTAATTAATTTATCTGGTTTATTGGTTGACAGGGTTAATATTGCTCGTAGCCTTCTCCCGAAGTAAAACTCGCCTATTCAAGCTAACCTAATGCCTATATTCCCATGAAATTAGAATTAACAAGAACGCATTAATAATTCCTGTATAGTAACCAAGCAAGGCGATTAAGTATATTCCTATCCTAACCGCAATCCGCCCTCCCTAAGAGTTAAGATCTTGCTCTACTCAATCTTATATGCAATCTAGAATTCCCTCTCCCGAGTTCAATCCTAGATTCGTAGATAGTATTCAATTGGTGATCAAGCAATCAAATAATTAAGCGCAAAATTGAATAAATAAACCAATATGATAAAATAATAAGAACTATCTAAGCTTCAAACTACAAAGTTCATGTAGCACCCAAAACTCTAGAACTAATAAACTATGAAACTAAAAGAAGAGAAGAGAAGAGAAGAGAAGAAAAACTAGTTAGAAGCCTCCTCCAAGCGTGGTTTATCTTCCTCCACATCTAAAGAGTGTCCCTAGGTCTAAGATCTGTCAAAAGTCTGTTCGATCTCCAAAATAACATTTTTCCATGTATATATACCAAGTAGGGTCGGGCCAAGACGAAAACACCTTCTCCTGCGCGAAATAGGACTCTAGCTCTATAAATTTTGTACAGTCGCGGAGCACCATGCGTCGCACCATGCGGCGCGCTAATGGAGTTTATCAGTAGCCTCAACGTTTCGTATCAGGCAGCATTTTACACTACTGCGCCGCGCCTTGCGGCGTCCCATGCGGCGCAGCAGTGTAATTTTCTCAGAGTGAACTTATTTCGTCCTCTTTTAAAATCCGGACTTGGTACACGACCTCCGAACACGATCTCGGCTTAATGTCTTGGGCTTTTACTCAGACTTCAAAGATCCAAATCACTTGAATTCATTCCATAACGCCTACATAGTTCGGAATTACTCATACAAGACATAAAACACATATTTAGTGCAAACACACCTCTCATTTGCTTTCTTATCTTCTTAAGGCATTTGTATCTTCTCTCTTTTAGTATTATTTCACTTGTATTTTTGGAGTGGAATAAAATATTGGTTGTGTCCGAGGAAGTAGGCAATATTGGCCGAACCTCGTAAATTCTAGTGTTCTTTTTATTGTTGCTTTATTATCTTATTTATTATTTGGTGGCTGCCATTATTTTTGGTATAGTAGTTGTGACTCATTCACACTATATACATTTGGCTTCCACAACAATTGGTATCAGAGCCAAGGTACTATCTAAGTATGCTCTGTGGTTGCAGCTTAGTCTGATCTTCCACATCAGAAAAGATTTATCTTGGTAACTGTTGACATGTGATTTTTGACCCTCCCCAAGATTTTTCATATTTTAGCGCGTAAACATTTAATTTAGGCATAATATAGATATTTTAAGTAATTTTGACTCTTCTACTTTATTTTATTACAAGAAAAACAAAAAAATCACAAAAATAAGTTCATTAAAGTTTTGTAGTCATTTTTTTTAAAACAAAAATCTTAAAAAATATATATACAACAGTAGTATCGTATTTTTATTTTAATATGATATTTGAAAATACCAAAAATAGATTTGTTTTAATGGTTAGTTTTATTTTAATAATTATTTTAATAGTAGGAATAATTAATAAATGGGCCCGTATTTTTAATCTCGTTCACAACAAAAGAATAGAGCTTGGACTCGAGTAACCCATCTTTAGGCCTAATTTTGGACCTAGCCCAATTCCCTAGCCCATAATTCCTAGGCTCACACCCCTAACCTAATCCCTACCCCTATATAATAGCACCTAATACCTAAATATTGACCCCCGACACATTTTTTGGGATCCGCCGTTTTTCCATGGAGCTGGGGCGAAAACAGATTTAGAGAAAGAGCTAAAGAGCGTTTGTTTTTTACAAAAATGAAAGGTTGAAGGTCTTCATCTTTTTCATGGACCCTAAACTCTAAGATCTAGATCTATAGGGATCCAATCAGTGCCGTTTTCATCTTGGAGCTAAGGGTAGAGACCAAAAGAATTCTCCACCAGCTGCTTCTTCAATCAGCCGCAAAAAATGACCCCACTCCATCGATTCATCTGTTTCCAAAAAACATGTCGTGAACTCTTTTTCCTTCGAATTCCAGTTGCAATCGAGTGATGAATTTCAATCCGGTTGAGGCCCTGGTTTCCGGTTGGTTGTCCAGTTAAAGAACCTTTAAAGATTCAGGCCTTTGAGGTGAATTCTTTTATCTTGCTTCTTGTTTAATGCGTGCACTTTGATGCCTCAGCTATTTCAATAAAAGGATGCTTTTCATGTTGATGTGTTCTCATACGTTTCCTTCACTGTTTGTATTATGTTAATAGTTCTTTTAGAAATCATCATGGTTTTTTGTCTTGCCTTAATTCACTAGTTGGTCTACCCTCTTTCAATGTTATGAACATGATGTTTAATTGAGCAATTGGTGTCAAAAGATATGTTAGGAATTGATATAGTTGGATAATCTGGATTTTTTTTAAAACAACTGAATAGCATTTGTTAATGTGGATTGAGATTTAAAAGTTAGATTTGGGTTGAAATTTATAAATTAAAAGACAACAAAAAGAAATATTCTTGTTACTTGTGTTTTATTTTGTTTAATTGGTCTGTTAGTAGCATACCTAGGCCATTAATAATTATGAAGATCCGTAGTTTGCTTTAGTTGAGTACAATCCTTTGAAGTTAGAATCGGGGTGTGCCATTAGTTGAATTTTCCATGGCCTTCGCAAACTTGAAAGCGTATAGCTGGTTTAGGCGCGCTATTTTAAAAATTACTTACCTAAACTCGGGTGCGCATTTATGTGACCCAAATCCAAATCTCAACGATGTTAAAATATATCAAAGACCACGGGTGCATTTATGTGACGTGGTTTGAGACATGTTTTAATAACGTTGCAATTTTCTCTAAAAATGAATAAAAGCGGTTAAAGTTTAAATTTGCACATAGGTTTATAATTGTTTAAAATCAGATAATTAAGCCGAATATAACAGTTGAGCGACCGTGCTAGAACCACGGAACTTGGGAATGCCTAACACCTTCTCCTGGGTTAACAGAATTCCTTACCCGGATTTCTGGTTCGCGGACTGTTAAACAGAGTCAAGTTTTTCCTCGATTCGGGATTCAACCGGTGACTTGGTACACCATACATCTCCCAAGTGGCGACTCTGAATCTTTTAATAATAAATCCCGTTTCGATTGTCCTTTAATTGGAAAAACTTCTTGATATACCCCTTCCGGGGTGTAGGGAAAAAAGGAGGTGTGACAGCTCTGACGACTCTGCTGGGGACAGAACCCAGAATCTCTAGTTCAGGGTTCATGAATTCGAGCTTAGAATAATTGTTATAGTTGGCTTTATCCATTATTTGATTTTGTTACATGATTTGGGCTTAATGTGCTAATTGATTGCTTTTACCACTTTGATATTCCGTGAATTGTATATAAACTGTTGCGAAATCCCCATTCTCTCTGAGTCTTCTAAATCATGGAGAAGTGTGCACTTCGTGTGATTTCTTTTCTGTTAGAGTCATATTCCAAATTTAGAACGGGGTTCGGACAAGTTGTAAAGCCGGTGAAGCTTCTGTATTCCCGGTACGCTGCCGCCCCTCGGCTCGAGCTGTCTGCTCGGGTAGGCCAGGTCTAAAACAATAAACCTAGGTTTTGAACCTAGAATAACTCAGCCTCATACCGGATCCCTAGTAGGCACGTTTGTTTGCATCATGTGCATTTGACTTTGGGGACTTAACATAGGGGTTGGGTCCGTCTAGGACAGGTATACCCCAAAAAATAAAGGACCATCGTGATGCATCTTATGTGCTATATGTTGCATTTATTCAAGGGTAAAAGGGTCATTTGGCAGACCAATGATAACTGAGGGTAAATGAAGAAATGAAAAAAAACAATGAGAAAAGAAATAAGAAAAAACAAAAGAAAAAGAGAGAGGTTGAAGTGTGAGGATGAAGCGAGTAGGGCCCAATTATATTTTTGTTACATTTTATTAAGAAAAAAAGAGCATGGAAACTTCAAAAAGATTTTGCACTCTTTATCATTTTTCAAAAATAAAAGAAAACATCGGGAAAAAAATCCAAAAAGATTTTATATGTTTCATCATTTTTCGAAAAAAGAAGAAGAGAAAAGGTGTGTTTTCTATATGTTAGTTGTTTTTTTATTATTCTCGCCTGTATTCAATCTGCCCGAACTACGCATACCTGATTCTCGTCTTTTGGGACGCGATAAGTAGGCAACCCACATAGGGTCCGGTTTTCCTAGTAAATCTTAGGTTTTTGGCTTTGCAGGGTCATAGCCAAATTTTGCACTTCTAGCCACCTTTTGGCCAAATAAGTTAGTTTGCAAAATAGCCTCAACCATGTCTTCCATGTGTCCAGTAGGGAGTGTTATTGTCTCACATAGTGTTGATTTAAAGTTTTCTCATACAGGTGTGGATTTATTTACCGAAGTTTGAACATGACAGATACCCCAGAATCACTGCATTCAGGAGCTGCTCGAGGAGCCATTTATGTTTTTGAGTCAATTATTTTTGTTTTATTTTTCTAGTCTTGTATAGTAGTATTTAGTCTTTTAGGTGATGTTAGAGTTTGTATTGTCTAGTTAAGTTTGTATAGTCTTTTGTTACTGTATTCCTTATTTTGCATTTGGAAATGTGTTACAAGTAAAAATCCAAAAAAAAGAGATGTTGCATTTTATATTTCGTTATAAATTTTCTTTAGAATACTAATTCTTGAAATGGGAAAAAATTTCTTTTAGTACTTCTTTAAAAGCTTTCTTTAAGGTGTTAATTCTAAATTCCAAAAAAAATTTCTTTTGAGGCGTTTCTTCGGGAAATTAGTGAAAAATGAAAAAAAATCTTTTATTTTCATTAGAACTTTAGGATATTGTACATAAAAAAAATACTTTATCTTTTGTTTATCATTGGAATTTTTCCTCTAGGCAATCAAAATTGAAATCCAAAAATATTCTGTTTTATCTTTTTCATTGCTTGCTTCGAGATCTTGCGTCAGGATATCAAATGAGGATTCAAAATGTCTTTCTGTGGTTTATTCCTTAGATTTCCTTCAAAAGAAAAAAAGAACCAAAAAATGTTTTTCTCTTTTAGGGTTTTTCCTTGATAATTTCTCATAGAGTACCTGTTTTAAAAAAGAAAAGAAACAAAAAGAAAGAAAAGAAAAGAAAAATGGAAGCGTTAGTTTGTTTACTTTATTCCCGATCTTCCCGAACTACGCAAAGATCTGATTCATACAGCGTCATGATACGTAGGCAACCCACATAGGGTTTGATCGAATCATTTTTTATTTATTATTAAAAGAAAAGAAAAAACGAGAAAAAAAGACAAAAAAGGAAACGAAAAAAAGAGGTGAAATTGTGGGATGTGAGATATGAGAGAAAGAAAGAGTGATGAAAAAAAAAGAGAAAAGAAATTAAGGAAAATAGGCAAGCCAGCAAGTACCAGAAAAACAAAGAAAAGAGAGGTTGAATTGAACAAATTGGGATGATGCCAACTGACCTTTATACTCTCGAAGTCATTTTAGAACTGATAACTGTGGCTAGGTGCATTGCACATAAAGTGAGATTATCTTATGTTAAATTCCCTAACGCTAACGTGATGGCTTCATTTTGTTATATTCATAGCAGAAGGTTGGTTGGTTTGTGGTTTAAAGTGTTACTCTTCTCTACAATATAAGGTCAAAAGGCAATGGTAGGCGACAACGGAACTGAGTTGGTTGATACCGGCGCTCGAAAGCAGTTGGTTGAACAGAACATTGGGTTGGTTGAAGAGGTAAAGATATTAAAACAACACATGGCTAACATGTATCAGGCTTGGATGACTGGGAAGGTACCACCCGCGCCACCACCTAGCCTCCTAGATGTCGTCCTTACCCAAGCTCCAAACACAATGCCAGATGATCCTCCATACTCTCCAGATCTACCCGCTTATCACAACTTTCCCAACCGTCTTAGTAGCTCCATCACTCATCCTCCAATTACCTCTCCCCAAAATCGCCCTCCTATCACATCTACTATCCCCGACAATGAATACTCATTAAAAGCTCATGATGCCCAATATTACCCCTCAGAGGTTGCCCACAAGGTTCCCAACTCATACAAGCAGGGTCCGCGAGATGGGTCTCATATTGTAAATGAAGAGTTCACAGGAAGAAAAGGGCGAGATGGGATACCCAGAAGGCTGAAAGGCATAGAACAATCTTCAATGAACAAGCAAGGAACGGGAGACCAGGGTAGCATGTCTTACAAAGAATTGTCTATGTCCCCCGGCATTCATCTGCCTCCGAGGTTTAAAGTGCCAAAGTTTGACTTATATGATGGGTGTGGGGATCCGGTAGTCCATTTGAGGGATTATTGCAGTAAAATGAGAAGTGTTGGCGAGAAAGATGATTTGTTGATGGCGTACTTCAGTGAGAGCCTGACTGGGGCATCTTTGGAATGGCATAATCGTCAAGATGTTGGTAAGTGGACTATATTAGGTGGCATGGCTCAAGATTTTATTCGATACTTTCAATACAGATCAGGTGTTGTCCCAGACCACTCCTCCCTATCTCAAATGGAAAAGAAACCCAAGAAAAGTTTTAGGGATTTTTGGCTCAGATGGAACGAACAAATTGCTCGGGATAGTCCTCCCATTGATAGAAAAGATATTGGCGAGCCCCGCCGACGACAGGGTCCAATGGTCGCTCTTCCTAAACGCTTCCAGCCTTAATGTCGACCTCGTGGATATGCTTGTAATCCTCCCCAATTCTGCTTCTCCCCACAGAACTCCCAAAATCGTACATCACTTTCCTAGTACCCTGTCCAAAATGCATCACCATATGCTCCACACCCACAAGGCCTGCGATGGCCCACACCATTTCCCCAATTGTCTTACCCGCCCCTACGAGCCTGCCAAAAACCCCCTGTATCAGGTTTCCGGCCCAATCAAGCATTTAAGAATGAGAGGTTTCTAAAAAAAGAAAAGGCTTTCACCCCATTGGGAGTGTCATACGCCAGTTTGTTTCAAAGGTTGAAGCAATTGGACATATTGAAACCGATCCAGATAAAAATGCCAAACCCTCTTCCAAAGAAGTTTGATTTTTCTCAAAGGTGCGCATATTGCTCAGATGCCCCGGGGCATGACATAGAGAAGTGTTGGAATCTGAAGAAAGCAATTCAGAAGCTTATTGATACAGGTGACATTGTCGTGCACAATCCAGATGCAGCGGACACCAGCCAAAGCCCATCGCCTGAGACGCATATGGTGAGTATGATTTGTTTCAAAAAGGAATATGAAAATTCTTCTGAGATCCTCGAAGGCCCACGCGCTGCAAAGTTTTCAGTGCTATTAGAGGTTGATCTTAAGAACGAGCCAACAAAGGGAACCCAAAAGCAATTTTTAAGAACAATGTGATGGAAGTTTGTGAAGGTCCTAGTAATGTTGATGCAGAATTCAGTGGCTAAGATGCCGAGCTTGGAAATTGGAAAGACGCTCCTATCTTGGTTAGCCAGGGAGGAGTTTTGGTGGTTTATTTTGTTGTCATTTCTGTTGTCCGGGTTATTTCAGGGTTGTAATACAGATATTGTCTTGTGACTCAAACCCTTCTATCCTCTTATTTTGCCTAGTTTGTTTAGTCTAGTAGCCTGTTTAGTGTTGTCTAGGTTTGTTCTAGGTTTCTAGCCCCAGTTTAGTTTGTTTGTTTTGTTGTCTAAACCCTTTCACCATATGTCTAATGCAATTTCCTGTTTTCTATTATTTTTAGTCATGTTGTTTAGTTCTCTTTTCCTTTTATAGTCCTTTTCCTGTTGACTCTAGTGACATGACATGCACGCGTAATTCTCAGTCTGGTCTTAAAAAGTTAGTTTAGTCATGAAGCAATGAAACAATTTTGAAGATGATAGGGATCTTTGAGAAAATAATAATAATAATAATAAAGGCATTCTCAAATCACTCCAAGCCCGAATTGTGAAACTGGGGCAGATAGAACATAAAGAAACCTTATTGAAATGTATCATGCCGCATCGGATTGAAGCTAAAGGCAAGTTTGCCCAAATTGACAGGAGTCGTTCATGGTAATGAGAGTGAGAGTGTTGTCCAATGGTGCTTTGTACTTAACAGATGTAGAAGGCAAATGTGTGGATATGACTATCAATTCCGATGTAGTCAAAAGATATTATGTGTGATTTCTTTGGTTTGTTTAATTGTGCCATTTGCATCCAACATGCTTTGAAGAATGGAATGACGAAGGCATTTTGTTCTGATATCTAAACACTTTATCCTTTGTTACCCCCTTTGAGCCTTACTTACTTCCTTTTGTATTCCTCTTTTGGAATCAATAGCAACGATCAGAAACGCAAGCTCGAAAGATAAGTAAAGGAAAAGAGAGAAAAGAAAAGATGAAAATTAAAAAAAAAAGAAGAAAAAAGAGGAAAAAGAAGAAAGAAAAACAACAACAAAACAACAAAAGAGAAAAAGAGTAAAGAAAATAAAAGAAAAGAAAAGAAAGAGAAAAAGAAGAAAAAAAAGAGAGAGAGAAAGGTACAAAAACAAAGCAATTCCTATGTCATGAACTACGTTTGGCGTGATTCCTTTTAAGGATACGTAGGCAGCCTCACGGTTCGGTGCCATCAAAATAAAAATTCAAAAGTCCCCAAGCAAAGAAACTAGGGCATAAATTGTGGTTGTTGTAAGGAATCTGGTTCCGAAAGTTGTAATTTTGAACCTATGATGAATAGTTTTGAGCCTTTGATATCCTTTCTTTTTAACCCTATCCAAAAGCCCACATTACGGTCCAAAGAAAGACCTTCCGATCAGTTTTCGAGGAATGCCAAGTCAAGCAAGGTGCGGAAATTCATAGCAGGGGCAACACTCTGGTCCAAGCAGAAAAATAATGAAAATGAGAGAGTCTTATTGGTGAAAACCCTCATGGGCACCATAGGGACACGAGAGCTGAGAGAAATCCAAAAATGAGAGAGTCTTATTGGTGAAAACCCTCGCGGGCACCGTAAGGCGACGGTAAGTTGAGAGAAAGAACAAAATGAGAGAGGCTTGATTGTGAAAACCCTTCGGGCACTGCAAGTCGAATAAGGATTGTGAATCAGATTGTAAAATCGGAGCATTGAAGTCCAATTTCATGGTTCAGGGTAATAACAAGAGTTGGACATCAGATTTGTTTGACAGATTAGGCCACTTAATCAACATGTGCATGTCATGGTCATTAGAGTTGGTATCCACATCTGATAGGTTTCTACTTTGTAGTTTTCTTGTTAGGAATCATCTATTTCCTTTGTCCTTTACTCTGTTCCTTTTGTCTTGCTTACTTCTTCTTCCTGAGTCGGTTTGGTCAAAATAAGTGAAAAATGACTTCAAAATTAGCCACCAGCTTTCCATTTGCACAAAACAGGATCTGGCCAGTACATCAATGTCATAAGTCAGGAAAGAACAACAAGCACACTGAGTTGGTAACAATCAACATGCTTTGGGGTCTGAGAAATACAAAGGTTTGGTATATTTCAATTCGTGAACAGTGTAACAGATAGAGGGTGTTGGGTGAACAGGTCAAAGGTATTCTCTGTGATGAGATCAACAAAGAAAGTGTTTAACCAGTAACAAGCAAGGTATTCCAATCCGAAATCAAAATTATCATGACAAGTGAGGGAACAATAGACTTCAAGGCCAAGGCCAGTGATTTAAGTCAGGAAGGAATAACATGCGCACTAAGTGGATGGCAATTAACATGCTTTGGAATTCATATCAACACAAGAATCACGATGCAACAGATGGAGAGTGTTATGTGGACGTATCAAAGGTATTTTTGGTGAAACACAAAGGTTGGTAAATGTCAGTTCATGAGCAATGCAACAGATAAAGGGAATTGGGTCTGAACGGAGAAGGGATATTTTCTGTGATAAGGATGACAGAGGAATTTGTTAGTCCATAAGCAAGCAAGGTCCTCGAGTGGAAATCAGTTATCATGGGAAGTGAAGGAGTAGTCGCCCTCAGAGTCAAGGCCACAAACCAACCACCACATTTTAAACTAACAAGATTTTTCTTTGATTGAAACAGGGGCAGAAAATTCGTTGGATTCGGAGAAACTATCCGTGGAGAAAGGCAGTCACCAAACAGGTTTGATTTTTGATTTTCATGACCCTCCTAGAAAATGGGACCTAGTTTAAATGTTCAGAAATAGCATAATCTAGCATAAATGCATCCCAAAGGAATATAAGTTGGCTTAGAAGTGTGCATGTTCGAGATAGGATTCAATTAGGAGTTTTCAGGACCCTCCTGGATAATGGGACTTAGCTTTAAGATTTCGATTAGATAACAACAATTAGCGTAAAGTCTATTGTAGGGTAGTATAATTCAGCTATAAAAGTTGTCACTCTTAAGATAAAATTGGACTTTTGATTTTCAGGACCCTCCTGGATAATGGGGAGTAGTTTAAAGATCCTCTTAGATAGAAAGATTTAGCAGAAGTCACACTTGTAGAAGATATAACTTAGATTTTAAATTGTCGTTTAGTTAAGAGTTGTCAGGACCCCCTGAATAATGGGACCTAGCTTTCAAATCCTTAGTAATACTTGGTAATATGATTTAGTTTTACAATCACATCTATCCCCAGCCACCAAACTGGGGCAGACAATTTTCTTTGTTTTTGTCTATTTTGTTGAAGTCAGGAGCTCGCCTAGAGAGCAGAGAATACATTTCAAGTTGAAGTCAGGAGCCCGCCTGGAGAGCAGGGAATACTTTCAAGCGCAGCAGTCAGGAGCCCGCCTGGAGAACAAGGGAGTACAATTTAAGTTTTAGTTTTCAAATTCTTTGCTTTGTTTATTTTGAAGTCAGGAGCCTGCCTGGAGAACAAGGGAATACATTTCAAGTTGAAGTCAGGAGCCCGCCTGGAGATCAGGGAATACTTTCAAGCGCAACAGTCAGGAGCCCGCCTGGAGAACAAGGGAGTACAATTTAAGTTTTAGCTTTCAAGTTCTTTGTTTTGTCTATTTGAAGTCAGGAGCCCGCCTGGAGAGCAGGGAATACATTTCAAGTTGAAGTCAGGAGCCCGCCTAGAAAGCAGGGAATACTTTCAAGTTAGCAATCAGGAGCCCGCCTGGAGAACAAGGGAGTACAATTTAAGTTTTAGCTTTCAAGTTTTTATTGATATTTGGTAATGTGATCCATTTTACACTTACATCTGTGCCCAGCCACCAAACCGGGGCAGAAAATTTTCTTTGTTTTGTCTATTTTGTTGAAGTCAGGAGCCCGCCTGGAGAGCAGGGAATACATTTCAAGTTAGCAGTCAGGAGCCCGCCTGGAGAGCAGGGAATACATTTCAAGTTAGCAGTCAGGAGCCCGCCTGGAGAGCAGGGAACACATTTCAAGTTAGCAGTCAGGGAGCCCCGCCTGGAGAATAGGGTCAGTTTTTACTTTAGTCAAGCTTAGTTTATAGTTTTCCTAGTCTATTCTTTAGTTTACTTTCATCATTGCATCAATAGTACAAGTGGTTTACAATTTTGCTAACAACTCACAAGTCTTCCTAGTGCAAACTGGGGCAGAAAAATTTCTTTATTTTGTCTGTTTTGTTGTAATCAGGTGCCCACCTGGAGAACAAGGGGAGACAACTCAAGTTTCTATGGAAAGTAGTGTCGAAAGAAGACAACTCGAGTTTCAAGGGAAAGTAGTTTCGAAGGAAGACAGTTCAAGTTTCAGGGGAAAATGGTTCAAGGTGCAAGGGAAAACAGTGTCAAGTAACAAGAGAAGACGGTTCAAGTTCAGCAATCAAGTGCCCACAGACGGTTCAAGTTCAGCAATCAGACACCCACCTGGAAGAAAGGGAATTCAATTTAGAATGCAATTCAGGTCAGTAACAAAAGAATCTCGCATTAAGAATGCGAGTCAACAGTCCTAGATGATCAACAGAAGTTAGTCACAATAAAGGAAAAGAGAGAAAGGCAACAAGTTAATCCAAATGCAGAAGTTGATGAAGGATATGAGTTGCTCAAGACATGGCCGAGGTCACAAGCACTACATGTCCGGTCTTGGTCCGAAACTCTGAAGAAGCACGAGCTAGCACCTTCAACTAGCAAGCGTCAAGGTTCAAATCTAAAGTCTGCATGAAGAAACATTCAAAACTTAAGATCAAGCTTCAGAAGACTTATAGATAGGAATCTTGTAACTCGTAGTTGATATGCTTAGCTAGTCTTTTTCATGTTTTGATTTTTGATGTAACAACAGGACTACGGACCGGAACCTCGGTGGAACGACACCTCGACCGGATCTCCACCTCGCCATACTCCATCATCTCACTCATTTCTGAACTACACGTGGCCTGATTCCTTTATAGCCAAGGATATGTAGGCATCCCAGATACCAGGGCTCGGTCACATTCCCCTTTTCTTTTAGTTTTAGTCTCTCCAAATAAGGGTCGGGTCAAAAACCTGTCTAGTCAGTCTTTGTCTGAAAACTTTGTACGTTTCCAGTCAAAGAGGGGCAGTTGTAGACATGTGATTTTTGACCCTCCCCAAGATTTTTCATATTTTAGCACGTAAACATTTAATTTAGGCATAATATAGATATTTTAAGTAATTTTGACTCTTTTACTTTATTTTATTACAAGAAAAACAAAAAAATCACAAAAATAGGTTCATTAAAGTTTTGTAGTCATTTTATAAAAAAAAAACTTAAAAAAATATATACAACAGTAGTATCATATTTTTATTTTAATATGATATTTGAAAATAACAAAAATAGATTTGTTGTAATGGTTAGTTTTATTTTAATAATTATTTGAATAGTAGGAATAATTAATAAATGGGCCCGAATTTTTAATCTCGTTCACAACAAAAGAATAGAGCTTGGGCTTGAGTAACCCATCTTTAGCCCTAATTTTGGACCTAGCCCAATTTCCTAGCCCATAATTCCTATGCTCATACCCCTAACTTAATCCCTAGCCCTATATAATAGCACCTAATACCTAAATATAGACCCTAGACACATTTTTTGGAATTCGCCGTTTTTCCATGGAGCTGGGACGAAAACAGATTTAGAGAAAGAGCTAAGGAGCGTTTGTTTTTTACAAAAATGGAAGGCTGAAAGTCTTCATCTTCTTCATGGACCCTAAACTCTAAGACCTAGATCTATAGGGATCCAATCAGTGCCATTATCATCTTGGAGCAAAGGGTAGAGACCAAAAGAATTCTCCACCAGTTGTTTCTTCAATCAGCCGCAAAAAATGACCCCACTCCATCGATTCATCTGTTTCCAAAAAACAACATGCCGTGAACTCTTTTTCCTTCGAGTTCCAGTTGCAGTCCTGTGATGAATTTCAATCCGGTCGAGGCCCTAGTTTCCGGTTGGTTGTCCAGTTAAAGAACCTTTAAAGATTCAAGCCTTTGAGGTGCATTCTTTTATCTTGCTTCTTGTTTAATGCGTGCACTTTGATGCCTCAGCTATTTCAATAAAAGGATGCTTTTCATGTTGATGCGTTCTCATATGTTTCCTTCACTGTTTGTATTATGTTAATAGTTCTTTTAGAAATCATCATGGTTTTTTGTCTTGCCTTAATTCACTAGTTGGTTTACCTTCTTTCAATCTTATGAACATGATGTTTAATTGAGCAACTGGTGTCAAAAGATATGTTAAGAATTGATATAGTTGGATAATCTGGGATTTTTTTAAAACAACTGAATAGCATTTGCTAATGTGGATTGAGATTTAAAAGTTAGATTTGGGTTGAAATTTAGAAATTAAAAGACAACTAAAAGAAATATTCTTGTTACTTGTGTTTTATTTTGTTTAATTGGTCCGTTAGTAGCATACCTAGGCCATTAATAATTATGAACATCTGTAGTTTGCTTTAGTTGAGTACAATCTTTTGAAGTTAGAATCGGGGTGTGCCATTAGTTGAATTTTTCATGGCTCTCGCAAACTTGAAAGCGCGTAGCTCCTTTAGGCGCGCTATTTTAAAAATTACTTCCCTAAACTCGGGTGCGCATTTATGTGACCCAAATCCAAATTTCAACGATGTTAAAATATATCAAAGACCACGGGTGCATTTATGTGACGTGGTTTGAGACGTATTTTAATAAAGTTGCAATTTTCTCTAAAAATGAATAAAAGCGGTTAAAGTTTAAATTTGCACATAGGTTTATAATTGTTTAAAATCAGATAATTAAGCCGAATATAACAGTTGAGCGACCGTGCTAGAACCACGAAACTTTGGAATGCCTAACACCTTCTCCTGGGTTAACAGAATTCCTTACCCGGATTTCTGTTCGCGGACTGTTAAACAGAGTCAAGCTTTTCCTCGATTTGGGATTCAACCGGTGACTTGGGACACCATACATCTCCCAAGTGGTGACTCTGAATAAAATTAATAATAAATCATGTTTTGATTGTCCTTTAATTGGAAAAACTTCTTGATATACCCCTTCCGGGATGTAGGGAAAAAAGGAGGTGTGACAGCTCTGGCGACTCTGCTGGGGACAGAACCCAGAATCTCTGATTCAGGGTTCATGAATTCGAGCTTAGAATAATTGTTATAGTTGGCTTTATCCATTATCTGATTTTGTTACATGATTTGGGCCAAATGTGCTAATTGATTGCTTTTACCGCTTTGATATTCCGTGAACTGTATATAAACTGTTGCGAAATCCCCCTTCTCTATGAGTCTTCTAAATCATGGAGAAGTGTGCACTTCGTGTGACTTCTTTTCTGTTAGAGTCATATTCCAAATTTAGAATGAGGTTCGGACAAGTTGCAAAGCCGGTGAAGCTTCTGTATTCCCGGTACGCTGCCCCCCCCCCCCGGCTCGAGCTGTCCGCTCGGGTAAGCCAGGTCTAGAACAATAAACCTAGGTTTTGAACCTAGAATAACTCAGCCTCATGCCGGATCCCTAGTAGGCACGTTTGTTTGCATCATGTGCATTTGACTTTGGGGACTTAACACAGGGGTTGGGTCCGTCTAGGACAGGTATACCCCAAAAAATAAAGGACCATCCTGATGCATCTTATGTGCTATAAGTTGCATTTATTCAAGGGTAAAAGGGTCATTTGGCAGACCAATGTTAACTGAGGGTAAATGAAGAAATGAAAAAAAACAATGAGAAAAGAAAGAAGAAAAAAGAAAAGAAAAAGAGAGAGGTTGAAGTGTGAGGATGAAGCGAGTAGGGCCCAATTATATTTTTGTTACATTTTATTAAGAAAAAAAGAGCATGGAAACTTCAAAAAGATTTTGCACTCTTTATCATTTTTCAAAAATAAAAGAAAACATCGGAAAAAAAAAATCCAAAAAGATTTTATATGTTTCATCATTTTTCGAAAAAAGAAGAAGAGAAAAGGTGTGTTTTCTATATGTTAGTTGTTTTTATTATTCTCGCCTGTATTCAATCTGCCTGAACTACGCATACCTGATTCTCGTCTTTCGGGACGCGATAAGTAGGCAACCCACATAGGGTCCGGTTTTCCTAGTAAATCTTAGGTTCTTGGCTTTGCGGGGTCATAGCCAAATTTTGCACTTCTAGCCATCTTTTGGCCAAATAAGTCAGTTTGCAAAAATAGCCTCAACCATGTCTTCCATGTGTCCAGTAGGGAGTGTTATTGTCTCACATAGTGTTGATTTAAAGTTTTTTCATACAGGTGTGGATTTATTTACCGATGTTTGAATATGACAGATACCCCAGAATCACTGCATTCAGGAGTTGCTCGAGGAGCCATTTTATGTTTTTGAGTCAATTATTTTTGTTTTATTTTCTAGTCCTGTATAGTAGTATTTAGTCTCTTAGGTGATGTTAGAGTTTGTATTGTCTAGTTAAGTTTGTATAGTCTTTTGTTACTGTATTCCTTATTTTGCATTTGGAAATGTGTTACAAGTAAAAATCCAAAAAAAAAGAGATGTTGCATTTTATATTTCGTTATAAAATTTTTTTAGAATACTAATTCTAGAAATGGAAAAAAAATTCTTTTAGTACTTCTTTAAAAGCTTTCTTTAAGGTGTTAATTCCAAAATCCAAAAAGATTTGTTTGAGGTGTTTCTTCGGGAAATTAGTGAAAAATGAAAAAAATATCTTTTATTTTCATTAGAACTTTAGGATATTGTACATAAAAAATACTTTATCTTTTGTTTATCATTGGAATTTTTCCTCTAGGCAATCAAAATTGAAATCCAAAAATATTTCGTTTTATCTTTTTCATTATTTGCTTCGAGATCTTGCGTCAGGATATCAAATGAGGATTCAAAATGTCTTTCTGTGGTTTATTCCTTAGATTTCCTTCAAAACAAAAAAAAGAACCAAAAAATATTTTTCTCTTTTAGAGTTTTTCCTTGATAATTTCTCATAGAGTACCTGTTTTAAAAAAGAAAAGAAACAAAAAGAAAGAAAAGAAAAGAAAAATGGAAGCGTTATTTTGTTTACTTTATTCTCGATCTTCCCGAACTACGCAAAGATCTGATTCATATGACGTCATGATACGTAGGCAACCTACATAGGGTTCGATCGAATCATTTTTTATTTATTATTAAAAGAAAAGAAAAAAAGACAAAAAAAGACAAAAAAGGAAACGAAAAAAAAAGGTGAAATTGTGGGATGTGAGATATGAGAGAAAGAAAGAGTGATGAAAAAAAAGAGAGAAAAGAAATGAAGGATAATAGGCAAGCCAGCAAGTACCAGAAAAACAAAGAAAAGAGAGGTTGAATTGAACAAGTTGGGATGATGCCAACTGATCTTTATACCCTCGAAGTCATTTTAGAACCGATAACTGTGGGAAGGTGCATTGCACATAAAGTGAGATTATCTTATGTTAAATGCCCTAACGCTAACGTGATGGCTTCATTTTGTTATATTCATAGCAGAAGGTTGGTTGGTTTGTGGTTTAAAGTGGTAACTCTTCTCTACGATATAAGGTCTAAAGGCAATGGCAGGCGACAACGGAACTGAGTTGGTTGATACCGGTGCTCGAAAGCAGTTGGTTGAATAGAACAATGGGTTGGTTGAAGAGGTAAAGATATTAAAACAACACATGGCTGACATGTATCAGGCTTAAAACAACAGAACAATTGGAAAAACTTCTTTATATACCCCTTCCGGGGTGTAGGGAAAAAAAGAGGTGTGACAGCTCTGGAGCTGTCACACCTCCTTTTTACCTATACCCCCGGAAAGGTTTTATAAAGGCGTTTTTCCACTTGAAGTGACAACCGAAATGAGATTATTTTATTAAAATTTAGAGTCACCACTTGGGATAATTTATGGTGTCCCAAGTCACCGGTTTAGAATCCCGAATCGAGAAAAAGATTGACTCTATATTACAGTCCGCGAACCAGAAATCCGAGTAAGGAATTCTGTTAACCTGGGAGAAGGTGTTAGGCATTCTCGAGTTCCGTGGTTCTAGCACGGTCGCTCAACTGTTATAATTGGCTTATTATCTGATTTTAGTACATGTTCTAGCCTATGGTGCGATTTCAACTTTTTAACCGATTTTATTTAATTATTTTTCAGAGAGATTCAACGCCATCTAAAACATATCTTGAACCACGTCACATAAATGCACCCGCGGTCCACGATATATTTTAGTGGATTTGGGTCACATAAATGCGCACCCGAGTTTAGGAAGATAAATTATTAAGTAGCGCACCTAAAGCAACTACGTGTTTGCAACTTTGCAAGGGCCATGAAATTTACTAGACGACACTCCTCAAGTTCTAGGGTAAATAAGATTAACTAAAGCGAGGACCATGTAATTTGAGATTATTATCTGGCACGGTGCACCTCGTTTCTAATTTTAAAAGGGAGCTTAAACTAAATTTTGAAGGCCATGACTGTATTTTTGCTTAATACGACATTCCTCAAATAATTGAAGGGATCTAATTACTTGAACATTAAAAGGACTGAATTCCGTTTTATATGGCACCTAAACTAATTAATAGGGAAATGTTCTAAAGAGAGACAATGCCGATTATTTACGAAAAAAGAACACGTTTTGGGTCATCAACCTCATTTGCCTAAAGCCTTTCATCTGGGGTCCAAGATGAGCCCCATTCTGGACTCAGAACGTACCACGGATTAGATGAAGAATATTCCTTTGCTGGGCCCATTTTAAGCCCAGATTTCAGAGCCCAATCATTGGTACAAGCTCATTCAAAAATGCAAATTCAATCAAAACTAATGAAACATGCCATTGAGATAACATGATACTTCTGCATTTTTCTACAAATTGAATCCTAAATAAACTATTTGAGCATTCTGAAATTCGGATACCAGTTTTAACTAAAAACATGCTCATATGCCAATCAAAGTAAATCACTGTAGGCTCTTAAAAAAAATCTCAACCATTTTTTCTTTCTCCTCACATGCGCTTTATACTAACTACTGCTTAAGAAATACCTGAACTTCGATTAAACTCTCCTCAATGCCATCAGAACCCCCAAAAAATCAACATATAAAGTACTTGGACTTTAAGATCACACTCAGATTCTCAACCACGTAGACTTGTTCTTTAGTAAGTGAGTACAGAAAGATGAAACAGAATCAGCAAATACCAAACAAGGGTCCAATTACAAATTTTCAAGGCAAGCCTCAAAGTTCACAGCATGGCCTTGTTTTAAATATGTTATAACAGGAAGATTAGACCAACAGATCAGGTGGAATAAAGCAAATGAACAAAGAAACAACTAATAAGAAGGGAGGCCTTCATTTCAAGATCACATCAACCACCTTTACATGCCTAGAGTCAAAGATATGTACCTGGAATTCAAAAACAACATAGAGGATGAGGAGACAGCAGCAGAACAGTAACAAGAATAGTGGTCAGCAATAGCTTTCAATCAGTTTCCAACCCAGAAAAGTGAAATACCAGCCCAGGAAAACAGTTTCAATCCAAACAAATGAGCAAAAAGACCTTAACCTGACTTGACTTCAACTTATTTCAACTATCAGCTAACGAGAAATTGTTTCAGCCTTAAGGAAACTTTAGAAATCACCAATCACTCAATGGAACAGTGTTACTCCTTAGAGTTCTCAGAATGTTCTCCTTTCAATCTCCTAAGCTCTTAGGTCTGTCTCCCTGTATCTCAATGCCCGTGTCCCTTTTTAAAGACTAGGATCAACTCCCTTTCATTCACATCTTTTCCCTTTCCAGCTTGTGTATCCCTTACTATGTGTACCCCTTTAACTTTTTATCATTACCCCACATGTTATCTACTTTCCAACTCCTAAAAGTATTTAACTATTCAGAAAATATTTCCTCCCATCACCCCCTCTGATTTTCCCACTCAAAAAAACCAAGACAGAAGTGTCAGTTACCCCATTACATCCCAATTTCATTATTTTATTCCCCTAGTTATGGGCAGCATGGTTTTCTAAATTAAAAAGTGCCCTGACAACCCATGCTGTCATGTTACCCTCAGTTCAACTTTTCAAATTAAAGCCCCCTTGAATCTCTACCTTAAGCTTGATTGATTGTAACTCAATTCAAAAACGAATATGAATTAAAAAACCTACTGATTCAGGTAGCAAAACTCAAAACTAACAATGAACCCCTGAAGCTGAGAATATACGAATCAGAAAATAAAACAACCAACGTCAAATAACTTGAAGAGAACAACTAACTACAAACATGAATTAGCTACAAGAAAACGGACTAATGGACGAAAATATTTAATCGATTCAACAGTTTATAACATATGCTAATCAACAAAGCAAACTGGACCAAGAAAAGGGTTTGAAAGAGGAGGAAGAAAATAATTGATAAAAGACGAATTACAACAAAAATTAATCAGAAGACAACTAACGAAAAAGAATAAATGAAAAGAAATACCTCAGAATTTCAGACCATTCGAATCCGTCCTACTCGAAGCTTCAACTTGATTTTGAAGCCGAAATAGACCTTAATTGAGTGTTCTCGACTGAGAACACACGACTAAGGTCGATTACAACCTTAGTTTTTTACTGCATATCGATCCCCTGGCTTGGTTCTTTTAGGGTTCGTCCAATCGATTTCAAATTCGAAGGAATCCAACTTGACTCGAAGGAAAATGGTGTTGGATTAGGGACGAAGGAGGTCTAGTGGTGGTATTGTGTTAATTTGGGACTGATTGGGTAGGTTTAAGGTTTGAGGTCTTGTCTTTGATCTAAGATTCGAAGCAGTCGGCCATGATTCGAAGGTTATGGTTAGAGGGGTTAGGTTGGAGAGGTCGAGGGGAAGCTGGGGTGTGAATTTGGTGGCCATTGGAGCACCGGCCACTGGGTTTTGGGCAGTGGAGCAGGCCGGCGGCGGCTAGGGTTTTGGGGGAGGGATTTCCGGTCTCTGAAGAGACGATTGGAATAGGGGGAGGGATTTGGGAATGGAGACGAGTTTAAGGGTATGGGGGGGTGCGACATACTAAAATCAAAGACTTAATCTGGACCATTGGATGGATGGAAACCAACGGTCCCGATTGAGTCGCTTAACAAAACGGGGCCGTTTGGTTTAGGGCTGGGGACTGGGTCGGGTTGGACCGGGTACAGGGGTGTTTGAATTGGGCTGTAAGGATTTGGGCCTTGGGGATTTAATTTAATTTTGGCCCAATTCCGATTTCCTTTTCTTTTATTAATTATTTTCTTCCTAAATTGTCTAAAAAAATTAAAACCAAAATTCCAACTCAAATTATAAAACCAAAATTGACTTAAAATACTAATCCACTTCAAATAATATTTATCACAAGTAATTAAATACTAAAAATAAAACAATCACACAATTTTACATTAAACACTTTAAAAATGTAAAGTACGTTATTTTTTGTGCATTTTTCATTTTTGTAAAAATAACATTTTACTAAATTAACCAAAAATGTAAAATCAAATCCTAAGTGCAGATGTTATATTTTGGTATTTTTAATTAAAATTAAATATGCAAACAATCAAGAAAATTGCACAGTAATTCCTAGAATAATACATAATTAAAGAAAAGGCCTAATTTGAGAATTCTTTTGGAGTAATTCATGTGAGGCAAAAATCACATGCTCACAGCTGCCCCTCTTTGCCCGAAAATATGAAGAGTTTTCGTGCAAAGATAAAGTGAACGGATGTGAGCGATTTTTGCCCGTTCGAATACTTTGTGGGAAGCATTTTTTGAAAGATTTGACCGAACCTTTGCTTCAAAGGTTTTCTACATATCCTTGGCTATAAAGGAATCAGGTCAATGTAGTTTAGGAAGTTTTGGTAGCTGGGACTACCATGGGACTGTGATTTTGCTGTTACTGCCGTTGCATGCTGCTGCTACCGCTTACCAACCTCCTTATTACACTATGCTATAAGAAAACAAGAAGCTAGACTAAACTATGAATTACAAACTCCTATATCTTCAGCTTGATCTTGCATCTCTTGTTGCCTTGTTGTCTTGTTGATTTGTGTTTCCTCCGATGTTTCTTTACTTCTGGCTCGACTTGTGGTCTTCCTTCTAATTTCTACTGGGGATTTTTGTTGCAACCCTCCGCTTTACTGACTTCAAACTTCAATGTATTCCTCTGTTATATGGGCGGGATCCCAACTTCAAAACTTGAAATGTAAAGACTGAAATGTATTCCTCTGTTATATGGGCGGGATCCCAACTTCAAAACTTGAAAAATGTAAAGACTGAAATGTATTCCCTACTCTCCAGTCGGGCTCCTGACTGCTAAACTTGAACTGCTTCTCCATGTTCTCCAAGCGGGTACCTGATTGCTAGACTTGAAATGTATTCCCTGCTCTCCAGGCGGGCTCCTGACTGCTAACTTGAAATGTATTCCCTGCTCTTCAGGCGGGCTCCTGACTTCAACCAAAATAGACAAAAACATTGGAAATTTTTCTGCCCCAGTTTGGGTATCTAGGAACATATGTAAGTGTAAAAGGCATCACATTACCAAATATCAATAAGAACTTGAAAACTAAAACTTGAATTGTACTCCCTTGTTCTCCATGCGGGCTCCTGACTATTGAACTTGAATGTATTCCCTGCTCTCCAGGCGGGCTCCTGACTGCTAACTTGAAATGTATTCCCTGCTCTCCAGGTGGGCTCCTGACTGCTAACTTGACAAACCAAGAATTTGAAAGCTAAAACTTAAATTATACTCCCTTGTTCTCTAGGCGGGCTCCTGACTGCTGCGCTTGAATGTGTTCTCATGCTTTCCAGGAGGGCTCCTGACTGCTGAAACTCGAACTGTTATTCCTTGTTCTCCAGGTGGACGCCTGATCGCTGATACTTCGACTGTTGTTCCTTGTTCTCCAGGTGGACACCTGACTGCTAGTGCTTGGTTACGCTCTTATCCTCGCATCTGTGTTATTCTCCCTGTTCTTCAGAGGGGCACTTGACTTCAACAAAAAATAGACAAAACAAAAGAAAGTTTTCTGCCCCAGTTTGGTAGTTGGGCGCATCTGTGAGTGTTAAACTAAATCATATTACCAAATATTACTAAGAATTTTAAAGCTAGGTCTCATTATTCAGGGGGGTCCTGAAAATTTCCGACTAAATTGGGAAAAGGCGGAAAAAGATGGCATTTCTGCTTGGGGAAAACGTTGAGGAAACAAAAAATCATAATCATTAATCTGGGAAAGAAGAGAAGTTAGAATCTTTGTTCTCGTGGGGTAATGTCCAAAGTGTATCTCAAACATACAAACTTCAAAGTTCCACTTATAATCTTCTAGAATGCACTCAAGCCAAATTCCGCTACTCATGATTATTTTGAATTTTAAACTAAGTCCTAATTTCCAGGAGGGTCTTGAGAATTTTCGCGATCAAATCTGCCTGGTACTTACTCTTCATACGGATGATTTCCCGAAACAAATACCATTTTTGCCCCTGTTTCAAATCAAAGAAAATTTCGTCAGTTTAAAACGTGGTGGTTCATCGTGGCATTCCTGCTGGAGGTGGTTTTCTCTTTGCCATTCTTTGCTTCGTCCAACTGTTTTGAACTGATCGAAAAAATCGTTTTGACCTCCTGACTGATCCTTAACTGCAAGATCCCCAACTGCTATTCTCCCCTCCTGACCATTCTGCCTGAAACTGTACATCTCCCGCGACATTACTGAACCATTCCACAGTTTTTTTGCTTACACCATAGGTCCCATTTTTCATCATATTATTTTTTGCATGTTCCAGCTGCATTTTGCTTTGTGCAATTCCGAAACTGGTAGTAAGCTTTGAAATTCCTTATTGCAAAGCTAAACTTGGTAGAGCTTTAGAGAAGTAAAATTAACAGCAATGAAATGCAAGGATTTTAAGAATAAAGAAAAGAATCCAAATTTGGATGACTGTTGGAGACAAGAAAAGGGACTTATCTGAGCGGAATCACCGGCACCAATGATCATGGTATGCATTTGGATTAATCAGCCCAGTCTATTTAACCAACCTTTTTTCCAATTGTTTTGCTTTGTTCTCCAAGATTTCCACAACCCAATTTTACTTTCCACCAACTTAAGGACCTTGTTCGACTTGCAGTGCCCTAAAGGGTTTTCACCGACAAACCTCTCTCATTTGTTTATTTGTCAATTCTTTGTCGCCTCACGATGCCTGCGAAGGTTTTCACTAATAAGACTCTCTCATTTTTATTTCTCTCAGCTTTCGTCGCCTTATGGTGCCCATGGGGGTTTTCACCAATAAGACTCTCTCATTTTCATTACTTTTCTTGCTTGGACCATAGTGTTACTCCTATATGAATCACCTCTATTTGCTCGACTTGGCATCTCTTGAAGACTAATCAGAAGGTCTTTCTTTGGACCGTAATGTGGGCTTTTGGATGGGGTTAAAAAGAAAGGGTATCCAAGGCTCAAAATAATTTTGACATGGGTTTAAAATTACAACTTTTGGAATCACATTTCTTATTACAAATATAACCTCTGCCCCAGTTTCTTGCTTGGAGATCTTTGGATATTTTATTTCACTTTGACCGAGCCGTAAAGCTGCCTACGTATCCTTAACAGGAATCAGGTCAAACGTAGTTCACATTCGAATTTCCCTTGTTATTATACTTTCCCTTTTTACTTTTTTTTCCTTTTCTCTCTTTTTTGTTATTGATTCCAAAAGAGGGGTATGAAAGAAATAAATAAGGCTCAACAAGGGAGACAAAGGTAAAGTGTTTAGATAGCAGAACAAATTGCCTTCCTCATTTCAATCTTCGAAACAATGCCAAATACAAACAATCAACAAATATACCAAAGAAATCATACATAATATCTCTTAACTGCATCAGAATTTATAGCCATGTCTATGCATTTTCCTTCGAATCTGTTAAACATAAAGCGCCATTAGACAATACTCTGGTTACAATGAATGGCCCTTGCCAATTCAGGGCGAACTTGCCTTTTGCCTCAGCCTGATGTGGAAGGATGCATTTCACCACTTGCTGGCCCACTTCAAACTTCTGGGGACGCACCTTTTTGTTGTATGCTCTTGCCATTCTCTTTTGATATAACTAGCCATGACACACTGCTGCTAATCTTTTTTCATCAATCAAATTCAACTACTCCAAACGGGTCTTGACCCACTCATTATCATCAATTTCAGCCTCAGCGACAATCCGAATGGATGGGATCTCAACTTCCGCAGGTATCACTGCTTCAGTTCCATATACCAACAAATAAGGAGTTGCACCTACTAAAGTACGGACAGTAGTGCGATAACCCAGCAACGCAAACGGTAATTTTTCATGCCATTGCCTGGAACTTTCTACCATTTTCCGAAGTATCTTTTTTATGTTTTTGTTGGATGCCTCAACTGCTCCATTCGCCTTGGGACGATATGGGGTAGAATTGCGATGCGTAATCTTAAACTGTTGGCATACATCTTCCATCAATTTACTGTTAAGATTAGCACCATTATCCGTGATGATAACCTTTGGGATTCCGAATCGACAGATGATATTTGAGTGAATAAAATCGACCACTGCTTTCTTAGTCACCAATTTGAAAGTTTTGGCCTCAACCCACTTGGTGAAATAATCAATGGCTACCAGAATGAATCTATGCCTGTTGGATGCTGCTGGCTCAATTGGTCCAATGATATTCATGCCCCAAGCAATAAAGGGCCATGGTGCCGACATCGTGTGCAATTCCGATGGTGGAGAATGAATCAAATCTCCGTATATCTGGCACTGATGACATTTGTGCATAAAGTTGATACAATCTCGCTCCATGGTAAGCCAATAATAACCTGCTCGGAGAATTTTCTTTGCCAGCACATACCCTCTCATATGTGGTCCGCAAACTCCTGAATGTACTTCGGACATGACAGTCATAGCTTGTCTAGCATCTATGCATCTTAACAATCCAAGGTCTGGTGTTCTTTTATACAAAACTCCTCCACTTAAGAAGAATCCACTTGCCAACCGTCGAATTGTTCTCTTCTGATCCCCCGTGGCTTGCACTGGATATACCCCCCTTCTGATGTACTCCTTGATATCGTGGAACCATGGTTCGCCATCAAGTTCTTCTTCAATCATGTTACAGTAAGCATGCTGATCTCGGACTTGAATATGCAGAGGATCGACATAAGCTTTGTCCGGATGGTGCAACATTGATGCCAGGGTATCCAAAGCATTGGCGACCTCATTATGGACCCTTGGAATATGCCTGAACTCCACTGATCGAAACCGTTGACAAAGATCATGTAAACATTGTCGGTACGGTATGAGCTTCAAGTCTCGCGTTTACCATTCTCCTTGGATTTGATGTACCAGAAGATCCGAGTCTCCCAAGATCAAGATTTACTGGATATCCATGTCTGCAGCTAGCCTTAGACCCAAAATGCATGCTTCGTACTCAGCCATATTGTTGGTATAATAAAAACGAAGTTGAGCTGTAACAGGATAGTGATGCCCTGTTTCAGAAATAAGCACGGCTCCTATCCCCACTCCTTTCATGTTAGCAGCCCCATCGAAAAAAAGTTTCCAACCTGGTTTTTCGGCCTGTTCTAGCTCGTCAGTATGCATTACCTTTTCATCAGGAAAATAAGTCCTCAGTGGCTCATACTCTTCATCGACCGGGTTTTTGGCCAAATGATTGGCCAATGCTTGGGCTTTCATTGCAGTCCGAGTCACATAGATTATGTCAAACTCTGTGAGCAAAATCTGCCATTTTGCAAGTCTTCCTGTCGGCATAGGCTTTTGAAAGATATACTTCAATGGATCCAAGCGTGAAATGAGGTAAGTAGTGTAGGATGACAAATAATGTTTCAATTTCTGTGCCACCCAAGTTAGGGCGCAACATGTCCTTTCCAGGTGAGTGTACTTAACCTCATAAGCTGTGAACTTCTTGCTAAGATAGTAGATGGCTTGTTCTTTCCTGCCGGTGACATCATGCTGCCCCAGTACACAGCCAAATGAATTTTCCAGGACAGTCAAGTAAAGAATCAACGGTCTCCCTGGTTCTGGTGGTACCAGCACAGGCGGGTTAGACAAGTATCCCTTTATCTCATCGAATGCTTCTTGGCACTCATCAGTCCATTTGATCGCAGCGTACTTCTTTAATAACTTGAAAATAGGCTCACAAGTTGTCGTGAGTTGAGCAATAAACCTGCTGATGTAGTTCAACCTTCCTAACAGACTCATCACTTTAGTCTTGTTCCTCGGAGGTGGCAATTCTTGTATGGCTTTGATCTTCGATGGGTCTAACTCGATGCCTCGCCGACTGACTATGAATCCCAACAGTTTTCCAGATAGAACACCGAATGTACACTTGGCGGGGTTAAGCTTGAGGTTGTACCTACGAAGCCTCTGGAAGAATTTCCTCAAATATTCGACGTGGTCGGCCTGATGTTTTGATTTTATGATCATATCATCTACATATACCTCAATCTCCTTATGTATCATATCATGAAACACAATAGTCATTGCCTTCATATAAGTTTCCCCAGCATTCTTCAAACCAAATGGCATTACCCGGTAGCAATAAGTTCCCCATGGCGTGATGAATACCGTCTTTTCTGCATCTTCTTCATCCATCAGAATCTGATGATACCCGGCATAGCAATCCACAAAAGATCCAATCTCACGCTTGGCACAATTATAGATCAAAATATGAATATTGGGTAGTGGGAAGTTATCCTTCGGACTTGCTTTGTTGAGATTGCGGTAATCGACGCATACTCTGATCTTGCCATCCTTCTTCGGTACAGGCACGACATTAGCCAACCAAACAGGATATCGAGTGACCCGAATAACCTTTGCATTTAACTGCTTGGTAACTTCTTCTTTAATCTTCACACTCATATCAGTTTTGAATTTCCTCAACTTTTGCTTGGCGGGAGGGAATGTCAGATTAGTGGGCAATTTGTGGACCACTAAATCAGTGCTTAAACCCGGCATGTCGTCATATGACCACGCAAAAACATCTTTGTACTCGATGAGTGTTTTGATTAACTCCTCCCAGATTTTCAGCTCGAGGTGGACACTTATTTTAGTCTCTCGGACATTGTTTGTGTCCCCTAAATTGATGGCTTCTGTGTCATTCGGGTTGGGTTGGGTTTGGGTTTTTCTTCGAAGTGAATTAACTCCTTACTAATTTCTTCGAAGGCTTCATCCTCATCATCGTATTCTGATTCGTAATCAGAATCTACTTCTTCAACTAACATTTCGGAATCAGATTGATTTTTAAGACTGGGCTGAGGATTCCTTATGCATACCACGTCATTAGAACTAGCGTAAAAAGAACTATATAGAAAAGAAAACAAAACAAAACGGAAAACCATCAGGAATGATGAAGAAAGGGAAATTGTATTTTATTGAATGATAAAAGATAACAAGGTTTGCACACTCAAACAGACTGAAAAATGAAATCCAGATTACAACCCTGGAATAATCCGTACAAACTTAAAGGAAAATCAAAGCAAACTACCAAGACTCCTTCCGAGTAGGGAGAGGAATAGCCTTCCAATTATTAAGCTTTGTTGTTGGCCCAACAACTTGCACTTCTTCGTTGTTAGAACCTTTTCCAATTTCCACCATGTTCACACTGTCGAACAACTTCTCAAATCTTTCAATTAACTCCATGTCTGGATAAATCACAGAACTAGGAATTGTTGTCACTGGGCGACTCCGTGTACCGGTCTTGACAAATGATCTGGAAAGATGTGGGACCGGCTTTGGAAGGAACCATGCCCTCTGTTTCAATTTCCTGGCTCTTTTTACATCTACGGCTGTGGGCTTGAATCCTAGACCAAATGTTCCCAAGTTTTCGGGAAGAGACACGGGTTGTATGATGCCTTGCAGAGCTGATCCCAAACCCTTTCCTGGTACAAAACCATTCTTCAACATTTCATACGCTATCATGACTGATGCAGCGGTTATCTTCGGATTTGGGATACACTTCCCTTCTGGAACTTTCACGACTGACATTGCGTCAGAAACTTGGTAGACCCATGGTCCCTTATCATCTTCCACTTCAATGAATAGCACAATGGTGTTGCCGTGAGCGCACAAATTATCTTCGCTGTGCACAACTATTTCCTGCCTGTCCATTCAAACTTGACCATCTAATGGAGTGTTGATGGTACTGCTTTAGCGGTGTGGATCCATGTTCGCCCTAATAGCAAATTGTAGGAAACAGCTATATCCAGCACTTGGAATTCCATTGTGAATTCTACTGGACCTATAGTTAGTTCAAACATTATGTCCCCGACTGAGTCTTTGCCTCCGCCGTCAAATCCTCGCACACAGATACTGTTCTTATGGATCCTCTCATCTTCTACTTTTAGCTTGCTTAGAGTGGAGAGAGGACAGATGTTCGCACTTGAACCATTGTCAACCAATACCCGGGTAACCACGGAATCTTCGCATTTCACTGTAAGGTAAAGGGCTTTGTTATGCTCAGTACCTTCTACGGGCAATTCATCATCGGAAAAAGTGACTCTGTTTACTTCAAAAATCCTGCTGGCTATCTTTTCCAGATGGTTCACCGAGATCTTGTCAGGAACATGGGCCTCATTCAGGATTTTCATCAATGATCGGCGGTGCTCATCTGAATGGATTAGCAATGAGAGCAATGAGATCTGAGCGGGCGTTTTCCTCAACTGTTCTACAACAGAATAGTCATGCACTTTCATTTTCCTCAAAAATTCCTCTGCCTCTTCTTTAGTTACTGCTTTCTTCATCGGCGTTGGATCATCTTTAGCTCTTCTTAACTCCTCTGGAGTAAAACACCTTCCTGAGCGAGTCAAACCTTGTGCTTCACAAACTTCTTATTTGATTTCTTTCCCTTTGTAAATCACGGTCACCCGTTCATAATTCCAAGGAATAGCCTTGCTATTGATCACTGGAAGCTGAATTATCGGTTTTTTAATAACAGGCTCTGTGCGAGCACCCTTCACAACCACAACAGGTTTACTTGCGACTCCTGGCACTACCACTTTAGCTTTCTCTAGTTTCACTGCAACAATGCTTGACGACCCTCTATTGGCTGCCACAACGGGCTTATCGTCTACCTCTTTCAACTAGACCGCTAATTTCCCACTGGTTACCTTTTCCTTCGAGCTGGTTTTGCTGGAGCGGATCATCATTATCGTCTATGAGGGCTTCTTGGGATCCCCTCCTTTGTGTATCAACTCAATCATATGGGTCTCATGGTGAGCTGGCAGTGGATTCTGATTGATATTTGGTGCTTCTAGGGCCTGAACATCGATCCGATGAGTATCAATAAGCTCTTGCACGGCTATTTTCAGTTTCCAATACTTCTCTGTATCATGCCCCGGGGCTCCTGAATAGTACTCACAACTCACCGAGTGGTCAAGATTTCTTTGAGGAGGATTTGGCATTTTAGGCTCAATTGGATTCAACATGCCCAACTGCCTCAACCTATGGAACAGACTGGTATATGATTCCCCCAGTGGAGTAGAAGTCTTTTGCTTCTGTAACCTCTCATTCTTGAAGGCTTAGTTTGGTCGGAAACCAATCCCGGAGGGATTTCTGTAAGCTTTTGGGGGTGGATACGTGTTATGTGGAGCTGGGTATGGATTTTGTGGAGTCGGCGCACGCCATTGTGCGTGTGCCGAGTTTGGGTATAGGTTTGTGCATGATGGACAGAAAAATGGGGATCTGGCGGTGGGTAGTAATGTTATGGATGGCTATATAGAGTGTGGGGGTAATTTTGGTGGTAGGGTCGTGGTTGGCTATAGTAGGGTGACGGGCCTCTAGATCCGAACCAAGCTCCGGACTCAACAGTCGTGACATCTTCTTTCTTTTTTTTCCCAAATGCACCCCCAGTACCGCTTTGAATGGCCTGAGTGGTTGCCTTGATCACTGAATAACTCATGATTTTGTTTGACTTAAGCCCCTCCTCGACCATGCCTCCCATTTTTACAACCTCATTAAAAGACTTGCCGATTGCGGACACCAAATGACCAAAGTAAGTTAGCTCCAAAGCCTGCAAAAAGTAATCAACAATCTCACTCTCTTTCATTGGGGGATCTACCCTTGCTGCTTGCTCCCTCCACCGGAAGCCATACTCTCTAAAGCTTTTACTGTGCTTCTTCTCCAGTTTAGTCAAAGATAGTCGGTCTGGAATGATCTCAAGATTATACTGAAAGTGACAAGCGAATGCTTGTGCCAGATCATCCCATGTGTACCATCTTCCGTGATCTTGGCGGGTGTACCACTCCAATGCTGATCCTCTCAAACTCTGACTAAAGTAAGCCATTAGCAATTCATCCTTTCCTCCGGCTCCCCTCATCTTACTGCAAAACCCTCTCAAACGAGCCACTGAATTACCGTGTCCGTTGTACAAGTCGAATTTGGGCATTTTGAACCCTGCCGGTAGTTGTACATTTGGGAATAAACACAGGTCTTTGTAAGCCACACTTACCTGACCTCCTAGCCCTCTCATATCCCTGAAGGATTGTTCTATGCTTTTCATTATTCTAAACATCTCTTCATGTTCGGGATTTTTGGCTGGTCTTTTGGCTTCTCTTGGGAGATCAGAACGTGGATCATAGGGGTAGGTTTCGGGAGCTTTGAAAGTGGGCTCCGGGGTATAATACTGGTTGTCCTGAGCTTGGAACACACGTTCACTCGGGGATTTATGGAGTGCAGCTGGTGGAGATGCCACAAAGACAGGGGTGATTGGCGGAGGAGGGTATGGAATTGATTTTGGTGGTGGAGCTTGTGGCGTATGAGAAGTAGTGCCATGGTAGTGTTGATAAATGGGAAAACCTGGATCGGTGGTGGGATGATCCTGAGACTGAGCTAATGGTGGGGTAAAAGCCGGGTTGGCTGGGTAAGGCGGCGGTGATTGCCCTTTGGACCAGGCTTGGTACATTTCGACCATCTATTGCTTAAGTTTGAGCATCTCCTCCTTCATTTTATTGATGTCCAACTCTTCCACCTCAACACTAGTATCGACATCTGGGATAGACATGATTTCTGGTATTGGTCCCTTTGATCTGGTTTGGTAATGATAATGTGTCAGTATCCTCTAAATAAACTAACTGCTTGAATTCTCTGAAAAACAACAAACTTGTTAGTTTTTTTAGAGTTTAACACATATGCAATCACACGTATGGATGCAATGCTCCTAGGCAATTAATCATTTTCTATCATGCATTTGCTTCGGTTGCGTGCGTCATTCCGCCCTCTCATAATTATGCCCCTTATTTTAAGCTTCTTTTATTCTATCCTTCTTTATTTACCCTTTTCCTTTTTAGTGGTAGTCGAATCCTATAGATATTGCCTATGTATCATGTCCCCGCATGAATCAGACTGTGCGTAGTTCTATCAGATAAGTGTGAAAGTAAATAAAACATTTTTGGGATTTTCAGCTTTTATAAAAACAGATGCTTCGATCACAAAGACTCAATATTAACAAATTTGAAAAGACTAACAGACTCTGATGCAAAAGACAAAAATACAGACTCCGAAATTAAGCTATCATACTTTAAAGAAATACAGACTAACAGAAACAAAATATAAACCCAACATGACTTACGGACTCCGACAGAAAAGAAAATACAAACTCAAATGGAAAATCATGAGTACATCAATGCTCCTGGTGCCCGCGGGACATCATTCGGTCTCGTCGCGGGCCTATGTGCAAGATCCCTTTGAAGTCGGTCCAAGTTGTTCATTATTTGTTTAACAAAGGTCATCACCGCTACAAAGAACGTAGTGCAAGTCATATCCTCACAAATGTGGCACTTCATAACGATGTAGTCTGCGATGTTTCTAATTCTCTCTCTTATGACGCCCTTTTCTTGTAAAAAACGCCCAATCTGCTGGGCCCTGGCCTCCAAAGTTTGCTTGGCTGCATAATTTTGTTCCTGAAGTTGTTGCAAGTCTATTTATAACTGCGCCAATGTCGTATAACAACGTTCCCTTTCTACCTTGAAGTCTTTTGCCTGCTTGATCATTTTGTTCTCCGTGGCGATGACCCTTTTCTTCAACCCCGCGACCTCATCGTCGTACCTTTCTCTTAACTGCTTAACCAGGCATACCCGTTCATCTGCATTTTTAGCCAATTGTTTTTGAGCCCTGGCCAGTTCACTTTCTGCTTTGTTCAAATAGAAACTATAGTTACTCACTTTCTGCCTTAGGTTAGCTACGAGCTTTTTATCTCTGTTACTTCGGACTGGATTTTCTGCCGCTACTTTCAATTTCTGAATTTGAACTCGAAGGGCCTCATTTTCTTTGGCTAACTTTTTCTTTTCTCCTTCATCTACCGTCATTTGCAAGCTATTCTCGAATTGAAGTTCTCTGACTTGCTTTTCCAAATTGCTTATGTTAGCCCTGTACTCATTTTCTTTGGTCAGCCAGTCCCATTGCACTTGAGCTCCGTCGGTGAATTGCTGGACATGGGGTCTCTTTGCGGGTCTGTCGGGCTCATATTGAACTCAGGATCTTTTAGCATACCAGGAAGTGTAACTGGGCTCCACCTCGCCTTTGGATAGGTCTCGTACTTGAGTGTTAGGCCCTAAGAATCTGCACTGATGCCAAACCCGACGCACTTTCTCCTCTGGGAAGGCAACTTTTGGCATTAACTCAATGACCTGCCGACTCAAATATTCATTGTGTAGGATGGTCTGGTATCGGCATAACTAACGTAAGACTCTGTGCGGAGCATAAGGCTAAATACTCCGAAGACCCATCAACAGTAAAAAAAAACACTTCAGCTAACATATAGACTACTTCGTCGACTGAAAGCCATCCAAATGTCCATTCGATCATATTTGCAGTCAAAGATCTCAAATGAGCGTGCCATGCTTTCGTACCATCTAGAAATTCATAACCCACTACTCACTTTTCATGTTTTTTGATGCACTCGAGGCCAGTCAAACCACAATTCAAGTATCCGGGATGGTGGCAAAGGTGTTCCTCCATCCATATTTGTAACAGTACATTGCATCCTTCAAAGAACTTCGCTCCTTCTCGACAACTAGTGAGAGCTCGGTAAATTTCTGCCAATATAAGTGGCACTATAGTCCCATTTTCCTTTTTCATCACAAAGTCAGCTATCCCTACTAGCCCCAACTCTATGTTCCCATCGTTTCTCGGGCAAACCAAAATACCCAGGAACGCCACTATGAAAGCTAATCCTCTCTGAGCTTCCCACTTGTCTTGATTTCCAGCGTGAGTAAGACCAGTGTCTGGCATTTCGAAGCGACGGTGATTCCCGTAACGTCGATACAGAAAGTAGAAGGTACAAAATCCTTTGGCCAAAATTCCATCTCGGATGTCCCGACTGATGCTTAATAGGTCCAAAAATTTGTGAGGGGTCACTGTTCTTGGTGCTACCGGGTATTGGCTTCTGAGATTCCCTTCGAACCTGGCATAGCCTGCTATCTCCTCCAACGTAGGAGTTAACTCGAAATCCACAAAGTGGAACACATTATGTGTCGGGTCCCAAAATGGTATCAAGGCCTCAATCACATCTTTTCTGGGTTTATCCTTTAAGAGCCCAATAAGACCGCCTAATGCTTTTGTCACAACTTTCCTGTTGTCGTCCCCCAAATCATGCCACCACATATGTAGCTCCAAAGGGATCTCTTCACGGACTGAGAAAGGTTCATTTTGATTTGTGCTCATCCTGCACATTTATTAAGGTGATTTTAATTAAAAGAAAACTATGACCCATCTTGACTTAAGAGAAAAGACCATTTTCAAAATTTTCCACAAAACATCCGGCCTTGCCAACATGGCCTTTCAGCACTTTGAAAACGAAGATTTTAAGGTTGTGTCGGCTAACTAGTCAAAACCTTAAAAAGTGAACAAAAGTGGCTATCCTTGCAAAAATAGCCTTCCGGCGCCCTTTTTAGGGACATTCTACTATTTCTGACAAGAACGACATCACCCTAATTATTTTTCAAATTAAAGTAAAATTGTTTTTTTTTGGAGTTTCGGATTATTTTTGCAAAAAGGAAGTTGGACCCGATGGGGGTTGCCTACGTATCTCACACCCTGTGAAAATCAAACTGGCGTAGTTCGGGCAGCTAAAACAAAACTTTTTTTTTTTAAAAACAAGCCTCCTTTTTTTCATTTTCTCAAAAATTCGGCAGAGTTTAGGCACTATTTGTACATTTTTTTTAGATCAGGCGATTAACTCTCTTTATCCCTCATACTGCTATTTCTTTTTCCTCAACTTTTCCCAATATTCATAAGTCGGTCAGCATGCAGGTACGAAGCAAATAAATGCACCAATAGCAGTAGGGTGCATCAGGATGGTCTTTTTGTTTCGGGTGCACCTGTCTAGACAGACCCAACCCCTGTGTTGAGTCTCCAAAGTCAAAATGCACATGATGCAATCAAACGTTCCTACTAGGGATCCGGCATGAGGCATTGTTATACTAGGTTTAAACCTGGGTTTATTGTTCTAGCTTACCCGAGCGGACAGCTCAAGCCGAGGGGGGGGTAGCGTACCGAGAATACAGAAGCTTCACCGGCTTTGCAACTTGCCTGAACCTCGTTCTAAATTTGGGATATGACTCTAATAGAAAATAAGTCACACGAAGTGCACACTTCCCAGATGATTTAGAAGACTCAGAGAGAGGATGGTTTCGTAACAATTTATATACAGTCCAACCAAATATCAAAGCGGTAAAAGCAGCATTTAGCACATTAGGTCCAACCATGTAAATAAAATCAGACAATAAATAAAGCCAAATATAACAATTATTCTAAGCTCGGATTCTTGAACCCTGAACCTGTTACACCCCACAATATTACATCAATATTACGTCCCACGGTATTATTTTACGTCAATATTATGCTCTGGAGTAATATATTACGATTGATGTTACGTTCTGCAGTATTAAGTTACAATAGTGTTGTACCCAACAGTATTACAATACGGTGGTGTTACGCTTCGCAGTAATAAGTTACGACGATGTTGCACCCTGCAGTATTTTACGTTGAATTTGTCGTAAGGAATTGACATCAGTCCAAGGAAAATATTATTTAGGGATTATAAGGATTATGCTATTTCACAAGTCATTAGTAAATTCATGAAGGTGAAAGGGGGAGCAAGTCAAAGAAAACGAATTTTGTCGAAGTTTGGCATTTTGGAATAAAATGCGGCCCAAGCTAAAATACTCGATATTTATGGACTAATACCATACAAGGTCCCACGTGACCACAATATAAAGGTGTATAAGGTATGTGAAAAGTGAGTAATATTTTAAGTAAGTGGGAATAATTCTCAAGTTTTCGGGTAATTGGTTAATTACCGGGTAACGGAACATTACCCGATTACCTAAAAAGTAGATAAGATTAAATCCCTTCCCCCAATAAAACGTGGCAGAATGCCACTATTTGAGAAAGTGACTCTTACTAATTTTAGGATTAGGTGGCAAAACCATGTTAGTTACATAATACTTCACTTTGAATATATCCAATACAAATCAAAGGCAACAATCCCATTTTTTTAAGTTAAGGTTGATGGGTTAAGAGAAGTTCTGGCAAGATTGTTCATTTGGTTGCCCCTCTCGGTCACTCTTCGCAGCCAACGCTCAATAATTGTTTACAAATTTCAATTATTCTTTAGCTAAGTTCACTACGGCAGTGACGATTTTCATCCTTCAACCAAAAATCCAACAAGATTTCTTAGCACACTACCAACGTGAGATTTTGCGGTTCTAAAGGAGTATGGTACAACTTTTTCCCAGAATATCACACGAATTTTTCCCTGCTCCAGGTATATTAAGGCGATCCCTTCTTTCTTTTGGCATGATCCATACGATATGAATGAAACGTGCAAATGCACAAATTCCATAAGTGACTCTATTCATAGAAGTATTAGAAATATCTATGTTCTTGAATTTTCATGTGTCATAATATTTTATCATCTGTTCATGGGTCTCAGAAAAATATGAAAGTTGAAAAGATGTTACTTTATGATATTGCTCAAGAGGCAAAGTGGTCGTATGACCTTCGAATGATTTTATTGACGTACTTTTCATGCATTGCATTCATGTGCATTGACCCATGACCAGATGGCGTTATATACGCGTATATATGTAAATATATGTATATGGGATATGGGAAAAGGTTATGGCGTTATATATGCACCACCACCTGATCAGCTGGTATATGATGATGATGTTGCCCATAGTGGCTGAAATATGATTCAAACGGCGTTATATACGCATATATGGGTATGTATTCAAATGGCGTTATATACGCATATATATGTATGTATTCAAACGGTGTTATATACGCGTATATATGTATGTATATATATGTATATGGAATATATGGAATATGGGAAAGGTTATGGCGTTATATACGCGTCACCACCTGATCAGTTGGTATACGATGATGATTTTGCCCACAGTGACCGATATGATATAATGGGATGCCCTCAGAGGCTGATGATGTTATGAAACATGTACCTAAAAGTATATGCATGACGCTAAAAGTAATTTATGATTTACAAAGTTATTCAGACTTGCAGGATGAGTCATGTACTCTATATTTCTTACATGTCTCTTATGTACTTATTTATATGCCTTACATACTCGATACATTATTCGTACTGACGTCCTTTTTGCCTGGGGACGCTGTGTTTCATGCCCACAGGTCCGATAGACAGGTCGAGAGCCCTCCAAGTAGGCTATCAGCTCAGCAGAAGATGTTGGTGCGCTCTATTTGCTTTGGAGTTGCTTGTTTGGTTAGGATGATTTGGATGTGTATTGTTTGGTATGGCGGGACTCTATCCCGACCTTTATGATATTTATGTATTCTTAGAGGCTTGTAGACATATGTCGTATACATGAAAGATTGTACGGCCTTGTCGGCCTATGTTTGAGTTATAAATAATTATGTTGGCCTATTAGGTCTGTATATCACGTGTATATAATGATGTAATACGAAAGATACGTTACGTTGGTACTCGGTCGAGTAAGGTACGGGGTTGCCTGTCGCGGCCCATCGGTTTGGGTCGTGACAAAAGTGGTATCATAGCAGTTCTGTCCTAGGGAGTCTACAAGCCGTGTCTAGTAGGGTCTTGTTTATGGGTGTGTCGTGCACCACACTTATAAGCAGGAGGCTACATGGCATTTAAGATTGTCACTCTTTCTTCTTACTTTAGATCGTGTGGTAGAGCTCACTTATAAGAATTCAAGTCCCGAGCTTCTATTTTTATTTGTAATAAGACGATGTCTACGTTCAGAAAGATGATCGATAAGAGATATAGCTGTGGAAGTGTTGAATTAGAGGAACTCGACTTCGTATCATGCTTATGATAAGTAAATATGAGGTCTTCAGCAGATCATGTACGTACTAAAAGGGTGTAAGCCTCTTGATAAGGATCCTTAAAGCAAGAATGCCTATCCACCTTTATGGTGAAAGACAATGAGAGATTAAAAAGATAAATACAAGTTACAACAAGCAAAATAAGCAATATGAAGAAGGGTACGAGGCGCCCAGTTAATGAAGGTTAACAACGTTTATAATTGAGGCAACTCTAGCGCGATTACCAAGAGGAAAAGTTAGACCCCAGAATAATAAAACCAGTATGGACTGGTAAACAAGATAAACTAAACATGAATTAGGGACTGAGTGATTCTATAACGGTCGGCGTCATGAGAATTTCAGATCGCGTTTCGACGATAATAGAATGGATAATAAAAGAAGATTCATGGGAAATTCAGAGAATGGTCATTTAGGAAGACGTTTCTCTAGCAAGCAAGGGGAACAAAGTTCAGCTTAAGGGAATATATGTGCCAGTTACACTAAGTATCACCATTGTGAGTAAGGAAATTTGTATCCTTGGTACATAAGGATTACCGCAAGGCGAGTAAGGGCCATCAATGATGTAAAAGAACGACAAAGATGAAAAGGTGAAACATCTATAGCCAGGTCGTCGTAGCTCCAACTCTTAGTACTCCCCTAAAGGGGGGAATATGAAATAATAAAAGGAAGAATGCGATAAAAAATAAGAAAGGGATGATATTGCACTTATCCAAATGCTACAGATATGCTATAACTCCAAAACATTATGTAAACGCAATGTCAAGGAGAAGAAGTAAGGGTTCTTGCCCGAGATGTTGTTGATAATTAAGGAGCCAATGCGAGACGTAAGTTAAGACCAAGGAAATAACCCAAGAAAGATTTCGCGGAATATTGACATGAGAATGGGACAACGAATAGTTAGTAGTTGATTCAGAAAGAGCCTAGTCATGGCTAGTCAAGAGAATACAATACAAGACAGCAGGTTGTGCAAGATAAAGATAGTAAAACCCAATATAGTAAATTTAGCCCCACAATTATGACATTGTAATACTTAAGAAATATTCAAATAGGAGTTAGAGTAGTTAAAGGTACCGTATGAGTGTTACGGAAATAAAAGATAGTTCCACTGGGAAGATAGTCAAAACTTTAGTTCAGAAGAAGCTGTACGAGCAGATGAGTATGGAAGTAAGTAACTAAGGATAATTACAAGTGAGCACGAACATCAAAAATTCAATCGGGAATATAGGATAATAAGCTCGCATCTTTACAAGAGTCAGAGGGTCTTCCCTAAGTACTACGACGAAAGACTAGCTGAGGAAATAAGGAAGAAGGCTTCAACCTCAGTACAACGATATAAAGAGGAAATGGTCATGTGACAACAGTCTCAAAACAACATTGTAAGCACTCCAAAGGAAAGTGGCCCCTACCGTGGATAACGAACGGGAAGAAAAAGTAAAAGTAATATTTGAAGGTCATATGAGTTGCACGAAAACTCTAGCATGCGTGGGAACTAAGATAAGCTAAGTATGCATGCAACAAGGGGGCGAAAAGACCAGGAAAGATAATAGCTTACATTGAAGAAAGCTAAGAAGGAACAAAAGAAATTATTTAATCAATGATCCCGAGTTGGTGACGTTATGAACGCACTTAAGAGTTTGGAGTTTTATACCTGCATCATATACAACCGTAGAAGATTCTGGTATATTTTAAAAGAAAGAATTGAGCCCAGGTCATAGATGAAGGATTAAATTGTTAAAGGATTTTATCATAAATATCCCTCAACGCCTATGAAAGGTTAAAGTAATAAGTAATACTAGGAGCCACAGGTCTACATAGAGGCTTATCAGAAAAAAGAGGAGACTAAAAAATTACATCGACTAAGCAAAACAGGAGGGACCAAGAGAATTATAGACCTCAGGATCACTCTTAAGTAGCAGAGGTTTAAGAATGATAGAACAGTAACCATATTTTATAAAGCTCTATGATGAAGCCAACTAAAGAGTACTAGCCTCATAAAAAGTCAGTACGAAGCTCCCACCGGATTGTGTATGCACCAGAGGTGTAAGAATTATAATAGAGCTTCAAGTTATGGACGTGAATTATACCTATGTGGAAGGGAGGTCATGAAAAAGATAGAAGATACGATGCGAGATTTTAAGGTAAGTAAGGTAAAGGTGAACGGCGTACGAGATACTCAAAGGCAGAATATGTGAATAGTCCATACTTCGGATAGAAGGCTAGAAGTCTTGGGATTCAATATCCAGGAATGATAGTGGCATACTCAGTAGCATATCTCATAGCCTATGGTTTCTAGGTATAGAGGAGGATAATTAAGACAGTAAAGAAGCGTTAGAGACGATGTGATATCTCGCTTGATGTCCCATAATGACATAAGGAAATCTATAATGCAAGCAAGTTGAAAGGTTGAAAGTAATATAAATAGAGTTGTGTAGGTATCAAGCCATTGTATGGTGAAGAGATAAGGTTCTAGAAGACAAGAGTAAGGATAAGAAGGGGCGAGTGAGAAGGTAATGAAAATGGATAAGTCCTCAGGATTAAGCCTATAAAAATAAGAAGAGCAGATGGTTTCTCTAAATTATACAAAGCTCACTATAGCCTAAATGAACTCAAAGGAGTCTAAAGCTAATAGCATTTAGAATGACACCCTGGTAATAAATAAAAGATGACGTTTGGGCCTTCGATTGAATAATGATTCAACTAAGAAAAGAAACGGATCTTATGAATTGGACAGGATTAAAGTACCCACGCAAGGTGAATCGCATTGGGATGCTGTGAGGTACGGTTATGAAAGTAGGGTATCGCCCCAGGTGGATCAATCTAATCATTTCAGACGTTCCCCAGTGAAACGTGAATCCTAACAGCAATATTACATAAAAGGTTAAGTTATCAGTGGTATATTGTAGATCAATATTGAGGTGAATCAACAATGGATGGACAAAAGTTACAAGGTATGAGATAAGATTAGGCTGTCATTCTAAAGACGAACAGTAATGAGGAATCATTAAAGGACTTAAATTTATACATATGGAATAAGCAATGAGAGCAAGCTGAGATTTGGTAGCAGACCTCAGCAACGATAAATTAAAGTAAGAGTTATGGTAGTAAATTCATACGGATGGTTAAACGGACCTATGCAATGAGATATAACAATATTCGTGAATTCAAACAGGTACCGAGCGATGAACTTTAGTATACTCATAAATGCCCAAAGGGACATCTTATCAAGCTCTACATGTGAAGCCTAAAGATTGGGCACACTTACAAGATCAAAACTATACATGCTACATGATGAAAGGTGGCAACAGTTACGAGATTGGAAGGATTCCGACTACAAGTTGTGGTGTGAGAAGGAGGCCTAAGGGGGGATGCCCTAGACTTTGGACTTATTCATAGAACAGTCGCCTAGATGGCAAGGAAAGTTCTAAAGTATTCGGAAGATATAAGTTAAGAAAATGATAAGAGCATTAGTCAACATTCGAGGACGAATTTTCCAAAGGGGGAATGATGTTACACCCCACAATATTACGTCAATATTACGTCCCACAGTATAATTTTACGTCGATATTATGCTCTGGAGTAATATATTACGATTGATGTTACGTTCTGCAGTATTAAGTTACAACAGTGTTGTACCCAACAGTATTACAGTACAGTGGTGTTACGCTTCGCAGTAATAAGTTACAACGATGTTGCACCCTGCAGTATTTTATGTTGAATTTGTCGTAAGGTAATTGACATCAGTCCAAGGAAAAGACTATTTAGGGATTATAAGGATTATGCTATTTCACAAGTCATTAGTAAATTCATGAAGGTGAAAGGGGGAGCAAGTCAAAGAAAACGAATTTTGTCGAAGTTTGGCATTTTGGAATAAAATGCGGCCCAAGCTAAAATACTCGATATTTATGGACTAATACCATACAAGGTACCACATGACCACGATATAAAGGTGTATAAGGTATGTGAAAAGTGAGTAATATTTTAAGTAAGTGGGAATAATTCTCAAGTTTTCGGGTAATTGGTTAATTACCGGGTAACGGAACATTACCCGATTACCTAAAAAGTAGATAAGATTAAATCCCTTCCCCCAATAAAACGTGGCAGAATGCCACTATTTGAGAAAGTGACTCTTACTAATTTTAGGATTAGGTGGCAAAACCATGTTAGTTACATAATACTTCACTTTGAATATATCCAATACAAACCAAAGGCAACAATCCCATTTTTTTAAGTTAAGGTTGATGGGTCAAGAGAAGTTTTGGAAAGATTGTTCATTTGGTTGCCCCTCTCGGTCACTCTTAGCAGTCAACGCTCAATAATTGTTTACCAATTTCAATTATTCTTTAGCTAAGTTCACTACGGCAGTGACGATTTTCATCCTTCAACCAAAAATCCAACAAGATTTCTTAGCACACTACCAACGTGAGATTTTGCGGTTCTAAAGGAGTATGGTACAATTTTTTCCACGAATATCACACGAATTTTTCTCTGCTCCAGGTATGTTAAGGTGATCCCTTCTTTTTTTTGGCATGATCCATACGCTATGAACGAAACGTGCAAATGCACAAATTCTATAAGTGACTCTATTCATAGAAGTATTAGAAATATCTATGTTCTTGAATTTTCATGTGTCATAATATTTTATCATTTGTTCATGGGTCTCAGAAAAATACGAAAGTTGAAAAGATGTTACTTTATTATATTGCTCAAGAGGCAAAGTGGTCGTATGACCTTCGAATGATTTTATTGACGTACTTTTCATGCATTGCATCCATGTGCATTGACCTATGACCAGATGGCATTATATATGCGTATATATGTAAATATATGTATATGCGATATGGAAAAAGGTTATGGCATTATATACGCACCACCACCTGATCAGCTGGTATATGATGATGATGTTGCCCACAGTGGCTGAAATACGATTCAAACGGCGTTATATACGCATATATGGGTATGTATTCAAATGGCGTTATATACGCATATATATGTATGTATTCAAATGGTGTTATATACGCGTATATATGTATGTATATATATATATATATATGGAATATGGGAAAGGTTATGGCGTTATATACGCATCACTACCTGATCAGCTGGTATACGATGATGATTTTGCCCACAATGGCCGATATAATATGATGGGATTCCGTCAGAGGCTGATGATGTTATGAAACATGTACCTATGCACGACATGACATTCATACGCATATGCATGACGCTAAAAGTAATTTATGATTTACAAAGTTATTCAGACTTGCAGGATGAGTCATGTACTCTATATTTCTTCCATGTCTCTTATGTACTTATTTATATGCCTTACATACTCGGTACATTATTCGTAATGACGTCCCTTTTGCCTGGGGACATTGCGTTTCATGCTCGCAGGTCCGATAGACAGGTCGAGAGCCCTCCAAGTAGGCTATCAGCTCAGCGGAAGATATTGGTGCGCTCCATTTGCTTTGGAGTTGCTTGTTTGGTTAGTATGATTTGGATGTGTATTGTTTGGTATGGCGGGACTCTATCCCGACCTTTATGATATTTATGTATTCTTAGAGGCTTGTAGACATATGTCGTATACGTGAAAGATTGTATGGCCTTGTCGGCCTATGTTTGAGTTATAAATAATTATGTTGGCCTATTAGGTCTGTATGTCACGTGTATATAATGATGTAATACGAAAGATACGTTATGTTGGTACTCGGTCGAGTAAGGTACCGAATTGCCCGTCACGGCCCATCGGTTTGGGTCGTGACAGAACCAGAGATTCTGGGTTCGATCCCCAGTAGAGTCGCCAGAGCTATCACACCTCTTATTTACCTATACCCCCGAAAAGGGTGTATAATGGAGTTTTTCCACTAGAAGTGACAATCGAAACGGGATTATTTTATTAAAATTCAGAGTCGCCACTTGGGATAATTTATGGTATCCCAAGTCACCGGTTTAGAATCCCGAATCGAGGAAAAGATTGACTCTGTATTACAGTTCGCGAACTAGAAATCCGAGTAAGGAATTCTGTTAACCCGGGAGAAGGTGTTAGGCATTCCCGAGTTCCGTGGTTCTAGCACGGTCGCTCAACTGTTATAATTGGCTTATTATCTGATTTTAGTACATGTTCTAGCCTATGGTGCGATTTCAACTTTATAACCGATTTTATTTAATTATTTTTCAGAGAGATTCAACGCCATCTAAAACATATCTTGAACCACGTCACATAAATGCACCCGCGGTCCACGATATATTTTAGTGGATTTGGGTCACATAAATGCGCACCCGAGTTTAGGAAGATAAATTATTAAGTAGCGCACCTAAAGCAACTACGTGTTTGCAACTTTGCAAGGGCCATGAAATTTACTAGACGGCGCTCCTCAAGTTCTAGGGTAAATAAGATTAACTAAAGCGAGGACCATGTAATTTGAGATTATTATCCGGCACGGTGCACCTCGTTTCTAATTTTAAAAGGGAGCTTAAACTAAATTTTGAAGGCCATGACTGTATTTTTGCTTAATACGGCATTCCTCAAATAATTGAAGGGATCTAATTACTTGAACATTAAAAGGACTGAATTCCGTTTTATATGGCACCCAAACTAATTAATAGGGAAATTTTCTAAAGAGAGACAATGCCGATTATTTAGGAAAAAAGAACACGTTTTGGGTCATCAACCCCATTTGCCTAAAGCCTTTCATCCGGGGTCCAAGATGAGGCCCATTTTGGACTCAGAACGTACCATGGATTCGAGGAAGGATATTCCTTTGCTAGGCCCATTTTAAGCCCAGATTTTAGAGCCCAATCGTTGGTACAAGCTCATTCAAAAATGCAAATTCAAACAAAACTAATGAAACATGCCATTGAGCTAACATGATACTTCTGCATTTTTCTACAAATTGAATCCTAAATAAACTATCTGAGCATTCTGAAATTCGGATACCAGTTTTAACTAAAAACATGCTCATATGCCAATCAAAGTAAATCACTGCAGGCTCTTAAAAAAATTCTCAACCATTTTCTCTTTCTCCTCACATGCGCTTTATACTAACTACTGCTTAAGAAAAACCTGAACTTCGATTAAACTATCCTCAATGCCATCAGAACCCCCAAAAAATCAACATATAAAGTACTTGGACTTCAAGATCACACTCAGATTCTCAACCACGCAGACTTGTTCTTTAGTAAGTGAGTACAGAAAGACGAAATAGAATCAGCAAATACCAAACAAGGGTCCAATTATAAATTTTCAAGGCAAGCCTCAAAGTTCACAGCATGGCCTTGTTTTAAACATGTTATAACAGGAAAATTAGACCAACATATCATGTGGAATAAAGCAAATGAACAAAGAAACAGCTAATAAGAAGGGAGGCCTTCATTTCAAGATCACATCAACCACATTTATCATGAAGGATTCAAAATTTGTACCTGGAATTCGAAAACAACACAGAGGATGAGGAGACAGCAGCAGAACAGTAACAAGAATAGTGGTCAGCAACAGTTTTCAATCAGTTTCCAACCCAGAAAAGTGAAATACCAGCCCAGGAAAACAGTTTCAATCCAAACAAATGAGCAAAAAGACCTTAACCTGACTTGACTTCAACTTATTTCAACTATCAGCTAACCAGAAATTGTTTCAGCCTTAAGGAAACTTTAGAAATCACCAATCACTCAATGGAACAGTGTTACTCCTTAGAGTTCTCAGAATGTTCTCCTTTCAATCTCCTAAGCTCTTAGGTCTGTCTCATGTATCTCAATGCCCGTGTCCATTTTTAAAGACTAGGATCAACTCCCTTTCATTCACATCTTTTCCCTTTCCAGCTTGTGTATCCCTTACTATGTGTACCCCTTTAACTTTTTATCATTACCCCCCATGTTATCTACTTTCCAACTCCTAAAAGCATTTAACTATTAAGAAAATATTTCCTCCCATCACCCCCTCTGATTTTCCCACTCAAAAAAACCAAGACAAAAGTGTCAGTTACCCCATTACATCCCAATTTCATTATTTTATTCCCCTAGTTATGGGCAGCATGATTTTCTAAATTAAAAAGTGCCCTGACAACCCATGTTGTCATGTTACCCTCAATTCAACTTTTCAAATTAAAGCCCCCTTGAATCTCTACCTTAAGTTTCGATTGATTGTAACTCAATTCAAAAACGAATATGAATTAAAAACCTACTGATTCAGGTAGAAAAACTCAAAACTAACAATGAACCCCTGAAGCTGAGAATATACGGATCAGAAAATAAAACAACCAATGTCAAATAACTTGAAGAGAACAACTAACTACAAACATGAATTAGCTACAAGAAAACGGACTAATGGACGAAACTATTTAATTGATTCAACAGTTTATAACATATGCTAATCAACAAAGCAAACTGGACCAAGAAAAGGGTCCGAAAGAGGAGGAAGAAAATAATTGACAAAAGACGAATTACAACGAAAATTAATCAGAAGACAACAAACGAAAAAGAATAAATGAAAAGAAATACCTCGGAATTTCAGACCATTCGAATCTATCCTACTCAAAGCTTCAACTTGATTTTGAAGCCGAAATAGACCTTAATCGAGTGTTCTCGACTAAGAACACACGACTAAGGTCGATTACGACCTTAGTTTTTTACTGCGTATCGATCCCCTGGCTTGGTTATTTTAGGTTTCGTCCAATCGATTTCAAATTCGAAGGAATCCAACTTGATTCGAAGGAAAATGGTGTTGGATTAGGGACGAAGGAGGTCTAGTGGTGGTATGGTGTTAATTTGGGACTGATTGGATAGGTTTAAGGTTTGAGGTCTTGTCTTCGATCTAAGATTCGAAGCAGTCGGCCATGATTCGAGGGTGATGGTTAGAGGGGTTAGGTTGGGGAGGTCGAGGCGAAGCTGGGGTGTGAATTTGGTGGCCATTGGAGTACCGGCTGCCGGGTTTTGGGCGGTGGAGCAGGCCGGCGGCGGCTAGGGTTTTGGGGGAGGGATTTCCGGTCTTTGAAGAGATGATTGGAATGGGGGGCGGGATTTGGGAATGGAGACGGGTTTAAGGGTATGGGGGTGTGACATATTAAAATCAAAGACCTAATCTGGACCGTTGGATGGATGGAAACCAACGGTCCCGATTGAGTCGCTTAACAAAACGGGGTCGTTTGGTTTAGGGCTGGGGACTGGGTAGGGTTGGACCGGGTACAGGGGTGTTTGAATTGGGCTGTAAGGATTTGGGCCTTGAGGATTTAATTAATTTGGCCCAATTCCGATTTCCTTTTCTTTTATTAATTATTTTCTTCCTAAATTGTCTAAAAAAATTAAAACCAAAATCCCAACTCAAATTGTAAAACCAAAATTGACTTAAAATACTAATCCACTTCAAATAATATTTATCACAAGTAATTAAATACTAAAAATAAAACAATCACACAATTTGACATTAAACACTTTAAAAATGTAAAGTACGTTATTTTTTGTGCATTTTTCATTTTTGTAAAAATAACATTTTACTAAATTAACCAAAAATGTAAAATCAAATCCTAAGTGCAGATGTTATATTTTGGTATTTTTAATTTAAAATTAAATATGCAAACAATCAAGAAAATTGCACAGTAATTCCTAGAATAACACATAATTAAAGAAAAGGCCTAATTTGAGAATTCTTTTGGAGTAATTCATGTGAGGCAAAAATCACGTGCTCATAGTAACTGTGTTAAGGTTCTGTCTTAGTATGCTCTGTGGTTGCAGCTTAGTCTGATCTTCCACACCAGAAAGGAAATAATCTTGATTTGTGTCGTCATCTATTAAATAATATTCGTGTCAAAATGGGAGACAATAAACAAGAAGAATCTACATCAAGTGTCAATAATACGTCATCGTTGGCATCTTCGCTTATGACAAGAATTGTGTCAAATGTAAAATTTGCGATAGAAATTTTTGACGGATCAGGACATTTTGGGATGTGGCAAGGTGAGGTTCTAGATGTCCTTTTTCAACAAGGGCTAGATCTTGCCATTGAATAAAAAAGACCAGACTTATTGGAGAAGAAGATTGGAGAATTATCAACTGTGTTGCTTGCGGTACCATTCGATCCTACCTTGCTAGAGAGCAGAAATATCCATACACAAAGGAAACTTCTGCAAGTAAATTATGGAAAGCACTGGAGGATAAATTTTTGAAGAAAAACAATCAAAATAAATTGTACATAAAGAAGAGATTGTTCCGCTTCACCTATGTTCCTGGTACCACAATGAACGAACATATCACCAGTTTCAATAAGTTGGTCACAGACTTGCAAAATATGGATGCAACTTTTGATGATGGTGACTTGGCCTTGATGTTATTGGGGTCACTTCCTGATGAGTACGAGCACCTTGAAACTACTCTACTCCATAGGAATGACGAAATTTCTCTTAGAGAAGTTTGTTCGGCTTTGTACATCTATGAACAAAGAAAGGGAGAAAAACAAAAGGGTAGAGAAGGAGACGCACTGGTTCTGAGAGGTCGTCAAAATCAAATGAGGACAAAAAAGGGAAGATCCAAGCCAAGATCTAAACCCAGCAAAGATGAATATGCCTTTTGTCGAGAAAAGGGGCACTGGAAGAAAGACTGTCCGAAGTTGAAGAATAAGGCCAAACATAATAATGGAAAGGCCATTATGGATTCAAATGTAGCTGATAGTGATGATTTAGACTTCTCATTAGTTACAACAGAGTCATCTACATCATCAGACATATGGCTGATGGACTCGGCTTGTAGCTATCATATGTGTCCCAACAGGGACTGGTTCGTGGAATTTCAAGAAAGAGAATATGGAGTCATCCACACAGCGGATAACAGCCCTCTTACCTCATATGGCATTGGTTCAATACGATTAAGGAACCATGATGGAATGATCAGAACATTAACAGATGTTCAATATGTATCGGATTTGAAGAAGAATCTTATCTCTGTGGGAGCCCTAGAATCAAAAGGGTTCAAAATCATTGCAGAAAATGGAGTGATGAGAGTATGTTCTGGTGCACTAGTGGTAATGAAGGCTAATTGGAAGAACAATAACATGTACCGCTATCGTGGTAGTACAGTTATTGGGACAACGACAGTGACGTCCAGTGACGATAAAGAGGCAGAAGTAACCAGGCTATGGCACATGCGCTTGGGACATGCTGGAGGAAAATCCTTGAAAACTCTATCAGATCAAGGATTGTTAAAAGGAGTAAAGACTTGCAACTTGGAGTTTTGTGAGCATTGTGTCAAAGGAAAACAGACAAGGGTAAAATTTGGTACAACGATCCATAATACTAAAGGTATTTTGGATTATGTACACTCTGATGTTTGGGGTCCTTCCAAAACACCTTCATTGGGCGGGAAGCACTATTTTGTAACCTTTGTTGATGATTTTTCGCGAAGAGTGTGGGTGTATACAATGAAGAGCAAAGATGAAGTGCTGAGAATTTTTCTCAAATGGAAGACGATGGTGGAGAATCAAACAGGCAAGAGGATCAAGTGTATTCGCACAGATAATGGAGGTGAATACAAAAATGATCATTTCAATAAGGTTTGTGAAAATGATGGCATCGTCCGACACTTCACTGTCAGACATACACCACAACAGAATGGAGTGGCAGAACGTATGAACCGGACCTTGCTGGAGAAGGTATGGTGTATGTTGTCCAATGCTGGCTTGGGCAAAAAAATTTTGCTGAGGCAATTACATATGTATGTCACCTCATTAATCATCTACCATCTACTGCTATTGATGGCAAGACACCATTTGAAAAATTGTATAGAAAGCCTGTTGTAGATTATGACTCTTTGCACGTGTTTGGCTCAACCGCATATTATTATGTGACAGAGTCAAAATTAGATCCAAGAGCAAAGAAGGCTATTTTTATGGGGATTACTTCTGGAGTCAAAGATATCGCTTATGGTGTCCTATGACAAAGAAATTAATATTCAATAGAGATGTTACCTTTGATGAATCTGCTATGGTAAATAAGGTAACAGAAGATACCAAACAAAATGAGGGTGCTTCTAAGCAGGTGGAGTTTGAGGAAAAATTTATTTTTCCTACACAAGAAGCATAGGAGGAAACAAATGAAGATTATCCTCTGGAAGAAGAGCCAGTAGAGAGGGAGATTCCAACTCAGGAACCTCAATAACAACTTGAATCAATAGCAACCAGCAAGCCAAAAAGGACAATAACAGAACCTGTTCGTCTCATAGAGACAGTTGCTTGTGTCACCTTAATTGTAGCTGATGATGTTCCTACCACTTATAAAGATGCAGTCCAAAGTTCAGAAGAAGATAAGTGGAGGATTGCCATGAATGATGAAATACAGTCCCTTCATCAGAATCATACATGGAGATTGGCCAATCTCCCGAAGGGAAAGAAAGCAATTGGGTGCAAATAGGTATTTGCAAAGAAAGAAGGATTTCCTAACCAAAAAGATGTTTGCTACAAAGAAAGATTGGTGGCCAAAGGATATGCTCAAAAGGAGGGAATTGATTATAATGAAGTATTTTCTCCAGTTGTAAAACATTCCTCCATTAGAATTATGTTGGCTTTGGTAGCATAGTTGGATTTGGAACTAGTTCAGATGGATGTAAAATTTGCGTTTTTACATGGAAACTTGGAGAAGGAAATCTACATGACTCAGCCAGAAGGATTCAAAGTTGCTGGAAAGGAAAATATGGTGTGCAAACTTGAAAAATCGTTGTACAGATTGAAACAATCTTCTAGACAATGGTACAAAAGATTTGACAAGTTTATGTTGTGGCAAGGGTACAAGAGAAGCAAGTACGATCATTGTGTGTATTTGCGCAAGCTTAAAGATGGTTCCTTTGTATATCTTCTCCTATATGTTGATGATATGTTGATAGCTTCCAAGAATTCGGAAGAAATTGATAAGTTGAAGATTCAACTGAAGAAGGAGTTCGAGATGAAGGATCTGGGTGAGGCAAAGAAAATTCTTGGCATGGAGATAATAAGAGATAAACGTTCAAAGAAACTCTGTTTATCTCAGAAAGAATATTGAAAAGAGTACTACAACGTTTTGGCATAGATGAAAATACTAAGCGAGTTATTACTCCACTTGCTCCCCATTTTAAGCTAAGTACTACTATGTCGCCAAAAGATGAAGCTGAACGAGAGTATATGTCAAAGGTACCATACGCAAATGTTGTTGGTAGCTTTATATATGCAATGGTCTGCACGAGACCTGACATTTCACAAGCTGTTGGAGTTATTAGCAGATATATGCATAATCCAGGAAAGGAGCATTGGCAAGTTATGAAGCGGATTCTACGGTATGTTCATAATACTGTAGATGTTGGGTTAGTTTTTGAGCAGGAAGGCAATCAATCTGTAGTTGGATATTGTGACTCAGATTTTGCAGGTGATCTGGACAAACGAAGATCAACTACTGGTTATGTGTTTACTTTTGCAAAGGCACCAGTTAGTTGGAAGTCTACTTTGCAGTCAACAGTTGCTTTGTCTACAACAGAGAGGCAGAGTACATGGCTATTACGGAGGCTGTGAAGGAGGTAATTTGGCTTCAAGGGTTGCTAAAGGAGCTTGGTGTTGAACAAAAAAGTATCACAATTTTTTGTGATAGTCAAAGTGTTATTCAATTAGCAAAGAACCAAGTTTATCATGCAAGGAAGAAGCACATTGATATTCGATATCATTTCGTACGAGAAATCATTGAATAAGGTGGAGTCACGGTGAAGAAAATTCATACTACAAAGAATCTTGTTGATATGCTGACAAAAGTGATGATTGCGATCAAGTTTCAACATTGTTTGAATTTGATCAACATTGTTGAACACTGAAGATTGAAGATGAAGACACAACCAAAATTTGTTACTGAGAGAAAATTGAAGATATGGAATTTTGCAAGGTGGAGATTTGTTGATTGCCAAAGTCCCACATCGGTTGTGGGCAAAATGTTTATGAAAATTTCACCTATAAAAGGAGGTCTAATGTTTAGGATTGAAACACACCTCTCATTTGTTTTTTTATCTTCTTAAGGCATTTGTATCTTCTCTCTTTTAGTATTATTTCACTTGTATTTTTGGAGTGGAATAAAATATTGGTTGTGTTCGAGGAAGTAGGCAAAATTGGCCGAACCTCGTAAATTCTAGTGTTCTTTTTATTGTTGCTTTATTGTCTTATTTATTATTTGGTGGCTGCCATAATTTTTGGTATAGTAGTTGTGACTCATTCACACTATATACATTTGGCTTCCGCAATAGTTTTCATATGCTAGTATTATGTGATGTGTTCTTATTATTTTTCCACCCCCGTTTCCTAGTACCTTGTCGTTGTTACTAATAAATAATATTACTTTTTTCATTTATTTTTTCTGATTCTATCGTTATGGCTTCTCTTGTTGTCACTGTTCTATTGTCTTTTTCATCTTCTTGTGCGGACTGTGGAGGGTCTATCGAAAATAACATCTCTACCCCCACAGGATAGGGGTAAGGTCTGCATACACACTAACCTCCCCAGACTCCATTTGTGAGATTATACTGGGTTGTTGTTGTTATTGTTGTGGTTCATAAGCCTCCTCAACAAAGCCAAGTTCAATCCATTATATTTACTATGCCTAAGTAGTGCTTCACAGTTGACTCTATATGATAGCTGGTAACCATTCTAAGAAATGCTTCCTTTTCTTCTTTCACCAACTATCCAGGGCTACAGGCATACCAAGCTTCCAAAGAAAGTGCAATCATTTGGCAAAAGAAGCTTCCCCATTTGACAATCTTGAGAAAAGTGCTAATGCTTGTTGCTGCACCTGCATTATGAACATCATTTTCCTGCATTATCTTGAAGGGTTGAATGCTTTCTCTAGTTTGTTTGCCTACAAATCCTCTAGCCTTTGTATTGCAGGGAAACCAATCTGGGGCTTTAATTTTCTGCAAAAGAAATAGCACAATCCATTGAACTGTGCTCTAAAACAGCCAAAACAGGATGTGCTGGGTATAAAGCCTGCCTGGAGAAGTCACCCTCGAACATGTATGTTAGTAACCAAAAGGAGAATATATGAGAAAGAGGAACTAAAAATCTAAGTTCCTCAAATGTGCCATGTGGATTGAACATGCTCAGTTCAGTACAAAAGACTCAAGATGTACATGACTAACTATGTTAGCTATGATGTTGATGTTGAGAATATTCTCATATACATTTTTAGATGTATTCCTAAAAATCAAACCTAAACCACCAAAAGCTTCCTAGCGAGAAGGCTCTAGTTCTTCTGAAAAGAAGGAGATGAGAATTATCGGAGAAATATTTTTGGTGGTGTTAATTTGATAAAGGTAGGATATGGTTATTCAGATTTTGAAGGTGTTGTTTATTGTGGAGCTTTAGATCTGAGGGAACAAGACCTTCAAATCGGAATAACCATATCCTATCTTCACCCAATTAACACCACCGAAAAAAATTCTTCGGCTTCATCTCCTTCAAGTCAGAAGAACCTGTGGGAATCGTGATAGTAAAATTAGCAGGAATTCATGAGTTTTGTCATGTGAAATTGGTGACGAAAATGGAGAAGGCATCAGCAATGGAGGAATTCGGATATGGGAGAAAGAAAAAGGAAAAAAAAAAAAAAGAAGAAGAAAGAAAAAAGAAAAAAGAAGAGAGAAAGGTAAAAAAAAAAGTACTAATAAAAAGGAAATAGTGCTTGTAATATATTTTAGTACAATTAACAAAAGAGCTAATTAATTTGCTTGGATTCCGTGACGGTAAGAGCATATATGGACCAACTATGTGACGGTAAGGGCATAAATGGGCTAAAGTATTAACGAAAGGCAAATGTGCTCAATTTCGTATAGTATAAGGGCATATTGGACCTTTTCCATATTTTGTTAAATTAAAAAATTTGCTAACATTATGTGGATACACATTTAATTATTATTATATTATAACATTCAATTATTATATTATCATAACAATTTTAGTCATTATATTACATTTGACATCAGTAATGATACTAATGCCCATCTCGCAGCAACTGCATGCAGCAACAAAGCACAGGAACAAGAGTCTATTGATGTTTCCAAACACCCTGTCTGATTTTATTGTACATATTCTGCTTAATCAGTCTATATACGATTTTTTGTCCAATGAAATCTTTTCGCCTCTCGAATTCACTTGCTCTAAAACATTTGAAAGGATTAAAATACCCAAAAGAATAACTTACCGCAAGTAAAAGATTCGACAATGCTATTCAAAAGATTCTCAACTGGACTCATGTTTAATTTGTGGTACACAACTAGCTAGAAATGTATACTAGTTTGCTAGAGTACGCCACAAAGTATGTTAAGACGTTGGTGTTTAAGATGTATACACATGAAACTAAATAAATAAATAAATAAAAGAAGAAGAAGAAGAAGATCAGTCAATCTACTTTATCCTTAATTTAATTTGATCGAGGCTTAATTCAGAAGATTCGCAGGCCATATGTGCTTGTACTTTTGTTTTGTTTAGGCAATGAAAGATTGCGTGGAAAACAAAGCAACCCTAACTTATTAGTTACAGTATTCCAATATGATTCAAGGGTCCTCTTCCGCCATTAATTCCTTAAACATAGATAACTTTCCCCAAACTGGTCTACATCAAGCGTAATTAGGGCAAATATATTACGTGCCCAGACAGGGAAACATTGTTTAGAAGTCGACAAGTACAAGAAACTTGACAAATGGCCTCTATAGGCTAAAAATAGCGGGGGAAATCAGAAATAACCTGAAGTCCAACTGCTAATTGAAAAATAGTCACAATTTTAAAATTAATTAAAATTTAGCCACTTTTTCAAGTAAAGATAAAATTTCAACAAAAATACCCTTTAAAATCAGGAAATATTCGAGTATAATTATTGGAGTTCGAATTTTCAACATATGAGATTCCAGCATAATGTGTTGGAATTTCATAATGTGTTAGACTTCCAACATAATATGCTGAAAGTTTACACGCATAAACTCCAAATCCAGCATATTATGTTAGAACTTTCTGTCTTTCAACTATCTCCACATAAAATAGTAGCTATATTTCTTTGCAAATGCTGGCTATTTTTTTTTTTGGAAGTGCTGGCTATTTTTTACTACCAGTCCGAAAACTAGCTAGTCCATGCTATTTTCACCTAAAAATATGGAAATCATATATAGACAGATATAGAGAATGGATCCCTGATTGGGTTTAAGTACACTAACATTGTAAAAAAAACAATACTATTAGTTTTAATTTAACTGTTATAGCACCTTAATATTTTTTATAAGTTACCAATAAATGCTTATTACGTTGAATTATCTGCATTTACATTTTAGATCATCTAGTTACATAAACATTTTTAAAATATCACTATCATTATATAGAACTTACAACTAAGATTGGAGTTTATACAAAACGTTGGTATGACAACTTATTTTAATATACATACATACATATATATATATATATATATATATATATATATATTAAAATAAGTACACGGGTACCCCTAAATTCGCCCCAAGAGAGACATGTAACCATCGAAATCGCAAAAGAAGGTAGAAGCAAAAAGCCATTCCAAAAAAAAAAAAAACATTTGATCACTATCCCTTTCATGCTGGTACTTAATTCCTGGGCTACCATATATTTTTTATATCCGAGCTTTAAAAATATTAGGTAATTTTTTCTCACTTGTTCGAGCTTAGTGGATAGAGTTACGCGGTATTTGTGCTTGAGGTAATAGCTTCCCGTGGTTACTACAGCTATTAAAAAAACACAAAAAAATTAAAGGTGACAACATCCAGATCCTGCTGGGGTTTGGACCGGCTTTTTCGATAAACTTGTGACATCTTAATCCAAAAAATCAGGTTCTGGTTCTTTTCTCATATAACCTGTTTTAGGGTGGGTTTCTGTTGAATTGGTCAATCATAAGAGATAAGCAAGAAAAATTAATTAGTATTCCGCACTGATCGGGAATGGTGCCAACTAGGGATGTACAAAGGAAACCGACAAACCGTACCAACCCGATAATTCGAGTCAAACTGAGAAAAAAAATTCGATTATGGTTTGGTTTGATTTGGTTTGGTGTTGGAAAAAAAATCCGACCATAATTGATTTGATTTGGTTTTAACTAAAGAAAGTCAAACTGAAACCAAACCTACCCGACAATTACATATATAGAAATTTTATATATATTTAATATATAAATATACTTATTGTGATGTAATTTATAATATTCCTTAATTTTATCTTTTAAGGTATTATTTCAAGGTTGAACTTAGAACTTTTGAATGTTCTAATAAGTTTTATAGTCATTAATATTAGTAAATTACATAATGCTAACAAAAGCCCAAACCAAAATCAAATCAATATTAATGCTAACAAAAGACATTCAATTCAATATTACGAAAGGGAATATATTGAATATCTATTTTTTGTTTTGCAATAATTTAGATAAAAATGCATAACCTATTTTTATTTTATCTTTAGTGTTTAGTCATGTAAATAATACTCCCTTATTAGTCTACTTATTTTAGCATGACTTAGTACTTTTAGATTATGTTTATTTTTATTATGCCTTTTAATTAGCAATATTTATATTACATAATTTATTGTCTTTATTGTTGAATATTTTAGGATAATGCCATGGACACATATCATATTTTGTACTATTTTCTAGAAAAATACTTTATATAGTTGTATCTTACTAGGATTAAAGAAATATTTTGAGCACAAGTTATATATTTTGTTCTACAAAGATTTTACCGGGAAAAACCCCGAGAAAAATCGAAAAACCCGAAAATCCGAGAAAACCCGAGAAAAACCGAGATTGAAAAACCCGAGTTTTATTGGTTTGGTTTGGTCTTTAAATTTAATAACTCTACACAATTGATTTGGTTTGATAATTGTAAAATCCGAACCAACCCGACCTATGTACACCTTTAGTGCCAACACATGGAACCAACCCTAATATTCAACGAGAATGACAACCATTGTCTTGTGGTCTTTTGTTTCTTCAAAAAATAAGATATGCTCCTACTATTCTGGGAAACAAATGTCAGATGTTATTCTAGTTATTAACGGTAATAAATGAATTGCACAAAAAGAAAATTAAAGAAAGCACAAACACCTCTGACTATCAGAGCTATGATACACTTTTGTTAATTTTTTAGGAGATATGAAAGGCCAGGTGCTTAGTAAGATATGGCGATGCTAGAGGTTACTGGAAGAGAATACATTACCAGATTTTGTTCCACTTGAAATAGGTGATATCAAAGGCTAAGCGTAATAGGCAATGGGCGAGGAGTTGGGTAAATATCTGTCAACAGGTGTTATTACTCATTCCCAATTGATTACGTAATTGTTAAATGGCATAAACCTTATGAATATTGGCTTAAGATTAATATCGATGGAAGCAAAGATGCAGAAGGAAATTCAGGTATTGGTGGCATATGGAGAGATCATAGGGGTAAGCTAACTATGGCGTTTGCTTCTTCAATTGGCAGAACAAGTAGCAACATGGCTGAAGCTAGTGCAGCCTTAGCGGGGGTGGAATGGTGTAGTCGCAATGGTTGCAACAACATTATACTAGAGTGTGATTCCCAGCTTGTGGTTGATTTGATCAATGGTAAATCAAAACCTCCTTTGCAAATGCAGGGCATTATCAGACGGATTCAAGACATTCCCGTTCAACTCAATTGTACTATTCGCCATTGTTATAGAAAAGCTAATCAAGTTGCAGATGCATTAGCAAAATGGAGCATTGACAATGAAGAACTTCTTATTTTCTCCCATCATGATCTTCCTATTTCTGCGGTTGGACCTTACAGATTGGATTACATCCAGATGGTATCACTAAGGCATAAACATAGGAAGAATACTTTTTTGTGAAGAGTTTTTGTTGATTGGTAGATTATTGTATATGCAATGGTATATATGCCAAACTGCACAGTGCACTTTTGTTTTTGTATGTAATGCATAAGGGCAGTAAATAGTTAGTAAATAGGGGTATTGTGCGAGGTAACAATATAGGTCCCCTTCATATTTTTGTACTCTTTGTTGGTTGAATGATAGGGCCATGCCACCATACAGCGTAATTGATTTAAAAAAAAACACCTCTGACTATCACTAAGCTGTTGGGAGGATTAATCGTGGATTCACACTTTAAATTCTATATATGGTTTGACAATCTATTGTATTTTTAAAGTCATGAGAGTTCTTTTTTTTCAGTTTGTTATATTAAATTTCGAATACAAACACAGAGCCAACGCAGCGGAACTAAATATAGAACGTACCTTCAGCCATAGTTGTTCAAGTGTTGTAGAATCACCTTGTAAAACTTTGACAGAAAACCTATGAGTCTTCTAGCATGTGTCTATCGTTGGATGCCAAACTGATGGAGTCACAGACGTATTTATAGGTAGACTAGGGACTCTTAGGCAAATACCTTAGCCCTAGGGACTTCTCCATAAATTATAATTACCCTAGGGACTACTAATATATGGTAATTTCTTTCCATCAAAGAAACTACCATATATGCATAACTACAAAATATTATCTGATATATTATTTCTTTTGGAAGACAAGGTAAATAATTTATTACCTTATATGTGGGTTACACTAGAAGTCGACGGTAATTTCTAACATTCTCCCACTTGGCCCACATATTAAAATCAAATAATCCTTTATGAGAGATAAACATATAATATGGCCATAAACTTTATCACTCAACTAAAAGTTATGCGACAATCACTTTAACTAGAATATATTATTACACGAATCATGGCGGTCATGTTTTTAAAAAAATACTTCCTTCCATGTATTACAATGCACAATATATTCTAATAAAATGTCTAACAACTTTATGAATGAACTTAATATAAGTCATTCAGAGTCCAACTTTATTGATCCAATTATCACAAATAATACATGAAAACCAAAAGTGTGCACTGTCATGTATATCAAAATAAATATAATGTCTAGACAATTTGTTAGAGAGCAAAGCAAGACTAAATTGAGCTATTAAGCCCCATATGGGTTACATGATCCTTGAAAATATTAGCCTGCAGACTTTTAGTCATAGGATTAACAATCATCAAAGTAGTACTAACATACTCAAAATTCACATCTTGCTTCTTCTCATAGTCTCTAACCATCAAGTACTTTATGTCGATGTACTTGCTTCGGCTGCCACTTTTATTACTCTTAGAAAAGAAAACTGCAGCTGAATTGTCACAAAAAATTTTCAATGGCCTTGAAATGCAATTGACAATCCTAAGGCCAGAAATAAAGCTTTTCAACCATTACGCCTATGATGTAGCTTCATAGCATGCTATAAATTCATCTTCCATTGTGGATGTTGCAACAACGGTCTGTTTGACACTTCTCCAAGATACATCACCTCCAGCAAGAAGGAAAATGTATCCTGAATTAGATTTACCAGTGTCTTTGCATCCACCCAGATCAGAGTCTGAATATCCAATCACCTCCAATGAGTCAAAGCATTTGTATGTGAGCTTAAAATCCTTGGTTCCTTACAAATATCTCAAGACCCTTTTACCAGCTTTCCAATGGTCAAGACCAGGGTTACTCTGATATCTGCCAAGCATTCCTACCGCAAAAGCAATATCAGGTCTAGTACAGACCTGTGCATACATAAGGCTCCCAACAAGCGAAGCATAGGGAATGTCTTTCATTTGCTCCTTTTCCAATGCATTTTGTGGACATTGATTCAATGAGAATTTGTCACCTTTAATTACAGGCGCTGCTATAGGTGAACAGTTCTTCATCCCGAATCTATCCAGAATTCTTTCAATGGAGGCCTTTTGAGACAGTCCAAGTAATCTTTGGGATCTGTCTCTGTAAATCTCTGTGCCAATGACATAAGAGGCTTCACCCATATCCTTCATCTCAAAATTCTAGATAAGAAACTGTTTAGTCTCGTGCAACAATCTCAAGTCACTATTTTCAAGCAAAATATCATCCACATATAGGACTAGAAAAATATATTTTCTCCCACTTATCTTAAGGTATATACACTGATCAATAATTTTCTCCGTAAATCCAAATGAAGAAACAACACTATGAAATTTAATATACCATTGGCGGGAAACCTGCTTTAGCCCATAAATGGATTTATTCAACTTGCAAACAAGGTGACTTTTGTCCTTATCACAAAATCCTCCAGGATGATGCATGTACACCTCCTCTTCAAGATCTCCATTCAGAAAAGTTATTTTCACATCCATTTGATGTAACTCTAAATCAAAATGAGCTACTATTGCCATGATTATTCTCAATGAATCCTTCTTTGATACTGTAGAGAAGGTTTCATGGTAATCAATAGGTTTCATGGTAATCAATGCCTTCCCTTTGAGTAAAACCCTTGGCTACAAGTCTGGCTTTATATCGTTCGATATTACCCGATGAGTCTCTTTTAGTTTTAAAGACCCACTTAGAACCTATGGTAGAGGATCCCTTTGGTAATTCAACGAGATCCCAGACTTTGTTTTTAGCCATAGACTCGAACTCTTCTTTCATGGCATCATACCAAAGTGTGGAGTTTTCTCCACTCATGGCTTGTGAAAACGAGCATGGATCATCTTTTAGTCCAATATCATAATCAGACTCTTGAAGATATACAACATCGTCGCTAGAAATTGCTGATTTTCAAATTCTTGAGGATTTTCTCACTCCCACTGGTTCAGACACTTCTTCAGTGGGTTCAGGTAAAGCGGTTGATCTTCATGTGGCTCCTCAATGGTGGTGGCTCTTGAACTTGTTGTTGTTCAGATAATTCATGAGAATTTTTCTGATCAACATTCAAGTTCCCAATATATAAAGGTACCACAAGTGGTTCCCTTATTTCTTCCAATTCCACTCTTTGATTCAAACGACTCCCACTCTCTTCATGCTCTTTAAGAAATTTAGCGTTTCTAGCTTCGACAATTTTAGGAGAATGAGAAGGACAATAAAACTTAAATCCCTTAGAGTTAACTGCATAGCCTATAAAATAACCGCTTATTGTTCTTTCATCTAACTTCTTTAGTTGTGGGTTATAAACCCTTACTTCAATTGGACATCCCCAAGCATGTAAATGATTTAAACTAGGTTTCCATCCTTTCCATAACTCAAAAGGTGTCTTGGGGGCAGCCTTGGATGAAACCCTATTTAAAATATACACAGCGGTTTTTAAGGCTTCACTCCATAAGGATAAAGGTAAACTTGATCTGCTAATCATGCTTCTTACCATGTCCATTAATGTCCGGTTCATTCTTTCTGCCATACCATGTTGTTGTGGTGTTCCTGGAATGGTATATTGAGTAATTATACCTTCACTTTCAAGGAACTCAGCAAATGGACCCTTAACTTGTTCCTTATTTGTGTACCTACTATAATATTCGCCCCCTATCAGATCTTACAATTTTGATCTGAGCACCAGTTTGTTTCTCTACTTATGTTTTGTAAACTTTAAAAGCATCAAGTGATTCTAATTTGTTAAACAGAAAATAGAGATACATATATCTTGAATAGTCATCAATGAACGAGATAAATATCTCTCACCATTCAAGAAAGGGGTAGGAAAAGGTCCACATATGTATGTATGTATGATCTCAAGTAATTGAGAACTCCTTTTGGAACCTTTAGTTGATTTGTTGGTCTGCTTACCCTTTATGCAATCCACACAAGTCCCAAAGTCAGAAAAATCAAGAGCTTTTAGAACTCCATCATTAACCAACCTTTTGACTCTATCAATAGAGATGTGTCCCAATCTCTTATGCCAAAGACTAGATGAGTTCTCATTGATAATACAACGCTTAGTGCCAATTTCTTTATCATGCAAAGTTAAAACATTGCATTCAAATGTGGGGTCTAGCTCAAGTTTATATAAATTTCCATTCAAATTTTCAAAACCAATAACTTTATTATCTTTCAAAAGTTTCACGGAAGGATAATGAAAATTCAAATCATATCCACTAATCGATAGTCGTGAAAGAGAAATTAAATTTCTAGAATATTCTGGAACATAAAAAGTATTTTCTAAATCTAAGTGAAAATCATCCTTTAAAATGAGCCTATAAATCCCCACGCCTTCCACACGTGAACGCGTCCTATTGCCAGAATAGACGTATTGTTCACTTCCTATCGGTTTCCTCTGAGTTAGAAAGCCCTGCATGATTTTGGCAATGTGAATTGTAGCACCAGAATCAATCCACCATGTATTATCAGAAACTTCAGTAAAATTAGATTCATAACATACAAAGGTAAAATTACCTTTCTTCTCAAGCCATTTCTTGTATTTCAGGCAATCCTTCTTTCAGTGTCCCTTCTTCTTACAAAAACGACAAGCATGTTTGTCAAAGATGTTTTTCTTCTTCATGGGAACACTTTTGCCCTTCTTTGCATTTCTCTTACCATGAGTTACCATATTAACACTTTCAGGTATCTCATGTTTCAACCTCTCTTCTTCTTGAACACACATGGTCAAAAGTTCATTGATTGACCATTTATCCTTATGTGTGTTGTAAGAAATCTTGAACGGACCATATTCCACAGGAAGGGAGTTGAGAATGAAATGCACAACAAATGATTCAGACATATCCACCTCAAGGGACTTGAGTTTAACAGCAATGTCTCTCATCTCCATAATGTGCTCACGCACTGTACGACTTCTGTCGAAAGTTATATTTGAGAGCCTCTTCATAAGGGTGCTGGCCAATGCCTTGTCAGAGCTTACGAATTGTTCATCAATTGCCTTCATGTAAGCTTTGACCTTATCGCTATTAGGGATAGGACCCCTAATGCTTTGGCTTATGTGAGCTTTTATGAGCATTAAACTTAAGCGATTAGATCGCTCCCACCGCTCATAATTAGCCTTAGCAGCTAGCGTACTTGATTCTGTGGGGATATGTGGTTCATCCTCATGGAGTGCCAGGTCCAGATCCGATCACCCTAAAGTGAGAAGGACTTTCTCCTTCCATTCAGCATAATTGTCACCAGAAAGCATTGGATTTGAGCATTCTCATTAAAAATAGCGGTAGGAAAAGCGGTAAAGACTGCAAAACAAGGACAAACATACATAAGCTATGAAGTACAATCCATCAAAGGTGAATTGCGTAAAATACCGATTCATAGTAAATTCTAGACCTTCCTGTGGGCAGAGGTTGCAACCCATGCATAGAATTTACTAACTTTATTAGACTAGTAAACTAAAATACATAAAAATTTATCCGTACCTGTGGGCATAAGATAATTTTAACTTAAAGGTTTACTATCTCATTCCAATTAATCTCACCAAAATGGTTACCTCCCTGTAGGGCCAGGTTACCATTTTAATAAGATAATCGGACTAAATAGATGTCATTACATCACTAAACTTTATGTGATTGAACAACTTAATTTCTTTTATATGAAGTACTCAAGATGTCGTGGCCACTCCTAAATACATGACATAAAAGAACACTCAAAATGACATCTCAATGAATGTTAATTAATTTCAAGATAGGTATAAGACGATAAGCATAGCGTTTCAACTAAAGTTGAAACCCACGAGTTGAAATCACAACTGATTAAAAAAGAAACTTTATTGAATCACCCTTCTTTAACACAAGTAAATATGCTATACCAAAGTTCTTGTCAAAATCAAAAGCGAAATCTTAAATCAAGAGCCAAACTTCACACAGACTGCCATAGCTTAATATAAATATAAGTAACGGCTCGTTGCATTATAAATCTTACTAATAGCAAGCACTGTGATGGGAGATATCAAGTTAAACAATTATAGTTTAACTATTCTGTTATACCAAGACAGATCTTCAATTAGTTATGATATAAACTTTAAAACCTCATATCATGGTAAGTATTCATAAAAATAGGTGTTTTTACATGTTATGAATTGGCGTTACATAGGAATTATGATCTATCAAAATAAAGAGTACCAATGCAATTTAGAGTAATTAAATTCGTCTGCCTAAGCAATCCGTTAGTGAAAGCAACTAAATTTCATGTCTTTGAAGACAAAGTTGACTTTTATGGCTCAAGTAACAAAACAAAAGACGATATTTCCAAACAAGGAAATATGCGTATCGCTTCAATACAACAGCGGTACTCCTTTAGCCATAAAGATTCATTCAAATTAAATAAAACAAACAACAACGGTAAGCAACCAAAATCAGAAAACACCTTTCACATTATTTTCAAGCAGAATATAGTACTGACCAACATGACTAAAGGAAGGCTCTGATACCACATGTTAAAATTCGAATACAAACACAGAGCCAACGCAGTGGAATTAAATATAGAACGTACCTTCAGCCATAGTTGTTCAAGTGTTGTAGAATCACCTTGTAAAACTTTGATAGAAAACCTAGGAGTCTTCTAGCCTGTGCCTATCGTTGGATGCCAGACTGATGGAGTCATAAACGTATTTATAGGTAGGCTAGGGACACTTAGGCAAATACTTTAGCCCTAGGAACTTCTCCATAAATTATAATTACCCTAGGGACTCCTAATATATGGTAATTTTTTTCCATCAAAAAAACTACCATATATGTATAACTACAAAATATTATCTGATATATTATTTCCTTTGGAAAACAAGGTAAATAATTATAACCTTATATGTGGGTCATACTAGAAGTCTCTAGAAGAGACGGTAATTTCTAACATGTTATAGCTCAAACATTATTCTCCAGGGCTTTGTAATAAATTAGTACCACACGGACAGACCTAAATTAGTACCTTGAAATCCACATCTGTATAGCTTACATGCCGATATTTGAAGAGGAATAGCTTAAAAGAAAGAAAAAAATTGATTAAACTAAAGAATAAGCTAGAAATATTTAGAAACACAAGATTTGAATAATCCTAAACGATGTTAGCATTTAGGTCAAACTCTATAAAAACTTTCTAGCACGAGAAGCTGGCAATTCTGCATCCATAGATAAAAGAAAAATGTAATTAATACACTAGCGATTCCTAGAAAGCCACGTCCTTAAGAATTAGCATCTAATATATATATAAATTGATTCGTAATAAACTTTGGACCTCAACATGATCCCAATGAGCTGACACAAAGAAGATGCAGACGATCATCATATTAATTATATATAGTTAGGCAACGGATATAATAGTCAATTATCATCTTCGTGCATATTTCCGATAAGTACTTTCAAAGATTTGGAGAAGTCTTAAAGCAAATAAAAAGAATTCCATTAAGCTGTCCGTTGCCTAACTTATTCTTCGTTCATATTTCAGATAAGTACTCTCTAAATTATAATATATAGTACTACTATTCAACATTTATTCGCTTATTATCTACTTTGAAGCCAATCAGGTCAGGCTGAAGTGTACCAGTTTCATTTCATGGTGTGTGTTGGAACAAAAGAAACATGGACCCATATAGCAATACCAACCAAACCCTAATCCCAAGGTTTAGTTTTTTCTTTTTATTCTAATCGCAGAGTTTAGTTGTGTCAACTCTTCGGTTAATAACTAAACCAAAGTTTGGTTAAATTTGTTGCTTAATAGAGGGCAGCCAAGTGTATGGTTTGGCAAGGATTTGATTTGCTGTGGTGGCACTAAAGATTTGGCTATTACGAAAGTTGACTGTTTAAGCCAATGGAATGGTCAGTTTTTGAAAGAATAATTGTTGAGCTATTTCCTAAAAAGGAAAGGTTTTTTTTACATATCTATTGACTTTTATATTTTTGTCGAAAAGGGAAATGACACTATGTCGGTCTTTTCTCCCTTTTTCTGTTTTTCTTTTCCCTAAGCAATAAGTAGGCTTTTCTACGAAAGCGAGAATAGTTAAATTTTGGAGGTCTTTTGTTGAAAGCAATTTCTCCGCCCTCATGGTCAAGACTCAGTAGTGTCAAGAATGTATGTTAAAATCTTTGAGTAAATATTGTGGGAGTGTTCAAAATTGAATCATAACCGTTAACCGAACTGTAAAAATAATTTGTTGGCTTATTGGTATTGAATTATTGGGGTAATGGTTAGTGAATGAATTGAAATTCTATAATTAACGGCTTAACGATTTGGGGTGGATTGTTCAATTTCCTTATCGGATAAACTGTTAACCAATTAAGAATTTTTATATTTATACTTTTATCCCAATATGTATATAAAATAATATTTATTGGTCAGTCTAAGGTGTATGGAACCTGTCATGATCTGGTAACAGATGCAGACCTTGATGTAGAATTGAATTTAAGTTAGTTTGGGCAGAGTAGTACTGCTAGTCTGCTACTTCCATATATACAAGTATATGATTTAAGCTAAAGGTGATTGATAATCTCGTTGCCTAAATACTACACCCACTCCGGCTTTGAATGAATTTGATCTGCAAAGCAAAATCAAGAAATTTTTACCTTACTCAGCTAGTTAAGCTTTGAAGAGTGCCTTTATTGGGGTTCAATTTCTATTTTCTAGTCTTACTCGGATAGTTCAGTTTTCAACACATAAGGCTTCATTTACTTCATCGAGAATCATTGCAAAGACAAAGCAGATGTGATGCTTTAATCCAAATATTTCCTTAATCGCTAATCCGATAAACCGCTCGATAATCGCTAATCCAACACAAGTTCGCCCGATGTCTTATTGGTTGGCTAGCAGATTACTATATTTCAACCAGTTAACCGATAAGCGAAGCCGTTAGCGTAAATATCTGCCTAAATTGCCCGATAAGAACCCCTAAAATATTGTATATGTGCTGAAATATAATACTATCACAACCAGGGGTGACTCAATGATATTGATGACCTTAAGCCAAATCTTAAGAGTAGACCTTAAATTTCATAAATAAAATTTATATGTTTTTATTTGATTGATTTGTTTTATTTTTGCAAAGATGGTGTATAGACCCTATACATATCTTTACTATGTACTCTGTATCTTGCTAGCTCCCACCGCTGAAGGTGTCTGAACACTACTCACTAAAGTTTTGGCAATATTAATATCCATGGTTAAGATAATATTTTTATAAGTTCTCATCATCTAATGATCTCAATCTTGCAAAGTATATGTTAAAATATAATCATATATTTGGAATAGTTCAAGTCTATTTTGAATTTAAAAAGCGACTTGATCTACCCTTTATAAAAAATATCAACTCTAAAGGATAGTACAAGAGACTTTACTTTTACTTTTTATTTTATTTTCAATAATGTCATTAAATTGTTCTTTTTTACATATTGCTTATTTTTTTATGAATTTAAGTATTTCTCTAAATAATATGAGCTCTATCACGTTTTGGGAAGAAAAAAAACATAAATCTAGTATTTGTGAGAAAGCACGGGAGAAAAATATATTTTAAATATTCTGCTTAAGTATAATAAAATGAGCCCTATTTATACAATACATATCCTACTCCTATTCTATGTGGGACTAGGACTAATTCATATTATTTACATAACTTTTTGCCACTCTCCCTCAAGCCGATGCATACAAATCATATGTACCGAGCTTGTTACATATGTGAATAATAAGAGGACTAGTAAGGGACTTGGTGAAAATATCTGCAAGCTGATCATTCGACTTCACAAACTTTGTAATAATATCTCTTGAGAATATCTTTCCTCTGACGAAGTGATAGTCAACCTGTTTATTCTCTTATGGAACACCGGATTTGATGCAATATGAAGGGCAGCTTGATTATCTCATACAAGTTCCATCTGCTGATCTCACTAAATTTCAACTCCTTGAGCAACTATTTGATCCAAACTAGCACACATGTCGCCATAGCCATTACTCGATATTCTGCTTCTGCACTAGACCGAGCAACCACATTCTATTTCTTGCTCTTCCAAAGATACCGAATTACCTCCTAATAAAACACAATATCTAGACGCATAACATCTATCAGAAGGTGATCTTGCCCAAGCAACATCTAAGTACCTAACTATCTGCTCATGGCTTCGATCCTCAAACAATGATCCTTTGTCTAGAGCTGATTTTATATACCAAAGAATGTGGACAACTGCATTCCTATGAGTATCACAAGGAGAATCCATAAACTGACTCACAATAGTCACAGGAAAGGAAATTTCAAGTCTAGTCAGTATGGGGTAATTTAATTTACCAATCAGTCGCCTATATCTTGCAGGATCACTAAGAGACTCTCTCTGTCCTGACAGAAGTTTAGAATTCGGATCCGTAGGAGTATTAACAGGTCTACAACCATGTCTCCTCAAGAATGTCCAACACATACTTCCTTTGTGAGATCACAATACCTGAGCTAGATTGAGCGACCTCAATACCTAGAAAATACTTTAATCTGCCCAGATCCTTAGTCTAAAAGTGGTGAAAGAGATGGTTATTCAACCTAATAATAACATCCTGACCACCGCCGTTAATAACAATATTGTCAACATAAACCACCAGATAAATACAGAGATTTGAAGTAGAATGCCGATAAAACACAGAGTGATCAACTTCACTACGAGTCATGCCAAACTCCTGAATAACCGTGTTGAACTTACCAAAATAGGCTCGAGGAGACTGCTTTAGACCATAGAGGGATCGACACAACTGACATACACAACCACTAGACTCCCTTTGAGTAACAAATCAGGTGGTTGCTCCATACAAACCTCATTCTCAAGGTCACCATGAAGAAAAACATTCTTAATGTCCAACTGATAGAAAGGCCAATGGCGAACAACAACCATAGATAAAAAAGAAGAAGGACTGGTGCTATTTTAGCCACGGGAGAGAAAGTATCACTATAATGGAGCTCAAATATCTGAGTATACCATTTGGCAATATGGACCAACTTTAACTACATACACCCAACGAAAACCAACAGTAGATTTACCTGAAGGAAGAGGAATAAGGTCTCAAGTACCACTCGTATGTAAAGCAGACATCTCGTCAAACATAGCTTGTCGCCATCCTAGATAAGACAATGCTTCACTTATAGACTTAGAGATGAAAATAGAGGACAAATATGATACAAACGCGTAGTGGGATGATGATAGATGATGATAACTTAAGATGACATAATGGGCATTACGATTAAGTATGGACTGTATACCTTTTTGAAGTGTAATCGATTGACTAAGATGAGGCAAGTCCGCAGTAAGAGCAGGGCCAGGTACAGGGCGTGAATCAACTGGGCCTAATGCTGGGCGCGGATGACAATGATAAGTCATGAACGGTGGAGCTGTAGATGGTGGAGCTGGAATGGAGCTGTAGGTGCTGGAGCTGTATGTGGTGGAGCTAGAACTAGAGCTGTAGGTGGTGGAGATAGAACTGGAGCTGTGGAGGAACATGAATGGGAAATAATGACTGAGTCTCCAAAAGATAGAACTAGTAGTACCTCAGAAATATTTAATTAATCACCTGGACCTGTGAAGTATGACTGGGTTTCAAAGATGGTAACATCAGCAGACATAACATACTTCTGGAGGTTAGATTAATAGCATGTATATCCCTTTTTCATTCTCGAGTAACCTAGAAATACGCACTTAAGAGCACGAGGAGCTAACTTATCTTTTCCTGGAGTAATTTAGGAACCAAATACGTGGTCCTAAAGATACATGGTGGAAAAGAGAACAAAATGTGAATGGGAAAACAAAATAGAGAATGGAACTTGATTATGGATAACTGAGGGTGTCATACAATTAATAAAATAATAAGATGTGAGAATTGCATCCCACCAAAAATGCAACAGATGATGAGATTGTATAGTAGGGTATGAGCAGTTCCATTTGTTGAGATGTGTACGGAAAAGATGTTTGATGAATGATCCCATAAGAGTTCATAAAATGCTGAAATAGGGAAGACAAATACTCTAGGGCATTATCACTACGAAATGTGCGGATGGAAATACAAATTAATTTTGAATTTCAGTGTAGAAGGTCTGAAAAATAGAAAATAACTCGGATTGATTTTTCATCAAAAATATCCAAGTGAACCTAAAATAATCATCATTAAAACTAACAAAGTAGCGAAATTCCACGGTAGAACTGACCCGACTAGGACCCCAAACATTTGAATGGACTTAAGTGAAAGGTGAGTCTGCACGATTATTAGGACACCGAGGAAAATGGGAGAGTATGCTTACTAAGCTGACATGAATCACACTCTAGAGTGGACAAGTGAGATAATTCATGTACCATTTTCTGAAGTTTTGACAAACTGGGATGTCTCAATAGTTTATGTAATAAATCTGGTGAATTAGTAACAGGACAAGTTGTTGAAGAAAGACACAATATGAGTCCAAGTAATTTTTCTAGGATAATATAATAAAGTCCATTTGATTCACGTCCGGTACTAATGATCCGTCCCATACTGCGTTCTTGTATAAAAATAAGGTCATCAAGAAATAAAATAGAGCATTTAAGTGATTTGGCTAAGCGAGTAATGGCTATGAGATTAAAAGGGCTACCGGAAATATAAAGAACTGACTCTAAAGGTAAGGAAGGAAGTGGACTTGCTTGACCTATTTCAGTTGCCATGGTTTGAGACTCGTTGGTCATTGTGACTGTTGGAAGAGATTGAGAATATGACATAATATTGAAAAGAGATTTGTTACCAGAAATATGATCAGATATACCTAAATTAATGACCCAAGAATTGGAGGATGAAGATTGGGAGACACAAATCACACTATTATCTTTTTGAACAACAGAAGCTATTTCTGAAGATGTTTGTTCATGCTTTGTGCTGAAGGAACTCAATATAATTCGATAGAGAAATCATCCAACTATTCATAGTATTGGATCCCATTTCGCTACAATTAATTTCTCAAGTTCTTGACTAAAACTGAATAAATATAAGAAAAACACTATTCACAATAAGGGAAAGTATTGTTCACATCGGAATCACTATTCACGCCGGAAAAAGTGCATTGTTCATGCCGGAAAAAATAAAATTTGTTAGAATTTGATATAACTTATATGTGTAGGCTCGGAATTGCAGGGGCAACATACTGTCCAAAAGAAGTTTTGTCAAAATCTGGCTGAAAATATCCTTACGCGCCGGTGCGTGAACGTCAGAACTTCGCCGAAAAATTCTTCTGAATGCGCGTGAGGGCGCGTGGATGATCTTTTGCCGGAGATTTTTTGAAGGGTCGGTCGCCGGGGGCTGATCCACTTCATAGTGGTGGTGGTTTTTGTGCAACACTGATGGATACTATTCTTCTTGTTTTGTCGGAAAAAGCACTTCCGGTTGATGATTTCTCTTCCCGGAGTCGCTGAAATTTATGCACAACGATAAATTTCTCACGGTAGCTCTGATAACATGTGAGAAAGCACATGAGAAAATATATTATTAATATTCTGTTCAAGTATAATACAATGAGCCCTATTTATACAATATATATCTTATTCATATTCTATGTGGGACTAAGACTAATTCATATTATTTACACAACTATATAACAATATCTTTTTAATAATAATAATATTACAGTATATGTTTAATACTAAATAAAAATAAATATAGGGCCTTCAATTTGGGGATAGTGATGAGAAAACTTCGTAGTGAAAATGGCGTGTAGTAGCCACTAAATAAGGGTGTATTTAATTTTTATCCACTATTTAAAATGCTTATCAAAAATAGCCACTACTAAGGGGGAAAAGACACAATTACCCTTTCTCTATTTCTTGTATAATCCCAAAATCGACGAAAACCCTTATTTCATTCGTTCAGAGTTCTGCGTTTCTTCATCTTCCTCGTATGCAAACTGCAATCTCAGTTAAACTTCTGCTCCTTCATCTTCTCCGTCATCTTCATCTTCATCTTCTCCGTCATCTTCTATCCTTCATCTTCGTTTTTCTTTATTTGTAAGTTGGTTCAATGCCGTGTGAAGTATGTGTGAAATTTCAAAAATTAGCATTATATGTTGATTCAGTGTAGTATATTTTGTGTGATTCTGTTTTTGATAAATTTTTAGTGTGTGAAATTTGAAATGTGTTTGTGGTTGATTCAATATATTTGATTATGTAGGTATATTTCATAAAAATAGTCGTAGAAATTCATAAGCTTACTGATTATGAATTTTCAGTTAACTGTGTTCATTAAATGTAAAGAAGAAACGACATTAAATTTTGTAGTTGGAATTCAAAGTTAAGGACTGATTGTCCTTAACTTTTGCACATGAAACTTGAAGTTAAGGACAAAGTGTCCTTAACTTTGGATGTTGAAAGTATATGTTAAGGACTGTATTTCCTTAACCTATGCACTTACAATTTAAAGTTAAGGACTGATTGTCCTTAACTTTTGCACATGAAACTTGAAGTTAAGGACTAAGTGTCCTTAACTTTGGATGTTGAAAGTATAAGTTAAGGACTGTATTTCCTTAACCTTTGCATTTACAATTTAAAGTTAAGGACTTATTGTCCTTAACTTTTGCACATGAAACTTGAAGTTAAGGACTAAGTGTCCTTAACTTTGGAAGTTGAAAGTATAAGTTAAGGACTGTATTTCTTTAACGTTTGCACATAAAATTTAAAGTTAAGGATTGTATTTGCTTAACTTTTAAACTTGAAATTTTAAGTTAAGTCCTAATCTTTGTTTGTTTTTCCTTCTTTTCTAGTGTTATAATGGAAGACAATCATTTTTTTGATTTTGACGATTGGCGTAATTTTCTGGTATATTGGAAAGGAGATTTTCAATATAAGGAAACAATTAAAAGTTTTCTGTCGAATAGCCAATGGAAGAAATTGAGGGAAAATATTTTTGGCAACTTCTTTAGATTACAAAGTGTGAAGTTCTCGGGTAAACTTATGCACTGTGTATTGCTTTCTGAAATTGTTAGTAATGAACCTGATTCGATGACCTTCAAGGTATTTGACCGCGATATTAAGTTTACTCGTGATGCATTCCATATTATTACTAGTTTGAAGTCTTATTCGTCGCTTGACATGAAAGGTTTAAATGAGAAAGAGAATAGGCTTTTAAGAGTCTATTTCCCTGGAAAGGACAAAATTGAGTTGGCTGATTTGTATAGTTTTATTTCTAGTCGCCCACATGGTACAACTTCATCATTTGATGGCAGTGATGATGATGCTTTGAAGTTGGCAACACTCTATTTTGTTGAGTCGGTTTTGATGGGCAAGAGGAAAAATAGGAATGTGTCGGAGCAAATAATGAAAATTGTTGACGATGATGCACTTTGCGCTTCCTTCAACTGGGGCTCTCTTGCTTATGAAACGCTATTAAAATCATTGAAGAGTTGCTTGAAATCAAATGAGAATGATGTGAAGAAGGAGAAAGAGAAAGAAAAAGATATTGATAGCTACACTTTAGTTGGCTTTCCTTTTGCGTTTTGTGTCTGGATTATGGAAGTACTTCCTATTTTCCAAGAGAAACAATTTGTGAACTTCAAAGAAGTTGGTTATCCTCGAATGTTATGTTATTCTGAAATGAAGTCTCCACAATTTGATGCTCTTTGTAGAAAATATTTCCATAATAAAAAAGTAAGTTAATGTAATTACTATCTCTTTTTTTGTTTATTTGTTTTAGTTATGTATACTTATGTTTAGTTTTTCTTATATAATAGGTGTTTAAGTTGATTGAGGTGTCACCCTTTATTCCCGTGGAAGAAGAAGATACACAGCCTCTTTGTGTGGAGGAGCCAGTTTCACAAGATCAAGGCTCAAGGTCTTCTTCCACACAATTTGACGAAGGCGTACTTAAGGAAATTGTTAGAGTATGTGTTTCTGCCTTTGAATAGTATTAGTTTTTTATTTGATTATTTCTTGCTTACGAACACCTTTTTTTTATATTATGTTTTTTGATTCAGAGATTATCAGAGAGTTTTAAGAAGGATTTGCAAGCAGAAGTTACCAGAGTTAATCAGAAAATTGTTGTATCAGAAAAAAGATTGAGAACGAAATCAAGGTAATTTCAGTTAGTCCAACTTTAGGATTTTGTGTCCTTAAATTTTGAACTTGGAATTGAAAGATAAGGACTTCTTGTCCTTAACTTTTGAACTTTGAAATGAAACTTAAGGACATCATGTCCTTAAGTTTTGAACTTGGAATTCAAAGTTAAGGACTTCTTGTCCTTAACTTTTGAACTTGGAGTTCAAACTTAAGGATTGCATTTCCTTAAGTTTTGAACTTTAAGTTCAAACTTAAGGACTGCCTGTCCTTACTTTTGAACTTTGAAATGAAACTTAAGGACATTAAAGAAAACTCTAGGATCAAGGCTTGATACTTTGATGAACATGTTTGGGAAAGCTGATCAGATGAACACAGATAGAGAATGTAGTGTTCCAATTAGAAAATATGGAGTTGATGATCATTGTCGTGCTACTGAGCGTACTGGCATATTCAACCAAGATGCAGGTGGTGTTGAACGTGATTATATGGATGTGCATGCAGAGGGTCAGTATGAAAGAGAATTTAGAGATGCACATCTAGATGATGAAACTGAAAATGTTACTGATATTGGGAAAGGTTAGTTATAGATTTTGATTTTTATTTTTGTTGAAATGTATATTCAATAGATTAATACATATAAACTATGCATGTGCATGTAGAAGTTTGTAGAGTGCCGGAGAAAATTTGTAGAGTTTGTGGATTGCAATCATAGGAGGATTTAACAAGTCCACTGGGGACAAGTGTCAGCGAGATTGTATGCAAATGCTTAGAAGGAACGTATGATCTCTCTACACCGCTGTCATACAAAGAAAAATTTGGAGTTCAAACTTGTGTCAGTCAAGGTTAGATAAAATTTTTATTATATATTGTATCTTTATTTCATTATATATTGTATCTTTTGAAGCAGCAAGCGAAGAAGCTGGAGTGCAGTATCAAGAGAAAACTGGACTACAATCTCAAGACATAGGCAGAAGTGAGATTGGTTCCAAATCTATAGATGCAACATGTGATGATGATGATGTAGCTGGAATGATCTTGGATATTGCAAATGGTTAGGCAGTGCTTTTTTAATTTTATATATGTTTGTTTTAATTAAAGATTATTAACATGTTAGCTGTTGTAAATATTTTTGCAGAATCTTGTCAACAAGCATCTAAAGATCATGGTGAACAACTGCAAGATAAAGAAAATGTGGAATTGCAAGAAAAAGAAAATGTTGCACGCAATATTTTAGCTGAGTTGTCTCTTGAAAAAACACAAGAAGGTACTGCGGAGAAGACAAGTACTGATTGTGCCCTAATTATTATATGTACAATTGAAATTTTGTCTCTTCATTTGACCTGTTGCAGAAAACTAATATGAATATGTATATATATATATATATATATAGTGTCGCCAGCAGAGGAAAACAAAGAGGACACCAATGATGACAATCTTAACCAATATACAAGGAAAAGAAAGAGAGACAGTATTGGTTATGATGGTTCGTCATTTTCTCTTCTTACTCCTACTCCTCCAAGTATACAAATGGAAATTGATGCGACTTTGACTATGGAGGGTGAAGGAAATGTTGAAGAAGAACTTGTTCGAGGTAAAAGGAACAAGAAGTTAAGATGGCAGTTGAAATCTCCTTTTGATAAGGAAGGAAAAGCAGTAAGTTCCAAGGCAGACAATCAAAATACTCTGAAGAGTTCAGGTTGGATAAAATAAACCTATACTCGTAGGTGTATTTTTTATTATGCCAAAGAAGATGAAAAATTAGTGAAGAAATTCATTGTGTGGTTGGGCAAGGAGAAAAGGAGAGGTCGCAAAAAAGAGTAAGTCTCTTAATGTGTTTCACTACATCCTTAACTTCTGTGATTGTAAGACTAATTTTAGGACTAACTGTCCTTAACTTATAGATTCAACTTTAAAACTTAAGGACTTCTTGTCCTTAAGTTTGAATTCAAAATTCATAAGCTAAGGACATGCACTCCTTAAGTTTGAGTATCAAATTCAAAAGCTAAGGACACTTGGTCCTTAAGTTATAGATTAAAGTTTTCAAAATTCTAACTTGACATTTTCAAAATTTTCAGGGGACAAATTGATTTATATACTGATGATAATAGTTTGAGGAAAAAATCATACAAATTGTATCATCAAAAAATCAGTAGCAAAATATTTTTCCTTGAGCTTTCAGATAGCAAATTTGTTCTTGATGATAAGGTTAGATAATTCACAAGGCATTTGTTTTTTCAATTATTAATTTATCATTTTTTTCATCATTTTATGACTGATTTGTTATTGATTTGTTTTATTTTTTGCCTTTTTATGAAGCATATTGACATTGCTCTCTATTATCTGAGAAAGAAGGAATGCTACCACCCTCGTGATCATCCTTTTCGATGCACAACTACTGATGTTCTTTTTGATAATTATATGGCACTTGTGTATAAAGATTTCAGTGAAGATGCTAGTGATGAGTTTTGGTGTGCTGGTGATAATCAGTTATTTCTGACACCATATGTGTGGGGGGACAGCCGTAGATGTGGAATTGCATGGACTGAGGTTTACAAAATCTTTTTTCCATGTCGGCTTCCTTCAGAAGATGATGAAGCTGTGACACACTTTTTGTTGGGAGTATTGGACTTGAATCAAAAAAAGATTGATGTATATGATTCCATATACAGTGAGCCATATGAAGCAGGAATGAACTACATGCAAATGTATGCACACATGATCCCCCATTTGCTAAAGTTCTCACAGTTTGACAAAAATCACAAGTCTTTTGGGAATGTCTTCAACAAATTTGATATACAGTGGCAAAGATCACCACACCAAACTGGATCGTACGTGTTATTATTTGTTATATTATTTATATGTACTTAAGATTTATTGTTTAATTCACTGCATATCTTACATTTCTCTTAGGACTGATTGTGGTGCATTCCTGATCAAATTTGTCGAGTTGCTGATGATTGGAAATGACGTGCAGAAATTCCAACCCGAAGACATAAAAGACTTTCGAAAAGAACTTGATGCAAATCTTTGGGCACATGGTGAATGGAAAAGAAATTCTGGTTATGATACTCCACCAGAAAATGTTGGTGATGATTATGAGAGTGAAAATGAAACATTCTGTCCAAAGGAGTTGTAAAGAAATTGTGGTGTTATTTTTGTATAAAATTGCTGTAAAGGTGACATCTGAATTATGCCAGTTTAGGATAGTTCTGAAATATTCTGTAAATTTGTGAAAAGGCACTTATATTTTGTTTTGTTGGCATAGCGTAATTTTTTGTAACAGCTATGCAAAATTACAATTTCAAAAGTTATGTCAAGGCATTTTGTTATTTATTTCGTTGTTTCTCTCAACTGTTGATTTGTCCATTGAGTTTGTTAGTATTTGTTCATGACTAAGTGTAAGTGAACTTCAAATTCAAAGTTAATGACCAAATGTCCTTAACTTTTGAACTTAAAATTCAAAGTTAAGGACTGACAGTCCTTAAGTTTTGAACATGGGACTATAACTTAAGGACCTCATGTCCTTAACTTTTGAACTTGTATTTCAAACTTAAGGACTCCTGTAGTTAATGACAAACAGTCCTCAAGTTTTTAACATGGGACTATAACTTAAGGACCTATGTCCTTAACGTTTGAACTTAAAATTCAAAGTTAAGGACAGACAGTCCTCAAGTTTTTAACATGGGACTATAACTTAAGGACCTCATGTCCTTAACGTTTGAACTTAAAATTCAAAGTTAAGGACAGACAGTCCTTAAGTTTTTAACTTGTATTTCAAACTTAAGGACTCCTGTAGTTAATGACAAACAGTCCTCAAGTTTTTAACATGGGACTATAACTTAAGGACCTATGTCCTTAACGTTTGAACTTAAAATTCAAAGTTAAGGACAGACAGTCCTTAAGTATTTAACTTGTATTTCAAACTTAAGGACTCCTGTAGTTAATGACAAACAGTCCTCAAGTTTTTAACATGGGACTATAACTTAAGGACCTCATATCCTTAACTTTTGAACTTGAAATTCAAAGTTAAGGATAGACAGTCCTTAAGTTTTTAACATGGGACTATAACTTAAGGACCTCATGTCCTTAACTTTTGAACTTGAAATTCAAAGTTAAGGACAGACAGTCATTACGTTTTTAATATGGGACTATAACTTAAGGACCTCATGTCCTTAACGTTTGAACTTAAAATTCAAATTTAAGGACAGACAGTCCTTAAGTTTTTAACATAAGACTATAACTTAAGGACCTCATGTCCTTAACTTTTGAAATTGAAATTCAAAGTTAAGGACAGACAGTCATTACGTTTTCAAAATTGCAAGTTGAACTTACTGACTCTTGTTAATAACTTTTAATTGTTGAACTCAAAAGAAATTAAAAGAACGTAACAAGATATAAATATTGAAAATCTAGGCATCCGCTCAAATTAGAATAATAATGAATACAATCTATAGCAAAAACTTAAAAGAGTCGATAAACATAAGTGTATATTTCTACTCTTCTCTATGATTTCTTGAAAATGGATGGAGTGCCGGAGAATATATACAAGCTGTTCTATTATGACCAATTCTTCTGCAACGACCATATTTGAATGTTATTTTTTATGGCTCGGTAGCAGGAATATGTCTTTTCTTTTGCCTTCTACCTGGTGGCACTTTGAAATCTGGAGGTTTAACAATTTGTGACTTAACACTCTCTGGTACAATCCATGAATCAGTATGTCCTACAGGATGTATTTGTCTTTCATATGTTTTCAGCCAAGATTCCTTTAAGTACCAGTGCGAACAAAAGTTAGACTTCTTGATGTTTCTCTTCTCGATAGCTGCAATTGCATGTATGCATGGTAATTCATCAAGTTGAAATTGAAAACAATCACATGTTCTTTTGTTTAAGTCCACCAAGAAAGTTATTCCTTCTTCTTCAACTCTAGAACGCCATGAATCAACAGGGAAGACCTTCAATATTGAAAAATTATAAGTGAGTACATTATGTTAAAAAATGTCAAAATCATAATATAAACATAAAACATAATACTTACGTTCAAAGTAAATGCTAAATCTATTATGTTCTTTAATTCCTCATCTACCCAACAAGAAACATCATAAAATGTTCCTTCTGCTTTATTTCTTCTTTCATAAAACCAATGTTGTAGCTTCACTTGAATGAAATCCATCATTCTTAGTATAGGCAGCTCCCTTGCTTCTAATAGCACTGAATTCATCGACTCAACTATATTTGTTGTGAGCATGTCATATCTTCGTTGTGGACTACAAGAACGTGCCCATCTTTCCGGTGGTTCTTCCATCAAGTAGTCATAAGTTTTCTTATCTACATTTGCAATATCTGACATGTATATGTCAAATTCTTTACGCTTGTATACTCTTGCAGCACTTTGGAAAAGTTTTATGACCTCACTTTTCACCTTTCTTCGCTTTAGGTTTTGCTCCAAATGATAGATGCAAATCCCATGATGGCTTTCAGGATATACCTTTACAATGCCATTTGCAATAGCTTGATGCCTGTCTGATAAAAAAATCAAATTCTCACGGCTCCCAATTGCATTGCGAAGCTGACTAAAGTACCACTCATAGGAATTGTTGTTTTCAGATTCTGCTATTCCAAAGGCTAATGGGAAAATTTGGTTATTTGCATCTTTTGAAACTGAAATCATTAAAACACCACGATATTTTGACTTCAAAAAAGTCGCATCAATAGCAATCACTGGTCTACAATGATTCCAACCAGCTATCGATGATCCATATGCGTAAAACATATAACCTGAAAATACAATATAAAACAAGGTTAAAATACCCGAAGTTTAGGACAGTCAGTCCTTAACTTACATTTACAAGTTATAAAGTTAAGGACATGTTGTCCTTAACTTTTATTTCAAAGTTCTAAACTTAAGGACTGGAAGTCCTTAACTTTTAATTACAAGTTCAAAACTTAAGGATAGGCAGTCCTCAACTTCTGGTTATAACTCAAAAGTTAACAAGGCTAAAGACAGCATGTCCTAAATTGTTTACCTGTTGTTGTCGTCTATCTTTATGTTAGTATAAGTTCCCGGGTTTTTACTTGTCATCATATACAAGTATGAACACAATAATTCATAATTTTCTTCGGGACTTCCTCTTATTAAAGCGGAAGCATGTTGAATAGCACGCCACGCCTTGTGATATCCAATGTCTAGTCCATGCAATTTTTGCATCTCTGCCATGACAAAAGCTGGTGTAACTTCAAATCTTGGGTCCCGAAGATTATCGATAATGTAACCACTAATCAACTTTGAAGTAGCATGCCTTTGATCTACTTTCCTAGTGTTAACAGAGCAGTCATGCTTTTTCTCAAGCTTTACTATCTTAAATGATGTTGAGTCTTTAATTCTGAAAGCACGCACACACCAACACACCTATTATCATTGCATGTCAACGAATATCTTGTTGAGCTTGATCTAACAACTTTGAATTCAAAATGTCCTTTGATTTCTACATTAGAAAAATAATTAATTATGCTCTTCTTCTTGTCAAATACTGATCCGACTTTTATTTGATCCAAAGAAGCATTTTCTCTTAATATCGTAGTTGGGGATTCTTTTTGTTTCAAATTTGATCTTCGTTTAGTTATTTGAGTGCAGGTTTTGTCAGCAACTACTTCGATTACCGGTGCACTCTCTAAGACTTGAATACCCAAAGCTTGTTCGTTGTCAATCTCTATAATGCTTTGTCCTTCTACTTGAATAGAATCAAATGTTTGATGCACCTCTTCATTTAATGGTTGACCTTCAACCATATCTACTTCAACTATCTATTGGCATCGCACTTGATTGTCATGTTGAGTTTTTGTGTTGGCATGTTCATTGCTTATTGATGCAAAAACTCTTTCTGAAATATCAACTATGAAACGACAGCTCTTGAAGAGTGAATGAGTTTTTAGCAACTCTATACATGTGTGAAGATCTAAATCTTTGAATACAAGCATTCCTTTGCTTGTTCCAAGGTTGATATCAAACCATATCACTATTTCAAACTTTTCACTATCCAATTCAATAAGCTCAAAAATCTGTTTAACGAAATCTTCAAACTGAATTGACTCAGGTGCTAGGAAAAGCTTTGTTTGATGATCAAGATATTTATAGTCTTCAGTCCATCTACCATTAAAAGCAACTATTATGCATATTGTTTCCATCCTACAAGTCAAGAGAATGGGAAACAAATGACATACGTTATAAAGCAATCCTTGTAGAATTAAGAACACGTGTACTGTAAGTGCAAGACCAAGATAAGGACTGTCTGTCCTTAACATTTAAACATGTAATTAAAGTTAAGGACTGCCAGTCCTTAACATTTAAACATGTAATTAAAGTTAAGAACTGTCAGTCCTTTAACATTTAAACATGTAATTAAAGTTAAGAACTGTCAGTCCTTAACATTTAAACATGGAATTAAATGTTAAGGACTGTCAGTCCTTAAGTTTTAAACATGGAATTAAAAGTTAAGGACTGTCGGTCCTTAAGTTTTAAACATGGAATTAAAAGTTAAGGACTGTCAGTCCTTAACTTTTGAACAAGAAATTAAAAGCTAAGGACTGCCAGTCCTTAACATTTAAACATGGAATTAAAAGTTAAGGTCTGCTAGTCCTTAACTTTTGAACCAGAAATTAAAAGCTAAGGACTATCTGTCCTTTAACATTTAAACATAGAATTAAAAGTTAAGGACTGTCAGTCCTTAACATTTAAACATGGAATTAAAACTTAAGGATTGCTAGTCCTTAACTTTTGAACCAGAAATTAAAAGCTAAGGACTGTCTGTCCTTTAATATTTAAACATGGAATTAAAATTAAAAGTTAAGGACAGACAGTCCTTAAGTTTTAAACATGGAATTAAAAGTTAAGGACTACCGGTCCTTAACTTTTGAACCAGAAATTAAAAGCTAAGGACTGCCTGTCCTTTAACATTTAAACATGGAATTAAAAGTTAAGGACTGCTAGTCCTTAACATTTAAACATGTATTTAAGAGTTAAGGACTGTCAGTCCTTAACATTTGAACCAGAAATTAAAACATACAATTTGAAACTCAAGCTACAGGACTTTGTATACAGAAGAACAACAACAAAGTGAAGGACATTTTGTCCTTAAGTTTTTTTATTCAATTTGCAAAATGAGGCCAGTAGAATCAAAGTTAAGGACATAGTGTTCTTATTTTTTTGAATTCAATTTCCAAAATGAAGACACTATGTCCGGAATACAGAATTATCATAGGAGGCGGTGTCTATAAATTTATCAATCCAGAAATTCAAAAAAAATCAAATTCTTATCTAATATATAATCAAATCAATACAGATCTAAAAAAGTATAACTATAGCGAAATAAAAATTGATAGAAACACATGAAATTACAACTTACTGTTTATCTATGTTGTTTTTTTGGATTAGGTTGCTGAATTTTTGAAATCGGGAAAAGAAATGGCGGTTCGTCCTCAGTTGATCGCCGCTGCTGCTGTTGCTCGCTTCTTCTCTTTGTGTAACTGTTGCTTGTGTTGATAGCGTAGGTATAAGTTATACCAGAAGGGTATTTTCGTCCAGTCAGGTATAAGTTTTTTAAAAGGAGTGGCTAAAGTCTAAATACATTGAAAACAATGGCTTTAAAATAAAAGTCACAGCTTTTAGTGGCTATTTATGCCGTTCGCCCATAAAACAATTACTTTAGTGGCCTCTCCTAGAGCCGGCAGTGATCACAATTAAAGTTAGATACTGACAACTATATTAGAAAAGTTTCAGCACATAAGCCAATAGCTACGAGTAACTATTTTATTTCTAGCCATTAAAAATTAAATGGCTGAAAATTTGCTCCTTGGACTTGAATTGATATGAGAGAGTTCAGCAAATTACTAGCTTATTCGTGAATAAATAGAGGGTAGATATTAATATGCTTCCAATAAGATCCTCAGAAGAAATATCTTCTAATAGCCCTAAAGTAGTAAGGGCAGAATCCATCATTCAAGAAGAGCATCTCTGATCTATTAAAATTTTCCACCATAATAACAAGGAAATTAGAAAGACGTGGAGTGCTGTAGTAATGTATGTACATACAACCAGTTCAAGATGAGTCCATAAGATTATATCTTTAATTAGATGAATCCTTGAACAGAATTCCAACCACTATGAATCATGTTAGTAACTTTATGACTTCTGGACGTATCTTTTCATGATCTCTCTTAAATGTTGGTTGTCTAGCTTCTCCAAAGTTAAAAATATTTTTGTTTTCAAAGTTGAAGTGTTTGGTCAAATTTTAGAAGAAAAATAAAGTGCTTTGAGTAGAAACAGAATCAGTTTTGAACAAGTAGAAAAAAATAGCTTTTCCTCGAAAACACTTTTTTGAAAAATACTTTTAAGAAAAAAAATACACTTAACTTTTTAAAAGTTTGGTTAAATGGTAAGTACTTGATTGTGTATATGGGGTTAGAATGGTCATTTCCACTTGGATAAATGGGATAAGCTAATTTCACGCAGAGGCGGATGCACGCTTTAACAAGAGGGGTCACTGTCACCCTGTAACTTCCGCAAAAACTTTATATATGCTTGCAAATGTCTTCAAAAATAGTCAAATATTAGCATAGACCCCGTATCAATATTTATGAGCAGTAATAAATTTCTATTGAATATCATGGTGCCCCGCGATCACTAAATTTTGGGTTCGCCTCTGATTTCAGGTAGGTGATGTAAAGCTTATGTAATCTTCTTTGGCCGTATGTTACATAAAGACAGCTGTTTTCACAAGCTCAGGAATTTTTTTAAATAAAGAGGGCTAATTTGGGAATAATATATTAGATACACATATAAAGCAGCCTTAATCTTTTTAACAACTTATTATACTATTAAGTTATATGTTGGATGGTTCTGGTATACAGTTGAAACAACCTTGAAAGCAACAGTTGAAACCTTCAACTGTTTCTCACAGCAGAAATTCCAAATTTCAATAAATTATATAAGAGAAATCTGACTTTAGTTAAAAGACTTATATTAATGACAAAAGAAATTGACAAATTTCATGTGCATGATTTTAGTGATGAAGCGTATTTGGTCAAATATAAAAGGAGAATGGATTTATAGCAGGAGCCAAGAAATGTTCAGAGTAGGCCATAAACCAACCTCTCCAGTTCCTTAGAGACCACGTTTCTATCTCTTAAAAATCTTTATTTATAAGCTTCTGTTCTTCATACTGCTTTTTTTCAATCTTTAATTAGAATTCTCAAAGTAGGAACTGTTTGGCACAAACCCATTCAGAGTAGAGTTTTAGGTATTGATGGAGAATTTTCTTGGACCTGGTGTTAAGGAGGAGGATCAGCAGCTACAGTTGCCTCCAGGATTCAGATTCCATCCTACAAATGAAGAGCTGATAACTCATTATTTGTCTAAGAAAGTTGTGGATAACAACTTTTTTGCTATTGCTATTGGAGAAGTTGACATGAACAAGGTTGAACCTTGGGACCTACCATGTAAGCTTCTCCTTTTTTCTTTTTTTATCAATCGGACCAACAAAGGCTGAATTTCAGCGGATCGTGTTCTTACGTGTTTTTCTATTTTTATCTCAGTTGATTGTTTTTCGTTTTTAAATATAGGGAAGGCAAAAATGGGAGAAAAGGAATGGTATTTTTTTTGTGTGAGAGACAAGAAGTACCCAACAGGGCTGAGGACAAATAGGGCTACTGCTGCAGGTTACTGGAAAGCCACTGGAAAAGACAAGGAGATATTCAGAGGAAAATCTTTGGTTGGCATGAAAAAAACTCTGGTTTTCTATAGAGGGAGAGCACCCAAAGGAGAGAGGACAAATTGGGTCATTCATGAATATAGACTAGAGGGAATATTGTCTCTTCAAAACCTGCCCAAGACAACAAAGGTACTGAATTTTCACTCTTTCCCCTGTTTTTCCTCTGTTTCATTCAAGAATCCTAAGACATGTTTCTCTATTGTTTTTTTAACTATGTAGCAGAATGACTGGGTCATTAGCAGAGTATTTTATAAGAGCACTGGTGGAAACAAAGTCCATATTTCAGGACTTATGAGATTGAATTCAACTGAAACTGAAATGGGAAATTCTGTTTTGCCAACATTGTCAGATTCTGAATCCAGTCACGTGCACTGCTTCTCCAATTTAGTTACTGCTCAAAAGAGCCAAAAAGAAATGACCAATTATTTCAACAATTCTTCTATCCCTTCTCTTCCAAAAAAATTTGCCTTGAACCAAACTTTACCACCTCAAGCTACCTTACTAAATCCTGGTTCATTTCCCATGCAAGATCCTCCAAGCCTTAGGAGTTTATACCAGAATTATGGTCAGAATATGGTGCAGAATTTGAAGAAGGAGAAAGAGATAGTAAGTGTATCACAAGAAACAGGAGTGAGCACTGATATGAATAATGAATTCTCCTCATCAGCTGCTGTTGTTGGACCACAGTATCTTGACTATCTTTGGAATTACTGAAATACTTGATAGAGAAAGACCAAATAAAGCAAAAAACAGAAAAGCAGCAGAAGAAATAAAACTAAGTAGGTATACATTGTGGAACTATTTGTGTGTGCATGGATTTTTCTAATTCTCTAAGGAGCATTTAAGATGTTAATAATTATCTCCCCTGCATATCACATAATACTATGTTGGTTTAAAGTTTTTCCCTTCTCTTCACTTTTACTTGTGTATACGATCAAAATCGAGCTCGCCTGTGACATGGTAGGCCAGGCTCGAAACATGGCAATAAAGGACTAAAGAGAGACATCAACTCCCACCGGGCTAGAACCGGAGGGTGGAATGCCTGCCTTCGAAGCAGAGGCGGCTCAATAGTCTTAGAGGCCTAAAGCCAAGACGTAATAAGAGGCCTTAAACTTGTTTAATAATTTTAGATATTTTTATTGAAGTTTATTCTTTTTACTTTTCGAGATGCAATTTCATTTTGGCGATGTAACCAACAATTTCATCTTGACAATGTAACCAACCTCTTTAATCTTTGTTGAAAGTTTACTAACATTTGATAAGATTTTATTAAGTTTAATTTTTAATTTTTTCTTTTTACATGATCGCCAACGTAACTCACTATATAGCATTGCCTCCCAAAGTAATAATCGTGTAGAAATTTGTATTTACAACGATGATAAATATTTTACGATCTAATTAGCTTGAAGCATGTCTATAGAGATCTTGAAAGAAAATATCTTACAAAGTTAGAACTGTAAATAAATTTATTCAAGTTGGAGTAAGAAGAACTAGAAAGTAACTACAGATGTAATTGTCTTTCACTTTCATTTGAATTTTCTCAACCAACTCCGAAAAAAGACTACATAAAATAAATATAAAACTATGTTATTAACGATTGGTGACAAAGTAGCAAAAGATGGTTGAAAAAATTTCTTATCACTATTTAATAATAAATACAATAAATATTCAAATTACATATAAAAAGAGTATCTTTTGGGGCCTCTAATTTTGTGAGGCCTAAAGCGGCCGCTTTAGTGGCTTGGGGGTTAAGCCGCCTCTGCTTCGAAGAATATCGAGGCCGTGATCCCGGAATCGATCCTAGCCTCGAACGAGCTCGAAAAAACATTGTTAGCATAGTTAATAGAAGACCGAAATATCCGTGACCGGTCGGATATTACGTCGGTAATCTCGGCACGTATCAATAAGGAACTGACAATCACTAAATCAAGAGATTTTTTTACCCTTTTATAGAATTGTACCTAAGGGCATCTCCTACCTTTACCCCATTTTTGGTCCCCAAAATAGGGATTTCCCCATTTTGGGGACAACTTACTCCAACCATTCCCCAATTTTTTTCCCCAAACTTTTTTATATTCTTCTTATTCTTCTATATTATATTATTATCTTTCATTTCAATTTTATTTTTTAATTTCCATTAAACAAATTCCATCTTTTATTTTTATTAATTTGTAATTTCCATAGTTAAAACAATTCCATAAAATTTTAAATAATATAATTTGTAAGCAATTATTATAGATTAACTAATAATTCAAATAAAAGTGAAATCATTGCGATACAAGATTAATTAAATACATATTACATAACGACAAAAATCATTCGAAATACTAGATAAATATTCAACTTTAACCTCCAGTATTCTCCTATAAATGATCTATTAATGCATTACGAAGTGCAAAATGTTCATCTTTGTTCTTAATTCTTCTATGTCAAAATAAAAATTCTTGAAATCGTTGATTTTCATCTACTGCCATTTCTACATAAAAATAATAAATGCACGAAAATTAATTTATCAAAATTATACACCAAAATTAAGATATAATATTAATATTGTAAAGACATTACATAAACATAATTAGGTATATATAAAGAGATAAATTAAAAGATTAAATAATAAAATAATAATAAAAAAGTAATGAATAGTAATGGAGGAGATGAATAGTATACCCCATATTTGAGGGAACACTATTCATCCCCCATTTTGGGGACAAAAATGGGGGAGGGTTGGAGCTAAATTCCCCCAAATATTTCCCCCATTACGGGGGATGGGGGCAAGGTTCGAGATGGCCTAAAGTAGGACTCCTCTACTATATAAAGAGGGTCTGATAATTCATAAAACACATGGTAACACGCATTCCAAGGCAATATATTATTATTTCTCTCTTTAAGCTCTTATTCTTCTATATCTTGATACCGATCGAAGTGCATCCAGCTCGAGTGTGACTGACCTTCCAAGACTGTAACTGTTTAATTCGTGTAGTTTGAATTTACTTTATCATTATTTATTTCAATTGCAACTTAATTTATCGCTTTGTGTCAAGTTAATCCGCATATCCTTAAAACCACTTACAAATTTAATTGTTATCCGATTTTGAGGGTAAACAACTTATTTCTCTATAGCCACTTATATGGTCAAGTTGTAAATTTTTGTACTCCCTCCTCAGCAAAATTGGTCATATTAATCATTCACTTTTACTTGTTTCTCTATAGCCACTTATATAGAGAAGTTGTAAATTTTGGTACTCCCTCCTCAGCAAAATTGGTCATATTAATCATTAATTAATCAATAAATGAGAAGTGTTAAGCAAATTGAGCTGAGGGTGTAATATCGATTACTCCTAGCATGTGACAGTGTGAGATTAGGTTGGTACACACTGAGTTTTCTTGTGCTTCTCTCTGAAACTACATCCCAAAAAAGATTTTCCATCAACTATAATTATCCTTCAATCGAAGAATTTTATTTTAATTTAATCATAAATTTATCTTGTGCGACATCTAAGAATGAAAACCTAGAACAACATTGATCAAAAATTCAAAATAAAGAGAATTAGGTTTTCTGTAAATACAATTCAGCGGGTGTTTATTCTATGTTTTGTCTGTCAGGATGAGGTAAGGAATTAGGTCTTTCTAATAGTTGACACGTAAGCAATTGGGACCCACACGCTCAACTTTTGGTTGTAAATACACTGCCAATTGCCACATAGGATACGGGGTTTAGGTTTCTTCTTAATAACGTCCGTCTTCTAGCTGGCTAACGAACTAAGACTTTCTGGCCACCAGACCGTGGCGACGCAAGCGTGCATGATTTTTTATAAGTGGTGTCACGATTTTAAACAGTAAACAAATAATAATTTACTATAATAACATATTAAAAAAATATAATTTGAATTATTTTTATAAAACACAACTCAAGTATATTACTATATATGAATTTTTATTAGAGAACTAACAGAGTACTACAAAACTACGCATAATGACAATAATGATACAGTGCTTACCATAGGAAATAGAAACTACCATTAGCAGCGGAACACCACAAGTAATAACACAGTAGAATAATCTGAACACAGTTTAAATACGATGAGCACAGATGAAGGAAAGGCAAGTAGCAACTCAATAAGAACGAGCGCTTTCACACTAGGTTTTAGCAATATATTAATAAAGCACAACTCTAAAATAATACTAAATACTCTTTTTTAAAAATATAAAACACCTGACAATTACATAAAAACTCATCATTCATTATATTTTACAAATCGTTCTTAATCAATTCAATTTTTAGAAAGAAGATGATAGGGGGAAGAGAAAAATACATGAGAAACTTACAATAAATGTCAAATAATTTATTGTTGCATAAAATACAGATATGAATTTTGATTTATTATTTTTGTATTAGGTAACCCCGACACTCTCTATGTGTAGATGAGACTCAAAAAAAGTTTAAGACAAATAATAAAACTACCCGGCTTCGAACTAGTGACTTCTCCTGGAGAAACTGAAGCTTAGGACCATATGAGCTACCCCGCAGATCATATGAAGTTGTGTCACTTTATTAGACTTAAGCGTTAGTTTTCTTTTGGATTTTAATTATATATACATATTCAATAAAATTTTCCGACCAAACAGTATCACGTGACACCGCTTAGGTTAAGGTGGATCTTCCCCTAGACGCAATAACTTGCACGAGTTACTTATAATGTCATATAGTACTCCTACTGAGTATTATTGATACCTAAAGAATGAATTATGTTTAAAAGGCTTGGGCGTAAGGCGAAATTTTATACCTGTCATGAGGCGAGGCGTAAGCACCGAGGAATTGGGCGTCAGTTCCATGGAACTTTTAATTATTAATTGTCACACCTCCTTTTTTCACTACACCCCCGGAAAGTGGCATATGAGAGTTTTTCCAATTTAAAGTGACAATCGAAACGAGATTATTTTATTAAAAATTCAGAGTCGCCACTTGGGATAATTTTATGGTGTCCCAAGTAACCGGTTCAAATCCCGAATCGAGGAAAGGATTGACTCTATATTACAGTCCGCGAACCAGAAATTCGGGTAAGAAATTCTGTTAACCCGGGAGAAGGTGTTAGGCATTCCCGAGTTTCGTGGTTCTAGCACGGTCGCTCAACTGCTATATTCGGCTTAATTACTTGATTTTAGTACATGTTAAACCTATGTGCAAATTTTAACTTAAACGCTCTATTTAATTTTTAAGAATATTGCAACACTGTTAAAACACGTCTTGAACCACGTCACATAAATGCACCCGCGGTCTTCGACATATTTTGACATTGTTGGAATTTGGATTTGGATCACATAAATGCGCACTCAAGTTTAGGAAGGTAATTTAAATTACGCGCCTAAATCAACTACGATATTCATATGAAAATATTGTTTTAATGTATATCGAGGTTCTAGTGTATGGAATATGATTGATGAAATGCTAATTCGGAGATCCATTCATGGAATTTGTTTGTTAACAATATAAGAACAATTGAACCCACTTGAATCACATGCCACAGATTAATCTCCACACCTAAACCTTATATTTTAATAAGCTACTCTGAGATAAATAACATTATTTCCTTACAAACTGCAGAACCTCCAATTTACTAAAGATCACTAACTTACGGGCAACTACAGTACTCTACGCAAGGCAAATAAGAAAGAAGAAGATACATTCTATAAAGGAGAAATTAAGCAACACAGTAAGAAGAGAAAAATCAAATCTTTGTATTGACGGATCTGAGCTCAAAATTACAGCAACTGAACAATTTCTTGACATAACATTCGACGAACAGCTGACGGGAAACCTCAAATATCGTCCGGAAAACTCAAACTCGGACACCTTAACCTCCGTCAAACTCTATCCATTTTAACAAAGTTCGAAAAACTGAATTGGAAGATCAGAACAGTTTCTTTTTTTTGTATTTATCAAAAAGAAGATCGATGATTTTTTCCCGTACTAATTCCTGTCTTGTTTCTATCCGTTTAACCTCAGATTTGGTGGTGGTCGAATTCAGTAATGAGAGAGCGTCAAGCGAAACCAAACTTGGACAGAGCTTCACAGCGAATTGGACGAATGAAGGCGTCGTCGACGCCGAACTGAGAATGTGAATCGAGGAAGCCGATGAGTCCTAATCCGAATACTGTTGTAGAACTGAAATCCTTCCTTTCGAGAGCTACTTCTGCTCCAAATAGCATTGAGTGGAGCTTCTTGAGATTCATGTCAATAAAGAAGAAGAAGCTTTGGCTTCATAGAAAATGGTTGTTGCTCTCTAAAAAAAACGGCAGATGATTGTGTGTTCTTAGGTGAGGGATCATGAAGAAGAAGAGGCTCAGGGTCGTTCGGGGGTGGGGTGGTTCGAAGGAGATGAACTTGAGGGGGTGGGTCATTTTTAGAAGACGACGCGCGGGAGGGGGGGTCTCTGTATATTGCTGCGCAGCTTTTTCAGCCTTTTGTTCTCCTCCTCAAACTTTTTTTAAGCATTACTTTATAGGTAGAGTCTAGGTTTAGGTGTATTTTTGTGTATTTTGCCAATTAGTCCCTAGGTCTTTTGTGTATTAGCTCCTTAGGCTCTTTTTGTTTATTTTTATTCCAAAAAAGAGTCTAGAAGGGTCCCTAGACTTAATGGACTAATCCGAATTGGGCCAAGAACTGAGTTCGAAAACTCTTAAAATTGTGCTCCAAAATCACATGTTTACAGTTGCCTCTCTTTGACTGGAAATACGAAGTATTTTCAGACAAAGAACGGCTAGACAGGTTTTTTGACCCGACCCTTATTTAGAGAGACCAAAACTAAGAGAGAGAGGAATGTGACCGAGCCCTGGTATCTGAGCTGCCTACATATCCTTGGCTATAAAGGAATCATGCCACGTATAGTTCAGAGGTGAGTGAGATGATAGAGTGTGCCAAAGTGAAGAGCTGGTCAGGTGCTGTTCCACCGAGGTTCCGGTCCGCAGTCCTGATGTTACATAAAAAATCAAAAGATGAAATGACTAGCTAAGCCTGTCAACTACGAGTTACAAGATTCCTATCTATAAGTCTTCTGAAGCTTGATCTTGAGTCTTGAATGGTTCTTCATGCAGACTTTGAATTTGAACCTTGATGCTTGCTAGTTGCAGGTGTTGGCTCGTTCTTCTTCAGATTTTCAGATCAAGACCGGACATGTAGTGCTTGTGACCTCAACCATGTCTTGAGAAGCTCACATCTTCCATAAACTTCTGCATTTGGATTAACTTCTTGCCCTTCTCCTTTTTCTTTATTGTGACTAACTTCTGTTGATCACCTCGGATTGTTGACTCGCATTTTTGCTGCGACCTTCTTTTGTTGCTGACTTGAATTGCATTCTAAAGTGAATTCCCTTGCTTTCTAGGTAGGCTCCTGATTACTGAACACTTGCACTGCTTTTCCCTGAAACTGCTTTCCCTTGAAACTTGAACTGTCTTCCCTTGTTCTCCAGGTGGGCGCCTGATTGCTGAAACTTGAATGTATTCCCTTATTCTCCAGGTGGGCTCCTGATTGCTGAAGCTTGAATGTATTCCTTTGTTTTCCAGGTGGGCGCCTGATTGCTGAACTTGAAATGTATTCCCTTGTTCTCCAGGTGGGCGCCTGATTGCTGAACTTGAAAAATGTATTCCCTTGTTTTCCAGGTGGGCGCCTGATTGCTGAACTTGAAATGTATTCCTTTGTTCTCCAGGTGGGCGCCTGATTGCTGAACTTGAAAAATGTATTCCCTTATTCTTCAAGTGGGCGCCTGATTACTGAACTTGAAATGTATTCCCTTGTTCTCCAGGTGGGCGCCTGATTGCTAAACTTGAAAAATGTATTTCCTTGTTTTCCAGGTGGGCGCCTGATTGCTGAACTTGAAATGTATTCCCTTGTTCTCCAGGTGGGTGCCTGATTGCTGAAGTTGAAAAATGTATTCCCTTGTTCTCCAGGTGGGCGTCTGATTTCCACAAAATAAACAAAACAAAGAAAACGTCTGCCACGGTTTGGTGTTGGGAGCATCTGTGAGTGTTAATTGAATAATGTTACCAAATATCTCTATAAATTTGAAAGCTAAATCCCATTATCCAGGAGGGTCCTGAAAACTCCTAGTTATATGACAATTTTAAAGCTAAGTTATATTTCCTAAAGGTAAGACTTCCGCTAAATCTTGTTATCTATGAAGACCTTAAAACTAAATCCCATTATCTAGGAGGGTCCTAAGATTTTAAAATTAAATCTCATTATCCAGGAGGGTCATGAAAATTTCAAATTGAATCTTATCCTAAGCATGAAAACTTCAAAGCCAAACTTATATTTCCTCAAGGTAGAGCCTAGCTAGATCTTGTTACTCATGAATGCTTTGAATTTTAACTAAGTCCCATTGTCCAGGAGGGTCCTAAGAATTTTTAAGATTAAATCTCATTATCCAAGAGGGCCCTGAAGTTTTAAAATTAAATCCCATTATTCAGGAGGGTCCTAAAATTTTAAAATTAAATCCCATTATCCAGGAAGGTCCTGAAAATTTAAAAACTAGATCTCATTATCCAGGAGGGTCCTGAAAACTTAAAAAACTAAATCCCATTATCCAGGAGGGTCCTAAAAATTTTAAAATTAAATCCCATTATCCAGGAGGATCCTGAAAACTTAAAAATTAAATTCCATTATCCAGGAGGGTCCTCATAATTTTAAAATTAAATCTCATTATCCAGGAGGGTCCTGAAAATTTTAAAACTAAATCTCTCTATCTAGGAGGGTCCTGAAAACTTAAAAAACCAAATCCCATTATCCAGGAGGGTCCTGAGAATTTTAAAATTAAATCCCATTATCCAGGAGGGTCCTGAACACTTAAAGTTAAATCCCATTATCTAGGAAGGTCCTGAAAATTTTAAAATTAAATCCCATTATCCAGGAGGGTCCTGGAAACTTAAAAAACTAAATCTCATTATCCAGGAGGTTCCTGAGAATTTTAAAATTAAATCCCATTATCCAGGAGGGTCCTGAATACTTAAAACTAAATCCCATTATCCAGGAGGGTCCTGAAAATTTTAAATTAAATTCCATTATCCAGGAGGGTCCTGAAAATTTAAAAACTAGATCCCATTATCCAGGAGGGTCCTGAGAATTTTAAAATTAAATCACATTATCCAGGAGGGTCCTGAAAATTTAAAAATTAAATCCCATTATCTAGGAGGGTCCTGAAAACTTCAAATAAAATTCCATTATCCAGGAGGGTCCTAAGAGTTTACGGTCAAACCTGTCTGGTGCTTGCCTTTCCTTGCGGTGGGTTTCTCCGAAACAAACGAAATTTCCTGCCCCTGTTTCAAATCAAAGAAAAATCTTGTCAGTTTAAAATATGGTGGTTTGTTTGTGGCCTTGACTTTGAGGGTGATTGCTCCTTCACTTCTCATGATAACCGATTTCCACTCGAAGACTTTGCTTGTTCCTTGACTAATCACTTTCTCTGTCATCCTTATCACAAAAAATACCTCTTCTCCGTTCAGACCCAATACCCTCTATCTGTTGCATTACTCATGAACTGACATTTACTACCTTTGTGTCTCCCAAGAATCCCAAAAACGTCAATTACCGTCCACTCAATGTGCATGTTGTTCTTTCTTGACTTAACCCATTGGCATTAGCCTTGAGGTCTATTGCTCCTTCACTTGCCATGATAACTTTGATTTCCACTTGGAAGACCTTGCTTGTTATTGGTTAACCACTTTCTCTGTCAATCTTATCACAGAAAATACCCTTAATCTATTCACCTAACACCCTCCATCTGTTGCATTGTCCATGAATTGATATGTACCAAACCATTGTGTTTCACTGAAAATACCTTTGATTCGTTCACCTAACACCCTCCATCTTGTTGCATTGTTCATGAATTGGTATGTACCAAGCCTTTGTATTTTACAAGGATCCCAAAGAATGTTGATTATTACCAGCTCAGTGCGCTTGTTGTTCTTTTCTGACTTATAATATTTTGATGTGTTAGCCAGACCCCGTTTTGTGCAACTGGACAGCTGGTGGCAAATTTTGAAGTCATTTCTCACTTGTTCTAACCGCATAGACTAAGGAAGAGGAAGTGAACAAGACAAAAAGAATAGAGTGAAGGACAATGGAAAAAGATGATTCCTAACGAGAAAACTACAAAGTAGAAACCTATCAGTTGTGGATACCAACTCTAATGACCATGACATGCACCTGTGGCCTATTTTGTCAAGTAAGCCTGATGTTCGACTCTTGTTGTACCTTTAAACTGTGAAACTGGGCTTCAATGCTCCGATTATCCAATTTGATTCATAACCCTTATTCGACTTGTAGTGCCCGGAGAGTTTTCACCATCAAGCCTCTCTCATTTGTTCTTTATCTCAACTTACCGTCGCCTCAAGGTGCCCGCGAAGGTTTTCACCAATTAGACTCTCTCATTTTTTATTTCTCTCAGCTTTCGTCGCCTTATGGTGCCCGTGAGGGTTTTCACCAATAAGACTCTCTCATTTTCAATATTTTCTGCTTGGACCAGAGTGTTGCCCTTGATATGAATCACCTCCACTTGCTTGACTTGGCATATCTCGAAGACTGATCGGAAAGTCTTTCTTTGGACCATAACGTGGGCTTTTGGATAGGGTTAGAAAGAAAGGATATCAAAGGCTCAAAACAATTCGAATGGGTTCAAAATTACGACTTTCGAAATCAGATTTCTGACAACAACCACAACTTCTGCCCCAGTTTCTTATTTGGGGACTTTTGGATTTTTATTTCGATGAGATCGAATCGTGAGGCTGCCTACGTATCCTTAAAAGGAATCAGGTCGAATGTAGTTCATGTTATAAGAATTACTTTGTTTGTTGTGATTTTCTTTTCCTTTTCTTTTCTCTTCTTTCCTTCTTTTTCTTTTTGTTGTTGTTTTTCTTTTTCTTTTTTTTCTTTTCTTTTCTTTTTTCCTTTTCTCTTTCTTCTTCTTTTCCTTCTCTCTCTTTTCATTCTTTTTCTTTTCTCTTTTTCCTTTACTCATCTTTCACGCTTGCGTTTCTGATCTTTGCTACTGATTCCAAAAGAGGGGTATGAAGGAAAATAGATAAGGCTCAAAGGGGTAACGAAGGATAAAGTGTTTAGATAGCAGAACAAAATGCCTTCGTCATTCCAATCTCCAAAACATGCCAAGCGCAAACTTCACAATTAAACAAACCAAGGAAAACCTTTGTAACATCTTTTGATTTCACTATACTTGATAATCATTTCCACGCATTCGCCTTCTATATCTGTTAGTTACCAAGCCCCATTGGACAACACCCTCACTCTCATTACCACGAATGACTCCCTACAAATTTGGGGCAAACTTGCCATTATCTTCACCTGATGCAGCATGATGCATTTTAATAGTGTATTTTTATGTTCTACCTGCCCCAGTTTCACACAATTCGGGCTTGAAATAAACTCAAAATGCCTTTACTTATTTCCCTCAAATGTCTTTACATCTTCAACATTATTTCATTGCTTCGTGATTAAACTGACTTTTAAAACTAGGTTGAGAGTTACGCGTGCATGTCATGTCACTAGAGTCAACAGGAAAAGAACTATAAAAAGAAAAGAGAACTAAACGAAAATGATTAGAAATCACAGAAAACAGAAAATTGCATTAGACAGATGGTGAAAGGGTTTGGACAACAAAACAAACAAACCAAACTGGGGTTACAAACCTAGAACAAACCTAGACAACACTAAATGGGCTATTATGACTAAACAAACTAAGCAAAATAAAAGGATAGAAGGGGTTGAGTCACAAGACAATATCCGGATTACAACCCTGAAATAACCCGGATAACAGAAATGACAACAAAATAAACCACCAAAACGCCTCCCTGGCAAACCAAGAAAAGAGCGTCTTTCCAATCATCAAACTCAACATATTAGCCACTGACTTCTGCATCAACAATGCTAAGACCTTCACAAGCCTCCATCACATTGTTCTGAACCGATTGTCTTTGGGTTCCCTTTGCCTAGTCATTCTTAGGATCAACCTATGATAGCGCTGAAAGCTTCGTAGCACATGGACCTCCAAGGATCCTAGAAGAATTCTCACATTCCTTTTCAAAATAAATCATACCCACCATATGCATCTCATTATGCACAGGTGACAGACTTTGGCTAGTGTCTACTGCATCTGGATTTTGCACGACAATGTCGCCTGCATCAATAAGCTTCTAAATTGCGTTCTTCATATTCCAACACTTCTCTATGTCATGCCCCGGGGCATTCGAGCAATATGCACACCTTTGAGAAAAATCAAACTTCTTTGGAAGAGGGTCTGGCATTTTTATCTGGGTCGGCTTCAATATGTCCAATATCCTTAGCCTCTGGAACAGACTGGCATATGACTCTCCCAATGGAGTGAATGTCTTCTTCTTCCGTAACCTCTTGTTCTTAAAGGCTTGATTGGGACTGAAACCTGATCCAGGGGGTTTTCGGTAGGCTCGTGGGGGTAGATAGGCATTTTGTGGAACTGGGTACTGGGAGAGTAATGTACGACTTTGGGAGTTGTGTGGAGAGAAGTGGCATTGGGGAGGATCATCTGGTGCATAAGGATATCCACGGGGACGATGTCGAGGCTGGAAGTATTGATTGGGAAAGCTCATTGGATCATCTTCTCTGTTTCTCTTTCTTCCACCCAAGCTTACTAGGATGTTCTGAATGTTTTTCGAACAACTCATGATTTTTCCTGACTTGATTCCCTCTTCTATTAGCTCCCCCATTCTTAACACATCATTGAAAGGCTTCCCAAGGGCCGGGATCAAATGACTAAAGTAGGTGGGCCCCTGGGCTTGTAGGAAAATCTCAACCATTTCTTCTTCACCAATCGGGGTATTGACTCGAGCAGCCTGCTCCCTCCATCTGAGCCCAAACTCTCTAAAGTTTTCCTCCGGCTTCTTTCCCATCCTAGATGTGGAGGAGCGGTCTGGGGTAATGCCTGATTTGTATTGAAAGTATTGAACAAAAGTTTGAGCCATGTCACCTAATGTAGGCCACTTACCAACATCTTGACGAGCATGCCAGTCCAAATCTGCCCCAGTCAGGCTCTCACTGAAATACGCCATCATCAAGTCATCTTTCTCTCCAACACCTCTCATTTCACTGTAATAAACCTTCAGGTGGGTTACCGGATCCCCACACCCATTATACAAGTTAAATTTTGGCACTTTAAACCCCGCGGGCAGGCGAACGTCAGGGGACATAGACAGTTCCTTGTAAGCCATGCTTCCCTGGTCTCCCATTCCTTGCTTGTTCTTTAAGGACTGTTCTATGCCTTTTAGCCTCTTGGGTGCCCCATCTTTCCCTTTTCTTCCTGTGAACCTTTCATTTTCAACATGGGGCTCATCCCTTGGGCCCTGTTTGTATGAATAGAGAACCTTGTGGGCAACCTCTGAGGGGAATATTGGGCATCATGAGCTTGGAGATAAGCGGTTGGATCTGGAGAGTATGGAGGATCATCTGGCATTGTGTCCAGAGTTTGGGTAAGGGCAACATCCAGGAAGCTAGGTGGTGGCGGGGGTGGCGCCTTCCCAGTCATCCAAGCCTGATACATGTCAGCCATGTGTTGTTTTAACATTTTTACCTCTTCAACCAACCCATTGTCCTGTTCAACCAACTGCTTTCAAGCGCCGGTATCAACCAACTCAGTTCTGTTGTTGTCTGCCAAGCCTTTGACTTTATGTTGTAGAGAAGAGTTACCACTTTAAAACCACAGACCAACCACCCTTCTGCTATGAATATAACAAAATGAAGCCATCACGTTAGTGTTAGAGCATTTAACATAAGATAATCTCACTTTATGTGCAATGCACCTAGCCACAGTTATCGGTTCTAAAATGACTTTGAGGGTACAAAGGTCAGTTGGCATCTTCCCAATTTGTTCATTTCAACCTCTCTTTTCTTTGCTTTTCTAGCATTTGCTGGCTTGCCCATTTTCCTTCATTTCTTTTTTTAATCATCACCCTTTCTTTCTCTCATATCTCACATCCCACAATTCCACCTCTTTTTTTTTCTTTTTTTCCTTTTAATAAAAAAAATAATTCGATCGAACCCTATGTAGGTTGCTTACGTATCATGATCCCGCATGAATCAGATCTTTGCGTAGTTCTCGCAGATCGGGAATAAAGGAAACAAACTAATATTCTCTTCTTTTTACCTTAATGACTCTGACGAGAAAAGGGAAATAAAAGAAACAAATCTCTTTTTTGTTTTTGAATTTTCTAGACTTAATGTTCTATAACCTATTGCAAACTCAAGCTTAACGAGCATATATTTTTTGCTTTTTTTTTAAACAAACACTCTATGGAAAGTTATTAAGGAAAAACCCTAGAAGAGAAAAAAAAATATTTTTTGATTCTTTTTTTTAGGAAGAAGATCGAAAGAATAAACCACAGAAAAATATTTTGAATTTTCATTTGATATCCTGACACAAGATTTCGAAGCAGGCAATGAAAAAGACAAAACAAAATGTTTTTGGATTTCAATTTTGATTGCCTAAAGGAAAAATTCTAATGATAAACAAAAGATAAAGTATACAATATCCTAAAGTTCTAATGAAAATAAAAAGAATTTGTTTTTCATCTTTCATTAATTTCCCAAAGAAACACCTCACAAGAAAATCTTTTTGGATTTTGGAATTAATGTCTTAAATAAACTTTTAAAGAGGTACTAAAAGAAAATTCTCTTTTTTTTTCTTTTTTTTTTGAATTTTGGTCCTAATATACTAAGGGAAGTATAAAAGCAATTTATTTTTTTAAAAAAAATTTCTAGATACTAACTTCCTAAAATAAAACCACCTCAAACTTTCTTTTTTTCTTCTTGATTTCTAAGAGTAGTATTTCTAAAGAAAATTCTAACGGAAATATAAAAACGCAAAATATCATTTTTTTTGGATTTTGAGTTACACCACACCTTTTCAAATACAAAATAAAAGTACAATAACAAAAACTCGACATTGTTGTACAAAACTAGAAAGTAAAAGACAACATAAAAAAACATACTCCAAACATAAAAATAAAATAAAAATAACAAATATAAAAAATCTCCTTAAACAACTCTTGAATGCGGTGGTCCTGGGGTATCTGTCATGCTCAAACTCCGGTAAGTGGATCCACACCTGTATCAGAAAACATAAAACAATACTATGTGAGACAATAACATTCCCTACTAGACACATGCAAGACATGATTGAGGCTATTTTTGCAAAATGACTTATTTGGCCAAAAAGTGGTTAGAAGTGCAAAATTTGGCTAAGACCCCGCAAAGCCAAGAACCTAAGATTTACTAGGAAGACCGGACCCTATGTGGGTTGCCTACGTATCACGCCCCGAAAGACGAGAATCAGGTATGCGTAGTTCGGAAAGATTGGATACGGGCGAAAAATAAAAATAACAACTAATTTAGAGAAAATATGTTTTTTTTGTCTTTTCTTTCTCTTTTTTTTTTTGAAAAATGATGAAACATGTAAACTCTTTTTTTTTATTTTCTTTTTCCCTTTTTTTTTGATTTTTGATTTTTGAAAAATGATGAAAAAGTACAAAAAATTTTGAATTTTTCAAGCTCTTTTTTCTTAACAAAATGTAACAGAAAACATAATTAGGCCCCACTCGCTTTATCTTCACACTTCACCCTCTCTTTTTTCTTTTCTTTTTCTTTCTTCTTTCTTTTTTTCATTGTTATTTTTTCATTTCTTCATCTACCCTCAGCTGTCATTGGTCCGCCAAATGACCCTTTTACCTTTGAATAAATGCAACATGTAGCACATAAGATGCATCAGGATGGTTTTTTATTTTTTGGGGTATACCTGTCCTAGATAGATCCAACCCCTATGTTGAGTCCCCTAAGTCAAAATAAACATGATGCAAACAAACGTTCCTACTAGGGATCCGGCATGAGGTATTATTATACTAGGTTTAAAAAACCTGGGTTTATTTGTTCTAGACCTGGCTTACCCGAGCGGACAACTCGAGCCGAGAGGGGGCTGCGTACCGGTAACCAAAAGATCATCCGGCTTTGCAACTTGTCTGAACCTCATTCTATTTGGGATATAACACTAACAGAAAGAAGTCACGACCAGCGTGCACTCCTCGGGAGAGAGAAGAGAGGGGTTTCGTAGCAGTTTATATATACAGTTCAGATAATATCAAAGCGGTAAAAAGCAACATTTAGCACATTAGGCTCAAAAATGTAATAAAATCAGATAACAGATAAAACCAAATGTAAAAATTCATCTAAGCTCGAATTCTTGAACCCTGAACCAGAGATTCTGGGTTCGATCCCCAGCAGAGTCGCCAGAGCTGTCACACCTCCTTTTTTCACTACACCCCCGGAAAGGGGCATATGGGAGTTTTTCCAATTTAAAGTGACAATCGAAACGAGATCATTTTATTAAAAATTCAGAGTCGCCACTTGGGATAATTTTATGGTGTCCCAAGTCACCGGTTCAAATCCCGAATCGAGGAAAGGATTGACTCTGTATTACAGTCCGCGAACCAAAAATTCGGGTAAGAAATTCTGTTAACCCGGAAGAAGGTTTAGGCATTCCCGAGTTCCGTGGTTCTAGCACGGTCGCTCAACTGCTATATTCGGCTTAATTACTTGATTTTAGTACATGTTAAACCTATGTGCAAATTTTAACTTAAACGCTCTATTTAATTTTTAAGAATATTGCAACACTGTTAAAACACGTCTTGAACCACGTCACATAAATGCACTCCGCGGTCTTCGACATATTTTGACATTGTTGGGATTTAGATTTGGATCACATAAATGCACACCCGAGTTTAGGAAGGTAATTTAAATTACGCGCCTAAAGCAACTACGATATTCATATGAAAATGTTGTTTTAATGTAAATCGAGGTTCTACTGTATGAAATATGATTGATGAAATGCTAATGCGGAGATCCATTCATAGAATTTGTTTGTTAACAATATAAGAACAATTGAACCCACTTGAATCACATGCCACAGATTAGTCTTCACACCTAAACCTTATATTTTAATAAGCTACTCTGAGATAAATAACATTATTTCCCTACAAACTGTAGAACCTCCAATTTACTAAAGATCACTAACTTACGAGCAACTACAGCTATGCAAGGCAAATAAGAAAGAAGAAGATACATTCTATAAAGGAGAAATTAAGCGACACAGTAAGAAGAGAAAAATCAAACCTTTGTATTGATGGATCTGAGCTCAAAATTACAGCAACTGAACAATTTCTTGACATAACATTCGACGAACAGCTGACGAGAAACCTCAAATATCGCCCGAAAAACTCAAACTCGGACACCTTAACCTCCGTCAAACTCCATCCATTTTAACAAAGTTCGAAAAACTGAATTGGAAGATCAGAACAGTTTCTTTTTTTTTTTGTATTTATCAAAAGGAAGATCGATAATTTTCTCCCGTACTAATTCCTGTCTTGTTTCTATCCATTTAACCTCAGATTTAGTGGTGGTCGAATTTAGTAATGAGAGAGCGTCGAGCGAAACCAAACTTGGACAGAGCTTCATAGCGAATTGGACGAATGAAGGCGTCGTCGACGCCGAACTGAGAATGTGAATCGAGGAAGCCGATGAGTCCTAATCCGAATACTGTTGTAGAACTGAAAGCCTTCCTTTCGAGAGCTACTTCTGCTCCAAATATCATTGAGTGGAGCTTCTTGAGATTCATGTCAATGAAGAAGAAGAAGCTTTGGCTTCATAGAAAATGGTTGTTGCTCTGTGAAAAAACGGCTGATGATTGTGTGTTCTTGGGTGAGGGGTCTTGAAGAAGAAGAGGCTCAGGGTCGTTCGGGGGTGGGGTGGTTCGAAGGAGATGAACTTGAGGGGGTGGGTCATTTTTAGAAGACGACGCGCGGGAGGGGGGGTCTCTGTATATTGCTGCGCAGCTTTTTCAGCCTTTTGTTCTCCTCCTCAAACTTTTTTTAAGCATTACTTTATAGGTAGAGTCTAGGTTTAGGTGTATTTTTGTGTATTTTGCCAATTAGTCCCTAGGTCTTTTGTGTATTAGCTCCTTAGGGTCTTTTTGTTTGTTTTTATTCCAAAGAAGAGTCTACAAGGGTCCCTAGGCTTAATGGGTTAATCCGAATTGGGCCAAGAACTGAGTTCTAGAACTCTTAAAATTGTGATCCAACACCTTAATTGACTCATTTTAAAATAAGATAAAAATACTACACAATGCAAAAGCTAACATGAAACTATTATATATTTTTTGTATTTTCAAAATTATATAAAGATAAAAATAAGGTACTATTTTTGTATTTTTTTTTAAAGAATTATGAAAGATACATACTAAAGTATTTTTTGTAATTTTTCATTTTTATGACGGAAATAAAGTAAAGAAGTCAAAAATAGTTGAAATAGCTATATTAGGCCTAAATTAAATATTTACGTGCTAAAATATGAAAAATCTTGGGGAGGGTAAAACATCACATGTCTACATTAATATTTTAAATTAATATGACTGGAAAAAATATTTTTTTAAAAGTAAAATTCCAAAAAAAAAAAAAAAAAAAGTTAAAAAATTATGTATAAAATAAGTGAACGATGTATATAAAACTACTTTTCTTTTTAATAGAAACATTTTACTGCATTAACAAGAAACAATCGATATCATGTCTGCTACAAGCAACATAGAGTTTCTCGTACTCACAACACTTCCGAAAAAATTGAAATATAACAACAAATGAGAAGGAACAAAAATTGCATCATCAGTATTCACTTTTATAATTTAAAAAGCATAGTTCCTTTCACCTTGGGTAGTAGAAGAAGAAGATGCAAAGAATAAAAAAGTTAGGGCTAGTATGAGTAAAGTTTTTAATAGTTTTATTTTTAAGTTTTTCTTTTACTTTTGAGTATTTAGCAAAAAGGGGAAAACTGAAATACAATTGTATCAAATAATGTTGTCCATGTGCACTTATATATGTTATACTACCTTTATCCAATTTCCTAGGACAATTAATGACACTTTAGAAGTCAAATAAGTAGGTGTGTGCATTCAATTTATCGATTCGATTTTGTCCCTTATCGATAATTACTTATCGATTATCGATTTGTACATATGCTTATCGTTATCGTTTCAATAAGGTTTCGATTTTTCCGATTTCGATTTATCGATTTTTGGGGCTTATCGATTCGGTTATCAATTACACCAATAAGAAAATTTACGGGATTCCACAGAAAGTATATTGCTATAAACACGCCTAACTAATATGGACAAAAATAAGCTAAAATAAGATGAACACTGTTTATAACATAAAAATTGTGTCAACAAGCACATGTAACGAAACTAAAGTAAGAGATCAAATGTATGCCACCAACACTCCAACGGTATAAAATAAATAAAAATACATCATCATGACTAATTCTATTTTTCATTAATTTGACTTCATTCCCTTGAGCTTTAAATATGATCATTTCTTAAATGTGGTAGATGAAATAATAGGGTTAGGGACTTAGGGTAAAGGAAAGGGTATTATAGAATAAGGGTAAAATTTTTTTAGTATATCTTATCGGTTTATCGATAAACCGATAACCGAAGAGGACAAAATCGAAATCGAAATCGATAACTCGATAAGGAAAATTTCGAAATCGAAATCGATAAGTCGATAAACCGATAACAAATAATCGATTCGATTTATCGACAAACCGATTCGAATGCACACCCCTACAAATAAGTGTCTTTACATCATTTTTCAATATTTTAATTATAAAAATTTATGATTTGCCAGTATAGTAAGAGTTTCTAAATAAACTTTATCCCAATAGTTAAAGGATCGACGCCTCATTCCCCACTAAAAATAAGATTTCAACTCTTATATTCCGGACTCTCTCATTTTGCCAGACAGATAAATAATTTTTACAGTTACGAATACTATAAAGAAAAGATAAAGGAAGTAGAGATATAGTATTATATGCCTTGGCAAGAAACTGAAATCATCAACAATTTGAATTAGACATCCTCTTGAAATGATTAATTACCATTTAAAGAGGTTACTTAGGAAATGTAAAATTCAATAACGATAAATTTTGTTTCAACCAAAAATAGACCAAGAGGTTGGACAGTGTCCAATAAAAATGTATGTAGAGCTATTTCCGTAGTGATCATAACTTACTAATAGAGATGATCATCTTTGCTTGATTAATTATGTGATATCAGATATGTTGGCGAATAAGTTTGTTAAGATAAGGTATGGAAAAGTGAAAGCTTATCCTATAGTTTTACATGAATTCGCTTTAATTGTTTGGTCAGGAATATGCATTTACAATAATGTGAAATGAGGAGAATTGAGGGCGCCCAACTTATTTATTCCTCTTCCTTCAGGAATATAAGGGAAATTGCATTCTCTTTTTCCTTTTCTTGGACTAAATTCAATTTGGTTCAATCTTCTGCCATTGCCTCAATTTGTATTACCCCAATAGACTTTTAACCGTTTGTCGGCCAATTTAATAAAAAAAAAAAACATAAAGACAAAAAGTAGTAACTGAACGGGTATAGTCAAATACAATCTTTGTGTTTCTTCGCCGCCAAAGTTCGGTGACGAAGACTCAGATTGACTATCTCCTCCTCAGGAGATGCGACAGAAGGTTGTGCGAAGACTGCAAGGTTATCCCAGGTGAGACCCTCTCAACGCAGCATAGGCTTTTGGTGATGGACATTTGTATTAGGATAAAGAGGAAGAAGAGTTCAGTACAAGGACGCCCCAGGATTAGGTGGAGCGCCTTAACTAAGGATAAAGCTAAAGAGTTGAAAGGAAGGTTATCGGCAATGGGAGCTTGGAGAAGTAGTGGGGACGCAAACACAATGTGGTCGACGACGGCAGACTGTATAAGAAAGGCGGCGAGAGAGGTGTTAGAGATATCTACGGGCCACTATGGTGGACACAAAGGAGATTGGTGGTGGAATGCAGTTGTCCAAGGTAAAGTGGAAGCAAAGAAGGCGGCTTACCTAAGGTTAGTAGGGAGCACTGACGAGGAGGAGAAGAGAGAGAACAATCAAAGGTATAAGGTAGCTAGGAAGGAGGCCAAGATGGCAGTGACGGAGGCTAAGACGACAACTTTTGCTCGTCTGTATGAGGAACTAAGGAACAAAGGTGGGGAGAAGAAGTTATTCCGACTCACTAAGGCGAGAGAGAGGATAACTCGGGATCTGGACCAAGTGAAGTGCATAAAAGATGATGACGGTAAAGTTTTGATGGGAGATGACCAGATTAAGAGGAGGTGGCAGACCTACTTTCATAAACTTCTAAGTAAAGAAGGGGATCAGGATATTATACTTGGGGAATCGAGGAATACCGACAGTCACCATGAAGTAAGTAATTGTAGGGACATTGAGATCGATGAAGTCATGGAGGCAATGCGTAAGATTAGAAGGGGCAGAGCTACCGGGCCAGACGAAATTCCGGTTGAACTGTGGAGGTGTGTGGGTAGAGCAGACTTGGAATGGCTTACTGCATTGTTTAGTGTTATATTCAAGACTAATAGAATGCCTGAAGAGTGGAGGTGGAGTACAATGGTCCCGTTGTATAAGAACAAAGGTGATGTCCAGAGCTGTAACAACTATAGGGGCATCAAATTACTAAGTCATACCATGAAAGTTTGGGAGAGAGTGGTAGAAATGAGAGTGCGAAGGACGGTGTCTATTTCAGACAACCAGTTCGGGTTCATGCCGGGACGATCTACCACAGAAGCTATCCACCTTATTAGGAGGATGGTGGAACAGTACAGAGATAAGAAGAAGGATCTCCACATGGTGTTTATTGATCTGGAGAAAGCGTACGATAAGGTTCCTAGGAAGGTCTTATGGAGCTGCTTAGAGGATAAAGGGGTCCCGAGTAACTATATTAGGGTGATTAAAGACATGTATGATGGAGCTAAGACTCGGGTTAGGATAGTAGGAGGCGACTCTGAACACTTTCCAGTTATTACGGGGTTGCACCAAGGGTCTGCGCTCAGCCCATTCCTATTTGCCCTGGTGATGGATGCACTGACTCATCATATTCAAGGGGAGGTTCCATGGTGCATGCTATTTGCTGATGACATTATTCTAATTGACGAGACAAGAGGTGACGTCAATGATAGGCTAGAGATTTGGAGACATGCTCTTGAGTCTAAAGGTTTCAAGTTGAGTAGGACGAAGACGGAATACCTCGAGTGCAAATTTGGAGTTGAGCCGACGGAAGCGGGAGTTGAAGTGAGGCTTGACTCTCAAGTCATTCCCAAGAGAGGTAGTTTCAAGTAACTTGGATCGGTTATTCAGGGGATCGGGGAGATTTACGAGGATGTTACACACCGTATAGGGGTGGGGTGGATGAAGTGGAGGTTAGCGTCGGGAGTCTTGTGTGACAAGAAAGTGCCACCGTTACTAAAAGGTAAGTTTTATAGAGCAGTGGTTAGGCCTGCCATGTTGTATGGAACTGAATGTTGGCCGGTAAAGAACTCACACATCCAGAAGATGAAAGTAGCAGAGATGAGGATGTTGAGGTGAATGTGCGGGCATACAAGGATGGATAAGATTAGGAATGAAGATATTCGAGAGAAGGTGGGTGTGGCCCCCATGGAGGACAAGATGTGGGAAGTAAGACTCAGATGGTTCGGGCACATTCAGAGGAGGAGCACTGATGCACCGGTGAGGAGGTGTGAGCGACTGGCTGTAGTGGGCACGCGGAGAGGTAGAGGAAAACCTAAGAAGTATTGGGGAGAGGTGATCAGACAGGACATGGCGCGACTTAGGATTACTGAGGACATGGCTCTTGATAGGGAATTATAGAGGTCGAGCATTAAGGTTGTAGGTTAGGGGAGAGTGTGAATATTTCTACAGCACAATAGAGGGGGACTATCCAGTTAGGAGTTAGACTAGGAATGTCATTGGTCGTCTATTGATGCAGGGCTTTACCTTCTAGTTGTACTATACCAGCCATCTATTTCGTATTTCGTATTCTGTATTTCATATTTCATATCTCTTATATATTGTTGTTATTTTTATTACGCATTTTTATGGTACTAATATATCATCTCCTATTGCTTTTTTGAGCCGAGGGTCTTCTGGAAACAACCTCTCTACCATTCGGGCTAGGGGTAAGGTCTGCGTACATATTACCCTCCCCAGACCCCACTTGTGGGATTATACTGGGTCGTTGTTGTTGTTGTTGTTGTTGGTGAGTTAAGTAACGTACCTCATGGACTTTGCACGTTTAACACACTGCACTTGCGTAGGGAGCCGAAATAGCATGGACATACGAACCTAAGAACAAACATACTTGGTTTTTGACGAGGCAAATTAATCTATAACACGTATAAAATTTGAACTTAATTATAATAAGTAATCCGTTTTATCACTTTAGTTTATAGTTATTAATTACGTCAAATTTGATTGGTTAAGTTTAACTGTTTACTTCAAAAGTACGTGTAACGATTAAATTTGATTAGTGGTTTTAAAGATATATAATTTAGTTCAATACCAATTAATAATCAAGAAATATGAAGTAGAAATGAAAGATAGAAGTGAATCAAATCAATGTTACTTAGCAACAATGACCTCGAGCTTAGTGACCTCGAGGTGGCTTAGGGTAGTAAGAACAGTTAAGTAGGAAAAGTAAAGTAAGAAAGCTAAAGGACAATTCTGATGAACAGTAGGCAAAAAGTAGAGAGTATATTCTTTTGCTCAATGATAAAATGATGTTACAAATGATTGGGGTCCCCTTTATACAATAGGGGAACCTTAAATAAGGAATATTTCTATTTACAGTAAAGAATATTCTTGGTACAACTGTCTAACCGCCTAGTACGGAATTGTACAATCCTATTCCGGGACTTGCACCATGATCTTGGGGACGTGACAAGAATCTAGCTCGTTCTGGTACAAATCCATAACGGTACTATTTCAGGGTCGAGCACACTTGACCTCGGTACATCATGCTCCGCCTTCATACTCGATTCTGGTCCACCGGGCTCGAACTCGACCTCGCCCGGACTCGGGCTTAGGATGGACCTTCGAGCCTATAAGTTGGAGGCATATAATTTTGACCGTATACAGATAGTCCCCGCATTTCTTAGAGTAGGATGATAAGAAATGATTTGATCCTCGTTTTCCCGAAGTCTTTAGTGATGACGTCATTTCCGTAATGCAAGCGTTTGAAGTGACCGAAATGTCCCGTCGGTCCCCTTCCCCAAAACATTAAATGCAAGCCAGTATTGGTCAGCCACTAGCGCTGCAGAGCCGTTGTTGCCCTTCTATAAATATGAGGTGATTCCTTTGAGTAAAGAACTTTACTCTTTCTTTACATCTTTCCCTTCTTCATCTCTTTCTCTAATCACCTATTTCCACCGCCTCTTTAAGCGCCGGAAAATGCCAAGCTCTTATAAGAAACACCGCATTCCTGTGCAACTCATATTCTTTAGCATAAAATCATGGCTAAAACTTCCAAAATGGTCCCCAAAAAGGATAAAGCGTCGTCTTCTTCTACCTCCAGGCTGGCCAAACTGGTGGCGCCGCCAACTCTTGTGGAAATCACCCCCGACCCTTGTATAATTATGAAGGACTTTAGTATTGAAAATCCCCCCGACGTTCCAGGCCGATGTGAGCATGCATCTCGATATCTTAGCTTGATATTGAAGAAGCACCTTAAAGACGTGAAGAAGGACTGTGGCTGGGGAGATGAGGTTGTGATTCAAATCCCGAGCCCCGAGGAAAACATTACTACCCACATGGAGGGATTTGTAAGTGTTTACACTTACCCTTTCGTTCACATTGGGTCCCCTTGATCTGGTGGTGATTGACTTCTACATAACGTACGAAATCACCCTCAGCCAGATTCACCCCTCTTTTTAGCGCATCATGATCACGTTGCGCTATTTTTTCGAAAAGGCCAAGGGTTTGAAATTCACCCTCAACCACCTAATTCGATTGTACCGGCCCCAGCTGTTTCGAAAGCCTTCTTTGCCAGCAGCGACGAAGCCAAGGATCGGGGCTGGATGAGCCGGTTTGTCAGAGTAAGGACTTTGGATGTCATTCCCCAAGACAAAATGCCGTTCCCGGAGAGATGAAATTAAAATTGTAAGTGGAGTCGTTCTTCCTAATATCTATATATACTCAACTTCCACATCCCATAATAATATTTTTATCTTTTCTGCAGCTGTTGCTTGGACACCTCTCGCCGTCCCTGATCTCGAGGGTTTGGTCCGAAAGTTGGCCGCGGCCTTCTCATATGATGAGCGCAAATGGCACAAATTATCGAAGGGCCAGTGGGAGGCCAAGAATCATGGTAAGTGCTTTTCCCAAGTTTCAAATACTTTTCATATGTTGGTGGCATCAACTTATTTACGTTTACTTGTGCAGGCCTCGGAGATGTATCCGAGATGAGGCCGGCCCTGCCCGGGGAAGGGACCAAGTCTTCAATCTCGAAGTTTTGAGAAGTCAACAAAAGAAAAAGGGTTTCAAAGCCCGAAAACAAGAAAACCCCTACTCGAAGGCTGCAGAAATGATTTGCTCAAGCGGGCGCAGATTCGGCCCATGATTCCCGGATGACGAAGAAAATAATAGTGAAGATTCGACGTTAGTGCCTAGAATCAGGAAACCAATCGAGGCCGCCAAGCCCTTCGAACTGGAGACCTCATCCTGTGGTAAGGGAACCGCAAAGAGAGATGTGAGCAAAGCCCCCGTGTCCCCGGAGGTTGAGATCGTTCCTCCTCATTCAATAAATGTATCGGAGGGGGAAAATTCGGAGACCCTAAAGCGAATGAGAACGCCCCGAGTGAGGAGCTCGGAGCCGCGACAACAGGTCATTCCCTTTCTTTGCCAACTTATTTTGAGGGGGCAATCAAAAAAGCTAACACTCTGCGTATTCCCGATTCAAGTAAGGTCCTCGAGGAAGATCCCTTTCAGGGTTTCTTTGCTGGGGTCGAGGATGCCACTGACCTTAATGATGCATCCACCATCTTCGAAGAGGCTCAACATCTCCTTTCTTGGTTAAATACTTACTTTCATCATTGTAATTTTCTCTTTCACTCTTTTCTTTTGACTGATATATCTTTATTTCACGTATAGGCTATTACAAAGTTTAGAGCTAGGCTGAGCAAATGTGTGGCCGAGCTCAAGAAAGTTTTGGGCGAAGAGAAGGCCCTGAGGCTCTTCTGTAGCAAAAAGGAATAGAAGCTTAAGGATCTTCGGGCCAAATTGGCCAAAGCTCAGAAAAATGAGTCCGAGATAGATGAGTAGGTAATTGTGATTTTAATAGAGTACGACCTTCTTGGCCCTACTTCGGAGGCTAACACTTTGACATCTTAGCTGCGGCAAAAGCTAGAGATGATTGGGCAGCTCCGAGGTGAGGTTGATCAAGTTAAAGCTGATTGTCATTGATAGAATGAGAGCATGTATCAGCTAGCAGCTGATAAGGTAGCCGTTACATCCCAATTGGCCTCGGATGAAACTCAACTCCGAGGCATTAAAGCGAAGGGTCTAGAACATGCCAAGAAAATTGAGGAGTTAGAGGCAGAGCTAGCTAAAGCCCTGGCCGAAGCTGTACAGGTTAAGGCTGAAGCTGAGAAGATGAAGGTTGCGACCGATAAATCCATTGCCGTATACTTAAGGGACGTAACGTCCGTTCAATCTGAGTTGAGAGAGGCCTCCAACCAAGAGAATCAGAGCAATGATTTGGCCAAGTGCCAGGCCCGGAGGGAGACTCTCGAAGAAATCCATGCCCGAGGGTTCAACCTTGCTGAGGAGATAGCCGAGGAAAATGCGTGGGAAACCGATGCCAGGTTTCTTGTCTCTTCCGATGATGAGGATATATCGAGTGGCTCCAGGGACGGGGAAGATGAAGAAGATGTTCCCGAGGGAGAGGAGGCTCCTGAAGATAGAGCTGCTGAAGGTGCAGTTCCTGAAGATGACGCTCCCAGGGGTGTGACCCTGAAAATAGATTAGGTTTTCTTTTCTGTGCAAGGGCCCCTTGTGGGTGTTGTAAGTATGTTTTGTAAAACACCCCTCATGAATATACAGTATCTTCTTGCTCTATTCTCAACTTGTGTTGGATTTTATTTTGTTTTTATTTACGGAAGATTTCGATGATTCAAACAATCAGTCCGAGTATTGATATAGACTTAGAACATAATAAACCATTAGGTTTTTATTGATCAATATAATACCCTTTAAGAATTTGTTAATCCTCGATCTAAGCTTAAATCAATTCGATATGAGCTAAAAATAATGGGACTCTTGAGTCCGAGTTGAGTGAGAGCGAGGTCTCGAACTCTATATATTTTGGCCCTTAAGCTCTTTTAAGTTGTCCCTTAGGCTCTTATATATCGGCCCTTAGGCTCTTTTAGTCGGCCCTTAGGCTCTTTAGGTTGGGCCGTTTCGACTTCTAAAATGGCTATAATATTTCCCTCTTTCAGGCTAAAAGACTTAAAAAAAATTTATATGCCTTAGCATGTGTTTTTTGTACCCGTTTGGGTTTTTCAAAGGTTCGACGTTACGGAACCTTATTAGTAACTTGTTTGTGTAAACATAATCGAATACCTCTTGAGGTTTTTCCGAAGGCTGATGTTATTGAAGCCCTTGGATTATTCGAGGGCTGAATTTATCGAAGCCCTTAGATTTTTTGGGGGCTGAATTTTTCGAAGCCCTTTATATTTTGCTTTTGCCGAGGATAGCCTGATTTAATCGATTTTTCAATGTTTGAAGGACTTTAATTTATAGTGAAAGTCAGACGTCTCTAAGCCGCATTATTTTAGGCTTAGCCTTTATATGATCATAGTCTTTAGTATGGCCGTAGCCTTCGGGTTTGTCACTTGGACTTGTTTCTCGACAACTTTCCGAACTTGTTCGAAAAAGTTAGTCCCCGAGTATATTGGCCTTGGCCTTTGTTTCGAGGGGGTGCCTCTTTGAGGTTTTATGAGTCCGTGTTTTCGATGACTCGGATGTACTAAATGTAGATTATAGTCCCCGAGTATTCGGGGGTGCTTTTATGCTTTGGCTCTTGAGCCATTTCCCGTAGGATTATAAGTGTAGAGCTCGTATAATAGTAGACTTCTTTGAGACACAAAGTGTTTTTAATATTAACAGAATGCTTCTTCAAGTAATTGATACATGCGTACATGCTTTGCCGTGGGGGCTCGACTATTCTATATGTACACAGTTCGTCTGACCGTTTGGCCTATTACAAAGTTTTCCTATCGAGGTTCTCTTAGGCGTGAAGTATTTTCCTTGAAAATATAACCTCCGAGGGTGATGCCCTCAATATTCGAGGTTGATTAAAAACAAGCCTTGGATACTGTTGAGTTCTCCTTAGCTATCACGTAGTTGTTGCCTCGTTACAAACCTTGCCGGTAAAACCCATTTGGGACAAAATCCGATCTAAGGGAAAAAGAGTGCAACACATGATTTAAAACCTAAGGCCTTCATATAAAAAGGGTATCTTCGAGATCACGCACTTTGATAGCTTCGATCGAAAATCTGTAACAAGTTAGTTTTAAACTCAAATGTACAAAAGGACAAAGTCATACCTTAGCAGTAGTATCGTTTGAGAAATGATATGTTCCAATTGTTTGACAATTGTTCACCTTCCATCATGCTAAGTTTGTAAGATCCTTTACCGACAACTCCGAGGACTCGGTACGGTCCTTCCCAATTCGGGCTTAGTTTCCCTTTATTTGGGTCTCGAGTATTGAGGGTGAACTTTCTTAGAACTAAGTCCCCGATTCCAAAATGTCGAAGGTTGGTTCTTCTATTATAGTATCTTTCGATCCTTTGCCTTTGCGAGGCCATCCAAACAAGTGCTACTTCTTGCTTTCCATCTAATAACTCGAGGCTAGCATGCATGTCGAAACCTAGCTCTGAGTTCTCCAACCTTGACATGTATGAGGGCCTCAGAGCCATATACTAGAGAAAACGGGGTGGCCCCCGTGCTAGACTTCGATGTCGTCCGATATGCCCAAAAGACCTCGGGTAAAACTTCTCTCCATTTCCCTTTTGCATCGTCCAGTATTTTCTTCAAGTTTTGAATGATAGTTTTATTTGTTGACTCGGCCTGTCTATTTTCGGTTAGGTGGTATGGTGTCGACAAAATCCTCTTTATTTTATGTGCTTCGAGGAACTCCGTTACCTTGCCGCCGATGAATTGCTTTCCATTGTCACATACAATCTCGGCGGGTATCCCCAATCGACATATGATGTGATCCCAGAAAAAGTCAATAACTTCTTTTTCTTGAACCTTCTCGAAGGCCTGTACTTCCACCCACTTAGAAAAATAATCATTCATAAACAAAATAAATTTAGCTTTACTTGGGGCCATTGATAGAGGGCCCACTATATCCATTCTCCATTTCATGAAAGGCCACAGGGATATGACTGAATGGAGTTGTTCTCCGGGCTGATGGATCATCTGTGCAAATTTTTGACACTTATCACATTTTTTGACATATTCCTTAGTATCTATTTCCATGCTGTCCCAGTAGTATCCTGCTCTGATAATTTTGCGGACCAAAGATTCGGTACCGAAATGGTTCCCACAAGTGCCTTCGTACATTTCTCGTAGAACATAATCGGTGTCCCCTAGCCCCAAGCATATCGCCAATGGTCCATCAAATGTTCTTCGGTACAATGTTCCATTTTTATCTAATGCAAACCTAGCAGCCTTGGTTCGTAGGGCCCTCGATTCTTTGTGGTCCTATGAGAGTTTTCCATTCTTCAAATAGTCGATATACTTATTTCTCCGGTCCTACGTTAAACTTGTTGAATTTATCTCGGCATGACCTTTTTCAACCATAGACTTTGATAGTTGGATGACAGTCCCCGGGACAATGTCATCTTTTTCGACCGAAGATCCCAGATTAGCAAGTGTATCGGCCTTACTATTTTATTCTCGAGGTATGTGATCCAGAGTCCACTCGTTGAAGTGGTGCAAAGTTACTTGTAGCTTATCTAGGTACCGCTGTATTTTATCCACTCGAACCTCGAAACTCTTGTTTACCTAATTTACCACCATAGAGAATCACACTTGGCCTCGATGACTTCTGGTCCCAAGCTTTTGGCTAGCTCTAGGCCTGCAATCATAGCCTCATACTCGGCCTCATTGTTAGTTAATCTAGGAGTTTTGATAGATTGCCTAATGGTATCACCCATCGGTGGCTTCAAGACAATGCCAAGTTCCGACCCCTTCACATTCGAGGCACCGTCCGTAAAAAGGGTCCATACCCCAGATGTTGTACCCGAACTCAACAGGAGTTATTTCTCCACTTCAGGTATGAGGGTTGGCGTAAAATAGGCCACAAAGTCAGCTAGGATTTGAGACTTGATGGCCGTTCGGGGTTGATATTCGATATTGTACCCGCTAAGCTCGATGGCCCATTTGGCCAATTGGCCCGATAACTCGGACTTATGAAAAATATTTTGAAGGGGGTATGTGGTTAATACACATATAGGATGACATTAAAAATATGATTTTAGCTTTATAGATGTGATTATCAATGCAAGTGCTAATTTTTCTAAGTGAGGGTACCTAGTTCAGCATCTCCCAGAGTTCTGCTGACGTAATTTTCTTACCTTGCTCTTCTCGAACTAGTACCCACTTACTTCTATATCGGACACTGCCAAGTATAGATTAAGTTTTTCATCTACCTTTAGGGTGTAAAGCAAAGGCGGGCTCAACAGATATCACTTTAATTCTTCTATGGCTTGCTGACATTCCGGGGTCCATGCGAAATCCTTTTTCTTTTTGAGCAAGGAAAAGAACCGGTGACTCCGATCTGATGACCACGAAATGAATTGACCTAGAGCAGCTATTCGACCTATTAACCTTTGCACGTCCTTCACGCTATCCACGACCGTGATGTCCTCGATGGCCTTGATCTTATCGGGTTTAATTTCAATGCCCCTATTTGACACCATGAAGCCGAGGAACTTATTCGAGCCGACTCTGAAAGCACATTTCTCCGGGTTGAGCTTCATGTTGTATTTTTTCAAGATTTTGAATGTTTCCTGCAAATAAGTCAAATGGTCCTCTACGCGCAGGGACTTAACCAACATATCATCAATGTAAACTTCCATTGTTTTACCTATTTGTTCTTCAAACATTTTGTTAAGTAGGCGTTGGTATGTAGCTCCTGCATTTTTTAGCTCGAAGGGCATTATATTATAACAATATGTCCCATATTTTGTAATAAATGAAGTCTTTTCCTGGTCCCCCAGGTTTATCTGAATCTGATTGTACCTGGAGTAGGCATCGAGAAATGTTAGGATCTCATGGCCAACTGTGTCATCGATCATACGATCATTGTTGGGTAGTGGGAAATAATCTCTTGGACATGATTTGTTCAAATCCTTATAATCTACGCATATTCTATATTTGTTTCCTTTTTTAGGAACTACAACTACATTGGCTAGCCGCTCGAATTACTTTACCTCCCGAATAGATCTTATTTTAAGGAGTTTGGTTACCTCGTCCTTTATGAAGGAATGCTTTACCTCGGACTGAGGCCTCTTTTTTGCTTCACCAGTTTGAACCTAGGATCAGTGCTTAGACGATGCGTGGTGATCTCTGGTGGAATCCCTGTCATATCTAAGTGGGACCAAGCAAAGCAATCCATATTATCAATAAGAAATCGAATGAGTTTTTTCCTAAGTTCAGGAGTCAATCCTGTTCCCAAGTATACGTTTTTCTCGGGCATGTATTCGATCAAAATGACCTGCTCTAGCTCCTTGATAGTTGATTTGGTTGCATCTGATTCTTCGGGAATGACAAAGGTTCGGGGAGTAAGGAAATCCTCATCTTCGTCTTCTATTACCTGTTGCTCTGATTCCATCGAAGCTGGATACAGTGATTGCTATTTGGCCACCTATTTACCTCCGATGCTCAATTTCTCCGAGATCGAAGGCTCTGGTATCTCCACCACCTCCTCGATCGGAAACATCTCCTTTGTAGCATGTTGCTCTCCGTGGATTGTTTTCACTCCTTCCTCTGTTGGGAACTTCATCATCTAGGGAAGAGTTGAAGGCACTGCCCTCATGTTGTGTATCTATGGTCTCCCGAAGAGCGCGTTATACCTCATATCACCTTCGATGACATGGAACTTAGTATGTTGTACGGTCCCAACTATATTTACTAGCAAGATAATTTCTCCCTTTGTTGTTTCGCTTGCCATGTTGAAGCCATTCAGGACATGGGATGTAGGTACAATCTGATCTTGTAGGCTGAGTTGTTCCACGAACCTCGAACTGATTATGTTTACTGAGCTACCTGGATCCACTAAAACATGTTAACTTGAATTTTATTCAAAAGGATAGAGATTACCAGGGTGTCGTTGTGAGGCTGAGACATGCCTTCTGCTTCCTCGTCACAAAATGATAAGACGTCCTCGAGCACATAACTCCGAGTCTGTTTTTATCTGGTGATTGATACTTTGGTGCGTTTGAACACAGGTCGTTGAGAGGCATCGACTCTGCCAATGATAATGTGGATTACATGTTATGGTTCTTCTTGTTCATTTTTCCTTGCATCTCTCTCTTGGAGGTGATTCTTAGCCCGATCACTTAGAAATTCTCGAAGGTGGCCCTCGTTGAACAAATGAGCCACTTCTTCCCTTAGCTGTCTGCAATCTTATATTCGATGACCATGTGTGCCATGATACTTGTTCATCAAATTCGGGTTCCTTTGAGAAGGATCGATCTGTATTGGCCTGGGCCACTTGGCATCTTTGTTTCTCACAATAGCCAAGACAATCCCTGATGTATCTATGCTGAAGTTGTACTCTGATAATCGACGGGCCTCGGCGGGGTTGATGTGCCAATCGAACCTGATTTTACTCATGATTCCCCAAGAACTTTGACCTCGATCATTTCTCCGATCACTCCGAGGGGTGTTACAGCTCGGGCCGTTGTTCCTTCGGTCGGCATATGGCTGATACCATTCTTTTTTGAATCTATATTTTCGGTCTGTGTCCCTCGGGGGCTTGGGTGCAAACCTGTTAGGATGAATTGAACCCGAGGGGGCTCCCAACTGGTCATCCTCGACCCTAATTTTTGATTGGTAATGAATATGCACATCCGACCATGTCACAACAGGATATTCGATCAAGTTCTATTTCAACTGTCGAGATGCGATCGAGCTCCTTTCATTCAGACCCTGCATAAAGGCATGTACTGCCTAGTTATCGAAGACTGCTGGTAATTCCATTCTTTCCATCTGAAACCGGGACACGAACTCCCTTAGCATCTCGTCGTTCCTTTGCTTTATTTTTAAGACGTCCGATTTTCTCATGGCCACCTTTATGGCCTTAGCGTGTGCTTTCACGGAGGCATCTGCTAACATAGAAAATGAATCAATAGAGTTAGGAACTAAGTTGTGATACCAAATCATGGCTCCTTTGATAGTGTTTCCCCAAAAATTTTCAACAAAACTGACTTGATTTTATCGTCATTCAAGTCATTTCGTTTGATCCCACAAGTGTATGAAGTTATATGCTCGTTAGGGTCAATTGTCCCATTATAGGGTATATCGAGAATGCAAAACTTCTTGGGAATGGGCATCGGAGCCGCACTCGGGGCGAATGGTTTTTGTATGAACTTTTTGGCGTCTAGACCTTTCAAAACTGGAGGTGCCCCCGATATCTGGTCTACCCGGGAGTTATAAGTTTCCACCTTCTTATCATTGTCTTCAATTTTCTTTTCTCCAAACTCGATCCTCTTAGTTAGTTCCTCGAGCATTCTCATAATCTTGGGGGTCAGTCGCCGAGCCAATTTCATCGGGCCTTTCTAGTGCTGCTTTAGTACGCCGAGTGTTTACTGAGTGATGGCGACTTGCTGAGCTTGCAGCATCTCAAATATCACCTGGAGGTTGATTCCCCCATCTCCCATTCCTTGCGTTCTTTGTCCTCCAGACCAGGCTCCTTGTGTATATTTCCTTCGGGTTCCATGCCTAGATCTGAATTCAAAGCAATGTGCGAACTAACATCAACAGATTCCACATATGGCACTTCCCCTGGGTTTATCGGTGGTACACCGACTCCTGCGTTGCTGTTTTCTCCAAGACCTTTGTTGTTATGAATGTGTGCGTTTTGCGAGCTAGACATGTTTCAGCCTGAGAATCAAAAAATCTTGACAAAAAAAGTGCAAAAGCAGCGTGTGTAATGAGAATCAGTAAAGAAATAATCACTATTATCTTTAGCCCCACGGTGAGCGCCAAACTGTTTACCTCGAAAGTACGAGTAACAATTAAATTTGATTAGTGATTTTAAAGATATGTGATTTAGTTCAATATCAATTAATAATCAAGAAATATGAAGTAGAAATGAAAGACAGAAGTGAATCAAACCAATATTACTTAGCAGCAGTGACCTCGGACTTAGTGACTTCGAGGTGGATTAGGGTAGTAAGAACAGTTAAGTAGGAAAATCAAAGTAAGAAAGCTAAAGAACAATTCTGATGAACAGTAGGCAAAAAGTAGAGAGTATATTCTTTTGCTCAATGATAAGATGATGTTACAAATGATTTGGGTCCCCTTTATATATAAAGGAACCCTAAATAAGAAATATTTCTATTTACAGTAAGGAATATTCTTGGTACAACTGTCTAACCGCCTAGTTAGGAATCGTACAATCATATTTCGGGATTTGCGCCATAATTTTGGGGACGTGGCAGGAATCTAGCTCGTTCTGGTACAAATCCATAACGGTACTATTTCGAGGTCGAACACACTCGACCTCGGTATGCTTCGTGCTCCGCCTTCGAACTCGGGTCTGGTCCCTCCAGTTCGAACTTAATCTTGCCCAGACTCAGACGTAGGTTGGCGCCCTCGAGCCTATAAGTTGGAGGCATACGATTTTGACCGTATACAATAACCAAGCTAGATGGTAAGATAATAAAATTTGAAGGTCTCAAAAATTATTAACTGTCATTTTATACAAATAAAATATACTTACATAATTAATATTAATAATATGTTTTAAAAATTATGTTTTTTTTTGCATTTAACTGAAGTTTGAATGAGTGAAGAAATTACTCTAATGATTGATCTTATGTTAATTGTGCATTTATGTTTCTTTTAATTTTGATTTTTCTTCTTTCAAACTTTTTTCCTCTCGATATTCGCTACCCGTTTTAGAGCACAACTAATTCGGACTTCCACCGCGATGTCCAATTTTTGGAATAAAAGACACCATACCAAAGGCGATTTCATATACAGTGTCTAATGTAAGACCTTTGACTATGAATAGATGAGTACTTATCCTCTATACACCTATGTATTTTTCTTGTTTTATAACGAGTTACTTTCAACTAAACAACAACAATAGCAATATTTCCAGTACACTCCCATAGTGTGGGGTCTAAGGAAGGTAATGTGTATATAGATTTTACTCGTACGTCACGGAGGTAAAAAGACTGTTTTATAACGAGTTCTCAATATACCCTCGACTCATTTCAACTTGATTTTTTCTTAATAAACTATTTCTCTTTGTCACATTTGATTTATAGCTTGTTTGGCCAAACTTCTCCAAATTCAAAAGCACTTTTTTTCTAGAAAAAGGTTCTTTTTTTTCAAAGTTGAAGTGTTTATTCAAGCTTTTAGAAGAAAAAAAAATACTTTTGAGCAGAAGTAGAAGCAGTTTTGGAGAAATATAAAAAAGTAACTTGTCTCCAAAAGCAATTTTTTGAAAAGCACTTTTGAGAAAAATATACTTAGAAGTAGTTTTTAAAAACTTGACCAAGCACTAATTGCTCCTCAGAAGTGCTTTTTAAATTAATTAGCCAAACACAAACTGATTTTCACCAAAAGTACTTATGAAAAAAAAATACTTCTCAAAATAAGCTAATTTTTGTAGCTTGGTCAAACAGACTATTATTCATAAATCGAATAACAGATCCTTTGAGGATTTAAACAGTGTACTGAAACTTTATATCACTATTCTCCAATTTGAATTCAATGTCTTTTTGGGCATATGTCGCCAACACAATATAGGGACTAAATACTATTCCATAATATGGTATGTTATAGGTAAAATTGATTTAACTTTACCTATTATCAACAATGTTCTAGACAAATATATGTTAAATAGATTAAATATATTGTTAATTAAAAAGAAATTATTAGAATAAATTGATAAAAAAATCATTAACAATTGTTGTATTGGTGGAAAAAAGACATGACATGTGGACCATTAGCAAGGTGACAAGTGGCACTTTCAGTTGAGTCAATAAAATTCTGGAAAAGAAGAAACAGGTACGAGATGAATGAAGACCATAAAAAGGGAAGATTCATGAATCTGTTATAAATAAGGAAGGAAAGTCGGCATTATGGAAAATCTTCAATTATTATTATAACCGTTACGGTAATGGGAAATCAATACAATTAATGTCATTAACGAGCCGGAATTATGTAGGAAAACTGTTATAATTGTGCATCCTTATGTTGATACCCAATTTTTTCCCATATATTTTCATATGTAAAATACCTTTTAAAACAACATATATAGGCATATATAAGCATATCCCAAGGTCCTATAATTTTTCTCATTTTTTTTAAAATATTTTTAAATCAATTTTATTGCCCTATTTTATCAAGAAAAACCAATAAGTGTTCCAAAATTGGCATTTTGGTAAATTATTTATTAGATTCTCTTGTTTATACCAAAATATATCTAAGTTAATTTTCGCACATTCTTTACAAATTTATTTAGTATTTTAAAGCTAAACTGCATATAATTGCAATATTAGCCTATTTTAGATTTAATTGTGTTTATAATTACAAAATTGATTCCAGTATTTTTTTAATTTAATATTTACATATTATTAGTTGATTTAATACTTTTAATTTGTTTCCAGAAATTAGTTTACTATTTTTAAAATAAATAAGGGAAAAGTGGCTATTTAAATACTAGCCCCAACTATTTCGATTATAGCCTTAAATCAGCCCAAATTGAACCCAATTCCCAATATCAATTCCCCAATCCAATTTTAATTTAAACCCGCCCCGGACCCAATTAAATCCTACCCGACCCAGACCCCTCTCATCCTGGTCGTTGATCTATGAGATCAACGTCCCCTATTCACTCTTACCTTTTTAACCCAAACGACCACCCTAACCTTCTCATTTCTCACCTAACAGCTGCCTCTGAACCCTCCACTCTCTCAAACACTCTCGAACCTTCTCAAACCCTAGCCGCTTCATACCATCTCCGCCCTAAAAGCCATCGGAATCTATAGCCTCCAAGGCTATGAGAGTCCTACACTGGCCTCCTATTACTCCCACGCACCTAATTTCTGAATTTTCAAGGCCTGGCCATGAAGGGTCGTATCCAGACCTCTGTCGATTCGAAGTTTCATGGTCATCTCCGGCTTTGGTCCGGTGTACCATGGTTGTTCGAGCCTGATTTTGACCTCTCCGACTTAGATCGGTAACTCTTCAAAGCCTTTCTCACTACTGGGGTTCCTATGAAACCCTAACCCTTCGAGGTTTTCTCCGATTCTTTTAGATCTGTTGTGTATCTATGCTTTTCCTAAGTTTTCAAACAATTTCTCTGGCTTTTCTTACAAAATTACTTTCAGAACCATTTCTTTTCCGATCTAGGGTTTTCTGGAAAAATGTTTAAGTGTTTCTTTGACTTTCTTTCTTTTTTTCTTTTGTGTGCATCTGCCTCTACTATGTTCTTATATTTTTTCTTCTACCGTGTTCTTGTATGCTCCTTCTACTGTGTTTTCTATATCCTGTTCTTGTATGCATCTCCTACTGTATTTTCCTATACTATGTTCTCGTATGCTTTTCTGCTGTGTTCTGATACTTTCTTCTACCATGTTTTGATATGTTTCTCCTATGATATTTTTCTACTGTGTTCTTAAGTGTTTTACTATTTTCCTTATACTAAGTTTTGTTTAAGTTTCTTCTGAAAACTTCTCAACATGCTTCTGCTACCGATCTTATCAGTCTTTTCCATTACATTTCGTGTTAGCTTCTTCTACTCTATTTTCTTTGAATTATTCCGCTATGCTCTGCATGTTATTTTTCTATCATGTTTCTCACGAGTTTCAGTTGCTGAGAGGAACATGGTAGAGGTTTCAAATCTTTTTGAGACCTCTGAGCCTATTTTGAATCTCCGAAATGAGTTTTAAAACATTTGTTCTTCATATGATTCCAGCTCTTACTAAACTCTGCTGCACTTGATCTTTTACTAATTTTACAATGACACCATAGTATTTTTCATGCTTAACATGTTCGTATGCTCCTTATATATGATGTATTTCCCTCTAAAATGGTTTTCAAATTTGCAATTAGTTCAAACTTCCTTCTGAATATGGCTTGATTGATTTCTTTCCATTGTTTGCTGATTTTCTCTGTGACTCGGCCTAAGTTAAAACCCTTCTTTATCTTTTCTGACTCGGTTCATTCATGCAAAATCTCAGACCCTTTTGATTTACTGTTTGTTAATTGATTTTCTTACCTTATTTATACAACCGTGTACTGCAAAACCCTGTCCTTAAAATAACCTTTTATGTATTTGCCCCTAATTGCATGCTGTGCACAAAGTGCTTACTCAATTTCTTTCCTTAAATGGTTTTTACCCGTTTGAATATGAATCCCTTAATTAAGGGAAGTTTTGTGTAATTGATTGACAATCAGTTCCTCAATTATTTTCTTACCTTATTTCTGCCTGATTTTACACTATAAAAGGCATGACCCTCTTCACAAACAACAACACTTTCACAATCCTTCTTAACTCTTACTTACACATAATAGTATTCTCTCTTCTTGTCTGCACTATGGCTTTTACAAGACTACTGCATTTTCTCTATTTGTTTCTTTGAAACTGGTATGTCCTAATTTAAGCTTCAGCATCATCACAATGTGTTCATTTACAATTTTTATATCCATGTCTACTTTACTGTTTCTGTAAAGTTCAATATTTAAGTTTAGTATGCTCATATCTTTCTGCCTGTATCTGCTGTGAATCCTTGCTCCCTATCCCCATTACCCCTATGTGTTTGAGAGTTGTGACTTAAGGCATGACAATGTGAGTTGTTGCCCATGAATTGAGTTTGAACCAATGGGGTCTTAACCTCTAAGCAAACAAGCTGGAGGGTGTGCCAGCATCTCCCATTGCTGGGTCTGCACATCAGCCTACTTTTCTTTTGCTCTTGCAAATTCCCCCATTCTCCTACACACTTATGTGTACTGATTTTAAGTTATTCCCCTTTTCCCTTTCCCCTTTCAGAATTATACTTTCGCACTTGCACTCCCTCTTAGTTCCTAAGTTCTGCCCCCCTCTTGTAAGCCTTGCCTTGGGACCTTGAGTTCCCTCTGAACTTGGACACTTGAGGGATGGCCCTTCCACAATGTACTATGGCTTAATATGGTGATACATTTGGGTGTAAGCACTGCCCAGAGTTCTTATGAAACTCTTAGGGAACTCTGACACATCCAAATGGAAGAAAGTCTTTGAAATATGACCTCTTGGAGTTGGTTTACTTCATACTTCAGACAGGAAGTCTGAATCAGGCTCTCATTGGTTGTACTTTTTAATTTCTGATGTATTTTTTACTTTAATTTTCTGGGCTATAATAACTTTGTAGTAAAACTCTCGGGGATGGCTAGTGAAAAAGGGAGGGGTAACCATGTATGCAAAAGGGGTAGATAACCTGCCTATAGGAGTTTATGTATTCCTGCATTCTTATATAAACACCATGTCTATAGGAATCTCGCATTCTTATATAGTTACCATGTCTCTAAGAATTTCTGTATTCTCATGTGTAGATACCATGTCTATAGGAACCATGCATTCTCATATATAGATATCCTGTTCATAGGAGTTTTTCTGAATTTCTGCACTCTCATATAGATATCATGTCTATAGGAATCCTGCATCCTCTCATATAGATATCATGTCTATAATTACTCGAAATTTGAATTCTGCATATGCATATAGAAAATATGTCTAGGTCTTTCTGAATCTTGCATATCCACTTTTCATTAGGCAAACATGTTTATAGGTCTTAAATAACCAACTGCAATTAAATATCATGTTCATATAAAATACAACACCTAGATATCATGTTTGTAGGATTTCTGCATTTCTCTATGTCTATAAAAGTGTTCTAAAGTCGACAAACGCATAGAAAGCATGCCTATAGGAGCTTTAATCAAATCTGAATCACGTCACTTGCTTATGAGTCTAAAACCATCAATAATAATGCACTACCAGTTGCAGAACTTATGATCTTTTGCTAAAACTCGCCATCCTTTAATGATTGACAACTTTTCTTAAATCGGTATGTAATCAGCTCATATCCTTGTTTCTGAAGTCTGTAGATATCATGCCTATAGGATTTTCGTCCAACACTTAGGCATCTATAGGGTAAACTTATAAACTGAATAAGACTTTTTATCAGCTACAACCAGCAGGCAAGCCTGATTTGTGCTTCTTATCTGAACTAGGTAATAAATCAGTATGCCTCACCCTTTTAAGTTTTAATCAGACCCTAAACAGTACATGCAAGTCATGCTACATTATGTGCTTTCTTTGGTTTAAAGGAGGTCTGTTTGAGCCCTTTTATTTGTTTATATGCTTACCCAAACTTGCTATATATGTTTTGTTTGTTGCCTTAGTATTTTACCTTTTGAAACCACAAATAAGCCCAATACCTCCTCCCTTTAGGATTAGTTGTCCCAAGTGCCTCCGGGGCTAATAGGATTGGGGCGGGTAATAGCATTCAATAAGTAAACGAGACCATTCTGCGCTTTAATACCTTAACGGGGTGGGAAAGGGTAGATATGGATATGATGACCATGCGATAACATCACGTGTAGCCCCTCACTGAAGGAGTGATTACCGGATGTTGTGTGGGGTGATCCATATAATTAATAAACCTAGGACCCCCTTCCCTTTATTTTCTTTGTTTCTTTTAAATCTTTTTAAACCATTTCTTTTAAGAAAATCAACTCTTTTTAGTTCCTTTTCTTACTTTTGTTTATTTGTAACCATTACGTGAAAATCCCCTTTTATTTGAAGCCTTTATTTGCCTATGTGTTATTTGCACTTAAGTCACAACAATAGTTTGGCCAAGAACCACACTAATGGATCCTGAGGGGTGCCTAACACCTTCTCCTCGGGATAATTTCAAGCCCTTACCCAATCTCTGGTTACTCAAATCAAACCTTTCTTAGTGTCCTGATGCATTTAAATCATTAGGTGGCGACTCTTCAAATCAAAACCCAATTCCCGAAAGGGAACAAGTTGTCTCCCAAATGTCATAAACTCAATTTCGCGAGAAAAAGGGAGCGCGACAGCGTGGCGACTCTGCTGGAGAAACCCCATGTAATTTGTTTTTTATCATTTCAGACTATTATTGTGAATTTATGCTTCTTTATGCACAATTATTTGTTTATTTCTTTTAAGCATTCAATTTCCTTTTCAATTGCAAAACTGACTTGTCTTTTTGTTTCTTTCCTTTATTACTTTCCTTTACTGCCTTCCTTTACTACCGCTTTAAGTTATGAAAAACTGTTGTATTTACTGCTTTCCTAACGTGGAAATACGTGACAATATGCTTTAATTATTGCATAATCATGCTCAACATAATATTCCACTCGTGCCAAACAAAATGCCATAGCAACGCTTATAATGAGTGATTGCGCTCTTCCGATATTATCACCCCTAAATCCGGAAAAGGCATATTTGCGGTAAAACCAGTCGATCAACGGTGTAGTCGATGGTTCTGTGCCTTTCCCCTTTGAGTTGTTCGCTCAAGGGTACCAGTCTAAAACCCCAGAGAAACCTTCCTCTGTTTAGCTATGCATGCATCATGGTCAAACCTAGCCGAGTCAGTTATGTGGTCCGCATAATGACTCTTTAAGATAGCCTTGTCCAAAGTCCACTGGGTTTTCCCAAAACCCAAATAGACACTACCATGTTCTGTGCATTTATTTGGAGAACTAAATGTCTTATGCCAATTATTGGTATTTAATAGTCGAGTCTGGTGGGGGTAAGGGCCTTGCCCTTTTGTCTTGCAGAAACATGAGGCACGAGGTCCCCAGTTTCGGTATGATTAGCACACCCCCACTCTTGCTAGAATGGTGGAGGAGTCTTCCATCAAATGACCAAATCAATGAGTGGAAAGAGAGGGACGCCAAAGCTAGCGAAAAGTTGGAATATCTGGAGTACAGTCTGCTGGAATTGGAAGGAAAAGTGAGGAAGAGAGTCACCGTCTGCCAGAACGCCGAAGGAAATGAAGGAGAACACATGGCAAAGACATTTCTATTGGTGAACCTACGCGAGCTGGATGATTTGATTAACAAGAGCATTCAACCTGAGGAAGGTCCTGCTGGGACCAAATAGATAGGAATTTGTTTTTTCGCTTTATAAATGTAATAAGGCCAATGTCCACTAGTGATATTTTATTCCTTGTTATTTAGTGTCGTTTTGGGATTTGTCTAATTTTATCAATAAAATGAGGCATTTAGCATTCTAAGTTCTCCAAATTAATTTGTCGCTAGGCCTACCTCAGGCACAAAGAGGCTCCCAAATTAGGACACGATTTACATTCTTGCACTATGTGTTTAAATATTGCAACATTTTTTCTTATAATTCGCACTGACTTGTTACCTTTTTGTTTTTACTTTTGTTTTATTTATTCCCCTCCCCAAAGGTTAGTTCGTGCACTCTAGCATCGTCATCATATTCCACAAGATCAAAAGGCCCTTCCATACAGGCTGTAAGCCGAGGAGCATGCCTCAATAACTGGACCATCAGAACCACCAGAGCCCGGAAAGCCTCGGGGTAGCAAGGCTGAACAAGCATCATGCACTATCTTTCATTTTTACTAGTTGACTTTCCTTTCACATTTTGAATTTTCGCAATAAGATCTTCCAATGTTCAAAACAGTTATGAAATTTATCAAATCATTTCGGTTTCCTTACAAATCTTACTCTTATTATTTTTCTCTCATTACTTTATTTATACATCATTACTATTACTTATCTTGATGAACTAATGACTGTGACATGCAATGAGACAACGCAACAAACGGACATAGATTCAGATGAAGACAATATACCGGAAGAGATTGTTAAAGAGGTTGAGAATTTTGATAACAGACCTAAGTCCAACCTGGACGAGAGTGAGATTGTTAACCTGGAAGATGCAGAAAATGTCAAAGAAACTCGGATCAACGTTCATTTGTCACCGTCAGAAAAGGAAGAATACACAGAATTTTTTAAAGAATATGAGGACATATTCGCCTGGTCATATGATGATATGACTAGTTTGAGTACATCTATTGTGGCGCACAAACTACCAACTGATCTGACATGTCCACCGGTAAAGCAAAAACTCAGAAAGTTCAAGCCTGATATGAGTTTGAAAATCAAAGAAAAAGTCACTAAGCAGGTCAAAGACAAGGTTCTCAGGGTAGTAGAATATCCGACGTGGTTAGCCAACATTGTGCTAGTACCAAAGAAGGATGGGAAGGTCAGAGTCTGTGTCGACTACCAGGATCTCAACCGGGCCAGTCCAGAAGATGACTTCCCCTTGCCGAACATACACATCCTGATCGATAATTGCGCCAAGCATGAGTTGCAATCATTTGTAGATTGTTTTGCTGGATATCATCAGATCTGGATGGACCAAAAAGATGCTGAGAAAACAGCTTTCACTACGCCGTGGGGAATGTACTGCTACAAGATGATGCCATTCGGGTTAAAGAATGCAGGGGCCACCTACATGAGGGCCATGAATACTATTTTCCATGATATGATACACAAGGAGATTGAGGTGTATGTAGATGATGTCATCATAAAGTCCAAGAAAGCCACTGATCACATGGAGGATTTGAGGAATTTTTTCAACAGACTGAGAAGGTACAACCTGAAACTGAATCCCGCGAACTGCGCATTTGGGGTTCCTGCCGGAATACTACTTGGGTTCATTGTATGTCGCTGAGGAATAGAACTGGATCCATCAAAGGTCAAAGCTATTCAAGAATTGCCACCGTCAAAGAACAAGAATGACGTAATGTGTTTCTTGGGGAGACTTAACTATATCAGCCGGTTCATAGCACAATCTATAGTTATCTGTGAGCCAATCTTTAAGATGTTGAAGAAGGATGCCAATCCTTTGAAGTACATCTTCCAGAAACCCATGCCCACTGGAAAGCTAGCCAAGTGGCAAATCCTGCTGAGTGAATTTGACATTGTCTACGTAATTCTAAAGGCATCAAGGGACAGACACTAGCAGATCACCTTGCTGAAAATCCTGTAGACGGAGAATATGAACCACTGAAAACGTATTTTCCTGACGAAGAGGTATCATTCGTAGGAGAAGAAATTGCAGAATCCTATGACAGTTGGAGAATGTTTTTCGATGGAGCAGCAAATTTCAAAGGAGTTGGCATAGGAGCAGTCCTAGTATCAGAAACGCAGTCCTAGTATCAGAAACCAGTTAGTATTATCTGGTATCTGCTAAGCGCAGGTTCCCGTGCATCAACAACATGGCCGAGTACGAAGCCTGCATCTTAGGGCTCAAGATGGCCATTGACATGAACATCCAAGAGTTGCTAGTAATTAGGGATTCAGACTTGCTTATACATCAGGTCAGAGAAGAATGGGCGACCAAGAACTCCAAGATACTCCCTTATTTGCATTATGTATAGGAGTTGAGAAAGAGGTTCACAAAGATAGAATTCCAGCATATTCCCAGGGTCCAGAATGAATTCGCCGATGCACTGGCTACCCTATCATCCATGATACAACATCTAGACAAGAATTTCATTGATCCCATTCCGGTAAAGATCCATGATCAGCCAGCTTACTATGCTAATGTCGAAGAAGAAGCATACGGAAAGCCTTGGTTTCATGATATCAAGGAATACTTGGCAAAAGGAGAATACCCAGAACTCGCAAACACTACTCAGAAGTGCACGCTTCAGAGGTTATCCAACAATTTCTTTCAAAGCGGAGGAATCCCGTACAGGAGGACTCTTGATTTGGGATTACTAAGGTGTGTCGACGCAAAGGAAGCATCCAAGCTATTAGAGGAAATTCATGCAGGGACCTGTGGTCCACATATGAATGGTTTTGTCTTAGCAAGGAAAATATTCCGAGCTGGTTACTTTTGGATGACTATGGAAACAGACTGCATCTAGTATGTCCGAAAGTGCTACCGCTACCAAATACATGCAGACATGATAAAGGTACCTCCAAATAAGCTTAATGCAACAAGCTCGCCGTGGCCGTTCGCCGCCTGGGGAATGGATGTTATAGGACCAATCGAACATACTGCATCAAACGGGCACAGGTTTATCCTAGTAACAATTGATTATTTCACCAAAGGAGTTGAAGAAGCATCTTACAGAGCAGTGACTAAAAAAGTCGTGGTAGATTTCGTCCGCGACCGTATCGTTTGCCGGTTCGGGATCCTGGAGTAAATTGTCACTGATAATTGTTCCAACCTTAACAGTGACCTGATAAATGCCATGTGTGAAACCTTCAAGATCAAACACAAGAATTCTACAGCCTACAGACCTCAGATGAACGGAGCCGTAGAAGTCACCAATAAGAATATCAAGAAGATATTGAGGAAAATGATAGAGAAGCATAAACAGTGGCACGAGAAGTTATCATTTGCTTTATTGGGGTACTGCACCACAGTCTGCACGTCAACTGGGGCAACCCCCTATATGCTGGTTTATGGTACAGAGGCAGTCATCCCGCTGAGGTAGAAATTCCTTCCCTAAGGATCATACAGGAAGTAGAGCTCGACGACGTAGAATGGGTGAAAAGTCGTTACAAGCAGCTAACTCTTATAGACAGAAAGAGAATGAATGCAGTTTGCCATGGTCAGCTCTATCAAAATTGAATGTCCAGAGCCTTTAACCAAAAGGTCAAGCCGAGACAATTCACACCGGGGAAGCTGGTGTTAAAGAAAATTTTTCCGCATCAAGATGAAGCCAAAGGAAAATTCTCTCCCAACTGGTAGGGTCCATACATGGTTCACTGGGTTCTGATAAGAGGAGCCCTCATACTTGCAGAAATGGACGGAGAAGTTTGGCCAAAGCCGATCAATTCAGACGCAGTCAAGCGATACTATGTGTAACCTTTATGCTTTCCTTATATGATATAATTTGAACTACGCCTGACTTGATTCCCGTTTAAGAGGGGATACGTAGGCAGCCCTATGGGTTTAGTCACAAGTCAATAAAATTTTCATTTTCCCCCGTAGTTGGAAACTGGGGCAGAATTTTAAGGAGAATCCTCAAAATTCCGAAGTGATTTCAGCCATACGCCACAAGCAGCTATCAGAAGCAGCAACCCAATAAACTGGGGCAGAATTTTGAGGAGGACCCTCAAAATTTCGGAGCAAGAAAAGTTGCAATGTCTTGAACCACGTCGCAGTCATCGGTTCATCTAACGAAAACTATTCTTAATTATGTATTTATGTTACATTTTCTTTACTAAAATCATGCATGTTTATTACTAAAATTGCCCTGTTTAGCAACGCTACCCCATTGATATGTACAATATCGCCGGATCAAAGCCGAGCAGGTCAAGAAGGGCCAGCGAGGATACGAACTAACCTTTCCCCCTTTTACAAACTCACGATTTTTTCTTTGGATGCAAGCACTTGAGTCACAAAATCATCAAATATACTATATGCTCACTCACAAAGTTCAGAACTACAACTCTCCAAACCATTGCACTTGCTTGCAACTGCTATCCACACACAACAGTGTCCCTAGCAGGCACAATATCCCCAGCAATCACGATACCACAATCCACTATCAGCTAAGAAAACTCTATTGCCATTTGCCATTTTCACTTCTTGCATAAGGCTACCATTTTGCCTTCTGAGACTAAGCTCTGTATCAATCTGCATTCTCTGCATTGCATAAGGCTACCATTCTGCCTTCCGAGGTTAAGCTCTACCTCCATCTGCATGGCTGAAAGATTGCCACTTTATTCACATTCTGCATGGCTGAAAGATCGCCACTTTATTTACATCTTGCATCGGCTGAAAGATCGCCACTTTATTTACATCTTGCATCGGCTGAAAGATCGCCACTTCATTTACATCTTGCATGGCTGAAATATCGCTGCTTTATTTCAGATCTGCATTGGCTGAAAGATCGCCACTTATTGCATTTCATGGGCTAAAAGATCGCCACCTACTGCATCTCATGGGCTAAAAGATCGCCACCTACTGCATCTCATGGGCTAAAAGATCGCCAATCTGTCCAAAGGCGTCATTGTTCGGAAGCACCATTTTCATAGCCCGAGAACGCCATGCCATGGCCTGAGGACCCCTTTTATTTTTTGCATATCATTATTCAAAGGCGTCATAGTTCGAAGGCATCATTCTCATAGCCCGAGAGCATCATTTCATGGCCTGCGAATCCCTTATCATACGCTTCATGGCCCAGGGTGTCATGGTCCAAGGACGTCATCCTAACCATCCAAAGACAACATTCATGGTCCGACGGGAACTTGCATCACGTTTAAATTTCCACACAATATACACTTGTATTTCTTATTTGCAGGTAAACCGGCGAGCAACGGCCGTCTCAGCAGGAGCAGTCCCGCTCCAATTCCCGCAAGCCCTATTAGACCTTAACCGCTCATCCCACTACGTCCGCTCTTGAAAAACCTCCATCGGCATACCTCGCCGACGGATCCTGAACTACATATGGCCTGATTCTTGTAAGACCAGGGATATGTAGGCAGCTCAGGAACCAGAGCACGGTCAACCTCTTCAAACCATTTTATAAATGGAAAAAGTGGAAAAAGTGAAATTATTTTACTATTTTAAAGTGGAAAAGCTCAGGAACCGCTCATTCCAGAAATTATTTAACTATTTTAAAAATAAATAAGGGAAAAAGTGGCTATTTAAATACTAGCCCCAACTATTTCGATTATAGCCTTAAATCAGCCCAAATTGAACCCAATTCCCAATCTCAATTCCCCAACCCAATTTTAATTTAAACCCGCCCCTGAGCCAATTAAATCCTACCCGACCCAGACCCCTCTCATCCTGGTCATTAATCTCTAAGATCAACGACCCCTATTCACTCTTACCTTTTTTAACCCTAAGTTTTAATTTGACCCTAAATAGTACGTGCAAGTCATGCTACATTATGTGCTTTCTTTGGTTTAAAGGATGTCTGTTTGAACCCTTTTATTTGTTTATATGCTTCCCCAAACTTGTTATATGTGTTTTGTTTGTCGCCTTAGTATTTTACCTTTTGAAACCACAAATAAGCCCAATACCTCCTCTCTTTAGGATTAGTAGTCCCAAGTGCCTCCGGGGCTGATAGGATTGGGGCGGGTAATAGCATGCAATAAGTAAACGAGACCATTCCGCACTTTAATACCTTAACGGGGTGGGAAAGGGTAGATATGGATATGATGACCACGCGATAACATCACTTGTAGCCCCTCACTGAGGAGTGATTACCAGATGTTGTGTGGGGTGATCCATATTATTAATAAACCTAGGACCCCCTTCCCTTTATTTTCTTTGTTTCTTTTAAATCTTTTTAAACCATTTCTTTTAAGAAAATCAACTCTTTTTAGTTCCTTTTTCTTACTTTTGTTTATTTGTAACCATTACGTGAAAATCCCCTCTTATTTGAAGCCTTTATTTGCCTATGTGTTATTTGCACTTAAGTCACAATAATAGTTTGGCCGGGAACCACACTAGTGGATCCTGAGGGGTGCCTAACACCTTCCCCTTGGGATAATTTCAAGCCCTTACTCAATCTCTTGTTACTCAAATCAAACCTTTCTTAGTGTCCTGATGCACTTAAATCATTAGGTGGCGACTCTTCAATTCAAAACCCAATTCCCGAAAGGGAACGAGTTGTCTCCCAAATGTCATAAACCCGATTTCGAAAGAAAAAGGGGGCCCGACACCTTATAGAAGGATCCATTCATCATTTGTAAAGGCATCTGAATATTTGTCAATATATGCAATCAGTCTTTTACTTTATTCAAAGTGTTCAAACTGTACTTCTGGGAAAGATTAGCGATCAACATTAAGCTTTCTTTCCTTATCTATTATTTCCATTATTTTTCCTATTCTTTGAATTACTAAGAAAGTGAAGTAATTTTGGTTGTCAGTAACCCGATTTTTTCCTAATATTTGCTTTGACCAAAAAATCTATTTTTGGGTTAAACAAATTGGTTCTGTTACCAGAAATCTGATAATCTGTTCTGTCACGACCCAAAATCCCTCCGAAGGAGTCGTGATGACACCTAGTCTCTAAGACTAGGTAAGCCTAACATTAATAGAAATAATGACAATATTTACTTACTTCGAACAATTCCGAAATAGAAATCTCTGAACAATTTATAATCCCAAAACTGGCAGTAAAAGTCATAAACCTTTCTAGGAGTAGTTGTACAAAATGAATACATCACTGTTCTAGAACAAAAGGAAACAATGGAAATAAGTACAATAGAAGGTGACCCCGAGACATGCGAACGCAGCAACAGGTTTACCTTGAGTCTCCACAGCAACGATCCATACAGCTACTAACGATCGAATACCTAGATCTATACAAAAATGTATAGAAGTATAGTATGAGCACACCACAGCAGTGTCCAGTAAGTATCAAGACTAATCTCGGTGGAGTAGTAACGAGGAACAGTCAAGACACCTACTGGTCTAATAAGTTGAACATGATATGACATAAAGCTAACAGGATAAAAATAATAAAGTAATGGCAATAGCATGAAGAAATCAAATCACAAACAATAGAGATGATAAGTGGAAAACACGGATGGTAACGAAAAGTAACCAAGTAAATTAACACCAACATAGCTGGGATATAGACAAGTAAAAATGTGTTCAAATAAGGAAAACGATGTTAACTCAACCAATCGCATCATTCCTTATACACAATTCCGACCATCCCAATCCTCGAAGTCTTATATCAAAATCACAACTTTCAAACCTTTAAAAAACATGGCACCTTATGCCCACATATTTCCCTTCCACTTTACATGGCAAAATTTATGTGCTACTCAATACATCATATCCGTATCAACTACTAATTAAGATGTTCAAGAAGTTCCATCTATATCTCATAAAGTAAATTTACAGTTTCTAGACCAAATAGGAAACCAGCGAGAAAGAGGAAGTTATTAATTTATTTTATTTTGAAATCAGATGAGTGAAGAAAATAATATTTTTGAATAAGATTCATAATTGAATAGCTATTGCATTTAATATTTATTAAGCTAAAAATAAATAAAATATAATGATTGTTAGAAATAATAGATACTAAAATATATGGCGAGTTCTAAATCAAAGGCGCACAAGGAAACATGATATTAATTCCTTCATTATAAGTCAGGATATTACGAATGACTCAACAGGGCAAGGGGAAATGACTCAACGTAGTAAGTTTACTTGTAAAATTAATTCACCAGAATAATAGTATTAGGAAAAGAATTCAGGAAATGACGGCAAGTCAATAAGTCAATGACAATAACTCGATCCTCAAAACTCACTGAAAACCAGAAATACAAATTATCAAAGTCTTGCACGAAGGAACTAAAGTCAATACAGTAAAACAGGGGAACAAAAATATAAGATATGTTGCGGCGCGCAACCTGATTCCACAATATAATATTAGTTCACCCTTATTCCTCCTCAATATATCACCCTTATTTCACCTATTGCGGCGAGCAGCCCAATCCCACCGTACAATATCAATATCATAACAATAAACATAATATGTTGCGGCGCGCAACCCGATCCCACCATATAATATCAATTCACCCTTATTCCTCCTCAATATATCACCCTTATTCCTCCTGTTGTGGCATGCAACCCGATCCCACCGTATAACATCAATTCACCCTTATTCCTCCTCAATATATCACCCTTATTCCTCCTCAATATATCACCCTTATTCCTCCTGTTGCAGTGTGCAACCCGATCCCACCGTATATAATTTAAATCTACAACAAATCAAAAAATTAATTAAAATAATTTCTACCACCAAGAGTATGAGTACACGACAACAAGAGAACCACGTAAAAATCAAAGTAATACAACAACCTTTTCAAAAATAACAAGATATGTAAGGCACCTGATAACTACACAGGCAACCATTTGGACATGTAGCATATATGCATAATGTCATAAAGGAACTCACAATTGAGAAGTAACAAAACAATAAGGAAGGAAATCACTTCAATTAAGGAAAATAAGGGCCAAATAACATGTAAGAGGTAAAGAAGTGCTAACAACATCGTATAAAGCATGTAGAGGTGAAACTAGCAAATAGGAAACTCAATCATATCAAAACAACTTCCTACTTAGTGAATATAAGGACCTAAGAACCCTAAAAAGGCAAATTTTCCACAAATAAGTCCGCGCACGCACTCGTCACCTCGCGTACACGGACTACAATTAGCATAGGAGACTCAGATCCTAAGGGGAAATCCACCACGCAAGGTTAGGCAAGATACTTACCTCAAAGAAGACAAAAAATAATTCCAAATTGTACTTCTCGGGGGAAAAGACCTCTGGACAGCTCGAATCTAACCAAAATAACTTCAAAGCACAAATAAAACTCATAAGAAACTATTCCGGATCATAAGCCTCAATCTTTATCAAATTCTAAAAATCAGTCCAAAAGTCGACCCTGGGCTCGCACCTCGGAACCCGACAAATTTCACAAAATCCGAACACCCATTCCAATATTAGTTCAACCATACAAAAAATTATCAAATTTAGATACTATTTCGTTTCTCAAATCATGATTTTTCATTTTGAAAGTTTTCTTAAAAGAATTCCCATTTTTCCTCAACCTAAAACACTAATTAAATGATAAAAATAAAGACAAAATCATGGAATATAATAAAATCTAGGTGAAGAACACATACCCAATCATTTTGCTTGAAAAACCCACAAAGAATTGCCCAAAATCGAGCTCTAGAACTCTTAAAATGGTGAAAATGGCAAACCCTCGGAATAGAGTACTATTTATTTTGCCGAGATGCTAAAGCATCGCGAACACGGAAGGATGCACGCATTCGCTAAGAAGAAAAATGAAGGCTGCCAGGATGACCCTACGCAAACGCGAGCAAAGGGTCGCGAACGTGAAGAATAAGATGTAGGAACCTACGCAAACGCGGAAAGAAGGACGCGAACGCAAAGAGCAAACGACCACCAGTGCCCAGTGCCTGGTTCCTACTACGCGGACGCGAGAAGGTAACTACGAACGCGGAGAATAGAAATGCAGAAGTATGCGATCGTGGAATGAAGCTCGCAAACATGAAGACCAAATGATTCCTCCTCCGAAATAAAACTATGCGAACATAGAGGAAGTGACGGGAACACAATTAAGGAAACCAGCAGTTCAAAAATAGAAGGAAATGTCCCGTGGCCCATCCGAAACACACCAGAGGCTCCGGAGACCCCGTCTAAACATACCAACAAGTTCTATAACCTAACACAGACTCGCTCGAGATCTCAAATCACATTAAACAATTCCAAAATGACGAAAAACACCATGAATCAAACTTATGAACTTTCCAATCTTCCAACTTCTAAAACTCATGACGAAACCTAGCAAACCAACTCGGAATGACGTCAAATTTTGCAGGCAAGTTCCAAATGACATAACGGAGCTGTTCCAACTTTCGGAATTGCATTCTGTCCCCGATATCACAAAATTCAACTATTGGTCAAACTCCTCCATCTTCCAAACTTCAACTTTTCCAACTTTCGCCGAATTGCTTCAATTCAACTCACGGAATTCCAAATCCAAATCCGGACGTGCGCCTAAGTACAAAATCACAACCCGCGCCTATCAGAATCATCACAACTCCAATCCGAGGTCAAATGATCAAAAGCCAAATCTTGGTCAGTTCTTTCAACTTCTTGCTTCTCAAATGAAAGTCACTTCTTAAAATCCTTTCCGAATTTCTCAAAAACCCGAACCGATGATGCACGCAAGTCATAATACACTGTGTGAAGCTACTCGTGACCTCAAACTTCCGAACCGAATGTAATTGCTCAAAATGGCCAGTCAGGTCGTTGCGTCCTCCCCCACTTAAACATACGTTCATCCTCGAACGTGCCCGGAGTCATTCCAAAGCCATCAAACCACTGCATGAGCTCACTATACATACACCCGGGGGTGATTTCCCCATCACCCAAACCTATATTGGACTTATAATGTATCTCACTTCATCCTTAGTCCATAACCTTAAGACATAACCCAAATCTTAACATCTAAAATTCATCATAGGACTCGAATCTCGCATCATCACACCGTATAAACCTGAACAAGCTGAATCGATCCATAATTCCAACCCAGGGTACAATCACATGATGTTCCACATAACTCAAATGCCTGCAGTAATAACTTCTGACCACCATGACTACCCAAATAACATTTTGGATGTCGGCAATATACTTCACATTGAATAGAACCTTGTTCCAGACCTCCACAATGCTGCGCATGGCAAAGAAACATGCAGGAACTCATAACCACCTATGGAGTCAACAAGTCAAGAAACTCTCTCGTCCATCAAGGGCCATTTCCCAAATCTTAATAGAAACAACCTCATACTTCCAAACACTCCTCACCCCTACTACAATAGAGCAAACCTCAGGTCTAAGAACCTCGTCTCAGCCAATACAAGCAGCCCAACTAACAACTCATCTCGGAACCACACAGATTCTAACACCACACAGCTCGTACACCAACCCAGAAATAACTCAATTATGCAGTACAAATAAAAGGAAAGCAAGGTATGAGGATTATCTAACAAGTATAATAAGCATAGCAACAGAAGTATAGTTTCATTAAATCATCCCGCATAGGGAAAACAAAACATCAAATAAACATGAGGAAAGGGTATTCTACATAATATCTGCTACGGCGTGCAGCCCGCTCCCCAATACTCATCAAGCCAAAGTGCCCGGGTTCACTGATCACATGAATACTGATATCAAGCACAACAGAGCGTACAAGTATAAATGTGGGAAAATTAATAGAAATAAATAAACATGGAAGAAAGCAAGCACAACTAAGGTGCAATGAGAAAATCAACATCACGAGGGCTATCTTGCCCGCATCGCCATAAGGCTTGAACGTAATTACGACATGCATGGAGAATAATAATACAACCTCACCGCCCATCACAACATAAGAGAGTAGCACATACATAGGCCGGGGGCACAAATAATATCTATTCTGCCCGGTAACATATCCGTGATAACAATCTCACAAGGGCACCCAAACTTGACCTGATATAAAATACATATTCTGGTTGAGCTTCCAACTAGCCCCCAACCAAATCCTGATCCTTCCCAATTAGGTAAATATCATTCCAAAAGTCTGTATCAACCTATCGATAATGAATGCTAATAGTTATCCCATCCTCAACACTTCTTCACAATACGCAAACAAGAAATAGTCCGCATATGAGGACATCTAACCACAAAAATCTCATGAATACTAGAATTTCCATACTCGAACTCAACTACTCTACTCGAATGGCTGATACATCATTCACACCCCAACATCTTACTAAAGCATCCATATAGATTTTTTGGTTGTGTAACAAAACCTGAACCTCAAGCCTCAAGATCCAATAATCACTGATAACAGGATAAATCTAGGTAATTTGGCAATTGTTCACGCCTCCACTTGTTTATATTTCAATATCATAATATGGTTAATTGATGAAAAATAGGCTCTAATTGTGAGTTTTATACATTTCAGGTTGAGGAGCCTAGGTGATACCTTAAAAGTGTGATTGGAACCATTTTGGAGCAAGAAATATTCATCAGAGCTGAGTATGCTTGAAGACGAGGAAAAGAAACGACGAAACAAGAAGCTGCACATGCACGCCCGCGCTACATTTAGCGCGTCCAAGACAGAAGCCTCGCCAACTAGCGCGGCTACATGCACGCCCAGGTGCGCGGTCGCGCTAGTCCAAATTTTGGGAAGAATTATTCGGGGGCAAAATTGGAAATCTGGAGGAAATCTCACTTAACCTATATAAAGTCAAGCTCGCCCAAGGAAAAGAGGGGAGGTTTTTGATAGTCTAGTGCAAGAAATAGAGAGGCAAGAGGCAATGAAGAGATTTAACCATCAAGTTCTTATTTTCTTCCATTTGTTTTTGCTATTTGTGATGAAATTGAACTTATTTGTGATGAACACTAGTATGAATGGCTAAAACCCATTATTCTGGTGTCATGGGTAAAACATGAATGTTGTTGTTTGGAGTTTAATTTAACAAAGTTGGTTTATCATATTGGGTTGTTTATTTAATTCTGCATTTAGTTATTTTGCTGAGTAGCTAACAGTGAAATACTATTTATGAATCTTTAGTTGAACTCGAAAGTGGGAACTTTAGATTGCATATAGAATTAAATAGAGCAAGTTCTTGAACCCGGGCCTCGGGGAACGAATTAGCAATTGGGATAGACATATACCCAATTGCCTTGTTTGGTTGAAATACAGGAATTGTAAGTGCATTCTTGTTAATCTTAATTCCATAGATAAATAGGCATTGAGTTAACTTGAATAGGCGAGCAAGAACTCGACAGATTCTTATGAGTAATATCAACCCTGTCAATCAATAACCCAGATAAAACGATTAGTCATTTTAAGCCAAGAACACAACACGATTGTTAATTAGCCCGTGACCTTGGAATATCCTCTCCTACTGTTTGTTACTCGAAACTGTTATTTGTTTGGTTAATTGTTCTAGTTGGATTATTTCTTGATAGTTTAGGTAGTAAAACAATTGCATATCTAATTTGTGAAAAACCTCTTGGATAGATAAAGTAGTTGGGTTTGAACCGGTCAACAGTTAATCACAAGTCTTCGTGGGAACGATACTCTACTCACTACTCTATTACTTGACGATCACGTGCACTTGTGTGAGTGTTTTTGGTCGCAACAAGTTTTTGGCGCCGTTGTCGGTGACTTAGAAATTATCTATTCGACTGAGTTGAGCTTTTATTATTTATTTATTCAAGTTTTAATCTTTAGTTCACTTTGTTTGTGCCAATACATGTGTCCTTTTCTTGAATGCGAAAAAGTAGAAGCGCAAACAATCTCCTTCCTCTTGATCCCGAAATTGAACGAACACTTCATAGATTGAGGAGGGAGGTGGATACTAGAACTAGAATTGAAAGAGAGTTGGACATTATAGTTCAACCCAAGCCAATTGAGATGGCAGGTAATGAGGAACGCGCGATGATCGAAGCCGCAAGACCCAGTCTGGCGAATATGACTCAGGCTATTGTGAAGCCTGATATCACTGGGCACTTTGAGCTAAAACAATACATGGTGCAACTGATCCAATCCATAGGGCAATTTGTGGGTTTACCTCATGAAGACCCGCAGAGGCACATTCAGAACCTCTTGGAAATCACGGACACTTACAATTATTTGAACGTCTCCAAGGACTATGTCAGGCTGACACTTTTCCCCTTTTCACTCATCGAGGAAGCTAAGGAGTGGCTGAATAAGGAGCCAGCAAATTCAATCCGCACTTGGGATGATCTGGCAAGGAAATTCTTAATCAAGTTTTTCCCCACTAAGAAAACAAAGGTATTGAGGAGTAAAATTCTTGGGTTTGAACAACGAGCTGGCGAGACACTTCGTCAGGCATGGGAAAGGTACAAGAAGATGCTCAAAGACTGTCCTCATCATTTCCAGACAGACGAGGTATTGGGTCACACTTTTGTAGATGGGTTAGATGATGCTTCAAAGATGAATCTTGATTCAACTTGTGGGGGTAGTTGTATGGCCAGACCGTACAGTGAGATCCAAATCTTGCTGAATAACTTCACTGCTAATGATAATAACTGGCAAGGTGAGAGTGATTCACAAAAGGCAGTCAAGCAAAAATCAGCTAGGTTACTTGAGCTCGACGAAGTGTCAGCCATGAGAGCTGATATTGCAAGGCTGGATAATCAGATGACTAGGATGACAATGCAGCAGCCATAGACAATGCAACACGTACAACAAATGACTATTTGCTGCAAGCTTTGTGGCGACAGTCATATGAGTGATATGTGTCCCACGAATCCAGAGTCCATCTATTATGTGGGGCAACAGAACAGAGGTCCACCGAATCAGCATGCACAATACGGGAATTCTTACAATCCAAATTGGAGGAATCATCCCAACATCTCATGGGTGGAAATCAACAGAGTCAGAATCAGCATAGACCCCAAGGGAATTTCAATCAGCCTCAGAGACCACCTCAACAAATGGAAGAAAGTACCAATGATCTGCTAAAGAAGTTGTTGATTGCCAATCAACAACTCAGGACCGACTTTAGAAATCTTGAAAGGCAGATGGGGCAGTTAGCAACAAATTAAAACACTAGACCTGCAGGCGCTCTCCCCAGTGATACAGAAAAGAACCCTCAAGTGAATGTAGTTACACTTAGAAAGGGGATGGAGCTAGAGGAAGTGCCAAAGAAAAAGAACGACAAGCCCATACCTGAGGGAGAGTTGATCCCTAAAGTGACTCAAGAGCCAAAGAATGATGATGAAATGTCAGAGCCAGTGGAGGCCCCAAGACCACCACCACCTTTTCCCCAGAGATTGCAGAAAAAGAATGATGATCACATGTTCACAAAATTCCTCTCTTTGTTGAGCCAGGTTTAATTAAATATCCCACTTATTGATGTGCTTCGTGAAATTCCAAAGTATACTAAATACATAAAAGATATAGTGGCTCACAAGAGAAGGTTAAATAAATTTGAGACATTGGCACTTACTGAGAAGTGCACTTCAAGGGTCCAAAATAAGCTCCCTCAAAAGCTTAAAGATCCTGGTAGCTTCACGATTCCTGTGCGCATTGGCAATATTGATGTGGGTCGTGCGCTTTGCGATTTGGGGGCAAGCATAAATCTAATGCCCCTGTCTTTGTTCAAGCAACTGGGCCTGGGAGCTCCAAGGCCCACTACTGTGATGTTACAACTGGCTGACAGATCAATAGCACACCCTAAAGGGGTGATTGAAGATGTGTTGCTGCAGATTGAGAAATTCATCTTCCCTGCTGATTTCATTATCCTCGATTATGAGGCTGATGTACTGGTTCCAATCATATTGGGGCGACCTCTCTTAGCTACTGGTAATGCAATTATCAAAGTGAGAGAGGGAAAGATGATTTTGAGGGTAGATGATGAGGAAGCAGTTTTTAGTGTATACAGAGCAATCCAACTTCCCCGCCACTATGAGGAGCTCTCAATGATATCTGTTGTTGAGGCCGATGAGCAGATTCATTATCCAAGTGTATATCTAGACGATTCTCTAGAGAAAGCACTTATGTTGCTTGATACCCTGGGGGCTGATGAGGAGGTTGAGGAGATGATGCACATCCTTGATACATCTTGTGCGTACCTGCAAGGGACGCACCCCTTCAAGCCTTTGAATAGACCAGAGGGGCCTCCTCCAAAGCCGTCAATTGAGGAAGCCCCAAAATTGGAACTTAAACCCCTTCCACCTCACCTGCAATATGCTTATTTGGGTGACTCTGACACTTTACCTATTATTGTCTTTTCTGACTTGTCTAAATTGCAGCAAGAGAAGTTGTTGAGAGTGCTACGTGAGCACAAGCGAGCACTTGGGTGGACTATGTCTGACATGGGCATTAGTCCAGCCTTCTGCATGCACAAAATCCTCATGGAGGATGGACACAAGCCGAGCATAGAACAACAACGCCGCCTAAATCCCAACATAAAAGAGGTGGTAAGAAAAGAAGTGACTAAGCAGCTCGATGCAGGTATTGTATTTCCTATCTCAGACAGCAAATGGGTAATCCCCGTCCAATGTGTACCCAAGAAAGGGGGGATTACTTTAGTAGTTAATGAGAATAATAATTTAATACCTACAAGAACTGTCACCGGGTGGAGAATTTGCATTGACTATAGAAAATTGAACAATGCCACCCGGAAGGACCACTTTCCCCTCCCCTTTATTGACCAAATGCTTGATAGATTAGCTGGCCAATAGTACTACTGCTTCTTAGATGGTTACTCGGGGTATAATCATATTGCTATAGCCCAAGAGGACCAAGAGAAGACCAATTTTACGTGTCCTTATGGCACTTACGCGTTCAAGCGAATGCCCTTTGGTCTTTGTAATGCACCTGTGACTTTTCAAAGGTGTATGATGGCCATTTTTACTGACATGGCTGAGAGGTTTGTGGAAGTGTTCATGGACGATTTTTTTGTGTTTGGATGTTCTTTTGATAATTGCTTAATGAACCTTGATAAAGTACTTGCTAGGTGTGAAGAAACTAACTTAGTGCTAAACTGGGAAAAGTGCCATTTCATGGTACGTAAAGGTATAGTCTTAGGGAACAAGGTGTCCAAAGATAGTTTGCAGGTGGACAAGGCAAAGGTGTAAGCGATTGAAAAACTGCCTCCACCAATATCTGTCAAAGGCATTCGCAGTTTCTTGGGCCATGCAGGTTTTTATCGTCGTTTCATTAAAGATTTCTCGAAAATTTCCTCTCCCTTGTGCAGGTTGCTTGAGAAAGATGTCGCCTTCAAATTTGATGATGCTTGTCCGAAGGCATTCAACGAGCTGAAAAGAAGGTGGGTGACTGTACCAATCATAATTGCTCCGGATTGGGAGCAGCCATTTGAGTTGATGTGCGATGCGAGCGACTTGGCTGTTGGTGCTATCTTGGGGCAAAGGAGAAATAAGATATTCCACTCCATCTACTATGCAAGCAAAACTCTGAATCCAGCTTAGATGAACTACTCACTAACAAAGAGTTGCTTGCAGTGGTGTGGGCGTTTGACAAGCTCAGATCATATCTTGTGGGGACCAAAGTCATCGTTTACACAGATCATTCAGCTATCAGATACCTCTTTAAGAAGAAGGATGCCAAGACGAGACTGATTCGGTGGGTCCTACTCTTGTAGGAATTTGATTTAGAGATCCGAGATCATAAAGGAATAGAGAACCAAGTAGCTGATCACTTGTCCAGGTTAGAAAATCAGAACCATGTGGCTGAAGGGGGTGCAATCAAAGAAACATTCCCTGATGAGCAGTTATTGGCAATCACCTCAAGCACAGCCCCATGGTATGCAGATTATGTGAACTTTATTGCAAGTGGGGTGACACCACCAGAATTGACACCAGACAATAGACGAAGGTTCTTGCATGATGTGAGGCTCTACATGTGGGATGAGCCATTCTTATACAGGCTATGTGCAGATCAGTTGGTGAGGAGATGTGTGCCTGAGGCGGAGATGAGTGCCATACTTCATAGTTGTCACGCCTCGTCATACAGAGTCATCATGGTGGAGACAGGACCGCCCAAAAACTATTACAATTAGGTTTCTATTGGCCAAAATTGTTTAGGGATGCACACGCCTTTGTTAAAATGTGTGACAGGTGCCAAAAAACCGGAACGATCACGAAGAATCACGAGATGCCACTACAAAACATTCTGGTAGTGGAGCTTTTTGATGTTTGGGGTATTGACTTCATAGGACCGTTTCCATACTCTAACGGTCATAGGTACATTTTGGTGGCAGTCGACTATGTGTCTAAGTGGGTGGAGGCCATTTCTCTCCCCTCTAATGATGCAAAGGTGGTGGTAAGCTTTGTTAAGAAGCACATCTTTACACGTTTTGGAACTCCCAGAGTATTGATCAGTGATGGAGGAACGCATTTCTGCAATAAACTATTGAACAATGTTCTTGCAAAGTACGGAGTAAAGCATAAAGTTTCCACTGCCTATCACCCCCAGACGAGTGGTCAAGTGGAAGTCTCAAATAGAGAGGTAAAGTAGATTCTTGAGAAAACAGTAAGTGCAAATAGAAAAGATTGGGCCGGGAAGTTAGACGACGCATTGTGGGCATATCGAACTGCATACAAGACTCCCATAGGTGCTTCTCCGTATATATTAGTGTATGGGAATGCATGTCACTTGCCCGTCGAGCTTGAACACAAGGCCTATTGGGCAATAAAAAAGCTGAATATGGATGGGGACTTAGCGGGAGAGAAGAGGTTGCTGCAACTCAACGAGCTTGATGAGTTTCGACTGCACGCATATGAGAATGCCAAATTGTATAAAGAGAAGACTAAGAGGTGGAATGACAAGCACATTCAACATCGAGTGTTCGAGCCAGGGCAAAAAGTTCTTTTTTTCTATTTGAGGTTGAAGCTTTTTACCGAAAAGCTTAAATCTCGGTGGTCAGGCCCTTTTGTTGTGGTAAGTGTGAAGCCTCATGGTGCTGTGGAATTGTAGGATATGAATCCAACTGGTACTTTCTTGGTGAATGGTCAAAGGATAAAACACTACTGGGGCGGTGACTTTGCACGTCACAAGACCTTAGTGGATTTGACGGATGCGTGAGAACATGTTAAGTCGTGCCGCGATGTTAAATCAGGCGCTGGATGGGAGGCAACCCATTGAATTGTTGTAACCGTCATGCCGCGACGTTAAATCAGGTACTGGTTGGGAGGCAACCCAATGATAGTAGTAGTGTTAATTTTGTGTTTTAGGACGAACTAACCAATGCAGGTGACAAAGGGTAGGTGCTAAGGCACATGAACGAGGTAAGAACAGGTGAAAAGTTGAAGAACAAAATTGCCAAGATGCGCGCTCGTGCACCTAGACACGCTACTGGGCGCTCTAAATTGCACAGCTTCTGCCTTGGCCGTGCTAAAATGAGCACGCTCGCGCACTTGGGTGTGCACTTGGGCGCGCTAGTTGCCCGACTTTTCTATGTTGGACGCGCTAAAACTAGTGCGGGCGCGCACCTGGGTGCGCTAGTCCGTCGAAAACCCGGCGTTTAAAGAGTCTTTTAATTGTTTTTCATTTTTCTTTCTTTTTTCTAATTACCCCCCCCCCCCCCACATCTAATAAGTCCATCTTCCCATACCCTTCCCTCTTCCAACCACTCCCAAACCCTCGCCTCCCCATCTCACGACCCCCCCCTCCGAGTTCACTAGCATCCTCTCTATCCTCTTTCACCACAGGTATGAGCCCTAATTTCTTTCTTCTCTTTTGCTCTCTTTATTTTTTAGATTTGTTTACTGTATTCTTAGGCCTATGTTGTAGTAGTTGTACTTAGATTTTGTAAAGAACTTGGTGCAAGATGTTGTAATGTTGGTGGATGATAAGTGTGGGGTGGAATCCCCCTTGATATGTGTTGTTGGTAGATGTATGGGGGTGGTTCTTGTTCTCAAAAGCTTAAAAGATTTTGTGAATGCCTAATGTTCACAAGGTGTTTGTGAAAATGTCCCAATGAGCATGATTATGTCATTGTGACCATTTATGCGTGTGAAGTCTGAGTAACCGCATTAAGTCACAATATTTTTGTTAAGTTGGGCTAATGTGTTCCCGTTTTGCAGGTATCATGACTCCCTCTAGGAAAAGATGCACCACAGGGGCCTCATAGAGCAGCTGGGCAGGCTCATCTCGATCCCAGGGGGCTGCACCCGCACGCTTTTTTAACAGCTCCAGATTTGTTTCGGGCAATGCTCAGGCCCGTTTTGCAGAAAAGGCTCGTAAAAAACCAATTCCGGAGAGAGGTATCCATGTCAGATAGCTCCAGAGACACTGCCCTCATATGTACGCGGAGTTGGTGAGGCGGGGTTTGCACACATTCATCAATGAGCCCGGTGAGGGAAATGCAATGGTTGTGCGGGAATTTTATGCAAATGTGCCGGAGCATGATAATGGAGTAGTCACGGTGCGCCAAAGGGCAGTGAATGCTTCTGTGGAGGCGATACAGACGGCCTACCAGCTGCCTCCACCTCCAACTGCTTATGATGACTTCTATGAATATGGTCGCAACCCAACGAACGAAAAATGGGCGCGCTTCTTTGAGACAATTTGTGCACCCGGGAAAGAAGTGATCTGGATGGACTATAGGGGGAAGTTTCACTCCTCAACACTCACCTTTGAAGGGAAGTGTTGGCTGCACCTCATAAATAACCACTTGATTTCGTCTCAGAATACTATAGAGGTCAATGGCCCCGCACTACGTTGATATGGTGCTTTGTAAATGGTTACGACTTCGACGTGGCCAAAGTGATGCATGATGAGATATTCGTTCGCATCCAAGTCAAGAGGTATGGTTTCTTTTTCCCGTCTTTAGTTACTCAATTATGCAGGGATGCGCAGGTGGCTGAAAATCCAGTTGTGGATGGGTTGGTAAAAAGGGAAGGCCAATTCCGTGCTAATAAGGTGACCACGGTCAAGGAGCCGAAAGTAGTGGAGGCGGGAGGTGGACAGTCTGTGAGCAGTAGCTCTGATAATTCTCATGATGGAGAGGATGTTGAGGAGAACATAGGGACAACACCGCCAGTTCAGGAGCAAAATGTGGCAGCAGCAGGACCCTCGGGGACGACAACATCTTCAGGAGCTGCCCGGGTGTCCCGTTTTACTGCAATAGAGACAGAGATGGCTGGTTTGCGAACCTCCGTGAATGATTTGGGCACTCGAGTTGACGCGATAGCTGACCGACAAGTGAAGTCGGAAAAGAAATTCATGGGCTGGCTCCGAGCTCTGGGTCGTGCGTGCCATGTCAACCCAGACACCGTCTCCGACTAGGATTGAGCCTTCAGGGGAGTTCCTTTACCTCACTGCTCTTTAAAATTCTAAATGACATGTCTTCATTTTTATGTGTGGGGTGGGGATTCCTTCAGTGTATATATGTGATTATATCACTTGACTGTTTGTTTTGTTTTGTTTCATTTTGCTTTGATAAGTTTGATGATGTTGAGTAGAAATCATTAGTTTAAAACAATTACATGGCTCGTCCCGACGATGGATCCCTATCGATGGGGTTCTTGAGGGACTGAGTCGAGAAAAAAAATATAGGAGGTCAATACGTAGACTCTTCCTGATGATGGATCCTTTAGACAACTTTCTTGAGGGAAGTTAGTCTCGACAAAACACCAAAATGATTTTTTATTTTTCTTTCTTAGATAGTGTAACAACTCCCCCTTGGTTTTTCTTTAGGCCACGGTTCTTTTCCAAGGGTTTAGCTTGAACCGGGTATAGGTAGTTTTTTTTTTGTTTTCTTTTTGAGTTGTAGATTAGGTTAATGGGCTACGCACTAGACCCTAGAGTCTAACGCTTAGTCTTATTTGTTGAATCTCACTAAAGTGCCTTAATCTATATGTTTGTTGCTGAATTGAATGCTCGTAACAGAGTGTCTTTATGAGCTGATCTGGAATGAGTCTTATGCCATGTGTGGTGCATTTTTGTGTAGTACATGTATTGTACTTGTGTCTAGAACTTGTCCGGTATGTGAGTTGAAGCAAAATTTTGGGTGATGCTCGGTTTGAAAAATGATTTTACGCTTTCTTTGATCTTTTTGAGCTTAATGGCTTATCACAAATAAAATTTATCCCTAGCCAACCCTTTTGAGCCTATAAACTTTTGTTTGGCACCCGCATTACAAGCCTATACCCTTTGTTATTAATTGATATCGTTTTGATCCTTTTACCTCTTAAAGCACTTTAATTGTGAGATGAGCGCCAAAAGAAGTAAGAAGGAAATAAGTTTAGGGTGGCTTTTGAGTGGAACCAATAAAAGGAAGAAAGGTGCACTTGTTTTGTAGAATAATACACCACTAGCGGAAACCTAAAAACAAAAATGAATACATTGTGTCTAGTTCTAGCTAGTGGGTATGAATTAATATAGTGCTTACAGAAGAAGGGAGAATTTATAAGTTGTTATTGTTTGTGAAAGTGAAGTGAGTTGAAGAATGTGTGCGAAAATTTCTCTTGTGATGTGTTAAAGTGCTTAGGAGGGTTAGTCACTATTCTTAAATATATCCTACCCGTCCCTTAGCCCACATTACAACCATGAAAAAGTCCTAACTGATTTTGGGGCGAGCAAGCCTATATTAGTAGAGATTTACATTAAGGGCAAGTTTATGGTACCAATTACATGCATGTGACTTCTTTTGTGAGAGTGAGCAATTTTCTTTGATATATGTGAGCATATGATTCGAATGTGTGGATTGATTTCAAATTTGCGTGGACTTCTCTTGTGAGGGAATATGATTCATGACTGAAAAGCAAGTCTTGACTTCTGTGTAGAGTATGTTGAGGAAGTATGAATATTGCATGGCACTTGAGAGTTGACCTTTGAGGCTAGGATTGTTCACTGCTAGGTGTAATGTATGTAAAGTGTTCTGAGTGTAAAGCGTTAGGGGAGATGGCTAAGTGGAGAAACCTTTAGAATGCATAGTTTGATTGCTCGAGGATTAGCAATGAATTAAGTGTGGAGTGTTGATAACATGATAAATCTAGGTAATTTGGCGATTGTTCACGCCTCCACTTGTTTATATTTAAATATCATAATATGGTTAATTGATGAAAAATAGGCTCTAATTGTGAGTTGTATACATTTCAGGTTGAGGAGCCTAGGTGATACCTTAAAAGTGTGATTGGAACCATTTTGGATCAAGACAGATTCATCGGAGCTGAGTATGTTTGAAGACAAGGAAAAGAAACAACAAAACAGGAAGCTGCACATGAGTGCCCAGATGCGCGCCCGTGCTACTTTTAGCGCGTCCAAGACAGAAGCCTCGCCAACTAGCGCAACCACATGCGCGCCCAGGTGCACGATCGCGCTAGTCCAAATTTCGGGAAGAATTATTCGGGGGCAAAATTGGAAATCTGGAGGAAAGCCCACTTAACCTATATAAAGTCAAGCTCGCCCAAGGAAAAGAGGGGAGATTTTTTATAGTCTAGTGCAAGAAATAGAGAGGCAAGAGGCAAGGAGGAGATTTGACCATCAAGTTCTTATTTTCTTCTCTTTGTTTTTGCTATTTGTGATGAAATTGAACTTATTTGTAATGAACACTAGTATGAGTGGCTAAAACCCATTATTCTGGGGTCATGGGTAAAACATGAATGTTGTTGTTTGGAGTTTTATTTGACAAAGTTGGTTTATCATATTGGGTTGTTTATTTAATTTTGCATTTAATTATTTTGCTGAGTAGCTAACAGTGAAATACTATTTATGAATCTTTAGTTGAACTCGAAAGTGGGAACTTTAGATTGCATATAGAATTAAATAGAGCAAGTTCTTGAACCCGGGCCTCGGGGAACGTATTAGCAATTGGGATAGACATATACCCAATTGCCTTGTTTGGTTGAAATACAGGAATTGTAAGTGCATTCTTGTTAATCTTAATTCCATAGATAAATAGGCATTGAGTTAACTTGAATAGGCGAGTAAGAACTCGACAGATTCTTATGAGTAATATCAACCCTGTCAATCAATAACCCAGATAAAACGATTAGTCATTTTAAGCCAAGAACACAACACGATTGTTAATTAGCCCGTGACCTTGGAATATCCTCTCCTACTGTTTGTTACTCGAAACTGTTATTTGTTTGGTTAATTGTTCTAGTTGGATTATTTCTTGATAGTTTAGGTAGTAAAACAATTACATCTCTAATTTGTGAAAAACCTCTTGGATAGATAAAGTAATTGGGTTTGAACCGGTCAACAGTTAATCACAAGTCTTCGTGGGAATGATACTCTACTCACTACTCTATTACTTGACGATCACGTGCACTTCGTGAGTGTTTTTGGTCTCAACAATCACCATGCCACTAGCCACGCACCTACAACCCAAAACTTAAGGTCCTTTCCAAAATGCACGCTCTTCACATATGCTATCCAATAATGCCAATATTCTATTAAATTCTGATATCCATCCAGGAGAAAACCATAATGCACAACATTTCCTTTGTGCCCATAGCAGACAACTGACTCAAGCCATGTCCAACACCATCGAGAACTCTCCAAGATCCACCCGCGCGCAACTAAGCCATCAGGACTGCGCCTCTCCAAATCAATCGAGTCATAAAAACCGTCGAATCCAAGAGTACTACCACAAATGCCAGTAGAGAATACCCATTTAAAAGACTAATTACTTCCATTGCTATACTGACCCAACACCACAGAGCTGACCCATTTCTTCGAATACTCCTTGTCTTTCCTCTAGGGTAATACTTCTCCCTGTTGATGTGCAATGGTTCCAATCAAAGCCCGAGTGCGGATAATCCTAGTACGAACCACGTAGCTCAGAAGCTCATAAACCACCATATTTCCTCTAAAGCAACCCGTTCTGCCGCAACCATGATGCCCATACTGAATAAACCTTCTGTGAATCTGAAGTTGTTTCTCTAACTCCCCTTAATACTGAAATATAGATTCATTAATGGCGTAGAAACACCGTAAACTCCAATATCATCCCATGCAAGATCTCAGACCTTTGTCATATACAAATTTCGAAAACCTTCCAATACCATATATATACATACCTCAGGCCAAAATTGATTTAAATCTGACTCTACAGTCTGAATGCCGCTAGTGGACTCTCCCACTTGGCATGAAGCCATAGAAAACAACATCTGATGATCCGCAAAACTAACCTTCACAACTCGTACAACATCAATCACAAGGTAATCCAAGTCATCTACTGAGCGCACGTTCATTCTCGTGTCAGTCAAACTTGCTTCCTTCAATGCCTTTAATGATAACATGTATCTTTCACTGAGTAGAAATCCCATACAAAACACATAGTCTCCAATACCACCAACTATCATCAATAAACATCCACATCGTACCCCACCACAATCTCGACGACTAGTCAACCAATTAAACCTTCCCAATCTTGTACTCATCCACCAAATGCCGGAACCTACCGCACCTCCATGTGAACAACTGAGTAGTCTTTCAATACCTCTGTATCTTCAGTCTGGACGACACATTGAGACAATGTTTGAGCATCTCTGGCTCCCTCGTAGCACATCTGTAGCATCACGAACCACTGGCACATAGCGCACATTGAGAGTGCAATATCATACACGAGTGGATGTAAAAGAACATAAGTTATATGCTTCGACCTGAATCAATGTTGCACGATAAGGAATGAAAGAGGTGTAATTTCCTGATAGTTTTCGTAGCCTCTCGAAGATAAGTGCAGACGTCTCCGTAACGATACGCAAGACTCTACTAAACCTACTTATGACTCGTAGCACCTATGAACCTAGAGCTCTGATACCAACTTGTCACGACACAAAATTCCTCCGAAGGAGTCATGATGGTACCTAGTGTCTAAGAGTAGGTAAGCCTAACATTAGTAGAAATAGAGACAATATTTACTAACTTCGAAAAATTCTGATATAGAAATCTCTGAACAATTTATAATCCCAAAATCGGTAGTGCAAGTCAGAAGCCTTTCTAGGAGTAGGTGTACAAAATGAATACATAACTATTCTAGAACAAAAGGAAACAATGGAAATAAGTATAATAGAAGGTGACCCCAAGACCTGCGAATGCAACATCAGGTTTACCTTGAGTCTTCACAGCAGCGATCCGCACAACTACTAACGACCGAATACCTGGATCTGTACAAAAATGTACAAAACTGTAGTATGATCATACCACAAGGTGCCTAGTAAGTATCAAGACTAACCTCAGTGGAGTAGTGATGAGTAACAGTCAAGACAATGACTTGTCTAATAAGCTAAACAGTAAGTGAAATAAAGCTAACAAAGTAACTCCAAAAAGTAGGAAGAGATAAATTTACAAACAATAGAGACGATAAGGGGAAAACATAGATGGTAACAAAAAGTAACGAAGTAAATTAACACCAACATAGCAGGGATATAGATAAATAAAAATGTGCTCAAATAAGGAAAGCGATGCTAGCTCAACCAATCGCATCATTCCTATTACACAATTCCGACCATCCCAATCCTCGAAGTCTCATATCAAAATCACAACTTTCAAACTTTTAACATACATGGCACCTTGTGCCCACATATTTCCCTTTCACTTTACACGAAAAAAATTCACGTGCTACTCAATACATCATATCCATATCATCTACTAATTAAGATGTTCATGAAGTTCCATCTATATCTCATAAAGTAAATTTACAGTTTCTACACCAAATAGGAAACCAGCGAGAAAGAGTTATTTTTTATTTTTTTTTGAAATTATTTGAGTGAAGAAAATAACATTTTCAAATAAGATTCAAAATCGAATAGCTATGCATTTAATATTTATTATGTTAAAACATAATAGCATTCCTTTTTAAATAAAATAGACGAAACCCTTAGGCAAGTGAAGAAGATTAAGCTGGGGAAATAATTGAAACAAAATATAATGATTGTTAGAAATAGTATATACTAAAATATATGGCAAGTTCTAACTTAAAGGCGCACAAGGAAGCATGATATTAATTCCTTCATTATAAATAACGATATTACGAACAACTCAACATGGCAGGAGGAAATGACTCAACGTAGTAAGTTTACTTTGAAAATTATTTCACAAGAATAATTCTATTAGGAAAAGAACTCAGGAAATGACGGCAAGTTAATAAGTCAATAACAATAACTCGATCCTCAAAACTCAGTGAAAACCAGAAATACAAATTATCAAAGTATTGCACGAAGGAACTAAAGTCAATACAGTAAAACAGGGGATACCAAAATACAAGATATGTTGCGGCGCGCAACCCGATCCCACCATATAATATCAATTCACCCTTATTCCTCCTCAATATATCACCCTTATTCCTCCTGTTGCGGCGTGCAACCCGATCCCACCGTACAATATCAATATCATAATAATAAACATAATATGTTGCGGCGCGCAATCCGATCCCACCATATAATATCAATTCACCCTTATCCCTCCTTATCCCTCCTGTTGTGGCGTGCAACTCGATCCCACCATATAATATCAATTCACCCTTATTCCTCCTGTTGCGGTATGCAACCCGATACTACCGTATAATATCATTTCACCTTTATTCCTCCTCAATATATTACCCTTATTCTTCCTATTGCGGTGTCCAACCCTATCCCACTATATATAATTTAAATCAACAACAACAAATCAATAAATTAATTACAAGAATTTCTACCACCAAGAGTGTGAGTACACGACAACAAGAGAACCATGAAAATATCAAAGGAATCCAACAACCTTTACAAAAACAACAAGATATGTAAGGCACGTGATAACTACACAGGCAACCACGACAATTTGGAGATGTAACATATATGCACAACGTCATAAAGGAACTTACAATTGAGAAGTAACAAAACAATAAGGAAGACAATCACTTCAATTAAGGCAAATAAGGGACAAATAACAAGTAAGAGGTAAAGAAGTGCTAACAACATCGTATATAGCATGTAGAGGTGAAACTAGAAAATAGGAAACTCAATCATATCAGAACAACTTCCTAATTAGTGAATATAAGGACCTAATAACCCTAAAAGGCAAATTTTCTACAAATAAGTCCGAGCATGCACTTATCACCTCGCGTACACAGACTACAATTAGCATAGAAGACTCAAATCCTAAGGAAAAATCCTCCACGCAAGGTTAGGCAAGGTACTTACCTCAAAGAAGACAAACAGATATTCTAAATTGTACTTCTCGGGTAAACAGACCTTCAGACGGCTCGAATCTAACCAAGATAACTTCAAAGCACAAATAAAACTCATAAGAAACTATTCCGGATCATAAATCCTCAATCTTTATCAAATTCTAAAAATTGTTTCAAAAGTCGACCCCCTAGGCCTGCACCCCGGAACCCGACAAATTTCTCAAAATCCGAACACCCATTCCAATATGAGTTCAACCAGACAAAAATTATCAAATTCCGATACCATTTCATCCCTCAAATCATGATTTTTCATTTTGAAAGTTTTCTTTAAAAAATCCCCATTTTTCCTCAACCTAAAACACTAATTAAATGATAAAAATAAAGATGAAATCATGGAATATAATAATTTCTAGGTGAAGAACACATACCCAATTGTTTTGCTTGAAAAACCCACAAAGAATTGCCAAAAACCAAGCTCTAATACTCCAAAAATGGTGAAAATGACAAACCTTCAGAATAGAGTACTATTTATTCTGCCTAGATGCTAAAGCATCGCGAACGAGGAAGGATGCATGCGTTCGCGAAGAAGAAAAATGAAAGCTGCGAGGATGAACCTTTGCGAACGCCAGCGAAGGGCCGCAGACACGAAGAATAAGAATCAGGAACGTACAGGAACGCGGAAAGAAGGACGCGAACGCGAAGAGCAAACGACCACCAGTTCCCAGTTCCTAGTTCCTACTACGCGAACGCGAGAAGGCAACTGCGAACGCGAAGAATAGAAATGCAGAGGTACGTGATCGCATAAAGAAGCTCACGAATGTGAAGAACAGATGATTCCTCCTCCGAAATAACACTACACGAACGCGGAGGAAGCTATGCGATCGTGATTAAGGAAACCAGATGGCAAAAACCAACAGTTCAAAAATAGAAGGAAATGGCCCATGGCCCATCCGAAACACACCCGATGCCCCCAGGACCCCGCCAAAACATACCAAAAAGTTTTATAACCTATCATGGATTTGCTCGAGGTCTCAAATCACATCAAACAACGCTGAAACAACGAATCACACCATGAATCGAACTTATGAACTTTCTAATCTTCCAACTTCTAAAACTCATGCTGAAACCAACCCGGAATGACATCAAATTTTGCAAGCAAGTCCTAAATGATATAATGGAGCTGTTTCAACTCTCGGAATTGCATTCTGACCCTGATATAACAAAAGTTAACTATTGGTCAAACTCCTCCATTTTCCAAACATCAACTTTTCCAACTTTATCCGAATTGCTTCAATTCAACCCACGGACCTCCAAATCCAAATCCCGACGTACGCCAAAGTCTAAAATCACAACCAGAGCCTATCAGACTAATTGAAACTCCAGTCCGAGGTCAAAATACATAAAAGTCAAATCATGGTCAATTCTTTCAACTTCAAGCTTTTCAAATGAAAGTCACTTCTAAAAATCCTTTCTGAACTTCTCAGAAACCCGAACCTATCATGTGCGCTATTTATAATACACCATGTGAAGCTAATCATGACCAGTCGGGTCGTTACATATTCACTTTTCAAATCTCATTTTTAGCAACAAAACATGTCTACTGCTAATGAAAATAATTAGCTGAATCAACAAGGTGGAACTCCACCACATCACTCACCTACAACTACTCCTCAACATTCACGAGAAAGTTCACCTGAAAGGTATGCTTCACATATTGATAGGCAACAGGGATATGAACAAACCTTCGAGCAGGATGCTTTGAAGCAGTTGATTGCACAACACGTAAAAGAAGCAATGCGAGATTTTGCGAGTGGGTTGCCCAACGCAGCACAAAATCCACCACCACTAAATACCACCTTGGAGAATTCGCATTCAGGACTTGACAATTCTTGAAGTGGAGAAATGCCATATTAATCCAATAATAGAGGATTTGGTACACCGAATAACTCCAATTTACAATGTTTAGTACTAACTTTGCAGAAAAAGGTGAAGGAGCAAAATGAGCGTACAAAGAAAATACCTAGCGTGCCTCGTAATCAAGGGTGTGGATATTGACAAATATTCACAGCAATCCTGGAAGCCAAGTGTAGCACATTTGCCAATTCCTAAAAAATTTAAATTAACCAACATTCATAAATATGATGGGACATCATACCCACGGGATGATGTTATTGCATTCACCACAGGTCTAAAAGGAAATAATTTAACCAAGCAGGAGATTGAATTAGTCTTGGTCAAGAAGTTTGGTAAAACTGTCATGAAAAGGGCATTAACAGGGAAGTATGGAATTGCTCAAAGTGTTCGTAGATAGATTCCATTGTGAGAGAATGATGCTGCCACAAATACCTTATAATTGGGCAGTTATGGCATTTGCAAGAAATTTGATTGAAAAATGCTTAGAAGCCACGAGGAGGTTGAAAGAAAGTTTGTGGGAGTTTCCTGCAACCACTTGGACGATGTTAACAATCTATACAACACGAAGCTGCGTATAGAAGAAGATATAGTTACTCAGCCAAGGGCAGATGAAAGGCCAGAATCTAGATGCTCAGAATCAGAGAGAAGGTCTAGTAACAATAGGTACGAGCCTTACATGGGACCCCTGGGGCAAGATTCCCCACCTAAACAAGAGAATGCACGGTTTGATTCAAGATCAAGGCAAAAGTAGACGAGTTCTTCTTCACGATTCAAAAAGGAACGGGACACCGAGGCAACGATTCCAACAATCAAGCAAGAATAGGAGATTATAGTTTTAATGTCAGCACTTCTAAATTGGTGGCAGCTCTAAGAGGAATGGCAGACAAGGTACAATGGCCAAAATAGATGAGATCGGATCCAAACAAAAGGAATCCTGAGTTCTGGTGCGAGTTTTACAATGATCATGGCCATAGAACAACAGATTGTCGACTCTTGCAAGGGGAAGCTGAGTATCTACTAAAGCAAGGGTATTCACTGATCTGTTAAGTGAGAAAGGAAAACAATCATACATGAAAAATAGAAAAGAATCACCAAAGCCTCCATCCCCAAAGAGAACGGTAAATGTCATAATTGGGGGAGAAGAAGTTAATGTGGTAATGTATATGGCTGCGAAAAAGACATCAAAGGTCACCGTCACTCATGGGAAATGAGTTCTCCAAGTTTTGGAAGGAGACAATATAGTGTTTGATGCAATAGACGTGGATGGATTGATGATTCCTCACAACGATGCACTAGTAATATCTTTACTTGTACATGATACTAACATTAAGCGAGTTTTGATTGACCAGATAGCTCAGTGAATATCATTTTACTAAGAGTGGTAAATAAAATGCAAGCAAATGATAAAATCATACCAGAAGGACGATCAATGTATGGGTTCGATAACTCAAGCGTCGTTATGAAAGGGGAAGTTGTATTGGTTACATTTGCAGAAGGTGTCATCAAAGACACAACGTTCCAGTTAATAGACGTAGACATGACATATAATATAACCTTGGATAAGCCATGATTCATGATATGGATGCTTTCCCATCAACGTTGCATCAAGTCATCATATTCTTATCACAGTGGGGGATCCGACAAATCCGGGTAGATCAAAAGGCATCACAAAATATTAATTCAGTTGTGATTGCAAATGCAACATCCAATGATGCAGATGCGAAATAGCAATTAAAGAATTCAGTTGGGGATAATTCTATTCACACCTTAACTGAAAGTCCACAAAGTCAAACTGACATGGATTCAAGACCTGATATGATTCAAGAACCAGAGAAAAATGAGAAAATCAAAACAACCACGGAGGAGCTTGAAGCTATAATATTATTTGTCCACTGGCCAGATAGAAAAGTTTACATCAGAGCTAACTTGAGCCCGAAAATGAATTGAATTTTACGTGCTAACGTAGATTACTTTGCTTGGTTGCATTCAAATATGATAGGTATAAGATCGGAGGTGATGACCAATAAGCTGAATGAGGATCTATTACATCCACCCGTCAAACAGAAGAAAAGGAAGCAATGAGCATTTAGAAATCAAGTGATCTAGGATGAGGTAAAAAACTTTTGAAAATCAGTTCAATACGAGAGCTAAAGTACCATGACTGGCTAGCTAATACTGTTATGGTTCTAAAAAAGAATGGAAAGTAGAAAATCTATGTAGATTATACCAATGTAAATAAGGCTTGTCCTAAAGATTCATTTCCTATGCCACACATAGACCAATTAATTGATTCTACTGTAGGTCATGAGCTTTTAAGTTTATTAGATGCTTATTCTGGTTATAATCAGGTAAAAATAGACCCTCTAGAAGAGGAAAAGACTTCATTTATCACATACAAGGGAACTTATTGCTATAAAGTCATGCCATTTGACTTGAAAAATGATGGAGCAACGTATCAAAGATTGGTGACCAAAATATTTCAAGAACACTTGAAAAAAACTACGGAGGTCTACATAGATGATATGTTGGTCAAGTCAGCACAAGCAGGGGACCATTTTCAACAGTTGGCTGAAACTTTCGAAATTCTCTGCAAATACAACATGAAGTTGAACCCGAAAAATACGCTTTTGGCACGGCTTTAGGTAAATTTTTGGGCTTTCATATTTGTAATAGAGGTATTGAAGTAAATCCAGCACAGATCAAAGCTATTGAAGAAATACGTGATGTACTCAAGAGCAATAAAGAGGTACAGAGATTAACATGAAGGGTAGCAGCTCTAGGAAGGTTTATATCCAAGTCATCGGAAAAATGGTTCAAGTTCGTTTCAGTATTGAAAAACCAAAATCAATTTGAATGGACTGCCGAATGTCAACAAGCTTTGAAGGACTTAAAGACATATCTATCAAATCTTCCCCCTGTTAGCAAAACCAAAAGACGGGGAGAGATTGCTCTTCTAACTTGTTGTGTCAGAAGTGGCAGTAAGCCCGGTACTGGTACGTGAAGACAAAGATAAACAATCTTCGATCTATTATGTAAGTAAGTCTTTACTAGATGCTAAGACACGGTATCCTCACCTTGAAAAAATTTCTTTAACTTCAATTATGGCATCAAGGAAGTTACGACCTAACTTTCAATATCATCCTATTTCTGTTATAATTGCTTTTTCATTAAGGAATATTTTGCATAAGCAAGAATTATCAGGAAGGCTAAATGGGTTATAGAGCTTAGTGAATATTATATTATATATTAGCCAAGAACCTGTCACACCTCCTTTTCACTACACCCCGTAAGGGCATAAAGGAGTTTTTCCAATTAAAGGACAATCAGAACGGGATTTATTATTATTATTCAGAGTCGCCACTTGGGAGATTAATGGTGTCCCAAGTCACCGGTTGTATCCCGAAACGAGGAAACGTATGACTCTATTAATAATCCGCGAACCAGAAATCTGAGTAAGGAATTCTGTTAACCCGGGATAAGGTGTTAGGCATTCCCAGGTTCCGTGGTTCTAGCACGGTCGCTCAACTATTATATTTGATTTTATCTGATTTTAATACATGCTAGCTTATGTGCCTTTTACTCGTAAACCGCTTTTATCATTATTTTAAAAGAATTGCAATGTCGTGAAAATGCGTTTCGAACCACGTTGCAATCAATGCACCCGTGATTTTCAACATATTTCGACTCCGTTGAGATTTGGATTTGGGTCGCATCAATGCGCACCCGAGTTTAGGAACGTAATTTTATTAAAGTCGTGCTTAAAGAGTCTAGTGTATTATTATTTTGGGGAAGGCCGTGAAATTCACTAAACGCCCCATCCTGAATTCTAAGTATTTTAACACAATATTCATTGAGGGCCCCGCAATTTATGTGTTTTGTTTTGCGAGGCTCGTCTCATTTTATTAATTACAGGACAAACCTAAAGCAACTACGATTTTCTATATTTTTATTTCTAAGAATAAAAAAGAGGCCCTAAATAATTGGAGTTACTTAAACAAAACATATTAATAAGGACCCTTTAGCAATTCTGGGCTCAAGTAATTGGCCCAATATCTGCTGAATTGAAACCAACCAGCGAGTTGGGCCTTGAGAACATGTTTCCCAGTCTAAGTTCCCATTGCAGAGCGTGAGCCACACCTTGTGCTCTTGGCCCATTAGCAAAAATCAGGCGAGATCAACAGCAGCATTAACGTATCCGTGTTATAATTCAGGGTCTAATTTTGTGTTAACACATACGTGATGCAGTTAACATGCTGAGTTTGAAATTCTACACTAATTCTACGCTAATAACGTTCAGCCCAGTTTTGCTTCAGTTCCTAGTTAATAATACCTCCTAACACATGTTGCAATTAACCTTAACTAATTATGCACAATCATTCAAATATCCAATTATCAACTAAAAATGCAAGTCCAGAATCAATTTTCAAACTTATGTCTTTTAACAGAGTTAATCAACAAACTATTCTAGGCTAATTAGTGATAAGCAAATCCAACAGTCAAATTACACGTCTAGCTCTAAACTAACTCACAATTACCATTATTAAATACAAACAATGTGACTCCAGGATTACACTGCCAATTATTAAGCCGAGTGAGGACTGTGAATCACAAAATCGCTTTATGCTTTGAATAACTTCTGATTTTCAAAACTTAACTACACCAAATGAAATTAAACTACAACATGTCTAACAAAAGATCAAATATCTCGAACAGTCCATGAGTCTAACAGTCCAAACCAATCTAAATCATTGTAAAACAATTTTAATTACAGTCCAAACTGCTACAATCAACTATGATAAAACACGGCAATAACTGAAGCTTCCAATGAAGTTATACTTCCATTTCATTTCATTCCAACGGGAGAACTACATGATTTGAGATTCAGGACATGTACATGATATTTAGACCACAAAACAAAGAAGAGTTGGAAGTCAGCTGAAGCAACGCACGAGCAGCAGTAGCAGTAAGCAATTTGCAATAGTACGGAACAACAAACAGCCCAGAAAATGAATCCAGAAATTCCAGGAAGGTTCAGAACTCAAATGAAACAAGCAGATTAAACCAAAACCCTTAAAATGCACTCAGTTATACTGGAAAGGCATCAACATATTTTCACAGAACCAAATCTCAATCAAACACCATCTAATTAGACCCAAAAACTGCTCGAAATCACCCAGCAACCATTCTGAACATCAACAATCAAAGAGTGAACTAGAGGATGTGAATTAGTAACTAGAACATCAACATCAGTCTACAATTTCCAATGAAATAGTGATATTTTTTGATTTTTGAGTTTTTCTTTGTTTTTTTTTTTTTGAAATTTAAATTTCTGTTTCAGATCTAAAAATTTCAGAGAGAGAGAGAGAGTTTTTTGGGGGAATTAGATGGCTGAAAAAAACCTTTTTTCATGAAGTAAAGGGCATGCCCTTTTATAAGCACCCGTGAGGGCAGCCCTCAGATTTTTAGTTTTTAATGTCAGTCCCTTACCTATTTATTCAATTAGTCCCTTATTTTCTAACTTGTTACCCAAGTAATCCCACTAAAATTATTGAAATCTACACTAAAGTACCACTCTAGAAGGCCCTAGAAGATTCTAGTTGCAACTACCATGTGCTTCCCAATCCTAAATGTCTAAACTACCCCAGAACTTAAACTAAAACTACAGCTATAACCAAGACAGTTTCTTAAGCCCTGAATATACCCCAATTTAAATCTTGTTGAATCTATTGATTGAACTCAGAATTAATGACCAAACTAACTACCAAACGACGACTAATTAAACTGAAACTGAACTAACTAGTAATTAACCTAAACTAAAGGAACACCAGAAATTAATTCAAACAAAACTTAGTAAAACTAATTAACAAATTATCAATGGCTTAACTAAAAATCAAACTAAGATCAGGAATTGGAACATATTAAAATCAAACAAATAACTAGATTTAATCAAAACAAATCAGGACACAAGATTAGAACAATATTGACAAAAATTAAAACGCAAATTAAACTAGACATTAACCATGGAATTTACACATGTAGAAAATCAGAAAAGGAAAAAGAATTGAAATAAAAGAAAATGCCAACAAGAACTCACTAACAACAAAGAGCTCCGGCCAGTGGTTGTTTCTCCAAATCCCCAAAATTTCTGACCCGTAATATCCCTAACCATGTGTTTTCATAAGAAAACACCTGGTTAGGATTGTTAGGGTCCGAAATCATGGAGACTTTGCATTAGAATTTTTGGTCGGAAACCTTCAATTTGATATTTGAGTTGTTCCAAGTAGATTCATAAGATAGGGCTATGGGGGTTGGGTAGAAGAGGCCCAGGCGGTCACATGGTGTTAATTTGGTGGTGATTGGGTTACTTTGGGTTTTGCCCGGAGAATATTTGATCGAGGATTCAACGAGCTAGGGCGGGATTTGAAGGAAACGGGTGGTGGATTCATGATGAGGGAGAAGAGGAGGTCTCGTGGTGTTATTTTGGGGTAATTTGGAGTAGGTGTCGTTCACCGCCGGCGAGCTCCGATGAAAAGATATGTGTCACGACCCAAATCCCGATCGTGATGGCGCCCAACACACTACTAGGCAAGCCTGACCATTATTCAACGATTAACACAATTTATCAAAAATAGCGGAAAGAAATATCAATTAAGCAAGATTAAAGTACTGAAGATTTTAACAAATTACACAATATAATCTCACTAGGACCCGGTGTCACGAATCTGAGCCTCTAGAATACAGAATATCATCCTAATACATGGTATATCCAAAGTCTGATAATGCGGAAATAAAGAGATAGGATAGGAGGGAGAAGATCAATGGCTGCGAACGCCGTGCAGCTACCTCGATACTCTCAGAAGCTGGATCTGTTGATCAACTAGATCTACTGAGCCTGAGACTGCCCTGGATCTGCACACAAGGTGCAGGGAGTAAAGTGAGTACTCCGACCCAGTGAGTAATAAAAGTAACTACAGTCCGAAGATAAGAAGATCCAGTAAATACACAAAGTAAGCTAAAATCCAAATATACAGCAACATATGGAACTGAGCAGCTAAACAATAGTATAAATAGAAATACATGAATGCAATGCAATGCATATGATGGTACATTCTAGTACCCACTGCGGCGTGCAGCCCGAGCCATCCATATTTATTTATCGTCGATGGCGCTCACTGGGGGTGTGTACAGACTCCGGAGGGGCTCCTACAGCCCAAGCGCAATATCTTGGTCAGTCATTATTACCTGACCGGTCAGCCATTGTTACCTGACCAATTTATATCATACAGTGCCATTGTTACCACTGTTCAAGTATATCATCCAGTGTCATTGTTACCAACTATTTCAAGTATATCACACAGTGTCATTGTTACCACTATTTCAAGTATATCACACTGTGTCATTGTTACCACTGTTTCAAGTATATCACACAGTGTCATTGTTACCACTGTTTCAAGTCACTTTATAATCAGTCCAGAAAATAATATAATAAGCCCCTTGGGCATTTACAAAACAGAAGTGCCCAGCCCGGAATATATTTAAAAATATCATTTAAGTTTTCAACACTTAGAATTATGGCTGAGTTTGTAAAACAACATTTAAAACCTTGGACTGAAATTAAATGATATGCAAATCATGCTAAGCAGTAATATCAATGCTCGAAGGATTTTACAAATCGGCACAAGGCCCCAAACATGGCATCAAGCCCAGTAATATCAATGAAGTATGTGTATCAATCACCAGTATAGTATAAACATCACACAGGATGGACCAAGTCACAATCCCCAATAGTATCCGACCCCGCACTCGCCATGGAGTGCGTGTCACGCCTCAATATAGCGTTGCGATGTGAAAGTCCGGGGTTTCAAACCCTCAGAACAACATTTACATCTATTACTCACCTCAAGATGGCCAAAAGTCTACTCCGCGATGCCCTTTCCTTTCGAATCGACCTCCTCGCGCGTCGAATCTTGCCAAAACCACAAGGAATATATTACAATAGGCTAAGGGAATATAACCCAATCGAAAAGACTCGAAAAATATCGAAAATCACGAAATTTGCAAAACCCGAGCCCCGGGCCCACTTCTCGAAAAATTACGAAAGTCACATCACCGGATTCCTCGTCTCGCCACGAGTCCGTACATATAAAATTTACCAAAATCGGAGTTCATTTGACCAATAGGTGGGGATAACATACCTTCACATTGATGATGAAAATACCCTCTTGAAGCTCCCCAAAAATCGTCCATACTTTGAAGAAATGAAGAAAAGTGAGCTAAATCCGTGTATAAAAGAATCTGTCTGTGCTTCGTCGAGTTGTACCTTGCACTTGTGCTATACAAGTTGTACATCCTATTAAAATTGTTCATTGCCGGACACCTTCTGTTTAAACACCCATAACGTCTTGTAAAAATATCCAAATGACAAATGGTTTAAAGATTTAGAAACTAGACTCAAAGATCTTTAATTTGATAGGTTGTACACCATCTAACTCTTTATATATCCCGAGATATGAACTTCTAAAGTAGGCTCCCCGAAATCAGAAAATTCTGGAGAACGAGCTCCACCAGTCATATTCAATCGACCGTAACATTCTCTACAAATGTCCAAATTACGATTTCTTTAGCTTTACAGAAATTAGGCATGAAGGACTACAACTTTCGCTTTTGAACCATCTCAAAATTCCTTATATATCAAAAGATATAGGCCTCCGAAGTACGCTCCACGATTGCAGTCCAAAGACCTTCTGCAGAAAATTGCAGCAGAAATTTCTGCAGCTTTTTCTTTTCTTTTTGGTCCGAATTTCATTCTGTTAACCTTCCGAAATCCACCCGAGGCCCTCGGGACCTTAACCAATTATATCAACATGTCCCACAATATCATTCAAAATTGTCCCAACCTTCGAAACACCCAAAATAACATCAAATCATCATCGGATTCAAGCCTATGAATCTCACGAACTTCCAAATTCCATTTTTGATCAAAAACCCAACCGAACCACGTCCGAATAACCTCAAATTTTGCATACAAGTGCAAAATGACATAACAAAGCTACATAAACTCTCGAAATTCCATTCCGACCCTCGGATCAAAATCTCACCTATCAACCGGAATTCACCAAAATACTAACTTTGCCAATTCAAGCTTAATTCTACACCGGTCATCACAAAAATATTCCGGACACACTCCTAAGTCCCAAATCACCTAACAAAGCTATCCGAACCATAAAATTCGCATTTCGAGCACTCTAATACATAAGTCAATATTCGGTTGACTTTTCCAACTTAAGCTTCCTTAAAAGAGACTAAGTGTCTCAAACCTTACCAAAATCATTCGGGAATGACTTCAAATTTTGCACACAAGTCACATTCGACATTACGGACTTGCCCCAACTTTCGGAATCGCATTCCAACCCCGATATCAAAATTTCCACTTCCGGTCGAATTTTCTCAAAAACCTTCAAATTTCAATATTTAGCCAAACGGCTCCAAAATGAACTACGGACCTCCGAAGTCACTTTCGATCGCGCTCCCAAATCCAGAATCACTATACGGAGCTACTCCCAGTCTCGAAATTCCAAACGGACATCAATAACACTGAAATGCATTTTAAGCCTAACTGATGCAATTTCTTCTAAAATGCTATCTTCCACAATAGGCGCCAAAACGCTCCCGGGTTATCCAAAATCCGATCCGGGCATACGCCCAAGTACGAAATCATCATACGAACCTGCTGGAACCTTCGGATCCCAATTCCGAGGTCTTTTACTCAAAATTCCAATCCTAGTTCATTTCTTCAATTTTAAGATTTCAAAATGAGAATTTCCATTTAGATTTGACTTCAAACTTCCTGAATTTTAATTCTGACCATACACTCAAGTCAATATACCTGAGATGAAGCTGCTCATGGCCTCAAACTGCTGAATGACGCGCCAGAGCTCAAAACGACCGGTCGGGTCGTTACAATCTCCCCCACTTAAACATACGTTCGTCCTCGAACGTGCTGAGAACTTCACTGAAGTAGTCCAAAATCACTTGTTTAACACATCATGCACCTTCCCATGCTACCACTACCCACACTTCTCATCCGTTCGATCAAGAGACCTCGACGGTCCTGATCTGACGCCCCTCGAAACGACGTCGTTTCGTTTAGCTGAGGGAATGGACCGGGTCAAGGGGTTTGGGCCTGGGTGAATCACTTGGGCATGGCCTAAATCGTGGGCAGCCCTTTCTCTATTCTTTTTGTTTTCTTTTTTCCTTTTCATTTGTTTCTTTTATCTAATTTTTTTTTTGTATTTCATCTTGTATATTTTTTGTATTTTTTTGATTTTATAAAATTGCAACAAATAAAATAAAGTCCTAATATATTTCAAAAATAAACTAATTTATTAAATTGCAACAATTAAAATAAAGTCCTAATATATTTCAAAATTAAACTAATTGATTTCTAAAATTATTTTAAAAACTAATTCGTGACGAATTCACAATTAAAAATGCAAAAGTGAACTATTTTTGTTATTTTCTTCATATTTTGTTCTAAAACAAATTAACCCCTAATTAATACTAAAATATGAAATTAGATCCTAAATGCAAATGCATATTTTGTATTTTCATATGAATTAAAATGCACAGATAAAATGCAACAACTAACAGAAAATGACATCAAAATTCACAAAAATTGTAAAATAATAAAGAAATTGTTTTGTTTGAATTTCTGGGAATAATTTGCTTTGGGCAAAAATCACGTGTTCACAGCTGCCCCTCTTTGCCCAGAAACACGAAGAGTTTTCGTGCAAAGATAAGTGAGAGGAAATGAGCGATTTTTGCCCGTTTGAATATTCCGTGTGAAGCATTTTTTTTAAAAATTTTGACCCCACCCTGCTTCGGAGGTTGCCTACATATCCTGAGCTAAACAGGAATCATGTCAGTGTAGTTCAGGAGTGTTTGGTAGCTGGGACTACCAGGAGTTATGATTTCACTGCGATTGCTGCTGCTACTGCTTGCTGACCTTCCTTATTACACCATGGCAAAATAAAAAAAGCTAAACTAAATTATGACCTATGAATTACAAAATCCTATCTAAATTCTTCAAACTTGTTGTTGTACTTCCTTGTTGCCTTGTTGTCTTGTGTTTTCTTGGTAAAATCCCTTGTTGCCATTGCAAACTACAAACTGAGGTGTTGTTCCTTTCTTCAAATTGCTGAACTTGAATGTATTCCCTTATTGTACGGGTGGGCTCCCGATTACTGAAACTTGAACTGTATGTCTCTGTTCTCCAGGCGGACTCCTGACTTCTGAATCTTGAAATTGAATGTATTCCTCTGTTATCCAGGCTGGCTCCTGACTGCTGAACTTGAACTTGAATGTATTCCTCTGTTATCCAGGCGGGCTCCTGACTGCTGAACTTGAACTTGAATGTATTCCTCTGTTATCCAGGCGGGCTCCTGACTTCTATCTTGAGATGTATTCCCTGCTCTCCAGGTGGGCTCCTGACTGCTGACTTGAAATGTATTCCTCTGTTATCCAGGCGGGCTTCTGACTGTTGAACTTGAACTTGAATGTATTCCTCTGTTATCCAGGCGGGCTCCTGACTGCTGAACTTGAACTTGAATGTATTCCTCTGTTATCCAGGCGGGCTCTTGACGTCCAAACTTGAATGTATTCCCATGCTATCCAGGCGGGCTCCTGACTTTGAACAGACAAAACAAAGAAAATTTTCTGCCCCAGTTTGGTGACTGAGGACATATGTGACTGTAAAACTAAACCATATTACCAAGTATTACTAAGAATTTGAAATCTAGGTCCCATTATTCAAGGGGGGGTCTTGACAACTCTTGACTAAACGACGATTTAAAATCTAAGTTATATCTTCTACAGGTGTGACTTCTGCTAAATCATGATATCTAAGAGGATCTTTAAACTACTCCCCATTATCCAGGAGGGTCCTGCAAATCAAAGGTCAAATTTTATCTTAAGGGTGACAACTTTCATGTCTGAATTATACTACCCTACAACAGAGTTTATGCTAAATGTTGTTATCTAATTGAAATCTTAAAGCTAAGTCCCATTATTCAGGAGGGTCCTGGAAATTTCTAATTGAATCTTGTCTCAAACATGTACATTTCTAAGCCAACTTATATTCCTTTAGGATACATTTATGCTAGATTATGCTATTTTTGAACTTTAAACTAGGTCCCATTTTCCAGGAGGGTCCTGAAAATCAAAGGTCAAACCTGTTTGTTGACTGCCTTTCTCCACGGAGGGTTCCTATGAAACAAACGAACTTTTCTGCCCCTGTTTTAATCAAAAAAAAATTGTCATTTCAAAAATGGTGGTTAGTTGGTGGCATTCTTGCTGGAGATCTTTCTGCTGCATTGTTTTGTTCCGATTGGCTTCCCGAACTGGCCTTGAATTGCTTGCCTTTCTTTCTGACTTTCAAACCCCTGACTCTGACAAACCGAGTGTTTTGTACCCATGTTGTTGTTTCACACCTCTGACCCTTTTTCTGAACTTTTGCACTTCCCACGTCATTTCCCAATTATTCCACCGATGACACTTTCGGTGATTCCCTGTATTCCACCTTTCATCACATTGTTTTTGACATGCTATGACCACATCGCGCTTTACACTTTCCGGAATTTGGTAGTGAGTTTTGAAATCCCTTTCCCTTTGCTTTGAACAAAACTGACATTGAAACATCTTAGACAGATAAAACCCCCAAAGAAAATGAAATGCAATGAGTTTACGAGTTAAGGCTAAGAAGAATCCAAAACTGGATGACTGCTATAAAGAAAAGGGAATAAAACTTATCTGACCGAAACAGCCGGCACCAATGATCATGACATGCATTTCGTACTAACCGGCCCAATCGGTCCAACTAACCAGCTTTCAGCTGCCATACTTTAATGCCCCAGAATTTCCATCACTTGATTACTTCACCTAAACCTTAATCTTGTTTAACCTGTAATGCCTTGAAACAGTTTTTCACCAACAAACCTTTCTCCATTAACCATTTCTCAACTCACTTTCGCCTTAAGGTGCCCGCGAGAGTTTTCACCAATAAGACTCTCTCATTTTAGTCTTTCTCTCAACTCCCGTCGCCTTACGGTGCCTGTGCAGGTTTTCACCAATAAGACTCTCTCATTTTTATCTTCTTGCTTTTCTTGCTTGAACCAGAGTGTTTCCCCAGACATGAATTACCTTTACCTGCTTGACTTGGCATTTATCTGAGACTGATCAGAAGGTCTTTCTTTGGACCGTAATGTTGGCTTTGGACGGGGTTAGAAAGAAAGGGTATGGAAGTCTCAAAATAATTTCAAAATGGGTTAAAATTACAACTTTCAAAATCAGATTTCTCACAACAACCACGAATTCTGCCCCAGTTTCTTGCTTGGGGACTTTTGGATTTTATTTTGGTATGACTGAACCTCAGCGAGGCTGCCTACGTACCCTTGCAGGATCAAGTCAAACGTAGTTCACGTCATAGAGACTACGTTGTTGTGTTTTTTTTTCTGCTCTTCTTTTCCTTTCTTTTCTTCATTTTCTTTTCTTTTCTTTCTTCTTTTCACTTTCAATTTTCTTCTTCTTTTCTTTTCCTTCTTTTATTCCTTCTTTTTTTTTCACTTTTCTTTCTTTTTTTCTTTTCATTTTCTTTTCTTCCGCACTCCCGTTTCTTAATGGTGCCATTGATTCCGAAAGAGGGATATGAAAAAGGATAAGTAAGGCTCAAAAGGGATGACAAGGGGTAAAAGTGTTAATATAGCAGAACAAAATACCTTCGTCATTTCAATCTTTAAAATATGCTAAATACAAACAAGTACAATCAAAATAAAGAAATCATACATAGTATCTCTTGACCGCATCGGAATTGACGGCCATTTCTACACATTTTCCTTCCATATCTGTCAGATATAATGCACCATTAGACAACACTTTGGTTACGACAAATGGCCCTTGCCAGTTCGGAGAAAACTTTCCTTTTGCTTCGGCCCAATGAGGCAAAATACGTCTCAATACTAACTGTCCGACTTCAAACTTCCTCGGACGCACTTTCTTGTTGTACGCTCTTGCCATTCTTTGCTGGTACAGTTGACCATGACACACTGATGCCAATATTTTCTCGTCAATCAAACTCAACTGCTCAAGGCGGCTTTTCACCCATTCATCATCATCGATCTCAGACTCTACTATGATTCGGAGAGACGGGATTTCCACTTCTGCGGGTATCACTGCTTCCGTGCCATACACCACAGAGTAAGGAGTTGCCCCCACCGAGGTACGAACAGTGGTGCGATATCCCAATAATGCAAAAGGCAGCTTTTCATGCCACTGTTTAGATCCTTCCACCATTTTTTGGAGTATTTTCTTTATATTCTTATTGGCTGCCTCAACCGCACCATTTGCCTTAGGGCGGTATGGAGTGGAATGACGATGAGTAATCTTGAACTTCTCACATGTCTCCTTCATTAGATGACTATTGAGATTAGCCCCATTGTCTATGATAATCACCTTCGGTATCCCAAACCGACAAATAATGTTCGAATGCACAAAATCCACCACAACTTTCTTGGTCACAGACTTGAACGTCTTAGCTTCCACCCATTTGGTAAAATAATCTATAGCTACCAGAATAAACCTGTGCCTATTTGACGCTACTGGATCAATTGGCCCAATAACATCCATGCCCCAGGCAACAAAAGGCCATGGTATGGAAATCGTATGTAGTTCTGATGGTGGAGAATGAATCAAGTCTCCATGCACTTGGCACTGATGACATTTACGTACGAAACTGATACAATCTCACTCCATAGTAAGCCAATAGTAACCTGCCCCGTAGGATCTTCTTTGCCAAAACATATCCCCTTATATGCGGTCCACAGACTCCCGAATGTACAGTCATGATAGATGTGGCCTGCCTCGCATCCATGCACCTCAACAACCCGAGGTCTGGAGTTCTTTTGTACAACACTCCTCCACTAAGGAAAAACCCGCTTGCCAACCGTCGAATTGTTCGTTTCTGATCACCTGTGGCCTGTATTGGATACACACCCATCGTGATATATTCCTTGATGTCATGAATCCACGGCTCATCGTCAAGTTCCTCTTCCACTACATTACAATAAGCGTGCTGATTGCGGACCTAAATCTGCAAAGGGTCCACGTAAGCCGTATCCGGATGGTGTAACATCGATGCTAGAGTAGCCAACGCATCGGCCACTTCATTATGAATCCTTGGAATGTGCTTGAATTCTATTGGTTGCTGACAAAGCTCATGCAAACATTGTCGGTATGGTATAAGCTTTAAGTCCCGTATTTCCCATTTTCCTTGAATTTGGTGTACCAGTAGGTCCGAGTCACCCATGACCAAGACTTCCTAGACACCTATATCTACAACTAATCTCAACCCCAAGATACATGCCTCATATTCTGCCATGTTGTTCGTACAATAAAAACAAAGCTGAGCTGTAACAGGGTAATGTTGCCCTGTTTTAGAAATAAGCACCGCTCCTATTCCCACGCCTTTCATGTTTGCGGCCCCATCAAAGAAAAGTTTCCATCCTGGCTTCTCAACTAGTTCCAACTCTTCAACATGCATCACCTCTTCATTAGGGAAATAAGTCTTCAAAGGTTCATAATTTTCATCAACCGGATTCTCGGCCAGATGGTCCGCCAAGGCTTGTGCTTTCATCGCGGTCCGAGTCACGTAGACAATGTCAAACTCTGTAAGCAGGATCTGCCACTTTGCACGCCTCCCTGTGGTTATAGGCTTCTGAAAGATATACTTTAATGGGTCCAACCGAAATATGAGGTAAGTAGTATAAGATGACAAATAATGTTTCAGCTTCTGTGCCACCCAAGTTAGGGTGCAACATGTCCTTTCAAGATGAGTATACTTAACCTCGTAGGGTGTGAACTTCTTGCTGAGGTAATAGATGGCCTGCTCCTTCCTTCCAGTGGTATCATGTTAACCCAATACACAGCCGAACGAATTGTCTAATACCGTTAAATATAGAATCAAAAGGTCGCCCTGGTTCTGGCGGAACCAACACGGGTGGATTTGACAAATACCCCTTTATCTTATCAAACGCCTCCTGACATTCGTTTGTCCACTTGACCACAGCGTCTTTCTTTAACAACTTAAAGATAGGCTCACAAGTTGTCGTGAGCTGGGCGATGAACCTGCTGATATAATTCAATCTCCCTAGCAAACTCATCACCTCGGTCTTGTTCCTCGGAGGTGGCAATTCATGGATAGCCTTGATTTTTGATGGATCCAGTTCAATACCACGACGGCTGACTACGAACCCCAACAACTTTCCAGACGGCACCCCGAACGCATATTTTGCAGGATTAAGCTTGAGATCGTACCTGCGAAGCCTTTGGAAGAACTTTCTCAGATCCCTGACATGGTCAGATTGCTATCTAGACTTTACAATCACATCGTCCACATACACCTCAATTTCCTTCTGTATCATATCATGGAATATTGTTGTCATTGCCCTCATATAAGTTTCCCCAGCATTTTTCAAACCAAACGGCATGACCCGATAGCAGTATGTTCCCCATGGCATGATGAATGTCGTCTTTTCTGCATCTTCCTCGTCCATTAAATCTGATGATAACCCGCGTAACAATCCACAAAAGAACCAATCTCATGCTTGGCACAATTATCAATCAATATGTGGATATTCGGCAGCGGAAAATTGTCTTTTGGACTTGCCTTGTTAAGATCCCGATAATCGACACACACCCTGGTTTTGCCATCTTTCTTTGGCAAAGACACAACATTAGCTAACCAGGTGGGATACCGTGTAACCTGAATGACCTTCGCATCGAACTGCTTGGTAATCTCTTCTTTGATCTTTACACTTATGTCCGTTTTGAACTTTCTCAACTTTTGCTTGACAGGAGGGAACGCCGGGTCATTGGGTAATTTGTGAACCACTAAATCGGTACTTAGACCCGGCATATCATCATACGACCATGCAAAAACAGCCTTGTACTCGAACAATGCTTTGATTATCCCCTCCTTGAGTTGTGGCTCCAGATGAACACTTATTTTAGTTTCACGAACATTGTCTGGGTCCCCTAGATTAACTGCTTCTATGTCATTTAGGTTAGGCTTGGGTTTTTCTTCAAAGTGACTTAATTCTTTACTAACTTCCTCATAGGCCTTGCCATCATCATATTCCACCTCATCATGACACTCGATTTCTTGCACTATTATTTCTGAATTAGATTGGCTTTTAAAACTGGGCCGAAGATTCCTCATGCATGTCATGTCATCGATATCAGCATAAAAAGAACTGTACAGAAAGAAAAAGAAAAAGAAATGGAAACAAAATTAGGAATTAAGAAAGAAAAGGAATTGCATTTCATTGAATGTAAAGATAACAGGGTTTTAACTCATCCAAACGGACGAAACATAGCAACTGAATTACAAACAACTCTGGAATAATCCAGGTGAACAAAAGGAAAACAAAACCCACTACCGCGACTCCCTCCGAGATGGAAGAGGAGTGGCTTCCCAGTTGTTGACATTAGCATGTGGCCCGATGTACTGTATATCTGCTTTACTCGACCCTTCCCCGGCCTCAACCATGTTCACCTCAACAAATACCTTCTCAAGCCCTTTCTCCAAGTTCCCATCCGCACCAATCAGTGGACCAAACACCTTTGCCAATAATTGCTTCCCGATACTTGTCCTGACGAAGGACCTGAACAGACGTGGAATTGGTTTGGGAAGAACCCAGCCTCTTTTCTTCATCTTGCGGGCTCGTCTTACATCCGCCGCCGTAGGCTTGAAACCCAGCCCAAAGGTATCCAGATTCTTGGGCAAATAAACTGGCTGAACAATACCTTGCAAATCAGCACCCAACCCTTTGCCTGGTACAAACCCGTTTTTCAACATTTCAGAGGCTACCATGACAGTTGTAGATGTTATTCTAGGGACCGAGACGCTTTTCCCCTCAGGAACCTTTTCTACTGAGACTGTATCGAAAACCTGGTAAACCCACGGCCCCTTATCATCATCAGTTTCTATGAAGGGTATGATGGCATCACTTACAATGCCCATGTTGTCTTCCCCATGTACTACGATCTCTTGTCTATCCCACTCGAATTTGACCTTCTGATGTAGTGTAGAAGGCACCGCTTTGGCAGCGTGGATCCATGGTCGCCCCAACAGAAGATTATAAGACACCGCCACGTCTAACACCTGAAACTCCATAGTGAACTCGACCGGACCAATTGTCAATTGAAGTATGATGTCACCCACTGTGTCTGTACCACCACCATCAAACCCTCGAACGCAGATGCTATTCTTATGAATTCTTTCATCATCAACCTTCAACTTGTTCAATGTAGACAAAGGACAGATATTGGCACTGGAACCATTATCAATCAGTACTCGAGTGACTACCGAATCTTCACATTTCACGTTTAAATAAAGAGCTCTATTATGTTCTGTACCCTCCACGGGCAATTCATCATCAGAAAATGTCACTCTGTTTAACTCAAAGATTTTGTTCACGATTTTCTCCAAATGATTCACTGGGGGACATGAGCTTCGTTCAATATCTTCATCAGAGCCCGACGATGTTCATCCGAGTGGATAAGCAACGAAAGCAACGAGATTTGGGCTGGTGTTTTCCTTAGCTGTTCAACAATAGAATAATCTTGCACTTTCATCTTTTTCAAGAACTCTTCTGCCTCTTCCTCCATAATAGCTTTCTTAACTGGCGCCGGATTTTCCTTGGGAGCCCTAGCCTTTCTCAACTCTTCGGGGGCAAAACAACATCCCGAGTGAGTTAAACCTTGTGTTTCACAGACTTCCTCTTTGATTTCCTTCCCCTTGTAGGTCACAACTACCTGTTCATACTTCCACGGGACAACTTTACTGTCAATTACTGGTAACTGGGTTACTGGCTTTATAACAACTGGTTCTATGTGATCCCCCTTCACAACTGTCGCAGGTGTGCTTGATACTCCCCGAACCACTACCTTGATCGGCTCTGGTTTCTTCGCAGCAACGAAAGATCCTTTGCCCATCACCACAACTGGCTTGTTGTCTATTCTCTTTAACTGAACCGATGGTTTCACACTAGCTGACTTTTTATTCACTTTGGCTTCACTAGAACGGATCAGCATGACTGTCTGTGAGGGCTTTTTAAACTCTGCTCCCTTATGTATCAGTTCAATCATGTTGGCCTCATGATGCGCTGACAATGGGTTCTGATTAATATTGGGTGCCTCCGGGGCTTGAACCTCGATCCTGTTTGTGTCAATAAGCTCTTGCACAACAATTTTAAATTTCCAACATTTCTTGGTATCATGTCCAGGGCCCCCTGAACAATACTCACAGCTCACTGAATGGTCCAGATTTTTAGGAAGGGGATTTGGCATTTTGGCCTCAACCGGGTTCAACAGGACTAACTGCCTCAGTTTGTGGAAAAGAGTGGTATAGGATTCTCCCAGCGGAGTGAATGTTTTCTGTTTCTGCACTCTCTCGTTTCTGAAAGCCTGGTTTGGGCGGAAACCGGATCTTGGCCTATAAGCCCTAGGGTGTGGATATGTGTTTTGTGGAGCTGGGTATGTGTTTTGAGTAGCCGGTGCACGCCATTGCGCGTGAGCCGGAGGCTGGGTATAAGTTTGGGCATGATGGACGGAAAAGTGTGGCTCTGGTGGTGGATAATAGTGTTGAGGAAGGCCATATGGGGTATACAGATAATTTGGGTGGTGGGGTCTGGGTTGGTTGTAATAGGGTGAAGGGCTTTTAGACCTGGACCATGCTCCGGATTCGACAGTTGCAACCTCTTCTTTCTTCTTCTTCCCAAGCACACCCTCAGTGCCGTTTTGAATGGCTTGGGTGGTTGCTTTGATTGCTGAATAACTCATGATCTTATTGGATTTGAGTCCCTCCTCAACCATGCCTCCCATTTTCACGACTTCATTAAAGGACTTGCCCACTGCTGACACCAAATGACCAAAATAGGTGGGCTCCAAAGCCTACAAGAAATAATCAACCATTTCACTCTCTTTCATCGGGGGTCAACCCTCGCCGCTTGCTCTTTCCAACGGAACCCATATTCTCGAAAGCTCTCACCGGGCTTCTTCTCGATCTTTGTCAATGACAGTCGATCTGGGATGATTTCAAGATTGTATTGAAACTGACAAGCGAAGGCTTGGGCCAAGTCATCCCAGGTGTACCACCTACTATGGTTTTGTCTAGTGTACCATTCCAACGCCGATCTGCTCAAACTTTGGTTGAAATATGTCATAAGCAATTCATATCTCCCTCCTGCTCCTCTCATCTTGCTACAGAATCCCCTTAAATGTGCTACTGGGTCACCATGCCCGTCGTACAAATCAAACTTAGGCATCTTGAACCCGGCCGGTAACTGAACATCTGGGAACAGACATAAATCTTAATAGATCACACTTACTTGGCCCCCTAACCCCCTCATGTCTCGGAATGATTGCTCCAGGCTTTTGACCTTTCTGATCATCTCCTCCTGCTTAGGGTTTTTGGGCGGCTTCTCGGTATCTGCCGTGAGATCAAGGTGAGGGGTATAAGAGTAGGGTTCTGGTACTTTGATGATAGGCATAGGGGGATAATACTGGTTGTTGTGCGTCTGGAACAGAGGTTCACTGGGGGATCGGTGTAGGGTAGCAGGCGGAGGTGCTACAAAAACGAGAGTGATTGGTGGAGGAGGGTATGGGACTTGTTTGGATGGAGGAGCCTGTGATGTATGAGAAGTGGTGCCTTGGAATTGTTGGTAGAGTGGAAATGATGGAGATGAATTCACAGTGGGTGGCTCCTGAGGCTAAGCCAATGGTGGGATATAACCGGGGTTAGCAGGATAAACTGGCAGTGGATGCCCCTTCGCCCAGGCTTGGTACATTTCAGCCATCTGTTGTTTCAACTTATACATTTCCTCCCTCATTGCATGAACGTCCATTTCTTCTACTTCTTTCGATGGGTCAACAATACTCGTATCAGATTCCGGGCCAGTCATGTTCACTTTATCTTTAGACCGGGTGTTGTATGGATGAGTTGTCAGAATGCCAAACAACTAACCTCCTATATGAACTCACACATTTAGACAACAATTCCGTTAGCGATTAGGCTTTAACAAATTGGATAACTGCATATTGGGCATGAATGCACCTATACAGTTAACCATTTCTATTATGCATTTGTTCAACCGCATGCGTCATCCCGACATTTCCTTAGTTCTAACTGGAAGCTTTCTCTTTTCTTTTTGTTTTCTTTTCTCTTTTCTTTTCTCTCTTTATTTTATCCTCTTTTTTTCTTTTTCCTTTCATTCCTCCTTTATTCTATTCCTTTCTTGTTTTTCCGCTCTTCTCTTTTCTTTTCTCTCTTCTCTTATTTTCATTCATTTTTCCCCGTCTCTCTGCTTTTCCCTTTCTTCTTTCCCTTTCTTTGTTTTCTTTTCTTTACTTGGTTACGGTCAAATCTTACGGAGATTGCCTACGTATCGTGACCCCGCACGAATTAGACCAGGCGTAGTTCGTGAAAATAAGTGCCAAAATAATTTTTGGGGATTTTCAAGTTTTTCATTACCACAACATTCTATTACAAACTAAACAATTTGAAATGGAAAATAACAGACTCCAACTAAACTCAAATACAGACTCCGAACATACTAGCATACTTGGACGCAAAACGAAAACAGACTGACAAACAACAAACTCTAGAATGGAAAATACAGACTCGATCTATGAATACATTAGTGCTTCAAAAGTGGGTGCCCGCGGGGCATCGTTCGGCCTCGCCGCGGGCTTAGGTGCCAAATCCCTTTCAAGTTGCTCCAGCTCATACATGGTTCACTTGACATAAATCAGTACTGCCGAGAAGAAGGTAGTGCGGGTCATGTCTTCACATGCCCGGCATCTCCTAAGGATGGCATGAGCAATGGTCTCAATCCTGTCTCTTGTTCGAACCTTTTCTTTAAGCAATCGCCTTACTTGATTATTGCGAGCCTCCAACACATGAGAATCCTGAAGATGCTGATCCTGCAGCTGCTGTATTTCTACTTCCATTCGGGCCAGTAAGTCATAGCAGTGTCCACTTTCGGTCTCAAAATCTTTAGCTTGCTTAGCTGCCTTATCCTTAAGGGTGACCACTTTTCTTTTCAGACTAGCAATGGTCTTTTCATAATCCTTCTTTAATTGTTGCATGTAATGGGTGCATCCTTCTTCTGTTATTTTTACCCACTGTGCCCGAAGTTCCGCTATGGTGCCTTCGGATTTTTTTCAGCTCATCCCGGCACTCACTAATTTCCTTTTTCAACCCCTTTAACAACCGCTCGTCCGACCGGCTCCTTTGTTGGTTATTGGCAGCTATCCTCATTTGCTGGATTTGGGCCCTAAGCGCCTCGTTTTCTTGTGCCAACCTGTTCTTTTCTCCCTGATCAGCAGGAATTTGCACACTATTCTCAAATTTCAGAGCTCCAATCTGTTGTTTCAGCTTGCTGATTTCAGCCTGATAGCCTTCTTCTTTTGCTAGCCAACCCCATTGTTCTTGTGATGATTAAGTGAAATCCTAGATGTGGGGTCTTTTAGGTTTCCTCTGATGCTCAAGATCTCTTTTGTACCATGCGAGGTATTATGGCGACATTTCTCCTTTGGCCCGATCCTGTACACAAGTATCTGCTTGTAGATATTGACATTCATTCCAAATCTCGCGACTTTTGCTTCAAGAAACTGTCCATCAGGGCTAATCTCAATTACTTCAGCACTAAGATCTTCCTCCCGTGGCACTGTTTGGCATCTCCCTAGTTGTCTCAGAACCCGACATGGAGCATAAGGCTGGATGCTCTTAAGTCCCATCAAAAGAAAATGCGACCTAACTACTGGCATGTATATGATTTCTTCAACAGGCAACCATCCCAACGTCCACTGTATCTGACTGTCCGTGAGAGTACGAAAGTATGATATCCATGTTGTTACTCCTTCAGGCAGATAAACCCCGTCAATCCTTGTGTAAAACTCTGCTATACATGTTTTGTCAGACGAACCATAACTCAAGAGCTGGGAACGGCGGCATAGATGCTCGATCATCCACATTTGTAGCAACAAGTTACACCCCTCAAAAAAGTTGCCTCCGATTTTGCAGGCAGTGAGAGCTCGGAAAATGTCAGACACGATCATAGGCGCAAGAGTGCTTTCATCTTGAGTAAGCAAGGTACTAACGACCCCGGCTACTTTTATATCAATATTCTCATCTTTCTTTGGGAACACCAGGAGGCCCAAAAAGGTTATCATTAAAGCCACCCATCTGTGCTCATCCCATTTTTTACGGTTATTTTTACTGCATAGCTTGATGTTCGTCTTGTTAAACCCTCCCACGTGGCCGTACTTGTCGTATATGAAGCGTAGAGTGCAGAAGCCTTTTGCCAAATCTGGATTATGGACTGTCCTAGGTATCTTTAATGAGTCTAAAAATCGATGCACCGTGATGGCTCTTGGAGGAACCAGATATTTTCCTCTTAACGGAACCTCAGCATTTCCGATGTACCCGGCGATTTCCTCCAGAGTTGGGGTGAGCTCAAAATCTGAGAAGTGGAAGACATTGTGCGCCGGGTCCCAACAAGTGACCAACGCTCTTATAATGTCACTCCGAGGCTTGATTTCCAATAAACCCATAAGACCTTTCAAATATTTCTTGACTTCGTCTTGTCATTCTCTGCCTAAATCGTTCCACCATAGCCGCAACTCGAAAGGGATTTTAGTCATTATTGAGAAAGGTTCGTTTTGCACCGTGCTCATCCTGCACATTTATTAAAGTGATTTAAGTAAAAATAAAACTTTTATTTGACTCAGAACAAAATTAACTGTTTCTTTTTTTTCAAATGTAAAATGAAAGACTCGATTTTCGAACATGGCCTTTCAGCACTCCCAAGAACGAAGATTTTCAGGCTGTGAGAGTCAACCGGTCAAAAATCAAAATGACCAAAAATGGCCGTCTTTGCAAAGTCATCCTTCCGGTGTCCCTTTCGGGAACATTCGGCTATTTTTTGACAAAAAACGACATCACCTAACTTATTTACGATGAAAATTTAAAATTTGATATATTATTATTATTTTTTTGGCTATTTTTTGCAAAGGGGAGGTTGGACCCGATGAGGGTTGCCTACGTATCTCACGCCCTGTGAGAATCAAACCTGCGTAGTTCGGGCCGAGAAACTAACTATATTTTGAAAACAAGACCCTTTTTCATTTTCCATGGCAAAACAAACTATTTTTCCCTTTCTATTTTTTTGAAAACAAGACAAAATAACGACTTTTTTTTTTCATTTTCGACAAACAATAAAGAACCTATTTTTCCCAAACTAAAATAAAAACCCTTTTTTTCTTTTCCTTTTCAATAAAAGACTCTTTTTCTATGTTTCTTTTGCTTTTAGTAAAACAGACTATTAAAAATAAAGCATTTTTCTTTTTCATTTTCTCAAAATTTCGGCAGAGTTTCGACAGTATTTGGTTATTGGTTTTTCTAAAATAATCAATTAACCCCCTAACTGTTAGTTCTCTCTTTTCTCTTTTCCTATTTTTCTCAATTTTCCAATATTCCCGAGATTCAAAAGCCGGTAAACATGCTGGTTTGAAACAAATATATGTACAGAACAAATACGATACATCAGGATGGTCTTTTCATTTCAGGTTGCTAGCCCTAGACGGACCCAACCCCTGTGTTGAGTCCCCTAAGTCAAATGCAGCATGATCCAATTAAACGCTCCTACTAGGGATCCATCATGAAATCAAGTTATTCTAGGTTCAAAACCTGGGTATGTGTTCTAAACAGTGCACTCGAGCGGACAACTCGAGTCGAGGAGGGGGCAGCGTACCGGGGACCCGCGAGATCGTCCGGCTTTGCAATTTATCCGAGCCTCTTTTTTATTTCAGGGTATGACACTAACAGAATAGGGAGTCTCAACCAATAAGCACATCCCCGGAGGTGAAGAGAGAAGGGTGTCGGCACAGTTTATATACAGGTCAAATGATATCAAAGCGGTAACATTTAGCATATTCAACACAAAACATGTAGGAAAATCAGATATAACCAAATACAACAATTTATCTAAGCTCTAATTCTGAACCCTAAACCAGAGATTCTAGGTTCGTTCCCCAGCAGAGTCGCCAGAGCTGTCACACCTCCTTTTTCACTACACCCCGTAAGGGCATAAAAGAGTTTTTCCAATTAAAGGACAATCAGAACGGGATTTATTATTATTATTCAGAGTCTCCACTTGGGAGATTAATGGTGTCCCAAGTCACCGGTTGTATCCCGAACCGAGGAAACGTATGACTCTGTTAACAATCCGCGAACCAGAAATCTGAGTAAGGAATTCTGTTAACCCGGGAGAAGGTGTTAGGCATTCTCGGGTTCCGTGGTTCTAGCACGGTCGCTCAACTATTGTATTTGATTTTATCTGATTTTAATAAATGCTAGCTTATGTGCCTTTTACTCGTAAACCGCTTTTATCGTTATTATAAAAGAATTGTAATGTCGTGAAAACGCGTTTCGAACCACGTCGCAATCAATGCACACGTGATTTTCAACACATTTCGACTTCGTTGAGATTTGGATTTGGGTCGCATCAATGCACACCCGAGTTTAGGAATGTAATTTTATTAAAGTCGTGCTTAAAGAGTCTAGCGTATTATTATTTTGGGGAAGGCCGTGAAATTCGCTAAACGCCCCATCCTGAATTCTAAGTATTTTAACACAATATTCATTGAGGGCCCCGCAATTTATGTGGTGGTGATTGGGTTACTTTGGGTTTTGGCCGGAGAATCTTTGATCGAGGATTCGACAAGCTAGGGCGGGATTTGAAGGAAACGGGTGGTGGATTCGTGATGAGGGAGAAGAGGAGGTCTCGTGGTGTTATTTTGGGGTAATTTGGAGTAGGTGTCGTTCACCGCCGGCGAGCTCCGATGAAAGGATATGGGGGCGGCTGGTTTTTAGGGTTTAGGTTAGAGATGGACCGGGGGCGTCTGAGAGGGGTGGGCTAACTTTTGGACACTAATATACTCAACGACCCACACTTCTCATCTGTTCGATCAAGAGACCTCGACGGTCCTGATCTGACGCCCCTCGAAACGACGTCGTTTCGTTTAGCTGAGGGAATGGACCGGGTCAAGGGGTTTGGGCCTGGGTGAATCATTTGGGCATGGCCCAAATCGTGGGCAGCCCTTTCTCTATTCTTTTTGTTTTCTTTTTTCTTTTCATTTGTTTCTTTTATCTAATTTTTGTATTTCATCTTGTATATATATATTTTTTTTGTATATATATTTTTTTTAATTTTATAAAATTGAAAAAATTAAAATAAAGTCCTAATATATTTTAAAATGAAACTAATTAATTTCTAAAATTATTTTAAAAATTATTTCGGGACGAATTCACAATTAAACAATTAAAAATGCAAAAGTAAACTATTTTTGTTATTTTCTTCATATTTTGTTCTAAAACAAATTAACCCCTAATTAATACTAAAATATGAAATTAGATCCTAAATGCAAATGCATATTTTATATTTTCATATGAATTAAAATGCACAAATAAAATGCAACAACTAACAGAAAATGACATCAAAATTCACAAAAATTGTAAAATAATAAAGAAATTATTTTGTTTGAATTTCTGGGAATAATTTGCTTTGAGCAAAAATCACGTGCTCACAGAACCGCTATAAGTCTTAGGTGTTAGCAGATTTCGTAGTAGATTTTAGCTCAAGCCTGATTCCTGAAGCCGAAAAAGAGCTATGAATATTTACCGGAGCTAATCCAGGGTCTTGGACCTTGTTTACTAATGGTTCCTCAAACGTTAAAGGAGCAGGTTTGGGGATTGTTTAAATTCCGCCCTCTGGTGATATCATAAGACAGACAATAAAATATTACCCAATTAGTAATAATGAGGCAGAGTATGAAGTTGTGATTGGAGGTTTGGAGCTCTCAAAAGAGCTTGATATTGAACAAATCGTAATCAAAAGCAACTCGCAGCTAGTAGTCAATCAAATGCAAGGAACTTACGTGGCAAGAGAAACACGAATGCAGCAATACCTCGAAAAAGTACGACAATTGTTGAGGCAGTTTCAGACATGGAAAACTGTAAAAATACCCAGAGAGGAAAATGTAGAAGCAGACGTATTGGCAAATATTGCATTTGTTGCTGATGCAACAAATGCGAAAAATGGTGTTGTGGTACACTTATTTCATTCAGCCCTCGACCAAAACAAGAATAAGGTAAATTTCAATATTTTAACTTGGGATTGGAGAAACGAGTTTGTGAAACTTTTGCAGCATGGAATTTTGCCTGAGGATAAAAAGAAATCCCAATTTCTATGATTAAAGACAGCTCAGCATTGCCAGATACGAGGGAATTTATATCGCAAAATGTTTAGTAGACCTTTAGCACGATGCCTTGGACCTTCACAAACAAAATAGGTGATGAGAGAGGTACACGAGGGACATTGCGTAAATCATGCCGGGGGAAGATCATTAGTTAAAACACTAATAAGAGTGGGATACTATTGGCCAAAAATAGAACACGAAGCAGAAAATTTCATAGTAAGATGCGATAAGTGCCAACGATACCCTAATAATATGCATCAACCGGTGTAATTGCTACATTCAGTTATATCACCATGGCCATTCATAATATGGGGGATGAATATCGTAGGACCAGTGCCTCAAGCTAAGGGAACGTTACGGTTTTTGTTAATTCCAACTGATTATTCTCAAAAGGGGTAGAAGCAGGTGCCTTTAAACAGGTGAGAGAAAAGGAAGTTATGGACATCATTTGGAGGAATTTAATATGTCGATTTGGAGTCCCAAAGGAAATCATTTGTGATAACAGGCCGCAATTCGTAGTTGCAAAAGTTACTGACTTTTCCAAAAGTTGGAAGATTAAACAGATTACTTTTGCACCTTACCACCCAATGACTAACAGAAAAGCTGAGTTAACAAATAATGTCATCATCAAAAACCTAAAGAAGTGATTGGAAGAATCAAAAGGCAAGTGGCCAGAAGTATTACCAGGTGTGTTATGGCCTTATCGAACATGGCAAAAACTGGCAGGGAAAAACCATATTTTCACTTCTATATGGAACAAAAGCTTTAATCCTATTGGAGATAGGGGAACCAAGCACAAGGTACACATATACAAGTGAGGCAACAAATGAATAAGAGCTTCGAATAAATTTGGATTTGATGGAAGAGAGAAGAGAAACAACATTAATTCGGATGGCAGCTCAAAAATAGTTGACTGAACAATACTATAACAGGAAGGCAAACCTGAGGTATTTCAAAATTGGGGACTTCGTCATCATAAAAGTGTTCCTGGTCTAGGTTACAATATTTCTGATGGCAAAGGGTTAAGCAGTCATCATCTAAAAATTACCTCTTCGTCCTGTACGTATTTCCTTTTTCAAGAAAAGGACCAAAAGTAAGGAGTTGATCCAGTGTTCGAGATCTCATGCTTCAATGCTCAAAACTGGGGGACTATGTATATGGAAGAGTACACAAGGAGAGAAGATGTACACCACAAAAGCATAGCTTAGCCAGAGTTAAAACCTTGAAGAAACCTTGAAGAAAATGTCAAAATTTCGAAGGCGTTCAAGCTCGAGGAAAGAATGGGTAGTAGACAGTTAAAAAACTTACAGAATACTCCCATGAGCTTCTAGGTTAAGGTCGTAGATTTAATCACGGGAAAATACACCCGTATTTGTAAACATGCTATAAAGAAAGCAGTTATGAAAATGTTGTACAAGATTGTTGATATCCAAGTTTTCCCTATATATTTTTAGTATGAATAAATACTTTCAAAATAGCATACATATACATATATAAGCAAGCACAAGGTTTTTATAATTTTTCTATAATTTTAAAGATTTTAAATTGATTTATTTCCTCACCCTTTTACTCATAAAATCCCCAATAATTATCCCTCAAATTATTGTTATGGTAATTTAGTCATTTAAATTCTATATTTATGCCAAAATATTGTTAAATTTGTTTTAGTGCATTTTTATAATTACATTTATATCTTTAAAACTAATTTGCATATATTTGCAATGTTAGCCCTATTAATGTATAATTACATTTCCATGCATAAAATTGATCTTCTATATTTTTAAAATGTTAAATATCTACTTTTAATCATTTTAGTGCATGAAGTTATTTTTTTAGAAATTATCTATTATTTATTATAAATTATATGGGGATAAATTGGCTATTTAAAATCTAGCCAGATTGCATTTCAATTTTAGCCTCAATTAAACCCAATACCCCAGACCAATTTCGGATTAAATAACCCAACCTAGGCCCTAAATTCACCTACCCGACCCAAAACCTATCAAATCCTGGCCGTTGATCTAAAAGATCAACGGCCCTCGTTCATTCTTGCCTTTTTTTTATTCCAAGCGACCCCTCAACCCTAACAATTTTCCCACATCCGCCGCCCTAAGATCCTCTCCTCTCTCAAAACACTCTCAACCTAACCCTAGCCATTCAAATGCCGACCTCTCTTCTCCGGTCATCTCCGGTGACCTCTCATCGTCTCCTAAGCCTCCAATGGCTCCTCTCATGCCATGCTTGCCTTCTCTAAGGTCTTCAAAGGCCTAGGGCCATGACGACTTGCATCTAGGGTTCGTCACTTGTCTGTTCTTGGCTACTCCAGTGTGATTTAGAGAAAAATCATGCTGTATTTGATACGATCCTTGGGATTCAAGATAGGTTCTTTCATCTCTATATGGGTTTCTTTTGAAACCCTAATTTCTTCCAATATCTCCTAGATCTGCACAGATCCAAGACAATTTGAGTTTGTTTCTTTAATGTTTTACACTGTCCTTGGAACTCTTTCAAGTGTATTTGATTTCAAGTGTTTTTCACCTTCTTCTAAAAAATTAAGGTTTCAGAACTTCTTTTAAAACATTGTTTAACTGATTCTTTGTGTTTAAACTTCTATTTCTTGCATATTTTTTGACTGATTCTAAGATTTTACTACCTCTTCAACTCGTCTATGTTGAAAGCCCAATTTTCTAAGTTTCTTCGTTTGGTTCTTTGTATCAGCATGACTAACCGGTTCTTGTTTGAGTTTATGTGACTATCTTGCCTCAAATATGTTCCTATTGAGTTTTTAGCTTGACTTATATCAACTCTATGTGCTTGTGTTCATTTTGACTATTCAAGACTTGCCTCTTTCTATAAGTGCTGTTTAACTTTCATGTTTGCTATGTCTGGTTATTCTTATCTTACTCTATTTATATGCTAAACACTGACTCATGACTTTCTCTTTGATTGATTCTGGATTCCCTGTTTCATGGTTTGATTGGAAGACCTTCCTTTAAACCTTCGATTCCTACCCTTTCTATTCAAATTGAATGATTCGCCTACCTTTTCTGCATCGGTACTTTATTCTTATTGACTATCTCCTTAATTAGAGTTTTCTGAACTTAGCCCTAATTGTTTACCCTATACTTACTGTATTTGAAATCTTTTCTTATTGGTCGTACATTGATTTCTTTCCTTATTTTTTACTTGTTCTTACCGTTTGAACTGATTCCCCTAAATTAAGGGAGTACTTGTATTGATTTTGCTCTAATTGGTTCTGAGTTCCATTATTACTATACTATTGTGATTCTTGCCTTATTTTACCTAGTTTCGAACTACTATATATACATACTCTCTCATTAACACAAACACACGAATACATTGGTTCAAAAAGCTATCTCACACTCAAAACTTTCTGCTATCTCTTTGGTTACTTGCTATTATCCTGAGTTAGCCGGTTGCAAGCCAAGGCTAACTATTGTGCTTTCCTATTCCTCACATTGTGTTTACCATCTCTCTAATGGTATGTTTTGATTTCAATTCAAGTCTCAAAACTAATATGTTTCTTTTACTACTTCAGCTTCTCATGTTTCTCATTTGTTTCTATCTCTGGTTCTGTTGTTCAACATGCAATTGACATGTTTATATTACTACTTCATATAGCATGCTAGTCTAACCTTCTTAGGGCTTTTCAGAACATGTTCTGCCCCCTCCCCTAGTAGTCTGTCTTAATATGACTCTACCCCGCTTTGAATGCTTGTCTACCTGTTATCCAGTTTTGATATGCAAGCTTATCTATCACTTTAAATGGCTGATTCTATGATTGTTTCTGAAACTCCTACTGTATTGGTACCAATAGCTATCCCCTAATCTGTTAAACCCCACAAGAACTGCTATGCTCCTGATACTATGTGCTCTTTGTGCCCCCAATTCCCATTCCCTTGTATGAAGGACTGTAACTTGAGTATTGCTGAACTTGTTTGATTGACCTGCTGTTTGTTTAATTACACCACTATTTTCAAAAGCTGTTTACCAAACAACTCTCTTGCTTCCAAAGTTATTTCAACTAAGTCTCTTTTTTTACATGGTTTTCCTACTGAAAACCTTTCAAACTATGTCAAGCATTCTCACTCTACTCCTAAGTCCCTGGGTTCTGCCCCATCCAGTGTGTGTACTGCCTTGGGATCCTCTTGAGATCTCTCTGAACTCTTGCACACTGAGGCTGACCCTTCCATACTGCACTTACTCAATTTGGTTACGAAGTCTAAGTGTGAGCACTGCCCTGGATCCTTGAGATCCTTAGGGAACTCTGACGCACCTAGACAATGATATTGTCTATGAAATTGGCATTTGAGGCTATTGGAGGTTTGGGAAATCACTTGGGCCTGCTTCAAGCTCCCTATAATGTGACTTTTTCTTTTTCTTTTTATCTATTTGTGTAATTCATTTCTCTAGTATGTAATAATTTGTAAACGGATATTGGGGTGACGAGTGAAAAAGGGTGGGTAGTTGCATATTTGTGGGGTAATGTGGGTAGAAATCATGCCTATAGGATTTTATATTTGCTATGTTTGTCTTACCATGTTAGAAATCATGCCTATAGGTCTTAAGTGGTCCCAATAATAGAAATCATGTTTATAGGTCTTAAAATCAACTTTACAAGTAGATACCAGACCTATAGAATATGATCCAGTTTAACTTCTGTTATAACAGGTATTTTCATGTATTTTCATTTGTTATCATGCCTACAAGTTTCTAACATAAGTTCTAAACAATTAGATATCATGCCTATAGGGAACAACATCAGAAATTTAGCCTTTAGATCTAAAAATAGTTTAGTTTAAATAAGTCAATCCAGTTCATGATTAGTTTACTTCGAAACTGGTCTAATTAATGGTTTGTTTTCCCTGAAATGAATTCTTTCAAGTACTCCTCTAATTTACTATTAGAAAGCATGCCTATAGGAACTCAAGAGTCTGTTTTAAAATCTTCCCATTGTTTTACTATATCAAACGTAGTTATCATGATCTTAGGACACTACTATTCAGCATGTAGGCAAGCCTATAGGGCATTTTCAAATCATGCACCTCTGAAACTGTTTCTGCTACTTAATGTTGTTCTGATTAACGGGCATAAAATTAGTAGGCAAACTAATAGGGCCATTACTTCTGAGTTTACAAAAATAAATCTCCTATCTTCTATGTCTTGATATTCACTTAGACATCATGTCTTAGGATACTGTTTAACAATATGACCTTATTTGTGTTTGAGTCGTGCTGCTTATGTGCATTGTTTGTGGAGGTAAACTTGAGCCTCTAATTGCTTCTTTTTTGCCTTATGTGCTAAGGTCCTATTTGTTCTTGCCTGTCGCCTTAGTATTTTCGCCTTTAAACCTAGGGTTCTATCTAGAACTGCCTATAGGTAGAGGTCCTAAATTTCCTCAAAGACCATTAAGAAGGGACGGGTAACAACATGCAATAGGGATCGCTAACCAACACTCGCTTTGATAACCACTAAGGGGGTGGGAAGGTTAGATATGAGATATGATGACTACACGCTAATGTCACGTGTATCCTCTCATTGAGGAGTGTTTACCGGACATTGTGTGGGGTGATCCTGCAGGCTAACCACCTAGGACCCCCTTTCCCAAATCCCTTATGTTTAAAACTTTGTTTTATATGTATACAATGTGTTCAAAGTCTTTGTCTTATTATACAATGTCCAACGTACTTTACTTGCAAATTATTTGATTCAACTATTTATTTGTTAATGGACTAATTCATAATTTAAGTTTGGCTGGGACCCACTATTGTGGACCGCGAGGGGTGCCTAACACCATCCTCTCAAGGTTATTTCGAGCCCTTACCCTAAATCTCTGGTAATGCAAACCAATCCAAGAGTTAATCACTCTAGGTGCCCTAATGCACCATAATCCGTTAGGTGGAGACTCTTCAAATACCTAATTCCCAAAAGGAAACGAGTTATTACCCCCATGAATGTCTAAACCCGGACTTTCTCCACAGAGGAAAAAAGTGGACGCGACAAAGATTACTTATTTGAAAGTTCAAAAAATAAAACTTCTTCAAATTACTTAATGTTTTATATCTTTGCAACAATATGAAGATGGGACGTCGTCTTCATCAGTCTTGTTAATATAAAAGGCCTTCTTTTATAAAAGACCCGTGCATATTGAAGACGCGGTCTACTAAAGCATTTTTAATGCAAGTATAAGCTTAAAACCTTAAAGACCGAAAAGCATAATATGCAACAAAAATATACTTATATCATTTCCCCATAAACAAGGGCGGGAAAATCTCCCAGAAACTATTAAAAAACAAAAACAAAAAAGAGTTTCAACAAAACTAGCACAAAATCAAGTTAATTTGAAAAATCAAGGGTAAAAACTAAAGAGTGTTGATACCCAATTTTTTCCTATATATTTTTCATATGTAAAATACTTTCAAAATAGCATATGTATGCATATATAAGCATGTCCAAGTGTTTCATTATATTTCCAATTTTTAAAAGATTTTTAAATTAATTTATCGCCTTATTTTATCAGAAAAAACCAATAATTATTTCCCAAATTATCATTTTTTGGTAACTCCTTTATTGAATTCTCATACTTATACCAAAATATAGCTAAGGTAATTTTTGCACATTTTTTACTTATTTATTGAGTATTTTAAAATTAAATTGCACATAATTGCAATTTTAGCATATTTTAAGATTTGATTGCGTTTATAATTACAAATTTGATTCCAGTATTTATAATTTAATATTTGTGTATTATTAATTAATTTAGTTCTTCAATTTGTTTCCAGAAATAATTTTGCTAATTTTTTATAGAAATCAAATAGGGAAAAAGTGGCTATTTAATACTAGCCCTACCTATTTAAATTTTAGTCCAAATCGACCCCCAATTAACCCCAATTTCAATTTCAAATGGACCGACCCAATTCCTAAACTACCCGCCCCTGATCCAATTAAGTTCAACCCGCCCGGCCGCCATTAAATCCAGGATGTTGATCAAAATGATCAACGACCACATTCCCTCCTTTCCTTTTTTAATCCACCAACACCCCTTAACCCTAAATCATTTCACCTAACCAGCCGCCTCTGAAACCCTTCCCTCTCTCAAAATACTCTCGAAACTTCTCTAACCCTAGTCTCCTCTCATCATCTTCCACCTCAAAACCCACCGGAAACTATGGCTTCCCAAGATGTGAGGGCCCTATACTCACCTCCCCTTGCTCTTACACACCTGATACCTGAAGATTTGAGGCCAGGACTCGAAGGTTTGCACCCAGACCTCTACTGATTCAAGGTTCCAGAGTCATCGCCGGCCTTGCTCCGATGTACCATGGTGTTTTGAGCCTGGTTCTGACCTCTCCGACTCAGATTGGTGACCTTTTCAAAGCCTTTCTCATTTCTAGGGTTCTTCTGAAACCCTAACCCTTCGAGGTTTTCTCCGATCATTATAGAGCCATTGTGTATATGTGCTCTCTTTGAGTTTTCAAATGATCTCCCTAACTTTTCCTTTGAAAATTACTTTTCAAAGTCTTTCTTTTACGATTTAGGGTTTTCTAAAAAAATGTTTAAGTGTTTCTCTGACTTTCTTTCCCTTTTCTTTTGTGTATTTGCCTCTACTGTGCTCCTATGTTTTTTATCTATCACGTTCTCGTATGTTCTCCTACTGTGTTCTGTTCTTGTATGTTCTTCTACTGAGTTTTTATACTCCGTTTTTGTATGTTCTTTTTACTGTGTTTTATATACTCCATGCTTGTATGTTCTTCTACCATGTTTTCCGTACTGTGTTCTCATATGCTTTTCTATTATGTTCTTGTATTTTTGTTCTACTATGTTCCAGCATATTTCTCCTATTGTACTTTCCTGCTAAGTTCTTAAGCTTCCTTACTTTCCTTCTACTAAGCCTTGTTTAAGTTTCTTCTGAAAAACTTCTTAAGCATGTTCACTGTTCCTATCAGTGTTTCTCCTCTATTTTTTTCTTTGAGTGCTTCTACCGTGTTCTACCTGTTTCCTTGATATCATATTTTCTCATGAGTTTTGCTGTCGATAGAAGCATGCAAGAGGTTTCAGTTCTTCTTTGAAACTCTGAGACTGCTTCGACCACTTGTCTTCTCATCTCTGTACTTGATTCAAGGCGGAAACCCAAAAATTTGGGGGTTCTGCCATGTTTGATCATATATTTTATTGAACTAGGCTTTATTTTAGAACCCCTAACTCTTCGAGTGTTTGAATTGAGTTTGGACTTCTTTGTTTTCATATGATTCTGACCTTTTTACTAAAACTCTTCTACACTGGTTTTTCCTATTGATTTTACAGTGACATGAAAGTTTTCTTTCATACTTAACATGCTCACATACTCTTTATATATGATGAATTTCCCTCTAAATGGTTTTCAAATTTGCAATTAGTTCAAGCTTCCTTCTGAATATAGCATGATTGATTTCTTTCCATTGTTTACTGATATTCTCTATAACGCGACCTAAGTGAAACCCTTCTTCTTCTTTTCTGACTTGGTTCATTCATACAAAATCTCAGATCCTTTTGATTTACTGGTTGTTAACTGATCTTCTTACCTTATTTGCACAAACCGTGTATCTTAACACCCTATCCTTAAATAACTTTTATGTATTCACCCCTAATTGCCTACCTTGCACAAAATGTTTGATTAATTTCTTTCCTTAATAGGTTTATACTCGTTTGAATCTGAATCCCTTAATTAAGTGAGGTCTTGTGTAATTGATTGACAATCAGTTCCTCAAATATTTTCTTACCTTGTTTCCTCATGACTTTCAACTATAAAAAGTACGACCTTTCTTCACAAACGGACACTGCACAATTCACAATCTCTTCTGAATTCTCACTCTCACGTAATAGAATTCTTCCTTCTTGTCTGCATTCTGACTTTCACAAGACTACTACTTTTCCCTTTTTGTTTCTTTGAAACTAGTATGTCCTAATTTAACTTCAGCATCACCACAATGTGTTTACTTACAGCTTTCTGCATCTATGTATACTTTACTCTTTCTGCAGAGTTAAATACTTAAACTAGCATGTTGATTTCGTTTTGCTTATTTCTGCTATGAATCCCTATTCCCCTTTATGTGCTTAGAGTTACAGTTTAAAACATGGCAATATGCAAGTTATTGTCTTTGGTTTGAACTTGATCCCTTAGGGGATCCTAACCTTTAAATAATGTGTTCCAGTAGGCTTATGGGTGTGCCACCATCTCCCATTGTTGGGTTATGCCCACTAACCTGCTTTTTACGTCTTGCAACTCCTCATTCCCTATATCCCTATGTATACTGTTTCCCTTCCCCTTTCCCCCTTTCAGAATTCTGCACTTGCACTCTCTCTTAGTTCCTAAGTTCTCCCCCCCTCTTGTGAGCCTTGCCTTGGGACCTTGAGTTCCCTCTGAACTTGGACACCTGAGGGATGGCCCTTCCACATAGCACTATGACTTAATATGGTGATACATTTGGGTGTAAGTGCTGCCCGGAGTTCTTGTGAAACTCTTAGGGAACTCTGACACACCCAAATGGGAGAAAGGCTTTGAAACATGATCTTTGGAGTTGGTTTACTTCATACTTTAGAAAGGAAGTCTGAATCAGGCTCTCCTTGGTTGTATTTTCAATTTCTGATGTATTTTCTTTATTTTATTTGGAATATAATAACTTTGTAATAAACTTTTGGGGATGGTTAGCGAAAAGGGAGGGGTAATCATGCATGTAAAAATGGTAGATATCCAGTTCATAAGGAAATTCTAATTTCTGCATATAACATAGATATCTTGTCTATAGGGAATTTCTGATTTCTGCGTATGACATAGATACCCTGTTCATAGGAAACTTCTGATCGTTGCATATCATATAGATATCCTGCTCATAGGAACTCTGCACTTCCATATGTAGATATTATGGCTACATGAACTTCTGCATTTTCGTACCATTGCTTACAATCATTCGAAATCAGAATCATGCCTGCATATATAAAATATGCCTATAGGTCTTTTTTTTGAATCTTGCACATGCATCCTTCACTAAGCAAATGTATTTATAGGTCCTGAAAATCAGAAACGCATAGAAAGCATGCCTATAGGAATTATAAACCAAATCTAAAATGTTTCACTTGCTTATAAGTCTAAAATTAGTAACAACAATGTCTAACGTCTCCAGGACTTATGATCTTTTGCTAAAACTCGCCTTTCTTTAATAACAAACAATTTTTTTCTTAAACCAATAAGTATTCATGTTTACTTCATTGTTTCTAGAATCAGTAGATATCATGCCTATAGGGTCTTCGTCTAACACCTAGGCAAGCCATAGGGTGAAAGTTTATTAACTGAATCAGATTTTATATGCTACAACCAGCAGACAGGCCTAATTCGAGCTTCTTATCTGAACTATGTAATAAATCAGTCTGCCTCGACCCTTTAAGTTTTAATCAGGCCTTAAACAGTACAAGAAAGTCATGCTACATTATGTGCTTTCTTTGGTTTAAAGGAGGTCTGTTTGAGCCGTTTTATTTGTTTATATGCTTTCCCAAAACTTGCTATATGTGTTTTGTTTGTCGCCTTTGTATTTTACCTTTTGAAACCATAAATAAGCCCAATACCTGCTCCTTTAGGATTAGTAGTGCCAAATGCCTCCGGTACTGATAGGATTGGGGCGGGTAATAGCATGCAATAAGTGAACGAGACCATTCTGCGCTTTAATACCTTAACATGGTGGGAAAGGGTAGATATGGATATGATGACCACGCAATAACATCACGTGTAGCCCCTCACTGAGGAGTGATTACCGGATGTTGTGTGGGGTGATCCATTTTATTAATAAACCTAGGACCCCCCTTTTCCTTTTTTTCTTTTAATTTTTTAACCATTTCTTTTAAGAAATCAACTCTTTTAGTTCCTTTTTCTTACTTTTGTTTATTTGTAACCACTACATGAAAATTTCCTCTTATTTGAAGCATTTATTTGCCTATGTGTTATTTGCACTAATGTCATTATAATAGCTTGGCCAGGAACCACACTAGTGGATCTTAAGGGGTGCCTAACACCATCCGCTTGAGAAAATTTCAAGCCCTTACCCAATCTCTGGTTGTTCAAATCAAACTTTTCCTAGTTTTCTAATGCACTCAAATCATTATGTGGCGACTCTTCACACCAAAACCCAATTCCCGAAAGGAACGAGTTGTTCCCAAATGTCATAAACCCGATTTCGCGAGAAAAAGGGGGAGCGACAGCGTGGCGAATCTGCTGGGGGATATTTTTAGGCTTTTACCATTTCAAGCTATTACTGTGACTTTACATTTCTTCTGTGCTTTATTTTTTTAATACCTTTAAGCATTTAATTCCCTCTTCTACTGCAAAAACTAACTTGTCTCTTGTTTCTTTCACTGTTTTCCTTCACTGCACTCCTTTATTACTGTTTTAAATCATTGTAATTATTACTTTATGAACGTGCAAATACGTGACAACTTGTTTTAATTATTGCATAAGCATGTTTTAAACATCAAATTCCACTCGTGCCAAACAAACACCATAGCAATGCTTATAATGAGTAGTTGCGCTCTTCCAATATTGTCACCCTTTAAATCCGGCAAAGGCGTTTTTATGGTAAAACCAATCGATCAACAGTGTAGTCGACGGTTCCGTTCCTTTCCCTCCTGAGTTGTCCGCTCAAGGGTACCAGTCTAAAACCCCCATAGAAACCTTACTCTGTTCAATTGTGCATGCATCATGGTCAAACTTAGCCAAATCAGTTATGTTGTCCGCATAATGACTCTTTAAGATAGCCTTATCCAAAATCCACTGGGTTTCCCAAAAACCCAAACGGATACTATCACGTTTTGTGCATTTATTTGGAGAACTAAATGCTTTTATTCCAATTATTGGTATTTAATAGTCGAGTTTGGTGGGGGTAAGGGCCTAACCCTTTTGTCTTGCAGAAACATGAGGTACAAAGTCCCCAGATTTGGCATGGTCACAAACATCCACCCAAGGTTGCTAAGCTGGTGGGAGGATCTTCATTCCAGTGATCAGACTCTTGTCCGGAAATACCTAGGAAATCTACCTTCCCTCCTGGAGGTCCAACCCAACAACAAAATCATAGAAGCTGCTACTCTGTTCTGGGATTGTGATAGGTCTGTGTTTCGCTTCGGAGAGATTGAGATGACACCCCTGCTAGAGGAAATAGGAGGATTGGCTGGTATACTATGGGAGACCCCGGGTTTGTTAATGCCGGAAAATCGCAAGTGTATAGGTTTTCTCAAAATGATGGGCCTAAAGAAGAATCCAGACTTGACACGTTTGAAGGAGTCCTACATTCCCTTCGATTATTTGTACGAGAGGTACAGTCATAACAAATCCTACCATACTTATCCGGATAAGTTCGCCCTTACATCATTGGGGCATATTCACTGAAGGGTCTTTGTATTCATGTTCTGCTTCTTGGGGATGATAGTGTTTCCAATGAAGAAAGCAAGGATCCACACCAGGTTAGCCATGGTCACCAAAACTTTGATGGAGGGAATTGGTGGACAACCATTTAGCATAGTTCCCATGATCATCGCAGAGATATACCAAGCCTTGGAAAAGTGTCAACAAGGAGCCCAACACTTCGAGGGCAACAACTTGCTACTCCAGCTCTGGCTCATGGAGCATCTTCAAAGGGGTGAATATCGACAAGAGATTCAATGTAGAGACTGGGATGATCATATAGCCTTCCATCAACCAAGGCGAATGAACTACATGCCCAACATGTTTGCTCAGCCAGAAGATGCCAAGGGGTGGGTGGAGCTGTTTGAAAATCTAACTGAGGATCAAATACAATAGATTTTTGAGTGGTTCCCTACTGAAGAGTTCATCGCCCGATCCAGGGAAGTACCATTTCTGATACTGATTGGTTTGAGAGGAACCTACCCTTATGTCCCTCTTCGAGTTATGAGACAGGTTGGTAGGAAGTATGTTATACCAAGGGTCGACAAGATGAGTCACTTCCAGGCTGACTTCCAAGATAATAACAGTCCCTATAAGTGTCAAGCTCAGCATATGTGGCATTGCAAGATCATCATGGGAAGAGATACTATCGAACCAGACAGATACCATGCTGGCTGCACCCCATACTATTTAGGCTGGCTGGAGGATAATCACAATGGTCTGGGCCAACCCGGGTTTGTTCGAGGTCACAGAATCATCGATGAAAGGGCTGAAGCACAAGTCAAATACAACCAACTGCACAAGAGGATTCGGGAATGTGAAAGAAAGCACCGTGAGATTCAAGAAACCCACCAAAAACTGATTGAAGAGTGGAAAAACATGGCTGTCAGTGCCAACAAGCAATTAGGATACCTGGAACGAGGTTTAATGGAGTTGGAAAGGAAGTTTCTCAAGAGGATCGAGGACTGCTAGAATGCTGAAAAAACGAGGGTGGACACCTAGCCAGAGCCTACCTACTGCTGGGACTTCACGAGCTGGTGAAGCTGTTCGATGGAGCAAAGATGCCGAGTCTGGGGAGGGTCCTTCTGGGACCAAATAAATATGAGTTCTCTTTTACTTTATGAAATGTAATAAGGCCAATGGCCATTAGTGACATTTTATTCCTTGTTATTTAGTGTCTTTTTGGGATTCGTCTGCTTTTTATCAATAAAATGAGGCATTTAGTATTCTAAGTTCTCCAAATCAATTTGTCGCTAGGACTATCTCGGGCACAACGATGCTCCCAAATTAGGACATGATTTACATTCTTGCACTATGTGTTTAAATATCGCAACATCTTTTCCTTATAATCCCCACTGACTTGTTACCTTTTTGTTTTTACCTTTTGTTTATTTACTTCCCTCCCCAAAGGTTAGTTCGTGCACTCTAGCATCGTAATCATATTCCACAAGATCAAAGGGCCCTCCACCCACTCCTCCTCCTAGTCCTATCAGAAGCAGGAACAAAGGAAAGATGGAAGATTTGAACAACACTAGAAAGGAAAACTTAACTGAACGGGTAGAGGTCACACATGGTGCTCAGGTCTCCAAAGAAAGTGCATCCCAACTCGAGCAGAAACTGTTGAAATTTCAAGAGGAACTTGATCAGGTTCAGAATCTTGCAAACTTGTCATTTTCCCTCACCACTCCAGATATCAATTTTTCAAACGCTCAGAACCCCACGCCTCCACAAAACATCCCAAAACCACAAAACCATCCCGCTCCTCACCACCACTGCAATACATGCCACACATCCAACAATACTCCACTACTCATCCTAGAACCTCTGAAATCAACGAATGACCATTTCCACCATAACACCCCATCTATGTGGAAACCATGCCATACTCCACCCAACCTGTCTCAAGCACACCCGAGTCTGATGATAAAGACTCACTCATCAGGAACCGTGCTGCGGAACTCAAGAAATTAACTAGTCGAATTCAGGGTGTCGAAGGAAGTAAGGGGATTGAAGGGTTGAACTACGAAAATCTTTGCATACAACCGGATGTCGAACTGCCCGAGGGGTACAAACCTCCTAAGTTTTAAATGTTTGATGGTACAGGGGATCCGAGAGTCCACTTGAGAACATAATGCGACAAGCTGGTCAGAGTAGGGAAAGACGAAAGGATTCGCACAAAGCTTTTCATGAGGAGTCTGAAGGGAGATGATCTGTCTTGGTACATTAGCCAAGACCTGAAGAAATGGTCGAACTAGGTGAGTATGGCATCCCACTTTATGGACAGATTCAAGTTCAACACAGAAAATGCACCAGATGTGTTCTACATTCAGAACTTAAAGAAGAAGCCCACAGAAACATTCTATGAGTATGCCACTCGCTGGAGATCAGAAGCTGCTAAGGTTAGACCTGCTTTAGAAGAAGAACAAATGAACAAGTTTTTCGTCCGGGCTCAAGACTCGCAGTACTATGAAAGGCTGATGTTGATTGAGAGCCAAAAATTTTCCGACATTATCAAGCTGGGTGAAAGGATTGAAGAAGGCATCAAAAGTGGTATGGTTACGAACTTTGAAGCCTTGCAAGCTACAATAAGGCTTTACTGTCTAGTGTTACGTCCAAGAAAAAGGACGTAGGTGCCGTAATGGTTGCATAAAGAGCCAAATCCCCTATCAAATACCAAGCATATCCGATATCTCCACTCATATATCAGCCTACCCCAAATTACCAAGAACCCTCACCCTCTTACAAAACTCCACCACCTACTTACCAATCACCCCTACCTCCCACATATCAACCAACTTCACCCAGATATTCCCAATCCGCACATGTCTACCAAGCCTACAATGCTCAGCCATCCCATTATCAATCACCTCCCACACGTCAAAACTTTCCTAGACCTTGACCAAATTTTGATCGCAGACCCCCAAACAGTATACCGCCATTGCTGAACCGATCGACCAGCTGTACGAAAGTCTCAAAGTTGCTGGTTATGTCACCCCTATCCCTGTTATAACCCCTGAAAACCCTTCTCAGTGGGTCAATCCAAATAAATCCTGTGCATACCATTCCAGCATGAAGGTACATACCATTGATGAATGTCGCTCTCTGAAAGATAAGATCCAGACTCTGATCGATAACAAGCTCATTGTAGCAAGGGAGCCTACTTCAAACGTCTGCAATAACTCTATGCCGGACTATAAGGGTGGAGGTATTCATATGATTGAAATAAAGGATGATTGGGATCCCAAAGGATCGATCTGTTTAATCACAGAAGGTGACGAACCAAAGAAGCCAATAGTCACCCTCAATCTGATTATAGTCCAGACTCAGCCTTCTGCGGATGCCTAGGTAAACATGTCTGTAACACTTGAGTTTTGAAGCACCACCCCCACAAAGATGCCAACACCAATTGAGGTCGAGTTTGGGTCTCCAGCAAACGCACCCGCACCGTTTGAAGTTGCGGTTTTACCCTCCAAAATACATGCTCCATTCGGAGTAAAGGTGCCCATCCCAGTAACAACGTCGGCCGTAACACCGTTCCATACAAATACCTTGGGATTACACAGTCGAGGTAAGAAAGAAAGGGAAATCTAAATTCGGGGAAAGAGTTGCGGCACAGGGTATGACAAGAACCGGCAGGGTTTATACTCCGGAGCATTTAGCTGAGTCGAGTAAGAAGGCCTTTGGTCGGCCGACCATCACTGATACCGGGCCCGATGATCTCTGTAGAATGATACAAGCCAAGGAATATTCAGTCATTGATCAGCTGAACAAAACACCGGCACAGATTTCTGTCCTAGCTTTGCTGCAAAGTTCCGACGTACATAAGAATGCCCTGTTGAAAGTGCTGAGTGAGGTATATGTACCAAGCAACATCACCGGAGGAGAAATGGAAAACATGGTAGGGCAGGTATTGGAAAGTCACAAGATCACTTTTCATGAAGATGAGCTGCCACTAGAAGGGTTGAGTCACAACAAAGCGTTGCAGATCACCGTGCAATGCAAAGATTATTTTATCACTTGGGTCTTGATTGATGGAGGGTCCAGCCTCAATATTTGTCTGTTGGTAACACTCAGAACATTGGGAAAGGGTCTGCATAAGATCAAGGGCGGGGCCATCAACGTCAAAGCTTTCGACGATTCCCAAAGATCCACCATTGGGGAAATCGGCCTGTGTTTGCAAATGGGGCTACTAGTTTCGACGTTGATTTTCAGGTTATAGACGTGCCGGCATCTTACAACTTGCTGTTGGTACAGCCATGGATTCATGCCGCTGGGGCCGTAACACTACATCAGGCGGTGAAATTTGAGTGGAACCACCAAGAGGTGATCATTCACAGCGACGGTAGCAATCCCATATACAGTCGCCAAACCATCCCAGCGATTGGAAGAAGGAGAAAGATAGGCGGGGAAGCCTATCACCACATCGATCGAGTCAACGCCGTTGACAAAGACAAATGGTGGAACAAAAAAATTGAAAGCATATTGAACTGGAGCAGATATGAGCTTGACAAAGGACTTGAGAAGAACCTCTAAGGAATCGCCAAGTCGATCAAACTGAAGAAACATAGTACCACTTTCGGTCTGGGATACGAGTATACTTGGGAGGAATTCAACAAATGGTCGCCACCATGGCGCGACCCATATTACCCACCGGAGTAGCCAATACCACATTTGGAGCAGACTTTCCAGCCGGCCAATGTTATCTATGGGTCGGAAGAAGAGGAAGCACTGGCAGCATTGAGAAATTTGTTCCTAGAAGAAGATAACATGGATTGTTGTGTCATTTTCGAGGAGTAGGGGGAGGAAGGCCCTTCTATACAGGTAGTAAGCAAAGGAGCATGCCTCAATAACTGGACCATCAGAACCACCAGAACTCGGAAAGCCTCGGGGTAGCAAGGCTGAACAAAGCATCATGCACTATCTTTTATTTTTACTAGTTGATTTTCCTTTTGCATTTTGAATTTTCGCAATAAGATCTTCAATGTTCAAAACAATTATGGAATTCTCCAAAGCATTTCGATTTTCCTTATAAATCTTACTCTTATTAGTTTCTCTCATTACTTTACTTATACAACATTTCTATTACCTATCTTGATGAACCAATGGCTGTGATATGCAACGAGACAACGCAACAAACGGACATAGATTCAGAGGAAGATGATATACCGGAAGAGATTGTTAAAGAGGTTGAAAATTTTGAGAACAGACCTAAGTCCAACCTGGATGAGAACGAGATTGTTAACCTGGGAGATGCCCAAAATATCAAAGAAACTCGGATCAACGTTCATTTGTCACCGTCAGAAAAGGAAGAATACACAAAATTTCTGAAGGAATATGAGGACATAGTCGCCTAGTCATATGATGACATGACTGGTTTGAGCACATCTATTGTGGCCCACAAACTGCCAACTGATCCGACATGTCCACCGGTAAAACAAAAGCTCAGAAAATTTAAACCCGACATAAGTCTGAAAATCAAGGAAGAAGTCACTAAGCAGGTCAAAGCTAAGGTCCTCAGGGTTGTAGAATATCCAACATGGTTAGCCAATATTGTGCTGGTGTCGAAGAAGGATGGGAAGGTCAGAGTCTGTGTCGACTACCGGGATCTCAATCGGGCCAGTACAAAGGACGGCTTCCCCTTGCCGAACATACACATCCTGATCGACAATTGCGCCAAGCATGAGTTGCAATCATTTGTAGATTGCTTCGCTGGATATCATTAGATCTGGATGGACGAAGAAGATGCTGAAAAAACAGCTTTCATTACGCCGTGGGAGATGTATTGCTACAAGATGATGCCATTCGGGTTAAGGAATGTAGGGGCCACCTACATGAGGTCCATGACTACTATCTTCCATGATATGACACACAAGGAGATTGAGGTGTATGTAGATGATGTCATCATAAGTCCAAGAAAGCCACCAACCACATGGAAGATTTGAGGAAGTTCTTCAATAGATCGAGAAGATACAACCTAAAACTGAATCCCACAAAATGTGCATTTGGGGTTCCTGTTGGAAAACTACTTGGGTTCATTGTGAGTCGCCGAGGGATAGAACTGGATCCATCTAAGGTCAAAGCTATTCAAAAATTACCACCGCCAAAGAACAAGAAGGACGTGATGAGTTTCTTGGGGAGACTTAACTATATCAGCCGGTTCATAGCACAATCTACAGTTATCTGTGAGCCAATATTTAAGATGTTGAAGAAGGAGGCCGCTACCAAATGGACTGATGACTGCCAAAAGGCCTTCGACAGAATGAAGGAGTACCTGTCAATACCACCAGTCTTGGTCCCGCCCGAGCCAGGTAGACCTCTATTACTCTACCTCGCAGTATTGGATGGAGTAATCGGTTGTGTTCTGGGGCAACATGATGAAACAGGGAGGAAGGAATAGGCCATCTATTACCTCAGTAAGAAGTTCACCCCGTATGAGGCCCGGTATTCTCTATTAGAGCGCACCTGTTGTGCTTTAACTTGGGTAGCTCAGAAGCTGAGGCACTACTTCTGTGCCTATACTACATATCTCATATCAAGGATGGATCCTTTGAAGTACATCTTTCAAAAGCCCATGCCCACTGGAAAGCTAGCCAAGTGGAAAATCTTGTTGAGTGAATTTGACATTGTCTACGTAACTCAGAAGGCAATCAAGGGATAGGCACTAGTAGATCACCTTGATAAAAACCTCGTGGATGGAGAATACGAACCCCTGAAAACATATTTTCCTGATGAAGAAGTATCATTCATAGGAGAAGACATTGCAGAATCCTATGACGGTCGAAGAATGTTTTTTGATGGAGCAGGAAATTTTAAAGGAGTTGGCATAGGAGCAGTCCTAGTATCAGAAACCGATCAGCATTATTCGGTATCTGCCAAACTCAGGTTCACGTGCACCAACAACATGACCGAGTACGAAGCCTGCATCTTAAGGCTCAATATGGCCATTGACATGAACATCCAAGAGTTGCTAGTAATTGGGGATTCAGACTTGCTTATACATCAGGTCTGAGAAGAATGGGCGACCAAGAACACCAAGATACTCCCTTATCTGCATCATGTACAGGACTTGAGAAAGAGGTTCACAAAGACAGAATTCCAACATGTTCCCAGGGTCCATAATGAATTCGCCGATGCACTGGCTACCCTATCATCCATGATACAACATCCAGACAAGAATTTCATTGATCCCATTCTGGTAAATATCCATGATCAGCCCACTTACTGTGCTCATGTCGAAGAAGAAGCAAATGGAAAGCCTTGGTTTCATTATATCAAGGAATACTTAGCAAAAGGAGAATACCTAGAACTCGCAAACGCTACTCAGAAGTGAACGCTTCGGAGGTTATCCAACAATTTCTTTCATAGCGGAGGAATCCTGTACAGGAGGACTCCTGATTTGGGATTACTAAGGTGTGTCGACGCAAAGGAAGCATCTAGGCTATTAGAGGAAATTCATGCAGGGACCTACGGTCCATATATGAATGGCTTTGTTTTAGCAAAGAAAATACTCCGAGCTGGTTACTTTTGGATAACTATGGAAACAGACTGCATCCAGTATGTCTGAAAGTGCCACCGCTGCAATATACATGCAGACATGATAAAGGTGCCTCCAAATGAGCTTAATGCAACAAGCTCGCCGTGGCCGTTCGCCGCCTAGGAAATAGATGTTATCAGACCAATCAAACCCGCCGCATCAAACGGGCACAGGTTTATCCTATTAGCAATTTATTATTTCACCAAATGGGTTGAAGCAGCATCTTACAAGGCAGTGACTAAGAAAGTCATGGTGGATTTCATCCGCGATCATATCGTGTGTCGGTTCAGAATTCCAGAGTCAATCATTACTGATAATGGATCCAACCTCAACAGTGATTTGATGAAATCCATGTGTGAAACATTCAAGATCAAACACAAGAATTCTACAGCCTACAGACCTCAGATGAATGGAGCCGTAGAGGCCGCCAATAAGAATATCAAGAAGATACTAAAGAAAATGATAGAGAAGCATAAGTAGTGGCACGAGAAGCTATCGTTTTCTTTATTGGGATACCACACCACGGTCCGCACATCAACAGGAGCAACCCCCTATATGCTGGTCTACGGTACAGAGGCATTCATTCTCATTGAGGTAGAAATTCCTTCCTTAAGGATCATACAGGAAGCATAGCTCGACAACGCAAAATGGGTGAAGAGTCATTACGAGCAACTAGCTTTTATAGACAGAAAGAGAATGAATGCAGTTTGCCACGGTCAGCTCTATCAGAACAGAATGTTCAGAGCCTTCAACAAAGGAGTCAAGCCGAGAAAATTCACAGCAGGGCAGCTGGTGTTAAAGAAGATTTTTTCGCATCAAGATGAAGCCAAAGGGAAATTCTCTCCTAACTGGCAGGGTACGTACATGGTTCACCGAGTTCTGACAGGAGGAGCCCTCATACTTGTAGAAATGAACGGAGAAGTTTGGCCAAGGCCGATCAATTCAGATGCAGTCAAGCGATACTATGTGTAATCTTTATGCTTTCCTTATATGATGTAATTTGAACTACGCCTGACCTGATTCCCGTTTAAGATAGGATACGTAGGTAGACCTACGGGTTCGGTCACAATTCAATAAAATTTCCATTTCCCCCGCTATTGGAAACTGGGGTAGAATTTTGAGAAGACCCTCAAAATTCCGAAGTCGATTCCAGCCATTTGTCATTAACAGCTGTCAGAAGAAACAACCTAGTAAACTGGGGCAGAATATTCCGTAGCAAGAGAAGTTGCAATGTCTTGAACCACGTCGCAGTCGTCGGTTTATCTAAATAAAACTAATCTTAATTATGTACTTATGTTATGCTTTTACTAAATCATACATGTTTATTACTAAAATTGCCTTGTTTAGCAACGCTACCCTAGTGATATATATGGTATTACTAGATCAAAGCCGAGAAGGTCAAGCAAAGCCAACGGGGATACGAACTAACCTTTCCCCCTTTGCAAACTCACGATTTTTCTTTGGATGCAGGCACTTGAGTTGAAAAATCATCAAATATACTATACATTCACTCACAAAGTTCAGGAATACAACTCTTCGAACCATTGCACTTGCTCGCAACTGCTATTCGCACAACAGTATCCCCAACAGGCATAATATCCCCAGCAATTGCGATACCACAATCTGCTATCAGCTAAAAAAACTCTATTGTTGTTTGCCCTTTTTACTTCCTGCATAAGGCTACCATTCCGCCATCCGAGACTAAGCATTGTCTCCATCTACATTTCTGCATTGCATAAGGCTACTATTCTGCCTTCCGAGACTAAGCTCTTTCTCCATCTACATTCTCTGCATTGCATAAGGCTACCATTCTGCCTTCCGAGACTAAGCTCTATCTCCATTTGCATTCTCTGCATCGCATAAGGATACCATTCTACCTTCCGAGGTTAAGCTCTGTCTCCATATGCATTTCTGTATTGCATAAGGCTACCATTCTGCCTTTCGAGACTACGCTCTGTCTCCATCTGCATTTCTACATTGCATTAGGCTACCATTCTGTCTTCTGAGACTAAGCTCTGTCTCCATCTACATTCTTTGCATTGCATAAGGCTACCATTCTATCTTCCGAGGTTATGCTCTTCCTCCATCTGCATTCTCTGCATCGCATAAGGCTACCATTTTACCTTTCGAGACTAAGCACTGTCTCCATCTGCATTTCTGCATTGCATAAGGCTACCATTCTGCCTTCTGAGACTAAGCTCTGTCTCCATATGCATTTTTGCATTGCATAAGGCTACCATTCTGCCTTCCGAGACTAAGCACTGTCTCCATCTGCATTCTCTGCATTGCATAAGGCTACCATTCTACCTTTCGAGGTTAAGCTCTACCTCCATCTGCATTGCATAAGGCTACCATTCTACCTTCCGAGGTTAAGATCTACCTCCATCTTGCATGGCTGAAAGATTGCCACTTCATTTACATCTTGCATCGGCTGAAAGATTGCCACTTCATTTACATCTTGCATCGACTGAAAGATTGCCACTTCATTTCCATCTTGCATCGGCTGAAACATCGCCACTTCATTTCTATCTTGCATAGCTGAAAGATCGCTACTTCATTTACGTCTTGCATCGGCTGAAAGATCGCCACTGCATTTATACCTTGCACCGGCTGAAAGATCGCCACTTTATTTACATCTTGCATGGCCGAAAGATCGCCACCTTATTTACATTTGCATTGGCTAAAAGATTGCCACCTTATTTACATTTGCACTGACTGAAAGATCGCCATATTATTTACATTTGCACTGACTAAAAGATCGCCACCTACTGCATTTTGGGATGAAAAATTGCCAATTTTTCCAAAGGCGTCATTGTTCGGAGGCACCATTTTCATAGACCGAGAACTCCATGCCATGGCCTGAGGACCCCTCTTATCTTTTGCATATCATTATTTAAAGGCATCATAGTTCCGAGGCATCACCCTCATAGCCCGAGTGCATCATTTCATGGCATGCAAACCCTTTACTATACGCTTCATAGCCTAGGACGTCATGGTCTAAGGACGTCATCCTAACCGTCCAAAGACAACATTCATGGTCCGATGGGAACTTGCATCATATTTAAATTTCCGCACAACACATTGTTTATTTGCAGGTAAACCGGCAAGCAACAACCGTCTCAGTAGGAGCGATCCCGCTCCAGTTCCCGCAGCCCCATTAGGCCTTAACCATCCAGCCCAACCTAAACATTGCGTCCGTTCTTGGAAAACCTCCATCGGCATACTCCACCGACAGATCCTGAACTACATATGGCCTGATTCCTATAAGACCAGGGATATGTAGGCAGCTCAGGAAATAGGGCACGGTCAACCTTTTCAAACAATTTTATTCGGTCAAAATTGGCCATCATATCTTTACCCGACAACTCTTTCATCTTTCCCGGGTAAAGAGGGGCAGCTATTGATACCCAATTTTTCTCTATATATTTTTCATATTCAAAATACTATATAAATAGCATATGTATGCATATATAATCATGTCTCATTATTTTTCCAATTTTTAAATGATTTTTAAATTAATTTATCGCCTTATTTTATTAGAAAAAAAAACAAATAATTATTTCCCAAATTATCATTTTTTGGTAACTCCTTTATTAAATTCTTATACTTATACCAAAATATAGCTAAGGTAATTTTTGCACATTTTTTTTACAAATTTATTGAGTATTTTAAAATTAAATTGCACATAATTGCAATTTTAGCCTATTTTAAGATTTAGTTGCGTTTATAATTACAAAATTGATCCCAATATTTTTTATTTAATATTGTGTATTATTAATTAATTTAGTACCTTCAATTTGTTTCCAAAAATCATTTTGCTATTTTTTATAAAAATCAAATAGGGAAAAAGTGGCTATTTAATACTAGCCCCACCTATTTAAATTTTAGCCCAAATCGACCCCCCAATTAACCCCAATTTCAATTTCAAATGGACCAGCCCAATTCCTAAACTACCCGCCCCTGATCCAATTAAGTTCAACCCGCGCGGTCCCCATTAAATCTAGGCCATTGATCAAAATGATCAACGGCCACAATCACTCCTTTCCTTTTTTTAATCCACCAACACCCCTTAATCCTAAATCATTTCACCTAACCAGCCGCCTCTGAAACCCTCCCCTCTCTGAAAATAATATCGAGCCTTCTCTAACCCTAGCTGCCTCTCATCATCTTCCACCTCGAAACCAACCGGAAACTATGGCTTCCGAAGCTATGAGAGCCCTATACTCACCTCCCCTTGCTCTTACACACATGATACCTGAAGATTCGAGGCCAGATATTGAAGGTTTGCACACAGACCTCTACTGATTCAAGGTTCCAGAGTCATCACCGGCCTTGCTCCGACGTACCATGGTGTTTTGAGCCTGGTTCTGACCTCTCTGACTCAGATCGGTGACCTTTTCAAAGCCTCTCATTTCTAGGGTTCTTCTAAAACCCTAACCCTTTGAGGTTTTCTCCGATCACTATAGGTCCATTGTGTATCTATGCTCTCTTTGAGTTTTCAAATGATATCGCTAACTTTTCCTTCGAAAATTATTTTTCAAAGTCTTTCTTTTACGATTTAGGGTTTTCTGAAAAAATGTTTAAGTGTTTCTCTGACTTTCTATTGTGCTCCTATGTTTTTTATCTACCACGTTCTCGTATGTTCTCCTACTGTGTTCTGTTCTTGTATGTTCTTCGACTGAGTTTTTATACTCCGTTCTTGTATGTTCTTTTTACTGTATTTTATATACTCCATGCTTTTATGTTCTTCTACCATGTTTTCCGTACTGTGTTCTCATATGCTTTTCTATTATGTTCTTGGATTTTTCTTCTACTATGTTCCAGCATGTTTCTCCTATTGTATTTTCCTGCTAATTCTTAAGCTTCCTTACTTTCCTTCTACTAAGCCCTGTTTAAGTTTCTTCTGAAAAACTTCTTAAGCATGTTCACCGTTCCTATCAGTGTTTCTCCTCTTTTTTTCTTTGAGTGCTTCTACTGTGTTCTGCCTGTTGCCTTGATATCACGCTTTCTCATGAGTTTTGCTGTTGATAGAAGTATGCAAGAGGTTTCAGTTCTTTTCATTCTGAAACCTCCGAGCCTGCTTCGACCACTTGTCTTCTCATTTCTGTACTAGATTCAAGGCGGAAACCCTAAAATTTGGGAGTTCTGCCAGGTTTGATCATATATTTGATTGAGCTAGGGTTTATTTTAGAACCCTAACTCTTCGAGTCTTTGAATTGAGTATGGACTTCTTTGTTTTCATATGATTCTGACCTTTTTACTAAAACTCTTCTATACTGGTTTTTCCTATTGATTTTACAGTGACATGAAAGTTTTCTTTTATACTTAACATGCTCACATGCTCTTTATATATGATGAATTTCCTTCTAAATGGTTTTCAAATTTTCAATTAGTTCAAGCTTCCTTCTGAATATAGCTTGGTTGATTTCTTTCCATTGTTTACTGATTTTCTCTGTGACGCGACCTAAGTGAAACCCTTCTTCATCTTTTTTGACTTGGTTCATTCATACAAAATCTCGGACCCTTTTGATTTACTAGTTGTTAACTGATCTTCTTACCTTATTTGCACAAACCGTGTATTTTAAAACACTGTCCTTAAATAACTTTTATGTATTCACCCCTAATTGCCTACCTTGCACAAAGTGTTTGATTAATTTCTTTCCTTAATTGACTTATACTGTTTGAATCTGAATCCCTTATTTAAGGGAGGTCTTGTGTAATTTATTGACAATCAGTTCCTCAAATATTTTCTTACCTTGTTTTCTCATGACTTTCACACTTTAAAAGGCACGACCTTTCTTCTCAAACGAACACGACACAATTCACAATCTCTTCTGAATTCTCACTCTCACATAATAGAATTTTTCCTTCTTGTCTGCATTCTGACTTTCACAAGACTATTGCTTTTCCCTATTTGTTTTATTGAAACTGGTATGTCCTAATTTAACTTCAGCATCACCACAATGTGTTTACTTACATCTTTCTGCATCTATGTCTACTTTACTACTTCTGCAGAGTTAAATACTTAAACTAGCATGTTGATTTCCTTTTGCTTGTTTCTGCTATGAATCCCTATTCCCTATTTTCCTTTATGTGCTTTGAGTTACAGTTTAAAACATGGCAATATGCAAGTTATTTTCTATGGTTTGAACTTGATCCTTTAGGGGATCCTAACCTCTAAACTATGTGTTCCAGTAGGATTATGGGTGTGCCAGCATCTCCCATTGTTGGGTTATGCCCACTAACCTGCCTTTTACCTCTTGCAACTCCCCATTCACTATATCCCTATGTGTAATGTTCCCCTTTCTCTTTTTCAGAATTCTGCACTTGCACTCTCTCTTAGTTCCTAAGTTCTGCCCCCCACTTGTGAGCCTTGCCTTGGGACCTTGAGTTCCCTCTAAACTTAGATACTTGAGGGCTGGCCCTTCAACAGTGCACTATGGCTTAATATGGTGATACATTTGGGTGTAAGCACTGCCCGGAGTTCTTATGAAACTCTTAGGGAACTGTGACATACCCAAATGGGAGAAAGGCTTTGAAACATGATCTTTGGAATTGGTTTACTTCATACTTCAGACAGGAAGTCTGAATCAGGCTCTCCTTGGTTGTAATTTTCAATTTCTGATATATTTTCTTTATTTTATTTGGACTGTAATAACTTTGTAATAAACTTTTGGGGGATGGTTAGCGAAAAGGGAGGGGTAATCATGTATGTAAAAAAGGTAGATATCCTATTCATAAGGAATTTCTGATTTTTGCATATCACACAGATATCCTGTCCATAGGGAATTTCTGATTTCTGCGTATGACATAGATACCCTGTTCATAGGAAACTTCTAATTTCTGCATATCATATAGATATCCTGCTCATAGGAACTCTGCACTTCCATATGTAGATACCATGGATACAAGAACTTCTGCATTTTCGTACCATTGTTTACAATCATTCGAAATCTCAATCATGCATGCATATAGAAAATATGCCTATCGGCCTTTTTTTTGAATCTTGCATATGCATCCTTCACTAAGCAAATGTGTTTATAGGTCCTGAAAATCAGCAACGCATAGAAAGCATGCCTATAGGAATTATAAACCAAATTTGAAATGTTTCACTCGCTTATAAGTCTAAAACTAGTAACAACAATGTCTAACATCTGCAGAACTTATGATCTTTTGCTAAAACTCGTCTTTCTTTAGTAACAAACAATTTTTTTTCTTAAACCAGTATGTATTCATGTTTACTTCATTGTTTCTGGAGTCAGTAGATATCATGCCTATAGGGTCTTTGTCTAACACCTAGGCAAGCCATAGGGTGAAAGTTTATAAACTGAATCAGATTTTATATGCTACAACCAGCAGGCAGGCCTGATTCGAGCTTCTTATCTGAACTATGTTATAAATCAGTCTGCCTCGACCCTTTAAGTTTTAATCAGACCTTTAACAGTACATGCAAGTCATGCCACATTATGTGCTTTCTTTGGTTTAAAGGAGCTCTGTTTGAGCCCTTTTATTTGTTTATATGCTTTCCCAAAACTTGCTATATGTGTTTTGTTTGTCTATTTAGTATTTTACCTTTTGAAATCACAAATAAGCCCAATACCTCCTCCTTTAGGATTAGTAGTCCGAAATGCCTCCGGGACTGATATGATTAGGGCGGGTAATATCATGCAATAAGTGAACGAGACCATTTCGCACTTTAATACCTTAATAGGGTGGGAAAGGATAGATATGGATATGATGACCATGCAATAACATCACGTGTAGCCCCTCACTGAGGAATGATTACCGAATGTTGTGTAGGGTGATCCATACTATTAATAAACCTAGGACCCCCCTTTTCCTTTGTTTTATTTGTTTCTTTTAATTTTTTTTAACCATTTCTCTTAAGAAAATCAACTCTTTTAGTTCCTTTTTCTTACTTTTGTTTATTGTAACCATTACGTGAAAATCCCCTCTTATATGAAGCCTTTATTTGCCTATGTGTTATTTGCACTAAAGTCATAATAATAGCTTGGCCGAGAACCACACTAGTGGATCTTGAGGGGTGCCTAACACCTTCTCCTTGAAATAATTTCAAGCCCTTACCCAATCTCTGGTTGTTCAAATCAAACCTTCCCTAGTTTCCTAATGCACTCAAATCATTAGGTGGCGACTCTTCAATCCAAAACCCAATTCCCAAAAGGGAACGAGTTGTCCTCCCAAATGTCATAAACCCGATTTCGCGAGAAAAAGGGGCGCGACAGCGTGGCGACTCTCCACATAGAGGGTTTAACTTGAGAAAACGAAGGTTGAATTTCAGCTTCACCAGGAGTAAGCACATCTCCATCACCTTTAAAACCTTCATCCTCGGGTATTGAGAAGCTTTGACGTAGCTGCGTTTGTTCAATCGCTTCTTTTGCCTTTGAGACTTTAGCATTAAGGTCTAAACCCTCCTGGATAGCTTCAGTCTCAAAACGGGTGTTCAAGAAATCCCAGCTAACATTAAGCGTCAACTTGTCTTCAAGAGCTTCATAGTCCTTCTCCCACTACTCAATTTCAACCCTCGACTCTTATTTCTCTACTACTGAAGCTCCATAAGATGCCTTCAAAGGAGTAAAAGAACTCTCAATGAACTGAATCTTGTCAAACGAGGTACGGAGATCTTCTAGAGCTTGGGTGGCATCTGCACCAAATCACCCGTATACGCCTCTTTCTGGTTAAAGAACTCTTTCAAGATTCTTATTTTTCAGTTGCCTTGGAGTGCTGTTCAGCGAAGGAGGATTCCAATATATCCTTTTCATTTTCAACTTGATTGGAGGAAGCTTTCAAAACTGCTAGTTGAACGATGGTTATCTTTAATTGTTGTTCCAAAGCTCCCTTCTATTCAGGAAGAACATCTTTCTCCAGTTGAAGGCTTTCAAATTGCTCCTTCTAATTATCAGCTTCGGTGCACAACTCAATCACTTGTTGATCAGTCCAAGAAATCCATCTAATAAGCTCTGTACCTGTCAAATTGATCTATAAAAGGACAAGGAAAGGGAGTTACAAACATGAAAGGAAGGGAAGGAAATAGAAACAACAAATATATACCTTGAGGGAGAAATGTATAATGTCCTTCATCAAAGTCAAGGAATTGTGGGACTCAAGTTTCTTCCTTTCCATGGGACCAAGTAATGGTTCTAACCATAAATTATCCTAACCAAATTTCTTTAATAAATTCCTACCCTCGGGGAGTTCAATTAAACCTTCTTCATACCCCGTCTATCTCTAGAAGTCTCATCTTTTTCACGAGAAGCAGTAGCAGGGACAACAACTGGGTCGTCTATAGGAAAAGAAGCAGAAAAAATAGGAGGATTGGCAACAAGGGTAACTAAAGTCACCAGAAGAAAGGCAAGGGGTAGCTCCTCTAAAACAAGACCGAATTCTTCTTCACTCTCAAATCCTTCGGCAAATAGTCTGTCAATGGGACTTGAGATGGGGTTATCAGAATGGCCAACATCTTCATCAGAGATGTCCAAGAGGACACTATATGGCTCATCAACATGACTAAAAGGAATAGAATTTGGAGGGAGTCTTGAGAAACATGGGCTTCATCATCTGAAACCACGTGCCTTCTAACTCGTGGTTTTCTCACTAAGGAACCTTCTTCATTATCCTCTTCATCTTTAGATCCACGAGCTTCAGCATTCTTCCTCCTGGAGAAAGACACACTTAAAATTTGTTCCTGTGCGAGCTAACAGAAATCCTAGCAGAAGGAACGGAAGCGAGGCTGATGCCATGAATGGTAAACCCTATAAAAAATAGCAAAAGCAAAAAATATCAAAAGAAAAGAGAAGGATGAACAAAGAGAAGGAGAATCGTAGGAATATAAATTTTACCGTGGGTCTTCACTTTCCATCCAAATTTTCGTGAAAGAAATTTTCAAGATCTCTTATCCATGAGAGCAATAACAACATTTTTTCTACCCCAATCACGGAAGTCAGGAATTTCTGCGAAGACTTCCATGGTTGCTAAAAAATGAACATACACTTATGTGAAGAAAATTAAAACGTCAAGGAAAGAAAAGAAATAAGAGGAAAAAAATACTTACGTGCAAAGTTCCACTTCTTAAGGAAGGTCATATTCTCATCACCCACTAATTCACGAATGGGAAAAACAACAAATCGAGCATACCAGCCACAGTCACTGTCATCATCGGGGCTGACTAAAACTCTTTTACTTCTAGCCACGAGGGAATAAACACATTCACAAAAAGGTTCGGAGAATACAAGTGGAGTAAGTAAGGGAAGGTAAAAGGGGTAGAAACTAAATCTGACAAGTAACGAGGGCAAGCAACTGCCCTCCACACAATTGGATCTATTTGACCGAGGTAACCATTGAAATGGGGGGAAATTTCAATGATCACGGGATCAATAGGAGGGGTAAACTCTAAGGTAAAAGGGCAGGTAAACAAAGGAGTAACCTTCATTGTAAGAGGTGATTTTATTACCGACACTAGGGGTCATTACGGGAAAATCAAGTTTCGAGTGACATTCATATCAAACCAAGGAAATGAGTCATGGAGTGATCAAGCTAAGGTAATGATCAACGGGGTTAAGAGATGCTATGGAAGTAACCTGTTTCCTCATAGCTTCACGATCTAATACAAAATAAAATTGTTGTGGGACAATCTCAGAAATAGTGGGTTCTCACATGGGTTCATTATAATCTCTTCCCCTAGAAGAAGATCTAGGAGTTAAGGTAGTTCTAGCCCTAGCAGAAGAAGTCTTGGGAATACTTATTTCAGGAGTAGAACTACAAGTAGACAACAAACCTAACCTACGTAGTCTGCCACTTCTCCTACTCCTAGTAGGAGCAGTTGAGGGAGAGAGATCATTAAGGATCACTACCTTAGAAGGGTCTGATGATGAAGAAGGTTTTAAAGAATGAGAAGACATCTTTAATGGTGAAAACACAGAAAAAAGAAGAAGAACTACAAGAGAAGTTAAAAATATGAATGCATGGAAGAAGAAAATGATTTTCGAAATTGAGTGTGATGAGGAATTTATAGGGGAAGGCAACCGTCATTAGTGATGCTCATTATGAATTGTCATCATGGAACTATCACTTCGTGACTGATGCAGTAGCAGAAAATCCCTAAAAAAATATTGTAAACTGCAAAACTAATTACAGTGAGACACGTACCTTGAGCATTAAATAGACATGACGTATGTTTCAATGATTCTCAAGAGGGAATTATGATAATCGGGAAAAGCCGGTAAGGAATTACCACCATAAATACTTACCACTTCCTGAATATTCAGAAAGTGGAGGTACTATCTGTATTGGTAAAAAAAGACATGACACGTAGACTATCAACAAGGTGACAAGTGGCACTTTCAATTGAGTCAATAAAAGAAAATGAAAAGGCACGAATGAAACACCAGAAGAGGTGCCTGCCATGACAACTGGAAAAGAAGAAATAGCACTATAAAAAAAAAACAGCTTTTGCTACGGATTTTAGCGACAAGCCATATTCTGTAGCTAAATAACGACGGATTAGCGACGGATTATATAGTTTGTTGCCAAATAAGGTAAAAAAAATATTTAGTATGAAATATAGCGATGAATTAGCGACAAATATTTATATCCGTCGCTAAAAATTGACGCCTTTATTTTACCTACAAATTTAGCGACAAAAATGGGGCGACAAAATTATTAAAATATAGCAACAGAATTAGGGATGGAAGTCTGTCGCTACCTTTATTTTACTTTAAAAAAAAATTCCAAAATTAGTTGCGACGAAAATTTTATCGCTAGATTCTTAAAAATAAATTTTCCAAGTTATTATTAGCGATAGAAATGTATCCGTAGCTATTTTCGTTGCTAGTTTTTTATGTTTATCTAGGGCACAAATCTTCCTACCGACTCATTATCTCCTCTCTATCAAAGTCGCTACTTTTTTTTTGACCAACGAACAAAATTCCAATCTGCAGCACCAAATCTTAAAAGCAAGGAAAGGAAGTAAATGCTTGAACATTTTTACCATCTATTAAAGAGGTAATTGTAGACATAGTAACAAAATGCCAAAACAGAAATAGAAGAAAAAAATGTGACGACATCAACCAAACTTCACAACAATTTTTGGAAGAATTTTATGATTGTAACAACCGACCAGCAAAGGATAAGAGGTTGCCGGAAAATTAAAAGTCACTGGACCTCCATTTTCTTGGCCAGATCATCACATTTTCTGGCATGAAAATAATAAAATGACCAAACGATATCAAGGTGGCGTTGCTTCGACAGCAAATAGCGCCGAAACAATGACCAAATAGAGGCTCAATGTGTCGCTGGAGTTTGAGTTTTGACTGGTCAGATCTAGTCGTTTCCATCCAGATTTAGCCATTCAGCCATCCAGATCTATTGAAAGCCATTATTTTTACTATTTTTACACTTTGTTTGCACCATTACTCTTATCTTTGTTCAGGTAAATATTCTCTTTTTGATTTTGTTTTTCTTTCTCTTGAGGAATTTTGATATAGGAATTCTTGTCTGACTGATACCTTGATTTTCATACTTTTGGGTCAATAATAAATTGATATGATTTTAGGGTTTAGATTTCAGTATTTTTTAGGGATTTACGTTACTAATACATTGATAAGAAATGTTCCAGCAATAACTGGTTTTTACATCTTTGATTTTATGGAAAAAGTAAAAGTTGTATTGAAAATTATAGTTTTTACATCCTTGATTTTAGCTATGTGTTTTAGTCTTTAGAAAGAAAATGGGAGTTCAAAGATTTGTATTCTGTTGAGTATTTCAAAGACCGTATGGAAAATGTGTGTCTATGGTAATAAAAATAATGAAGTGCAGTAGCTAAAGTAACAGAATGAGGGAGAAGAACAATGTTCATTCGGCCATTCTCAGTATTCTTGTGTTAGTTACTCTACAAAGTGTATATTGTGACAATTCTTATCGATATTACACTTGGAAAATCATTTATGGAGACTTTTAACCTTTGGGCGTCAAACAACAGGTAAATCTCATTCTTTAAATGTATGTTTGTTGAAATTTCATGGATTCTTATTCAGGTGATTTTAACACTATGTTACAGATCCAGGGACACAGATTGACTGTGTTACAAATGACTATTTGATTATCAGTGTCTACAACTACTTGAATGAGCCTTTCCTCATTTCTTGGTATGACTTATAATTCTGATTGTCATGTGCATTCCTTTATGTTTTATACAATTATTCTTGCAGAGTAAAATGTTTTAGAAGTTTTTAATTCTTTGTTATTTAGTTTATTTGATTGTTGGATTTTAGTACGCAGTGTAAAATAGGGGTAAAACTGATGTAAAAGAAGTTTTGAGCTTAATAGTCTAAGAAGTATATGAAGAGACCAACTACAGAGAATATGTCACACTATTATCACAACTTCTGCATCTGATAGAAGTTCTAATTGTTAGATTATTGCTTCTATTACAGTAAATTACTTAAAATTCCTGGAGATCAAATACATGTGTACCTTTATATGCAAAACTTCAAAAATTTCCTGGAGATCAGGCTATCAGGCAGGTGAAAGCTTTTGTCAAATTCAATTGATATGATTTATGTTGTCCTTGATAAAATTATAGTAAATTCAAATTATCTCAATTCAGTGTTAATACCAATTGAAACTGATAAAAGTACTCGATGAATTGAAGATTTTATCCTTAAAGTGCTCAAGTAAAAAGATAAGTAGACCTCTTAACTCACTTATTTAGAGTGCAAAGGCTTGCTCATTAGGTGTTATCTTCTAGGCTGAAGCCTATTCCACCGTATATCGAGCCTCTGATCTTGAAACATCTGAAATTACGTCAAGGGTGAGATATATACATGAATATGCGGTCTTAGATTTTAAGGTCGTAGAACTGTTAAGTGGTTTTAGTGGATATGAAAAAAAATAATAATGTAGAAATAGAAACGCGAAATCTTCTTCACCCGATAAGAAAGCTCTCAGTTATTTTTATGTTTATTTGGATATTCCGAACAATTAGTTGACTTTCTTCTTTCTTTTTTGATAGGTATATTGTAATACCAATCATGCACCAAATGTAGTGTGCATATTTACTTTGAGCTGAATACTTTTATTGACGATACCAAGAATCTCTTACGTGTAACTACTATATCTTAGCATCAACAAAGCATTGCCTAAATTTTGGTGTTTAGTTCTATCTACTATTGAATCTTAAGTATGACCTTGCACTTCCTTAAGTGTAATTATCTTCCTACTTTATGCATGCAGCCAAGTTTCAAGTTAGTATCATATATACATTTTCTTAACCTAATACTATCTGCCGTTAGCCCTTGGCCATTAGCTTCCTGGAATGCTTATACTCAACTTTAATATGTGGATTTCTGTTAATTAATTTCTTTCTCAATTTATTTTAGGCCTTATTAGGTATCACTCATTGCTCTGCTAGTGTCACATAGATAATGGAACACCTAAACCATCATACAAATGGTGTAAGGTCTTGCTCAAAGTTAGTGGCGAAGCTCATGAAGGAGGTCATGCACAGAACGCTGACCCCAATGTAAGAAGAGGAAAGTTGATAGGAGATGATGACATTTTAGAAAATTTATTTGCACACCCACCATTTATGGCAATACTATTAGTAGAATTCTCTGAAAGAGTCGACGTTCCACCATTTATGGCAAGGGTTTAGGTAAGCATCTTTTTAAGTTTCAATTTAAACAATCCAAGCCTTCTTATTTCATCTGGATGTTCATTTAAGCTACCATAAGTGGTATAAGCTAACTTCCCTTCTTTCTAACATGATTGGTATTAGTCTTCCAAAAAGAAAAAAAGTTAAGAAAACATGAATAAGAAAGTTGTTGTTTGCTAATATTTTGTCATTATTGTATCAGGAATATTTTAATAAGAAAACGGGAATATTTTGGCATTATTGTATCATATATTTTGGTATTATTGTGTCATATATTTTGGCAACGCATATGGTGTGAGGTTGTATCAGTTTTCAATCTTTTCTTCTATATTGAGACGAAAATGCATTAATTCTTTATGCGATTGTGTTTGTGAAGGCATGGAAAAGTCTCGAAATTTTGGTGCTGGACAGTGAATAATGTCACAACACCTACTGCATTCATATTCTTAACTTGAAGTTTATACTTGGAGATGCTTCAAAAGTTCAAATTATCTTCTAGAATTTGCTCCATTTATACTTTTTTTCTTTTTAAATGGGGTTGATGTGTGTCACTGGAGGTTGGAAGCCTAGTTGTTTCCTCTTTAGATACAAAGATAAAAACTCGTTTTGGTTCCTGGAGCATTTATATAGGGTGAGGCAATGTTATATTCAGATAAACAAGTAGACAAATAAAGTTAGCATTTTCAACTAGCCTATCCAAAAACTTATAGAAGCTTTCTCACTTTTATCTGCATTTTTCTGTTTAAGTTGCTTCCTTTTCTCTATGTTATTTTTCAATCTCATTTTTATACAAACGTCTTTTTTTTTAATCTTTTGAATTGAATATATTTTGCATAGGTTGTTAAAAAGGGTCGAGATCCAACACCAAGTGAGATACATTTGCACGCCCCATACGCATGGTAATTATGGAAAATATTTTGTTGGTGAGAAATTCTGAATCGTACATGTAAGTTAACTTTTTAAATAATTTTATTGAATTTACTTTCATATCTATTTTCATTTTGTAAATTGAATAGTCAATATTTTTTAATGTTTCAATTTCACTAATTATTAACTTTTCTATAGGAAAAATATCAGGAAATATTACAACAACAAGCACAGAGTTAATATGATATTGATAACTTTGATGTGGCAACTATAGTTCCTACCTCTTCTACTGATGCTAACTTTGATGAGGTTCATGCATTGAGTTCTGATGATGACCATGACTCTCCAGCCTTGCATAGTTAGCCTACTTTGTTTAGACTTTATTGTTGGTACTTTTAGATGTTTTGTACTTAACGACACAGTTATAGCATTATGCTATATATTTTGGATCTTGTTGAATATTAATTTATATTAATATCAGTCATTTTTAATTAAGTGTATTTAATAGCTTTTTTATAATATTCTTGAACATGATATATTTAAAATAATAAATAAATAATAAAATTAAAAAAATTAGCGACAAATACTTTTCGTAGATAAAATTAACGCATAAAATTAAATCATGCGACGGATTGACGACAAAAGATTTTTATCGCTAAAAGTAGGAAGAACTAGCGACGGATTCTTTCGTTGCTAATAAGAACAAACGACGAAGTTTATTATGAATTGTAGCAACAAAATTAGTTAAAATAGCGACGAAACGAAGCAAAATAGCGACGGTTTTTTCGGTCGCTAAACTTTGCTACGGATATATTGCCTCACGAATCCGTCACTAGATTCGCGGCGGTTTTATATTTTTCATCGCTATGAGCTTAGCTACGAGCATTTTAGAGACCAACTTGATTCCATTGCTAAATCATCGCTAAACTGGTTTAGCGACGAAAATAAGATGTTTAGCGACGGAATACGTCCATCGCTAAATGCTGTTTTTTTGTAGTGTAGGTACGAGATGAATGAAGACCATAAAAAGGGAAGATTGATGAATCTGTTATAAATAAGGAATGGAAATCAACATTATGGAAATCTTCAGTTATTATTATAAACGCCATTTAAATATGGTAACGAGCAAGCAAGGCAATTAATGCCATTAACGAGCCAGAATTAAGTAGGAAAGTCGTTATAATTGTGTATCCTTATATAAGAACATGTTCATCATTTGTAAAGGCATCTGAATACTTTTCAATATATGCCATCAGTCTTTTACTTTATTCAAAGTGTTCAAATCGTAATTTTGGAAAAGATTAGCGATCAACATTATGCTTTCTTTTCTTACCCATTATTTTCATTATTTTTCCTATTCTTTTAATTAATAAGAAAGTGAAGTAAATTTGGTTATCACTAGGCCAATTTTTTCCTAATCTTAGCTTTGACCGAGAAATCTATTTTTGGGTTAAACGATTGCGTTTCTTAAGAAAATAACTTCAAATAAAAATATACATGAATTTTATTCAAATATATTTAAGGTCTCTACTTAAAACTTAGCTTTAAGTCACAAATTTTATAGAGTCGCTATTTTCACCGGATGCAAATAAATATTTGATGTTTGGCTATAATACAATATTTTTAGTACATTACTCGCCATATATTTTACTACTTTAGTGACTAATTGTGCGATATTTGAGCTTAATTATGTTGTTTTATGTGTAGGATCGTTGAAAGATGAAAATGAGTGAAGATTGCATGCAAGGATGTCAAAAATACACAAAAAGAAGCACTGAAACACGGAGTAGCCATGCCAGGCGTCACACTAGGCGACGCCTAACTTAAGGCCTACTTTATCTCGTGTTAAGCCTGGCATCACGAGGCTCCAAGCATGCGTTAAGCCTAGCCCCACGAGGTCAGGCGCTCGGTGCCCTCTGTTTGCACCTTAAAAGTACTGTTACCTGGTTTTGGAGTTGGTGACCCCAAACCTAACATATAAATACTTCCTAAATGAGTTGAGGAAGGGGTTGGGCATTATTTGGAGGCAAAAACACATTATGGAACAACTTTGGAGGGGAAAATCATAGAGTTCTTCATCCCTTCATCCTTTCTTTGTAATTTAAATATGCGAAATACTTGGAATATTGTTACTACAAACATGAGTGGCTAAGCACTCCAATTTCTAGGGTTATGGTTGACATGATTATTGACATTTATTAGTTACATCTTCATTACTTCGGATTATCATCTTGTGGTTGTTTCTTTAATTCTAGTTTAAACTTGTGAATTGTTGTAGCTACCGGTTCATCCTACTATCTCTGCTATGCTTGGGAAAGCCAAATTTAGATTAGAGTAGAATTAGAGAAAGCTTTTTTCTGGTGCATAGCTCAGGGAACGATTTCACATAATGATAGGAATATACTTAACTGCCTCGCTTAGTTGAATATCTTATTATATTAGTTCATGATAAATTCAATACCATAGGAATATAGGATTGATATATTGTCGATATGCGAATAGTATTGTGGAAACATGCTATTCATATAAACAATCCGGTCAATTAGCAAACATGGATAATTTCGATTAATGAGTATAATTTACGAACTCAATAGGATTGATAAATCGACCAAAACCTAAAATCTTTATTTCATGTTAGTAAAATCCAACAATACACGTTTGCATTCTTGATAAATTAGTCATTACTTGTTTAATTTCTGCATTAGTATATTAATAGGAAAACACAACTCTTGATTATTTTGGACAATTGACTGATTTGAATTAGCCTAGTTAATAATTAATCTAAGTCTCTGTGAGTTCGACATCCGACTTTCGAATCACTTTATTACTTGACGGCCATTTATACTTAGGGAACCAACATATTTTTCACATTGTTGTGGAGGACCTAGCAATTGATTGTTTAATTGAGTTAAATTCTTATAAGTTTTCTATTCAAGTTTTGACTTGTTTGATTTACCTCATCTCTCTCAGGTACTTGGAAGTGAATGTCAGGTAAGAAAGATGAGGGTAAAGATAAACTTGGACCTTTTGAAATGAACCTGAGAGACTTCTCCACAAAAACAAGAAAGCAACAAAAGAAGCCAAAGTAGCTGAAGAAGCAACAAGATTGGCAACACAAGTTGAGGAAATCGAACATTAACAAGAAATTGTTGAACTTCCACAACCTGTAAGAATGAAAGATAAACAAGAACTACCAGTGATCGCAGCTGCAAGGCCTAACCTTTCAAATATGACATAGGTTATTGTCAAACCAGCCATTTTGAGCTCAAAAATACATGGTGCAACTGATACACTCCCAGGGTCAACATGTGGGGCTGCCACATGAGGATCCACATAGGCACATTCAGAATTTTCTAAAGATCACATATACTTATAATTTCCCAAATGTCTCTATGGATTATGTCAGGTTGACATTATTTTTCTTCCCACTTTTGGGAGAAGCAAAGGAGTGGTTACAAAAGGAGCCTGCAAATTCAATCAGAACCTGGGATGATCTAGCAAGGAATTTCTTGATAAAATTCTTCCCATCTTGGAAGACTAATGAACTAAGGAGCCAACTATGTGGATTCCATCAAAATAAAGGATAAACTCTTATCCAAGCTTGGGAGCGATTCAAGAAACTATTGCGAGATTGCTCACACCACAATCAGACAGATGATGTCTTGGGGCACACTTTTGTGGAAGGTCTAGATAAAGCTTCCAAGATGTACACAGATTATGCTTAGGGACGTATGTGCATGGAAAAATCATATGGGAAAATCCAAGTCTTGCTGAACAAATTTACTACAAATAATCAGAACAATCAAGCAATGAATCCACAACAAACTCTTCCGAAGATGATGATCCCCCGATATTTGTCAACCAGTCAAGAGACCAGAAATATCTGAAGTAGATGAGGCACAAGAAGGCATGACAGATGAACCAATCCCAGAAAGAAGATATGAGCCTATGGCGTCAAAACAGGGGAAGGAGAACCAAGTAGAGCACTTAGGCCGAAGACAGGTGGTATGATCGAAGTAGATGCATTCCCAACATTGATAAATGATCTAGCCAAGATAGCCAATCAGGTTGGGAAGCTCTCTCAAGCACAAATACAACCGGTGCAACCTGTGCAACAAATGCAAGTCTACTGTGAATTTTGTGAGGAAGGTCACACGGGTGACCAATGTCCCACAAAACACGAATCAATCTACTGTATGGGTCAACAAGCTAGAGGACCGATGAATCAAAATGCTCAATATGGCAACACCTAGAATCCGAACTGGAGGAATCACCTTAACTTTTCTTAGGGTGGAAATCAGAATAATAGGTCTCAAGGTAATTACAACAACCACCTATACCTCCACAACAAGTAGAGGAAAGTATGATTGACATGATAAAAAAGCTCTTGATCGACAACTAGAAATAATGGCTGACAATCAACAATTGCGTACAGAGTTCAAAATACTAGAGAGGCAATTCGGGCAGATGGCGAACACTCAAAACACTAGACCCGCTGGATCTCTCCCAAGAGAAAAGGAGAAAAATCCTCAAGTTAAAAAGAAGTCGTCTGGGCTCGAAGACCTGTAGAGGTAAAAGAGAAGAACAAATTTGAGTATGAGCATGTAGTAGAATGGGTGTCATATATCACACCTCATTTTTCTACCCGAAAGGGGTATAAGGGAGTTTTTTCAATTAAAGTGACAATAATCGAAATAGAATTATTTTTTAAGTTTAGATTCACCACTTGGGATAATTTATGGTGTCCCAAGTTACCGGTTTAAAATACCGAATCGAGGAAGTTTGACTCTATTTTACGGTCCGCGAAGCACAGAAATCCAGGCAAGGAATTCTGTTAACCCGTGAGAAGGTGTTAGGCATTCCCGGGTTCTGTAGTTTTAGCACGGTCGCTCAACTATTATTATTGCCCTAATTATCTGATTAGTTATATATTTTATACCTATTGTGCATTTTTAACCTTTGACCTCTTTTAATTATTTATGGAATTATTGTACAACAAGTTACAATTGTCATACACTTGTTTGTTTGGTACACATTGTGAATCGTGTCTGTGATGACCAGGCCGACCGTCTTAAGAATTAATGCCCTGATCCCCTATTAACTGCTTTCCCCATGTTTATTTCTGCTATTTTGATTTGCCAGGATGTTCGGTTTTGACTTTCGGAGAGTTTTGGGACACTTAGTCTCTAAATGAGAGCTTAAGTGTTGGAAATTTGACCGTAGTCAGAACAATATGAAGACGGCCTCAGAATGGAATTCTGATGGTTCCGTTAGCTCCATGGGGTGATTTGAGGCCTAGGGGTGTGTTCGGATTCTATTTTGGAGGTCCGTAGCTAATTTAGGCTTGAAATGCCGAAAGGTAGAATTTTGAAGTTTCCGGCTCGATAATGAGATATTGATCTGAGGGTCGGGATGGAATTTGGAAAGTTGGAGTAGCTCCATAGTGTTGGATGTGACGTGTGTGCAAAATTTTAGGTCATTTGGATGAGGGATGATAGACTTTTTGATTGAAAGCGTATTTTTAGAGTTTTGGAGTTCTTAGGCTTGAATTCGTGGTTGATTCATCATTTAGATGTTGTTTTAGGTGTTTTAAGGATTTGTATAAGTTTGGACAAGGGTATTGGACTTGTTTGTTCCTTTGGTTGAAATCCCGGGGGCCTCAGGATGATTTTAGATGGTTGACGGAAGGATTTTGAGTTTGGAGTTGCAGCTGAAGCTACTGATCTTCTGTCATAACCGCACCTGTGGTTGGGTCCCATAGGTGCGTAGACACAGAAGCGGCATTTGCCATCGTAGAAGCGAAATTGGGCAGGAGCAGCAGGGTTCGCAGTTGCGGGAAATTTACCGCAGAAGCGGTACCCCATCTGCGAATGGAGAATCGTAGGTGCGGAAACAGGCTGGGTTAGTGATTGTCGCAGATGCGACCGATTGTCCGCAAAAGTGGGACCACATGTGCGGTCCCATGACCACAGAAGAGGATTAACTGGGCAGAAACATATAAATTCTTGCCTTTGCGAATTTGAGCTATTTTTCACCTATTTTCAAAGTGGAAGAAGGCTTTGGGGAGCATTTTCAAGAGAGATTTTCAGAGGAGTTTATTGGGGTAAGGTCTTTGGTCCCTAAACTCGTTATTGGAGTATTTTGTATCATTATAAGCATGAAAAATTAAGAAAAATCAGTGGTGATTTGGGGGTTAGGGCTTGATTAATTAGAAACCTTTGAGTGATGATTTGAGGGAACATTTGAGGTCCGATTTGGTACTTTTTGTACGACTGAATTCGTGTGAGTGTGAAGATTCTGGAAAAGTAAATTTTACTTGATTTTGAGACGTGGGCCCGAGGGGCGTTTTGGTAATTTTACCTAATTTTGCCTATTAACATAGAATTTAATTGTAGAATCAGTTACTTGAAGTGTTAGTTACATTATGCAATTGAATTGAATAGATTTGGGGCATTAGGAGTCGAGTTTTCGTGGGAAAAACGTGGTTTCGAGTTGATTTTGAGCTAGTTCGAGGTAAGTGGATTGCCTAACCTTGTGTGAGGGACCTTCCCCTTATATAGGGGAGGTGCTATCCATTTCATCGTAAAATAGGTTGTGGTCGATACATAATAGTTATAACGCTTAAATGATAACGATAGTATCGTTTATCTTATTGTAGACTAAGGAGTTTTGACAATAGCATAGCTTGAGATTGGGGCAGTATATACAAGGTATGTGAGCCTATCCCTTTCCTTCTTTTGCACGACTCCGATTGTACATAATGTAATGAACGAGCTTCCAAAGATACTCTACTCTTAGAAGCTAGCAGTACTTACATTGTTTTCCCTCTTATGGAACGATTGATGTTAATGTTGCTTCTCTTATTCTTATGTTATCAATGTTGTTGGTACTTCCTGATTCTTATAAGGTTCATAGTGAAGAGTTAGTCCTAATAACGTGTACAGAGGATACCGACCTTACGTCACTCCGAAAGGTTTAGAATGTGATTCCATGAGTCGAGCATGCATTATATATATGTATCTATTTTACTCTACCGAGCCACGCTATAGTTGGCCGGGTACGACACCTATTGTGCAACCACTGATCAGTTGGGTTTTACCGAGCTCCACGTGGCCGGGTACGATTCTACCGAGCCTATTATGGCCGGGTACGATATGATGATGATGATGCCCACATAGGCGAATGCTTTAAAGGTTTATGTATTTATACATATGTATCATGCATTTCATGTAAGTAGCCCTCAGAGGTACTAAGATGTTTTGTATATTCTCTATCCTTGCTTACATTACTGATCGTATTTATGGTTCCTTGCCTTACATACTCAGTACTTTATTCGTACTGACGTCCTTTTATTTGTGGACGCTGCATGTCGTGCTGCAGGTCCTGATAGACAGGCAGGTGCAGCTCCCCAACCACAGTAGACTGTCCAGTTCAGCGGTGATTGGCGAGATCCCTTCTCCGGACTTGCCTTGGTCTTGGTATGCAATTTTTGTTATAGACATTATGGGTATGTCGGGGCCCTGTTCCGGCTATGTTGCAACACTTATATTCTTTTAGAGGCTCATAGACAGGTGTCGGCTCATGTATAGTTTGGTATGCCTTGTCGGCTAGTTTTTGTTGTATAGTCTTTCATAGTAGCGTGGTAGCTCATACCTTATACGTAGTTTCTTGATTGTCTGGTCATCCCCTGCTATGTATGTTCATGCCGTCATATTTTATTGCTGGTTGTCCATGATCTAGGTCTACCATTTATATTGATCTCGTCAGCCTTAAAAAATAATAATGAAGGTTAGATGAAATGTACGTTGGTGCTCGGCAAGTGTGGTCGGGTGCTAGTCATGGCCCTTCAGTTTGGGTCGTGACAAAAACTATAGTTCGGGTAAGGGCTAGAAATTATCTCGAGAGAAAAGTGTTAGGCACCCCTCAAGATCCACTAGTGTGGTTCCCGGCCATGTTACAATTGTGACTTTACAAGTAAACAATCCAGACTCAAATAAGGACTTGCATACAACATTGCAATTAGGTTGAAAACTTTCGAAGGTAAGTAGAGAGGGCATAAATTTATGAAAAAAAAGATTTGAATAGTTTTACAAGAAGAGATGAAAGCAAATAAAGGGAGGGGGGAGGTCCTAAGTTTATAATTAATATGGATCACTTCAATGCAATACCCAACAATCACTCATCAGAAGAGGGGTCGCACGTGATATTAGCGCATCGGTCATCATATCCATATCTACCCTTCCCACCCCGTTAAGGTGTTAAAGCGTGAAATGGTATCATTACTTATTGCATGCTATTACCCGTCCCAATCCTATCAGTCCCGGAGGCATATGGGACTACTAATCTTAAAGGGGAGGGAGTTGGGGCTTTTGCGGAGTTTTCAAAAGGATAAAAATCTAGGCGACAAGCAATAACAAATAGTAGTTAAAAGGGAAACAAATAGCAATTAAGGCTCAAGTTGGCCTCCTCATTCAAAGCAGCAGATTATTTAGCATGACTTACAAATACTGGTTTGGTCTGTATTAAACTTAATGTAGGAAGGGTGGCTAATTTATCATATATTTTCAGATAAGAAGTCCGAATTAGGCCTGCCTGCTGGTTGTAATTATCAAAACTGATGCAATTATAAAATTTTACCCTAAGGCTTGCGTAAGCGTTAAACAGAACCAATAGGCATGATATCTATTAGTTTCAGAAATAAATAAGTAAACTGATTGCAAAAAAAGAATTGTCAATTACAGGGACATAAGATCTGCAGGCGTTAAACATTATTGCTACTGATTTTAGGCTTATAAGCGAGTTGACGATTCAGGTTCAGTTAACATGCTTTCTAGGTATTACTGATTTGAGCACTGTTATTGCTTATGCAGGAATCCTATTGGCAGGTTGTCTACATGCAATTGATTAGGTATTTAAATCCTATAATAGGTTTGCCTAATGACGGATGCAGAATGCAGAAAGTTCTATAGGCATGGTGTCTATATGAAGATGCGAAATTTTAGAATCGGCTTACAGGCATGACATCTGTTATGAAATTGCAGAAAACCCTATAGACATAGTATTTATATGAGAATGCAAAAAATCCTATAAACATGGTATCTATATGAGAATGCAGAGTTTTTAGTGATTTATAAAATGCAGAACTTTAGAAAAATGGTAATCCCTATGAACATGGTATCTACATGAGTGCAGAATTTCGGAAGTATAGTAATTCCCTATGAACATGGTATCTACCCCTTGCATGCAAAGTCCCCTACCCAATTCCACTAGCCGACCCCAAATGTTTATTACAAGATTATTAAGACCAGAATGAATAAGAAAAATATATCAGAAATTAAAAATTCCAACCAAGGAGAGCCTAATTCAGACCCCAGGTCTGAAATATGAAATAAACCAACTTCCAAAGATCAGATTCCAAAGCCTTCTCTCATCCGGGGTGTTTCAGTGATCCAAGGAGTTTCAGGAACTCCAGGCAGTGCTTATACCCCAAATATATTGTAGAATTAGATTATAGTGCAGTGTGGAATGGCCAACCCTCAAATGTCCAAGTTCAGAGGGAACTCAAGGTCCCAAAGCAAGGCTCAAAAGAGAGGGGCAGAACTTAAGGTTCTAGGAATAGGTGTAGGTGTAATAGAGGGGAATTAGGGAATGCCAAGGTAGGCTGGTGGTCATGCCCAGCAATTAGGAGTGCTGGCACACCCCTGACCAGCCTGTCAGCTAAAAATTAGAGAGTTAGGACCTATTGAAGGTCAGGTTTAGCCCTGGACAGTAACTTGGATGCTGCCAGGCTATACCTCAACTCAACACACCTAAGGGAATGGGGTATGGGAAATTGAAAGAGTCTATGATCCAAAGGATCTAGTTTTAATCCATGGACAATAACTTTGTGTATTGCCATGTCTTAAACTATAGCTCAAGCACATAAAGAGGTATGGGGTATGGGATTCATTGCAGTAACAGATAGCAAGACATAAGCATACTATCAGAGAAGTCGAATTCTACAGAGCAGTAAAGTAGGCATAGACATAAAAATTTGTAAGTAAACACATTGGGGTTGATGCTAGAATCAAAACTAGGACATACCAGTTTCAGGAAAAACAAATGAAAGCAGAAGTCTTGAGAAAGCCAAATTGCAGAAAGTTTTAGAAGGGGTTGTGAGAATTAAGTGAAGCTCTGAAGTGTATTCCGTTAAGGTGAAAAGAAAAAGAGTCGAGTATTTATAGCTTGGAAAATAGGTAGAGAGTAAGGGAAGAATCATAGTAATTATGGAACTATGTATCAATTATAATCAATCAACACAAGAACTTCCTTTAATTAAGGAGTTCAAACTCAAACGGTAATGGACAACAATCAGTTAAGGAAAGAGAATCAAGTAAACATCTTGTGTAAAGTAGGAAATTAGGGGAAAATACATAGGGGTTTAACTAAGGAAAGAAAATTTTAAAATATACGGTTAGCCCAAATAAGGCAAGAACACAGTAAACCAATTAGTACCTAGTAAATCAAGGAATCAGTGATTCGACATTACTAATGAACCAAGTCAAAAAGAGAGGAAAGATTTTAACTTAAGGAAAATCAGTAGCAATCAATTAGACCGATTAAAAGGGATTCTGAATCAATCACAAGTTGGAAAGCCCTTATACAGAAAGGTTGATCACATATAAAGAGCATACAGACACGTTAAGTATGAAAGAAAAAATTGTCATGCCATCGAAAAATCAGTGGAAAATCCAGTAACAGAGTTTAGAAGAGTTTATCAAAAGGTCAGAATCATATGAAACTTCGAAATTAATCTAAAAGAGTTGGGGGTTTTGAAATAAGAACCCCAGTTCGGGCAAACCATAAAGCAAAGATGGGAGGGCCAGCAGTTGAATCGAAACATGTTCAAAGGTTTCTGAAAAGAACTGAAACTTCTAACATGCTTCTCGCAGCAACATAACTCATGAATAGCATGTAAATACAATAGAAGAGTTCAAAGCAACAGAGTAAACAAACTAATTCGAATCATGATGAGAAAAAACTGATAAGAACAGTAGAAGGAAGCACGCTTAAGAAGATCCTTTTAGAAGAGGCTTAAACAAAGTTCAGTAGAAGGAAAAAATAGTAATAGCACTTAAGAACACGATAGAAGAATACAATAGGTGAAACATACCAAAACATGGTAGAAGAAAATAGTAGAACATAGTAGAAAAACAAACAAGGACATAGTATAGAAAACACAATAGCAGAACATACAAGAACGGAATATAGAAAGCACGGTATAGGAACATACATGGTAGAAGGAAAACATAAGAACACAGTAGAGGCAAATACATACAAAAGAAAAAGAGAAGAAAGTCAGATAAACACTTACGCATTTTCAGAAAACCCTAGATGGTAAAAGAGGCTTCGGAAAGTAATTTTTGAAAGAAAAGTTAGGGAAATCGTTTGAACACTCAAATAGAGCATAGATACACAACAGATCTAAAAAAATCGGGGAAACCTCGACGGGTTAGGGTTTCAGAAGAACCCAAGAAAAAGCTTTGAAAAGGTCACCGATCTGAGTCGGAGAGGTCAGAATCAGGCTCAAAACACCATGGTATGCCGGAGCAAGGCCGGAGATGGCCGGAATCTTCGAATCGGCGAAGGTCTGAGTGAAGACCTTCGAGGTCTGGCCTCGAACCTTCGAGCATCAGGCATGCAAGAGCCGGAGGAGGTGAGTATAGGCTGTCCATGGCCTGAGAAGCCATGGACTCCGGTGAAAACACGGTGGAACAAGGCTAGGGTTCCGAAGAGCCTTGAGAGAGTCTGAGAGAGTTTTGGGATTCAGAGGCGGCGTCATTGTGCAAATGGGGTTAGGGTTAGAGGGGTTAGGGGATTAGAAAAGGAAAGGGTGAATCAGGGCCGTTGATCAAAATGATCAACGACCAGGATTTAAAAGAAAATTCGGACGGGTTTGAAAACGGGTTAAGGGGTTGGGTAAAAATAAGAATTGGGTCGTCCGAATTTGAGTTTGAAATTGGATCAATTTTAGGCTAAAATTTAAATGTAATGGGGCTATAATTGAAATGAACTGACGCTATATGTTAAATAGCCAGTTTTACCCCTTTTTATTTATAAAAAATAGAAAAATAATTTTTAAAAACAAATTAAAAGCACTGAGATAATTAATAATATATAAAAATTAATCTAAAAATGCTGTAAATGATTTTATGGTTACAAAACGCTATTAATCGTAATATAGGCTGTAATTGCAATTTTATGTAATTTAGCTTTAAAATATCAAATGAATTTGTAAAAATATGCAAAAACCACGTTAATTATATTTTGGTGTAACTATGAGGATGGAAATAAATTATTCACCAAAATGATAATTTCGGAAATAATTATTGGATTTTGTACTGTTAAAATAGACAATAAATTGGTTTTGAAAATCTTTACAAATTTGGGAAAAATACTAAAATTGCTTGGGCATGCTTATATATGCATACACATGCTATTTTGAAAGTATTTTGAGTATAAAATATATAGGGAATAATTGGGTATCAACAGCTACCCCTCTTTACCCGGGATGGATGAAAGAGTTGTCGGGTAAAGATAAGATGGCCAATTTTGACCGGAAGTGGCGATTTGAAAGGAGTTTTGACCGAGCTCTGGTTTTTGAGCCACCTACATATCCCTGATCTTACATGAATCAGGTCATATGTAGTTCCATAACCATTGACGGAATATGCCGATGGAGATTTGAAACGGACGAACGCGATCTTTAGATTGAGAGAGGTTTTCTGAAAAATCGATAGGCTGCGGGAATCGGAGCGGGATCGCTCCTACTGAGACGGTCATTGCCAGCCGGTGCACCTGCAAGTAAGCAATACGAGCGCATATTGTGCGTAAATTTAAACGTGATGCAAATTCCCATTGGACCATGAATGCTGTCCTCAGACGGTTAGGATGACGTCCTCGAACCATGACGTCCTGGGCCATGAGGCATATGGTAAAGGATTCGCAAGCTATGAAATGATGTTCTCGAGCTATGAGAATGGTGCCTCTGAACCATGATGCCTTTGAATAATGATATGCAAAAGATAAAATGGGGTCCTCAGGCCATGGCATGGCGTTCTCGGGCTATGAAAATGGTGCCTCCGAACAATGATTCCTTTGGACAATTTGGCGATCTTTCAGCCCATGAAATGCAGAAGGTGGCGATCTTTCAGCCGATGTAAGACGTAAATAAAAGGTGGCGATATTTTAGCCGATGCAAGAAAGATAAGGTGGCGATCTTTCAGCAGATGCAAGAAAATAAAGTGGCGATATTTCAGCCATGCAAGAAAATAAAGTGGCGATATTTTAGCTGTGCAAGAAAATAAAGTGGCGATATTTCAGCCATGTAGGATGGAGGCAGAGCTTAGTCTCGGAAGGCAGAAAGGTAGCCTTGTTCAATGCGGGAAACGCAGATGGAGGTAGAGCTTAACCTCGGAAGGCAGAAAGGTAGCCTTATGCAGAATGCAGATGGAGGTAGAGCTTAACCTCGGAAGGCAGACAGGTAGCCTTATGCAATGCAGAGAAATGCAGATGGAGGTAGAGCTTAACCTCAGAAGGCAGAAAGGTAGCCTTATACGATGCAAATGGAGGTAGAGCTTAACCTCGGAAGGCAAAAAGGTAGCCTTATGCAATGCAGAGAAATGCAGATGGAGGTAGAGCTTAACCTCGGAAGGCAGAAAGGTAGCCTTATGCAGTGCAAGAATGTAAAAGGACGATTAGTAGTAAGATCTCTTAGCTGATTACGACAATATGACTGCCGGGGAGATTGTATACGGATAGCAATTGCGGACAAGTGATGATTCTGAGAAGTTGTATTCTTGAGAGTGCATAAATATACCTAATGATATTGCGAATTGAGTGCCTGTATCCAAAGAAAAATCGTGAGTTCTGTAAGGGGAAAGGTTAGTTCGTCTTCCCCGGGCTCTTGATGTTGTGTGTTATTGGGGTAGCATCGCTAAACAACAACAATTCGGATAATAGTTATGCATGCTTTAGTAAATATAGCGTAAGTATATGATCGAAAATAGCTTTCTTTAGATGAACCAACGACTACGACGTGGTTCAAGACATTGTAACCTCTTTTTCTCCGGAATTTTGAGGGTCCTCCTCAAAATTCTACCCCAGTTTGCTGAGCAGACATTTCTGACGGCTGTGCTGAATGACTAAAAAACATCTTTGGAATTTTGAGGGTCCTCCTCAAAATTCTACCCCAGTTTACTGGGCTGGCGCTTCTGGCGATGCATGAACTAAAATTAACTTCGGAATTTTGAGGGTCCTCCTCAAAATTCTGCCCTAGTTCCAATAACGGGAAAAAATAGAATTTTTATTAAAATATGACTGAACCCATAGGGCTGCCTACGTATCCCCTCTTAAACGGGAATTAGGTCAGGCATAGTTCAAATTACATCATAGAGGGAATCATAAGTGGTTACACATAATATCGTTTTACTGCATCTGAATTGATTGGCTTCAGCCAGACTTCTCCATCCATCTCTGCAAGAATAAGGGATCCTCCAGTTAGAACCCGGTGAACCATGTACGGACCCTGCCAATTGGGAGAGAACTTCCCCTTGGCTTCATCTTGATGTGGGAATATTTTCTTCAACACCAACTGCCCCGGTGTAAACTTCCTTGGCTTAACCCTTTTGTTGAAGGCTCTGGACATTCTGTTCTGATACAACTGACCGTGGCAAACCGCATTCATCCTTTTCCCATCTATAAGGGCTAACTTCTCGTAGCGACCTTTTACCCATTCTGCATCATCCAGTTCTACTTCTTGTATGATCCTTAAGGAGGGAATTTCTACCTCGGCGGGGATGACCGCCTCTGTACCATAAACCAGCATGTAGGGAGTTGCTCTGGTTGATGCGGACTGTAGTGCGGTATCCCAATATGGCGAATGATAACTTCTCATGCCATTGTTTGTGCCTTTCGACCATCTTCCTTAGTATCTTCTTGATATTCTTGTTGGCTGCTTCCACAGCTCGAGGCCTGTAGGCTGTAGAGTTCTTGTGTTTGATCTTGAAAGTTTCACACATTGCTTTCATCAAGTCGCTGTTGAGATTGGAACCATTATCGGTGATGATTGACTCCGGAACTCCGAACCGACAAACAATGCGGTCGCGAACGAAACCCGCCACAACCTTCTTAGTGACCACCTTGTATGATGCTGCTTTGACCCATTTGGTAAAATAATCGATTGCCACTAAGATGAACCTGTGCCCATTTGATGCGACAGGCTCGATAGGTCCGATAACATCCATTCCCCAAGCGGCGAATGACCATGTTGAGCTTGTCGTAGTAAGCTCGTTCGGAGGCGCCTTTATCATATCTGCATGTATCTGACAGCGATGGCATTTGCGAACATACTAGATACAGTCTGTTTCCATAGTCATCCAAAAATACCCTGCTCGGAGTATCTTCTTTGCTAAGACAAAACCATTCATGTGCGGCCCGCAGGTTCTTGCATGCACTTCATCCAATAGCCTGGATGCTTCTTTTGCTTCGACATACCTTAGTAAACCCAAATCGGGAATCCTTCTGTACAGGATTCCTCCACTGTGAAAAAATTTGCTGGATAGCCTACGAAGTGTGCGCTTCTGAGTAGCGTTGGCAAGTCCTGGATATTCCCCTGTTGTCAAGTACTCCTTGATGTCATGGAACCATGGTTTTCCATCCGCTTCTTCCTCAACGTGGGCATAATAAGTTGGCTGATCATGAATCTTTACTAGGATGGGATCAATGAAATTTATATTTGGATGCTGGATCATGGACGACAAAGTAGCCAATGCATCAGCAAACTCGTTCTGGACTCTGGGGACGTGCTGAAATTCTATCTTTGTGAACCTTTTCCTCAACTCCTGTATATGATGCAAGTAGGGAAGTATCTTAGAGTTCTTAGTTGCCCACTCTCCTCGAACCTGATGTATGAGCAAGTCTGAATCCCCGATCACTAGCAACTCCTGAACGTTCATGTCAATGGCCATTTTGAGCCCCAAGATGCAGTCTTCATATTCGGCCATATTATTGGTGCAAGAGAACCTGAGCTTGGCGGATACCGGGTAGTGCTGGCCGGTTTCTGATACTAAGATTGCTCATATGCCAACTCCTTTGAAATTTGCAGCTCCGTCGAAGAACAACCTCCAACCATCATAAGATTCTGCAATATCTTCTCCTATGAAAGATATCTCTTTATCGGGAAAATACATTTTTAGGGGATCGTATTCTCCGTCCACGGGATTCTCGGAGAGATGGTCCGCCAAGGCTTGCTCTTTGATTGCTTTCTGGGTCACGTAAACAATGTCGAATTCACTTAGCAGGATCTGCCACTTGGCGAGCTTGCTAGTGGGCATGGGCTTCTAGAAGATATACTTCAGAGGGTCCATTCTGGATATGAGATAAGTAGTGTAAGCACAGAAGTAATGCCTTAACTTCTGCGCGACCCAAGTCAGAGCATAGCAAGTGCGTTCTAAAAGAGAATACCGAGCCTCGTACGATGTGAACTTCTTACTGAGATAGTAGATGGCTTGCTCCTTTCTCCCTGTTTTATCATGTTGTCCTAGAACACAACCGAATGCTCTATCCGATACCGCAAGGTAAAGCAATAGGGGTCTTCCTGGCTCAGGCGGAACCAAGACCGGCGGCATTGACAGGTATTCCTTAATTCTGTCAAAAGCTTTCTGACAATCATCAGTCCATTTGGTAGCAGCGTCCTTTTTTAACATTTTGAAGATAGGTTCACAAATGACCATGGATTGAGCTATGAACCGACTGATATAGTTGAGTCTTCCCAGGAAACTCATCACGTCCTTCTTGTTCTTTGGTGGCGGAAATTCTTGTATAGCTTTGACCTTTGATGGATCCAATTCTATTCCTCGACGACTCACGATGAAACCTAATAATTTTCCAGCAGGAACCCCGAATGCACACTTGGCGGGATTCAGTTTTAGATTGTACCTCCTCAGTCTGTTGAAGAACTTTCTTAGGTCTTCCATATGATCCCTGACTTTCTTGGATTTGATGATGACATCATCCACATTTACCTCGATCTCCTTGTGTATCATGTCATGAAAGATGGTAGTCATGGCTCTCATGTAGGTGGCACCAGCGTTCTTCAAACCGAATGGCATCATTTTGTAACAGTACATTCCCCACGGCGTGATGAAAGCCATTTTCTCTGCATCTTCCTCATCCATCCATATCTGATGATACCCAGTGAAACAATCAACAAAAGATTGCAACTCATGCTTGGCGCAGTTGTCGATAAGAATGTGTATGTTAGGCAAGGGGAAGTCGTCTTTGGGACTGGCCCGATTGAGATCCCGGTAGTCAACACAAACTCTAACTTTCCCATCCTTTTTTGGCACTGGAACGATGTTGGCTAACTATGTAGGATACTCTACTACCCTGAGAACCTTGGCTTTGACTTGCTTGGTAACCTCTTCTTTGATTTTCAAACTCATGTCGGGTTTGAATTTCCTGAGCTTCTGCTTTACCGGCGGGCATGTTGGATCTGTTGGCAGTTTGTGAGCTACAATGGATATGTTGAGACCAGTCATATCATCATATGGCCAGGCGAATATGTCTTCATATTCCTTCAGGAACTCCGTGTACTCTTTCTTTTCTGATGGTGACCGGTGAATACTGATGCGTATTTCTTTGACATTCCCTGTATCTCCCGGATTAACGACCTCAATTTCATCCAAGTTAGACTTAGGCCTATTTTCAAAATTCTCAACTCCTTTGACGACCTCTTCTGGTATATCATCCTCTTCTGAGTCCGTATCCGTTTGTTGCGTCGTCTCGTTGCAAGTCACAATCGTTGGTTCATCGTCAAGGCAAGTAATAGTAACGTTGTATAAAATAAAGTGAATGATAGAAAAATAATAAGAGCGAGATATATAATAAACTGAAATGCTTCGATTAAATTTGTAATTTTTTTGAGCATCAGAGCTCCTTTCAGAATTAAAGACAATGCGGAAATAAATCAGCTAGTAAAAAGTAAAGTGTGATGCACGGTGCTTTTGTTTAGCCTTGCTACCCCGAAGCTTTCTGGGCCCTGGTGGTTCTGATTGACCAATTGCTGAGGCGCTCTCCTTGGTTCACAACTTGTATAGAAGGGCCTTCCTCTCCTTCCTCCTCGAAAATAACCCAGCAGTCCATATCATCATCCTCCAGGAATAGATTCTTCACGGCTGCCAATGCTTCATCTTCCTCCGACCCATATATAATATCTGCCGGCTGGAAAGTCTGCTCTAGGTGAGGTATCGGATGCTCCAATGGGTAGTAGGGACCGCGCCATGGTGGCGACCAGTGATTGAACTCCTCCCAAGTGTACTCATACCCCAAACCAAATGTAGTGCCATGTTTCTTCAGCTTGATGGGTTTGGCGATTCCCTGGAGGTTTTTGCCGAGTCCCTTTCCAGGTTCGCATCCACACCAATTCAGGATACTTTCTATCTTGTTATCCCACCATTTATTTTTGTCTACAGCGTTGATTATTTCAATGTGGTGGTATATTTTTCTGCCTATTCCCCTTCTGCCTCCAATCATCGGGATGGTCTGGCGACTATATATGGGGTTTCTACCATCGCCATGAATGATCACCTCGTGGTGATTCCATTCAAACTTCACTGCCTGATGCAGGGTCGATGCTACAGCTCCAGCGGCATGGATCCATGGTTGTCCCAATAGCAAATTGTAGGATGCTGGGATATCTATCACTTGAAAGTCAACGTCGAACCAGGTTGGCCCCATTTGCAAGCATAGGCTGATCTCTCCGATAGTAGACCTTTGGGACCCATCGAAGGCTCTGACATTGATGGCCCCCTCTTTGATCTCGTGCAGGTTCTTTCCCAATGTTCTGAGAGTTATCAACAAACAGATGTTGAGGATGGAGCCTCCATCTATCAAGACTCTAGTGACGAAGTAATCCTCGCATTGCACGGTGATGTGTAGGGCCATGTTGTGACTCAGCCCTTTCGGCGGCAGCTCATCTTCGTGGAAGGTGATTTTGTGGCTTTCCAGTATTTGTCCTACCATATTGGCCATTTCTCCCCCAATTATGTTGCTGGGCACATAAGCTTCGCTCAATATCTTCATCAAGGCATTTTTGTATGTGTCAGAGCTCTATAGAAGAGCTAGGATGGAGATCTGTGCTGGTGTTTTGTTCAACGACCGAATACTCCTTAGCTTGTATTTTCCTCCAAAGATCATCGGGACCAGTTTCAGTAGTCTATCCCGAGGCTTGCTTACCAGACTCAGCTAGGTTCTTTGGAGTGTAAACCCTGCCTGTTCTAGTCATACCCTGCACAACAATTGCTTCTCCCGTCTTGGTCTTTCCTTTCCTCCTTGCTTCAGCTATGTAATCCCATGGTATGGCATTTGAGTGGAACAATGTTATGTTTGACATTGATATAGGAATGGGTACCCTCGGTGGTAACACACAACAAATTCAAAGAGTACAGGTGCCTTTGGAGCCCCAAACTCAACCTCAATTGGCCCGGCCACCTTCGCAGAAGAAGGTGCTTCAAATTAGAGAGGTATAGACATGTTTACTTCACCGCCCCTGGAGGGCTGGTTCTGGACAACAATCAGGTTAAGTGTGACTGCCGGTTTCTTTAGCTCATCATCATCAGCAATCAATCCTATCGATCCCTTGGGGTCCCAGTCATCTTCGATCTCGATCATGTGAATGTCCCCACCTCTATGATTAGGCAGAGGGTTGTTGCGGACATTGGGAGTAGGCTCCTTTGCTACGATAACCTTATTGTCGATCAGAGTTTGAATCATGTCCTTTAACGAGCGACACTCATCAATGGTATGTCCCTTCATGCCAGAGTGGTACACACAGGTCTTATTAGGGTTGACCCATTGGGAAGGACTTTTCGGAGTTATGGCATGGATAGGGAAGACGTAACCAACAACTTTAAGTTTCTCATACAGCTGGTCAATTGGTTCAGTGATGGCTGTATATTGTTTGGGAGGTCTAAGGTCAAAATTTGGTCTGGGTCTAGGGAAATTTTGGCGAGTGGGAGGTGATTGGTAGTGAGAGGGTTGGGCATTATAAGCTTGGTAAATAGGTGCAGGTTGAGAGTATCTGGGTGAAGTGGGTTGATATGCGGGAGGTGGAGATGATTGGTAAACGGGTGGTGGATTTTGGTAAGAGGGTGTGGGTGCTTGGTAATTCGGGATAGGTTGATATGTAAGTGGAGCTGATGGGTAAGTATGGTATTTTAGTGGTGATTTGGCTCCCTGTGCAACCATCACTGCATTGACATCCTTCTTCTTGGACGTGCCACCAGACTGTAAAACCTTGTTGGTGGCCTGCAATGCTTCAAGATTAGTAACCATACCATTCTTAATGCCTTCCTCAATTCTTTCTCCCAGCTTGATGATATCGGAGAATTTCTGGCCCTCGATCAGCATCAACCTCTCATAATATTATGGGTCCTGAGCCCGGACGAAGAATCTGTTCATTTGTTCCTCTTCTAGGGCCGGCCTGACCTTAGCAGCCTCTGATCTCCAACGAGTAGCATACTGGCAGAATGTCTCGGTAGGCTTCTTCTTCAGATTCTAGATGTAGAATACATCCGGTGCATTCTCTGTATTGAATCAGAACCTATCCATGAAATCCGATGCCATACCTACCCAGCTTGTCCATTTCTTGGGGTCCTAAGTGATGTACTAGGATAAAGCATCCCCCTTCAGGCTTCTCATGAAGAGTTTCATACGGATTTTCTCATTCCTTCCGACTCCGACCAACTTATCACAATATGTCCTCAAATGGACTCTGGGATCTCCCATGCCATCGAACATTTCGAACTTGGGAGGTTTGTATCCCTCCGGAAGTTCAACATCTAGCTGAATGCAGAGGTCCTCATAATTCAGCCCCTTTATGCCTTTGTTTCCTTCCATGCCCTGGACTCGGCTGGTCAACTTCTTGAGTTCTGCTGCCAAGTTTCTGATAAGAGAGTCCTTGTCATCAGACTCAGGTGCATTTGAGATTGGTTGAGTGTGGTGGGGTATGGTATCTACGTAGATGGGAGTGTTGTGGGGGTGGTCGTTTGTGGTGTTTAGTGGTTCAAGAATGAGTAGTGGAGTGTGGCATGTGTTGCAGTGTTGAGCATGAGTGGGTTGCATCTGTGGTTGTGGGGTGTTCTGTGGAGGTGCGGGATTTTGAGAATTTGAAAAGTTGACATCAGGAGCGGTGAGAGTGAATGATAAATTTGCCAAGTTCCGAACTTGATCCAGTTCTTCTTGGAACTTCAACAGTTTCTGCTCAAGTTGGGCAACAGTGTCCTTAGCAACCGGGGTACCTTAAGGAATCTCAATTCTTTTAATTTCCTTTCTGCCGCTTGAATCTCCCATTCTACCTTTGTTTTTGTTCTGGATAGGACTCGGAGGAGGAGGAGGTGGAGGGCCCTTGGATCTCGTACTGTATGATGATGGTGCCAGAATGCACGAACTAACCTTTGGGGAGGGGAATAAAAATAAAGAAAAACAAAAAAGGTAACAAGTTAGTGCGGGTTATGAGAAGGAAATGTTGCAATATTTAAGCACATTGTTGCAAGAATATAAATCGCGTCCTAATTTGGGTGCCTCGTTGTGCCCGAGGTAGGCCTAGCGACAAATTAATTTGGAGAACTTATAATGCTAAATGCCTCATTTTATTAATAAAAATAAGACGAATCCAAAATGATGCTAAGTAACAGAAAATAAAATGTCACTAGTGGCCATCGGCCTTATTACACCATTAAAAGCAAAAAGACTCCTCACTACTTGGTCCTGGAAGGACCTTCCCCAGATTTGGTATCTTTATCCCCCTCGAACAGCTTCACCAGCTCGCGCAGTCCTAACAGCAGATAAGCTTGGGCCAAATGTCCGCCTGCATTCCCTTCAGCGTTTCGACAATCTTCAATCCTCTTGAGGAACTTTCCTTTTAGCTCCACTAGACCCCGATCCAAATACCCTAGCGTTTGTTGGTGCTGATAGCCATATCCTTCCATTCCTCGATCAATTTCTGGTGGGCTTCTTGTATTTCCCGATGCTGACTTTCACACTCTCGAATTCTCTTGCGCAGTTGACTGTGCTTAACCAGTGCTTCAGCTTTCTCGTCGATGATGCTGTGTCTGTGAATGAACCCGGGCTGACCCATACCATTGTGATTATCTTCCAACCAACCTAAATAGTGCGGCACGCAACCAGCGTGATACCTGTCTGGCTCAATAGATTCTTTCCCCAAAACGAGCTTGCAATGCCACATGTGTTGAGCTTGGCATTTGTGAGGGCTATCATCGTCCTAGAAATCAGCCCTAAAGTGACTCATTTTGTCGACCCTTGGTATGATTTGCTTCCTTCTAGCCTGCCTCATGGCTCGGAGGGGAAAGTAGGGATAAGTTCCTCTTAGACCAATGAGTATGAGAAATGGTGCATCTCGGGATCGAACAATGAATTCTTCCGTAGGGAACCATTCGACCATCCACTATACCCGGTCTTCTTTTAGATTCTCAAATAGCTCCACCCATCTTCTAGCGTCCTCTGGCTGAGCGAACATGTTAGGCATATAATTCATACGCCTTGGCTGGTGGAAGGCAATGTGGTCATCTCAGTCTCTGCGTATGATCTCTTGTCGGTATTTTCCTTTCTGGAGGTGCTCCATGAGCCAGAGCTGAAGTAATAAATTGCATCCCTCAAAATGACTGGCTTTTCGCTGACAGTTGTCCAGAGCCCGGTATATCTCAGCAACAATCATGGGCACTATACTGAAAGGTTGTCCGCCAATTCCTTCCATCAGAGTCTTGGTTACCATGGCCAGTCTGGTGTGGATCCTAGCCTTCTTCATAGGGAACACTATCATCCCCAGGAAATAAAACATGAATACAAAGACCCTTCTGTGAATATGCCCCAGTGAGGTGAGGGCAAATTCATCTGAGTAGGTGTGGTATGACTTGCTATGGCCGTACCTCTCGTACAGATAGTCAAATAGGATGTAGGAGTCTTTCAAACAGGTCAAGTCTGGGTTCTTCTTCAGTCCCATCATTTTAAGGAAACCCCTACCCTTGCGATTCTCTGGCATAAGCAAACCCGGAGTCTCCCAAGGAATACCAGCTAAGCCTCCTATTTCTTCGAGCAAAGGAGTCATTTCAAGGTCCCCAAAGCGGAACACGGACCTGTCACTATCCCAGAATAGAGTTGCAGCCTCTATGATTTTGTTGTCAGGCTGGATTTCTAGAAGAAAAGGCAGACTCCCTATGTATTTGCGGACGAGTGTCTGATCACTGGAGTGGAGATCTTCCCACCAATTCAGCAGCCTTGGATGAATGTTGGTTACCATGCCAAATCTGGGGACTTCATGCCTCATTTATTGCAAAACAAAGTGTTAGACCCCTACCCCGCTAGACTCGACTATTTAAACCAATAATTAGCATAAAAAGTATTTAGTTCTCCAAATAAATGCACAGAACATGTAGGTGTACATTTGGGTTTCAGGGAAACCTGATGGACTTTGGACAAGGCTATCTTAATGAGTCATTATGTGGATAACATAATTGACTCGGCTAGGTTTGACCATGATGCATGCACAGTTAGACAGAGTAAGGTTTCTATCGGGGTATTAGACAGGTACCCTTGAGCGGACAACTCAAGAGGGAAAGGCACGGAACCATCGACTTCACCGCTGATCGACTGGTTTTACCGCAAATATGCCTTTGCCGAATTTAAAGGGTAATAATATTGGAAGAGCGCAACCACTCATTATAAGCGTTGCTATGGTATTTGTTTGGCACGAGTGGAATATGATGTTGAAGATACAGATTACAAGAATGAAACAAATTGACATATATTTTCACGTTCATAAGATAAATGATTACAATAATTACAACAGTATTGAAATAAAGCAGTAAAGGAAAGCAGCTAAAGGAAAGAAAAGATATGAAGAGCCAAGTCAGTTTCGTAGTGAAAGAATAAAAAACAGTAAATAAAGCAATTAATGAGATAGTAAAGTCACAAGCAACATGCAATGGTAAAAGCCTAAAGAAGATCCCCAGCAGAGTCGCCATGCTGTCGACGCCCCCTTTTTCTCTAACCGTGGGGTCAGAAATCGGGTATACGACATTGGGAGGACAACTCTATTCCCTTTCGAGAATTGGGTTTAGAAGTTGAAGAGTCGCCACCTAATGATTATAGTGCATTAGGACACTTTTTTAGAAGAGTTTGAGTTGGAAAACCAGAGTTCGGGTAAGGGATAGAAATTATCTCGAGGGGAAGGTGTTAGGCACCCCTCAAGATCCACTAGTGTGGTTCCCGGCCATGTTACAATTGTGACTTTACAAGTAAACAATCAAGACTCAAATAAGGACTTGCATACAACATTGCAATTAGGTTGAAAACTTTCGAAGGTAAGTAGAGAGGGCAGAAATTTATGAAAAAAAGATTTGAATAGTTTTACAAGAAGAGATGAAAGCAAATAAAGGGAGGGGGGTCCTAAGTTTATAATTAATATGGATCACTTCAATGCAATACCCAGCAATCACTCCTCAGAAGAGGGGTCGCACGTGATATTAATGCATCGGTCATCATATCCATATCTACCCTTCCCACCCCGTTAAGGTGTTAAAGCGCGAAATGGTATTGTTACTTATTGCATAATATTACCCGTCCCAATCCTATCAGTCCCGGAGGCATATGGGACTACTAATCCTAAAGGGGAGGGAGTTGGGGCTTTTGCGGAGTTTTCAAAAGGATAAAAATCTAGGCTACAAGCAATAACAAATAGCAGTTAAAAGGGAAACAAATAACAATTAAGGCTCAAGTCGGCCTCCTCATTCAAAGCAACAGATTATTTAGCATGACTTACAAATACTGGTTTGGTCTGTATTAAACTTAACGTAGGAAGGGTGGCTAATTTATCACATATTTTCAGATAAGAAGTCCGAATTAGGCCTGCCTGCTGGTTGTAATTATCAAAACTGATGCAATTATAAAATTTTACCCTAAGGCTTGCCTAGGCGTTAAACAGAACCAATAGGCATGATATTTATTAGTTTCAGAAATAAAGAAGTAAACTGATTGCAGAAAAAGAATTGTCAATTATAGGGACATAAGATCTGCAGGCGTTAAACATTATTGCTACTGATTTTAGGCTTATAAGCGAGTTGACGATTCAGGTTCAGTTAACATACTTTCTAGGCGTTACTGATTTGAGCACTGTTATTGCTTATGCAGGAATCCTATTGGCAAGTTGTCTACATACAATTGATTAGGTATTTAAATCCTATAATAGGTTTGCCTAATGACGAATGCAGAATACAGAAAGTTCAATAGGCATGGTGTCTATACGAAGATGCAAAATTTTAGAATCGGCTTACAGGCATGGCATCTGTCATGAAATTGCAGAAAACCCTATTGACATAGTATTTATATGAGAATGCAGAAAATCCTATAAACATGGTATCTATATGAGAATGTAGAGTTTCAGTGATTTATAAAATGCAGAACTTTAGAAAAACGGTAATCCCTATGAACATGGTATCTACATGAGTGCAGAATTTCGGAAGTATAGTAATTCCCTATGAACATGGTATCTACCCCTTGCATGCATAGTCCCCTACCCTTTTCCACTAGCCGACCCCAAATGTTTATTACAAGATTATTACAAACCATAATGAATAAGAAAAATATATTATAAATTAAAGATTCCAACCAAGGAGAGCCTAATTCAGACCCCAGGTCTGAAATGTGAAATAAACCAACTTCCAAAGATTAGATTCCAAAGCCTTCTCTCATCCGGGGTGTTTCAGAGATCCAAGAAGTTTCAGGAACTCCAGGCAGTGCTTACACCCCAAATATATTGCAGAATTAGATTATAGTGCAGAGTGGAAGGACCAGCCCTCAAATGTCCCAGTTCAGAGGGAACTCAAGGTCCCAAAGCAAGGCTCAAAAGAGAGGGGCAGAACTTAAGGTTCTAGGAATAGGTGTAGGTGCAATAGAGGGGAATTAGGGAATGCCAAGTCATGCTGGTGGTCATGCCTAGCAATTAGGAGTGCTGGCACACCCCTGACCAGCCTGTCAGCTAAAAATTAGAGAGTTAGGACCTATTGAAGGTCAGGTTTAGCCCTGGACAACAACTTGGATGCTGCCAGGCTATACCTCAACTCAACACACCTAAGGGAATGGGGTATGGGAAATTGAAAGAGTCTAGGATCCAAAGGATCCAGTTTTAATCCATGGACAATAACTTTGTGTATTGCCATATCTTAAACCACAGCTCAAGCACATAAAGGGGTATGGGCAATGGGATTCATTGCAGTAACAGATAGCAAGACATAAGCATACTATCATAGAAGTCAAATTCTACAGAGCAGTAAAGTAGGCATAGACATAAAAACTTGTAAGTAAACATATTGGGGTTGAGGCTAGAATCAAAACTAGGACATACCAGTTTCAGGAAAAACAAATGAAAGCAGAATTCTTGAGAAAGCCAAAGTGCAGAAAGTTTTAGAAGGGGTTGTGAGAATTAAGTGAAGCTCTGAAGTGTATTCCGTTAAGGTGAAAAGAAAAAGAGTCGAGTATTTATAGCTTGGAAAATAGGTAGAGAGTAGTGGAAGAATCATAGTAATTATGGAACTATGTATCAATTATAATCAATCAACATATGAACTTCCTTTAATTAAGGAGTTCAAACTCAAACGGTAATGGACAACAATCAGTTAAGGAAAGAGAATCAAGTAAACATCTTGTGTAAAGTAGGAAATTAAGGGCAAATACATAGGGGTTTAACTAAGGAAAGAAAATTTTAAAATATACGGTTAGCCCAAATAAGGCAAGAACACAGTAAATCAAGGAATCAGGGATTCGACATTACCAATGAACCAAGTCAGAAAGAGAGGAAAGATTTTAACTTAACGAAAATCAGTAGCGATCAATTAGACCTATTAAAAGGGATTCTGAATCAATCACAAGTTGGAAAGCCCTTTTACAGAAAGGTTGATCACATATAAAGAGCATATAGACACGTTAAGTATGAAAGAAAAAATTGTCATGCCATTGTAAAATCAGTGGAAAATCCAGTAACAGAGTTTAGAAGATTTTATCAAAAGGTCAAAATCATATGAAACTTCGAAATTGATCTAAAATAGTTGGGCATTTTGAAATAAGAACCCCAGTTCGGGCAAACCATAAATCAAAGATGAGAGGGCCAGCAGTTGAATCGAAACATGTTCAGAGGTTTCTGAAAAGAACTGAAACTTCTAACATGCTTCTCGCAGCAACAGAACTCATGAATAGCATGTAAATACAATAGAAGAGTTCAAAGTAACAGAGTAAAGAAAGTAATTCGAAGCATGATGAGAAAAAACTGATAAGAACAGTAGAAGGAAGCATGCTTAAGAAGATCCTTTTAGAAGAGGCTTAAACAAAGTTCAGTAGAAGGAAAAAATAGTAATAGCACTTAAGAACACGATAGAAGAATACAATAGGTGAAACATACCAAAACATGGTAGAAGAAAATAGTAGAACATAGTAGAAAAACAAACAAGGACATAGTATAGAAAACACAATAGCAGAACATACAAGAACGGAATATAGAAAGCACGGTATAGGAACATACGTGGTAGAAGGAAAACATAAGAACACAGTAGAGGAAAATACATACAAAAGAAAAGGAGAAGAAAGTCAGATAAACACTCACGCATTTTCAGAAAACCCTAGATGGTAAAAGAGGCTTCGAAAAATAATTTTTGAAAGAAAAGTTAGGGAAATCGTTTGAACACTCAAGTAGAGCATCGATACACAACAGATCTAAAAGAAAAATCGGGGAAAACCTCGACGGGTTAGGGTTTCAGAAGAACCCTAGAAAAAGCTTTGAAAAGGTCTCCGATCTGAGTCAGAAAGGTCAGAATCAGGCTCAAAACACCATGGTATGCCGGAGCAAGGCCGAAGATGGCCGGAATCTTCAAATCGGCGAAGGTCTGAGTGAAGACCTTCGAGGTCTGGCCTCGAACCTTCGAGCATCAGGCATGCAAGAGCCGGATGAGGTGAGTATAGGCTGTCCATGGCCTGAGAAGCCATGGACTCTGGTGAAAACACGGTGGAACAAGGTGGGAGGAGGCTAGGGTTCCGAAGAGCCTTGAGAGAGTCTGAGAGAGTTTTGGGATTCAGAGGCGGCATCATTGTGCAAATGGAGTTAGGGTTAGAGGGGTTAGGGGATTAGAAAGGAAAGGGTGAATCAGGGCCGTTGATCAAAATGATCAATGACCAGGATTTAAAAGAAAACCCGGACGGGTTTGAAACCGGGTTAGGGGTCGGGTAAAAATAAGAATTGGGTCGTCCGAATTTGAGTTTGAAATTGGGTCACTTTTAGGCTAAAATTGAAATGTAATGGGGCTATAATTGAAATGAACTGAGGCTACATGTTAAATAGCCAGTTTTACCCCTTTTTATTTATAAAAAATAGAAAAATTATTTTTAAAAACAAATTAAAAGCACTGAGATAATTAATAATATATAAAAATTAATCTAAAAATTCTGTAAATGATTTTATGGTTACAAAACGCTATTAATCGTAATATAGGTCGTAATTGCAATTTTATGTAATTTAGCTTTAAAATATCAAATGAATTTGTAAAAATATGGAAAAACCACGTTAATTATATTTTGGTGTAACTATGAGGATGGAAATAAATTATTTACCAAAATGATAATTTCGGAAATAATTATTGGATTTTGTACTGTTAAAATAGACAATAAATTGGTTTTGAAAATCTTTACAAATTTGGGAAAAATACTAAAATTGCTTGGGCATGCTTATATATGCATACACATGCTATTTTGAAAGTATTTTGAGTATAAAAATATATAGGAAAAAATTGTGTATCAACAAGATATTTACCTTAAACAAGCTAAATCAATCTACTAATAAGCCCTTCCCGCACAATTCTGACTCCGGACGGCTCAAATCATGCCAAAATAACTTAACATCATAAATAAAAACCATAGGAAGTAATTTCAATATTTAATTAAAATTAAAAAGTTAACTCAAAAAGTCAACCCCGAGCTCACACCTCGGAACCCGACCAAACTCATAAATTCCAAATACCCATTCCGATACGAGTTCAACCATACCAAAATCATATAATTCCGACCTCAAATCAACCTTCAAATCCTCAATTTATGGTTTAGGAAAGTTTTTACAAAAAGATACCCCATTTCTGTAATTCATATCACTAATTAAATGATAAAAATAAAGATGGAATCATGAATAATGAAAAAATCCAAGTCAAAACACTTACTCTGATCAAAATCTTAAAATCCCCTCCAAAATCGCCCAAAATCGAGCTTTAGAACTCAAAATATGTTAAAATGAACCAAACCCTCGAAATAGAGTACTATATAATCTACCCAAGTACTATGCATCGGAACATGGGACACTCGTCGCGTTCGCGAAGACCAAAAATGATCTGCCTAGAAAACGGCCTTTGCGTTCACGTCCTCCACATCGCGAATGCGATGAAGCAACGTCCAAACCTTCGCGAACACGTCTTGGACCTCACGAACGCGTAGGCTAAGTCCTTCATAGAACCTGGCTGCTTCGTGAACGTGGATCCCCATCGCAAAAGCGAAGAAGGGAGACTGCCCAGCCCCTATAACCCTGCGGGAACACGTCCACCATGTCACGTGTGTGAAGAAAGAAACCATACCTGAGGCATCAGTAGTTCAAAAGCAAGGTGGAATGGTCCGTAGCCCATCCGAATCACACCCGAGGTCCCCAGGACCTCGTCCAAACACACAAACCAATCCCAAAATATAACATGAACTTGATCGAGGCCTTAAATCATACAAAACAACATCAAAACTACGAATCACACCTCAATTCAAGCCTAATGAACTAAGTGTTCCAAATCAATCACAAACTCACCTAAGCTACAATAAAATCACAGGTCCTAGTGGACCTTTTGCCGATTTTAGTGCTAATATACTCCCCGAAGCAGAGAAAGAGGCATTAATAGCCTTTGAGCCCGTCTCAGGAACCTGGACCCTATATACAAGCGATTCATCTAATGTAAATGCGTCCGCCTTAGGATATTACTCATCACACCGACTGGTGAGACCGTCTGACGGTCAATCAAGTGCCCTTCAGTGACTAACAATGAGGCCGAGTATGAAGCTGTTATTGCAGGATTCAAACTAGCCTGAGGATCACCACTGAACGAGTCGAGCTGTAAAGTGGCTAGCGGTTGGTCATCAACCAGGTGCTCGGAACTTTCGTGGCTCAGGAGACAAATGCAACAATACCTTACAAGGGTAACTCAGTTGGTCATCAACCAGGTTCTCAGAACTTACATGGCTCAGGAGACATAGATATAGCAATACCTTACAAGAGTAACTCAGCTCCTAGACCATTTTCAAGAAGTGAGGGAAACTCAAATATCCCCCAAAAGGAAAATACTGAAGGAGATGCACTAGCCAACTTGGGGTTTGATATGACATCTCCAACGCTGGGGCAAGCTCTGTAGTCCATATATTACGATCGACCCTCGACTCCGGCTAAGAAGACGTAAATACCACTAATATGATAAGAATATTGGCGCAATGCCTTTATTGATTATTTGTAGAACGGCACAGTACCCTAATATAAAAGTCTGATCGATAACTCAAGGTTTGGGCGGTGAGATATTGCCTCGTCGAAGGAAATATGTACCAAAGAACCATTAAAGGTCCTCTAGCCAAATGATTGGGACCAGGGGATATAGATTATGTGCTAAGAGAAGTTCATGAAGGATACTGCTGAAACCATTCAAGAGATAGGTCGATAGTTAGGAAGCTAATTAGAGTTGGATACTGCTATCCCCGTATGGAACATGATGCCTCCGTTTTTTGTCAAATCATTTGATAAATCCCACGATTCTCACACCGGCTGCACCATCCGACCAAACCACTACATACCATATGGTCTCATTGGCTATTCATGAAGTGGGGGATGGACATAGTGGGACCCTTACCATAAGCTCCAAGTCAGGTACAATTATTACTTGTGTTAATTGACTACTTTTTGAAATGGGCGGAAGCATGTGCTTACCTGCAAATCCGAGAAAAGGAAGTGATCGACTTCGTGTGGAGGAATATCATATGCAAATTTAGTGTACCGAAGGAAATTGCATGTGACAATGGACCACAGTTATAGGGGCCAAAGTGACCAAGTTTTTCAATGAGTGGAAAATCAAAAGAATCACCTCCATACCCTATCACAACAGAGTTAACGGACAAGCCGAATCTTCAAAAATAGTCTACTTGGCTATTTGAAAAAAAGGTTACACACAACAAAAGGCAAGTGGCCAGAGGAATTGTTCGGATTATTATGGGCTTACCGCACAATGGCGAAGTCAAGCACTAGACAGACTCCCTTTTCCTTACTGTATGAATCCAAAGCGCTAATTTCGATCGAAATAGGGTAACCAAACCTAAGGATCGCACACACAATCGGAGACTCAAACGATGAAGTAGTCATGCACAGTCTAGACTTGGTCGAGGGATGAAGGGAGATGGATTTGGTTTGTATGGATACACAAAAACAACGAATCAAAAAATATTACAGAAAGAAAGTTAACCTACAGTGTTTCAAGGTAGGCGACTATGTACTTCGAAGTGTGTTTGCAGCATCCCAGGAGCCGAACGTGGGAAAGCTAGGTCCGGATTTAGAAGGACCCTACAGAATCACCCAAATAATGCACAAGGGATCATACAAACTTGAAGAAATGGATGGAAAGCCATTAAAGGCGAATTGGAATGCTGCACATCTCAAATGATTCTCCTTCTAGACTCCATGGTGTTGTTCCTCTATATCCTTCAACTTATCTTTTGAATTTTTTATCTCTTACTAACATTCTTAGATGATAAAAAATAAACAATCCCCACCTAGATGATGATCCCGTGTACCTTTTAGGCATAGCCAATAAACCTCAATAGTTTTATGTCAAGGTCGAACGATCCGATAACGAAAGTGTAACCACTCAACCGGTCGTTTTGAGACCTAGTACGTCGTTTGGTAGCTTGAGGCCTTGAGTAGCCTCATTTCATGTATTATGACTTGCACATGTGGTTGGTTTTGATTTTTGAGAAGTTCAAAGTTGATTTTGAAGAATAACTCTTAATTCGAAAGCTTTTACTTGGAAAAGTTGACCAAGGTTTGACTATTGAGAAAACAACCTCAGAATAGGGATTTGAAGGTTCAAATAGGTTTATATGATGGTTTTTGACTTGATAGTATGCTTGAATCGAGTTTTGGGTGGATCAGGAATGTTTCGGCCCTAATTGTGGAAAGTTGGCATTTTGAAGGTTTTAGAATTTCCTAAGTTTGATTTCAAGTGGACTTTGGTGTTATCCATGCATGTTTGGGATTTCAAGCCTTGGAATAGGTTCGTATTGTGATTTGTGACTTGTACATAAAATTTGACATCATTCCGAAAATTTAAGTGTAATTCGGATGCGTTCGTCTAAGTTTGAAGGTTTGGAAGTTAAAAGAGGGATTCTGATCGTCGATTTGTGGCTTTGACGTTACTCATCGCCTTTTGATCCTTTGTATAAGTTTGGATGAGGTATTGGGACTTGTTGGTATGATTGGATGGGGTCCCGGGGCTTTCAAGTGTGTTTTGGGAAGGTTTCATACCAAGTTTGGTTTATTTGCTGATGCTAGTGTCTGGTGTTGTTCTTCGCGAATGCGAAGGAATGATCACATTCGCGAAGGAGGATTTTTGGGATGCTGGGAAATTGTTCTTGATGAACACGACAGAGGAGTTGCAAATGCGAAGAAGGGTTGGGGTACCCTATGCGAATGCGACAGGGAGTCGTGAACGTGAAGATATGCAGTGGCTGGCAGGTTTTCCATTCGCGAACGCGGAAAGGAGACCGCAAATGCGAAGGAGGATTTATGGGCTGGGGGCAAGTTGTTCATCGTGAACATGATGGGTTAATCCCGAACGCGAAGCTTTGGAAAAGTAGGCCCTCACAAACGCGATCAGGGATCCGCGAATGCAGAGAAGGAAGGCCTGGCAGAATGTGTTTTTATTTCGGGGGTTAGACCCATTTCCTTCACTTCTCACTTGGATTGCGTGATTTTTGGAGGTCTTTGGGGGAATATTTTCATCATCTATGAAAAGGTAAGTAATTCCCACATATTGTGAGTTAGATACATGAATTATATGTGAATTTAAACATGGAATTTTGTAGGAATTGTGGGATTTGGAAGAAAACTTAGAAACGGTAATTTTGGATTTTAACTGCGAAACTAGACATGGAATTAGGAATAAATTATATACTTGAGTTCATGGTGCTATGGACAAATATTTATCTTTAAAATATTTTGGAATCTTTGCACATGGGCCCGACAGTTAACTTTGTTGACTTTTCGAGTGGAGTTAGGTTCGGATAGAGTTAGATTCAGGCCATGCCTCAATTGAAATATTTGCGTTATTCTTGCCTACTTAAATGCTTTAAATTATATGGTTGTATGAGACTATATTTGCATATTATAGGACTTGATATTTTAGATATCTGGCAAACTACTTGATTAGCAGTACAAATTATACTTCCTTTTTGTGGATTGCTTCTGTGTTGTACGAAATAGCCCGAAAAATTTCTTAAATCTCATAACTCACACATATATTCATGAATGGGGCCAGCGAACCATTAAGTTTTACTATTCCTATGGGATTAGGATGAACACCTCAGCAATACCATTATGGATCGGGTCGTATGACCTCGATATTATGAGGTGCATCTATAGTTTGCGCTGGTCGACCCTCAGCAATGTACATGATTATGGTATTGGGATGAATGAACTCAGCAGGGATCGGGTCATACACCATGGCAGGAACTCGTTCCATTACTTTCAGATTTGCAGGAACTCATGCCATTACTCTTCGGATTCGCAGAAGATCTAATTAGAACAAGTGTATCAGTTGGAGGTATTACTGAGTTCATGAAGAGAGTATAAAGTGTCTTATGAGTATTGAGGCGAAGGGGTCTTTCTAATCTATTCTAAAAAAACTACTACTACTCAGTTCAAACTACATCCCATGAAAAAGAACAGATGCACAAAGAAAAACTACGGAGGATTATTACTACCTAATAAAACTAAAAGACATGTGTTTGGATTATTCTATTTTTAACTTTTTCTTGTGTGTTTTAGTTAGACTTTAATCCCTCAAGAAAACTGCATAACTCAAACGCTCTCCGTATAGGGCGACAAAAGTGAACAATAGCCCAACAACGGCGATATTGCCAGATGCTGCCGTCCAGTGGTGGAAAATCTCCGGACCTGTCCCAAAATACGCGCCTTTCCATTGCGCACAACCTCCAAGTGGTTTCATCTACAAATTCGAACCTAACTGCTCCAAATCTTCAAAATACATCAGGGATCACTGTAGCAAATTTTTGCTTGGGCACCTAAAAAAATTCCCATTCCAATTATGGGCCAAATTGCATGATTCAAAGCCGTGGAGATTGTTCTCCAAGTCAAATACTAGCTTCCCACCAAATATCAGCCATTTCTATCGTGCCAATTGTCGCCCCCGATGTTCTGCAACTCTCTGATGAACACTAGGTGGCCAGAAATGGAGTTCCGATAGTCCAAATTGATAGAAACCAATGCGAAATGATCTCTTCTGGTGAAGAGATTGTTTCTTACATCTCAAACCACAACGCAACAGCCCAATCGTCTCAGTTTTACAAAAATCAATTTCTACAGAGTCGAGCATGCTAGCATGCCAGGTTTTCGACAAAATGCCATAGCCATCTCTAAGAACCAAATTGAGGGGAAATCTATTGTTCATTCTTCCCAAAGTCTTCCAGAAGATAGTCGTCAAGTCAATTTACAAGAAATAACTCAAAACAATGACGATCCCAGGTCGTCTTCTTCAACAGTTACACAGGTGGTCGTCAATGGTGTTCCAACTTTCCAAGCTGAGCAAACCCAAGAGGATAGCTTTCCTTCTGCCACAACAAATGTTCTTGCTAATAATTCTGATCACCACAATGAAGCACAACCTCAAAATCCTCAATTCTTGGCTTCAGGTATATCATTGCCCCTTCAGTTCTTGCTGTAGCAGTGCAGACCAATTTAAGCAATCAAGCTCCCTCAACTGTTCAAAACCTTAATGAACCAATCTACACTCCCTTCCTCAAGGTGCCTTCTAACTTTTAGAGACCAAACATCCCAAAAAGGAACCAAAAGAACAACACAAAACCTCATGAAAAAGCTGTGCAACCTTCCCGGCCCAACCCAGTTATGGCCATCACTCCCCAATCTAGTGCCAGCCAAAACAAATCCAAACAACCAGCTAATATACCCCCTCCATCACCACCAATAGTCACACACTCATATGTTAATAGGTTGAGAGCTAGGCATGAAGAAGAGACAACTTCCATTGAATTCTCCCCTCCCATTATCACTACCAAGCAAGGCAAACCAGTAGTTATCTTTATAAGAGAGGATTATATGGTGAAATTTGCTGACAGATGCAAGTATACAGTAGTGGGCAAGTTTGCAAACACCATGCCCAAGATGGAAGTGATCAGGAAAAGCTTTATAACTCAAACTGAACTCAAAGGTGTTGTAAAAATATCTCATTTCAATGCAAAAATAATGTACATTGATTTGGACAATAAATAAGACCACTCCACAGTATGGATCAAGCAGTACATGTACATACAAGGCCAAATAATGAAAATTGAAGCATGGAATCGAGTGTTCAATCCTAACGAGGACTCCCCTACTGTTCCAATATGGATTGTAATCCTTGAACTACCCTGGCACCTTTACTATATGGAGATACTTACCCCTCTGTTGTCTCCTGTTAGTAAGACGCTTTTTCTAGATCTAGAAACTTTCAAAAACCAGAGGTAGTGTGGCCAAAGTAAAAATGTAGACTGACCTCACTAAAGAAAGACCTAGTCATGTTTGGCTAGGTTATGATGAAGACAAAGATGTGAATGGAGATGGTCAGTGGCTTGAAGTACAATATGACAATGTTCCTGCATATTACACCTACTGCAAACACCAAGGACACTCACTATATGCATGCCAACTCAGAATTAGGGATGAAGAAATGAAAAGAAGAAAGGAAGAAGAAGCTGCCGAAGCTAGTGAATCCCATATCATCAATCAAAAGAAGGCCAAAGATGATGAAGGTATAAGCAAAAATCAAAAGAAGACACAAAGAGAAAAACCAAAGGCATTTGCACAAGACCAAAACATGCAAAATGCAACAGAGCACTAAAATCCATCAGGTCAACAAAATGCAGTAACTGAAATATCAAAAGATGAATGGCAAACCCAAATGAAAAAGAACTTCAAAGGCACCAACCAAAGCAAGAAACAACAACAGACATATATACCAAAACAACCGCCACAACAGCTGGCCAGCAATGCATCCACCATACAGAACAAGGAGTCAGTTATGGCTTCTGTTTCTCAGTTGGTGACTACAGGTATCCTGGAACAAGTCACCCCTGCTATTGATCAATCCCCTACCCCTAATGTTAATCTTCCTAAAAAGGATGTTCAAGGAGGAATAGAGTATTGTCAGGAGAAACCAATAGAAAAACAGGAAGGGGCACCATCAAGGGTTAGAATTCCTCATGTTTTGCATGAATGTGCTTCTGCACAATTGACCGACCATAGGATTGACCAATCAACCCCTTCTACCACAGTCTTAAATTCAGGCAAACAAATGGCACAACAGTCAGAAAATGTGGTGTTAGTTTATATGAGTCCACCAAACTATAGAGTACCCGGTGCTTTATGAGATAATGTGTAGAATACAGTAAAGACTGAAAGTAAAGAAGGCATGAGATTTTCTATGTGGAAAAATCCCACACAAGGGGATCAAAAAACCACGACCTACTATTGTAGGCTTTTAACTCTACTAACTTGCAATCTCCCTATTACAAACCACTTTGCAAAAACCCTATTGCAAAGACTTTAAACTAACTTGTGATGCAACCACCACAAGCTACTCTATAACTATCCTAGTTACAGAGGATTTAAACTTATGACTATCCCTAGTCACAATATAAACTCAGAAGTTTACGAATTTTGGTTTATTCCTAAGACAACGCTTCTAAGAAAGCAAACTAGGAATTAAAATGACGAACAAATAATAAGATAACAACTCAACTACAAATATACATAAACTCATTTAGAAATTGATCCTTAGTGGTGTTGTCTTCTTGTTCTTGACACACTGGTGACTTCAATGCCGGATAAACACTTTTGTTTCTTGAGAGAATATCACTAAATGCACAAAGAAATGGTGTGTCTTGCACCAAGTTGTTTTATCACAAAAGATAGCACAATGGGTGGTGATGTCAACTCTTGGTGTACGCTTCTTCCCAATGAGAAGTGACTGATGTACTGTTTGTACAACCACTTCTGGGCAGTTGCGTTCCAGCTGGATAGTGGACTTTGTACTTCTGTTAGGACACACCAATGGACCAGATCCTAGTTGTGTTCCTCTTTTGTGATAGTTGCTAGATGGTCACTTTCTTCTGCTACATTCCAGCTGTGCACTTGACTTGTACTTCTGTCAGAGAACCCTAAGGGAGAAGGTCCCTGTTGTGTTCCTCTTTATATTGATTGCGTACAGTCACTGACTTGTGCTTGTGTCGGAGAACCTAAGGGACCAAGTCACCAGGTCCCTATTGTGTTCCTCCCTGTGGTCGTTCATCCATTTGCTGATTTTTCAAACTTCGACCAGTTCACATGAAATGTATATCCAGGTGCTCTATCTTGTTCTTCAAGACACGTTTGTTAGATCATCAAAACATAAGAAGCATAAGGCCAAGACATTGAAAACCCATCAATTTCTCCCTTTTTGGTGATGACAAACTTAGGCATGGACAATATTTGTTTAGAGCAGAAATAACCAGATGAGATGCTAGGATTACACGAAGTTCCCCCTTAATCTCAAATCTCCCTCCTTTGTGATTTTTACTCATTTATACACAAAGCATATTTTACACAAAGCAATTACACGAAGTTCCCCCTTAATCTCAAATCTCCCTCCTTTGTGATTTTCCCTCACTTATACACAAAGCATATTTTACACAAAGCTATTACCCCTCACATTTCCCCCCCCATTTGGCATCATTAAAAAGAAAAGGTAATAAGAATAAAGAAGTCTAACATAGCTAGCTCATGCCACATATGTGCACACAATCATAACAGAAAAGAGAAGGCATAGGAAATCAGTAATGTACAGGCAAAGAAAGCGGAGATGTTTTATTAATGTTTACATTGGAATGAGCAAGTCAAGAGCAGTAATAGTTAAGTTCAACATGCCATCACACAAAAAGCAAACAAAAGTAAAACTACAGCCACAAGATTTTGGAGCAAAAATAGCTGAACACTAAGGGGATCCTAGGGGACAGTAGAGGAATGAGGCTTGGAGGAAGAGACAACAATGGTTTTGAGAACCAAGTCCAGTCGAGCATTTACAAACAATTGTTCTTCAAGTAACTGAGCCCGAAGTCTATCATTTTCCTTTGTCATTCATGCAACTTACTCATTGACAGAATTAGGTTCTTTAGCTGCTTGACTGAGCCGAGTTTCCAGTATGACATTTTGAGCCCTCAGCCTTCTTATTTCCTTAGAAGCTACATTTTTAGCATTGATCAGCTGAGAAATCGTCGAGATTCTTCCACCAACTCTTTCTATACATTCACATTCTTCTACAATGGTCTTCGAGAAGGTCTGCTTGCGTGTGCCCACTATGGGATTCCCTAAGGGGACCTTATAGAATCTGAACACTTGAGTGAGGAGAAAGCCATAAGGTAACCCATGATTTCCACCCTTAAAATTTGCCACCTTCTGCATATGATCTATTATGATTGCTGGCAAATTGATTGGGATAAACTCATCAAGCGCTTCCATTAGGACCATATTCGATTTTGTAGCAATAGAACGCCTCTCAGAGCGGGGTAAGAGCACTTTATTGACCAGTTCAAAAAGAAGCTGGTACTCAGGAAGCAATACCTTTTTATGCACCCGTTCCCCCTGTTAAATAGCTTGTTCTTTCATGATAGCTCTCCGAAAGTTTACTCCACAGACACCCTTAACTGAGGACATACCTTCACATGGAATTTTGAGAACCTTTTCCAATGTTGCAGCATCGAGTATAATGTCTACTCCATTTACGAGCGCACAAATGTGATCCCCCTCAACAGTGAAAAGAGATGCATAAAAAGTTTGTACTGCCTTCAAACAAGTGTTCCCATTGTTGAAATTCCACAATTTCCAGAATTTGTCTCATGCCTGCCATCTCTAAAATTGCTGGATCAAATGTACGACCCCACAACACTTTCTAAGTTCTTAATCTCTGTTGCCAAAGACCATGATCACAGGTCATGGACCTTATTGAACCAGGTTCCTTGACAGTTTCCCTTTTTCGTTTACTAGACCATTCGGTAGACTTTCCTTTCCAGCTTGCCATCCCCACAGTATTGTCCTCAGACACGGCTAGCTCAGTTTGACTCCGTTTAGACTTGCTGTTGTACTTCATGGATGACCCTTTCTGTTCCTCAATAGTTTCATCGGAGGCCTTTTCCATAGACTGCTGAGCTATCATTTATTGTTGTACCAAGGAACCAGGTTCCCTGTAAGCATCTTTGTCTATCCGGTTTACTGACACACTCTTGATGAAATCCTTTGGATTTATTTTCCTCTTTTTCCTTGTCTTGACACTCCTTTTACTTTTCTGCAACGAGGATTCAAAACTCTCTTGCTGCAGTGACCTGATAGTGGGTGATTTTGAGGAAGACTCTAAGAGCTTGGAGTGAACAGGAGGTGCAGGAGTGAGTTTGCGTGGAAGAGGATCAGGTTCATCAGAAGGCTTTTCTGAGAATATCTCATGAGCCAAGGACTTGAGGAGTTCTATGGTTCTTACATCTCCTAGGAATGGAATTTCATCTCCCTGGTATTCAGATGAGAGATATGCTCCTTCATTCATCAGACTCTCAGCAGCTATAGCCATGATGTTATGAGCTGCTTCCTTTTCTGGTGACTCCTTGAGACTTACTAAGTCCAACATGGAGGAGTTCAGATACTAGTCAGGATCATCCTCAGAGGCTTCTGACACTTGAGGAGTAAAACCTCCCGTGTGTTCTTTGATGAGATCATAAGATTGACTAGATATAGGATTCTCAAAATGATGGCAAACCGAGTTTATCAGAAATGAAAAAATTGTAGGAGTGGAAGAGGAGCCAAGAGTGGGCAAGGTGGTAGAAGGCGTGAAATAGTAACGCTCTGGGATGATTTCAAGGAAAATAACGAAGTGGGAGCGATGTTAATGGTAGGAGAATGATACGATTGTTCGATCGCCATTAGATGAGTACTTGGTAGACGAGTAGAGAGAGAAAGAGAGAGATTAGGAGAATATCCTAGCTATACAAAGGAGATGAAGGTTCATGACTTGCCGTGAGAGAGGAAGAAGTTTTATTGGAAGAAGGGATAATGATGAGTGGAGAGCGAAAAAGGTTCTGAATAGTTCTGAAAATGGCGGTAGGTTTGTGAGTAAGTGTTACCGTGCAGAGAAGATGAAAGGATTTGAAAGACAAGACATGACATGCAGACGTTGAAAAGTCGAATGATGTGGCAGATGAGTTAATTTTGATAATTTTTTTTGTTTTGAGAGGGCATGCAGAATTAAGCACATTACTACTAATCTGAGGTATAAGAACTTGATGCTAGAACAATTTTTTGAAAAAGGTTTTAACAGATCCTCTATCGCAGTTTATAATTGTACCTTTAGCTTTTATGATCATCATGTGTGTTTACCTACAACGGTATTGATGTGAGTTAGGCTTGGTCAGAAAACACTTTAGCTATCTTTACCTAGTGTTGTCTTTACATAGCCAACTGATAGAGGATTAGTTTCTTCATTAGAATCTTGTGACCCCATCTTCACCTTGATTGATCCAGAATTCTCTACTCGAGGCTTTGATGCAGATATCTAGAAATTGGTCTTCTGTTCTACAATACTTTCCACAGATCAATACCTTCTTCATTTTGACCATCAGAAGATGATCTCACCCTTCAATGTGCTTGATCCTCTTATTTTTGAAATTCTTCTTCAGTTGTTGATGATGCCATTGAGTTTTGCTTCATTGTCTCCCAAAAAATGAGGCATGAATCATGATAAGTGAACTGTTCCAAAAGTGCTTTCTTGTCACATAGATGGGAGCCTTTGGTTTTCCAATTTGACACAGAAGTTTGATTTGAGAGGGAGATGCGGCGGTTAATTTGATTTCCCCACACTTTGTGTTCTGCTGCTTGTGCAGTGCCATGAGCTGTATCTTTACTCTTCAAAGTTGGTTCATAATATTGATCATCACCGTTTCTTTCTTGGAAAGAGGAGGTGTCTTGTTGAGTACCCTATGAGCACCTCCTACCATTTAGTGTGCCCTTTGTTGGAGACTTTGTGGCCTTGTTTTATGGATTGTACCCTAGAAGGATTCCTTCGCCTGTCTTTTTGCATTGAGCTTCCTAAGATGATCCTTCTTGTTGTCGAGAACATGGCATTTTCCTTCATTTGGTAGCTCAAGGTGGGTTTTGATTCAGGAGGGACATGATCCGACATCTATTCTCCACGTAGAAATCAATATTTACTGCTTTTGCCCAGAATTTCTTGGTGATTCCACAGACGATGAGCATTGTCCATGCAACATTCTCTAGTTCCGTTCTTTCTTTCAGCAATACCATTTTGCTGTGGAGTCCTTGAGTGTTGAGAAATTGTGCGTGATCCCTTCTTCCCCCTCCTCCTTCATTTTGTGAACTCATGTTCAGGTGACACTTGAGTTTGGCAGACCACGGACCAGGTCCTGTTGAGTTAATTTATTTGGAGGTGAGAAGTTTGCATATACCAATCCTTCATGCCATGGTTGCGACTTTACCCATCTCATACCACCAGCTTGTGGAGATTTATACTTAGTTGGAGTGGATGTCCTTATTTCCTTTGTCCACTGAGACCACTTGGCAAGATATCAGATTGGTGACTGCACTTTTTAGGCCATTCACATAGTGCACGTTCCCACTTGAGTTCCAAAAGAACCTTTCTACCTTTTCATTTACTTGAGAATGTACCCTTTACTTCCTTTTTAAGGATACATTCCCTTCCTACAGGGCTTTCACTGAGAAGAGATGATATTTTCATTTGTGTGCTTTAAGCATACACTATCAATAGTCCATCGCAGTCCACTTCTTCTCACTGTTCCCTGCTCATGCAAATCAAAGGTTATATTTAGGAACCCAAACTAGTTTGGGTCCCTTGTTATGATAAAAAGGATGAATGAGGGATTTGCTAGTCCATGCAAGCAACATCCGCTTTTTGCGAGTGGTGCCCGGTCCTTTGTTAGTAGTCACTCCATCTGAAAACACTTTGTTTTTCTAAGCAAATTGAACCCTGGCCTGGCAATTTTCTTTAAAATGTCCATTGTTCCCACAATGGGTACATAGCCAGTTATTAGGTACAATGACATACTTGTTGTGCGAGTTGTAAGGAGTTTTCTCCCTTTGGAACCCGATGCCCTGCTTGTTCCCACTATTGTTGAGATAAATGACAGTGACATTATCTGAGGACCAGGTCCACTTCAGAGATTTATCAAGATCATTTCTAACTTTCTCCAATTCAGCTTGAAGTTATTGATTCCTCTCGAGTTCTCTACATAGACTAGTTTTCACAACAGTTAACTCCTTTTCAAGCATGATGTGCATCTCACTGGCTACTTCCTTCCCTTTTCCAAGACTTACATTCCTATGTTCTCTATTGAGTCCCTTAATGGTTTTCTCTAGATTAGTGCATATTACTAACAGATCACCCCTTTCTTCTTCAGTAGATGCAACTTTTTCTTCAAAGGTGTGTTTCTCACTGTTAAGGCCCTCTATTGTTTCTTTTAGATCAACAACTACTACCATCAGATCGTCTCTATCATTTTCCACAATAATTATTCTTTCATTCAAGGCTTCCTTTTCTTGTACAAGATTAGCTATGATCTCATTTAAGTCCACTACACAGACCACTAGATTATCTCTAGATTGTTCGACCTCTCCTAGTTCTATAGTTAGGATCTCCTTATCATTTACAAGGCTATAATAGGTATCAATTATGACATTAGATAAAGTCCTTAGCTTCTTAGAAGAATAGGATTTCAGATTTCTCTGAACATCCCTGAAGTTTACCTCATCGTCTTTATCTTCTTCATCATCATCATCTGACTGAGCCATCCGCGCGAATAGTGAATCGTACTTCGTTGCTTCAGTTTCCACAACCATCATGGAACTGTTTTCTGCATTTGATTCCCTTTCGAATTCAATTGAGGAGTCTCCCTAAGCAGCAAAATCCTGCTTAACGACATTGTCTGCAACACTTTTTCGATTGAATCTTTTATCTTGAACCAGGTTCCTTTTTCCTGCTTTTTCAGGATTTTGCTTGTATTGCTCCTATTTTGCGAGTGGGCAGTCTTTGATGAAATGCCCCGACTTTTCACATTTGTGACAGAGATCATTGTTCCTTGTTTTACTTGAACTACCCCACTTTGGTATGCCACCATTTCTTCAAACCATCTTTTGAAATTTCTTAGTAAGATAGGCCATGTCGCTATGTTCATCACTTGAATCACTGCTTTCAGCCTTAAGCACTAGATTCTTTTCCTTTTTAGGCTCTCTTCTTTCACTATTTTTCTTTCTTTTCTTCTCATATGTTTTCGGATTACCAATCAACTCATCCATGGTCAGAGTCTGTAGATCTTTAGCTTAAGTGATGGCGTTTACCTTACTTTCCCAAGACCCAGGTAGAACATTGATGATTTTCCTTACAAGCTTGTTTCTGGGAATGACATCTCCAAGTGAGTGAAGCTCATTTATGATGGAGGTGAATTTGGTGTGCATGTCTTGTATGGACTCATCATCCTTCATCCTGAAGAGCTCATATTCAGTGGTGAGCATGTCCATCTTGGGTTGTTTGACCTGAGTAGTTCCTTCGTGTACGGTTTGTAAAGCTTCCCATATTTCTTTGGCAGTATCACAAGCTGATAATCTATTGTACTCATCAGGTCCTGTGCCACACATCAAGATTTTCTTGGCACGATAGTTCTTTTCTACAGATTTTCTGTCAATGTCGCTGTACTCTCTTCTCCCTTTGGGCAACATTAGTCATGTTTCTTCAAGATTCTTCATGGGAACATGTGGACCATCACAAATGATGTCCCACAGCTCTGAATCTTCTGCCATCATAAATCATGCATACGGGTCTTCCACCAGCCATAGTATTGACCATTGAATTTGGGAGGTCTATAGGTTGATTGTCCTTCTTCAAAGTTTGGTGGAGCAGCCATTGAGGATCCTTACTAGGTGTTAGCCTAATAGGAGAAACTTGCTCTAATACCAAATGTTAGTTTATATGAGTCCACCAAACTATAGAGTACCTGGTCCTCTATGAGATAATGCGTAGAATGAAGTAAAGACTGAAAGTAAAGAAGGCATGAGATTTTCTACGTGAAAAAATCCCACACAAGGGGATCAAAAAACCACGACCTACTCTTGTAGGCTTTTAACTCTACTAACTTGCAATCTCTCTATTACAAGCCACTTTGCATAAACCCTATTGCAAAGACTTTAAACTAACTTGTGATTCAACCACCACAAGCCACTTTATAACTATCCTAGTTACAGAGGATTTAAACTTATGACTATCCCTAATCACAACATAAACTCAGAAGTTTACGAATTTTGGTTTGTTCCTAAGACAACGCTTCTAAGAAAGCAAACTAGGAATTACGATGATGACAAATAACAAGATTACAACTCAACTACGGATGTACATAAACTCATTTAGAAACTGATCCTTAGTGGAGTTGTCTTCTTGTTCTTAACACACTGGTGACTTCAATGCCAGATGAACACTTTTATTTCTTGAGAGAATATCACTGAATGCACAAAGAATGGTGTGTCTTGCACCAGGCTATTTTATCACAAAAGATAACACAATGGATAGTGGTATCAACTCTTGGTGTATGCTTCTTCCCAATGAGAGGTGACGGCTGTACTGTCTGTACAACCACTTCTGTGCAGTTACGTTCCAGCTGGATAGTGGACTTTGTACTTCTGTCAGGACACACCAACGGACCAGGTCTTAGTTATGTTCCTCTTCTGTGACAGTTGCTAGATGGTCACTTTCTTCTGCTACATTCCAACTGTGCACTTGACTTGTACTTCTATCAGAGAACCCTAAGGGAGCAGGTCCCTGTTGTGTTCCTGTTTATATTGATTGCGTACAGTCACTGACTTGTGCATGTGTCGGAGAACCGTAAGGGACCAGGTCACCTGGTCCCTGTTGTGTTCCTCCCTGTAGTCGTTTATCCATTTGCTGATTTTTCAGATTTTGACCAGTTAACATGAAATGTATATCCAGGTGCTCTATCTGGTTCTTCACGACAAGTTTGTTAGATCATCAAAATATAAGAAGCATAAGGCCAAGACATTGAAAACCCATCATGTGGATATTGAGAACCTCAGCTCTTAAGAAGATCACTCTGCTCAAATGAGATCCATGCTTAAAGAAAAAGCTCATGCTACAGCTGATTTCCAAATTCAGCCACAAAAATCAAAAAACAAACCCAGTCCGAAAAGAAGGAAAGATATGAGAAAACAAAATGCAGGAATCAGTATTAATGAACCTACTAAGCCTACTGATGATAACCATTTTTGAGCCTCGTAGTTCAGAAATGATGTAGTCTTGTTCCTAATGAATCAGAGGAATCCCCTACTTACAAACATATTATAATTGCCAATTCCTCCCTTTCCCAACCTCTTTTGCCCAATAAATAAACAACCTCTGGTGAAAATGAAATAGACTTACCAACCAATGATGACAACCACTCATCTAGAACACATAAAGTCACTCTTGTTCCCCTCAATAACCTCAAAGAAAACCAACATGTGCACCTATTGGAAAAGGTTCTAGAGGAATGGCCACTCAGCAGATATTCTCCTTAGGAAGATGAATACAGGACAATACAATCTGAGGATGACATAATGGGGGATCAAGATGATGAAAATGGGTCTAGTAAGGAAGATCATGAAGAAGAACAACAATGTGATCTTCTAATTGCTACAGGGAATGAATGCCCAAATTAGGACAATGTTTCATCTACAAGAGGTCCATCCAGAATGAGACCTTCACCAAGGATTACCAGAAGCAAAGCTGCTAGGAGTAGCGGTATCCCACCAACCGACAAAACCTCCTCCTTTTTCCAATTATTAGTAAAATCATTTGGAATGCAAGAGGCATCAGAACCGCTGGAGCTATTGAAAGGCTCAGAGTTCTGAAACACATTCACAAATTATCCTTTATTGCTGTCTTAGAACCTTTCCTTGACACCTCTCATATCAACCATTTCAAAATCCAACTCTCCATGCACCAAGCTGCCTTCAATGTTAATAATAAAATATGGGGTTTTTGGGACAAATAGTGCACTGCCTCAGTTACTGATCATGATGAACAATAACTTACCTTAGAGATGAGACATGTTGAAAATGGCAACTCCTTTTTCCTCACAGTAGTTTATGCGAAATGCAAGACAATTTTGAGAAGACCTCTTTAGGAGGTGTTGAGGCACAAATATGCCACCTATGACCCTCCTTGGTGTGTGATTGAGACTTCAATGTAATTGCTTCAGTTGAAGAGAAGATAGGGGTATTCCCTACCAAATGAGCACGAGTATGGGCTTTCTTTGCATGATTGAAGACTGTGGATTGGTCGACTTGGGTTTTTATGGTCCTAAATGCACCTGGTCCAATGGTAGAGTACAATGCTATATTGTTTGGAAAAGGCTAGATAGAGGCCTTATGAATGATCAATGGTTAACTGTATTTCCCACTGCTACTGTCTTCCATCTAGCTTCAATAGGGTCAGACTACAATCCCCCCTCATCGAAATCAATGTTAGGCATGACACTGGCAACAAGTACTTTAGATTTCTTAACTTCTGGGTTGATAATGTTAACTTCAAACCATTTGTTAAAGGCATATGGGACAAATAAGTAAATGAGAGTGCTATGCGGGTATTCCATCAAAAGCTTAACGCATTTTATATTTATGGTGACATCTTCCAAAAAGCAAAAGAATTTGAAGAACAAGTGAAGGCAACAGAAATGGTTTTGGTTCAGACCAATGATGAATCTGATAGAGTGACATTATATTTATCTTAAAGCTAAATACATCAGATATATGAACTTAGAGGGGACATTTCTGAAACAAAAAAACAACTACAGTGGATCAAAGAAGGTGATGCCAACTCTAAATACTTCCATAGTCTTATTAGAGGCAGAAGAAGGAAACTCTATATCCACAAAATAAAAGATGAGAATGGACAGTGGATTCAAGGTGATGAGGCTATTGGTAATGCAACATATGAATTTTACCAAGATCTTTTCACAAATCCAGGAGGAGCCATCAGAGAAGATTTACTGTCATGCATCCCCTCTACGGTCACTCCAGAAGATAATACTATTATGTCTGCAGATCCTACCTTATCTGAGCTCAAAGAGATTGTCTTCTCTATGAACCCTACCAGTGCTGCAAGGCTAGATGGTTTCAATGGCAAATTTTACCAATCTTGGTGGGACATCATTAAGACTGATCTTCTAAATGTTGTATTAGCTTTCTTTGGTGGCTGCAGCATGCCAAAATACATGACTAGTGCATGCTTGGTTCTCTTCCCCAAGGTGGAATTTCCTAATTCCCTATCTGAATTCAAACCCATCAGCCTCAACAATTTCATAAACAAGATCACCTCCAAAGTAATATGTACTAGACTTGGGCCTATATTCTCAAGAATTATCTCTGCTAACCAGTCTGGCTTTATAAGAGGAAGAAGCATTTCTGAGAACATCATGCTTTCTCAGTAAATTTTCCATGGTATTAAGAAGCCAAATGAGGGTTCCAATATAGTTATCAAGTTAGATATGGCTAAAGCCTATGATAGGGTCTCCTGGAGCTTCACTTGTATACTACTGAGGAGAATGGGTTTTTGTGAGCTGGTCATTGATATGATATGGAGAACCATGTCTAACAACTGGTACTCAATCATTATAAATGGAACCAGGCATGGCTTTTTCCACTCTACAAGGGGCTTAAAGCAAGGAGACCCCCTGGCCCCTTCTCTGTTCATCATAGGGGCTAAGCTTCTTTTTGGAATGCTTAACACCCTCAATCATGATTAGTTTTTCAATGGTTTCTATATGGAAAGAAGGGGCCCTTAAGTCAATCATCTCAGCTTTACAGATGAGATCATCATTTTATCTTCTCGGAAAAGGTCCTCACTTCAGAAAATCATCTGGATATTAAATAAGTATGTGGATACTTCTGGCCAATAGATCAATAGGCATAAAAGTCATTTCATGACCTCTCTTTGTGCATTCCAATCAACAGTTAAAAGAATCCAAGAAGTTACAGGTTTCTCCAGGAAGTTATCTGTTACACCCCACATTTCGTATGTGAAAGTACGACATAAGTAAATTGATGAAAGTTCGAAAATGAGATATTACATTCCGCATTTTCGTACGTTAAAGCTTCGTGGTAAGTTAATCGACGTAAGTTTAGGAATGAGATTTATTTTGGGATTATAAGCATCATGCTATTTGAAACAAGTGATAATAAAATTCGTGAAGGTGAGAGGGTAAGTGAATCGAAGAAAATAAGTCTCGTCGAAGTTTGACAATTTGGGATAAAATACGGTCCGAGCTATAACCGATATTTATGGACTAGTAGCATACAAGGTACCACATGACCATGATAGCGAGGTGTATAAGGTGTGTTAAAAGTGAGTAATATTTTAAGTAATTTGAGAAAATTCTTAATTATGTGGGTAATTGGTCAATTATTGGATTAGTTGGAAATTGCCAAGTTAATTAAGAAAATTGGTAATTAATAATGATTTGGATAATTCTTAAGCATGATGTGGTATCCATATTGCATGTGGTCAAAATCGAGGAGCATGATACTTTGAAGTCTTAAAACAGGCTATAGGTCCGAGCCTGGGAGACTCGAAGTGGAGATCAAATCCGACTAAGGGACACTCTCCTCGAGGAAGCTAATCGAAGGCCTGGCACGATCTATATTGAGGGAATCACAATTTCGAAGTCAATCAAAAAAGAGCGGAAATTCCTTAGGAACACGTGGACCAGGGCGTTAATTAAAGGATAAGGTTTGTACGAAATGGTATAGATCCGTACTAGGCCGTTATACACCTGTACCAATAGAATCCTTTAATTTTATGAGGAATGTACTATATTGGGTTTTCCTCTCCTATATAAAGGGGACCCCAATCATTTTGTAAGATATCAGATCATTCATTGCAATATAACACTCTTATTCTTCTCTTGTTTAACGTGCTCAACAATTATTCTTTAGCTTTACTGCCTTTACTTTATTGTTCATACTTTATTGGTCTTAGTTCACCTCAAGGTCCCCAGATAGACGAGCTCGAGGTCTCCTACTATCTCAACAATGTTGATTTGGTTCATTATTCATTCTTACTCAAGCTTAATATTACTTATTTAATCACTAGTATTAGAATATATCACGTATCTTTAAAACCACAAAATATCTTTAATTGTTACACACATTTTTTGAGGTAAACAGTTTGGCGCCCGCCGTGGGGATAAAGATAATAGTGATTATTTTAGTGCTAGTTTTCTAATAACACATGTTATTCTTCAGGCTAAAATATGTCTAGCACACAATATGCATCTGCCCATGACAGTGAAGGACTTGGATAAAACAATGGCATATGGCTTGGTGTACCACCCATAAACTCGAAGGGAGTGCCTAACGTGGAGCCAATTAATATCAGCTCCCACAACACTTTAAACACGGAAGCAAGCGCAGACCCCGTAAGGAATGGACACATGGGAGCCGAGGCTGGAGGCCAGGAAACATGAGGACTGGAAGAAGGAGGAGTCAGCCTCCATTTGATGTTCGAGATGCTGCAAGCTCAGCAAGTCGCCATCGCTCAGCTCCAAAGTCATAACAGAACTCCTAACACAGCCGAACCAGTAAACACCCAACACGAACTGGTGCTTGAAAGGCCCGATGAAAACGGCTCGGGGACTGATCCCACGATCATGAAAATGCTCAAAGAACTGACTAAAAGGATCGAGTCAGGAGAAAAAAAGATAGAAGACAACAACAATGTTTACATTGAAAATGGTAATAACAATTAGATTTGATTGTGTGGTTCTAAAAATATGTGATCTATTTTTATGCTAGTTGTTAGGCAATAGATGCAGAGTGAAAGATTAGGAAACAAGATAACATCTTGTAGACAATGTAATAATCAAACCGAATGGATGGAAATCCGGGCCTCGAGCTTGCGCATACAGGGTCTCGAGGTCGAGTCGGATGCCCGGTTAAGGGTAGTTGATGGAGGATTAACAGTTATTATAGATTTGATAGAGGCTCTTTATGACCAATAATGAGCAATAAATGAAGAACAATAAATAGAACACAATAAATGTAAGTAGTGAAATCAAGAGAATGTGTTAAGTTAGAGAGCAAAGAGAATGTTCTTGTATATTTAATATTGTATATCAGATGATCCTTACAAAATGACAAATGTATTTATTACAAAGATATAGGGCTGGTACAACCATTTAATGCCATGATACGGGTCTGAACTAGCCTAATAGACTTTGTCAGCTCTAGTCACGTGCCTTGGAAACTTCACATCGATCCACCGTAGCTAATGGTTTGCAAGGCCTCGAGGTCGATCATTGAGAAGTTTTGGAGTCGAAACCCTGAGCTGAGCTTTGAGACTTCTGGGGCTAGTCTTTATGAGGCACCTTAATAATCATAAAATTGGACCACTGATTTTTACCGTATACAGAAAAAAGGTGGAAACTTACAACTCTCAGGTAGACCAGATACCGGGAGCACCTCCAGTTTTGAAGGGTCTAGATGCCAAAGATTTCATACAAAAACCCTTCTCCTTGAGTGCGGCTCCGATGCCCATTCCCAAGAAGTTTCGCATACCCGATATGCCAAAATACAATGGAACAACTGACCCTAATGAACATATTACATCATACACTTGTGGAATCAAAGGGAATGACTTGAACAATGATGAAATCAAGTCGGTATTGTTAAAGATGTTTGGGGAAACATTATCAAAAGGAGCTATGATCTGGTATCACAATTTGGCTCCTTACTCCATTGATTCATTTGCTATGTTGGCGGATGCCTTTGTGAAAGCACACGCCGGGGCCATAAAGGTGGCCACAAGAAAATCGGACGTATTCAAGATAAAAAAAGGGATAACGAAATTATAAGGGAGTTCGTGTCTCGATTTCAGATGGAAAGAATGGAATTATCCCCAATCTCCGATGATTGGGAGGTTCAGGACTTTATGCAAGGTTTGAATGAAAGAAGCTCAATAGCATCTCGACAACTAAAGCAGAATTTGATCGAGTACCCAGCTGTGACATGGTCATATGTGCACAATCGATATCAGTTAAAAATCAGGGTCGAGGATGACCAGTTGGGAGCCCTCTAGGGCTCAGTTCACCAAAACATGTTCGTAGCCAAGCCCCCAAGGGACGCAGACCAGGGATCAAGATTCAACAAGGAAGGGTATCAACCATATGATCTAAGAAACAATGGCCCAAACCACAATACCTCTCGGGGCAAATGAAGAAGTGACCAAGGTTCAGGTTCTTGGGGGCTCATGAGCAAGAATGGGTTCGATAAGCACATCTACCCTGCCAAAGCCCCCCGATTATTAGAATACAATTTTAGCATAGATGCATCAGGGATCATCTCGGCTATTGGGAGAATCAAAGATACTAAGTGGCCCAGGCCAATACAGACCGATCCCTCCCAAAGGAACCCGAACATGATGTGCAAGTATCATGGCACACATGGGCACAAAACGGAGGACTGGAGACAACTAAGGGAGGAAGTGTCTAGGTTATTCAATGAGGGCTACCTTCGAGAATTCCTAAGTGATCGGGCTAAGAATCACTTTAATGAGAGGGATGCAGGCAGGAAGAGTGAACCAGAAGAACCTCAACATGTCATTTACATGATCATCGTCGGAGTCGACGTCCCGTAGGGACCAATATTTAAATGCACCAAAGTATCCATCACAAAGGAAAAACGGACTCAAGATTACTTGCTTGAGGACACCCTAACATTCAGCGAGGAAGACATCGAGGCTTTATCTCAACCTCACAACAATGCACTGGTTATTTCTATCCTTTTAAATAAAGTTCAAGTTAAACGTGTTCTTGTGGATCCAGGTAGTTCGACAAATATAATAAGGTCCAGGCTCGTGGAGCAGCTCGAGCTGCTCGATCGAATCATACCAGCATCTCGGGTCTTGAATGGCTTTAACATGGCAAGTGAAACAACGAAGGAAAAAATCATCCTCCCACTCAACGTGGCTGAAACCATACAATACACAAATTTCATGTCATCAAAGATGACATGAGATACAATGCTTTGCTCGGAAGGCCATGGATCCATAGTATGAGGGCGGTACCATCGACCCTCCACCAAATGATGAAGTTCCCTACGAAGGATGGCTTGAAGACAGTATATGGAGAGCAGCATGCGGCCAAGGAAATGTTTGTAGTGCACGACTCAACACCGATGTTGACTTTATCCATATCGGAGAAGTCAAAGGACGAACATGTGACCAAATAGAAATCACAACTCGTGCCCTTGGTTGAGCCTGGGGGACAAATATCCGATGATCAGGTGGCTGAGAACGAAGAAGAAGATTTCTTCACCTTTCGAACTTTCGTTGCACCCGAAGAATCAGATGCAATGAAATCCACGATCGAAGAACTCGAACATGTCATATTGATCGAGCATCTTCTGGAACAAAAGGTATACATGGGGATGGGGTTAACCCCCAAACTCAGGAAAAAACTCATTCAATTTCTCATCGATAATATTGATTGCTTTGCTTGGTCCCATTTAGATATGACAAGGATTCCACCGGAGATAACTACCCATCGACTAAGTGTCGATCCTAGGTTTAAACTGGTGAAGCAGAAGAGTAGACCTCAATCGGAGGTAAAACATGCATTCATCAAGGGAAGAGGTAGCCAAACTTCTCAAAATAGGATCCATTAGGGAAGTAAAATATCCTGAATGGCTAGCTAACGTAGTGGTAGTCCCTAAAGAGGAATAAACTTAGAACGTGTATAGATTACAAAGACCTTAACAAAGCATGACCTAAAGATTCTTTCTCATTGCCCAACATCGATCGTTTGATCGATGCTATGGATGGCCACGCGATTCTTACCTTTCTCGATGCCTACTCCGGGTATAATCAGATTCAAATGAACTCGGAGGACTGGGAAAAGACTTCGTTCATCACGATGTTTGGTACATGCTGCTATAATGTAATGCCTTTGGGGCTAAAGAATGCAGCGACCATATATCAATGTTTAGTTAATACGATGTTCGAGCATCAAATAGGAAAATCCATGGAAGTTTATATTGATGATATGCTAGTTAAATCCCTGCACGCAGAGGATCATTTGACCCATTTGCAGGTAACATTCGACATACTTAGAAAGTATAACATGAAGCTCAACCCCGAAAAATGCACTTTTGGAGTCGGATCGGACAAGTTCTTGGGCTTCATTGTATCAAACATGGGCATCAAAATCAATCCTGATAAAATCAAAGCCATTGAGGAAATCACTGTGGTGAACAATGTGAAAGTCGTGCAACGGCTGACCGGACGGATAGCTGCCCTGGGTCGATTCATCTCGAGATCATCAGATCGGAACCATCATTTCTCCTCCCTACTTAAAAAGAAGAACAACTTTGCATGGACCTCGAAGTGCCAGAAAGCCCTGGAAGAATTAAAACGGTATCTCTCGAGCCCTCTTTTTTCCATTCTCCGAAGGATGGTGAACCACTCTACTTGTATATGTCCGCGTCAGAGGTAGTGGTAAGTGGCGTATTGGTTCGAGAAGAGCAAGGTATGCAATTTCTTGTTTATTATATAAGTCGGACCCTAGGGGATGCTGAAACTAGGTATCTACATTTGGAAATTTTTTCTCTTGCATTAATAAGCACATATAGGGAATTAAAACCATATTTTCAATGTCATCCTATATGTGTACTAACTACATATCCACTTCGAAATGTCTTGCATAAGCCCGAATTATCGGGTAGATTGGCCAAGTGGGCCATCGAACTTGGAGGATATGATATCGAATATCAACCTCGGACAACCATCAAGTCTCAAATTTTAGCAAACTTCATGGCCGACTTCACACCTGCCTTCATACCTGAAGTAGAAAGGGAACTTTTGCTAAAAACGGGTACATCGACGGGGGTTTGGACCCTCTTCACAGACAGTGCCTCAAATGTGAAAGGATCTGGGCTCGACATCATTTTGAAATATCCTACGGGCAATGATTTTAGGCAATCTATCAAAACTTCTAAATTGACTAACAATGAGGCCTAGTATGAAGCTATGATCGCAGGTCTTAAACTAGCCAATGGCCTTGGAGCAGCGGTTATCGAGGCAAAGTGTGATTCCATTTTTGTGGTAAACCATGTAAATGGAAGCTTCAAGGTTAGAGACGATCGAATGCAGAGGTACTTGGACAAACTTCAAATAACGCTGCACCACTTCAAGGAATAGACAATGGATCATGTACCTCGAGAACAGAATAGTGAGGCCGACGCACTAGCAAACTTAGGATCGTCAGTCGAAGAAGACAATATCGTCCTGGGGGCTGCCATCCAGCTGTAAAAGTCAGTGGTCGAAGAAGGCCATGCAGAGATTAACTCAAAAAGCTTAGCGTGGGATTGGAGGAACAAGTACATCGATTATTTAAAGCATGGGAAGCTCCCCTCGGACCCAAAGGAGTCAAGAACACTCCGAGCCAAAGCGGCTCGACTCTCGCTCGATGAAAATGGAACGTTATATAGAAGAACCTTTGATGAACCACTGGCAGTATGCTTAGGACCCGGGGATACAGATTATGTACTACAGGAAATACACAAAGGCTCATGTGGGAACCATTCTGGTGCAGACTCTCTAGTTCGTAAGGTGATCAGAGCGGGACATTATTGGGACAACATGGAAAAAAATACCAAGGAGTTCGTTCGGAAGTGTGATAAATGCTAGAGATTTGCACCAATAATTCATCAACCTTGTGAACAACTCCACTCGGTCCTATCCCCATGGCGATTCACGAAATAGGGATGGACATCGTCGGTCCCCTACTAACGGCGTCAGGAAAAGCTAGTTTCATTTTGTTTATGACTAACTATTCTCAAAATGGGTTGAAGCACAAGTTTTCGAGAAGGTAAGAGAAAAAGAAGTCATCGATTTCATATGGGACCACATTATATGTTAGTTCAGGATACCCGCCAAAATAACATGTGACAATGGAAAATAGTTCATCGATAACAAAGTGACAAAATTCCTCGAGGACCATTAAATCAAAAGGATCCTATCGGCACCTTACCACCCAAGTGCAAATGGGCAGGCCGAGTCCACCAACAAAACCATTATTCAAAACCTGAAGAAAAGACTAGATGATGTAAATGGGAAATGGAGAGAGGTGTTGCCCGAGGTATTATGGGCATACCGAACAACATCAAAGTCAAGTACGGGGGAGACCATATTTTATTTGGTATACGGATCCAAAACTTTAATCACAGTCGAATTCAAGGAGCCTGCACAAGGTTTCAGCATGCCACCGAAGGCTCAAAACACGAAGCAATGACCACTTCTCTCGAACTACTAGATGAAAAATGTGAGACTGCATTAGTATGAATGGCTGCGCAAAAACAAAAATTCGAAAGGTATTACAACAGAAGGACAAACCTTCGATATCTCAAAGTCGGGGACTTAGTACTGAGGAAAGTCACTCTTAACATACGAGACCCAAACCAAAGGAAGCTAGGTCCAAATTAGGAAGGACCGTACCGTGTTGTCGGAGTCATAGGGAAAGGATCCTACAAACTCAGCCCTTCGCCAAATCACGCCACTTACGCTTGTCATAAGAGGATGTGGCAGCTAGCTTCCTAACCTAATCCTCAAGGTCGGGCACCGCCAAGGGCGCCCAAGCGTCGGCTGCCAAAAGAAAGATGAGTAAGCTATGAAAAATGAAAAAACAAGAATAGATACAAAGGAAAATTCGGACTCCACTTACGGTTGATATTCCACCTCTCCGGGAACAACATTTTTTCCTAGGGGATGATGTCCGAAGTCCTGACTCTAACAAATCAGGTCATCCAACCTCGATCTTTGGTTTCATCGGTACTAGCAAAGAAGGACTTCGTGGTTTGACGCTGTAGCTTGATGAGCCCTTAGAATAACTAGGGCCGATACAACCGAACTAGGTGGCTGAGGGTGAATTCTAAACCTTTGGCCTTCTCAGAGAAGTACCGCAACATTATAACGATATGCTAGAAGGAAGGGTGGATTTGGCCGAGGTGACTTTGTATGTCTTTCAAAAGTTTATCACCACCGGATCGAGGGGGCCTAGTGTGAAGGGTTAAGTGTAAACACTCGAAACCCCCTCCTTGTGTGTAGTTAAGTTTTCATCGGGCTTCGGGATCTGAATCTTGACCTTGTCCCCCTATCGACAATCCCTCATTACATCGTTGATGAGGTGCTCCATTATTAGGCTAATGTACCAGGATACGTTCTCACATCGGCTTTCGACATTGGGAAGATTCTTGATGCTAAAGTCCTTCTTGATGATACAATCACCAGGGGTGATCTCTTCAAGTGTCGACGGCGCCACTGGTTTGGTTGGCCGGGAGGCAAAGGAAGATAATGTTGTATCTTTTTAGGGACCATCTTGGAAGTGTTGGACATGGTTGTAAGATAAGGAATATGGGTGAACAGGGATGTTGTGTTTTTGGCTAGAGCTTGGTATTTAACGACATTTAAAGAGGCGGAGGAAACAAGTGATTAAAGAAAGAGGTGAGGATTGGTAGAAATTGAATAAAGGTAAAGTTATTTACTAAAGGAAGATGCCCCTTCTTATAGAGGGGCATCGACAGTTCGGAGGCATTAATGGCCAACCAGCACTGATGTGCATTTAATATTTTTGGGGAAGTGGGCCGATGGGACGTTTTGGTCACTTCGAACGTTGGCTTCACAAGAATGATGTCATCACTAGAGGTTTGATGAAATCGAGGTCAAAATTGTTTCATATTATTCAATTCTAATTAATGCGGGGACTATCTGTATGCGGTCAAAATCGAGGAGCATAATGCTTTGAAGTCTTAAAACAGGCTATAGGTCCAAGCCTAGGAGACTCGAAATGAAGATCGGATCCGACTAAGGGACACCCTCCTCGAGGAAGAAAATCGAAGGCCTGTCACGATCTATATCGAGGGCATCACAATCTTGAAGTCAATCAGGAAAGTGCAGGAATTCCTCAGGAACACGTGGACCAGGGCATTAATTAAAGGATAAGGTTTGTACAAAATGGTACATATCCGTACTAGGCCGTTATACACCTGTACCAATAGAATACTTTACTTTTATTAGAAATATACTATATTGGGGTTTTCCTCTCCTATATAAAGGGGACCCCAATCATTTTATAAGAGATCAGATCATTCATCGCAATAGAACATTCGTATTCTTCTCTTGTTTAACGTGCTCAGAAATTATTCTTCAGCTTTACTGTCTTTACTTTATTGTTCATACTTTATTGGTCTTAGCTTACCTCGAGGTCCTCGGATAGACGAGCTCGAGGCCCCCTACTTTCTCAACAATGTTGATTTGGTTCATTATTCATTCTTACTCAAGCTTAATATTACTTATTTAATCACTAGTATTAGAATATATCACGTATCTTTAAAACCACAAAATATCTTTAATTGTTACTCACATTTTTTGAGGTAAACAATTTATAAAGCCCAAATGATGACTACTCATTTACATAACCATGTGGCATGTGTAGAGGAATTGGTGGCCTACAAGGATTGTTATGTATAACTAAGCGGAAAGTACATAAATTTTTCCAAAAAGCTTACAGATGAAGACTTCTAATTGATCACAAAGAAACATGAGTTCATTTAAGCAAAGTGATGGATTTTGGGCAAACTTTTCATACAAAGTTACACTGCATAAAAGCAACGAGATTTGCAATTCTAAGAGGGCACGATACAATCTTTCTCAAGAACATCGTACGGATTTTTCCCTACTTCGATCCACCGTTACGTGTTGTCAAAATTGACATATGTTGGAAGGATTGTCAAGAGAATCGGCTCAGGTATGTTAAGGCTATCCCTTTTATCTTTTGGCATGATCTATACAACATAAACAAAACGAGCAAATGCACAATTTCTATAAATGACTCTATTCATAGAAATACTAGAGATGCTTATGTTCTTGATTCCCCATGTGTCATATTATTCTATCATCTGTTCATAGGTCTCAGAAAATACGTAAGTTGATCAAGTTTATTTCCTGATATTAATCAAAGGCATAATGGTCTTATGACACTCGGAAAGATTTTATTGACGTACTTCTTAGGCATTGTATTCATTTATACATGTTAATTGACCCATGACCAGATGGAGTTATATATATATATATATATATATATATATATATATATATATATGTGTGTGTGTGTGTGTGTGTGTGTGTGTGTGTGTGTATGTATATGGGATATGGGAAAAGGTTACGGCGTTATATACGCACCACCACCTGATCAGTTGGTATACATTGATGATTTTGCCCACAGTGGCCGAAGATGATATGATGGGATGCCCTTAGAGGCTTGATTATATTATGAACAATATACCCATGCATGGTATGAAAGTTATACGTTTATGCATGACATTATAAAAATGAAATGATTCACCGAGCTATGCAAATGTACATGTCAGTCTTTTACTCCATGTTTCTCTCAGATCTATTATTTACTGATTTTCATTCCTTACATACTCGGTACATTATTTGTATTGACATCCCTTTTTCTTGGGGATGCTGCGTTTCATGCCCGCAGGTCCCGATAGACAGGCTAAGAGCCCTCCAAGTAGGCTATCAGCTAAGTGGAAGATGTTGGTGCGCTCCATTTGCTTCGGAGTTGCTTGCTTGGTTAGTATGATATAGATGTATATTGTTTGGCATGGAGGGACTCTGTCCCGACCTTTATGAAAATTATGTATTCTTAGAGGCTTTTAGACAGATGTCATGTACGTAGAAGATTGTATGGCCTTGTCGGCCTATGTTCAGTGTACGAGTGGTCATTTTGGCCTTATAGGCCCGTATGTCTTATGTATAAGTTTGTATTCCCCCATGCTTTACTTTGGTTCATTTAATTATGATAGAATGATATGAAAGATATGTTACGTTGGTACTCGGTTGAGTAAGGTATCGGGTGCCCATCGTAGCCCATTGGTTTGGGTCGTGGCAAAAGTGGTATCAGAGCAGTTCTGTCCTAGGGAATCTACAAGCAATGTCTAGTACAATCTTGTTTATGGGTGTGTCATGCACCACACTTATAAGCAGGATGCTACAGGGCATTTAGAACTATCACTCTTTCTTCTTACTCTAGATCGTGTGGTAGAGCTCAGTCATAGAAATTCAAATTCCTAAATTCTATTATATTCGTAATACAATGATACCAACATCCAGAAAGACGGTTGGTAAGAGAATGAATGTGGCTATGGAAGAGTTAAGTTAGAGGACTCGATTTTGCATAATGCTTATGATGAGTAAATGTAAGATCTTCAGTAGATCATGTGTGTACTAAGACGTGGAAGCCTTTTGATAAGGAGCCTTAAGGCAAGAATATCTATCCACCCTATGGTAAAAGGCAACGAGAGATTCAGAAGGTAAATACAAGTTTCAACAAATAAAAGAAGCAAGGTAAAGAAGGGTATGAAGTACCAAATTAGTAGAGATGAACATTATCTACAATTTAGGAAGAGAGATATAAGTATTTTGAGTTACCTTCATCAATAATAGAGGTATGTACAATTGGACGCGCCCATCTCAGTTATGCCCTATGGGGGATAACAGGTGTAGTTTGAGAAAAGGATGGAACATCAGGATCCGACTGGGGTTAGAGTAACCCAAAATGGTAAATGGATTGGTTGTGTTAGTTGACATTTTCGAAGGATATCACAAAAGATCTAATAGAACTTCTTGTAAGACACCCAGATGTTGTACTCTAGAATATTACAATTATATATGAATACTAGCATGATAAAAAAAATCAGAAGATAGGCACTGAAATCCTGAAAGGGATAAATATTACCGTAGTATGACTCTCGTCACTATTAAAGCGAGGACGTTGAGTAACCCGAAGAGCCGATGAATGAATCAAGGAGAGCTAAAAGATAAAAAATGACATGTTGAAGTTTTCACAAGAAAGGGATACACAAACATATTAGCAGAGTAATGAGAAGAGAGATAAGGAAGAATTATAAGTGAGATGTGATACATGGATGACAATGGTAGAGTGTTACAGAACCTATAGTCAAATGAAGAAAGAGACAAAAGGTGATGGGCCTTAAGACAAATACAGTCATATCCTCATTTCGAGAAATAAGTTCGCAACTCTAACGTGTTTAACAGAAGGAAAAGTTAGACCCCAGAATACTGAAAATAAGTATGGATTGGTGAACAGATAAACTAAACATGAATTAGGGACTAAATGCTTTGATAATGGCTGGTATCATGAGAATTTCAGATTTCGTTCCGGCAATAATAGAAAGGACAACAAAAGAAGATTCATGAAAAATTTAGAGAATGGTCACTCAGGAAGACGCTTCCCTAAAGAAAGCAATGTGAGCAAAGTTAAACTTAAGAGACTGTATGTGCCAGTTATAGTAATTGTCACCTTCATGAGTAAGGAATTTCGTTATCCTTGGTATAGAAGGATTACCGCAAGGCGAGTAAGGTTCATCGATGATGTGAAAAGATTCCAAAGATGAAGAGGTAAATCATCTATACGTAGATTATCATAACACTAAATCTTAGTACTCCCCTAAACGGGGAAATATGGAGTGATGTGGCATGAAGTCAGAATTAAGTGGTTCTAGTAATTATGGAATGGTAAAGGAAGAATGCGATAAAAATGAGAAAGGGATGAGATTGCACTTATTCAAGTCATACAAATATACTATGATTCCAGAACATTATGCAAGCACAACATCAAGGAAAGTAAGTAAGGGTTCCTGCCTGGGTGTTATTGATAAATAAGGAGCCAGTACGAGAGGTAAGTTAAGACAAAAGAAATAACCCAGAAAGATTACACGGAATATTGATATGAGAGTGGGCCAACAAGTGGTTAGTAGTTGATTCAGGAAGATCCTAATTATGGCTAGATAAGAGGATTTAGACAAATCAATAGATCGTGCATGATAAATAGAGTGAACCCCAACATGGGGTATTCAGCCTTGCAGTTATGACATTATAATACTTGAGATATATTCATATGGGGAAGTTATAAAGGTACCGTACGAGTGCTATGGAAATAAAAGAGAGTTCCACTAGGAAGACAGTCAAAATATGAGTTCAGAAGAAACCCCATAATAAACAAGGCATGGAGGTAAATAACTACGGACAAGTATAGGCAAGGAAGGACATTGGGAGGTCCATCGAGTATACAATGTAATAAACTCACAGCTTTACAAGAGTCATAGGGTCCTCCCTAAGTAATACAATGGAATACTAACTGAGGAAATAAGGAAGAAGGCTTTAACCTAAACATAGTAACTCGAAGGAGAAATGGTCATGTAAAAGCAGTCTCACAACAAAAATTGTACGCACTCCAAAAGAAAGAAGTACCTACCATGGCTAATGAACGGGGAGAAAGATCGAAGGTAATATTCGAGACCATATGAGTTGTACAAAAATTCTGGCATGGGTGGGAACTAAGATAAGCTAAGTAGGCATGCAACAAGCGGTAGAACGACCAGAAGAAATAACAACTTCGTTTAAAGAAAGCTGAGAAGGAACAAAAGGGATTATTCTATCAATGATCCAGAGGTAGTCACGCTATGAACACACTTAAGATTTCGGAATATTATCCATGCATCATATATGTTGACAATCATACTGCCGTAGAAGATTCCGGTATAAGTTAAAAAGAAAGAATTGAGTCCAGATCATAGACAAAGGATTGAATTATTAGAAGATTATATCATAAATATTAACTAACACCCATAAAAGGCTAAGATAATTGCCAATACTATGAGCCATAGATCGAACTATTGGTTAAGCCTACATAAAGGCTGATCAGAAGGAAGAGGAAACTAAAGAACTATATCACCCAAGTAAATCAGGGGTCTAATTATAGGACCTAGAAAATTATAGAAGTTGTGCTTGAGAACATGGTAGAATCACTCTTAATATCAGAGGTGCAAGAGAAATAATACAACAACCATAATATATAATGGCTCTACAAGGAAGCCAGTTAGAAGAAGTACCAACCTCATAAGAAGTCAGTACGAAGCTCCCACCAGATTATGTATACACTAGAGGTGCAAGTATTATAATAGAACTTCAAGTTATGGACGTGAATTACACCTAGGTGGAAGGGAGGTCATGAAAGGGATAGAATATACGATGCGAGATTTTAAGGTAAGTTAGGTAAAGGTGAATAACGTACGAGATACTCAAAGGAAGAAGATCGTGAATAGTCCATACTTCGGATAAAAGGCTAGAAGTGCGGGGATTCAGTATTTAGGAATAATAGCGGCATCGTTAGTAGCATATCTTCCAGCCTATGGTCTAGGTAATGAAAAGCCTGACTAAGAGAGTAAAGAAGAGTTAGAGATGATGTGATGTCTCGCCTGATGTTCCAAAATGACATAAGGAAATCTATGATGCAAGTAAGTTGAAAGGTTTCATGTAATATAAATAGATATGTGTAGGTCACATGATATTGTATGGTGAAGAAACAAGGTTCTAGAAGACATGAGTAAGGATAAGAACGGGCGAGTGAGAAGGTAACGAAAATGGATAAGTCCTCAGGATTAAGCCCATGAAAACAAGAAGAGCAGATGGTTTCTCTAAGTTATACAAAGCTCACTATAGGCCTGAATGAACTCAAATGAGTCTAAGACTAATAGCATTTAGAAGAGATGGAATGTTGTCCTAATAATAGAATGAGGGTGTAATTGTGATAGATAAAGGATGCCGTTTGGGCCTTCGATTGAGTAATGATCTGACAAAGAAAATAAAGGGATCTTATGAATTGGACAGGATTAAAATGCCCACGCAAGGTGAATCACATTCGGATGCTGTGAGATATGCTTATGAAATCATGGTATCGCCCAGGTGGATCAGTCTAATCATTTCAAATGTTCCTCGATGTGACGTGAGCCCAATCGGCATTGTTACATAAGACCTCAGTATCGATAAATCGAAGTAAGAGTTATGGTATAGTATGACCTACTTGGATGCAGTAAAGTCATACCGATGGATAAACGGATCTACAAAATAAGGTATAGCAATATTCATAAGTTCGATAAAGTACCGAGCGAAGAACTTCAGTATACCTACAAATGCCCAAAGGGAAATTTTATCAAGCTCTGTATATGTTCCCAAAGTGAGGCCTAGAGATTGGAGCACATACAAGGAAAAAGTCATACAGGCTGCATAACCAACGATAGCAACAATTACGAGATTGAAAGTATTCCGACCACAAGTCATAGTGTGAAAAAGAGACCTAAAGGGGGAATGCCTTAGCCTTTGGATTTATTCAAAAAATAATTGCCTAAATGGATAGAAGAGTATTAAAGTATTCACAAGAGTTATGAGTTATAAGAATGATAATTGCATCAGCCAACATTCGAGGACGAATGTTCCAAAGGTGAGAATGATGTTACACCCCATGTTTTTATACGTGAAAGTACGACATAAGTAAATTGATGAAAGTACGAAAATGAGATATTACATTCCGCATTTTCGTACATTAAAGCATTGTCGTAAATTAATCGACGTAAGTTTGGGAATGTGATTTATTTTGGGATTATAAGCATCATGCTATTTCAAACAAGTGATAAGAAAATTCATGAAGGTGAGATGGTAAGTGAATCGAAGAAAATGAGTCCTATCAAAGTTTGACAATTTGGGATAAAATACGGTCCGAGCTATAATACCTGATATTTATGGACTAGTACCATACAAGGTACCATATGACCATGATAGTGAGGTGTATAAGATGTGTTAAAAGTGAGTAATATTTTAAGTAATTTGAGAAAATTCTTAATTATATGGATAATTGGTTAATTATTGGATTAGTGGGGAATTACCAAGTTAATTAAGAAAATTGGTAATTAATATTGATTTGGATAATTCTTAAGCATGAATTCGCATCCATATAAATCCCAAATGATGACTACTCATTTACATAACATGTGGCATGTGTAGAGGAATGGGTGGCATACAAGGATTGCTATGTATAACTAAGAGGAAAGTACATAATTTGCCAAAAAGATTACGGATGAAGCTTGGCATTCAAAGACTCTCCAAAACTTCTAATTGATCACAAATAAATGTGAGTTTATTTAAGCAAAGTGATGGATTTTGGGCAAAATTTTCATACAAAGTTACACTACGTAATAACAACGGGATTTTTGATTCTAAGAGGGCACGGTACAATCTTTCTCAAGAACATCGTACGGATTTTTCCCTACTTTGATCCACCGGTACGTGTTGTCGAAATTGACACGTGTTGGAAGGATTTTCAAGAGAATCGGTTCAGGTATGTTAAGGATATATTTTCTTTCTTTTGGCATAATCTATGCGACACAAACGAAATGAGCAAATGCACAATTTCCATAAATGTCTCTATTCATAGAAATACCAGAGATGCGTATGTTCTTGATTCCCCATGTGTCATATTATTCTATCATATGTTCATGGGTCTCATAAAATACATAAGTTGATCAAGTTTATGTCATGATATTAATCAAAGGCATAATGGTCTTATGACACTCCGAAATATTTTATTGACGTACTTCTCATGCATTGTATTCATTTATACATGTACATTGACCCGATGACCATTATGTATTCTTGAAGGCTTATAGGCCCGTATGTATTCTGAAAATTATGTATTCTTAGAGGCTTGTAGACAGATGTCGTATATGTAGAAGATTGTATTGTCTTGTCGGCCTATGTTTTGAGTATGAGTGGTCATTTTGGCCTTATAGGCCCATATGTCTTATGTATAAGTTGGTATCACATATTGTATTCTACTTATCTCACGGCAGCCTTCTGACTCAGTTATCTATGATAGTATGACATGAAAAGATACAGTATATTGGTACTCGATTGAGTAAGGTACCGGGTGCTCCTCGCGACCTATCGATATGAGGGTCGTGACATTATCTCCTTTCACTTACCTAGGATGTCCATTATACACCGACATGCTTAAAATCATCCACTTCAACAACCTTAAATCCAAAATTGTGGGAAGAATCAGGGGCTAGCATGTCAAAATGCTGTCACATGGAGGAAGGGCTACTCTGATAAAGCATGTTCTCCAATATATGCCAATCCATCTGCTGTCAGCAGTCTCTCCTCCTGATACAGTAATGAAACAAATTGAGAAACTAGCAGCAAACTTCATATAGGGCATGGAAAATAACAAAAGGAAGTACCATTGGGCATCATGGCACAAGTTATGTTTCCCTGTGAATGAGGGGGGTTTGGGCTTCAAAACCATTGAAGACATTTGCAAATCAATGGAATACAAAACAATGGTGGCATTTCAGATCTACTCAATCATTGTGGAGTAGTTTTCTTAAATCCAAGTTGTTGGCCCAAGAACAGGTGAAGTTTTGAAGAATGACAAATAGAACTCAGTCATGGACTAGGTCTATCTTGTGAAGCACAATCATGATCAACATATACATGTGAGATGCACGTGAAGGAGATAAGTCCTACTGATCAAGCAGCAATATCTCTTGATCTAATCGAAAAGGCTGCATATTGGATAAGGGGAGAAAGTCTCCTTATATGAAGAGAAAACAATCTAGGATGAAGATATTGATAGAGTTTGAGATCATCATGAACTCTTCTACGATAGGAGAGCAGCAATTGAGTTCCAATCAAACTCTTATTACTAACCTATTAAATGTCCGTGTTGTTCTCTTTTACAGGTAATGCACATATGCAGAAGTTAACTAAATTGAGAGCAAAAGAGCAAGGCGATTTTGCAAGCATTTTATGTGTCATTTGAGTGTGCACTCCTGAAGCTACTTGAACGAGATAGAAGAACCAGTTCCATTGTGTCTATCTTTTATTCTAGTTCAATTGTAGTAGGTGATTTAAAATTATACATTTAAGCTTTCATAGAAGCAATTGTATTAGGTACCTAGAGTGTTCAAGTTATAGCTAAATTGAAGTTGTCGCAACAGTTGAGGTTGTGTGCTACAACGGGATTAGAGTTAATCCTTAGGTTTACAAAGAGTTTTTGTAAATGCTATTTTGGCTCATGATTTTAGTGGAAGTTTGAGAAAATCCTACTGAGCAGTAGGTCATGGTTTTTTCACCTTTTGAGCTAGGTATTTTCCACGTAAAAATCTCTGTGTTCTTTATTTTCTGTATTTATTATTCCGCAAATAGTAGTAGTTGGAACACCTAGAAGAACCAGGTTCTTCTATAGTTCAGTTAAGCGAAAATTGGGTACTACACAAATCACCCCCTCTTGTGTAGTATTGACGCTTAAAACATCAATTGGTATTAGAGCGGGTTATCCTTGAAGAGGATAACACCTTAGGAAAAGATCAAAATTAGTGCACCACCTGGGAACTGGGAAGGGCAATCCACTGCTAGGCCTCCACTCTTTAATGGTCTGTACTATTCTTGGTGAAAGAACAGGATGAGAGATCACATCATAGGAGAAGACTATGAACTCTAGGACATAGTCACAGATGGTCCTCTAGCAACTACAAAGAAGAATGCTGAAGAAGTGGATGTGCCAAAGACAAGAGCTGACTGCACTGCTGAAGATTTGAAGAAATGGGAGAAGAATGCCAAGGTCAAGTAATGGCTTGTGTGTGGACTGGTTCCAGATGAGTATAGCAGGATTCAAAGCTGTACTACTGCAAATGAAATATGGGACACTTTACAAGTGTCTCATGAAGGAACTCCTCAAGTAAAGAGATCAAGAGGAACACTGCTATATTCTCAATATGAGAATTTCAGTATCAAGGAAGGAGAATCTATCCAGAAGATGTACACAAGGTTCACAACACTAACAAATGAACTTAAATCTCTTGGGAGAATTATCCTTGAAGAAGACAAGGTTGAGAAAATCTTGACAAGGGTTTTACCAGTGACTTGGGAAAGCAAAATCACTGCTATTTAGGAATCAAAGAATATTGCTACCCTCAAGCTGGATGAACTGATTGGAAACCTTACTGCCTATGAACGGAGAAGGCAAACCATAAAAATGGATGTACCCAAGAAGGAAAGAAGTCTGGCTCTCAGAATAGTTGAAGGTTTCGATCTGGAGGATGATGAAATGGCCATGATTACAAGAGATTTCAAAAAGTACCTGATGAGAGGAAAGGGTTCTTCAAGAGGTACAACCTTCAACAAACTAAGGGTTCCTGAGAAACAGACCATCGAGGGTTGCTATAAATGTGGTAAAACGTACCATACGATCAAGAACTGTCCTTAATGGGAAATTGAGTGGAAGAAGGAACGGGCAGAATGAAGGAACATGAAGAAGGAACATGTTCAACCAAAAAGGAACAAAGGATCAACAAAGGCTATGGTTGCTGCTTGGGGACAAACATCAGATGAGGACTCAGAAGATGAAGCTGGAGAGGAACAAACACTTATGGCCATCGGAGAATTAGATGATGAACAAAAGGTAAGTATCCTTCATTTCAAAGACAAGATTAAATTCTATCTAAATAAAGGTTGTCTGAGCTATTGCTAGACTTCATTGATGAGTCCAAGATAATTAACAATGAGAAGGAAGATCTGTCTAGGGAATGTGTGATCCTAAAAGCCAAGTGCAAAAATCTAGAGTCTAGGGCTAATAAGAGTGATAGGAAAAATGATGAGTTGAAGAACTAGGTTCTTGAACTTGACACCAGTGTCCTAGAACTTAGGTCTGAGAACTTAAAACTGAAACTAGGAACCGGTAAGAAGAAAGCTGACCACACACATTTTACCCTAGAAGAAAACTTAGGAAAAACGAAGGATGAGCAGATAAAAGTCTTAAAAGAATATCTAGGGAAGGTAAAACATGAACTAGACAGAACTTGCAAATGGAACAAGGCTTCTGATGCACTTTCTTGGCTATAAGAACATCACAGTAGCAACAAAAGAGGACTTGTCTATGGAACTCAAGCACCTAAGTGGGATCCCAAAAGCAAGTACCTCACTCTCCCTGAGAACAAAATCGGCACACACTGTGGAAAGACTGGCCATTACAAAAATGAATGTAATGAAAAAGAAAAGGCCAGTCAAAAGAACAAAGCTTTTGTTTAAGAGAAAAATAGGCTGCCTGGGTGGGCTAAAAGGAATTTGATTTATCCCTTTGCCTATAGAAAGGGACCCAAACTAGTTTGGGTTCCAAAGACTAACCCTTGATTTCTTTTTGCAGGTTCAAGTGAAGGGAAATAGCCAAATATGGTACATGGATAGTGGCTGCTCAAAACATATGACTGGAAGTAAGAACCAGTTCCTTTCACTTGAGGACTTAAAGGGAGGTAACATCTCCTTTGGAAATGAGAAGAAAGGTGAGATTATTGGGGTTGGAAAGGTAGGTAGACAGACTCTCACTCCATTGAGAACGTCTACTTTATAGATGGCTTGAAATACAGCCTGATCAGTGTGTCACAACTATGTGACAGAGGTAACCTTGTAGCATTCAACTCTACTAAATGCTTTGTGATTAACCTTACCACTGACAAGATTGTTTTGCAAGGAAAAAGATTTAACAATATTTACATTGTAGATTTGTCTACTCTTTCAGAAAATGAATTCACCTGCCTAAGTGTGTTGGATAATGATCCCCTCCTATGGCACAAAAGACTTGGTCATGCTAGTCTGAATCAGCTAAACAAATTAGTCTCTAAGGACTTGGTGATAGGGTTGCCTAATATCAAGTTCAAGGAAGACAAAGTTTGTGAGGTCTGTGCATGGGGGAAACAGGTAAGATCATCCTTCAAAAGCAAGAAAATGGTAAGCACAACCAAGACGTTGGACCTGGTCCATATGGATCTCTATGGTCCAATGAGAACCATGAGCAGAGGTGGAATGAAATATGTAATGGTACTTGTTGATGATTATTCTAGATTTACCTGGGTACTATTTTTAACATCTAAAGATGAAGCATTTTACATGTTTACTGGTTTTGTTAGAAAAACTTAGAAACAACTAGGTAATCAACTTGCATCCATTAGGTCTGATCATAGAACTGAATTTGAAAATGCTAAGTTTGTTGAATTCTGTGATGAGCATGGTATAGATCATAACTTCTCTGCCCCTAGGACTCCTTAATAAAATGGAGTAGTTGAAAGAAAGAACAGGACTCTTGAAGACATGACTAGGACTATGCTTCTTTCTAGTAAACTGCCCCATAGTTTCTGAGCAGAGGCTATAGACATTGCATGATACATTATCAATAGATGCATGACTAGACCTCTTGTAGAGAAGACTCCCTATGAGTTACTTAAAGGGAGAAAACCAAATATATCCCATCTTAGGGCATTTGGATGCAAGTGCTTTGTGCACAATAATGGAAAAGACTCCCTAGGTAAGTTTGATCCCATAAGTGATGAGAGAGTATTCTTGGGATATTCTTCACATAGCAATGCATATAAAGTATTCAATTAAAGAACTTTGTGTGTCTAAGAAAGTGTGCATGTAGTGTTTGATGAAACTAACATTTTTTCTAAGAGATATGAATATGAAGATGAAGCCATTGGATTGGTAAAGGATTTGACTGAAGTCTCAGCACAAGTTAAAGTGACACCAGAAAAAGGAACATGTCCTTTCATTTAGGGCAACCTGACAGGGGGAACTGATCAAAGAGGAATTGAAACAAATTCTCTAAAAGAACATATTCATGACCCTACTCCTCAGCAATAGAACATGGGAGAAACATCTAGCAAACATCAGTTGGTTGTGAAACCTCACAAGTATCAAAGTTCTCATCCTATTGAGAACATAATCACTGATCCAACATCTGGAGTCAAAACTTGATCACAATTAAAGAATATGTGTGCTTTTGATGCTTTCTTATCTTTTATTGAACCTAAAAATGTTGTTGAGGCTTTGTAGGATGCAGATTGGATGAATGCAATGCAAGATGAACTCAATCAATTCGAGAGAAGTTAAGTTTGGCATCTAGTTCCAAAACCCAAGGACATATCATTTATTGGTAAAAAATGGGTCTTCAAAAACAAACTTGATGAAGATGGAACAGTTACAAGATACAAGGCAAGACTTGTGGTCAAAGGTTACAGCCAAGAGGAGGGTATAGATTATGATGAGATTTTTGCTCTAGTTGCAAGACTAGAGGCAATAAGACTCCTCATAGCCTTTGCTGCACACATGGAATTCACTCTCCATCAAATGGATGTCAAAAGTGCCTTCCTGAATGGCTACCTGAAAGAAGAAGTGTTTGTGAAACAACCTCCAGGGTTTGAGAGCAAGGAATTTCCTAAGCATGTGTACAAATTAGACAAGGCTCTCTATGGACTCAAGCAAGCTCCTAGAGCATGGTATGAACGACTGTCCAAATTTCTGCTTGAGCATGGCTACAAAAGAGGTAAAATTGACAGTACCCTATTCTTAAGGGAAAAAGGTAAGGATCTCCTTGTGGTACAAATATATGTTGATGACAAAATCTTTGGGGCCACCACTGATAAACTAAGTAAGGATTTTACCAAATTAATGGGGAGTGAGTTTGAAATGAGTATTATGGGTGAGCTTAACTTTTTCTTAGGCTTACAGATCAAACAAATCCCAAATGGAACTATGATCCATCAACAGAAGTATGCAAAAGAGCTGATCAAAAAGTTTAAAATGGATGAATCAAAGAAAATAGACACCCCCATTTCAACTGCCACTAAATTAGACATAGATGAACCTGGTTCATCAGTTGATCATAAGTTGTATAGGGGTATGATTGGTTCACTCTTGTATCTTACTTCCAGCAGACCTGGCATAGTTTTCAATGTAGAGCTTTGTGCTCGCTTTCAGGCCAATCCAAAAGAGTCTCACTTGACTTTTGTCAAGAGGATACTAAGATATTTGAAAGGCTCCACTGATCTATGTCTTTGGTATCCTAAAGGTAGTAATTTCAATGTAGTAGGATATGCTGATGCTGATTATGCAGGTTTCCTTGTGGATAGGAAAAACACCTCAGGTATGACTCACTTTGTTGGCTCATGTCTTGTATCCTGGGCCACTAAAAAGCAAAATTTAGTGGCCTTATCCACTACTGAGGTTGAATATGTTGCTGCCGCTTCTTGTTGTGCTCAATTGTTATGGATCAAATAGCAGCAAGTAGATTTTGGCATTGAAGTTGGTTGCATTCCTATATTCTGTGATAACACTAGTGCTATAAGTATGACAAAGAACCCTGCTCATCATAAGAGGACTAAGCACATAGATGTTAGACACCACTTCTTAAGAGATAACTATGAGAAAGGATTGATCTTCATAGAATTTTGTGATACTGATAAACAAATTGCTGACATCTTCACTAAAGCACTAAGTAGAGAAAACTTTTAAGGGAACAAGTTGGAATTAGGGATGATTAAGATCACCTAATAAGTCCAGCTCAGAATGCAATGAAAAAAAATTGAAAAATGAAAAAAATATATTTTTTTTGCTAGGAATTCTGAACTTGTGTAATTATCTAGATTAATTCTTACTCAGCTTCATACTTTAATTAGTAGACTCCTGTGACATGTGCTTATATGACTCACTGATCTCTTACAAATTTTCTCTATTATGGCATTTGAAGCATGTTCAAGAGACTTCTAAATAAAGAACCTGGTTCATCAGTATGAGTTCATATGAAAGCTAAGGTATGTTTGCTATATTCTGCACAATTAGAAATATTAATAATTCAATCATAAACAGAAGTCCTATACTTGTTAAATTCCTAGAAAATTCTATTTGTTAGCATTGAACCAGTTCCGTTTGCCTTGAACTCTAAACTGAAAGAATTTTTCCTAAAATCTAGGGAAGATAAACCGATCATTCAAAATCTGTAATTTCAGGTTGATTAGACCTCTATTTGACCACTGCAAAAGGCTGTCGTTACCTATTAAATGTGTATTTATCTTTAAATACATATCATTATATTCCAAACCATCAAATAAATTTTCTTCACTTTCACTTGCCCTCTTCTCCAAAACTCTAAATTCTCAAATTCTCTAAAGAAACCAACGATCATGACTAACCCACAAGACAATCCTGGAACTCATCCACCACCATCTCCCTCAAATTCATCCACACCTCCTCCACCTAGTACATCGCCAAAATCTAGACTGCGTAGGGTGAAAATGCTTGCTCGAAAGATTGTAACATCTGGGGCTCTGAGGAAGAAATTAAATGAAAAGTTGAAGGCAAACCGGGCCCAAAATTTCAGCTCCAGCTCTGATTCTTAATCATATTAATCCTCTATTGAGGGGGAAGGACCTGGGTCTTCTGACTCTAAAAAGACTCAAGAATCTCCATCTAAGGTAATTTCTTCTGTGTCTGAGAATCTAAAATCTAGGTTTATTCTGGTTGGGTCTGTTAAGGATGTAAAAGTACCAGGGTCACAAAGAAGTGGAGGTAAAAAGAATTCTGATAAAGAAAAAGAGAGAGATGGTGCATGTTGTGATGAGAGTGGAAATGAGAAGGGAGCAGTTCTTGCTATCTGTGGGGTTTCACAAGAAAGGGTAGAAGAGAGTGACATGAACTCAGGGGGAAGTGGTTCTGGGGAAGCTGCTGAGGTGTTGGTTCATCTGAGCACACAGAGAGATGAACATGTTTCATCTACTGAAGAGACCCTAGCAGACCTACTGAAAAAGTTGGGGCAAGCTATGACCCAAAAAAACATAGAACTCATGCACCAAAAGCCCCCAATGTTCCTAAGCCTTCCAAGAAAAGAAAGACTTCATCCCTAACACCTACTATCTCTTCACTGCCAAGGGGTAGAGCCACAAGAAGTAGGGTGAAACAGAGTGAAGGTGATCTACAAAGGGCTTTAAAAGAGAGTAAGAAAAAGAAAATGGATAAAGGAAAGGGAAAGATTGCAGAATCCTTAGAGGCTATTGAGGAAGAGGATATGGAGCTAGTCCATCAAGAAAGGGGTACATAAGTGAAGGTTCCTACCCCAAGCCTAAAAATCCCAACACCTCCTCCAAGAAGTCTTCCTCTGTGTCTAAGGCTGTTGAACCTATACTAGCCAAGAGGACAAGATCTGCTGTGAAAAACAAATAATCAATAATTTCTGAAGATGATGACTGGAGTGGAGAACAAGAAAAAAATGATTTTGAGAAGGAACATGATAAGCTTGCCATGTTTGGCAAAAGAAAGATTTTAAAGGGTAGACTGCTAAAAGACCTGGTGGAACCAGGAATGATGAGATTGGGGGATGATTTAGCTGCTCAGGGATGGAAGGACATGGTCATTCAGATGGATGGTAGGCTAGCCAGAAATGAGCTAATTGAATTTATGGCCAATGCTGCGATTAAGGATGGCATTGTTAGTAGCCTTGTGAAAGGAGTCCAAGTGCAATTTTATGCAAAGAAAATGGGAGAGATCCTAGACATACCCTCTGAAGGGTTTGATGACTATAGAAGGCAAAGGTGGCCCTGCCTGGACTCCCTCCCTACTGCTCTTGCAATCACCTGGAGGTTTTGTGATTTAGAAGAGGTAAATGAAGCCAGGACTGTGCAGAAAAGTGAAATGAGGCCTGAGCACAAGGTCTTGTTTGAATTTGTCAACAAGTGTTTATTGCCCAGATAGGAGAGAAGGCACATTGCTAATTACATGGATCTAGTTCTTATGGAGTACCTGGAGAGAGGAAAGCAAATCAACTGGCCTGCCTTCATTATGAAGCTGCTAGACAGGGTCATAAACGCCTCCAAGGCCCATGCTACTCCCTATGGCTTTATTCTAACCACAGTTCTGGACAGGCTCAATGTGCCTCTGAAGAAATGGGAAATGGCCTCGAGCAAGGATCACTTTGGCATCAATAATCTTCTCGCTTGTGACTATGCAATCACTGTCATCCCAAATGAACCTGGTTTATCTTAGAAGGCACCCATCAACAGCAAAGTTAGGACTCTAGTTCAGGAATGTGCAGCCAAGGATGCTGAAATAGCTAGGCTCAAGGCTCGTCTGATTGAAGTGGAAACTGAGAGGGATGGTCTCAGAACTGAGCTTGCCAAAGAAAAGGAAAAGAATGATAGAATTCTTCATAACATGATGAGTCTTCTCCAAACACAAACCCAACCCTCTAGTTCCTCCAAGCCTTAGGACTCCTGAACTTGTTGAGTACCTCAGTGACCCAGATTAGGGATGTTTCAATTTTTTTCTCATGGTTTGAATGCTTTTCTTTCTTTTTGTGGATTGTTGGTGGAAACATATCTCTGTCAATGATTAATCTATCCTTGATAGTTTAAATATGTTTGCTTGGTTACTGATGATTGCACCATGATGGCACTTCCAGTTGCCCCAGTGACCATGAGTACTTTTTAATATCTGGATATCACACTTTGTATGCAACTTTTCGATGATGCCAAAAGGGGGAAGACAGACATTGTGCTTCACACATTCTGAAAATAAGTGATATTTATAACCTAATTAACCTGATCCTTGATGATAAGTGAATTTTCTAAGTTTAGTATTTATGGTTAAGCTGAGTACTTATAGGTTCCAAATTAGTAAAAAGCACAGAGTTTGTCATCATCAAAAAGGGGGAATTTGTTGGCCCAAGAACAGGTGAAGTTTTGAAGAATGACAAAAAGAACTCAGTCATGATCAACATATACATGTGAGATGCACGTGAAAGAGATAAGTCCTACTGATCAAGCAGAAATATCTCCTGATCTGATCGAAAATGTTGCATATTGGATAAGAGGAGAAAGTCTCCTTATATGAAGAGAACATAATCTAGGATGAATATAGTGATAGAGTTTGAGATCATCATGAACTCTTCTATGATAGGAGAGCAACAATTGAGTTCCAATCAAACTCTGATTACTAACCTATTAAATGTCAGTGTTGTTCTCTTTTACAGGTAATGCACATACGCAGAAGTTAACTAAATTGAGAGCAAAAGAGCAAGGCGACTTTGCAAGCAATTTATGTGTCATTTGAGTGTGCACTCCTGAAGCTACTTGAACGAGATAGAAGAACCAGTTCCATTGTGTCTATCTTTAATTCTAGTTCAATTGTAGTAGGTGGTTTAAAGGTGTACCTTTGAGCTTTCATAGAAGCAATTGTATTAGGTACCTAGAGTGTTCAAGTTATAGCTAATTTGAAGTTGTCGCAACAGTTGAGGCTGTGTGCCACAACGGGATTAGAGTTAATCCTTAGGTTTACAAAGAGTTTTTGTAAATGTTGTTTTGGCTTAGTGATTTTAGTGGAAGTTTGGGAAATCCTACTGAGTAGTAGGTCGTGGTTTTTTTACTTTTTGAGCCAGGTGTTTTTCACGTAAAAATCTTTGTGTTCTTTATTTTCTGTATTTATTATTTCTCAAATAGTAGTAGTTGGAACACTTAGAAGAACCAGGTTCTTCAGTTAAGCAAAAAATGGGTACTACACAAATCACCCCCCTCTTGTGTAGTACTGACGCTTAAAACATCACAAGTACTATCAAAGATCTAATCCCATCTCCAAAAAATGGGATACAGGAAAATCACAAGCATGGAAAAGATTGACTCTTAACAAGAAAAATGTTGAAAAGAACATCCGATGGAGACTTCAATATGCAAATTGTAGCTTTTGGTAGGATATTTGGTTGGGGTCAGGTCCTCTAGTAGCTCATAGAAATGAAGGAGGCAAACCTGGGAATGTTTGAGTCTCCTACTTCTAGAACAATGGCCAGTGGAACCTTCAAAGACTCAATGAGAGTGCACCAGCACCAGAATCCAAGTAAGCAGTTAAAGCAAATAAGACAATTTGGTCACATAAGCATGCTTTTCCCAAGCTAAAGAAGAGGCTTCAAGCACAAGTATTGTTCCATTAAAAGAAAACACAGATATTTACTTAATGAAAACAGGGGGTTTTCAACAATTAGCACGTGTATACACTCGTCACCTCATGTACACATCACTCATATAACAACAGTATCAAAATCCTAAGGGGACTTCCCCCACACAAGGTTAGTCAAGCCACTTGCCTCGAACTAGCTCAAATCAATCTGAAATCATTTTCTTTCCACGAGTATCCAACTCTGGGTGTCCCAAATCTAATCAAATCAATTTCATAATGTAAATATAACTACAAAACACGAATTTAGCTAAAGGAATCGAAGATAAAGTAAGAAAATAGAAAAATGCCCAAAAATCCTCCCCGGTCCCATGTCTCGGAATCGGGTAAAAGTCACAAATTATGAACACCCATTTACTCACGAGTCTAACCATACCAAAATCACTTAAATTCGATACCAAAATCTCGATCAAAATCCCAAAATTTGGCCTAAGAACTTTTTTCCCGTTTTTCATCCAAATTCCAAAATTAAATGATAAAACTAACAATAGATTAATGTATTAGAACAAAATTAGAATTAGAATTCATTACACAATCTTCCTCCTTCAAAATCTCTCCATAAATTGCCCTCTAACGAGCTCCAATTCGATTTTCCAAGTTATGAACTCAAACCCTCAATTTTCTCTTTTTCTGCCCAGCATAATCCGCTTCTATGAGGGGTTAACCACACCTGCAATCCCGCTTCTACGTCCAACTCTCCGCACCTGCGGATTTTCATTAAACGGCCAAATTCTGCACCTGCGCCCATTTACTCGCAGATGAGGTTTCACTTCTGTGATCCTTGGACCGCATCTGCGACCAACTTCCCTTACGCCTTAGACCGCACCTCCCATTCACCAACCGCTTCTGCTGCGCTGCACCTACGATCCAAGCTATGCAGGTGCGAAACCAACAGGTTCAGAAAAGTTCAACAATTTTCTAAGTCCCATTCAACTTCCGTTAAGCATCCGAAACTCGCTCGAGGCTCCCGGGACCTCAACCAAACATGCCAACTAATCCTAAAACATCACACGAACTTAATCTGACCCTCGGATCATATCAAACAACGCTAAAACCATGATTCATCGTCTAATCAAGCCTAATGAACTTGAAATCTCAAGAATTCTACAACCGATGCTGAAACCAACCAAACCATGTCCGATTGACCCCAAATTTTGCACACAAGTCACATTCAACAGTACGGAGCTATTCCAACTTTCGGAATCGGATTCCGACCCCAACATCAAAATTTCCCTATCGATCCAGAAACTTCAAAAATTCAACTTTCGGCATTTCAAGCCTAAATAAGCTACGAACCTCCAAAACACAATCTGAACATGCCCCTAAGCCCGAAATCACTCAACAGAGCTAACAGAATTAACATAATTCCATTCTGAGGCCATCTTCATACTGTTCCAACTACAGTCCAAATTCTAAAGATTAAGCTCTCGTTTAGAGACTAATTGTCTCAAAACACTCTGAAACTCAAAATGAATCTTACCAGCAACTCACAATAGTAGAAACAAACACGGGAAAAGCAATTAATAGGGGATCAAGGCGTTACTTGTCAAAATGACCGGCCAGGTCATTACACATTATCCCTCTGATCATTCAGGCCCCTATCTTCTTCATCAACAACTTGCAAGATAAAGTTATTTGGACCCCTACTACTGATGGCATGTTCACCTATGCTTCTGCGTGGGAATTAATCAAAAAAAAGAAGCAACACAACATCTCTAATAAAATGACATGACACAAAAAGATCTCATTCAAATGGTCATTTTGTTTGTGGAGAGCTCTTAGAAATAAACTTCTAACTGATGAAAGGGTGTTATCTTTTAGCAGTCCTAGTGTTACTAGGTGTGTTTGCTGCTCTTCTCCTTCCAATGAAACAGTCGACCATCTCTTTAATATGGGTAACTTTGCTAGAATTGTGTGGAGGAAATTTGGAGGTCCAGTTGGAATTCAAATTGAAGACATGCCACTTAGAAAACTACTGATGAAGTGGTGGCTTCTTAGCAGTCACATTGAAGTACAAAGGCTCATCCTACACACCATGCCTATCATAATCTGTTAGAATTTGTGGAAGAGTAGGTGCAGTGCCAAATATGGAGCCAAATCCTCCATTTTGACCAGAGTTTTATTCTCTGTTTACTATGACATCAACATGTTGCTGAGAGCCAACTTTCCAGAAATCAGATAGCCCCTCAACTGGTAGGAATTATACCCTTTCATTGAGAACCTCCAACACCAAACCCTCTCCACTCAAGTAGTTTGGAATAAGCCATCCCATGGCTTTGTGAAGATCAATAGTGATGGGAGTGCACTCACAAACCCAAAGAAGATTGGAGCAGGGGTGGTTATCAGAGACCACAATTGTGCCTTCATTCATGTCATTGTTGCACCTTTAAGGGAAAGCTATAATAACCTTGCTGAAACTGAAGTAGCCCTCTTAGGTCTCTAATGGTGCCTCAACAATGGTTTCTCTAAGGTCCACTTGGAATCTTATTACTCTCTCCTAATTCAATGGATATCAATGACAATAACTTCCTTTTTTCCTTGAAGATGAAGATACAACAACTCTCAAACCTCTGCCACCAATGTGAGGATTTCAAATGCTCACACACCTACAGAGAAGCCAACTGCCATTCTGATTCTTTGTCTAAACTCAAACATGATCTCCAAATACTTACAAAATACACCTCACCATCCTCTCTGCCTAGCAACATCAGGGGGTAGATCCTTTAGGATTTCTTAGGCACTCCATCCTTCAGGCATAAGAAAATCAGGAAACTTAATCCTCCACCAGAATAGTCTGCCAATTCTCCTTCATCCCATGATTGTAGTTGAACCTTGTTCTGAGATGGAATAAAATAATTGAAATCAGGCCATAATTGAAATAAAATAGGGCTAACATTTAAATATTCAATTTTCCCTATTTGATTATAAAAAAAATAAAATAATTTCTGTAAATAAATTAAAAGTGCTAAAATGATTTATAGTACATAATTATCAAATTAAAAATACTGGACTTATTTTTTATAGATATAAATACAATTAAATCTAAAAGAGGCTAATATTGCCATTATATGCAATTTAGCTTTAAAAATACTAAATCAATTTATAAAAATATGCAAAAAATATTTTAGCTATATTCTATTATAAATATGAGAATCCAATAAATGAATCACCAAAATGATAAATTTGGGAATTATTATTTGGTTTTTTATGAATAAAATAGGGGAATAAATTGGTTTAAAAATCTTTAAAAATTAAGGAAAATGATAAAACGTTTGAACATACTTATACATACATATATATGCTATTTTGAAAGTATTTTGCATATTAAAAATATAAAAAAAAAAAATTGGGTATCAACAACTGCTCCTCTTTACCCGGGAAGGATGAAAGAGTTGTCGCGTAAAGATATGATGACAAATTTTGACCGAGCAGAACGGTTCGAAGAGGTTTAGGCCGTGGAGAATTTTGAGAGCGGACGCACTATCCAAGGCGGGGTGAATGGTGAAGGTCAGATAGGGCTGCGGGAACTGGAGCGGGATCGCTCCTGCCGAGATGGTCGTTGCTCGCCGGTTTACCTGCAAATAAGCAATACAAGCATATATTGTGCGTAAATTTAGACATGATGCAAATTCCTGTCATACCATATATGTTGTCTTTGGATGGTTAGGATGACATCCTTAGACCATGATGTCCTGGGCCATGAAGCGTGAAATAAAGGATTCGCATGCCATGAAATGATGCTCTCGGCTATGAGGATGATGCCTCCGAACCATGATGCCTTTGAATAATGATATGAAAAAGATTAAAAGGGGTCTTCAGGCCATGACATGGTGTTCTCAGGTAATGAAAATGGGGCCTCCGAACGATGACGCCTTTGGATAATTTGGCGATCTTTCAGCCCATGAGGTGCAGTATTTGACAATCTTTCAGCCCTTGCAAATGCAGTAGGGGGCGATTTTTCAGCCATGCAAATGTAGATGAAGTGGCGATCTTTCAGCCATGCAAATGTAGATGAAGTTGTGATCTTTCAGCCATGCAATGCAGTAGGTGGCGATCATTCATCCATGCAAATGTAGATAAAGTGGCGATCTTTTAGCCATGCAATGCAGTAGGTGGCGATCTTTCAGTCATGCAAATGTAGATAAAGTGGTGATCTCTCAGCCATGCAATGCAGTAGGTGGCGATATTTCAGAGATGAAGTGGCGATCTTTCAGCCATGCAATGTAGAAAATGCAGATGGAGACAACGTTTAGTCTCGTAAGGTGGAATGGTAGCCTTATGCAATGCATAAATGCAGATGGAGACAGTGTTTAGTCTCGGAAGGCAGAATTGTAGCCTTATGCAAGAAATAAAGTGGCAAGCGGTAACAGAGCTTTCTTAGCTGATAGTAGATTGCGATATTGTGACTGCTGGGAACATTGTGTCACACGAAACGTCACCGGTGTGTATGTATGGCAAATGTGAGTAAGTGTAACAATTCTAAGAGTTCTATTCTTGAACGACATTTGTCCCGTGGGTGTATAGTACGTCTGATGCTTTCATAATCCAAGTGCTTGCGTTCAAAGGAAAATCGTGAGTTTTGTAACGGGGGAAGGTTAGTTCGTATCCCTGCTGGCTCTACTTGATCTGCTCGCTTTGATTTGGTGATATTGTTTGCATCATTGGGGTAGCGTTGCTAAACAAGACAATTTCAGTAATAAACATGCATGATTTCGTAAAAAATATGTCATAAGTGTATATAATTAAAAAAAACTTTTAGATGAACCGACGACTATGACGTGGTTCAAGACATTGCTACCTCTCTTGATACGGAATTTTGAGGGTCCTCCTCAAATTTCTGCCCCAGTTTAATAGGTTGATGCCTCTGACCGTTGCTTGCGACGATTGGCTGAAATCACTTTGGAATTTTGTGGGTCCTCCTCAAAATTCTGCCCCAGTTTCCAATTGCGGGGGGAAATGAAATTTTTATTGAATTGTGACTGAACCCATAGGGCAGCCTACGTATACTCTCTTAAATGCGAATCAGGTCAGGCGTAGTTCAATTATTTATGGTATAGGCACATAAATAGTGCCTCAGCTTCTGAGCTACCCAAGTCAAAGCACAACAGGGCGCTCTAATAGAGAATACCAAGCCTCGTACAGGGTAAACTTCTTATTGAGGTAATAGATGGCCTGCTCCTTCCTCCCCGTTTTGTCATGCTGCCCCAGAATGCAACCGAAAGCTCCATCCAATACTTCAAGGTAGAGTAATAAGAGTCTACCTGGATCAGGCGGGACTAAGATTGGTGGTGTTGACAGGTATTCCTTGATCCTGTCGAAAGATTTTTGGCAGTCATCAGTCTATTTGGTAGCGGCGTCTTTTTTCAACATCTTAAAGATTGGCTCACAGATAACTGTAGACTGTGCTATGAACCGCCTGATGTAGTTAAGCCTTCCTAAGAAACTCATCACGTCCTTCTTGTTCTTTGGCGGTGGTAGTTCTTGAATGGCTTTGACTTTTGATGGATCTAGTTCTATTCCTCGATGACTCACAATAATTTTCCAATAAGAACCCCAAATGCACACTTCGCGGGATTTAGTTTTAGGTTGTACCTTCACAGTCTATTGAAGAACTTCCTCAAGTCTTCCATGTGATTAGTAGCCTTCTTGGACTTGATGATAACATCATCTACGTACACCTCTATCTCCTTGTGTATCATATCATGAAAAATGGTAGCCAAGCCCTCATGTAGGTGGCCCTTGTGTTCTTCAAACCGAACAACATCATCTTGTAATAGTACATTTCCCACGGTGTAATGAAAGCTATTTTCTCTGCATCTTCTTCATCTATCCAAATCTGATGATAACCAGCGAAACATTTTACAAATGATTGCAGCTCGTGCTTGGTGCAATTGTTAATCATGATGTGTTGTTTGGCAAAGGAAAGTCGTCTTTCGGATTGGCCCGGTTGGGATCCCGGTAGTCGGCACAGACTCTGATCTTCCCATCCTTCTTTGGTACAGGCACGATGTTGGCTAACCATGTCGGGTATTTTACTACCCTGAGAACCTTAGCTTTGACCTATTTGGTGACTTCTTCCTTGATTTTCAAACTCATATCGGATTTGAACTTTCTGAGCTTTTGTTTTATCGGCAGACATGCTTGATCGGTTGGAAGTTTGTGAGGCACATTAGATGTACTCAGACCAGTCATGTCATCATATGACCAGTCGAATATATCCTCATATTCCCTTAGAAAATCTATGTATTCCTTCTTTTCTGATGGTGATAAGTGAACGCTGATTCACGTTTTCTTGATGTTTTCTGCATCTCCCAGGTTGACAACTTTTGTCTCGTCCAGGTTGGACTTAGGTCTGCTCTCAAAATTCTCAACTTCCTTAACAATCTCTTATGGTATATCATCTTCCTCTGAATCTATGTCCGTTTGTTGCGTTGTCTCGTTTCATGTCACAGTCATTGGTTCACCAAGATAAGTAATAGTAATGCTATATAAGTAAAGTAATGAGAGAAAAATAATAATGAGCGTCGATTCATAAGAAAAAAATGCTTTGATAAATTGCATAATCGTTTTGAACATTGGAGATCTTATTGCGGGAATTAAAAATATGCGAAAAATAAAATCTTTTAGTAAAGGAAACAATGCTTGTTTTAGCCTTGCTATCCCAAGGCTCGTTGAGCTCTGGTTGTCCTGATGGTCCAGTTATTGAGGTGTGCCCCTCTACTTACAGCCTGTATGGAAGGGACTTCCTCTCCCTCCTCATCGAGAACAACACAACAGTCCATGTCATTATCTTCTAAGAACAAGTTTTTCACCGCTGCCAGTGCTTCTTCTTCATCTGACCCATAAATAATATCGGCCGGTTGGAAGGTCTGCTCCAGATGTGGTATTGGCTGCTCCAGTGTATAGTAAGGACCGCGCCATGGTGGCGACCAGTTGTTGAATTCTTCCCAGGTGTACTCATATCCCAAACCGAAAGTAGTGCCATGTTTCTTGAGCTTTATGTGTTTAGCGATTCCTTGAAGGTTTTTTCCGAGTCCCTTGCCAGGTTTGTACCCACTCCAATTCAATATACTCTCGATCTTGTTATCTCACCAGTTATCTTTGTCAACAACATTTACACGTTCAATGTGATGGTAAGTTTTTTCGTCTAGCTTCCTTCTCCTTCCGATTGCTGGAATGGTCTAACGACTGTATATAGGGTTGCTTCCGTCGCCTTGACTGATCACCTCTTGATAATTCCATTCGAATTTTACTACCTAATGCAGTGTTGATGCTACGGCCCTAGCAGCATGGATCCATGGTCATCCCAACAACAGATTGTAAGATGCTGGCACATCTATTACCTGGAAATCAACATCGAACTAGGTTGGCCCCATTTGCAAGCATAGACTAATTTCCCCAATAGTGGACCTCTAGGAGCCGTCGAAGGCTTTCACATTGATAGCTCCATCCTTTATCTCGTGCAGTCCTTTACCCAACTTCTTGAGTGTTACCAGTGGACAGATGTTGAGACTAGAACCTCCATCGATCAGGATTCTGGAGATAAAATAGTCCTCGCATGAAGATGTGCGCCTGTGTTTTGTTCAATTGGTCGATGATCGAGTATTCCTTGGCCTGTATCTTACTCCAAAGATCGTCTGGCCCTGTCTCAATGATGGGTGGCCAATTGGAGGTCTGCTTGCTTGACTCAGCTAAATGTTCAGGGGTATAAACTCTACCTGTTCTCATCATACCCTGTGCGGCAATAGTTTCTTCGAACCTAACCTTGCCTTTCCTCCTCGCCTTGGCTGTATAGTCCCATGGTATAGCCTTTGTATGGAATGACGTTATGGTCGACATCGCCACTGGGATCGGCGTGGCTGTCCTTACTCCGAACGGAGCATGTGCCTTGGGTGGTAAAACTGCAACTTCAAACGGTGTGGGTGCATTTGCTGGAGACACGCATTTGACCTCAATTGGCGCTGGTGTCTTTGTAGATGACGTCGCTTCGAACTCAAATGGCACTGACATATTTACCTTAGCGTCCCCAGACGGCTGAATCTAAACTATGATGGGATTAAGAGTAACTATTGGCTTCTTTGGGTCATCACCCTCTTTGATCAACCCGATTGATCCCTCGAGATCCCAATCATCCTCTAGTTCAATCATGTGAACGCCTCCACCCTTATGGTCTGGCAGAGGGTTATTGCGGATATTTGGAGCAGGTTCCTTTGCCACAATAATCTTGTTATCAATTAAATTCTGGATCTTGTCTTTCAGAGAACGACATTCGTCGATAGTGTGCCTTTCATACCGGAGTGGTATGCACAAGATTTGTTTGGGTTAACCCACTAAGAAGGGTTCTCAATAGTTGCAGTAGGGATGGGGGTGGCATAATCAGTAGCTTTGAGTCTCTCGTACAACTGGTCAATAGGTTCGGCAATAGCTATATATTATTTCGGAGGTCTGCGATCAAAATTCGCCCGAGGTCTGGGGAAGTTTTAGCGTGTAGGAGGTGATTGATAGTAAGATGGTTGAGCATTCTAGGTTTGGTAGACATGTGTGGGTTGGGAATATCTGGGCGAAGTATGTTGATATGTGGGAGGTGGAGGTAATTTATAAGTGGGTGGTGGAGCTTGATAGGAGGGTGATAGTGCTTGGTAGTTTGGAGTTGGTTGATGTGTGAGTGGAGGTGTTGGGTAAATTTGGTATTTGACAGGAGATTTGGTCCTCTATGCAACAATTACGTCTCTTACGTCCCTTTTCTTGGACACACCACCTGATTGCAAGGCCTTATTTGTAGTTTGCAAGGCCTCGAAGTTTGTAACCATACCTCTTTTGATGCCTTCTTCGATCCTTTCACCCAACTTGATAATGTCGGAAAATTTGTGGCTCTCAATCATTATTAGCCTTTCATAATATTGCGGGTCCTGAGCCCGGAGAAAGAACTTGTTCATTTGTTCCTCCTCTAAGGCAGGTCTGACCTTAGTAGCTTCGGACCTCCAGCGAGTAGCATACTCGCGGAATATTTCTGTAAGTTTCTTCTTTAGATTCTGAATATAGAACACATCTGGCGCATTATCTGTGTTGAACCTGGACCTGTCCATAAAGTCAGACACCAAGCCTACCCAATTTGATCATTTCTTTGGATCTTGGCTAATGTACCAGGACAAGGCATCTCCTTTCAAGCTCCTCATTAAAAGCTTCATGCAGATTCTCTCGTCTTTCCTTACTCCAACCAGCTTGTCATAGTACGTTCTCAAATGGACCCTTGGATCCCCTGTACCATCAAACATTTCGAACTTTGGAGGTTTTTACCCCTCAGGAAGCTCGACATCGGGTTGTATGCAAAGATCTTCATAGTTCATCCCTTAAATTCCTTTGCTTCCCTCGACGCCTTGAATCCGGTTAGTCAATTTCTTAAGTTCTTCAGTCAGGTTCCTGATGAGCAGGACTTTATCATCAAACTTGGGTGTGCTTGATATGAGTTGGGCGGAATGTGGCATGGTCTCCACATAGATGGGGGTGTTATGGTGGGTGCGGAAGTGGTCATTTGTGGAGTTTTGGGGTTCTGGAATGAGTAACGGGGTGTTGTTTGAGGTATGGTATGTGTTGCAGTGGTGGAGAGGAGCGGGATGATTCTGTTGCTTTGGGATGTTTTGAGGAGGTGTAGGCTTTTTAGCATTTGGTAAATTGATATCCGGGGTGGTGATGGAAAATGACAGATTTGCCAGATTCCGAACCTGATCAAGTTCTTCTTGGAATTTCAGCAGCTTTTGTTAGAGTTGGGATGCATTTTCCTTAGGAACCTGAGTACCATGACCATGAGTGACCTCTACCCGTTCAGTTGAGTTCTCTTTTCTAACGTTATACAAATCTTCCATCTTTCCTTTGTTCTTGTTTTTGACAGGACTAAGAGGGGGAGTGGGTGGAGGGCCCCTGGATCTCGTAGAATAGGATGATGTTGCCATAGTGCACGAACTAACCTTTGGGGAGGGGATTAATAAAACAAAAGTAAAAACAAAAGGTAACAAGTTAGTGAGGATCATAAAAATTGTTGCAATATTTAAATGCGTAGTGTGAAATGTAAAACGTGTCCTAATTTGGGAAACTCTTTGTGGCCGAGGTAGGCCTAGCGACAAATTAGTTTAGACAACGTAGAATGCTAAATGCCTCATTTTATTGATAGAAAATAAGATGAATCCCAAATCGACACTAGACAAATAGGAAATAAATGTCACTAATGGCCATTGGCCTCATTACATTTTATAAAGAGAAAAGACAAACTCCTATCTATTTGGTCCCAGAAGGACCTTCCCCAGATTCGGCATCCTTGGCTTCGTCGAATAGGTTTCCCAACTCGCGAAGTCCCAGCAATAGGTAGGCTCTGGCTAGATGTCCGCCTTCATATCCTTTAGCATTCTGGCAGTCGGTGACTTTTTTCCTTCCAATTCCAGTAGACTGTATTCCAGATATTCCAACTTTTCGCTAGCTTTGGCGGCCCTCTATTTCCACTCATTGATTTGGTAATTTGATGGAAGACTCCTCCACCAGTCTAGCAAGAGTAAGGGTATGATAACCATACCAAAGTTGGGGACCTCGTTCTTCATTTTCTGCAAAACAAAAGGGTTAAGACCCTACCCCACCAGACTCGACTATTTAACATCAATAATTAGCCTAAAGCATTCAGTTCTCCAAATAAATGCACAGAACGTGGTGGTGTCTGTTTGGGTTCGGGGAAACCTGGTGGACTTTGGACAAGGCTTATCTTAAAGGATCATTATGTGGACAACATAACTGACCCAGCTAGGTTTGACCATGATGCATGCGTAATTTAAATAGAGTAAGGTTTCTATAAGGTTTTAGACTGGTACCCTTGAGCGAATAACTCACGAGGGAAAGGCACGGAACCGTCGACTACACCGTTTATAGACAAGTTTTACCGCAAATATGCCTTTTTCAGATTTAGAAGTAATAATATAGGAAGAGCACAACCACTCATTATAAGTGTTGCTATGGTATTCATTTGGCACTAGTGGAGTATGATGTTGAGCATGATTATGCAATAATTAAAAGCATGTTGGCACATATTTTCACGTTAAGAAAGTAGTAAATACAGTAGTTTCATAATTTAAAACAGTAGTAAACAAAGAAGACAAGTCAGTTTTGCAGTTGAAAAGGGAATTGAATGTTTAAAAGAATTAAACAAGTAATTGCACATAAAGAGGTATAAATCCACAATAATAGTCTGAAATGGTAAAAGCCTAAATATCCCCAGCGGAGTCGCCATGCTGTCGCGCCCCCTTTTTCTCACGAAATCGGGGTTATGACATTTGGTATGGGACAACTCGTTCCCTTTAGGAACTGGGTTTTGCAATTTGAAGAGTCTCCACCTAATGATTTAGGGTGCATTAGGACACCAATAGGGTTTAATTCTAAGTTCGTTTGAATAACCAGAGATAGGGTAAGGGCTTGAAATTATCCTAAGGGAAAGGTGTTAGGCACCACTCAGGACCCACTAGTGTGGTTCCCGGCCAGACAGTTGATTGTGAATTTGTGCAATTAACAAGTAAACAAACAAGGCTCACATAAGAGAGGATTTTAAATACACAGGTGTTTGGAAATGATAAAATAAAGCAATGTTTTGAAAGAGTTATAACTAAGCATGTTGATGAATGTAAAGAGGTCCTAGGTTTGTATTTAATATGGATCACACCAATGCGATACCCGGTATGACACTCCTCAAAAGAGGGGATACACGTGGTATTAGCGCATCGGTCATCATATCCATATCTACTCTTCCCACCCCATTAAGGTATTTAAAGCGCGGATTGGTCTCAATCGCTATTGCATTCTATTACCCGTCCCATTTCTATCAGCCCCAGAGAAGCTTAGGACTACTATTCCTAAAAGAGAGGGATATTAGGCTGATTTTGATTTCAAAAGGAAAAAATCTAAGACGACATACAAAAAACATAATACTACATGTTGGGGAAGCATATAAACAGATAAAGGCCCATGTATTCCTCCTCAAACAAAAACACATAAATAGCATGACTTGCACATACTTTTTAGGTCTGATTAAAATACTAAAGATGTGGGGAGTTTAATTATTGAGGCAGATCAGTTTATTACATAACTCAGATAAGAAGTCTGAATCAGGCCTACCTGCTGGTTGTAGCAACTAACAAAAGCGGATTCAAATTCTATTGTTGTTATTACCTAAGGCTTGCCTAAGTGTTTGGGTGAGCTCTTAGGAACATGGTATCTATTTACTGATTCAAAGTGTGGCAAAGCAGTAACAACTTAAAACGAATGGTCTGGGATCCTATAGGCATGATTGTTAAAGCTCGTTAAATAAAGAAGAAAAGTTGTTTAAAACTGGTTCAGAATTGAACTGATTTGAAATTGAACTAGTTTCAGACTCTGTAGGCGATGGTATCTAATATTTGCTGATTTCAATCCCTATAGGCATGATATCTAACATTGAATGTTAATGGAAACGAACAGGATTTTCCTGGGAATCCCTATAGCATGATTTCTATATATTATACTGATTTCAACCTTCTGAACATGATACTTACTTATAGCCGTTTAGAACCTAAAATATGATATTTATGTGACAACAAACAGGCAGAATTATAAATAAGTCCTATACGCAGGTTATCTAGATGTGAAATTGATCATGAAGAAATTAAGATAAACCCTATAGACATGGTGTCTAAAATGTAGAATTGAACACGCAGAATAAAAAGAAAAAGTTCTATAGGCATACTTTCTACCTTTGAGAATACATGATTACCCAACCCTTTTCACTAGCCAGCCCCAAGTGTTTATTACAAATTTTTACAGACCAGAAATCATGAATTACAGCAGAAAAGTTCAAAGAAAAATTACAACCAGAGGAATCCTGATTCTTGACTTTCTCTCTGAATTATGGAATAAACCACCTCAAATGCCATTGATTCAAAGTCTCTCTCAGATTTGAGTGTGTCAAAGTTCCCTAAGGGTCTCAATAGGACCCCGGGCAGTGCTCACACCCAAGTTACATAACCAGAATAGAGATGAGTGCAGTATGGAAGTGCCAGCCTTTATGTGTCCAAGTTCAGAGGAAGCTCATGGGTCCCAAGGCAAGGCTCACACAAGGAGGGCAGAACTTAAGTTCTAAGAGGATAGTGAAAGTGCAAGAACAGAGTTTAACAACTGAGGGGATAAAGGTGCGAAGTAAAGGGTGATAGGGAGACAGTAATCAATAACACATAAAGTTAATAACTTCATACAAAGGGGGGTCAAGGGTTGGGAATCCATTGCAAGGAGCCCATACACTTAGGCATCGATCAGTCTTGGGCATGCACATCAATAGAAGGTGCTGACATGCTTATAAACCAATCAGAACACACAACATCCGGAGGAAACATGGAGGTTATGATCCTGGGGGAATCTGGTTTGGGTCATGCATAGCAATGTCCCATGCTGTCATGCCCCAAACCAAACACAAGTATTAAACACACTGGGTGGGGATTTAGGATTCACAAGTTATAGTAAGTAGTGGACAAAACATTAATTCAGAACAGGAAAGGGAAAATTAAAGCATGTTTAATAATGGTACTAGGTTAAATAAAATAGGGGACAAACAAGGATGAAAGAGACGGTAAAGAAACATGTTGTTGTTGGTGCAGAAGCTTAATTAGAACATACCAGTAAAATGCAAATGCAAAGAAAAATTAGTAGGTTTCCCACATCAGTGTGTGTTTGAACTAAAGTATTTTATGCCTTGTGTTCGTGTCTTTGAAAGAAGAGAAGTACAAGGTATTTATAGCTTTTTGAAAACGAGTGAAAGAGAAGTAATAAGCCATAAACATGGAAACAATCACTATTCAGAATCATTTACACAAGTGATTACCTTTAATTAAGGGATCACTTGCTTAACGGACAGTGACATGTTGAAAATAAAGAAAGAAATCAATTTATAGGCAGACTGATTATTGCCATAAAAGAAGTAGTAAAATAATTGAGTAAGTGATTAAGTCTAAGTACAAGAATATACTCGTTTTGGAAAGGATTCAGTAAGGCAAAACAAGGAAAGAAATCAATTAACTATAACAGGCGAGTGAAATCAGATTTTCACAAAAGAAAAGTTTGAAATCAGTCACACAATTGAAGGTTAATCAAAGAAGGAAACTCAGCATATAAATAGAGTGCACAACCACTGGACATGCGAGGCCAAACTATTGGCAAAAGGAAATAGCATGCAATAATAGCACACAGTTAGTAGACATCAAACATTTTAAAGACGATAGCCACGTAGGTCAAGTTTCATTGACTTAGTAGTAGAGAAAAAGATAGAGTATCAGAAGCATGCAAAGGGTCAAGTGAAAAACCCTTCTGAAAAGCATAGTCGAGTTTCAAAGATAGTAAGAACCCAGAACAAAAGGAATCACATAAAGAAAAGAGATGCTGAAACAAAGGAATTTCAAATCAAGTCGAGCAATTTCACACAAATGAATTTCACAAGCAGTTTCAGAAACTCGAATAGACCCCAAAGAAATTAAGATTTTTGAAACCAATCGAGTTTAAAGATGATTAACAAATAGAATACACAAATACTTAACAGACTGCTTTAGAGACTCGAATGAACCCAAAAGAAATTAGGGTTTTGAACATCAATCAAGTCTAGAGATGATAAACAAGTAAATCAAACAAATACTAGCAAATAGACTTAGAAACCCCAAAAGAAATCAGGACTTTTATCATGCAAACTCAGATAGATGGACAATACGAGCAAACATAGCAAAACATGTAAAAAATCAGAGAATTTGTTTGAAATAACTTAACAAGAAAACCCTAATCGGAAAAGGTAAAGAGTTTTGAAAGCAAAGTTTTAAAAGAAACTTCGAGAAAAATGCTTAGAAGTTCATAGAAAACATAGATCTGAAGCAGATCTGAAAGAAATCGAAAGAACTTTAGATATTAGGGTTTCAGAAGAACCCCAAGTGACGAGAAAGGCATTGAAAGCCATTGATCTAAGCAGGAGAGTCAAAGGTCTGAATCGAATGGCCATGGTTGGCCGGAGAAAGATCAGAGACGACCGGAGAATAGTCATCGAGCCAAGTCTGGGCCAACCCCCTTCATGATCCGGTCATGAGACCACAGAAACGAACATGTAGAAGCCGTGAGAGGCTGATACAGGTCTTCGATGACCTTGGAAGGCCATGGATTAGGACAGATCAGGGTGGTGGTGGGTAGGGTTTGAGGGTGTTGTAGGGAGGATTTGGGAGAGTAGGGTTTTCAGAGGCGGCGTGTTGTGAGGAATAAGTTAGGGTGAAGGGGTCGTTTGGGTTAAAAAAGGAAAGGGTGATTATTGGCCGTTGATCTTGATGGATCAACGGCCTGGATTAAAATGGGTAAGTGGGGAGGTTTAATGGGATAGGGTTTGGGTCGGTTCAGATTGCAATTGGGTCGGGGTAATTGGACTTCAAATTGGGTTCAAATAAGGCTATAATTGAAATAAAATGGGACTAACATTTAAATAGCCAATTTTCCCTATTGATTTATAATAATAAAATAATTTCTGTAAATAAATTAAAGGTGCTAAAATGATTTATAGTATATAATTATCAAATTAAAAATACTGGACTTAATATTTATAGATACAAATGCAATTAAATCTAAAAGAGGCTAATATTGCCATTATATGCAATTTAGCTTTAAAAATACTAAATCAATTTATAAAAATATGCAAAAAATATCTTAGTTATATTTTAGTATAAATATGAGAATCCAATAAATGAATCACCAAAATGATAAATTTGGGAATTATTATTGGTTTTTTTACGAATAAAATAGGGGAATAAATTGGTTTAAAAATCTTTAAAAATTAAGAAAAAATGATAAAACATTTGAACATACTTATACATACATATATATGCTATTTTGAAAGTATTTTGCATATTAAAATATATAGGGAAAAATTGGGTATCAACACCAACATAACATGCCTTTCTTATTGTACTTTCGTTGGCAAATGAGCCATCATGGGCTGACCAGAATAAACATAGAGGAATACTCAATATAGGAAGTGCTTGTGCGGGGGAAGGATTGCCTCACCCTCCCAAATCGGCTTGGGATTTGAGTGTAAACACTCGTTTGAGAAACAAGAATATCAATCCTATGGGGTTCTTAGGGTTGGTACAAGCATGCACAATTTCACATTCAAGACATTTATAGTTTGCAGGTTAAAATTCACCTCATATAATCCCAAAATAGAAGAAAGATGGACCATAAATTATACTTGAGATGCTACAAGAGGGAGGAGTAATCTTCAATTAATGTTGTGCTTATGTGTTTGAGTTTGTGAGAGAAGATTTGAGAGATTTGGGTGAGTGAAATAGAGAAGGGGAGGGTTGGGCAGTGGGGGTTTTTAACTAGGGGAGGGGGTGATATATGATAGGGTAGAGGGGGCTGGGTAGTGAGAAGAAGTGGGGATTTTGGGCGTTTTATGTTATTAAATGTATATGTGGTTCTGTTTTAAAAGAAAAAGAAGAGTAAAATGGAATAAAATACAATACCTGGCGCGGCGAGGCTAGACGCGAGGCAGATCTCGTGCTAGACCAAGAGGCATATGTGCGACACCAGGCTGGATGCATGATGGAGCGGGCATTTGGGCTTGCGAAGCTTGGCTGGGCGTGAGATAGACTAGGTCTTTGGGAGTGCAACGGCTTGGATGTGGAGAGATAGGCACCTCACTTTGCAATCTTTGGGGCATGATTTTATACTTTTTCATTTCATTTTTGAGTCCCGATCACTTGCTTTCAATTGTGCACACTCGTACCTAATCAACAACTTTAATCACTCAAACCAACTCGTGAGTTCCCTAAGAATCAAAAACAAAAAAGGAAACTATGCTAAACTACTTTAAGAATTGGGTTGCCTCCCGATAAGCGCCTTAGTTAGCGTTATGGCATAACGAATACAACATCACCACGGGTTTCCTCCCATAAATGTCTGATTTAAAATCATGGAACGACGTAGAATCTCACCTAATCGTTGGCGAGTGTAAAGTCACCTCTATAATAGTGCTTTACTCTTTATCCATTCACCAAGAACGTTCTCTCGGTATCTATGATATGTAGCTCAATTGCACCTTGCGGAGTAACTCTTACTACCTCAAATGGGTCCCACCATCTCGATTTGAGTTTCCCGAGAAAGAGTCTTAACCTCCAATTGAATAAGAAAACCAATTGTCCTGGCTCGAACTCACGATTGTGAATATTCTTATCATGCCAATGCTTGGTATTTTTTTATACAACTTGGCATTCTCATATCCGTGGAAGCAAAATTCATCAAGCTTGTTCAATTGCAACGACCAATTTTCATCCACTAATTCCACATCAAATTTCAAATTCTTTATCACCCAATGGCCTTGCGCTCAATTTCCACCCGCAAATGACATGCCATCCCATAAACCAGCTTGTAAGGAGAGGCTCTGATTGAAGTTTTGTAAGCAGTCTGGTATGCCCATAGAGCATCATCAAACTTGACAACCCAATCTTTTCTACTTGCACCAACTATCTTCTCAAGAATATGCTTTATCTCTCTATTTGACACTTCAACTTGCCTTCTAGTCTGAGGATGGTAGGCGGTCGCAACCTTGTGTTTGACCCCGTATTTTGCTAGGAGATTATCCAGCAGCTTGTTACAGAAATGGGTGCCCCCATCACTTTTCAACACTCTCGGGGTGTCGAACCTTATAAAGATATGCTTCTTCACAAAGTTCGCCACAACCTTGACATCATTGGTAGGAAGAGCAATTGTCTCTACCCACTTCAGCACATAGTCAACAACTGCCAAAATGTATTTGTACCCATTGGACGAGGGGAATAGAACCATGAAGTCAATTCCCTAAACGTAAAAAATTTCAACTTCCATAATACCATGCAATGGAATCTCATGTCTTTGTGGAATCTTTCCCGTTCTCTGTCATCTATCACACTTCTTTATGAACTCATGAGAATCTTTAAACAACCTAGACAAATAGAAACTCAAATACAACACTTCGCTGCCGTTTTGTCACCTACATGCATAGGGAGACACATGACAATCATGTAAAATATCATTTTTCTCAGACTCGGGCACACATCTTCTCATCAACTGATCATCACATGATTTGAAAAAAAATGGCTCATCCCACACATATGATCTCACATCTCGTGAGAATGTCTTTTTAGCATGAGGTTCAAGGTTAAGCGGCGTTTCTCCACTTGCTAGATAGTTCACAAAATTTGCATACCATGGCATCTCCCCACTAGTAATGGCCAACAATTTCTCATCCGGGAAGGTTTTCTTGATGACATCTCCCTTAGCTACATGATTACGAGTTTCTAAACTGGACAAGTGATCGACCTCTTGATTCTCTGTTCCTTTACGGTCTTGAATCTTCAAGTCAAATTCCTATAAGAGTAAAGCCCAAAGGATTAGCCTTGGTTTAGAATTTTTCTTTTTGAACAAATACCTGATGGCTGAATGATCTACGCAGACGATGACTTTGGTGGCAACCAAGTAAGACCAAAATTTATCGAACACCCACACTACAATAAGAAACTCCTTTTCTATTATAGTATAATTTATTTGATCAGAAGTAGGAGTCTTGCTTGCGTAGTAAATGGAGTGAAATACGTTTCTCCTCCTTTGGCCCAATACGACCCCAATTGCGCCATCACTGGCATCACACATCATCTCGAATGTCTCGTTTCAGTCAGGAGCCACTATGATTGGTGCACTTACTAATTTCTTTTTCAGCTCCTCAAATGACTTCAGACAAGCATCGTCAAACTTGAATGGCACATCCTTCTCTAACAACTTGCACAATGGAAAGAAATTTTTTGATAAATCCTTTATGAATCAGTGATAAAAACTTGCATGTCCTAGAAAACTTCAAACTCCTTTCGCTGAAATTAGTGGTGGCAACTTTTCAATTCCTACCACCTTAGCTTTGTCAACTTCCAGTCCATCTCTAAAAAACTTGTGCAGCATCACTATGCCTTCACGTACCATGAAATGACACTTTTCCCAATTCAGTACAAGATTAGTCTCCTCGCACCTAGAAAGCACTTTTGCAATATTGGTCAAGCATTCATCAAAACAATCATCCATAAAGACTTCTACAAACACAGAAAAATCATCCATAAAGACTTCTACAAATCATTCCACTGTATCGGTGAAATACACCTTTGAAAAGATGCAGGTGCATTACATAACCCGAATGGCATACTCTTAAATGCATAAGTGCCATAAAGACATGTAAAATGGTCTTTTCTTGATCTTCTAAGGCAATACAATCTGATTATACCCTAAATAGTCATTGAGGAAACAATGGTATACCTGTCCGACTAACCTATCAAGCATTTGATCAATTAAGGGGAGGGTAAAGTGATCTTTTCGTGTAGAATTATTCAACTTCCTGTAGTCCATGCATATTCGCCAACTAGACACAAACTTAGTTGGGATTAATTCATTTTGTTCATTTACTACAACAGTCATTACCCCCCCCCCTTTTTAGGTACACATTGGACATGGCTTACCCATATACTATCGGAGATATAAAATACTACGCTATGCGTCGAGCCACTTAATCAATTCTTTTCTTACTACCTCTTTCATGAATGGATTTAGGAGGTGTTGATGTTCCACACTAGGCTTTTTCCCTTCTTCATGAGTATTTTGTGCATGCAGAATGGGGAGGTAAAACCCTTGATGTCAGACATTGTCCAACCAATGGCACACTTGTGCTCTCTAGGCACTCTCAATAGCTTTTCTTCCTGCAAGTTAAACAAATAAGAAAAAACAATCGTAGGAAAAGTGTTCGAACTTCCCAGATATGCATAATGAAGATGAAAGAGTAAGAGTTTAAGTTCCAGTTTTGGGACCTCCTCAATAGAGGGTTTAGAGGCAGGTTGATTGGCCGATCCATAGGCTCAAACTGGGATCTTTCTCTCGTGTATTCGCAAGATGCATCCCGAATTTGCATCATCTCCTTAACTTCTTCTTAAAGTTCCACATGATTAAACAATATCAATTCCTTTTCAAGTGCATCTTATTTAAATACAATTATCTACATAGTTGGTTCATTTACCTCCACTACAAAAATCATTGCAAGATCCTCATAGCAACGAGGAAACTGAATGGCTCGATACGCATTGAAGACAACTTCTTCTTTCTCCACCCTCATGATCATCTTACCTTCTTGGACTTTGATGATTGCATCTCTAGTGTCCAAAAGAGGTCATCCCAAGATGATAGGAACTAGCTTATCATCCTTATAGTCCAAGATGATAAAATTTGCTGGGAAAGTAAACTTTCCGAGTGCAACAACACATCCTTAATTGCCCCCATCGGGATAAACATAAGATCATCATCCAGCTGCAGCATCACTGTAGTGGGTCTCGGAGCTCCTAAGACCAGTTGCTTGAACACTGACAACGGCACCGGATTGATATTTACACCAAATCATATAGGTCTCTACCCACATCGATCACACAAATCCTCACAGGGATGGTAAAACTACCTAGATCCTTAAGCTTTTGTGGAAGCTTGTGTTGAATCCTGGAAGTGCACTCTTTAGTAAGTGCGATGGTTTCAAACTCAGTTAACCTCCTTTTATTTTCCATTATATCCTTGATGTATTTTGCATATTTTGGGATATCACAGACCATGTCCACCAAAGGGATGTTCGAGTGCATCTGCTTCAGCATATCTAGAAATTTGTGAAACATGTGGTCATCATTCTTCTTTCTCATTCTTTAAGGAAAAAGGGTGGTGTGAACACATCATTTTTATCCAACCGGAATACTCTTACAAAATCATAACCTAGATATTTTCTAATTTATTTTAGTTTTTATGAAATTTTTAGGAATATCTGCTTAATTGTTTGCATTTTAGTTGCATTTTAATATTTTAGAAAAGCATAGAAAATATCCAAAAAATATTCAATTTTCATGCATTGCGTTTTTAGGTTGATATTTGCATTTTTACGTTTAAATTGTTAATTAATTGCATTAACAGAAAAAAATAAAAAATATTGGTCATTTTTACATTTTTAGGCTTTAGTTACAAATTAGTAGTTTTCTTTCTTTAACTCTAAGTTAATTAATCATTTTTATGTTAAAAAGCAATTAATTTATTTATATAAATTAGTCCTTTAGTTTAGGATTTTTAGTTAATTGAGAAAGTTTAAATCATGGAAAAATGGAAAATCCAAAAAAGAGAGACAAAGAAATAGGTAGGCTTTGTTTAATTTGGAAAATGGGCAACATTTGGTCTGAGAATCCCAATTCCCTTTCCCAATCCACCAAGCCCAAATCCTTTTACCCAACCCAGCTTACCCACTAACCCAAACGACGTCGTTTCAGCCCGTCCCAATCCTAGCCGTTGATCTCCTTAGATCGAACGGTTGGGAACTAACCATCCCCACCCATATATATGTCCTAACGATCCCCCAAACCATAGAGAACACCCTATTTCCCACCCCGTCTCTGTTACAACCTAACCCTAGCCGCCCTAAATTATTCTCCACTTCAAACAACCTAAACCCTAGCCGCCGCCCACTAGAAATCTTTTCACGGCGGCGGTCGGTCTCCAAACTCACCCAAATATTCACCCTATAATCACCTTTCCCCTTTCTTTCCAAATCCATGAACAAATCCTTAAATCCTCCTTGAACCCGTCGAATCTCAAATTTGAGAATCAAAAGCAATTGTGCTTGCATGTTCCGATTCCTCTGGATTCCTTAGTTAGTGTAATTCGAAACTCACCCCAAATGGATTGTTCTTGACAAGAACAATCATTTTGGTTCAATTCCGAGCCATCTTGAAATCCAGCCATAGATCCGCCTCAAATTCTTCTTTGTTTTCTCAATAGGTACATTTCTTGTTTTCATTTTAGGTTTAATTTCCATCTTCCTAGTACTTTCCACGCTATTTGTTGCTATTCCATTTTTATTTGTTTCTTTCTCTTTTATTTTCTTAAATTTTGACATTAGTCTGTGATTAATCTTTAGTTTAATTATTAGTTATTAATTACTAGTTAATTTAGGTGTTTAAGAAAATCAAATCAGCTCTTTTAATAAGGCAGTAATTCAGCTAGGTTTCTTCTAGGGTAATTGTTGGTCTGTCGTGTCTTGGTTTGTTCAATTTATTCAAATCTTTGTTTATTTTGAATTTCTCTTTGATTAATCAGCCAGTTGGTATAAGTCATAACATTAATTAATTTTAATCAGTTTTTCTAGGGTTCATTAACTTGGTTTGATTCATGCCTAATTAGTAAATCCTTAAATAGTTTAGTTTAATTAGTGTATGCCTAACTGCATAATTAGCTTAGGTCAGTTTTTATTTCATTCAGTGGTTTTGTTTTAACCGTTTCAGCCTTAATTGAAATATGTGAGGGGTACAAGAATTAAAACAATAACTTAAAGGGGTCTTTTAAAGGGTGGGTAAATAGGAAATTGAGATAAGGCAAGTAGAGGGTTCTAGAACATGGGCAGCTAGCCCTATTTGGCTTGTACAAAATACTAAAACCAATTAGAGACAGCCAGTTGTCTAATTCTGTTAAAAAGATGCTCTTTGAGGGCTGCTTTTAAGGGCCCTCATGTTTGAGTACTCAAAATAGTTTAGGTTTTTGTGGTCTTGTTCAAAGTCCAGGGTGATGGATGTTGTTATTAGCTCTTTTCTCGTTTATGTGTTAAAGGGTGTGAGATGCCATGTTGGTCATGGTGTCTCATTTGGATTTTGACGTCCAAGTTTACCCCTGTTTAAGAGAAATTAAATGGTTTAATTGCCAAATCATGTTCAGATCTTATCTTAGAATTGCAGTTATGGTAGAAAGGGTTACATGACTGGTCTTAATGTGATCAATTTGTAGTTTATGTTAATATTGTATTAATAATATTGTTAATTAACTAAAATCTCTGGTTGTATTCTATTTCGGGAGGGTCGTGCTTCATTAAGGATTTAGTGGCAATTGGGCCAGGCATTGGCCCAAATGGGGTGGCTTTGGTCATAATCACCCCTGGCGTGGTTCTGGGCCTTTCTCATTTTTGGGGCTCAACTTCAAAGCCCAAAGAGTGCCAGCGTTGTTCTTCTTTAAAAAACTTGTGATCAAATGCCTTAATGGGCTCTCTGCTGGCTCAATTTGTCCTAAAATAATTAGACACCCAATACTCATCTATAAATAGAAGCCTTATATTATATTTTGATTTAGTTTAAACCCGAACCTTCGTAGCTTTCTTTAGGCGCGCTTATAATAAAAAATCATCATAGCTACGGGTACGGTTCCCGTGACGTAGTTGTGATAAATAATTTTCAAATCCCGGTGCACATTTCATGTGACCTGGCCATAACTTATAATAATGTTAATAAATTAAACATGTTGTAGATCGTGGGTACGGTTCCCGTGACACTATTCGTAATGTGTAGCAAACAAACAAGTGTACGATAATCGTAACTTGTTCCAGAATAGTTCCATAAATAATTAAAAGCGGTCAAAGGTAAAAATGCACAATAGGTATAAAATATATAATTAATCAGCTAATTAGGCCAATAATAATAGTTGAGAGACCGTGCTAAAACTACAGAACCCGTGAATGCCTAACACCTTCTCCCGGGTTAACAGAATTCCTTACCAAGATTTCTGTGTTTTGCGGACCGTAAAACAGAGTCAAACTTCGTCGATTCGGGATTTTAAACCGGTGATTTGGGACACCATAAATTATCCCAAATGACGACTCTAACCTTAAATAAATAATCCCATTTTGATTATTATCACTTTAATTGGAAAAACTCCCTTATATCACTTTCGGGTAGAAAAAGGAGGTGTGACAGCTCTGGCGACTCTGTTGGGGGTCGAACCCAGAATCTCTGGTTCGAACCTAGAATAACATAGCCTCATGCCGGATCCCTTGTAGGGGCACTTATTTGCATCACGTGCATTTGACCTTGGGGACACAACACAGGGTTTGGGTCCGTCTAGGACAGGTGCACCCGAAATAAAAAGACCAACCTGATGCATTTTTACGTGCTACCTATGCATTTATTTTTTTCGGCTTGCATGTTGACCGACCTCTAGATTAAGGAAGAACAATCAAAGAAAACAAAGATTGATGTATGAGAGAGAAATTCATCTGTTTCTCAAAAATGGTATTCAAAATATCCCGAAACTCTACCAAAATTTTGCAAAAAAAAAATAGAAAAAAGAAAGAAGAAAAAAAGAGAAAAAGGGGAAAAGGTCAGTCCAAAATGATTTATATTTTCTTGGTACGTCAAAACTAACCAAACTATGCGGGTTTGATTCTCACTTGATATGGGATACATAAGCAACCCCCATCGGGTCCATCCCCGCTTTTGTAAAAGTAACCAAAAATATGAAATGTCGTCATTTTTTCAGTCGTAAATAAAGTGGGTGATGCCATTTTTGTCTAAATAGACAAATGTCCCGACGGGATGCCGGAAGGCTGTTTTTGCAAGAATAGTCACCGACGATTTCTTTGTTAATTTTTGACCACCTAGCAAACGCATCCCTAAAATCTTCCATTTTGAAGTGCTAAAGGGCCGTATTCGCAAAAGCAGACTTGATTTATTTGAAAATTTTCAAAATAAACCCTTTTTATCAGTTTTCAAATAAGATTCACTTTGTCTTTAAACCAATCACTCTAATCTAAATGTGCAGAATGAACACGAGTCAAAATTTACCGATTAAGGTTATGACTAAGACTCCGTTGGCACTTCATATGTGGTGGGAAGATTTGGGTGAGCAAGGACGAGACATGGTCAACCATTACCTGGGGGAACTCACCGGGTTATTAAAGATTAGGCCTATGGGTGATATAATAAACACATTGGTGACATTCTGGGACCCAACTCACAACGTTCTGCATTTCTCGGACTTCGAACTTACACCTACCTTGGAGGATATATCGGGCTATACTGGGAGTACAGAGGGTTTGAGGCACAAATACATGGTCGCCCCAAGGGCCGTCACTCCCCACAAGTTTATGGACTTACTAAAAATAAGTAGGTATGTCCAGTATGCAGATTTGGCAAGTGGATTTTCTACTCTACACTTCATATACCAGCGGTATGGGCATGTAAGAGGATTTGAAGACCCGGAAAGTGGAATCTGTAGTAAAGGGAACTGATCGAAGTGGGAAGAGCATAGATGTTTTGCTTTCATCGTGGCATTCTAAGGTTTCGTAATAGAGGAAAATCGGAAGTTTTTTTAATGACAATTTGAAAACCCAAAAATGTTACCTTCTTTTATTTCGCATTTATATCCTGAACTTCGTAATGATGTGATTCATGAAGCGTCATGATACGTAGGTAATCCCCATAGGATTCGATCATAGCCATAGAATAAAAAGAGGAGAAAAAGAGTGGCAAAACAAGAGAACAGAAGAAAGTGCAAAAAATAAATAAAAGTGGAGCGACAAGAACCAAGTAAGAAAATCAATAGTGGCTAAAGAGAGGCAGGAGAGAAAAAGAAAATGAGAAGAGAAAGTGCAAAGTGAAAAAAGTTAGTTCAGGTCGTGATGAAACATGAGACCGTTCAAATACATAATAGAAACTTTTAATTATTCAGGTGCATTGCATCACAAACGTGCGGTTGCCTATCTGTTAAACCCTTAAACACTAACAAGTTTGTTGTTGTCATTGAGTACAGGATAGTGGTTAGTTTGTTTGGTATTTTGGCGAGCCAGCCATAAAAAACCAAATCTAAACGCAAGGCGATCATGGCTAGCAAAGAATTGGACGTGAGTGTTATTGACCCGCCGAGAGAGATGGAGGAATTTGAGTCTGGTTTGAAAGAAGAGGTACATAAGTTGAAGCACCAAATGGCTTAAATGTTCCAAGCATGGATTAAGGGGCATCCTCCACCATCATATCCCGCCAACCCTGCTTTCATCCCACCACTAGCTCAGTCTCAAGATCCCACCATTGTCGATCTATCCCCGCAACACTCACCAAAATTCACCCCTTACCATTATCATGGAACCACTTCACATACCCTGATCCTCCAGTTACCCCTATCTTTGTAGCACCTCAACAAGCTACCCTCCATCGATCTTCTAGTGAGTCGACATTCCAAACCCAAGATAATCAGTACTATGCCCCAGAGCCCACCTTCAAAGTCCCGGATCACTACTCCTACACTCCTCACTTTGAACTTCCTGTCGAAACTAAGAAGCCACCCAAAAACACGAAGTAAGAGGGGATATTTAGGAAGGTAACGAGCTTGGAGTGGTCATTGAGAAATATGCAAGGTTTAGGTGGCCAAGTGAGTGTGGCATATAAGGATCTGTGCTTGTTTCCCGATGTCCAGCTGCCTGTCGGATGCAAAATTCCAAAATTTGTCTTGTACGACGGGCATGGAGACCCTGTGTCCCACTTAAGAGGATTTTACAGCAAAATGAGGGGTGCTGGTGGGAAGATGAATTACTGATGGCATATTTTAGTCAATGTTTGAGTGGTGCAGCATTGGAATGGTAAACCCGCCAATATAACAACAAGTGGTATACTTGGGATGACTTGGCTCAGGCTTTCACTCGGCATTTCCTCTACAACGTAGAAATTATCCCAAATAGCCTATCCTTGACTAAGATAGAGAAAAATCCCAGTGAGAGTTTCAGGGAGTATGGTTTTTGGTGGAGAAAACAGGCGTCACGAGTCAACCCTCCAATGGAGGAAGATGAAATGGTGGAGTACCTTTTTCAGGCCTTGGAGCCTACTTACTTTGGTCATCTGATCTGGCCATAGGTAAGTCTTTCAATGAAGTGGTAAAAATGGGAGGAATGGTAGAGGAATGACTCAAATCAAGCAAGATCATGAGTTACTCTTTCATCAAACCAACTACACAAGCGATCCAGAATGTCACCAGGGGTGTGTTAGGGAAAAGGAAGAGAGAAAATGTTGCTATGGTCGTCTCAGGATTGTGGAATGGCCTAAGGGGTTCACCTCATCATTACACCCATCCTCGACCCCAACCTAAACCTATACCCAAGCTCTATATAATCCACCCCAACACTTATTCCCACTCCAAGACACTCAATATTCAGTTAGGCCACCGCAATACCACGTCCACCACGCACAGTCATATGATCAACCCCCTCCTTACCTGCAATAGCGTGCCCCAGCTCCACAAAAATCTTACCCACCTCCACAAACATACCAAAACCCTTCTGGTCCCAGCTTTCGACCCAGGCCGGAGCATAAAAGGGAAAGGCATCATTGGAAACAAACTTTCACCCCGCTTGGAGAGTCTTACACCAGTCTGTATCAGAGGTTGAGGCAATTGGACGTTCTAAGGCTGATTGAGTCAAAATTACCAAATCCCCCTCTGAAAAACCTGGAATATTCCCTCAGATGTGCATATTGTTCTGATGCTCTAGGGCACGATATAGAAAAGTGTTGGCATTTGAAGAGCGCCATCCAGGAGCTTATTGATACAAACCAAAATGTGGTCCACAGCCCATGCCGAAATACACATGATTGAGATAGTGCATAAGGATGAGGAGCCCAAAAAGCCTTCAAAGTCGGTTATGATGATCCGTGTCAGTAAAAGTAATCTAGTCAAAACTCCAATTGTTAAAAAGGCAACATCTTCGATAGCAGAAGGGCTGGCAGACAAGCTAAGCATTCCCAATGATAAACCATATGTGGTAGTCGTGAAGGGGTTCCCGGATGATGTTTAAACAAAGCAAGGAAAGCCGAAAGTGGTCATGCCGGGGGTAGCAAGTAAGCCTGTCATTATCATGGAAGGGGCTTGCATTGCCCCTGTTATTATTAAACCTGTGACCCAGCTACTGATAGATAACACCAAGGCTGTTCCATGGAATTACAAGTGAGTGATAGTAACTTATAAAGGGAAAGAAGTGGAAGAGAAAGTTAATGAAACCCGGGGGTTGACTCGTTTGGAGAGATATTTCGCCCTAGAGGAATTAAGGAAAGCTAAGCCACTCAAAGATAATCCAATCCTGGTGAATAAGTCAGTCACCAAAGAGGAGGCGAAAGAATTCTTGAGGAAAATGAAGGTGCAGGATTACTCCATCGTGGAACAATTGAGCAAGACACCAACTCAGATTTCTTTTCTATCATTGTTGATATATTCAGACGAGCACCGACGGGCCCTCATGATGATTTTGGAATGAGGCTCATGTCCTTGATAAGATCATAGTGAACCATTTGGAGAATATTTCCAATAAGATATTTGAGGCAAACAGGATCACTTTCTCGAATGACGAGCTGCCTTTGGAGGGTACAGAGCACAATCGAGCTCTTTATATCACAGTGAAATGCGAGGATTCCGTGGTCACAAGGGTGCTAGTTGACAATGGTTTATGTGCAAACATTTGTCCTCTCTTCACTCTGCAAAAGTTGAAAATTAATACTAAAAGGATCCACAAGAACAATGTATGTGTTCGAGGTTTTGACGGAGGGGGAAAGGATTCTGTTGGTGATACCGTGCTCGAACTAACAATAGGACCAGTTAAATTTACCATGGAATTCCAAGTACTAGATGTGGATTTCTCCTACAATTTTCTATTGGGCAGACCCTGGATACATGTTGCCAAGGCAGTCCCGTCTTCTCTGCACCAGATGGTAAAGTTCGAGTGGGACAGACAGGAAATTGTTGTGCATTGTGACGAGAACTTATGTGCTTACAATGATATATCCGTCCCATTTATTGAGGCCGAAGACGATAAGGGGCCTTGGGTTTACCAAGTTTCAGAAACAGTATCAGTTGAGAAGGTTCCGGAAGGGGAATGTATTCCAGGTCCAAAGCTAGCTTCTGCAACCGTCATGGTAGAAAATGAAATGTTGAAGAATGGTTTTGTGTTGGGCAAGGGTTTGGGCTCATCTTTGCAAAGTATCCTGCAGCCAGTGTCTTTACATGAAAATCTGGATACTTTTGGTCTGGGATTCAAGCCCACAAGGGAGGATGTGAAGAAGGATAAAAAGTTGAAAAAGAAGGCATGGTCTCTCCCTAAGCCTTTCCCACGCCTCTACAAGTCCTTCATCAAGTTAGGGGTCGTGAAGCGCCCGATATTTGCAGTTCCAAAGCCTGTGGTCAACTTTGATGAAGAGTTGACCAGAGGGTTCTAGAGTCTATTTGATGAAGTGAACATTGTAGAAATTAGGGAGGGTTCTAGAAAAGCAGACATGTAGTTTATTGGGCAAAATGTAAAGCTTAACAACTGGAAGGCTACTCCTCTCCCTACTCTGAGGGAGTTTTGGTAGGTTTCTTTGTTTTTCTTTTTGTTATCTAGATTTTTATTTTTCGCTTGTTTTGATGTACAAACCCTTCTATCCTTTAGTTTCAATGAAATGTAATTTCCCTTTTTTCCATTACTCCTGATAGTGTCATTTTTGTCTTTCTCTGTACAGTTCTTTTTATGTTGGTTTCAATGACATGACATGCATAAGGAATTTTCGGCCAAGTCTTAAAAGCCAATCTAACTCTGAAATAATAATCCAAAAAGTACAGTGTGATGATGAAATAGAATATGATAAAGGGGAGACATTTGAGGAAATTAGTAAAGAACTAAATCATTTTGAAGAGAAAACCAAGCCTAATTTGAATGAAACTGAAGCAATCAATTTAGGAGATCCAGATAATATCAGGGAAACCAAGATAAGTGTACACCAGGAACCACAAATCAAGGAAGAAATAATCAAAGCACTGTTTGAATATAAAGATATTTTTACATGGTCATATGACAACATGCCAGGTTTGAGCACTGAATTGGTAGTTCATAAATTTCCAACTGATCCAGTATTCCATCCTGTCAAGCAGAAGTTAAGGAAGTTCAAGACTGCCATGAGTGTGAAGATTAAGGATGTGACGATCCGGCCAGTCGTCTCATGAGTTACCGCTCTGTTTCCCCCATTTTTGCTTTTTATGCGTCGTTATCCGTATTTTCAGTGATCGAGTTGATTAGTTTGTGTTCGCAGAGGATTTGGTAAGAAATGAGACACTTAGTCTCTTTTAAGAAGGTTTAAGTTGAAAAAGTCAACCAGATGTTGACTTATGTGTTAGAGGGATCTGATGTGAGTTGTGATGGTTCTTTTAGCTTCGGGAGGTGATTTATGGCTTAGGAGTATGATCGGAATGGGTTTTGGAGGTCCGGAGTAGAATTAGGCTTGAATTGGCGAAGTTGATATTTTGGCGATTTTCGGTTGGTAGGTGAGATTTTGAGCCAGGGGTTATAATGAAATTCTGAGAGTTGCAGTAGCTTCGTTATGTCATTTGGTATGTGTGTGCAAAATATCAGGTCATTCATATGTGGTTTGGTTGGGTTTTTGATCGAAAGCGTATTTCGGAAGATTTTTAGAAACTTAGGCTTGAATTCGATGTATTTTGGGTAATTTGATGTTGTTTGAGGTGCTTCGATGATTGGAGAAAGTTTGAATAAGGTTTTAGGATGTGTTTCTGCCTTTGGTTGAGGTCCCGGGGCCTTGGGTGAGTTTAGGATGGTCATTCGGGTCATTTTTGGAGTTTGGGAGTTGCAGAAAAATCGGATCAGGTGTTGCAGAGAATTAACCTTCGCGATTGCGTAGGGTGTATCGCAATCGCGTAGAAGGATTGTAGGAAGACCAGAATTATGCCTTCCCGTTCGTGTGAGAGGCTTCGCGTTCGCGGAAGGCTTAGAAGCTGTGCATCGCGTTCGCGTGAAGGCACTCGTGATCGCGTAGAGGAAGATGGGCTGAAGATTATTTGTGCATCGCGTTCGCGTAGGTGAGGTCGCGTTCACGTAGTGTAATTTTGGGGAGTTTAAAATTTGTTCTTCGCGATCGCGAGGGAAGTGCCACGATCGCGATAAAGGAAAAGCAGGCCTGGGCAGAATTTTTTAATTCATTTCATCCGCGATTTTAGAGCTCATTTACTCCATAGTTGGTTTTTTGAGAGCTTTTTGAAGGAAATTGAGGAGGGATTCAAGGAGAAACGTTTGGAGGTAAAAATTTCGGACCTAAAACTCGAATCTATTGTGAAATCCACCCAGAAATCATGGAATCTTAAGCTAAAAATGGAAGAACTGGGGCTTGGAATTTTGGACTTTTGATTTGGGGATTTGGAGGACCATTTGGGGTCGGATTTGAGAACTTTTGGTGTGTATGAACTCGTGGGGAGATAAGGAATTCGTTGATGTGAAAATTTCTGAGTTTTGAGAAGTGGGCCCGGGCCTCAGGCTTTGCTAATTTCGGGATTTTTTGGTATTTTTGGATTGTTTTCACTTGGGCTTTGTTCCCTTAGCATATTGTGACGTATTAGATCTGATTTTGGATAGATTCGAAGCGTGTGGAGTTCGATTCGAGGGGAAAAGGCGTCGCGAGCTAGAGATTTAGCCAGTTCGAGGTGAGTAATGATTGTAAATGATGCTCTGAGGGTTTGAAACCCCAGATTTCACATCGTAGTGCTATATTGAGGTGTCATGCACTATTAGGGATTGTGACTTGGTCCGTCCCGATTGATGATTTTTACGGCGTATTTGATTGTAAATTGTTTGTTGTCATCACTATTTGAGTTGAATGCCATATTTGGGCTTCGTGCTAACTATTTGAACCCTTTGGGAATTTTTATTGCTATTTCCTCACTATTTTGACTTATTACTTGAGCTCAGTCCTGATAATTTCCACTAATTTACTATTCAGCCATTCTTTCTCAGTAAGACTTAAATGATAATTTAAAGAAAGTTTGGGCTGAAAACACTGTTTTTTTACTATTGCCCGAGGGACTTGTGATGATTTTTAGACTGTGTAAGGCCAAGGGCCTATATTATGAGGAACATTGATATTGATTTGAGGCCGAGGGCCTGAGATACATATACGCCACAAGGTGGCTTGATTGATATGAGGCCGAGGGCCTAGATTTGATGCCACGAGATGGCTTGTTATAGCATTTGGGCCGTAAGGGGCCCCTCCCGGAGTCTGCACACCCCCAGTGAGCGCGGGTACCCATTGTGATGTGAGATTAAGCACGAGGGGCGGAGATTGTTGATAATGTGCCCGAGGAGCGAACTTCTATGTGTTTACTTTATTTTAATTGTCTGTCAATTACCTATTTAATTGTTGTAAAAGTATTTTATTCTACTTTTCATTGGTTTTCTGCTTGCAAATTTCTTATTTAACTACTTCATTATAGAATACCTTGTATATACGTGTTTTCTTACTTTCAATCATTATTGATTTTTATTACTCACTGGGTCGGAGTACTCACATTACTCTCTGCACTATGTATGCAGATTAGGGCATCGCTGGTTCCGCTCCCGAGTGCTGATTCATTCTAGTTTCAGGCGGATCTTCGAGGAGTCTTTAGGTAGTTGTTGGCGTTCGCAACCTGGAGCTCCTCTCTATCTATTTCTTTTACGTTTCTAGCTCAGTATTTGAAACTCTATAGTTACCTTTGAGGATTTAGTATCATAGATGCTCCTGACTTGTGACACCCCGGTTAGGGCTGTGTCAGAATGGATTTCCACTTTGTTATCTCTATTTCCGCTAGCTATTGCTATTAAATCATGTTTAAACTATTTTTATGCTATTTAACTGCTTCAAAAGGATGAGTTGTGTTAGATTGGCTGGCCTTGTCTTCACGAGAGGCGCCATCACGACCGGGTTCAGGGTTAGGGTCGTGACAAGTTGGTATTAGAGCCTAGGTTACATAGGTCTCACAAGTCATGAGCAGGTTTAGTAGAATCTCGCAGATCAGTACGGAGACGTCTGTATTTATCCTCGAGAGGCTGCAAAACCTTAGGAAAAAATTTATATTCTTGAACTTCTTGTCGTGTGAACTTGTTGATCCGAGTACTAAACTTTTGTTATTCTATTTTCTCACAGATGGTGAGGATATGAGCTACCACACGGGGTGGATGACCACTAGTGCCACCAGCTGAGGCCACTAAAGGCCGTGGACGCGGTCGTGGTCGTGGTAGAGCCAGAGCAGCGAGGGAAGCACTTGTTGATCTACCAACTGCCCCGCTCAGGATCAGGCTCCAGCTATGGATGCTCCAGCAGCACCAGTTCAGGCACCAGCTGTGCCCATCGTGATTCCGGGTCTTCAGGAGGCCTTGGCATAGATCCTATCAGTTTGCACTGGCTTGGCTCAGGCAGTTTCAGCCACTATAACCGCAGCTACTTCAAAGGCCGGGGAGGCAATCAGACCCCCACTGCTCGCACACCTAAGTAGGTAGTGTAGAGACTTCAGACACCACGGGCACCTCCATCCTAGCCGGTTGCACTAGCTCAGGAGTTTGCAGTACCAGTTATGCCGGATGATGAGCAGCGTCGACTTGAGAGGTTTGGTAGACTCTATCCTCCGACATTCAGCAGAGCAGAGGGCGAGGATGCCCAGGGTTTCTTGGATAAGTGCCGGCGGATACTTCGTACAACAGGGATTCTTGAGTCTAGCGGTGTGGCATTTACTACCTTTCAGTTTTCTGGGGCTGCCTTCACCTGGTGGGAGGATTTTGAGAGGCGTAGTCCTATTAGTGTAGCATCCCTTACTTGGCAGCAGTTCTCCGTTCTCTTCCTGGAGAAGTATGTGTTGTAGTCTCGCAGAGAGGAGTTGCGTAGGCAGTTTGAGTGGCTACGTCAGGGGGAGATGACCGTGTCCCAATATAAGAAGAGGTTTTCTGAGTTGGCTCGTCATGCCATCTGATTGGTTCCGTCGGATCGAGAGAGGATTAGGAGGTTTGTCGATGGCCTTACTTACCAGCTCTGTATTCTGATGACTAGAGAGAGGGTGACAGGTGCCACCTTCAAGGAGGTGGTTGATATCGCTCGTGATATTGAGTCGGTTCGCCGTCAGGAGCGAGAGGAGAGGGAGGCCAAGAGGCCTCGAGGATCTGGAAGCTATAGTGGTGCTCCTTCGAGGGGCCAATTTCAGCATGGTAGAGGCTGTTGTTTCAGGCCTGCTCAGTCAGCCCGCCCAGAGTATCGTGGGTCATCTTCAGGTCGTGGTGGTTATCGTGGGTCTTAGCAGGGCCAGTCATCACTCAGCGCCCTCCCAGATCAGAGTTCATCTCGTGCCCCATCAGCTTAGGGTTCTTCTATGCCGAGTAAATATGCTAGTCACTCTGGTGTGAGGGGTTCCCTTCAGTCCCCTTCTCCAGCACCTGAGAGTTGTTATGAGTGTGGCGAGATGGGCCATATGTAGATGCAGTGTCCTCATTGGGTTGCTAGTTCATCCAGTAGAGGGGCTAGTCATCGGCTTCAGCGCCAGTCTCTTTATCACCACCCGCTCAGCCATCTAAGGGTGGGGGTCAGTCAGCCAGGGGTCGCCCTAGAGGGGGAGGTTGATCAGGCGGTGGCCAGGCTCGTTTCTATGCTATCCCAGGCAGGCCAGATGCTATTGCTTCAGATGTTGTCATTACAGGTATTATTTTAGTTTGCCACAGAGATGCCTCTATATTATTTGATCTCGGTTCCACTTTTCTTATGTGTCCTCGTATTTTGCTCATTATTTAGGTACACCCCAAGAGTCTCTTGCTTTGCCTGTTCATGTATCTACTCCGGTGGGTGATACTATTGTTGTAGACCATGTGTACCGGTCATAAGTGGTGACTATTGGGGGTTTGAAGACCTGAGTAGATCTATTGCTATTAAGCATATTGGATTTTGATGTAATTTTGGGCATGGACTGGTTATCTCCGTGTCGTGCTAGTTTAGATTGTCATGCTAAGATAGTCACTTTGGCTATGCCAGGTGAACCGCGGATCGAGTGGCGTGGTGTGACTGATTATGTTCCTAGTAGAGTGATCTCTTTCTTGAGAACCCAGCGTATGGTTGGGAAGGGTTGTCTTTCATACCTAGCGTTTGTGAGGGATGTTGGAGCTGAGACTCCCAGTATTGACTCTGTTCCAGTTGTGAGGGATTTTCCCGATATGTTTCCTGCAGACCTGCCGACCATGCCACAAGACAGGGATATTGATTTTGGCATTGACCTGGTGCCAGGCACTCAGCCCATTTCTATTCCATTGTATCGTATAACACCAACGGAGTTGAAGGAATTGAAGGAGCAGCTTCAGGAACTCCTAGATAAGGGGTTCATTCGGCCTAGTATGTCACCTTGGGGTGCGCCGGTTCTATTTGTGAAGAAGAAGGATGGCATAATGAGAATGTGCATTTATTATAGGTAATTGAATAAGGTAACAATTAAGAACAAGTATCCCTTGCCTCACATTGATGATTTATTTGATCAGCTTCAGGGAGCGAGAGTGTTCTCCAAGATTGATCTCCGTTCAGGCTATCACTAGTTGAAGATCAGGGATTCGGATATTCTTAAGACAGTTTTCAGGACCTGATATGGTCATTATGAGTTCATGGTGATGTCTTTTGGGCTGACCAATGCCCCATCAGCGTTCATGCGTTTGATGAACAACGTGTTCCGGCCTTATCTCAATTCATTTGTCATAGTCTTTATTGATGATATTTTGGTGTACTCGCATAGTCAGGAGGATCACGCGGAGCATTTAAGAGTTGTGTTGCAGAGATTGAGAGAGGAGAAACTTTATGCAAAATTCTCCAAGTGTGAGTTTTGGCTTAGTCCAGTGGCTTTCTTGGGGCACGTGGTGTCCAACGAGGGTATTTAGGTTGATCCAAAGAATATAGAGGCGGTTCAGAGTTGGCCTAGACCATCCTCAGCCACAAAGATTCGCAGCTTTCTTGGTTTGGTAGGCTATTATTGCCGGCTTGTTCAAGGATTCTCAAGTATCGCATCGTCCTTGACCAAGTTGACTCAGAAGGGTGCTCCATTTGTATGGTCGGACGAGTATGAGGAGAGCTTTCAGAAGCTCAAGACAGCTTTGACCACAGCTCCAATGTTGGTTTTGCCATCAGTTTCAGGTTCATATACCGTGTATTGTGATGCTTTGATAGTTGGGATTGGTTGTGTAGTGTTATTGCTTATGCTTATCGTCAGTTGAAACCCCATGAGAAGAATTACCCCGTTCATGATTTGGAGTTGGTTGCTATACTTAATGCATTGAAGATTTGGAGGCATTACTTGTATGGCGTATCTTGTGAGGTGTTCACCGATCATCGCAGTCTTCAGCATTTGTTCAAGCAAAAGGATCTTAATTTGAGGCAGAAGAGATGGTTGGAGTTGCTTAAGGATTATGATATCACTATATTGTACCATCCGGGAAAGGCCAATGTAGTGGCCGATGCTTTGAGCTGAAAGGCAGTGAGTATGGGGAGTTTGGCATGTATTTTAGTTGGGGAGAGACCTCTTGCAGTTGATGTTCAGGACTTGGCCAATCGGTTTGTGAGGTTAGATATTTTGGAGCCTAGTCGGGTGTTGGCTTGTGTGGTTTCTCGATCTTCCTTATATGATCGCATCAGAGAGCGCTAATATGATGATCTGCATTTGCTTATCCTTAGGGACAGAGTTCAGCATGATGATTCTAGAGATGTGACCATCGGTGATGATGAGGTGTTGAGGATGCAGGGCTGGATTTGTGTGCCCAATGTAGATGGGCTTCGGGAGTTGATTCTGGAGTAGGCCCATAGCTCGCGGTATTCTATTCATCCGGGTGCCGCAAAGATGTATCAGGATTTGAGGCAGCACTATTGGTGGAGAAGAATGAAGAAATATATAGTGGGGTTTGTAGCTAGGTGTCTTAATTGTCAGCAGGTGAAATATAAGCATCAGAGAATGGGTGGTTTGCTTCAACAGATGGTTATTCCTGAGTGGAAGTGGGAGAGGATCACTATGGACTTTGTTGTTGGACTTCCATGGACTTTGACGAAGTTTGATGCTATTTGGGTGATAGTGAATCGGCTGACCAAGTCCACGCACTTTATTCCTGTGTGTACTACCTATTCTTCAGAGTGGTTGGAAGGGATTTATATTTGGGAGATTGTTAATTTGCGTGGTGTTCCGGTTTCCATCATTTTAGATAGAGGCACTCAATTTACTTCGCAATTTTGGAGAGCCGTGTAGAGAGAGTTGGGTACTCAGGTGGAGTTGAGCACAACCTTTCATCCTCAGACGAACAGACAACCCGAGGGTACTATTTAGATATTGGAAAACATGTTGCGTGCTTTTGTTATTGATTTCGAAGGATCATGGGATGAGTTTCTACCTCTTGCAGAGTTTGCTTATAACAACAGCTACTAATTGAGTATTCAGATGGCTCCATATGAGGCTTTGTATGGGAGGCGGTGTAGATCTCCAGTTGGTTGGTTCAAGCCCTGTGAGGCTAGGCTGTTGGGGACTGATTTGGTACATGATGCTTTGGAGAAGGTGAAGGTGATTTAGGAGAGGCTTTGTACAGTGCAGTCGAGGCAAAAGATTAATGCTGATAGAAAGGTTCGAGATGTGTACTACATGGTTGGCGAGAAGGTTCTGTTAAAGGTTTCACCCATAAAGGGTGTTATGAGATTTGGGAAGAAATGGAAATTGAGTCCTCAGTTCATTGGGCCTTTTGAGGTGCTTCGGAGGATAGAATGGTGGCTTATGAGCTTGCTTTACCACCCGAATTGTTGAGTGTGCATCCAGTGTTCATGTTTCTATGCTCCGGAAGTATATTGGGGTTCCGTCTCACGTTCTGGATTTTAGCACGGTTCAGTTGGATGATGATTTGACCTATGTTGTAGAGCTAGTAGCTATTTTGGGCCGTCAGGTTCGGAAGTTGAGGTCAAAGGATATAGCTTCAGTGAAATACAGTGGAGAGGTCGGCCCGTGGAGGAGGCTACCTGGGAGACCGAGCGGGATATGCGGAGCAGATATCCTCACCTATTCGAGGCTTCAGGTATGTTTCTTGACTCGTTCGAGGACGAACATTTGTTTAAGTTGGGGAGGATGTGACGACCCGGCTAGTTGTCTCATGAGTTACCACTCTATTTCCCTCATTTTTGCTTCTTTATGCTTCGTTATCCGTGTTTTCGGTGATCAAGTTGATTAGTTTGTGTTCGGAGAGGATTTGGTAAGATATGAGACACTTAGTCTCTTTTAAGAAAGTTTAAGTTGGAAAAGTCAACCGGATATTGACTTATGTGTTAGAGGGCTCGGATGTGAGTTCCGATGGTTCGGTTAGCTTTGGGAGGTGATTTATGGCTTAGGAGTGTGATCAGAATGGGTTTTGGAGGTCCGAAGTAGAATTAGGCTCAAATTGGCGAAGTTGATATTTTGGCGATTTTCGGTTGGTAGGTGAGATTTTTATTCGAGGTTCGGAATGGAATTCCGAGAGTTGCAGTAGCTTCGTTGTGTCATTTGGGATGTGTGTGCAAAATTTCAGGTCATTCGGACGTGGTTTGGTTGGGTTATTGATCGAAAGCGTATTTCGGAAGATTTTTAGAAACTTAGGCTTGAATTCGATGTGTTTTGGGTAATTTGATGTTGTTTGAGGTATTTTGATGATTGGAGTAAGTTTGAAAAAGGCTTTAGGATGTGTTGGTGCCTTTGGTTGAGGTCCTGGGGGCCTAGGGTGAGTGGATGGTCATTCGGGTCATTTTTGGAGTTTGGGAGTTGTAGAAAAATCGGATCAGGTGTTGCAGAGAATTACCCTTCGCGATCGCGTAGAAGGATTTGAGGAAGGCCAGAATTAAGCCTTCGCGTTCGCGTGAGAGGCTTCACGTTCACGGAAGGCTGGGAAGTTGTGCATCGCGTTCGCGTGAAGGCACTCATGATCGCGTAGAGAAAGATGCGTTGAAGGTTATTTGTGCATTAGGTGAGGTCACGTTCGCGTAGTGTAATTTTGGGGAGTTGAAAATTTGTTCTTCGCGATCGTGAGGGAAGTGTCGCGATCGCGATGCAGGAAAAGCAGGCCTGGGCAGAATGTTTTAATTCATTTCATCCGCGATTTTGGAGCCCATTTACTCCATAGTTGGTCTTTTTGAGAGCTTTTTGAAGGAAATTGAAGAGGGATTCAAGGAGAAACTTTTGGAGGTAATAATTTCGGACCTAAAACTCGAATCTATTGTGAAATCCACCTAGAAATCATGGAATCTTAAGCTAAAAATGGAAGAACTAGGGCTTGGAATTTTGGACTTTTGATTTGGGGATTTGGAGGACCATTTGGGGTCGGATTTGAGAACTTTTGGTGTGTATGAACTCGTGGGGAGATAAGGAATCCGTTAATGTGAAAAATTCTGAGTTTCGATAAGTGGGTCCGGGTCTCGGGTTTTGCTAATTTTGGGATTTTTTGGTATTTTTTGATTGTTTTCGCTTGGAATTTGTTCCCTTAGCATATTGTGACATATTCGTTCTAATTTTGGATAGATTCGACATGCGTGGAGGCTTATTCGAGGGGCAAAGGCGTCGCGAGCTAGAGATTTAGCCAGTTCGAGGTGATTAATGATTGTAAATGATGCTCTAAGGGTTTGAAACATCGAATTTCACATCGTAGTGCTATATTGAGGTGAGACACACACCCAATGTTGAGCGTGGGGTCGTGCACTATTGGGGATTGTGACTTGGTCCGTCCCGATTGATATTTTTACCGCGTATTTGATTGTAAATTGTTTGTTGTCATCACTATTTGGGTTGAATGTCATATTTGGGCTTCATGCCAACTATTTGAACCCTTCGGGGATTTTTATTGCTATTTCTTCATTTTTTTTAACTTATTACTTGAGCTCAGTCCTGATAATTTCCATTGTTTTACTATTCAGCCATTCTTTCTCAGTTTTTAAGACATAAATGATATTTTTAAGGAAGTTTGGGCTGAAAACACTATTTTTTTACTATTTCTCGAGGGGCTTGTGATGATTTTAGGACTGAGTAAGGCTGAGGGCCTATATTGTGAGGAACATTGATACTGATTTGCGGCCGAGGGCCTGAGATGCATATATGCCACGAGGTGGCTTGATTGATATGAGGCCGAGGGCCTAGATTTGATGCCACGAGATGGCTTGTTATTGCGCTTGGGCCGTAAGAGGCCTCTACCGGAGTCTGCACACCCCCAGTGAGCGCGGGTACCCATTGTGATGTCAGATTAAGCCCGAGGGGTGGAGATTGTTGATACTGTGCTCGAGGGGCGAACTTCTATGTGTTTTCTTTATCTTAATTATTTGTCAATTACCTGTTTAATTGTTGTAGAAGTATTTTATTCTACTTTTCATTGGTTCTCTGCTTGCAAATTTCTTATTTAACTGCTTCATTATAGAATACCTTATGTATACGTGTTTTCTTACTTTGAGTCATTATTTATATTTATTACTCACTAGGTCGCAATACTCACATTACTCCCTGCACTATGTGTACAGATTCAGGCGTCGCTGGTTCCGCTCCCGAGTGCTGATTCATTCCAGCTTCAGGCGGATCTTCGAGGAGTTTTTAGGTAGTTGTTGGCGTTCGCAGCCTAGAGCTCCTCTCTATCTATTTCTTTTACGTTTCTAGCTCAGTATTTGAAACTCTGTAGTTACATTTGAGGATTTAGTATCATAGATGCTCGTGACTTGTAACAACCCGGTTAGGGCTGTGTCGGAATAGATTTCCACTTTGTTATCTCTATTTCCGCTAGCCATTGCTATTAAATCATGTTTAAACTATTTTTATGCTATTTAACTACTTAAAAAGGATGAGTTGTGTTAGATTGGCTGGCCTTGTCTTCACGAGAGGCGCCATCACAACCAGGTTTGGGGTTAGGGTCGTGACAAAGGAAGAAATCACAAAATAGTTGGATGCAAAGGTCATTCGGGTTACTCGATATCCTACTTGGTTAGTTAATGTTGTGCCGGTACCAAAGAAGGATGGTAAGACCAGGGTGTATGTTGATTCCCGCGATATCAACAAAGCAAGTCCAACAGATAATTTCCCATTGCCAATATCCACACTTTGATAGATAATTATGCCAAGCATGAGATCGGGTCTTTTGTGGATTGCTATGCGAGTTACCACCAGATCCTGATGGATGAGGAAAATACAAAAAAGACAGCATTTATCACATAGTGGGGAACATATTGCTACCCAGTAATGCCATGTGGCTTAAAAATGTTGGGGCAACTTACATGAGGGAAATGACTACCATATTTCATGACATGATACACAAGGAGATTGATGTTTATGTAGATGATGTGATCATAAAGTAAAAGCAGCAGTTCGACCATGTGGGAGACTTGAGAAAGTTTTTCCAGAGGCTCCGTAGGTATAACCTTAAGCTCAACCCTGCAAAATGTGCATTTGGTGTCCCGTCTGGAAAACTGTTAGGGTTTATAGTTAGTCGATGAGGTATTGAGTTAGATCTGTCAAAGATCAAAGCCATCCAAGAATTGCCACCGCCAAGGAATAAGACTGAGGTTATGAGTTTGCTCGGCGTTTATACTACATCAGTAGGTTTATTGCTTAACTCACGACAACTTGTGAGCGCATCTTTAAGTTGCTAAAGAAGGATGTCGTGGTCAAATGGATTGATGAGTGTCAGGAGGCATTTGATAAGATCAAGGGGTACCTTTCAAACCCACCAGTGTTGGTCCCGCTGGAGCCTAGAAGACCTTTAATTCTCTATTTGACAATCCTGGATAATTCATTCGGTTGTGTAATTGGTCAACACGACATCACTGGTAAGGAGCAAGCCATCTATTATCTCAGCAAGAAGTTTACATCCTATGAGGTTAAGTATACTCTCCTTGAAAGGACATGTTGCACCCTGACTTGGGTGGAACAAAAGTTGAAACATTATCTGTCGTCCTACACTACTTACCTCATTTCTCGAATGGATCCTTTAAAGTATATCTTTCAGAAGCCTATGCCCACAGGAAGACTTGCAAAGTGGTAGATTTTTCTCACAGAGTTTGACATCGTCTATGTGACTCGAACCGCGATGAAAGCCCAAGCATTGGCCGATCATTTGGCCGAGAACCCGGTGGATGAAGAGTTTGAGCCATTAAGGACTTATTTTCCTGATGAACAGGTGATGCATATTGACAAGGTGGAGCAGGATGAAAAGCCAGGTTGGAAACTTTTCTTTGACGGAGTCGCTAACATGAAAGGTGTCGAAATAAGGGATGTGCTTATTTCTGAAACAGAGCATCACTGCGCTGTTACGGCCCAACTTTGTTTCTATTGTATCAACAACATAGATGAGTACGAGGCATGCATTGTATGTTTGAGGTTAGCTGTAGACATGGGAGTTCAGGAAGTATTGGTTTTGGGAAATTCATATCTGTTGGTGCACCAAATTCAGGGAGAATGGGAGACTCAGGATTTAAAGCTCATACCATATCGACAATGTTTGTCAATGCCTTGGCTACTCTAGCATCAATGTTACACCATCCGGATAAGGCTTATGTTGACCCTCCGCATATTCAAGTTTGTGATCAGCATACCTATTGTAATGTGGTTTAGAAGGAACTTGACGGTGAACCTTGGTTCCATGATATCCGGGAATACATAAAAATGGGGTTGTATCCGGTATAGGCCACAAGTGATCAAAAGAGAACGATTCGACGCTTGGCTAGTGGATTTTTTTGAGCGGGGGAGTCTTGTACAAGAGAACTCCAGATCTTGGATTGCTGAGGTGTGTAGATGCTAAACAAGCTTCGACCATTATGGCCGAAGTTCATTTCAGAGTTTGCGGGCCGTATATGAGAGGATATGTTTTGGCAAAGAAAATTCTTCGAGCAGGGTATTATTGGCTCACCATGGAAAGAGATTGCATCAACTTTGTACGCAAATGTCATCAATGCCAGGTATACGGTGATCTGATTCACTCTCCGCCATCTGAGTTGCATACAATGTCGACACCTTTGCCCTTTGTTGCTTGGGGCATGGATGTCATTGGACCAATTGAGCCAGTAACATCGAACGGGCATATGTTTATTTTGGTGGTCATTGATTATTTCACCAAGTGGGTTGAATCTGTAACTTTCAAATCTGTGACCAAGAAGGCAGTGGTAGATTTTTCCATTCAAATCTCATTTGCTGGTTCGGAATTCCCAAGGTAATCATCACAGATAACGCTGCTAATCTCAACAGTCATCTGATGAAAGAGGTATGCCAACAGTTGAAGATTATGCATCGAAATTCCACTATGTATCTCCTGTTGATATCCAATTTTTTCCTGTATATTTTTTATATACAAAATACTTTCAAAATAGCATATATATGCATATATAAGTATGTCCCAATATTTTATTAATTTTCTTAATTTTAAATATTTTTTAACCAATTTATTCCTCTGTTTTATTCATAAAAAACCCAATAATAATTTCCAAAGTTATCAATCTTAGTGATTCATTTATTGGATTCTCATATTTATACTAAATATAGCCAAGATAAGTTTTGCATATTTTTACAAATTTATTTAGTATTTTTAAAGCTAAATTGAATATAATTGCAATATTAGCCTCTTTTAGATTTAATTGTGTTTATATTTATAAATCACTAAGTCCAGTATTTTTAAATTGATAATTATGTGTTACAAGTCATTTTAGTACCTTCAATTTATTTTCAGGAATTAATTTACTATTTTTTATAAAATTAAAAGGGAAAAGTGAAATTGAGTTTCAATTATAACCCAAAATAGACCCCCAATTTCCCAACCCAATTTCAATTTCAACCCGACCCAATCTAAATAGCCCAACCTGGATCCCCTACCTAACACTTTCAATCTTGGCCATTGATCATTTAGATCAACGACCAATATTGGCCCTTTCCATTTTTAACCTCAAACGACCCCTTACCCCACCTCATTTCACACCAAATGTCGCGCTTGAATCCCTTTCCTTATCAACTCTCTATACAATCCCTCATGAACCCTAGCCGCCGCCACCTAACCCAACCTTAATACTTCCCAAATCTATGGCTTCCAAGGTCATCAGAGACCTGTATCAACCCCCCATGGCTTCTATATTTTCGATTCTTATGGTCTCAAGGCAAGATCTTGAAAGATCTTGGTCCATACCCTGTTCGATTTCAGTTCATGACTGTTCTCCGTTTAGCCATGGCTATTCGAGTTAGACTCTTGACTCTCCTGCTTAGATCGATGGTTTTCAAAGCCTTTCTCATCACTTGGGGTTCTTCTGAAACCCTAACCTCTAAGGTTCTTTCGATTTCTTTTAGATCTATTTCAATATATATGTTTGCTCTGAACTGCTAAGAATTTTTCTCGAAGTTTCTCTTAAAACTTTGCCTTCAAAACCCCTTATCTTTTCCGATTAGTGTTATTGTTAGTTTGTTTCAAAACATTTCTTTGATTTTTGACATGTTCTGCTGTGCTTCCCTATATCTTTCTTCTACTTGAGTTTGCATGTTAAAAGCCCTAATTTCTTATGACTGTTTATTAGACGAATGTTTGTTTTCTTGAATTTAAGTCCGATTTGTTTGTTTATCATCTTTTAAAAACTCTTCTATTGTTGAAAATCCTATGGTTTTGGGTCTGAGGCTGTTCGTTTAAGTGCATAACTTGATTTTAAAGTTCTTTATATCAAAATCTCTTATTTCTGTGTGTGATTCTTCTGGCTCTGGTTTTCTATCATCTCTAAAAATCGATTATGCTTTGATCTTCACATGCTTTGATATTCTATGTTTTCTTCACTACTTGACCTTCTAGGCTATCATGTTTCGAATGTTGCTATCCACTGAATTTTGTGCTACTATTTTATGCTATTTCCTTCTGCCAACAGGCTTGGCGTCGCATGTATAGTGTTTATGCACCCTATTTATCTACTAAGTTTCTTTCTTTGTTTGACCTTCAACTTGTGACTGATTTCGAACTTTTCCTTTGTGAAATTCAGATTTCACTCGCCTATTAGGGTTAATTGATTTTCTTTTCCTGTTTTGCCTTGCTGAATTCTTTCCAAAATTAGTGTATCTCTGTACCTAGACTTGATGGCCTGCTTAATGTTTTACTACTTCTTTTATGGAAACTGTCAGCCTGCTTATAAATTGATTTCTTTCCTTATTTTTGAACCTGTCACTACCCATTAAGCAAAGTGATCCCTTAATTAAAGGAAATCACTTGTATAATTGATTCAGAATCATGGTTGTTTCCATGTTTGTAGCTTATTCCCCTCTCTTACTCGTTTTCAAAAAACTATAAATACCATGTACTTCTTTTCTTTCAAAAAACACGAACACAAGGCATAAACACTTGAGTTCAAACACACACTCCACCAAATCTCTCTTTTCTCTGTTACTACTATATTGCTACCTTACCTAGCCGACTGAAAGCCAAGGCTAGGTTGTGGGGAAACTTGCTTATTTTCTGCATTTGCATTTCTTTCTGGTATGTTCTAGTTAAGTTTTCTGCACCGACAACAATATGCTTATTTACTGTTTCTTGCATTCTTGTTTGCCTACTGTTTGTATTTAGCCCAGTACCATTGTTTAGCATGCTGTAATTTCCTTTCTCCTATTTTGAATCAATGTATCATGACCTATGAATTCTAAATCCCTACCCCAATGTGTTTAATTATTGTGGTTGGTTTGGGGCATGACAGCATTGGAAATAGCTGTGCATGACCCAAACTTGATCCTCTTAGGATTATAACCTCCATGTTTTTCTTATATGTTGTGTGTTATGGTTGATTTACAGGCATATCAGCACTTCCTATTGTTGTACATGCCCAAAGTTAACCCATGCCTAAGTGTATAAGCTCCTTGCAATAGATTCCCAATCCCCTGCCCCCTTTGTGTGAAGTTATTTGACTCCCTAAAATGTTAATGGTTGTCTCCCATCACCCTTTCCCTCTCCTTTATTCCCTCAGATCTTAGAACTATATTTCTGCACTTTCACTCTCTTTTTAGACTTAAGTTCTGCCCCCCCCCCCCCATCATGTGAGCCTTTCCTTGGGACCCATGAGCTCCCTCTGAACTTGGACATATGAGGGGTTGCATTTCAACATTGCACTCATCTCCATTCTGGTTATGTAACTTGGGTATGAGCACTGCTCGGGGTCCTATTGAGGCCCTTAGGGAGCTCTGACACACGCAAGTCTGATAAAGGCTTTAGATCAATGGCATTTTAAGGTGGTTTACTTCATAACTCAGAGAGGAAGTCAAGAATCAGGCTTCCTCTAGTTGTAACTTTTCTTTGTACTTTACTGATGTGATTCAGTATTCCTGGTTTGTAATAATTTGTAGTGAACATTTGGGGGCTGGCTAGTGGAAAGGTTTGGGTAATTATGCATGCTCAAGGGTAAAAAACATGCATATAGGTCAGCTTTTTCTACATGTTCAATTCGCATTTAGAAAACATGCCTATAGGACTGCTTTTTATTCTGCATATTCACATCACATTTAGAAACCATATCTATAGGACCTACTTGTTCAACTTCACCTCTAGATAACCTGCCTATAGGAATTATCTAAAATTCTGCATGTTTGTCATCGCTTAGATATCATGTTTTTTAGGGCCCAATTGGATATAACCCAGTCGCTTGTTAGAATCATCATAATGAATAGAAATCATGCTTATTGGAATTCCCAAGTGAAAACCCGTCTGTTTCCATTGTCTACTAGATATTATGCCTATAGGGGTTTGACATTATTCAGATACTATGTACGCAAAGGTTTAAAATCGGCAATTATGTCTATAAGGGTCTAAAATCAGTAATCCTAGATACCACGTTCATAGGAGTAAAAATCAGCGATCGTGGATACTGTCATCTGTAGAAACTAAACTAGTCTAATTTAAAATTCGTCCATTCTGAATCTTTATTTTAATAATCTGATTCCCTTATTTTATTGAGGTTTAGCAAGCATGCCTATAGGATTTCAAACAATTCGCTTTGAGTTATCACTGTTTCACCCCCTTCTAAATTACGTAGATATCATTCCTATAGGACCCCGTCTAAATACTTAAGCAAGCCTTAGAGTAATAACTGTAAAATTGAGTCTGCCTTTGTTAATTGTTACAACCAGCAGGCAGGCCTGATTCAGACTTCTTATCTGAGTTATGTAATAAACAAATTTGCTTCAATAATCAATCTCCCCTCGTCTTTAGTATTTTAATCAGACCTAAAAGGTATGTGCAAGTCATGCTAGTTATGTGCTTTTGTTCAAGGAGGTATATTTAATCCTTTATCTGTTTATACGCTTCCCCAACATGCAGTATGTGTTTTTGTTATGTCGCCTTAGATTTTTATCCTTTGAAACCAATCAGCCTAATATCCCACCCTTTAGGACTAGTAGTCCTAAGTGCCTCCGGGACTGATAGGAATGGGACGGGTAATAGCATGCAATAGTAATCGAGACCAATCCGCGCTTTAATACCTTAACGGGGTGGGAAGGGTAGATATGGATATGATGACCGGTGCGCTAATGCCACGTATAACCCCTCTTTTGAGGAGTAATTACCGGGTATTCATTGACGTGATCCATATTAAATATAAACCTAGGATCCCTTTTCCTTTTATTTGCAAACTCTTTTTTTTAACTCTTCTTTTAATTGTTCTTTCTTTTTTTATGTGTTTAAATCCCTTAATATTTGAGCCCGTACTTGTATATTTGCTAAATTCACAATAATTGTCTGGCCCGGAACCACACTAGTGAATCCTAAGGGGTGCCTAACACCTTCCCCTTGGGATAACTTCAAGCCCTTACCCTATCTCTGGTTATTCAAATGACTTAGAATTGAACCCCATTGGTGTCCCAATGCACCTTAAATCATTAGGTGGCGACTCTTAAAAATTGCAAAACCCAGTTCCTAAAAGGTACGAGTTGTCCCATACCAAATGTCATAAACCCGATTTCGCGAGAAAAAGGGGGCTCGACAGCATGGCGACTCTGCTGGGGATTTTTAGGCTTTTACCACTTCAGACTATCATTGTGAATTTATGCTCCTTTATGTGCAATTACTTGCTTAATTTCTTTAAGCATTCAATTCACTTTTCAATTGCAAAACTGACTTCTCTTTTTGTTTCCTCCTTTTATTACTGCTTCAAATTATGAAACTACTGTATTTACTGCTTTCTTAACGTGCTAATACGTGCCAACATGCTTTTAATTATTGCATAATAATGCTCAACATCATATCCCACTCGTGACCAAACAAATACCATAGGAACGGATATAATGAGTGGTTGCTTTCTTCCTATATTATTACCCACTAAATCTGGAAAAGGCATATATACGGTAAAACCAGTCGATCAATGGTGTAGTCGACGGTTTCGTGTCTTTCCCCCTTGAGTTGTCCGCTCAAGGGTACCAGTCTAAAACCCCACAGAAACCTTACTCTGTTTAAATTGTGCATGCATCATGGTCAAACCTAGCCGAGTCAATTATGTTGTCCGCATAATGACTCTTTAATATAAGCCTTGTCCAAATTCCACTGGGTTTCCCTAAACCCAAATGGACATCCCCACGTTTTGTGCATTTATTTGGAAAACTAAATCCTTCATGCTAATTGCTAGTATTAAATAGTCGAGTCTGTGGGGGTAAGGGTCTAACCTTATTTGTCTTGTAAAAATGAGGCATGAAGTCCCTAGATTCTGCATGGTCACCAACATCCACCCAAAATTGCTAAGCTGGTGGGAGGACCTTCACTCTAGTGATCAAACTATTGTCCGAAAATATCTGGGCAATCTACCTTCTCATCAGGAGATTCAACCCAACAACAAGATCATAGAAGCTGCTACTTTGTTCTGTGATTGTGAGAGGGCTGTATTCCGCTTAGGGTATATTGAGATGACACCCTTGCTAGAGGAGATAAGAGAATTGGATGGTATAGCATGGGAAACTCCGGGTTTATTAATGCCTAAGAACCGCAAGGGCAGGGTTTTTCTCAAAATGATGGGATTGAAGAAGAACCCAGAACTGACATGTTTGAAAGAATCCTACATCCCTTTTGACTATTTGTATGAGAGGTACGGGCACAACAAATCCTATTGTACCTATCCTGACAAGTTTTCCATCACATCATTAGGGCATATTCACCAAAGAGTCTTTGTATTCATGTTTTGTTTCCTGGGATTGATCGTATTTCCAATGAAGAAAGAAAGAATCCACACCAAGCTGGCTATGGTAACTAAGACTCTAATGGAAGGAATTGGTTGGCAACCCTTCAGCATTGTGCCCATGATCATTGCGGAAATATACCAAGCCTTGGAGAAGTGTCAACGAGGAGCCAAACACTTCGAAGGCTGCAGTTTGCTACTTCAACTCTGGCTCATGGAGCATCTCTAAAGGGGTGAATACCGACAAGAGATTCAATGAAGGGACTGGGATGATTATATCGTTTTCCATCATCCGAGGCGAATGAATTACATGCCCAATATGTTCGCTCAACTAGAAGATGCCAAAGGATGGGTAGAGTTATTTGACAACCTAACTGAGGACCAGGTACAGTGGATGTTCCAGTGGTTTCCAACCGAGGAATTCATCGCCCGATCCAAAGATGCACCTTTCCTGTTACTGATCGGTCTGCGAGGAGCATACCCTTATGTCCCTCTCTGGGTTATGAGGCAAGCTGGTAGGAAGAAGGTTATACCCAAGGTCGACAAGATGAGTCATTTCCCGGCTAACTTTCAGGTTGATGATAGTCCTTATAAGTGCCAAGCTCAACAAATGTGGCACTGCAAGATCGTCATGGGGAGAGATACCATCGAGCCAGACAAATACCTTGCTGGTTGCGCTCCCTACTATTCAAGCTGGTTGGAAGATAATCACGATGGTCTGGGCCAACAAGGGTTCACTAGGGGCCACAGGATCATAGATGAAAGGGCCGAGGCACAGGTCAAATAAAACCAACTGCGCAATTGGATCCGGGAGTGCGAAAGCGAGCACCGTGAGATACAGGAAGCCAACCAGAAGTTAATTGAGGAGTGGAAGGACATGGCTGTCAGTGCCAACAAACGACTGGGATACTTGGAGCGGGGCATAGTGGAATTAGAAAGGAAGTTTCTCAAGAAGGTCGAAGACTACCAAAATGCTGAAGGAAATGAAGGCGGACATCTAGCCAGAGCATACCTATTGTTGGGACTTCGCGAGTTGGGAAAGCTGTTCGACAGAGCCAAAGATGCCGAATCTAGGGAAGGCCCTTCTGGTACCAAGTAGATAGGAGGTTTTTCTTTTCGCTTTATAAAATGTAATAAGACCAATGGCCAATAGTGACATTTATTTCCTATTTATTTAGTGTCAATTTGGGATTCATCTTATTTTCTATCAATAAAATGAGGAATTTAGCATAGCATTCTAAGTTCTCCAAATCAATTTGTCGCTAGGCCTAGCTCGGGCATAAAGAGGTCCCCAAATTAGAACACGATTTACATTCCCACATTATGTGTTTTTTAATATTGCAATACTTCCAATAATCCTCACTAACTTGTTACCTTTTTGTTTTTTTACTTTTTGTTTATTATTCTCCTCCCCAAAGGTTAGTTTGTGCACTCTGGCAACATCATCTTATTCTACTAGATCCAGGGGCCCTCCACACACTCCTCCTCTTAGTCCTGTCAAAATCAAGAACAAAGGGAAGATGGAAGATTTGAATAATGTCAGAAAAGAGAACTCAACTGAACGGGTAGAGGTCACTCATGGTAACGGTACTTAGGTTTCCAAAGAAAATGCATCCCAACTCGAACAAAAGCTGCTAAAATTCTAGGAAGAACTTGATCATGTTCGGAATCTGGCAAATCTGTCATTTTCCCTCACCACTCCAGATATCAATTTCCCAAATGCTTAGAACCCTACACCTCCACAAAATATCCCAAAGCAATAAAACCATCTCGCTCCTCACCATCACTGCAACACCTGCCATACCTCAAACAATACCCCATTGCTCATCCCAGAACTCCAAAACTCCATAAATGACCACTTACACACCCACCATAGCACCCCCATCTATGTGGAGACTATGCCACACTCCACCCAACCCATATCAAGCACACCCGAGTCTGATGAAAAAGATTTGCTCATCAGGAACCTGGCTGAAGAACTCAAGAAATTGACTAGCCGAATTCAAGGCGTTGAAGGAAGTAAGGGAATTGAAGGACTAAACTATGAAGATCTTTGCATACAGCCCGATGTCGAACTGTTCGAGGGGTACAAACCTCCGAAGTTCGAAATATTTGATGGTATAGGGGATCCAAGGGTCCATTTGAGAACTTACTGTGACAAGATGGTCGGGGTAGGGAAAGATGAAAGAATCCGCAAAAAACTGTTCAAGAGGAGTTTAAAGGGAGATGTTTGTCTTGGTACATTAGCCAAGATCCGAAGAAGTGGTCAAATTGGGTAGGCATGGCGTCCGACTTTCTGGAAAAGTTCAGGTTCAACACAAAGAATCTGCCAGACGTGTTCTATATTCAGAATTTAATGAAGAAGCCCACAGAAACATTTCGCGAGTATGCTACTCGATAGAGGTCCGAAGCTACTAAGGTCATACCTGCCTTAGAAGAGGAACAAATGAACAAATTCTTCGTCCGGGATCAGGACTCACAGTATTATGAATGATTAATGATGATTTAGAGCCACAAATTTTCTGACATTATCAAGTTGGGTGAAAGGATCGAAGAGGCATCAAAAGTTGTATGGTTACAAACTTCGAGGCCTTGCAAGCTACAAATAAGGCCTTATAGTCTGGTGGTGTGTCCAAGAAAAGGGACGTAGGAGCGGTAATGGTTGCACAAAGAACCAAATCTCCCATCAAATACCAAACCTACCCAATGCCTTCACTCATATATCAGCCTACCCCGAACTACCAAGCACCCTTACCCTCTTACCAAACTCCGCCACCCGCTTATCAATAACATCCACCTCCCACATATCAGCCTACTTCACCTAGATATTCCTAACCTGCACATGTTTACCAAGCCTACAATGCTCAACCATCCCACTATCAATCCCCTCCTGCACGCCAAAACATCCCTAGACCTCGACCAAATTTTGACCGCGGACCTCTGAAATAATATACAGCCATTGCTAAACCTATTAACCAATTGTACGAAAGACTCAAAGCTAATGGTTATGTCACCCCATCCCTGCTACAACCCCTAGAACCATTCTCAGTGGGTTAACCCAAACAAATCCTGTGCATACCACTCCGGCATGAAGGGACACACCATCGATGAATGTCGTTCTTTGAAGGACAAGATCCAGACTTTAATTGACAACAAAATTATTGTGGCAAAGGAACCTACCCCGAATGTCCGCAATAACCCACTGTCAGACCATAAGGGTGGAGGCGTTCACATGATTGAAATAGAGGATGATTGGGATCCTGAGGGATCGATCGGTTTGAACACATAAGGTGATGACCCAAAGAAGCCAATAGTTACTCTTAATCTGGTCGTGGTCCAGATTCAGCCCTCTGGTAATGCCAAGGTAAATATGTTTGTGCCACTTGAGTTTGAAACAAGGTCATCTACAAAGATACCAGCACCAATTGAGGTCGAATTCGTGTCTCCAACAAATGCACCCACACCGTTTGAAGTTGCGGTTTTACCACCCAAGGCACACGCTCCGTTCGCAGTAAAGATATCCACACCGATTCCAGTGGTGATGAGGAAAGGCAATGGTAGGTTCGAAGAAACTATTGTCGCATAAGGTATGATGAGAACTAGTAGAGTTTATACCCCTGAACATCTGGCTGACTCAAGCAAGCAGGCCTCCAACCGGCCACCCATTTTTGAGACTGGTCCAGACGATCTTTGGAGAAAGATATAGACCAAGGAATACTCGGTCATCGACCAGTTGAACAAAGCACCAGCGCAAATCGCCATACTTGCTTTGCTACAAAATTTTGAGGCACATAAGAATGCCCTGCTAAGGGTGCTGAGTGAAGCATACGTACCAAGTAACATCACTGGCGAGGAAATGGCTAACATGGTAGGACATGTATTGGAAAGTCATAAAACTACATTTCATGAGGATGAGCTGCCACCTGAAGGGTTGGATCACAACAAAGCACTGCACATCACCGTGCAATGCGAGGACTATTTCATCACCAAGATTATGATCAACGAGGGTTCCAGTCTCAATATTTGTCCACTAGTAACACCTAAGAAGTTGGGAAAAGGATTGCATGAGATAAAGGACGGAGCCATCAACGTGAAAGCCTTCGATGGTTCCCAAATGTCCACTATTGGGGAGATTAGTCTGTGTCTGCAAATGGGGCCAACTTGGTTCGATGTTGATTTCCAAGTGATAGACGTGCCAGCATCTTACAATCTGTTGTTGGGATGGCCGTGGACTCATGTTGTTGGGGTCGTAGCATTAACACTGCATTAAGCAGTAAAGTTTGAATGGAATCACTAGGAGGTGATCATTCACGGCAACGGTAGCAACCCTATATACTGTTGCCAAGCCATCCCGTCAATCAAAGGAAGAAGGAAGCTGGGTGGAGAGACTTACCATCACATTGAACAGGTAAATGTTGTTGACAAAAATGATGGGATAACAAGATCGAGAGTATACTGAATTGGAGTAGGTACGAACCTGGCAAGAGGCCAGGACCCTCCTGGATAATGGGATTTAATTTGAAGTTTTTAGGACCCTCCTGGATAATGGGATTTAGTTTAAGTTTAGGACCCTCCTGGATAATGGGATGTAGTTTCAAGTTGTCAGGACTTTCCTGGATAATGGGATTTAATTTTTAAATTTTCAAGTCCCGCCTGAATAATGGGATTTTATTTAAATTGTTAGGACTCTCATAGATAACGTGATATAGTTTAAGTTGTCAGGACCCGTATGGATAATGGGGTTTAATTTCAAGTCTTCAGGACCCTCTTGTATCATGGGATTTAGTTTAAATTCTCAGGACCCTCCTGGATAATAGAATTTAGTTTTAAATTCTTAGGACCCTCCTGGATAATGAGCTTTAATTTTAAGATTTTTGGACCCTCCTGGATAATGGGATTTAATTTCAAGTTTTCAGGACCCTCCTAGATAATGGGGATCTAGCTTTAAAATCTGAGAGATCTTTTGGTCGACAGGATCCGATTAACATTTACGGAGTTTTCCGGTACCAAACTGGGGCAGAAAAGTTTCTTTCGTTTTGTCTGTTTTGTCATAGCAACAGGTACCCACCTAGAGAACAAGTGAATTTATTCAAGTATTAGGTCATGTAGCAGGCACCCACCTGGAGAACAAGGGAATTCAGTCAAGTATTAGGTCAAGTAGTAGGTACCCACCTGGAAAACAAGGGAATTCATTTCAAGTATCGAGTCAAGTGGCAGGCACCCACCTGGAGAATGAGGGAATTCATTTTAGAGTTAAGTTTAGAGTCCAAGACAACAGAAAGAACCCGCCTGAAGAATGGGATCAATTCAAGTTGGAAATAACAGAAGTTTCCCTCGAGAACGCGAGTCAACAGTTCAAGACGCGCGATAGAACTGCGGGAGTTTCAAGATCAAGTTTGAAGATAAATAGATAGGAATCTTGTAACTCATAGCTGATAGTCTTGCCTAGATTCTTTTCATGTTGATATCGGTGTAATAAGGAGTGTTGCAAGAAGTAACAGTAGCAGCAACAGTGAAATCACAGCTTCCTGGTAGTCCTAGCTACCAAAGCTTCCAGAACTACACTGAACTGATTCCTTTATAGCCAAGGATATGTAGGAAACCTTGAAATCAAGTTTCGGTTAGACATTTCAAAAATGCTTCCCACGGAGTATCCAAACGGGCAAAAATCGCTTGTATTCGTTCACTTTATCTTTGCCCGAAAACTCTTCGTATTTCCTAGCAAAGAGGGACAACAGTGAGCACGTGATTTTTACCCAACCAGAATACTCCTACAAAATCACAATATAGATGTTTTCTAATTTATTTTAATTTTTATGAAATTTTTAGGAATATCTGCTTAATTGTTTGCATTTTAGTTGCATTTTAATATTTTATAAAAGCATAGAAATATCCAAAAAATATTCAAGTTCCATGCATTGCGTTTTTAGGTTGATATTTGCATTTTTAGGTTTAAGTTGTTAATTAATTGCATTAATAGATAAAAATCAAAAATATTGGTCATTTTTACATTTTTAGGCTTTAGTTATAAATTAGTAGTTTCCTTTCTTTAACTTTAAGTTAATTAATCATTTTTATGTTAAAAATAAGCAATTAATTTATTTTTATAAATTAGGTCTTTAGTTTAGGATTTTTAGTTAATTGAATAAGTTTAAATCATGGAAAATGAAAAATTCAAAAAAAAAGAGACAAAGAAATACGCAGGCTTTGTTTAATTTGGAAAATGGGCCACATTTGGTCTCAGAAGCCCAATTCCCTTTTCCAATCCGCCAAGCCCAAATCCTTTTACCCAACCCAACTCACCCACTAACCCAAACAACATCGTTTCAGCCCCTCCCAATCCTAGCTGTTGATTTCCTTAGATCGAAAAATTGGGAAATAACCATCCCAACCATATATATGTCCTAACAACCCCCCCCAAACCCTAGAGAACACTTCCGCTTCCCACTCCGTCTATATTACATCTTAACCTTAGCCGCCCTAAATTACTCTCCACTTCAAACAACCTAAACCCTAGCCGCCGCCCACGGAAAATCGTTTCACGGCGGCGACCGGTCTCCATACTCACCCAAATCTTCACCCTAAAACCAGCTTTCCCCTTTCTTTCCAAATCCATGAACAACTTTCCCGAAATCCCCCTTGAACCCGTCGAATCTCAAATCTGAGAATCAAAAGCAATTGTGCTTGCATGTTTCGGTTCCTCTGGATTCCTTAGTTCGTGTAGTTCGAAACTCACCCTAAATGGATTGTTCTTGACAAGAACAATCATTTAGGGTTAATTCCTAGCCATCTCAAAATCCAGCCATAGATCCGCCTCAAATTCTTCTTTGTTTTCTCAATAGGTACATTTCTTGTCTTCATTTTAGGTTTAATTTCCTTCTTCCTAGTACTTTCCATGCTATTTGTTGCTATTCCATTTTTATTTGTTTATTTTTCTTTCAGTTTCTTAAATTTTGACATTAGTCTGTGATTAATCTTTAGTTTAATTGTTAGTCGTTAATTTAGGTGTTCAAGAAAATCGAATCAGTTCCTTTAATAAGGCAGTAATTCAGCTAGGTTTCATTTAGGGTAATTGTTGGTCTGTCGTGTCTTGGTTTGTTCAATTTGTTCAAATCTTTGTTTATTTAGAATTTCTCTTTGATTAATCAGCCAGTTGGTATAAGTCATAACATTAGTTAATTTTAATCAGTTTTTCTAGGGTTCATTAACTTGGTTTGATGCATGCCTAATTAGTAAACTTTTAAATAGTTTAGTTTAGTTAGTGTATCACGATCCGTATTTCCCGCTCTCGGGAGTCGTGAAGATGCCTACTAATGTGAACTAGGCAAGCCGACTGTTTGAACCAATTACCTTTTTACCCCTTTTTATATTCTTTAACAATTATAAAGCAATAATATGTAGAAAGCAAAGTTTACAATAAGCGGAAGAGAAGCAATAAATTATCTGAATATGTATCTAATACAACTGTTTGAGCATCGACTACCTAGGACTGGTATCACAATTTCACAGATGATCTAGGAATACCACATACAAAGTCTGAAAGATAAAAGATACACTGTTTCTGAACTAAGTAAATGAAACCGGAGTAAAGGGATAGAGGGAGACGCTAGGCCTGCGGACGCCTGCAGGACTACCTTGGATCTCCGTATGGACTGAAGGCAGCCACCCGATCTATGGTCCAAAAGCTGCTGCTCCGGGATCTACACACAGTGCAGAGTGTAGTATCAGCACAACCAACCCCATGTGCTGGTAAGTGCTTAGCCTAACCTCGGCGAAGTAGTGACGAGGCTAGGACCAGACTGCCAAATAAACCTGTGCATTTTAACTATATACAGCGGAAAAGAAGAAAATTATTATACAGTCAAGTATGGGAGGGGTAACATGCTGCGGGGAACTATCAATTTAGAATAGAAAGACAACGGGTAATTAAAAGAGACAACATATCTCAGATAGGAACAAAGAATCAGGAATCAATAAGTGCACGACATCACCCTCCGTGCTTTTACTCTCATCCTCACCAAAATAATCAAGTAATGAAAATGTGCACGGCATCACCCTTCATGCTTTTACTCTCTACCTCACCATATAATCAATATAATCAGCACGGAATGGTACATCGTGCGGCACGACATCACCCTTTGTGATTTAACACTCTCTCACCAAAATAATACACGGCATCACCCTTCGTGCTTTAACACTCTTCCTCACCCAAACAACAATCACAAACAATAGGGCAAGGGAATAAATGAAATTACAATAAGAATCCCGGCAAGGGAAAAATAGTTCAACAATCAAGTCCTGACAAGGGAACAACATCATAAGAAGCATCAACATCCCGGCTAGGGAGATAACATTAAAAGCAACAAATTCCCGGCAAGGGAGATAATATAATGATTCTCTTCTCTTTTTCACTTTTACTTCTCAACTCACTTCACAACTTGAGCCAATGCTCTAAAAGGTTCAATTACCACTTATAATTTCACATTTTATTATACAACTTGAGCCAACGCTGCTCAATATTCAAATGTCACAATTACTTCCACAAGCATTGCCCAACAATAAAAATCATCACCAAAGCATGAATTATACAACGAAGTCATAATAACCACCGTATAAGGCTCGCGGGCATGTTTGACACCAACGTATAGATACTCGTCACCATGCCTATACGTCGTACTCGACAATTCCACATAGCAAATAAGACTCGACTCCTAATCCTTCAAGTTAAGGTTAGACCAAACACTTACCTCGATGCCACAAACACAATTAAAGTCTCTACTATCGCTTTATCTCTTGATTCCACCACTAATTTGCTCGTATCTAGTCACAGGTCGCTTAATTACATCAATAAATAATAAATCAACCAATTCTAATGCATGAAAATGAGTTTTCTAAAGTTTTACCTAAAAGTCAAAAATCGCCCCAGGGCCCACATAGTCAAAACCCAAGGTTCGAACCAAAACCCAATAGCCCATTCCCCCACGAACTCAAATATATAATTTTTTTTAAATCGGACCTCAAATCGAGGTCCAAATTCCCAATTTTTGAAAAACATAGGTTCTACCCAAAACACCCAATTTCCCCCATGAAAACCATTGATTGTGAGTTAAAATCATGTGAAAAGATGTTAATGATTGAAGAAAGTAAGTTAAAATTGACTTACTATCGATTTGGAAGAAGAGTTGTCTTTGAAAAAACGCCCAAGAGTGTTTTGGTTTTGAAACAGTGTGAAAATGAAAGATTTTCGGCTAAGTTATAAAATTGCAGGTTACAGATGTCGCAATTGTGACCAGGGTTCGCAATTGCGAACCCAGACATCTGCTAAGCTCTCATTTGTGAGGAGACATTCGCATCTGCGAAGTCACTTTTGTGAACCACATGTTGCATTTGCGAAGACTGGCCAAAAGGGGGAAATATCGCATTTGCGATAAATTCCTCTCAATTGCGAGGAAGACTAGCCTGGGCTATTTTCACATTTGGGACATAGCCTTCGCATTTGCGAACTCGCAATTGCGAAGCCTGCAGCCCTGCAATGCAACAACTGAAGTGTGCAACTTTCCAAGTCCAAAATCCACCTCGTGGCCTATCTAAAACTCATCTGAGTCCTCGGAGCTACAAACCAATCATGCACACCAACCTAAAAACAACATACAGACTCGCTTGTGCATTCAAATCACTAAAATAACATCAACAACTATGAATTTAGCATCAAAATCAAGAAATTTCTTAAGAACTTCAAATTTTTCAATTTTCTCAAATACGATCCGATTCACGTCGTCTCAAGTCCGTTTATTACCAAATTTCACAGATTTATCTTAAATCACATATAAGACCTGTATCGGGCGTCGGAACCAAAATACGGTCCCGATACCATCAAGTTTTAAACACATTTCATTTTCAAAGACTCATAAATATTCCAGAAAATAATTTTCTTTAAAAATTCATTTCTCGGGCTTGGTACCTTGGAATTTGATTCTGGGCATACGCCCAAGTCCCATATTTTCCTACGGACCCTCCCAGACCGTCAAATCACAGGTCCGGGTTCGTTTACCCAAAATGTTGACCAAAGTCAACTTAATTCATTTTAAAGTCAAAATTCATCATTTTCACAGATTTTCACATATTGTCTTTCCGGCTACGCGCCCGGACTGTGCACGCAAATCGAGATAAGACAAAAAGAAGTTTTTTGAGGCCTCAGAATGTAGAATTTACTTTTAAAATAAGTGATGACCTTTTGGGTCATCATAGTATGCCTAATTGCCTAATTAGCTTTGGTCAGTTTTTATTTCATTTAGTGGTTTTGTTTCAACTGTTTTAGTATTAATTGAAATTTGTGAAGGGTAAAAAAAATTAAAACAGTAACTTAAAGGGTCATTTGAATGGTGGGTAAATAGGAAATTGAGATAAGGCGAGTAGAGGGTTCTAGATAATGGGTAGTTGGCCCTATTTGGCCAGTACAAAATACTAAAACTAATTAGAGATAGCCAGCTGTCCAATTCTGTTAAAAAGATGCTCTTTGAGGGCTGCTTTCCACGGGAATTATTCCCTGACTTGGAGAGTTCACAATAGCTCTTTTAGGGTATATATAGAACCCTTTCCTCACTCATTAAGATAGAGATTCAGACCCAAAAAACACCCCAAAAAGTTTAGCTCTACTGTTTTCACTAGGAGCTGCTCCCTTTTTTCTGATTTTCGCAAAAGTTAGAACAAAATTTCTTAGGGATTTCTGGTCTTCTAAATCGAGATATGGATTAAGTTTGAGGTTATGTGTTACTGTTTCTGGCTGCTGATTTCATTTCTGTTTGCTGATTCCTGTTAATTTCAGCTCTCTTACCTTGTTTTTGTTTAATAACCAGGTACCTCTTGAACTTTGAGTGACCATGGGAATGCAAGCATGCTATTAATATATGGGGAATTCTTTTAATTAAATTATGTTCATGTTCATTAAAGATGTATTTGTAATATGAAGTTCATGTTCAAATTTTAAGTTTAAGCTTTTCTTATATGTTTCCTTTCAATTCTTTCCACTCTTTTGTAATTTTGTCTTTAGCTTTGTTTTAGAATCTTTGATTTACTGTGATAGTTTTTGATCTGGCTAAGGTCCCTCATGTTTGAGTACTCAAAATAGTTTAGCTTTTTGTGGTGTTATTCAAAGTACAGGGTGATGGATGTTCTTGTTAGCTCTTTTCTCGTTTATGTGTTAAAGGGTGTGAGATGCCATGCTGGTCATGGCATCTCATTTGGATTTTGATGTCCAAGTTCACCCCTGTTTAAGAGAAATTCAATGGTTTAATTGCCAAATCATGTTCAGATCTTATCTTAGAATTGCAATTATGGTCGAAAAGGTTACATGACTGGTCTTAATGTGATTAATTAGTAGTTTAAGGTAGTCTAAGTTCATATTGTATTACTAATATTATTAATTAACCAAAATCTATAATATGGTTAGTCAGCAGTCTAATTTTACAGAATTTATGTAATCTCTGGTTGTATGCTATTTCGAGAGGGTCGAGCTTCATTAAGGCTTTAGTGGCAATCGGGCCAGGCGTTGGCCCAAATGGGGTGGCTTTGGTCGAAATCACCCCTAGCGTGGTTCTGGGCCTTTCTCAATTTTGGGGCTCAACTTCAAAGCCCAAACAGTGCCAGTGTTGTTCTTCTTTAGAAAACTTGTGATCAAATGGCTTAATGGGCTCTCTACTGGCCCAATTTATCCCAAAATAATTAGAGTGAACATGCCTACCCAATACCCATCTATAATTAGAAGCCTTATATTGGATTTTGATTTAGTTTAAACCTGAACCTTCGTAGCTTAATTTAGGCGTACTTATAAAGCTACAGGTACGGTTCCCGTGATGTAGTTGTGATATATAATTTTCAAATCCGGGTGCACATTTCATGTGACCCCGGTCATAGCCTCTAAAAATGTTAATAAATTAAACATGTCGTAGATTGTGGGTACGATTCTCGTGTCACTGTCACGAACCCGGTTCGCCCTCCGTGAACCATCGTGACATCACCTAGTCTCTATGACTCGGTAAGCCTAAAATACGGAAGATAAACTAAATTTGCGGAAGAAAACAATTTAAAATAGGAATAAAGTAATAAAACATCATTTAAAAGTGTTGCTCGACGTACATAATATTAACTCTTAAAAACCAATAAATTTTTCCCAAAACCCGGAAACCCATGAATCACAACCTACGAATATAACATAAATGTCTAACTCCGGAATGTCTACATCAACAGAAGAAAATAGAAGGGTTATCACTACAAGATAGAATGGAATGGGACTCCTCGGTCTATGGACATGGCAGATATACCTCGAAGTCTCTGGAGCAGTCGCCTCGCCTCAAGGGTGATAGGACTGAGTCAAAGTACCTGAATATGCACATGAAAAACATGCACAGAAAGGGCATGAGTACATCACAACGGTACTCAGTAAGTGCCAAGCCTAACCTCAGTCGGATAGTTACGAGGAAGGTCAGGGCCCTACTGAGGTTAAATAAAATATAAAGTTTGACAGTGTAGAATAGAACAATATAAATAAGTACAGCCGTAAAAGTAACACAAGATATAAAGGGAAACAACAACTATTACAGAGGCAAGGTAAACACAGAAAGAAATATGGCTCAGCACCAAAATAACAATTGGAGATCTCCCAGGATACCGTCCTGTAATCCCAAATATACATATCCAATGGATCTCCCGGGATCCCGTCCCGTAGTCCAACTCATAGTGTGCGGGGATCTACCGAAATCCAGTTTTATAGTCCCAAATGTAAATACCCAGTACTGGGGGAATCTACCGGTGCAGTCCTGTAGTTTCATATAACTGTACAAGGGGATCTACCGGAATATCACATCCATAGTCCCAAATAAGCAGACAAGGGGGAGCTACCGGAATCTCACATTCGTAGTACCAAATGTAATTACACAACAGCATCAGGAAAAATATTCAGAAAATGTCAATTTCATATTAAGGCAAACAAGTAATCCTAGCCTAACATGCTGCACAGAATTCAGGTAAGTAGGTGAGCAAATAAGGCAATTAAAACACTTAGACATGCTTTCCTAAGCTAACAATAGACTTTAAGTGCAGGTAATATAAAAGGAAAAGAAACATACTAGTTATTACTTAATGAAATCTGGATTTTCAACAATTAGTACAAGTGTGCACTCGCCACCTATACAAGGCATTTCAATTAACAGTAATACCAAATCCTAAGGGGAAGGTCCCCCACACAAGGTTAGGCAAGCCACTTACCTCGAACCGGCTCAAAATCAACTCGAAACCACGTTCTTGCCACGAGTACTCGAATCCAAATGATCCAAATCTATTCAATTCAAATGCATAATGTAAATAACACTTCAAGTAACTGATTCTACAATTAAATTCTAAGCTAATACGTGAAATTAGGTAAAATGACCAAAATACCCCTCGGGCCCACATCTCGGAATCAAGTAAAATTTACTTTTCCAGAATCCTCACACTCTCACGAGTTTAGTCATACCAAAAAGTACCAAAATCGGGCCTCAAATGGTCCCTCAAATCATCACTCAAAGGTCTCTAATTAATCAAGCCCTAAACCCCAAATTACCACTGATTTTCCTTAATTTTTCATGCTTATAATGATAAAAATCACTCCAATAATGAGTTTAGGGACCAAAAACCTTACCACAATGAACTCCTCTGAAAATCTCTCTTGAAAATGCTCCCCCAAGCCTTCTTCCCGTTTGAAAAGAGGTGAAAAATAGCTCAAATTCGCGAAGGCGAGAATTTATATGTTTATGCCCAGTTAATCCCCTTCTGCGATCATGGGACCGCACCTGCAGTCCCGCTTTTGCGAACCAACGGTCGCATATGCGACAATCACTAACTCATCCTGTTTCCACACCTGCGATTCCCCATTCGCAAATGCGGTAAATTTGCCACATCTGCGGACCCTGCTGCTCCTGTCCAATTCCACTTCTACGATGACAAATACCGCTTCCACTGCTACGCACCTGCAGGACCCAACCACAGGTGCGGTTATGACAAAAGATCAGCAGCTTCAGCTGCAACTCTAAACTTAAAATCCTTCCGTCAAACATCTGAAATCCTCCCGAAGCTCCCGGGACCTCAACCAAAGGCACCAACAAGTCTAGTACCCATGTCAAAACTAATACAAATCCTTAAAACACCTAAAACAACATCAAAATGACGAATCGACCACGAATTCAAGCCTAAGAACTCGAAAACTCTAAAAATACGCTTTCGATCAAAACGTCTACCAACCCTCGTCCGAATGACCTAAAATTTTGCACACACGTCACATTAAATAGAACGGAGCTACTCCAACTTTTGGAATTCCATTCCAACCCTTGGATCAAAATCTCACTATCAAGCCGGAAACTTCAAAATTTGACCTTTCAGCATTTCAAGCCTAAATTAGTTACGGACCTCCAAAACAGAATTCCAACACGCCCCTAGGCTCGAAATCATCCAACGGAGCTAAAAGAACCATCGGAATTTTATTTTGTGTCCGTTTTTACACTGTTCCGAGTGCGGTCAAATTTCCAACACTTAAGCTCTTATTTAGGGACTAAGTGTCCCAAAACTCTCTGAAACTCAAAACCGAACATCTCGGCAAATCAATATAGTAGAAATAAACATGGGGAAAGCAGTTAATAGGGGATCAGGGCATAAATCTCCTACAATTAAACATTCATTCATCCTCGAACAAGCATAGAGACATACCTGAAGTAGTGAAAAAATGAGGGTAACGGCTGCGCATATCCTGCTTGGTCTCCCAGGTCACCCCCTCGATCGGCTGATCCTGCCACTGAACCTTCACTGATGCAATATTCTTTGACCTCAGCTTTCTAACCTGCCTGTCCAATATTGCCACCAGCTTCTCAACATAGGATAGATCCTTGTCCAACTGGACTGAACTGAAATCTAACACGTGCAACAGATCACCGTGATACTTCCGAAGCATCGAAACATAAAATACCGGATGAACTCCTGCCAAACTGGGAGGTAAGGCAAGCTCATAAGCAACCTCCCCAACACGTCTCCATATCTCAAAAGGACTAATAAACATCGGACTCAACTTTCCTTTCTTCCCAAATCTCATAACGCCCTTCATAGGCGAAACCTGAAGTAGAACCTGCTCTCCAACTATATAGGAAACATCACGAACCTTCAGGTCCACGTAGCTCTTCTGTCTGGACTAGGTTGTACGGAGTCTATCCTGAATCACCTTAACCTTCTCCAAATCATCCTGTACCAAGTTTGTGCCAAATAATCTGGCCTCACCCAGCTCAAACCAACCCACCGGGGACCTACACCGCCTACCATAGAATGCCTCATACGGTGCCATCTAAATGCTGGACTGATAGCTGTTGTTGTAAGCAAACTCCGCTAATGGCAAGAACTGATCCCAAGACCCTCTGGACTCAATCACACACGCACGGAGCATATCCTCAAGAATCTAAATAGTGCGCTCGGACTGTCCATCCGTCTGAGGGATTGTACTCAACTCCACCCGAGTACCCAACTCATGCTGAACGACCCTCTAGAACTGTGATGTGAACTGAGTACCTTTATCTGAAATGATGGAAACTGGAATACCATGCAGACGAACAATCTCCCAGATATAAATCTCTACTAGGCGCTTCGAAGAATAGGTAGTACACACAGGAATGAAGTGCGCAGACTTGGTCAGCCGATCCACAATCACCTAAATAGCGTCGAATTTTCTCAAAGTCCGTGGGAGCCCAACTACAAAGTCCATGGTGATCCGCTCCCACTTCCACTCCAGAATCTCTATCTGCTAAAGAAGCCCACCCGGTCTCTGGTGCTCATACTTCACCTGCTGACAGTTGAGGCACCGAGCTACAAATCCAACTATATCCTTCTTCATCCGCCTCCACCAATAGTGCTGCCTCAAATCCTGATACATCTTCGTGGCATTCGGATGGATGGAATATCACGAACTGTGGGACTCCTCTAGAATCAAATCCCGAAACCCATCAACATTGGGTACATAAATCCTACCCTACATCCTCAGTAACCCATCATCACCGATAGTCACATCTCCAGCATCTGGTCCTTAAGGACAAGCAAATGAGGGTCATCATATTAACGCTCCCTGATACGATCAAATAAGGATGACCGAGAAACCATGCAAGCTAGAACCCGTCTGGGCTCCGAATGATCCAATCTCACAAACTGGCTGGCTAAGGCTTGAACATCCATTGCCATAGGTCTCTCCGATGCTGGTAAATAAGCCAAACTCCCCCAACTCTCTACCTAGCGACTCAAGGCATCAGCCATCACATTGGCCTTACTCGGGTGATACAAATAAGTGATATCATAGTCCTTCAGCAACTCTAACCATCTCCTCTGGCACAAATTTAGATCTTTTTGCTTGAACAGGTGCTACAAGCTCCGATGATCAGTATAAACCTCACAAGGAACCCTGTACAAATAATGACGCCAGATCTTCAGGGTATGATGAATGGTAGTTAACTCAAGGTCGTGGATCGGATAATTCTTCTTGTGAACCTTCAACTGTATGGATGCGTAGGCAATCACCCTACCGTCATACATCAAAACCGCTCCAAGGCCAATCCTCGAGTCATCACAATGAATCGTGTAAGACCCCAAACCTATAGGTAATATTAACACTGTGGTTGTAGTCAAAACTGTCTTGAGCTTCTGAAATCTCGCCTCACACTCTTCCATCCACTAGAACGGAGCTCCTTTCTAGGTCAGTCTGGTCATAGAGGTTGCAATCGATGAAAACCCCTCAATAAAACGACGGTAGTAACCCACCAAGCCAAGAAAAATGCGGATCTCTGTAGCTGAGGATGGTATGGGCGAACTTTACACAACCTCTACATTCTTCGGATCCACCTGAATACCCTCACTCGATACCACGTGGCCTAAAAATGCCGTAGAATCCAACCAAAACTCACATTTCGAGAACTTAGCATATAACTTCTTTTCTCTCAAGGTCTGAAGAACTGTCCTTAGGTGCTGCTCATGATCTTCCCGACTCCGGGAATACACCAAAATATAATCAATAAAGACAATGACGAACGAGTCAAGATACGACTGGAACACACTGTGCATCAAATGCATAAAGGTTTCTAGGGCATTGGTCAACACAAATGACATAACGAGGAACTCATAATGACCATACCGAGTCCTGAAGGCAGTCTTCGAGATATCTGGCTCCCAAATCTTCAATTGATGGTAACCTGAGCGCAAGTCAATCTTAGAAAACACTTGTGTGCCCTGAAGTTGGTCAAATAGATCATCAATACGAGGCAAAGGATAACGATTCTTCACTGTAACCTTGTTCAACTGGCGATAATTAATACACATACGCATAGAACCATCCTTTTTCTTCACAAACAAGATAGGAGCACCCCAAGGTGATACACTAGGCCGAATAAACCCTTATCAAGCAATTCTTGTAACTGATCCTTCAACACCTTCAACTCAGGAAGAGCCATACGGTACGGAGGAATAAAAATGGGTTGAGTCCCCAGCAACAGATCAATGCCAAAATCAATATCTCTATCAGGTGGCATGCCCGGAAGATCAGTTGGAAACACATCGGGAAAATCCCGTACTACTGGAACTAAATCAACCGAAGGGGTATCAATACTGACATCTCTCACATAAGCTAAATACGTATCACACCCCTTCTCAACCATACACTGAGCTTTAAAAAAAGAAATAACTCTACTGGGAGTGTGATCTAAAGTACCTCTCCATTCAACACGCGGTACACCTAGCATAGCCAGCGTCACGGTTTTGGCGTGACAATCAAGAATAGTATAATGGGGCGACAACCAGTCCATGCCCAAGATAATATCAAAATCTACCATGCTGAGAAACAATAAATCGGCTATGGTTTCAAAACCACTAAGAGAAACCAAACACGACCGATAAATGCGGTCCACAACAAGAGAATCTCCTACAGGAGTAGAAACATAAATAGGGGAACTCAAAGAATCCCGAGGTACACCCAAATGTGGAGCAAAATAATAAGACACATAAGAGTAAGTGGAGCCTGGATCGAATAGAACAGATGCATCTCTCTGACAAACCAGTATAATACCTGTGATGACAGAATCGAAGGCAACGGCCTCGATACGGGCAGGAATGGCATAGTATCTGTCCTGGCCTCCACCTCTAGGGCGACCTCTACCTCCTCGACTTCCACCTCTAGCTGGCTGAGCAGGTGGGGTAGCAACTAGAGCTATAATCATAGCCTAAGAACTCTGCGGGGCACGCTGTGGCTGAGAAGTCTATGGAGGTGCACCCCTCCCAAGTCTGGGGAAATCCCTCACCATATGGCGTGAGTCACTACACTTAAAACAAGCTCTGGGAGGACGAGGCGGCTGTGACTGGCTGGGGCCAGGTCTGCTGGACTGACCTTTGAAAGCACCCCGTGCGGGAAGCGCGCTAGAAACCAGGGGTGCATAATAAGGCTCCTGAGGCCTAGGAGGAGCTGGAATACCACTGGCTGCTGGAAGAGCTGAATGAATAGGGCGACTCATATAACCCCTACCATGACGACCTACAGCTAGGGCACGGGCACCAGAATAATGGCTCGACTCTCAAGACCTCTTGGCCTCCCTGTCCTCTCTCTCCCTAGCATGCATACCCTCAATACTCCTACCAATGCTCACCACCTACTGATAGGAAATATCCATCTCCAACTCACGAGCCATGCTAGACCTGATGTTAGGAATAAGGCCCTCAATAAACCGGCGAACCCTCTCACGAATAGTAGAAACCAAGGCTAGTGCATGTCTAGCCAAACTATTGTAACAGACAGCATACTCTGAGACAGTCATAGCACCTTGGCGCAAATGCTCAAACTTTGTGCGCCATGCGTACCTAAGGCTCTAAGGAACATACTCTCTCAAGAACAGATCTAAAAATTGAGTCCAAGTCAATAAAGCATCCTCATCTGGACTATCTAACTCATAGGTGCGCCACCACTCAAAGGGTTCTCCTCGAAGCTAGAAGATAGTGAAGGAAACCCTGCTTGACCCTTATATACCCATGGTACGGAGAATGCACTAACACTCATCTAGAAATCCTAGACCATCATCCGATGCTAGACCACTGAATATAGGAGGCTTGTACTTCTTGAACCTCTCAAGCCTCAACTGCTCGTCCTCGGAAACCGCTGTGCTACGAATACATTTTTTCCCAAAACTCGGAAACCCATGAATCACAAGCTACGAATATAACAAAAATGCTCTAACTCCGAAATGTATACATCAACACAAGAAAATAGAAGGGCTATCACTGCAAGATAGAATGGAAAGAGACTCCTCGGTCTGCGGACGCAACAAATATACCTCAATATTTTTGGAGCAGCCGCCTCACCTCAAGGGTGATAGGACTGAGTCAAAGTACCTGGATCTGCACATGAAAAACATGCGCAGAAAGGGCATGAGTACACCATAGCGGTACTCAGTAAGTGCCAAGCCTAACCTCGGTCGGGTAGTGACGAAGAAGGTCAGGTCCCTACTGAGGTTAAATAAAATATAAAGTTTGACAGTGTAGAACAAAACAGTATAAATAAGTACAGCCGTAAAAGTAACACAAGATATAAAGGGCAACAACAACTATTATAGAGGCAAGGTAAACACAGAAAGAAACATGGCTCAGCACCAAAATAACAATCGAGGATCTCCCAGTATACCGTCATGTAGTCCCAAATATACATATCTAATAGATCTCTGGGGATACTATCTCGTAGTCCAACTATCGGAATCTCGTTCCGTAGTCCCAAATGTAAATACCCAGTACTGGGAGAATCTACCAGGTGTAATCCCGTAGTTCCATATAACTACGTAGGGGGATCTACCGGAATCCACATCTGTAGTCCCAAATAAACAGACAAGGGGAGCTACCGGAATCCCACATCCGTAGTCCCAAATGTAATTACACAACAGCATCAGGAAAAATATTCAAAAATTGTTAATTTCATATTAAGGAAAACAAGTAATCCTAGTCTGCCATGCTGCACAGAATTCAGGTAAGCAGTTGAGCAAATAAGGCAATTAAAACACTTAGATGTGCTTTCCTAAGCTAATAATATGCTTTAAGTGCAGGTAATATAAACAGGAAAAGAAACATACTAGTAATTACTTAATAAAAACTGGATTTTCAACAATTAGCACAAGTACGCACCCGTCACCTCACGTACCTTTATTTTGTTTGGTGTCTTCTGTTACCTTATTTACCATAGCAGATTCATCAAAGGTAACATCCCTGCTGAATATTACTTTCTTTGTCATAGGACACCATAAGCGATATCCTTTGACTCCAGAAGTAATTCCCATAAAAATAGCCTTTTTTGCCCTTGGATCCAATTTTGACTCCGTCACATGATAATATGCAGTTGAGCCAAACACGTGCAAAGAGTCATAATCTAAAGCAGGCTTTCCATACCATTTTTCAAATGGTGTCTTGCCATCAATAGCAGCAGATGGTAAGCGATTAATGAGGTAGCATGCATATGTAACTGCCTCAGCCCAAAATTCTTTGCCCAAGCCAGCATTGGACAACATACACCGTACCTTCTCCAGCAAGGTCCGGTTCATACGTTCAGCCACTCCATTCTGTTGTGGTGTATGCCTGACAGTGAAGTGTCGGACGATGCCATCATTTTGACAGACCTTATTGAAATGATCATTTTTGTATTCACCTCTATTGTCTGTGCGAATACACTTGATCCTCTTGCCTGTTTGATTCTCCACCATCATCTTCCATTTGAGAAAAATTCCCAGCACTTCATCTTTGTTTTTCATTGTATACACCCACACTCTTCGAGAAAAATCATCAACAAAGGTTACAAAATAGTGCTTCCCACCCAATGAAGGTGTTTTGGAAGGACCCCAAACATCAGAGTGTACATAATCCAAAATGCCTTTAGTATTATGGATCGCTGTACCAAATTTAACCCTTGTCTGTTTCCCTTTAACACAATGCTCACAAAACTCCAAGTTGCAAGCCTTTACTCCTTTTAACAATCCTTGATCTGATAGAGTTTTCAAGGATTTTCCTCCAGCATGTCCCAAGCGCATGTGCCATAGCTTGGTTTCTTCTGCCTCTTTGTCGTCACTGGATGTCACTGTCGCTGTCCCAATAACTGTATTGCCACGATAGCGGTACATATTATATTCTTCCGATTAGCCTTCATTACCACTAGTGCACTGGAACATACTCTCATCACTCCATTTTCTGCAATGATTTTAAACCCTTTTGATTCCAGGTCTCCCACAGAGATGAGATTCTTCTTCAAATCTGGTATATATCGAACATCTGTTAATGTTCTGATCATTCTATCATGGTTCCTTAATCGTATTGAACCAATGTCATATGAGGTAAGAGGGCTGTTATCCGCTGTGTGGATGACTCCATATTCTCCTTCTTGAAATTCCACAAACCAGTCCCTGTTGGGACACATATGATGGCTACAAGTCGAGTCCATCAACCATATGTCTGATGATGTTAATGACTCTGTTGTAACTAATGAGAAGCCTGAATCATCACAATCAGCTACATTTGAATCCATAATGGCCTTTCCATTGTTAAGTTTGGCCTTATTCTTCAGCTTTGGACAGTCTTTCTTCCAGTGCCCTTTTTCTCGACAAAAGGCACATTCATCTTTGCTGGGTCTGGATCTTGACTTGGATCTTCCCTTCTTTGTCCTCATTTGACTTTGAGGACGACCCCTCACAAATAGTGCTTCTCCTTCTCCGCCCTTCTATTTTTCTCGCTTTCTTTGTTCATAGCTGTACAAAGCCGAACAAACTTCTCTGAGAGAAACTTCATCATTTCCATGGAGTAGAGTAGTTTCAAGGTGCTCGTACTCATCAGGAAGTGACGCCAACAACATCAAGGCCAAGTCACCATCATCATAAGTTGTATCCATATTTTGCAAATCTGTGACCAACTTATTGAAACTGGTGATATGTTCATTCATCGTGGTACCAGGAACATAGGTGAAGTGAAACAGTCTCTTCTTCATGTACAATTTATTTTGACTGTTTTTCTTCAAAAATTTATCCTCCAGTGCTTTCCATAATTTACTTGCAGAAGTTTCCTTTGTGTATGGATATTTCTGCTATCTAGCAAGATAGGATCGAATGGTACCGCAAGCAACACAGTTGATAATTCTCCAATCTTCTTCTCCAATAACATCTGGTTTCTTTTCTTCAATGGCCAGATCTAGCCCTTGTTGAAAAAGGACATCTAGAACCTCGCCTTGCCACATCCCAAAATGTCCGGACCCGTCAAAAATTTCTACCGCAAATTTCGCATTTGACACAATTCTTGTCATAAGTGAAGATGCCAATGATGACGTATTGTTGACACTTGATGTAGATTCTTCTAGTTTATTGTCTCCCATCTTTGACACAAATATTATTTAATAGCTGACGACACAAATCAAGATTATTTCCTTTCTGGTGTGGAAGATCAGACTAAGCTGCAACCACAGAGCATACTCAGACAGAACCTTGACTCAGTTACCAAGATAAATCTTTTCTGATGTGGAAGATCAGACTATGCTGCAACCACAGAGCATACTTAGACAGTACCTTGGCTCTGATACCAATTGTTGCGGAAGCCAAATGTATATAGTGTGAATAAGTCACAACTACTATACCAAAAATTATGACAGCCACCAAATAATAAATAAGACAATAAAGCAATAATAAAGGGAACACCAGAATTTACGAGGTTCGGCTAATTTTGCCTACTCCTCGGACACAGCCAATATTTTATTCCACTCCAAAAATACAAGTGAAATAATACTAAAGAGAGAAGATACAAATGCCTTAAACAGATGAGAAGGCAAATGAGAGGTGTGTTTAAATCCTAAACATTAGGCCTTCTTTTATAGGGGGAAAATCCCCCCAAAACTCAAGAGCCCACCGATGTGGGACAAAATTTTGCCAAATTCAACATTAATAACATGTCGTGCAACGAAAGGGACATGTGAGAATTTGGTCTTAGCTAGTGGAACACGAAAGACATGGATCTATATTCAATACGCAAGGATTTCTTCACAAAAAAGAGAAGAATTCCCCTTACTTTCTTTTTGCTCCGCTCATGCGTGGCACTCCTTGCTCGCGGAGCGGCATATCGAAAAAAAGAAGCGGCTACCTTACTTAAGCAATTCTTCTTATTCTTATTCTTTCTTAGTTGTAGTTCCTATATTGGTTTTTTTCTTTGTAGGTTTCTTAGGGCCCTCCGTCTTCAGAACGGTCTACCTGGCCACTATGAATGAATGTCGTAAAAGGCAATGTGAACTCCTACGACTCCTCTTAGTCTCAGGGACGGATTGAACAACAGTTGTTAGGGAAGGATCTCCATCATTGATTCATCAGAAGCAGCCCCACTTACTTTTGAGTCTATCCGCTGCAACAAGGGCTGCAGGAACGAGTGTTGTGCTTGCCCTGACCGATACCACCATTCAATATCGTGAACCAGCCCCTCTTCAGTATAGGCAGATCTTTCTTTAGAACAGATTCATTCCAGAACAGAAAACCGAATTTAGAATCAGAATCGCACTTGGGAAATTGCTTGATTTATGAAAGAAAGAATGACGTAGGTAGATAGAAGTAAAGGAGTTCCCGTCGAAGGGCAAATGATTCATTTAGAAAAGATCCGATTCCAAGTGAATGAAGAAAAAGGGCTCTATTTTTGTATAGTAATTCCTTTCATTCGTTCATGTCTTTACATAAATTTTCTCCTTTTATTTGCTTATAATATCTTACATATACTCTTTTTCTTTTGTTCTTTGTTTTAAAAGGAAAGAAATTGGAAAGAATGAAACCCTATCTGGACCATCAACAACCACCATGGTGAGATGCTCATTCCTTTGCTCAATTAAGACCCAAAGCACGTATTTTTCGTCAACTACATGGCGAACAATGAAGCCTTTCAAAAGTATATATTTTATGGAAGAAAAAAAACCCCGATTAGATCATCATTAATGCATTTTAATAGAGTAGAAACAATACCTTTGTTCTCCAAATTTTGACCAGGTCATACTTCAAGCTATAACTCGAGAATATGTTAGGTTAACCACCTTAATTTTTGTTTATATGCATATTGCATACGTCTATAAAGCAAAGGCACTGACATGTTTCGAAATCATCGCGATGTGATTTAACATATGACAAAAGTATTATAGTCCATCTGTTTCATTTTACATAACACTTAAGTTTTGGCCGTTCCAATAGAAGAATTTTATTTTAAAAAATTTAACTGTATACTTTTCAGTTTACTTCAATGACATGATTTTATAGACACATAGGTGTCGTGGCGTGTTTATTTAGATGAAGCCAAGGAGAATTTAGAGATATGCACTTGATCCATTTAGAGAGTTATCGACAAGTTGTTAGATCACTTGACATTTCACTATATTTAGGTTTATATGTTCTTATAGACATTTTAACTAAAGGAAATTTTAACAATCTTTTTATGTTTTACAAAAAACTACAAAAGCTAATATTATTATGCTAATCTTATTGAAGTATATGTAATGTATCGGCTTATAATTGAAGTACCAATTTTTGTAGATGCCCCTTCATGTTATTATATTCAACCATATTTGAATAATATTTTCCATTAGCAACATTATTAATAGTCATACTAAAAAAAATAACCTAGCCACAACAAAATTTCCATAAATTTCACTATCAAATAATGTTGAATTGCAAATTTTAATTCTATGTGAAAATACATTAGCAAGTTAGATTCATATTGAAAGTACTTTAAAGTATGACCGAATTGAGGTTCCCTATATACTCTGATATAAATACTCTGATATAGATAAGCAATTTGACTTGGATTGAATCTTTTTTCTTCAAACGTTTCGCAAGTAGAAAGATCAATATGATTTCTCTGGATCAATGTTGAAAGAATGATATGTAGGCTTTTTGATTTTATTGTTTATAGGTATGGGCTAATCAATGTTGAAAGAATGATATGTAGGCTTTTTGATTTTATTGTTTATAGGTATGGGCTAAGCAAATATTCTTATATATAGCAAAAATAGTGGGAATCACTCTCCACTTTGTAGGCCAACTTGTTCCACCCACAAGGTAACCCGACTTGTAATTAACTCAAAGGTATTCCAAAGCATAGTTTACATACTCACGTCCATGTTGAAAATAAATCTTCAGACCCCATGTCCCTATTTTTTTCTCCTCAAAGTAGGTGGTCCCTCTGTCTTTTTAGGACGAATGTCGTCTACATTATTAGAGAGTTGGGATTGAGCTTTTACTGAATGAAGAATTTATAGGTAAAATCAACTAGTGCTTTATGCTCTTTATTTCTCAATGATAATTGACACCTCCATTGTCATTTGATTGAACTGGGTCGTTCAATTCTGATCTCTATTGAGAAATATGAAGGATTTTTCCCTTAAGGATTCTTGGACATTCAATGCCTTTGAATATGACTAATTTAACATGCAATGTGATGCGCGCATAACATCTACAATATCTGGCTGGGTTTTGCCAGTATCAACAAAAAGGAAGAAACAACTAAACAGAAATAAAAACTAACTATGACTCTTGGCCCAGACCACGTCCTAGGCGTAGGGTTGATCGATTAATGGTTGCTGCTCCTTTATATATTTTAAAGAGTTACAAGAAAATGCTTATGGATAATATCATCAATACTCGAATACAATAGAATGTGTGTGACACATAAGAAACTTAAAGATACATCAACATGATCACAACATTCAATATTTTTAAGCGCACGATACATCCCTGCATGGAACCATGCACAGGAATGAGATCCAATAAAATCAATTTCTCAAGTTATAATGTCAATGTTCATATGATGATACATGTAATATTTTTTGACATGAGGAGTCTCAAGTAGAAACACCAGTAGCATACAAATTGAAATCACTAATAAGGATGATAAGAGTATTTTGTTAACAATCAAAAGTCATGTATATACAGAAAGATGTTCAATCTTGGATTCTTCACTTTTATTTATGAATCCTAACAAGAGAAACAATTATATGGGCCCTGTTAAGGAGATATATCTTATAAATGATTATATCAGTCACTAGGTTATGTCAAAGGGTTGTGGTAGACTAAGAATATCACGATATCCCCAACTATAATTTCTTAAAGAACACCCAGGGCGTTTGCTTTCAGGATAAACTCTTGACAAAAAGTACACATCCTGTCAAAGAATAAGGTGGTTCTTGTTATTTATGTCATAATAATTCTCTTACCCCCGCTATAATCACATGCAAAAAAAAGGTCTCTCCTATGCATCAATAGACCGACTGTAACCCTAATGGAACTTAACAAATTAGTACAAAGCGTGTCTGTATCAGACGTATATGGCTAGGTGTCATCCTAGAGATTCGCCAGATATTATTCTTCCCGACTTTCTGAAGTAATAATAAATAATTTGATAAACATATTTGATAATCGAGTTCTCGATAGTAAAGTACAAACAAACTGAAACTATATACTCCCTCCTTTTTCAATTTATGTAAATCTATTTTCTTTTTGGTCCGTGCCAAAAAGAACGATCGCTTTCCTTATTTGGAAACAATTTACTTTTATGCAATGATTTATAGCCATACAAAATATATGTGCCTCATTTTACACCACAAGTTCAAAAATCTTTTTTTTTTTAAACTTCGTGCCCAGTCAAATGAGTTCACATAAATTGAAACGGAGGGAGTATATGTTAAGAGCGTGAAGGAACCTGCTAGGGGTGGAAGATTCGTAGAGGGTACCACGGTCCGAGAAGACGACAACAGCAACATCGACATCGCAAAGAATGGAGAGTTGTTTGGCTTTCTTTATCAGTCCTTTCCTCCTTTTACATAACGTCACTTGTCTGCTACTCTTCTCTTCGATTCGCTTCATCTCTACTTTCTTCCGTCCCATTAATTAATTCGCCCCAATTGAACACTCTGTTCTTTTTCATATATATATATATATATATATATATATATATATATATATATATATATATATATATATATAATTCTATCAATATCTAGGGATTTTTATATTGTTTCCATTTTTCGTTTCACTCTTCTTCCCCGACCCCAACACCTATTGATCTCTCCAGTGTCCCTTCGTCTATCTTTCGTTTAATTCTGTTAAAGGGGAAGGGGTAAAGGATAACTGTTGAGATGGGGTTGACGCTTGGACTTTATATTAAGAGACCGATTGACACTGCTGCGTTAGATTTGGTAAATTCGGCTGATTGGCTGCCGGAAATGGGATGGAAATACTTTCCAAATTAGAATATCAATCAATTAGGGGAAGATTGCTCCATTGGTTCGCTTCGATGGGTCCAATCGTACGTTTTCTCATTCCTTTCTTTTGTCATACGCGAAATTAAATCTCTTGATTTGCTCTAAACTAGTAAAATAAAAAAATGAAAAAAAAAGAGTTGATATCTTTCATTTACTATATTCTTCTTTACGTATTTCTACTAACTAGTATTTCGGCACGTGCGTTGCACATGTATACCGAGTTATATTATTATATAAGAAAGAATTAAGTACAAGTGCATGTGGATCATCATATATTGACGACAAGTTTTATTTCGTTTCTCATATAACTGACACTAGTTGTGTGAGACTTCTTTTTGTCTCACAAATTTGTGGACCCCAATCTTACACTTCTGGATCCACAAAAATCTGGGTCCACAAAACTGTGAGACAAAAATATGTCTCATACAATTAGTGTCAATTGTATGAGACACAAAATAAAAATTTTCTATATTGACTTATTTATCGAGATCAAGATGATTAGATATCGTTTGAACCTATAAAAATAAAATAAAAACTTAATTAGGTAGATGTGACTTTTTTAAGTTATTTCGACTTATGGGGTACAAATATGTAATGTAGTGTATCTCACATAATACTTCTTATAGACAATATTCATGGTATATATTGCTTTTATCCATTTCAATGGTCACATTGATATTTCTTTTAAAAGTGTAACATGAAGTTAGCCATGTGAGAAAACTAACACTGAATTGGCTTCTCAAATATATTGGCCTCTTTAAGTTCTGCCATAGCGCTATGAATCAGTCTAAGCGCATCAGATCGAACAAACAAATGTGAATTGTCCGAAACATGTATGATGAACTTTTATGTTTGAAGCAATAATACAGCATTGATATTGAAAGTGAACTGCACAATAAAAAGTGTGCGTAACGATCCGATTGGTCGTTTTGCTTTCTAAAACTCCGTTCTCCTAAATGAGACTTTCCGTACTTGCTTTTACTGATTTATAACTTGCGGGGATGGTTGGTTCGGGATTTAGAAAAGTTTTGGTTGAAATCGGAACACTTGATTCCTGAAGGTTGGTTTAAAAGGCCAAGTTTGACTTCGGTCAACGTTTTGAGTAAACGGCCTCAGAATCAGTATTTGAGGGTGGTTCCAATAGGTTTGTATGATTATTTCGGACTTGGGCGTATGTTCAGATTGGATTTTGGATGACCCGGGAGTGTTGTGGCGCTTAATAGTGAAAGTTGATTCCTTAAGGATTTTGAAGTTCTTTAAATTTGGTTTGGAGCGGCTTTTTGTGATATCGAGGTCCGAAAAGAATTTCGAGACCGGGAATAGTTCTGTATTGTCATTTAAGACTTGTACGCAAAATTTGGTGTCAATCCGAGTAGTATAAGTGTGTTTCGTTTTATTGGAGGTAGACTGAAGAACTTGAAGTTCATAAATTTGATTCAATTGGTTTTAGGGGTGATTCCTAGATTTAGCATTGTTTCGGGCGTTCCAAGGGTTCGAGCGAGTCCATTTTATGATTTCAAACTTGTCAGTATGTTCGGCCGGGGCTCAGGGGCCCCGAGCGTCAATCGGATGAGGCTCGAGTTAGGTTAGAAAATTTTAGAAGGAGCCGAAGCTCCAGGCATCTGTCATAACCGCACCTGCGATTGGCCAGCCGCAGGTGCGAGACCGCAAAAGCAGCCCATCCATCGCAGATACGGCCCCTCTGCCGCAGAAGCGGTCCCCAGACCGTAGATAAGGCCCCAGCTAGCCGGCTCAGTTCCGCAGATGCGGTCCTTCCCTCGCAGAAGCGAGACCGCATATGCGGTCCCCTAACCGCAGGTGCGGTAATCGCTGAAGGCAGTGCCTTCATTTAATACGGGAATGTGTCATTTTTGACATATTTCATTCATTCCTTGGGCGATTTAGGAGCTTCCAAAGAGGGGATTTCAGCCTAGCATTGTGAGGTAAGTTATGTCTACTTATTGTGGGTTTAATATATAGTTGGGGGTAGATTACAACATATAAATTAGTAAGAAATTGGGGGTTTAGAGTAAAACCTAGGGTTTTGATAAAAACACGATTTAACTACGAAATTTGTTATGGAATGAAGTAAAATCATATATTTTTTATCCTTAGGTTATGGGTAACAACTTCCCTCGACAATTTCCGGAATCCGGGCACGTGGGTCCGGAGATGGATTTTAGGTAACTTGTATATAGGATTGGAAAATTACTTTAATAGTTAGGATATGAACTCTTGAGCTTGTATTGACTAGTTCTTACCCCGTTTGAATAGTTTTGGATCGTTCGGCTCCGAATTGAGGGTTTGAGCGCGTTCTTGAAATTGGTAGTAAGCTTTGGACCAAGGTGAGTCTCCTTTTTAACATCGTAAGAGGGAAATAACTCCTCTAGGTGAATTAAATAAATGTATTTGACTATCTGTGGGGGCTACGTACGCACGTGGTGATGAGAGTCCGTGCGTAGCTACTATTATGCTAATTGTCTGGGTAGCTTAGGGCCCGTATCATGTCATACTTGTAAATGTTTACGTTTTTGCTTGCTACTGAGTTCACTAGGATATGCTAGGAGTTGTAAATAAATATAAACGAATGTAAGTACTTACTTGAGAACTTGTATGAATTTATTTGACTATAAATGAGCAATGTGTGCTTACTTGATAATAATTGCTATTTGTGGATCAGACCGATCGCCTCAGTAGAAATAGATGCACCTATGGTTCGCGCCATTCGACCCTCTGGCAGTGCACAATTATTATTATATTGAATCAGACCGTACGACCTTGGTATTATGTGCAGATGTTATTTATATGGAATTCATTCATGATTTACTCTTTTTAAATGCTTTGAAATGTAAATTACTATATGACATGACTGAAATTGATATATTTTGTTTCTCCTTGTTCTGAGACTGTCACTATATTCATGCTATCCATGCTTAGCGTAAACCTTAAATATTATTGATATTGACCTTAGTAAGTGTCAAGTAAACCCCTCGTTATTACTTCTTCGAGGTTAGACTGGATACTTGCTGGGTACATATTATTTATGTACTCATATTACTCTTATGTACTTAACTGTACAGGATCTGAGGCAGGTGCATCTAGTTACCCGTCCGTCACGCGTTCCTGATTCCTGATCGAGATCTCACGGTGAGCTGCCCCTTCTGAGCCGTTCAGCAGCATACCAGAGTTCTCTTCTTTTGTTGTTGTTATGTATTGTCTACTCTGTTTCAGACAATAGGATAGTGGTATTTTATACATTCTACTAGTTTCCCTAGTACTTGTGACACTAGTTTCTGGCACGCAGTTTGTAGACTATTATTTTGAGATGTATTTCTATTATTTGAACTCGTTGATTTTCGATTGTCTAATGGTTAATTTTAAGACTAAGAAAAACATTTGGGATTGTTTTGGTAAAATAAATGAGAACTCACTAGTTTATTAGGGTTGGCTTGACTAACAACGGTGTTGGGCGCCATCACGATCTATAATGGAATTTGGGTTGTGACAACATGGTATCAGAGAACTAGATTCACATAGGTCTCACAAGTCATGGGCAAACCTAATAGAGTCTTGTGGATCGATACGGAGACGTCTGTATTTATCTTCGAGAGGCTAGTGGGTGTTAGGAAACTACTCTTTATTCATATCCTATCGTGCAATTGATGGTATACAAAATTTTCTTCTTCTATTCTATCACAGATGGTGAGGACACACACGGTAGATGTTCCAAACCCGGGAGGAGTTGCTCCCCTCATTGCTAGAGGCCGAGGTAGAGGCAGAGGCCGAGGGAGGGTGCCGACCCACAGTAGGGGACGAGGGCGCCCCTAGAGCTGCCCTAGTTGCGGGGAATCCTAGCATTGAAGAGCAGGGCTAGGTGCCCGTAGCTGAGCCTACCCCGACGGACTTTATGACAACACCAGGTTTCTAGGAGGTCATGGGCCGTATGTTGCGGTTCATGGATTCCATGACTCAGGCTGGTTTATTTCCAGTAGACCCAGCCACATCTCAGGTGGGAGGGGGAGCACAGACCCCTACTGCTTAGGCTCCTGGTCATGCAGCTGCAGTGTACCAGACTCCGGTTGTACTACCTGCGAATGGGGCTCAGCCAGTTGCTACAGTGGTACCCGAGCCCAGAATAGCTGTGGATGGCGATCCGTAGAAGTTATTGGACAGATGGACTAGGCTACACCCTCCTATATTCGGAGGTGGGCGTCATGAGGACGCCCAGGATTTCATTGATAGGTGCAGGGACAGACTGCACAACATGAGGATTTGGAGTCTCATGGGGTTGACTTCACTACATTCCAGTTGGAGGGCAGGGCCCGTAGATGGTGGCAGTCTTATGTTCTTGGCAGGCCAGCGGGTTCTCCTCCCATTACTTGGGGTCAGTTCACACAGCTTTTCCTGGATAAGTATATTTCACCCTCTGAAAGGGAAGAGTTGCGGTATCAGTTTAAGCAGCTTGAGTAGGGTCAGATGTCGGTGACCGACTATGAGGCGAGGATTTCTGAGTTGTCCCGCCATGCATTGATGATACTTCCTACTGACATAGAGAGGGTGCGAAGGTTTGTTGCTGGGTTGCATTCTGGTATTAGGGCCAACATGGCCCGAGAGGTGGAGATGGGGACTCCTTATCAGCTGGTAGTAGAGATTGCTCGAAGGATTGAGGGCTATAGTCTGAGAGGTAGAGAGCAGATGCAACAGGACAAGAGGGCCCGATTATCTGGAGATTTTAGAGGTGCCCCGACTAGGGGCAGAGGTCAGTTTGGGAGGGGTCAGCCCAGTAGGCCCCCATATTCAATACCACCACCTAGGGGTGTCAATGGATATTCGAAAACTGACTAAAGCGTACCGCACCGAACCAATTTTTAGGATTTAAGAAACCGTAGGTTTTTATATAATTCTATAACCGCACCGATAATTAGGGTAGGTTTTTTATTTTATAAAAATAAACCGAAAAAATACCGAACCATACCAAATAAATTTTACATGTGGAACATATATTTATTTAGTAAGTTTAAAAATAATAATGCATTAAATTTTCTTTGGGCCTTGGAATTATGAAAACTGTTACAAGCCTATAATTAAACTCAAAATACTAATTCCTAAAACCTATTATGTTACTTCTACTTAAACTAAGTTATTTCAAGTATCTTTATTAGCAAGACACAAAGTATTCTAGCGATTATGAGTAGCAAACTACAATGTATTGAATATGTTTCCTTTTATATAATTAAGATTTATCTTTTTGAATATTTAATCTTCTATAAACTTTATTCTTGAGTCCCCAACTTGGTATATCTTTCAACTCGTGTGATTTATATTTTCTTTGCCTTTGTTTGATTTCTTTTACATTGTTGTAGAATAGTTGATGGATCTATACTCTAGCCATCTTTCTTTTTTTTTTTCTTTTTTTTAATTCATCACCATTTAAACAGTAAAAATGTCTAGAGAGTTTTGTTAAATCCTATAAAAGAACGTATGTTATTGCATTCTACTTCTACTGGTGAATTCTACATGATATTAAAAAAATATCAAAAATTAACCGAATCGTACCGATATTGAAGAGAAACCGATATGATTGGGATGATTTCGAAAAGTCTAATTTTGATTATACATAATAGAATAATCGAAAAAATTAGTATGGTACAAATTTTATAAAATAACCGGCTGAACCGAACCATTGACGCCCCTACCACCACCTTCTTGAGGTGCTCCGGTGCGCCCCTATTTTAGTGCCATACCAGAGAGTTCTTATTGCATGCCAGCTGGGTATTCAGGTCCCCAGGGTTCTTCTAGCTCCTATTTCAATGCTATACCAGAGAGTTCATACCGCCCACCGGCTATTCATGCTTCTTCTAGTGGGTCTACAGGCCATCAAGGACAGACATCAGGGCAACAGGTCACCGCACTGCGGGGTTGTTTCAAGTGCGGAGATCTTGGTCATATGAGGAGATACTGTCCTAGACTTCGGGGCAAGGTAGTGCAGCAAGGTCAGCAACCCATGATTTTAGCACCGACTGCCCAGCCGCCCAAAGGCTGGAGGGCAGACTGGTAGGGGCCATCCTAGAGGTGGAGGCCAGGCAGGGAGAGGTTAGCCAGCTACTACTCAGTCAGGTGGAGGCCAGTCAGTCGGTACTCCATCCAGATTCTATGTTTTTCCAGCCAGACCAGATGCAAATGCCTCATATGCCGTTATCACAGGTATTATTTCTGTCTGTGGTAGGGATGCTTCAGTGCTATTTGATCCAGTGTCTACCTATTCATATGTATCATCTCTATTTGATCATTTTCTAGATATTCCTCACGAGTCCTTGGATACTCCTGTTCATGTGTCCACTCTGTAGGCAATTCTGTGGTTGTGGATCAGATCTACCGGTTCTGTATGGTCACATTCTATGGTTTTGAGTATAGAGCAGACCTCATGTTGCTTGATATGACCGACTTTGAGGTCATCCTAGGCATGGACTGGTAATCCACGTACCACGCCGTCCTAGATTGTCATGCCAAGGCTGTTACTTTAGCAATGCCAGAGTTGCCAAGGTTGGAGTGAAAGGGTTCCTCAGTTAGTACATCTAGTCGGGTTATCTCTTTTCTGAAGGCTCAACATATGGTCGAGAAGGGTTGTTTGACCTATCTAGCTTATGTTCGGGACACCACCGCAGAGTCTCCAACAATTGATTCAGTTCCAGTAGTTCGAGAGTTCGCCGATGTGTTTCCTTTTGACCTTCCTGGCATGCCACCGGATTGTGATATTGATTTTTATATTGATTTTGCTCCAGGCACCCAGACTATATCTATTCCACCGTACCGTATGGATCCGAAGGAGCAGCTTGAGGAGTTGTTAGCAAAGGGGTTTGTTAGACCGATTGTGTCACCTTGGGGTATACCGGTGTTGTTTGTGAAGAAGAAGGATGGGACTATGCAGATGTGCATTGATTATCGCCAGTTGAACAAGGCTACCATTAAGAACAAGTACCCGTTGCCGTGCATTGATGATTTGTTCGACCAGTTGCAGGGTGCTAGGGTGTTCTTTAAGATCGACTTGAGATCAGGGTATCATCAGCTGAATATTCGGGACTCAAATGTCCCGAAGACTACTTTCCGTACTAAATATGGCCATTATATGTTTTTGGTAATGCCCTTTGGCTTGACTAATTCCCCAGCGGCGTTTATGGACTTGATGAATAGGGTGTTTAGACCTTATATTGATTCTTTTGTTATCGTCTTCATTGACGATATCTTGATATACTCACGCAGCTTAGGGGAGCACGAGCAACATTTGAGAGTAGTGCTTCAGACTTTGCGAGAGTAGAAGTTATATGCTAAGTTCCCCAAGTGTGAGCTTTTTTCTAGAGTCAGTAGCATTCTTGGGGCATATTATATCAGGAGAGGATATTAAGGTGGATCTCAAAAATATTGAGGTAGTTCAGAGTTGGCCACGTCATACTTCAGTGACTGAGATTAGGAGTTTTCTGGGGTTAGCAGGTTATTACCGTCGATTTGTGCAGGGCTTTTTATCCATTGCATCACCTTTGACTAGATTGACTTAGAAGGGTGCTCCTTTATGTTGGTCTGATGATTGTGAGGCGAGCTTTCAGAAGCTTAAGACGGCTTTGACTTCAACATCGGTTCTAGTGTGCCTTTCGGTTCAGGGATGTATACCGTATATTGCGACGCTTCACGTGTTGGCTTGGGATGTGAATTGATGTAGGAGGGGCGAGTTATTGCATATGTTTCACATCAGCTGAAGATTCATGAGAAAAATTACCTTGTGCACGACCTAGAGTTAGCAGTGATTATTCATGCTCTTAAGATATGGAGGCATTATCTGTATGCGGTGTCATGTGAGGTTTATACTGATCATCGCAGCTTACAACATTTGTTTAAATAGAGGGATCTCAATTTGAGGCAGCGTAGATGGCTTGAGTTACTGAAGGATTATGACATCACTATTGTTTATCATCCGGGCACGGCAAATGTGGTCGCAGATGCCTTAAGAAGGAAGGCAGGAAGTATGGGTAGTTTGGCATACATCTCAGCGGAGGAGAGACCACTAGCTTTGGACGTTCAGTCTTTGGCTAACTGACTTGTGAGGTTGGATATTTCAAAGCCCAGTCGAGTTCTTGCATGTGTTGTTGCTCAATCTTCATCATTGGGACAGATCAAGGCTCGGCAGTTCGATGATCCGCATTTGGCAGTTCTTAGAGAGACGGTGCTACAGGGTTGTTCCAAGGAGGTTTTTATTGGCGATGATGGTATTCTACGACTCCAGGGTCGCCTATGTGTTCCTAATGTCGATGGCTTAAGGGAGAGGGTTCTAGAGGAGGCACACAGTTCATGGTATTCCATTTATCCAGGTGCTACGAAGATGTATCGTGACTTGAGGCAACATTATTGGTGGCGGAAGATGAAGAAAGACATAGTTGAGTATGTGGCTAGGTGTTTGAATTGCCAGCAGGTTAAGTATGAGCACCAGAGGCCAGGTGACCTACTTCAACAGATGCCTATACCTGAGTGGAAGTGGGAGGGCATTACAATGGACTTCGTGGTTGGGTTGTCGTGGACATTGCGGAAGTTTGACGCAGTTTGGATCATTGTTGACAGGTTGACCAAGTCGGCACACTTTATTCCGGTCTTGACTACTTATACTTCAGAGAGGTTGGCTCATATCTACATTCGGGAGATAGTTCGGTTGCACGGTGTGCCTATTTCCATCATATCAGATAGAGGCCCTTAGTTCACTTCCCATTTTTGGAGAGCCATACAGAGTGAGTTGGGGACCCGTGTAGAGCTCAACACAACATTTCACCCGCAGACCGACGGATAATCGGAGCGGACAGTTTAGATTTTGGAGGACATGCTTAGAGCATGTGTGATTGACTTTGGAGGGCAGTGGGATCAGTTGTTGCCTTTGGCCGAGTTTGCTTACAACAACAGTTATCAGTCCAGCATCGAGGTGGCTCCATTTGAGGCTTTATATGGTCGGCGGTGTCGTTCTCCTATCAGCTGGTTTGAGCTTGGTGAGGCTAAGTTGTATGGTACAGATTTGGTGAAAGATACCTTGGAAAAGGTAAAGTTTATTTAGGAAAGACTTCGCACAACTCAATCCAGATAGAAGAGTTATGCAGATCAGAAGGCGCGAGAAGTATCATTCATGGTTGGCGAGAATGTTGAAATTCTCGCTGATGAAGGTATTTTGAGATGCAGAAAGAAGGGCAAGTTGAGCCCCAGGTTTATAGGCTCATTTGAGGTGTTGAGGCGAGTTGGGAAGGTTGACTATGAGCTTACTTTACCCCCAGCTTATCGGGAGTTCATCCAGTTTTTCACATATCTATGCTTTGGAGGTATCACACCGACTTGTTTCATGTGTTAGACTTCAGTACTATTCAGCTGTATGAGAGCTTGGGTTATGAGGAGGATCCAGTTGCCATTGTTGATAGACAGGATCGCCAGTTGAGATCCAAAAGGATTTCTGCGGTAAATGTTCAATGAAGGGGCTAACCAGTCGAGGAAGTGACCTAGGAGTCCGAGGAGGACATGCGGAGCAGATATCCATGCTTATTTATCACTTCAGGTATGAATCTAAACCCGTTCGAGGACGAACGTTTGCGTAAGAGGTGGAGAATGTTACGACCCGACTGGTCGTTTTTCTTTCTAGAACCCTGTTCCCCCAAAATAAGACTTCCCGTACTTAGTCCCGTACTTACTTTTACTAATTTATAACTTGCGGGGATGGTTGGTTCGGGATTTGGAAGAGTTTTAGTTGAAATCGGAACACTTGATTCCTTAAGGTTGGTTTAAAAGGCCAAGTTTGACTTCGGTCAACGTTTTGAGTAAACGGCCAAAATCAGGATTTGAGGATTCCAACAGGTTCGTATGATGATTTCGGACTTGGGCATATATCCGGATAAGTTTTTGGATGACCCGGGAGCATTTTGGCACTTAATAGTGAAAGTTGATTCCTTAAGGATTTTGAAGTTCTTTAAATTTGGTTTGAAGCGGGTTTTTGTGATATCGAGGTCCGAATGAAATTCCAGGACCGGGAATAGTTTCGTATTATCATTTAAGACTTATACGCAAAATTTGGTGTCAATCCGAGTAGTATAAGTGTGTTTCATTGCATTGGAGGTAGATTGAAGAACTTGAAGTTCATAAGTTTGATTCAATTGGTTTTAGGGGGTGATTCCTAGATTAAGCGTTGTTTCGGGCGTTTCGAGGGTTCGAGCGAGTCTGTTTTATGATTTCAAACTTGTCGGTATATTCAGACGAGGCCTTAGGGGCCCCGAGCGTCAATCGAATGAGGCTCGAGTTAAGTTAAGTAAATTTTAGAAGGAGCTGAAGCTCTAGGAATCTGTCATAACCGCACTTGCGGTTGGCCAGCCGCAGGTGTAAGACCGCAGAAGCGTACCATCCATCACAGATACGGCCCCTCTGCCACAGAAATGGTCCCCAGACTGCAGATGCGACCCTGCTAGCCGGCCCAGTTCCGCAGATGCGGTCCTTCCCTCGTAGAAGCAAGACCGCATATGCGGTTCCCTAACCGCAGGTGTGGTAATCGCTGAAGGCAGTGCCTTCACGGGAATGTGTCATTTTTGACACATTTCATTCATCCCTTGGGTGATTTGGGAGCTTCCAATGAGGGGATTTCAGCCTAGCATTGTAAGGTAAGTTATGTCGACTTATTGTGGGTTTAATACATAGTTTGGGGGTAGATTACACTATCTAAATTAGTGCGAAATTGGGGGTTTAGAGTAAAACTTAGGGTTTTGATAAAAACAAGATTTAACCACGAAATTTGTTATGGAATGAAGTAAAAATCATATATTCTTGATCCTTAGGTTATGGGTAATAACTTCCCTCGAGAATTTTCGGAATCCGGGCATGTGGACCCGGGGATGGATTTTAGGAAACTTGTATTTAGGTTTGAAAATTATTTTAATAGTTAGAATATGAACTCTTGAGCTTGTATTGACTAGTTCTTACTCCGTTTGAATAGTTTTGGATCGTTCGGCTCCGAATTGAGGGTTTGTGCGCGTTCTTGAAATTAGGAATAAGTTTTGGACCATGGTGAGGCTCCTTTCTAACCTCGTAAGAGCGAAATAATCCTCCTAGGTGAATTAAATAAATGTATGTGACTATCTGTGAGGGCTACGTACGCACGTGGTGATGAGAGTTCGTGCATAGCTACTATTATGCTAATTGTCTAGGTAGCTTAGGACCCGTATCATGTCATACTTGCATATGTTTACGTTTTTTCTTGCTACTGAGATCACTTAGGACATGCTGGGAGTTGTAAATAAATATAAACGAGTGTACGCACTTACTTGAGAACTTGTATGAATTTATTTGACTATAAATGAGCAATGTGTGCTTACTTGATAATAATTTCTATTTGTGGATCGGGCCGATCGCCTCAGTAGAAATAGATGCATCTATGGTTCGCACCATTCGACCTTCTGGCAGTGCACAATTATTATTATATTGGACCGGGTTGTACGACCTCGGCATAATGTGCACATGTTATTATGTGGAATTCACCCATGATTTACTCTGTTTAAATGCTTTGAAATGTAAATTACTATATGACATGAGTGAAATTGATATATTTTGTTTCTCCTTGTTCTGAGACTTTCATTATATTCATGCTATCCATGCTTAGCGTAAACCATAAATAATATTGATATTGAGCTTAGTAAGTGTCAAGTCGATCCCTCGTCACTACTTCTTCGAGGTTAGACTAGATACTTGCCGGGTACATGTTGTTTATGTACTCATACTACACTTCTATACTTAACTGTACAGGATCTGAGGCAGGTGCATCTAGTTACCCATCCGACACACATTCCTGATTCCTGATCGAGATCTCACGGTGAGTTGTCCCTTCTGAGCCGTTCAGCAGCATAGCAGAGTTCTCTTCTTTTGTTGTTGTTGTTGTTGTTGTTGTTGTTGTTGTTGTTGTTGTTGTTGTTGTTGTTGTTGTTGTTGTTGTTGTGTACTGTCTATTCTGTTTCAGACAATAGGATAGTGGTATTTTATACATTCTACTAGTTGCCTTAGTACTTGTGACACTAGTTCCTAGCATGCACTTTGTAGACTATTATTTTGGGATGTATTTCTATTATTATGAACTCGTTGATTTTCGATTGTCTAAAAGTTTAAGGTTAAGAAAAACATTTGGGATTGTTTTGGTAAAATAAATGAGAAATCACTAGTTGATTCGGGTTCGCTTGTCTAACAACAGTGTTGGGCGCCATCACGATCTATAATGAAATTTGGGTCGTGACCCTGTGTGTGTATATATATACAACCTTTAATCTCATTCACACGTATAGAAGGCATCTTGCTCCAGTTAATGTGTAGCTAGCACGAAAAAAATGAATGTTTATTATGTCGAAGAACAAAGAGATTTTGCAGCAGCGAACTGCAAGAAGTGCTAAGGACGAGGTTCCATGTCAAAGGAAGAATCGAGAGGGAGGAAGGTGTTTCAGATTCCTCAATCTCACACCATGGTTCTAAATCTTGCATAAAAAAAATACCATAATGCCTCTAAATTTTTCAAATGTCAAATTACTCAATCCTAGTGCTTCCTTTTAGCAAACGGTTCAATGTGGCTCTTTTCATTTATTTAGATCTCTTACATATAAAAATAAATGTCTCTTGGGATATTTAACATAAAACTAAAAAACTAATGAGCTACAAAATCAATTGAACCCTTTTTAGGGAGGCCAATGGTTTTGATTATACAATTCATATGATACCTCTTCGTACGTCTTGATGATGACAAAAGAAGTTGAGTAATGACCCTCTATGATGAGTTTAACATTGTGCTCATATTCACTGAATAAGTTGCACATTTCTTTTAAGTTATGATTATAGAGCAGTAATCATGTTAAAGAGGTAAATTGATGCACCCAAAGAGCATTGTTTTACCATAGATCACTTATATACACCAACCAGAATATCAAAGAAAAAATTCAAGTGATCGGAGAGTCTGGTTGACAGTATGATATCTAATCTTACTTTTATTCATGCTTATTTATCTACTACTAATTTATTTTGCTTCCCCTTTATTTAAAACTGTAGCTCTTCTTTCTATAACTTTAGATGTATTTATTAGGAATCATCATTTATGTTTGTGCAATTAGTTGGTTGGTGGAGGGACTGCGGAGGGTGGGCAAGATGGCAGATGATGTGCTAGCTATTTTTATGCATAACTTGCTCGACTATTGTACCATCTTTGCCTACAAGGATATGCCTTTTTCACCAGTAATATTTTTCTTTTCATCATAAAATATTTCGAGTAGTATTTAAAATATTCAAAAAATTAGAGAAGAGTGTCAAGCGACATATTTGAGAATGATGATCCACTACAGCATACAGTTTGTTACTACACAAGGGATTAATGAGCGAGATACAGATTTTGAAGCTCTAATTATGTAAAAATAAAATAAAAATATAAGGTGCATTAAAAGATTTAGTAAACATAGACAACAAAAATTGAACATACCATTCTCTCCAGAAAGTTTGATCAAAATAATTGTTTTTAAGTGAAAGAATCAAATAGTCTGATTTTAAATCAATAAAATGGCCACAATCTTGCAGTAAGATAAAATAGATCAAAATAGAAAATTATGTGCACATAAATATAGTAACTTAGCCATAGCGTATTAGCTTAACTCGTCGTGCTAAATGATATCCTTGGCCTATCTTGGTAAGGGCCCAAATTCCATTCTTCCTAGCTTTAAGAGACGCGGAAGATCTTTACAAATGGCTATTGTTGATTCGGACCCGAAATAATTATGAAGCGAAATAAAAATTTTGCTGGAAAACTGATATGATTAACTGCGTAGTCTGATTGACCTCGAGAAACTTAAAAATCTCAACCGAGGGACGCAAAGATGAAGATCCGAAGTGAATGTTAAAATGGAACTTTAGAAATGGAAGAATTGGGTTTATAGAAAAATAAAACAAAAAATGCATCTATTCATAAATGAATAACGGAAGGTTCTCAAAGGACATATCCCTTAGCATGCAAGCATCGTTTCACCGTTTGGGACGGTTGCTAAACTATCGTTTTATTTTTTAAAGTTATAAAAAAGATATTAAGGTTTTAAATTAAATGGGAAGGGACACTAAGGTAATTTAACTTTAACTTTAAGGGTTCCCACTTAGAGAGAGATATATAGATAGATAGTAATGACAAAAATAAACACGACCCATGAACTACTATCATAGACAAAAATAAAATTAGAAACTTATATATAGAACTGTAAAAGAAAATCAACTAATAAGTTCCATTACCATCTAATTTAAGAATACAATATAAATTCGTAGCATAATTGCATAGAATAACATGGCTCGATCGGAAAATACGTACACCAGTTACTAAAGGAGTAAGATTTTAACTTGGTTATGATTTTTGAATCACTTGATAAGCAGTACTTCTCATGTAACTTTCACATATTAACTTGTCTCATTTTGCCTCTTAAGAAAAAATGAATAATGTAAATAAATAACTATTGCAAAGAAAGAAAAAAGTTAAATAAAAAACTCAAAACTAAAATTTAGAAATTATAATCTTCACGCGCATGAAGGTAATTAGATATATTTTCTTAACAGTAAATATATGAGAGTAACTTTAATCATTGTCATTGTCATAAATGAATCGCAATATGATTTTTTGAAATTGAGTTGAAAAGACAGCTTATGTGTGAAAATTCTTGTGGCAATATCTTTTCCATATTGATCTATCCCTAACACTTCGGTACTCATTCACATACCAATTTAAGTCAATATGCTAACTAATATTACGAAATTTAATTTCTTCGAATTTGTATTCTGCCAACAGTACTATTTGCTTTTCCATGAAGATGCTTTTACAAAGCACAACCCCATGAAATTCGATCCACCAACATCAGTCAAATAGAAAACGATCAAAGTTTATTTATAGTTTCATTTAACATATTACTGTAGACTTATATTATTGCTCTTTCCCCTTTCAATCTTTTTGTTTTTTAATCGAACGTCCGATTTGTTTCATTGTAGATTTTAACCTATTATGATTAGGTCATTCTTATTTCATTACAAAAGAAATAAAAAAAATAGAAAAATACGTTCTTTTAAATTTTGTACCAATTAGAAAAGGGAGAAATTCAAAAATAGCCAGATTTACAAGTGGTCATTCAAAAATAGCCACAGTTTCAAAAGTCATCAAAATTTAGCCACTTTTCATGTAAAGATAAATCTGAACGAAAACACTGTTCAAAATCCGAAAAATACTCTAGTATAATATACTGGAACTGCAATATATTATACTAAAGCCAGCAAAGTATACCAGTCCAACATAATATGCTGGAAGTTCATACACAGGTGCACCAAACTCCAGTATATTACGCTGGACCGGTCTTTGTTGCAGCAAAATAACGGCTATTTTTCAATGACTTCGCAAACATTGGCTATTTTTGAATGACCAGTCCGAAAACTGACCAGTTCGTGCTATTTTGACTTTAGAAATCTTAAGTTTTGACAAATAAAACACGCATTGAGTAACTTCTATTTTTATTTATTTAGTTAGCATAAGAAAGATATCTAATTGTTTTCTTATTTCATAGCTAGCTAGCAGGTATTTTATTTTCAGTTTAGATAAAAAAAATTAAGAAAGGACAAAAAGGAACAATACAACGCGAGATTGACCAACGACCAAGGCACGTACGCACCGGCCTGGAAAAGAACCAGAGGCACCGAGAATCAGCAACCATCACTCCAGGACGAAACTTGTTGACTATGGCTTCGGTGTGAACATGACGGAGTTGGGGGCATCGCTTAAAGATACAGGGGACAAAGTAAGGTCGTCAAAAGAGATGAAGTCTGATCCAAGCAAGAGAAACGAGTAATTCTAGTGCGAATTTCATAATGATCACGACCACAAGACTTCGCATTGCAGACTCGTCCGAGGAGAGGTCGATCGCTTGCTCAAATGAGGGATACTTAACAGAATTCTTTAGTGAAAGGGAGAAGTTGTCCTACATGAAAAGTCGGAACAAGGAGGAGCCACCAAAAGTTCCGGCTCCTAAGAGGATCGTCAACGTTATCTTTGGAGGGGAAAGGTAAACGAAATACCTTCACGGTAGCGAGGAATTCACGAAAATGTCTATTTCTCACGAGAATTGCACTCGACAAATGCTAATTGGAGATAGAATCACATTCGATGACGAAGAAGCAGAAAGATTAACCATTCCGCACAACGCCCTGGTAATTACTTCAAGAATTTTTTTTACACTGATGTGAGAAGAGTTTTGATTGACCCGGGAAGTTCAGCCAACATCATCCAATCACGAGTGATCAAGGAAATGGAGCTCATGGACCTAATCATTCCGAAAGTACGATTTCTCTCGAGATTCAACAAATCCAGTGAGATAACCTGTGGATAAGTAACATTAGAAACTAATTCCGACGGGATAGCTAAAGATAACTCATTCCAGGTTGTCGTAGGAGATATGACCTACAACGCCATCCTAGGGAGGCCATGGATTCATGAGATGGATGTGGTACCTTCAACTTTTTACTAAGTGATAAAATTCCCATCAAAATGAGGGATACGACATATCCAAGAAGAACAAAGCGCGTCTCGAAAGTCAATACAATCGCTGCCACGAACAGTATCTCCAAAGAGGAAATAACAAAATATCAAATACAGCAACAGAAGGGAGGTAATGCAGTTAACACCACTGAAATAGGCCCCCCTTCCAAATAGAATCGTTGAACCCGAGGAAGATGTTGTTTCCTCCCCCAACCATGAAGAGCTAGAAGAAGTGATCCTCTTTATTCACTGGCTGGAACAGAAGTCTACATCGGCTCGGGACTGTCTCCCGGACAGAAACATAAGATAATTAAATTTTTCAAAATATTCGGAATGTTTTGCTTGGTCTCATGCGGATATGAAGGGCATCCTGGTCGATATCGTGGTGCACAAATTGAATGTGGACCCAAATCTCCAACCCGTGAAGGAGAAGAAAAGAAACATTAGACTCAAACAATCCCGAGCTGTGGAGGAAGAAGTCACCAAGCTGCTCAACAATGGCTTCATCCGCGAAGTGAAATACCTGTAATGGCTAGCCAACGTCATGGTGGTGCCCAAAAAGAACGGCAATGGGAGAGTGTGTGTTCATTACAAAGACCAGAACAAAGCCTACCCAAAAGATTGCTTTCCTATGCCGAACATCGATCAACTCATAAGTTTCACAACTGGTCACGAATTATTAAGCTTTTGGATGCATATTCAGGATACAACCAGATTAAGATGGACCTAGGGACCAAGAAAAAACTTCATTCATTATCGACAGGGGAACTACTACTACAATGTCATGTCATTCGGCTTAAGAACACCAGAGCAATGTACCAAGGATTAGTCACTCGAATGTTCCAGGACTACATTTGAAAATCTATGGAAGTATACATTGATAATATGTTAGTAAAATTAGTTTTGAGCCGATGACCATCTGACCCAGTTGAAGGAAGCCTTCAAAGTCCTTCGAAGGTATAACATAAAACTCAACCCAGAAAAGTGTGCCTTCGAGGTCGGCTCAAGTAAGTTCATTGGTTTCCTGGTTTCAAATAGAGGTATAGAAGCTAACTCCATGCTGATTAAAGCAATTGAAATCATGCCCGAAGTGCTAAAATGTCAAAAGGAAGTGATGACACTGACCGGAAGGATAGCAACAGTTGGGCGATTCATATCTCGTTCCTCCGAGATGTGCCACAAAATCTTTGCAGTGCTAAAGAAGAACAAGAACTTTGAATGGACTGTTGAGTGTCGATAAGTGCTGCGAGACCTGATAAGGTATTTGTCCAGCCTACCTCTTTTGCCAAAACCCCAAGTGGGACAACGACTCTTAGTCTACCTGACTGTATTCGAAATATTGTAAAGGTTGTTTTGGTCCGAGCAAATTAAGTTACACAATTTTCTATTTATTATGTAAGTAGAGCACTAATAGATGCCGAAACCAGGTATCCATATTTAGAAAAACTTGCACTAGCATTCATAATGGCTATGCAAAATCCGAGACCATATTTTCAATGTCATCATATTTCAGTGGTCACTATTTTCCGCAGTATTCTCCATGTCACGACCCCAAATTTCCACCTTAGCATGTCTTGATGGCACCTAGTCTCCAAGACTAGGTAAGACTAACATACATTAAGATTTAGCAGAAATAACAACTTTAAATATCAAATTCAATTGTTAACTATCATAATAATACCCAAATGACACAATTGTTAAATATCTCCCAAAACTGGAGGAACTGAGTCATAAGCTCTAACAGAAGTACACTTTAGAATCTCTAAATGCAATACTATTTTGAAATAAAACTAAACAGTAGTACAACCAAAAGTAAAAGGTGACTTCTAGGCCTACGATCGTCAAGCAGGTAAACCTTGAAGTCTCTAAAGTAACTTATCAAATCATTGGCGTCTGGCTCGAGTGGATGTACCTGGATCTACACAAAAATGTGCAGAAGTGTAGCATGAGTACACCACAATGACACCTAGTTAGTATCAAGCCTAACCTCGGTAGAGTCGTAACAAGGCCAGGTCAAAACACATACTAGACAAAAGTAAAACCTGAAAAAAATATAATATAATCGAATAACAGAAGATAAAGGCAATTTAAGGACAATAAAGAAATTTATCAATACAGGGATAGCAACGGAAATAAGGAAACAAATGACAACAAAAAGGTGCAGGTGATAAAGAAAACAAGTAAACAATTACAATCAAAATGCGAAAGGAAATAAATAAGGAAAACAAGAACAACAACCGTCCAAATCATTAACCTTTCCAATTACAACTTCATATTCATATTTCACAAGTCATAATTACAATTTTCCTTATATCGCCACGTGAGCCTTGCATTTGTTTTAAAAATATTTTTTTCGAAATAGCTACACGCGGTTTAGCCTTCTTATCTCACCGCGTGGCTTCAAGTAATTCCCTTACTAGCAACACACGTATAAATCCCACCTTTTTCTCGCTGCATGCATATCAAGCCCTATCTTTATACCGCTGCATGCAAATCATTATCACAACACAATGTCAACCCGCACCAACACGTGCCTATATGCCACAACTTTGACAAAATCAACAATACAAATATTACCACAACACATAGCCCATGACTCAGCCACAATGTGAACAAGAATCTCAATAACAACATAATAAATCTGAAGTAACTCAACAAGGAAGGATATATCAATAGTCAACAACTTTAACCTCATTATGTTAACAACTTTCACAACAAAAACTTCAATAAACCACAATTTAGATATTTCCTATGGAATGGCAACTTTCAAATTCAAGTGCAAAACATAAGCTTAGCTATGAAAGATATAACTTGAAATACCAACTAAGTTTAAATGCATGAGAATAACTCAAAAATGAAAAGAATGGCATGTAACAACAATTACACATAATGCATATGGGAGTAATGTTGAAAAGAAAAACTAGAATATGTAATGACAACTTCAATTTAGGCATGTAAGAATACAATTGACAATGAAAGCTAGAATAGACAATAACAACGTCAATTAAGTGCTTATGAGTAACCTAAGAGTCTAAACCGATCAACTTTTACACATAAAACCTGTGTACACACTCGTCACCTCATGTACACATCTTCCACATAATTCGATTAGTACTAACAACCCAAATTCTAAGGGGTAGTTTCCACACATAAAGTTAGACAAGATATGTCGACGCCCCCTTTTTCTCTAACCGTGGGGTCAGAAATCGGGTATACGACATTGGGAGGACAACTCTTTTCCTTTTCGAGAATTGGGTTTAGAAGTTGAAGAGTAGCTACCTAATGATTATAGTGCATTAGGACACTTTTTTAGAAGATTTTGAGTTGGAAAACTGTTACAACCCATATCCACATGTGTTAGTTCATGCCATATATTAGTTAACATAAATCCAAGAAGGAATTATCTTTGAGATGATAAGAAGTCAATCCTATTGGTCTTAAGTGATACAAGAGTGTATAAGGGTGATTAACCAGTATTAGAAGTTAAACGAATCAAGGATGTTGTAACTCGTATTTTCAGGTAATCTAGCGGTGCTTAATACACTCAAGAGGTCACTTATTAAGGTATTTTAATCATATAATATCCGTATCATAAGTCTTGAAGTCAAACGAGTTATGAAACAAAAGTCGACAAAAGTTGTCGCAACTTAGGTTCATAATTTTACTTAAACATTAGGTCAAATGTTTCTAATCTTTTATCATAATTTACAAGGAATTTCGGGGTGATCTACCAACCAAATTAAATATCTATGAGTCTAGTTTCCAACGCATTAAACCGTTCATCGATATGATCTCGGAGTAGAGAGATATTCGCATTTTCGCGAGACTGCGCCAAGCACCTCTCTATGGGGCCCACTAAGTCGGTTTAAGATATTTGGACCTATATAGGATGCCTCCAACCCATTTTAAGTCATTTCTTTTCACTATTTTCAGACCTTAGAACCCTAGGAACATCCTCTCAAGGTTCTCTCAAGATTCAAGACCCAAAAAAGGGCAAACAACACAAATCAAGTGTCGGGAATTCCGTGGCGCTAGTAAGTCTCTTGTTCTTCTTGTTGTTGCTCATTTTTGTGTCGTTCCAGCTCATGTGGGAGGTTGTTTTAAAGGGTTTATGTTCTGTAAATACTCCCTCATGTTCTTAATATCAATCCTAGGTGATTTCAAGCCTTCTAAAGTGATTCTAGTGCCGAAAAACACTAATTGATCGCTAGTTTCGCTTTTTTGTTGTTGTGGCAGCATTGGAGGGATATTTCATGGAAATTTAAGGTAAAATTGGAGTTGTTATTTCTGTATAAAGGTAAGGAACCTCTTACTATATACGTATTTAAGATTATCCAAGTTGCAGCTAAGCCATTGAAGCTAGAACTTGTGAAATATATATCGAAAGGCTTGGAAGTAATGTTATTGTTTTGTGGACTGTTTTGTGTTGTTGTTGGGCTGCGTATTTTACTACTATCTTGTGGAGTTTTGGAGGAGGAAGGGTGTGGAGAAACACCATATATATGTAGGGTTATGGGCTGATAGTTATTCGTAACATTTCCAGGTTGTTTGACACGACTACGGTGGTCGTCGTATGTATGGAGTGATTAGGCTGTGTGTGGACTATTTTGTGAGGCTCAATATGTTTATTATTGATGTTGTTTGGGCTGTTTGGTGATTGTTTTGAATGGTGTGAGGTCATATATATAGGGGAGGTGCTATCCGTTTCATCGTAAAATAGGTTGTGGTCGATACATAATAGTTATAACGCTTAAATGATAACGATAGTATCGTTTATCTTATTGTAGACTAAGGAGTTTTGACAATAGCATAGCTTGAGATTGGGGCAGTATATACAAGGTATGTGAGGCTATCCCTTTCCTTCTTTTGCACGACTCCGATTGTACATAATGTAATGAACGAGCTTCCAAAGATACTCTACTCTTAGAAGCTAGCAGTACTTACATTGTTTTCCCTCTTATGGAACGATTGATGTTAATGTTGCTTCTCTTATTCTTATGTTATCAATGTTGTTGGTACTTCCTGATTCTTATAAGGTTCATAGTGAAGAGTTAGTCCTAATAACGTGTACAGAGGATACCGACCTTACGTCACTCCGAAAGGTTTAGAATGTGATTCCATGAGTCGAGCATGCATTATATATATGTATCTATTTTACTCTACCGAGCCACGCTATAGTTGGCCGGGTACGGCACCTATTGTGCAACCACTGATCAGTTGGGTTTTACCGAGCTCCATGTGGCCGGGTACGATTCTACCGAGCCTATTATGGCGGGGTACGATATGATGATGATGATGCCCACAGAGGCGAATGCTTTAAAGGTTTATGTATTTATACATATGTATCATGCATTTCATGTAAGTAGCCCTCAGAGGTACTAAGATGTTACAGGTTGTATATTCTCTATCCTTGCTTACATTACTGATCGTATTTATGGTTCCTTGCCTTACATACTCAGTACTTTATTCGTACTGACGTCCTTTTATTTGTGGACGCTGCATGTCGTGCTGCAGGTCCTGATAGACAGGCAGGTGCAGCTCCCCCACCACAGTAGACTGTCCAGTTCAGCGGTGATTGGCGAGATCCCTTCTCCGGACTTGCCTTGGTCTTGGTATGCAATTTTTGTTATAGACATTATGGGTATGTCGGGGCCCTGTTCCGGCTATGTTGCAACACTTATGTTCTTTTAGAGGCTCATAGACAGGTGTCGGCTCATGTATAGTTTGGTATGCCTTGTCGGCTAGTTTTTGTTGTATAGTCTTTCATAGTAGCGTGGTAGCTCATACCTTATACGTAGTTTCTTGATTGTCTGGTCATCCCCTGCTATGTATGTTCATGCCGTCATATTTTATTGCTGGTTGTCCATGATCTAGGTCTACCATTTATATTGATCTCGTCAGCCTTAAAAGATAATAATGAAGGTTAGATGAAATGTACGTTGGTGCTCGGCAAGTGTGGTCGGGTGCTAGTCATGGCCCTTCAGTTTGGGTCGTGACAAACTTGGTATCAGAGCAAGTCTGTCCTAGGGGTTGTCTATGAGTCGTGTCTAGTAGAGTCTTGATTATGGATGTGTAGCGCGCCACATTTATAATCAGGAGGCTACATGACATCTAGGGTTGTTACCTTCTTCCTGAATCTAGATCGTGCGTAGAGTTGAGTCGTAAGTGTTCGTCTCTAATATTCACCTTGTTTTTTCAGTGATGCCTTCGACTAGGAAGCAAACGATTAGTAGACGGCTTGATACAGCAGCGGGAGAGGGTACCAGTCAGGTGCCCCAAGTCAGAGCAGGACAAATTGAGGCTCAAAGTGAGATGCCCTCTCATACCTCATCTACTCCATCTCCTCCAGAGGATATTAGAAGGCACCCAGCACCTCCAGTTCCTCCGTCTGGCACTCCAGACCAGGATATGCGGAGTGCTTTGCAGTTATTGACTAGCTTGGTAGCTGCTCAGGATCAGAGGCAGAATACAGGTGCTGCTGAGAAACCAGTTAGTACAAGAGTTCGTGATTTTATTAATTTAGACCCTCCAGTGTTTACCGAATCAGACCCCAAGGAGGACCCACAGACTTTTATTGACCAAGTTCATCGTACACTTCGGGTTATGCATGTTAGTGATACAGAGGCAATAGAGTTGGCTTCTTATCGGTTACGGGATTTAGCGGTTCTCTGGTATGATAGTTGGGAGAGATCCAGGGGTCCGAACCCTTTTCCAGCTGTGTGGAAGGAATTTTCTGAGGCCTTTCTTCGTCACTACTTGCCAGTTGAGATACGACGAGCTAGAGCTGATAAGTTCTTGAACCTTAGACAAGGTAATATGAGTGTGCGAGAGTACAGTATGCAGTTTGATTCTTTGGCAAGGTATGCTCCCCATATGGTGGCCGAGATGAGTGATAGGGTGCATATGTTCGTGAATGGGTTGGGACCACATCTAATAAATGAGTGTACGACAGCCTCCTTGGTGGAGGGCATGGATATTTCCCGTATTCAAGCTTATGCCCAGACCCTAGAGGATCGTAAGCGCCAGCAGAGGGCAGTTAGGGAGCAGGATAGAGGCCAGCATAAGAGGGCGAGATTTGCAGGGTATTCTGATGACTTCAGAGGCCGCATCAGGCCACAGTTTTCGAGGAGTTCGGCGCCACCTGTAGCTAGTGCTCCTCCACAGTTTCAGAGGCCTCGATATGATCGATCCTATTCTGGTCCAGGTCAGAGTTCGCGGGCATCTGGCTCGCAACATCACAGGGATACTAGTCAGATGAGACCCCCAACACCACATTGTGATCAGTGCGGCAAGGCCCACTTTGGACTGTGTCGTCGAGGTTCTGATGCATGCTATTCGTGCGGGCAGCCTGGCCATATGATGCGGGATTGTCCTAATAGAGGAGGTGATGGTATGGCTCAGCCGACTGGATCTGTGTCTGGTTCTTCCTCATCAGTTCGACCTCCAGCACGGGGTTTTCAGCAGTCGACAGGTCGTGGTAGGGGTAAAGGTGCAGTGCCGAGTTCGAGTGGTGCTCAAAATCGAACCTATGCTCTAGTAGGTCGACAGGATCTCGAGTCGTCTCCAGATGTTGTTATAGGTATTATATCTGTGTTTTCTTATGATGTATATGCGTTGATTGATCCGGGATCTACATTATCATATGTTACACCCTTTGTGGCTAATAAGTTTGTCGTTGAACCTGAATTGATAAGTAAACCCCTCGCGGTATCTACTCCGATAGGAGATTCTGTGATTGCTAGAAGGGTATATAGAGGTTGCACTGTGATGATTTGTAGTCGTCAAACCTCGGCAAATTTATTTGAGTTAGAAATGGTTGATTTTGATGTGATAATGGGAATGGACTGGTTGGCCTCATGCTATGCAAATGTTGACTGTCGTACGAAGATGGTTAGGTTCCAATTTCCGGGTGAACCCGTCATTGAATGGAAAGGGAACATTGCTACACCGAAAGGTAGGTTTATTTCCTATGTGGAGTTTGAGGGAAAATTTATTTTTCCTACACAAGAAGCAGAGGAGGAAACAAATGAAGATTATCCTCTGGAAGGAGAGCCAGTAGAGGAGATTCCAACTCAGGAACCTCAATAACAACTTGAATCAATAGCAACCAGCAGGCCAAAAAGAACAATAACGAAACCTGTTCGTCTCATAGAGACGGTTGCTTGTGCAACCTCAATTGTAGCTGATGATGTTCCTACTACTTATAAAGACGCTGTCCAAAGTTCAGAAGAAGATAAGTGGAGGATTGCCATGAATGATGAAATACAGTCCCTTCATCAGAATCATACATGGAGATTGGCCAATCTCCCGAAGGGAAAGAAAGCAATTGGGTGCAAATGGGTATTTGCAAAGAAAGAAGGATTTCCTAACCAAGTAGATGTTCGCTACAAGGCAAGATTGGTGGCCAAAGGATATGCTCAAAATGAGGGAATTGATTATAATAAAGTGTTTTCTCCAGTTGTAAAACATTCCTCCATTAGAATTATGTTGGCTTTGGTAGCACAATTGGATTTGGAACTAGTTCAGATGGATGTAAAAACTGCGTTTTTACATGGAAACTTGGAGGAGGAAATCTACATGACTCAGCCAGAAGGATTCAAAGTTGTTGGAAAATAAAATATGGTGTGCAAACTTGAAAAATCATTGTACGGATTGAAACAATCTTCTAGACAATGGTACAAGCGATTTGACGAGTTTATGTTGCGGCAAGGGTACAATAGAAGCAAATACGATCATTGTATGTATTTGCGCAAGCTTAAAGATGGTTTCTTTGTATATCTTCTCCTATATGTTGATGATATGTTGATAGCTTCCAAGAATTCGGAAGAAATTGATAAGTTGAAGATTCAACTGAAGAAGGAGTTCGAGATGAAGGATCTAGGTGAGGCAAAGAAAATTCTTGGCATGGAGATAATAAGAGATAGACGTTCAAAGAAACTCTGTTTATCTCAAAAGGAATATTTGAAGAGAGTACTTCAACGTTTTGGCATAGATGACAAGACTAAGCCAGTTAGTACTCCACTTGCTCCCCATTTTAAGCTGAGTACTACTATGTCGCCAAAGGATGAAGTTGAACGAGAGTATATGTCAAAGGTACCATACACAAATGTTGTTGGTAGCTTGATGTATGCAATGGTCTGTACGAGACCTGACATTTCACAAGCTGTTGGAGTTATTAGCAGATATATGCATAATCCAGGAAAGGAGCATTGTCAAGCTGTGAAGTGGATTCTACGGTATATTCATAATACTGTAGATGTCGAGTTAGTTTTTGAGCAGGAAGATAATCAGTTTGTAGTTGGATATTGTGACTCAGATTTTGCGGGTGATCTGGACAAACGAAGATCAACTACTGGTTATGTGTTTACTTTTGCAAAGGCACCAGTTAGTTGGAAGTCTACTTTGCAGTCAACAGTTGCTTTGTCTACAACAGAGGCAGAGTACATGGCTATTACAGAGGCTGTGAAAGAGGCAATTTGGCTTCAAGGATTGCTAAAGGAGCTTAGTGTTAAACAAAAAGGTATCACAATTAGCGAAGAACCAAGTTTATCATGCAAGGACGAAGCACATTGATGTTCGGTATCATTTCGTACGAGAAATCATAGACCAAGGTGGAGTCACAGAGAAAAAAATTCATACTACGGAGAATCCTGCTGATATGCTGACAAAGGTGGTGACTGCGGTCAAGTTTCAACATTGTTTGGATTTGATCAACATTGTTGAAAACTGAAGATTGAAGATGAAGACACAATCAAAATTTGTTATTGAGAGAAAATTGAAGATGTGGAATTTTGCCAAGGTGGAGATTTGTTGAATTTGGCAAAATTTTGTCCCACATCGGTGGGCTCTTGAGTTTTGGGGGGATTTTCCCCCTATAAAAGAAGGCCTAATGTTTAGGATTTAAACACACCTCTCATTTGCCTTCTCATCTGTTTAAGGCATTTGTATCTTCTCTCTTTAGTATTATTTCACTTGTATTTTTGGAGTGGAATAAAATATTGGCTGTGTCCGAGGAGTAGGCAAAATTAGCCGAACCTCGTAAATTCTGGTGTTCCCTTTATTATTGCTTTATTGTCTTATTTATTATTTGGTGGCTGTCATAATTTTTGGTATAATAATTGTGACTTATTCACACTATATACATTTGGGTTCCGCAACAATTAAAAAGCTTCTTGTGTTTCTACGAGCAATAGACAATGTATTAGTCTGTGTTGTTTTCATCGTGTTTGTGTCTTGCTTTGCTTGGCATGTGATTATTCACTTTTTTTCGGCTTACCTTCATATTTTCTTTCTCGACCTGTCCTCTTGAGTATATGAGAGGGTTCGTTTCGTAATATCTTTGTTACAACCCAAGAATTGTTATTTTTGGTTGTTCATAGTTGGTGGTCAATCATAGCGGTTATCCTTAATCTTGGAAGTAATAATTTTGCAGGTATGCACTCCTTTTTTCTATGCTAGATTTATGGGCGGGGTTGGTGTTCGTATAGGAAGTAGCTTGTTAGTAAAGTTCCCTAGTCTCTTTGAGAAAGAGCCTTGTCAAGTTATCCTAGTGTTTTGAGATATTCATTTAGTTTAAAAAATTCTAAACTGATATAATGTAGAATTGTTGTACTTTTGGGAAATGTTAGGAAACATGACATCATGTGCCATGAAGACCGCGACAATAACCTTGAATTTTGCAAGCACGCACTAGAAGTATTTTAATGCATGACAACTAAAGATGATCTATGTGGTTTGCTTCGTACCGCATAGTGTCAATTATCCTGAAACCAAAATTTTCCCCTGTAAGATTGAAGTAGACAGGTGGTATATCTATTGGTACCACCAGTCTACATTTGAAGAGAAGCCAACAAGAAAAATCACAAATATGTGGTTTACTATGTATTTACAGAGCAACTCGTGGAGTGTCTGTTGCCCTTTCCTTTCGTGTCAATTATCAAGTGTTTGCATATAGGGAACGCCAAAATAAAATGGATCAGAAAAGCTCCATGAATCAGTTCATCAATGGATTGCAGTGCATATGGAGCCTTGTTAAGATCTTGTTCTTAAACTCCAAACTGAAATTTATGAGTAAAGCTCTGTGTATTAGCTCATCCATGGATATTCTACGGGTTACAATGGCATATGCCTTGTTGAGATTTAAATCAATTTACCCATCCATGGTAGTGCGCATTTGTATCAGAAGGCTTTGGTCTATGCTTGGGTGGGGTAGATTTGCTTGGAACAAGCTCTTGGCCTCGAGAGTGGTGCAGCAAAACATTACATAGAGCGAGATAATATTTATCACACTGTTTCTTAGAGCCAAAATTGCAAAAAGCGGCAAGGTCCATAGAGCTTGAGAACAAAAAACAAGAAGTGAAGCGTGCACTTCTATTGAAACTTGTGGTGTCAGGATTTTTTTTTTGTTCATAAATGCTTTTGTCATGTCGATTTTCTAAGGAGGTTTCGCATATGCCTTTATAATTTTAAGTTCAAGATATTTCAAATTAACACCTACAACGTAGAAGAACACACTTCGAAGAGGATCAAGGGAGCTTGTATGATATCATCACTGAAGACACCATCTTTTTGGCCAAATACGAGCTCTGTACTTCGGTTAAAGGCCAGGATACGACTACTCTGGTCAAGATTTACCGTAGCGGCTAATCCTTCCATTCTTGATTTTCAATCTTGGATCTAAAATGTGGTTCGTATTCGTTACAACACGAAGGAAAAAGGGAAAGAAACTAACCTACGCTAACGAATCCACGACCTACAGTTGGATTATAAATTTGAACGAGAAAAAAGCAAGAGCACAAGAAATATGAATGAGGGCTTACATCTCCTTGAAGAAACTCTTGAGCACATCTCGTTTTAGGTCACCTATGGTGGTCCACCAGTGTATTATAATGGTAGTTTACCATATGGTGGAGATAGTAGATTCCATCACAACTCCTATCTTTGTAGGGTTCATGAGCAATATTGTCGACATAAAAATCTCGGATAGGGCTAAAAATACTCCTAGAAAATATAGGACCTAAGGCAAATGTACTAACATGAATAGAAAATGTTCGCAACTAATTGGTATTACTTAAAAGTTGATAATATCACAATATCTTTATATCTTTTTAGTCCAACAACTGGTATCAGAGCCAATGGTTTGGCAAGACGAGTATGGAGATGGTGGAGTGTGGTGTGGGGCGTCTTAGTGCCTTTGCCGGTCTACGGGACGATTTATGACCTTTACTCGTAGCTTTGAAAATGCATATCATCCTTTGGGCTTCGGTGATGGTAAATACTTGGATCATGTGTGTGACACATAATAAATCTCCAAATTAGCTCACGAATAGTAATGAGTCATGTGAAACTTCGTACAGAGAGATCGTTGGTCATTTGTGAACAAAGTACCACATGAAAAAGTAGAAAAAACGAATGAGCTACTTATAAAGAGTTGGATATTCTTAATGGTGTGAGACCTTTTAGGAAAACCGTACAGACTTGGTCTAAAGCGGACAATATCACATTATGTATAGAGTATCTTCAAGTTGTTTTAGCTCAACAATTATCACTGGATCTCTTCTCTTTTAAAACAAAGAAGATGAAGACAACTAAGAGAAAAGTGTCTTGTCGGAAATTAATAATCCACCATTGTTGTAATATAGTTGTTCATCTTATCTATAAAATACTTTACCTTCCCAAAAAAATCACCATAGGATTTCTAACAAGAGGAACACACTAGAAGAAAGATGCTTGTGAACGACATGGATTGAAAATCGGCAAAGATGAAAAAAGAGTCAAGTCAAAAATCAATATTTCACCTCTAAATTTCTTCATAACAAGAGGAACTCACTAACAAAGATGTGTGGGAACGACATAGATTGAAATTGACAAAGATGAACAAAAGATAGGTTAAAATCGACAAACACGTAAAAGGAGCCAAGTTCGAAATCAATAATTCACCACAGAACAAAATATTTGATCAATTGACATTAACACTCGACATGGACCTTGAAAATATTCACTCTGTAATTATTATTTTATTTAATTATTTATTTTCCAGTAATATAGACTATACACATTCAGAAAAACAATCTTAAATATCCAGATCTAGAGTCTATATTCTAATAGTTGAAAACAATCACAACCATACATCTTAATCTTAAAAACATAAAAAGAAAACAAATCAGACAACATCTAAAGAACATTTGAATCAATCATTCAAAGCCTCTTAGGTACCATTTCTCTATCTATCTGGTTGTATCATCCAGATATTGGTCTAACAAAACTAATTCTGCGAAGTTACTGGCAGAAACCATCAGTAAAAATAATGTATCTTTTAGATTCCTTATAAACCAGTCCCTTATTATCTCGTCATATAGAGTATACATCGTATAATCCTTTTGCCTTCTCTTTTAATCTCGTATCACTCAGCATCTTTATCCTTGGCAAGGGTCACATACTTGTAACCAATCAGAACAAAACTAGTAAAAGAGGACAGAATATAGACACTCAAATTGTGCTAGGCTGGGACTTTGCTTGCTGCTTGTGATTTTACTTATCACATCACCTAGGTGATTGTCATAGGCGGATCCAGGATTTGAGGCTCATGGGTTCCTACCGTAATTTCAAATTAATATGCAATAATAACTGGGTTCACAGTCAGATATTTACCAATATTTAGTGAATTTCTTAATATAAAGACAGGGTCTACGCAAAAGTTATTGGGTTCCCGGGAACCCGTAGTCTATACACTAGGTCCGCCCCTAGTGATTACGAGCATACTCTAAAGTGGTGAATTTACCACAACATCTGGATGTCTCTGATTATATTCTAGTTGAAAGTTACAGCACATTTAGTATCTAGGGACTGAAATTACTAGACAAAATATTCAACTGAATGGGATTACACTGGGTTTGTGGTGGTTGTTGTAATGTCCACATTGACCAGCGTGTTCTAAAGAATTCTATTAGCAACGTGTCTTCTCTTCACAGTCATTTCCTTGCATATCTGAAAAAATCTAGAGCTGGGTTCAATCATCCCCTTTTTGGGTTGTCTGAGTGAGGCTGCAATGTTTTCCTATTTTGCCTTCTTCTCCTTAGGATGGGACAAAAAATTATGAGAAAACAAAAACATCAATGATCAATGGGATCGTCCAGATAGATGCCAAAACACTGCAGTGGCTTGAAGAGAAACGCTTAGGTGACTTGCTCTGGGGGAAAAATGAAGCAGAAAGAAGAGCTGATAGTTCCTTTCTTTCCTAAAATGCGAGTCCTATTCAGGCTTGAGCTGGCATCTTCAATAAGATCAAATGTTGTGAACGAGTCATAGCACCAATTTTGGCCAAGTTCTCATAGCCAGGGACCAAAGAAATTGATTTTATGTCTCTCGACATCCTAAGTAGTTTCCATTAGCTTTCTGTGTTTACTTGTTTACTTCAAAACGGCTGCATGCCCTCCCAGTTATTGAATCCAAGAATGCTGACTTTAATTGTTATTTGCAATTTACAGATTTTGTGGTTGCTTGACTTATTTGTTTCACTTTTCATATCCATAATCGACTAGTAGCAGTAGGACTTATAGCGTACCAAGTAATCAGGGACAATGCATATAATCCATGGTATAGTGTCCAGTGCCCACTGATACTGAAGACCATAAATTGTGTTCAGAACTTCTGGAGCTCTTCGGTTTAAAATCTAGCCAAACGTTAGGCCTTGTATTGCATACTTACCCATAAATAATTGTATCTCACATAATTTTCTGTGTTTCAGTCTGACAGAGATCGTTCAACGATACCGCAGCCATGTCGAAGCAGATAAAGAGAACTCTACAGAAGTTTCGGACACAGAGGTATTTGTGTAGTTGACAGCAATCGAGTTTATTCTGATGAATTAGACTCCTCTCTGGAACCTGGAATACATCCACTGCCTGTGTGCAAGTAATATCTCTACGTACAGTACCCTGATAAATATCAATCAACGCCATAGGCGCATAGTCAATTCCTTCAAAAAACAGAAACAAAAAATGCATTGCTACAGCGCTTGAGTGATCAATCATATGGACTGTGTAACAAAACGTACCAACTCTCTGCATTCGAGTGTCACTTCCTGCATTGTCAAAAGACACCATGCATATCGGTATTGGTGTGCCACCAGAGTTGAAGGTCTAACCTACTATGTAGCGATTGATGGTAGTATCTTGTTGAACCCAGAAAAATCTCGGATAGTAACCATTTTATATATAAAAAAAGAGGACAACCTCTGAAGTATTTTAGAACTTATTATCAATTCATTGTGTGTTATTCAATGTATCTCTAGTAGTCATATTTACAGTTCTTGTGTGCTGAATGTTATCTGTCCTTGTGAGGTGGAAACAGCACTCTAAATATGCAAGCTTCACGACAATGGGAGAACTGTTACAAACAGTAGAAAGGTACTTACCTCATGCTTCTCTTTCATTTCTTGAAAGGAATACTGCTGATCTTCTGTCTCAATTTGAAGGCAACTCGAGGAATGGTCTCAGCGTGACTGACCTTGTCAATTTGGAAAATCAACTACAAACTGCTCTAAAGCAAGCCAGATCTAGGAAGGTCACCCCAAGTTTCTTTTTACGTTTTACTTCCCTATTTTACGTTGCATTATTTAGAACTCTGGTGCTAAACTATACAGAAGAGCACCAGCTCTGCCCTTTATATTTCATCAAGGTAACTACGTAGCACCCGATACTAGGGAAGTATTGATATCACTAAATTGTCACTTTTTCTAGACTTTACACCCCTACTAGTGTACTTTAGTAGTGTTCTCATTCTTTATCCCTCTTGTAATCTTACAGCAGGTAATTTGTTTGTCTCTTAACCAAAAGGTCTTGAAATTTTGTGTGATTTCACCAACTACTCTTTTTACTTCCATTTACTTTAATTACTATATATGTATATTTAGAGTATTTGCATATTTTGTAAAAGTATATTTTGACATTTGTTTATGTTGGGAATAAACCCTTTACCAAAATAATATTCACGGTAATAAAGCGGAATAATAATGTAGCACCGAGATACGGTAATTAACAATAATAAAAGAGTAATAATGACACCAAGATTTTTACGTGGAAAACCCTTCTGAATAAGGGAAAAAACCACGACCCCGAGAGGAGCAACTGATATCACTATAGTAAGGAATTTTACACTTTGTAGGTCGGAGATAAATACTCCAAAGACCACTACAACACTCAAAAGAAATAACCCTCTTTTGATATTCCCACCTCACTACAATATCGCTCACTCTCTATTTTCCTCACAGACTATTTTCTTATACCTTGTCTGTGAAACCTCACTCTTTCTTTCTCTCTTTGTTGGTGTGTGGAAATGAGAGTTGAAGCTCTCCTTTTATAGCCAAAGTTTCACTCTCTAAAGCCTACCATATTTGACAATTTACACACACTTTTCACAATTCAACAAAGTTGGCTACCAAACCAAAGAAATTCAACAAGGTTGGCTACCAAACCAAACTAATTCAACAAGGTTGGCTACCAACCAAACCAAGTCAACAAGGTTGGCTACCAAACCAAAGAAAACTCTTATTAGGCACATGCCTAATACTTCTTCAATGAGATGGACATCATCAATCTCCCCTCCAGTCTCATTCATCCAGAGGAGGTAGCACTGTCTTCTAGTTTGAGTGCATGCCGACAAGTTCTTTGCATAGCTCGAACTTGTTCCTTGGTACCACCTTGGTCAGCATATCTGCGGGATTCTCATTTGTAGAAATCTTCAAGACTTTTAGAGATTCATCATCTACCATTTCTCGAATCCAATGATATCTCACATCAATGTGTTTGGTCCTTGCATGGTACATAGAGTTCTTGCTAAGGTCTATTGCACTTTGACTGTCACAATAGATGACATACTCCTTCTGATGCAATCCAAGATCTTGAAGAAATCGCTTGAGCCATATCATCTCCTTGCCAGTTTCTGTAGCGGCAATGTACTCTGCTTCAGTTGTTGAAAGTGCAACGCACTTCTGCAACTTAGACTGCCATGATATAGCTCCCCCTGAAAATGTAAACAAATATCCAGTAGTGGATTTTCTGTTGTCAATGTCACCCGCCATATGAGCATCTGTATAGCCCTTCAAGATTGGATCAGATCCTCCAAAGCACAAACAATCTCCCGTGGTACCTCTCAGGTACCTGAGTATCCACTTGACTGCTTCCCAATGTTCCTTTCCAGGATTTTCAAGAAACCTGCTGACAACACCAACTGCGTGAGCAATATCAGGTCTAGTACATACCATTGCATACATTAAGCTTCCGACTGCTGAAGAATAAGGAACTTTAGCCATGTTTCCTTTCTCCTCCACTGTTGTAGGACACATCTTCTTACTCAACTTTAGATGACCAGCAAGAGGTGTGCTGACTGGCTTAGCATTCTTCATGTTGAAGCGTTCTAGTACACGTTCAATGTACTTCTCCTGAGATAGCCACAACTTTCTACTTGTTCTCTCTCGAACTATCTTCATCCCTAGAATTTGTTGTGCTAGGCCCAAGTCCTTCATATCAAATGACTTGGACAGATCTCCTTTCAACTTTGCTATCAACCCTTTGTCTTTTCCTACAATTAACATGTCATCCACATACAACAACAATATAATAAAGTTATTCTCAGAAAATCTTTTGAAGTATACACATGGATCAGAATAGGTCTTTAGGTATGTTTGACTTTTCATGAATGAGTCAAACTTCATGTACCACTGCCTTGGTGCCTGCTTCAATCCATAAAGACTCTTATTCAATTTGCACACCATGTGTTTCTTTCCAGCTACTTCAAATCCTTCTGGCTGCTCCATATAAATCTCCTCTTCCAAATCTCCATGAAGAAATGCAGTTTTCACATCCAACTGCTCCACTTCAAGATCTAGGCTAGCTGCTAAGCTCAAAATTGTTCGAATAGAAGTCATTTTGACAACAGGTGAGAAAATTTCATCAAAATCAATACCTTTCTTTTGTTCGAAGCCTTTAACCACCAATCGAGCTTTGTATCTGACCAGCTTGACATTTCCATCTTTCTTGAGTTTAAAGACCCATTTGCATTTAAGTGGTCTTTTACCCTTTGGAAGTTCAACCAGCTTGTATGTGCCATTTTTCTGTAGAGATTCTATCTCTTCTTGCATAGCTTTCATCCACTGGTTCTTTTCTAGATGGGACAGCACCTCCTTAAGACTTTCTGGCTCCCCCTCATCACCGATGAGGACATACTCTGTGGAAGGGTACCTGCATGACTCTACCCTTGGCCTCTGTGATCTCCTCAGAGGTTGAGGTTGTTCTTCTCCCTGAGTGGGGTGCTCCACTTCCTCGACACCTTTATCAAGTTGCTCCCCCTGCTCAATAACCTCACCAGGTTGCTCCACCTGCTCGGCAACCTCGTCGGTTGTACTTTCTGCACTTGTGGGATTGTTAGAAGTAGAAGGAATAGTAACAAAGTTAGGAATTATACCATTTTTCGCCTTTTCTAACATATCAGCAGCAGTTCCAACTTCACTTTCTCGGAAGACTACATCTCTGCTTCTGATGACCTTCTTCTTTACAGGATCTCACAGTCTGTACCCGAACTCTTCATCTCCATATCCGATAAATATGCAGGGAACAGATTTATCATCCAGCTTTGTTCTCTGCTCTTTTGGTACATGTGCAAAAGCTCTGCAACCGAACACCTTCAGATGCGAGTAGGACACCTCCTTGTTGGTCCAAACTCTCTCTGGGATTTCAAACGCCAACGGAACTGATGGACTCCTATTGATCAGGTAACAGGCTGTCTGAACTGCTTCACCCCAGAATGACTTAGGCAGTTTAGCCATTCTGAGCATGCTTCTCACCTTCTCCACAATGGTGCGGTTCATCCTCTCGGCTACGCCATTGTGCTGTGGGGTTCCAGGAACTGTCTTTTCATGTCTGATCCCATGACTTGAACAATACTCTTCAAATTCCCTTGAAGTGTACTCACCTCCATTGTCACTTCGGAGGCGCTTTAGCTTTCGACCCGTCTCCCTTTCTACTAGAGCATGAAATTTCTTTGGCATAAAAAATGAGTGATTTCTTGGCAAGAATCTGCAATCCCTTCTCGCTCATATGACCCATTCTTTTGTGCCATAAATCTACAGAAATCTCATCTTGTGCCGCGTTCAATTCACCTTGGCATATTTCTGCATTTGTCCTGTACAACGTGCCACGATCAACTCCCTTTGCAATCACCAATGATCCCTTAGTGAGTCTCCACTTTTGATTTGCAAAATAACTCTCGTATCCATCTCAGTCTAAAGAAATTCCCGAGATCAAGTTCATCCGCAAATCAGGTACATGCCGCACATCCTTTAGAACCAATGTGCATCCGACATTTGTCTTGATACAAATGTCACCAATCCCCGCAATCTTTGAGTAACTTGTGTTACCCATTTTCACTGTGCCGAAATCACCTGCTACATATCTGCAAAAAAGATCTCTTACCGGTGTGGCATGGTGAGATGCCGCTGTGTCAACCACCCATTCCGACTCTGGACCTGACAGGTGCATGCATTCCTCTTCCTCATTTATAAAGAGGACAACATTATCATTATTTTGCACCATGGCGGCTGTGTTGTCGTCATTCTTCTGGCCACTGGTTTCACCTTTGCCCTTCTTTGGATTTGGGCAATCTCTTTTGAAGTGACCTGGTTGATCACAGTTGTAGCAATTTCTGGCTCTTGATTTGGATCGGTTCTTTGACTTCCCACGAGCTCCGAATCTACCATAGTTGTTCGAACTCCTTTGATAACTCCTGCCTCTACCTTGTGTGATGAGAGCATGTCCTTGATTTTCAGGCTTCTTTCTCATCTTCTCATTGAGTAGAAGAGCCGATGTGACATCTTTCAACTCAATAGTAGTCTTACCGTGCAAGATGGTTGTTGCCAAGTTATCGTACGAAGATGGCAACGAGTTCAATAGCAAGATGGCTTTATCTTCTTCCTCGATTTTCACTCCGAGGTTGGCAAGCTGTGTGATTAGTCCGTTAAACACATTTAAATGTGACAAAAAATTCGTACCTTCACTCATGTGTAGGGCGTATAACTGCTTCTTCAAGTACAATTTATTTGTCAGCGTTTTGGACATGTATAGGCTTTCCAACCTTGTCCAAATTCCACGTGCAGTGTCTTCATCAATGATGTTATTTACCACATCATCTGATAAGTGCAACCTGATTGCACTAGCAGCTCTTTCATCCAAGTCAGCCCAATCCTCAGCTTTCATGGTATCAGGCTTTTTAGAATCAACATCTAGAACCTTGTGTAATCCTTGTTGGATGAGCAGATCTCTCATCCTTCTTTGCCATGTTGAGAAACCGTTATCTCCGTTGAATTTTGCTACCTCGTACTTTACTCCGGACATTTTTATTTTTCACCAAGTATAGTACTACCGACAGTGAATAGTATTTCAGTGAACGAGCAGAACCTGTGCTCTGATACCAGTTGTTGGGAATAAACCCCTTACCAAAATAATATTCACGGTAATAAAGCGGAATAATAATGTAGCACCGAGATACGGTAATTAACAATAATAAAAGAGTAATAATGACACCAAGATTTTTACGTGGAAAACCCTTCTGAATAAGGGAAAAAACCACGACCCCGAGAGGAGCAACTGATATCATTATAGTAAGGAATTTTACACTTTGTAGGTCGGAGATAAATACTCCAAAGACCACTACAACACTCAAAAGAAATAACCCTCTTTTGATATTCCCACCTCACTACAATATCGCTCACTCTCTATTTTCCTCACAGACTATTTTCTTATACCTTGTCTGTGAAACCTCACTCTTTCTTTCTCTCTTTGTTGGTGTGTGGAAATGAGAGTTGAAGCTCTCCTTTTATGGCCAAAGTTTCACTCTCTAAAGCCTACCATATTTGACAATTTACACACACTTTTCACAATTCAACAAAGTTGGCTACCAAACCAAAGAAATTCAACAAGGTTGGCTACCAAACCAAACTAATTCAACAAGGTTGGCTACCAACCAAACCAAGTCAACAAGGTTGACTACCAAACCAAAGAAAACTCTTATTAGGCACATGCCTAATACTTCTTCAATGAGATGGACATCATCAGTTTATCCTCGGATTTTTTTTTAACTAGTTTTGTTTTATGCAGATGCATTTGATGATTGAATCTATCAAAAGCCTTTGTGACAAGGTAGGTCTCAGTTACTATTGGCCCAAATGTTTTTGGGCTGATGAAAACATCTCTCAACAAATCAGTTCTTGGAGAACGGAAATATTTTTCCTAAAAAAGATTTATTAAAGATTAAAAATGATGTTAGCAAACAGGGCTGTGTACTAGTAAAGTTTTTCAAAATCTAGAGATTGATAATCATTTTGAAGTACCAAATATTATTGATCATGCCATCTTAAATTCAAATGCTTAAGCTTAGATAAATTCAGGCAATACTGATCCTTGATTAGCTGGACTTAGATATGTTAGGGGGATTTACTACCAAATTTACATCTCTAGACTTCTCATTTTCCTGAAACAAGTGCCTTCATGCGCCTGTTGTAGTCACAGCTAGTGGTGTGGCAGAGGACAGAACAACTTGCAATTGTAAAATAAAAGTTTAAATCATTTTTGAGCGACAATGGGATAGAATCCTTTAACTTTGCGGAATTGACCTGTTCTCTACTGCTTGCAGAATATCTACTCTTTGACCTTTAGTACTATTATTATTATTTGAGGCAGAACTAATGTGATGACCTTAGACTCTTCTCTACAGGAAAAACTTCTTAGCGGGCAAAACAAACTTCTGGAGGACAAGGTAAACGTTAGCTCACTTAAGTGCAGTCTGCAGAGATATCTTCCATTCTTTCCCAAATGATTAATATTCTTATGTGCACATATATATATATATATGCCCCCAACAGATAGCTACGACCAAGAACAAGAGAAGTGAATAATGGGATGACTTTGGATTTCACTAACCTTGCACCCGTCGGCATGATTTGTGGACAGCAAAGAGTGACCCTGAATTTCCTCTAGTTATTCTATAACAACAGCGAACCCAGTGTATTCCCATAAATGGGGTTTGGGTTCCTCTAGTTATTCTGGAAAGTATGTTCCTGTAGAGGCTCAATCGAAAGGTTATCTACTGCATATTTGTAAATTCCCATTTGTATGAAGAATCATGTTGTACCTGAAACACTGAAAATAAGGAGACTACAAAATTAATTGAAGATATTGGTATGATATTGATAAAGAAATATTTAAATTAAATGGTCATATGTAAGACCAAGTAATTCATTGTGACCGTGTTGAGCTCTGCTTTCCCATTCATACGTGTATGGATTCAGTAATGTCCTATTTTCATTTTTTGTTAATACCATTAGAATGCTAGAGGGAGAAATTTGTACTTACGGCTGTCATTACTGTCTTATAATGTGGTAGATTCCTAGTACATTCAACTTGTTTCATTTGAAAACAATCTAAATTAAAACTTATCAAATTTATAGCCAGCATGTTCCGAAAGTAGTTCTTTCTTTTTGAAATTCTGTTGACCAATTGAATACTTTTACATGAAATGAAACGAATGAAACAAAGGGAGTACAAAAGGATATAGTAGAAAGCTTGTCTTGATCCAATCGACTAGTGGGTAAATTACCAGCTATGTCCATTCATAGGTAGCTCATTACAAAAATTGGCCAATTGATAAAATATTACTAATATTAGCCAATTAGCTATTTGTAGCAAAAAAATATCAAATATTTGCTTTGTTTTGAGTGAGTGTTATTAGAATAGATTGGGCACAACTTAAGCATCTTGAATCTCAGTTTTGGGATGATTTGGTGAAGTTTTGAGGTGGTTTGAATTGAAAATTCGAAGTAAAACTCGAACATGGAAAAAAAATAATATGTGTATCACACTTTGTATCATTTGTGTATCACATATGTATCATATCTGTATCTATTGTGTATCACATGTATATTCATGTATACCTGTATGTGAGATACATGCGTGATACATGTGTCGCATGAGACTTTTTTGAACCCGATTTAATTACGAATTTTGATACAAAACCAATCCAAATCACCTCAAATCTTCCTCAAATTTTGTATATTGACTTATCTATATATTTTCAATGAATTTCAACTATACCCATTGAAAAAGTTCCTTTTTTGTTTAGATTTTTGGAATATTGTATATATTTTTTGTATTTCATCACCTTATTTGCTACCTCATCCATAAAATTTCCTTTCCGTCTTGTATCTAGTGTTGGTAATCACGCTTAAAAATATAGAAGGTGATTTTTGCATGTGATTCTTTGAGAGAAAGAACCTTATTATTTGATTTTTCAATTTTTGTTGGCTAGTTTTAGTAAATCTATGATTAATGACTAAAAGTTGGTAAATTGAAATTTATTTGGGACATTTGTGTAAGTTTCCCATTCAAAGTGTACGGTCATATAAACCTAGAGTGGGTGAAAGCCCATCAACAAGCAAGTGAACGTCGTTGATGCGGCCAAAACTAGACAGTATAGGAGGCACTGGAAAAGGCATGATTTTTGTTTTACGAAAGAGATACTGTATACTAGGGTATACATGGGTTGGATTAGTTCAGATTTTTCAATTATCAAACCAAATTAATGCTAACGGATTTTTAAATCTATAAACCAAACCAACAAAGTCGGATTTTTCAATCTCGATTTTTTTCAGATTTTTCGATTTATTTTTGGGTTTTCCAGTTTTTTTTCGGTAAAATCTTCATAGCACAAAATATGTAACTTGTGCTCCAAATATTTTTTCTTTAGTCCTAGTAAGATACAATTATATAATGTATTTTTTTTAAAAATAACATAATAATATGAGATAAGTCATAGTATTATATTAAAATATTCAATAACAAAGATAATAAAATTACATAAAGCAAATATTGCTAATTAATAATGCATAATGAAAATTAATATAATCCCACTTTGTGAGATTTTACTGGGTAGTTGTTGTTGTTGTTGTTAAAAGTACTATATAGTTTATGCTAAAATAAATATAGCTAATAAGTACTATTAATTACATAACTAAGCATTAAAAAAATAAACTAAGTTACGCATTTTCATTATAAACCAATATAAAACTAAAAAAAAGATATATAACACTATCATCGTTCCTATAATATTTTCTATAATATTTTTTAGGAATATGGGAAACATGAAGTAACAACGTGGAGTTACTTACGGTTATCGAGCGGCTTCCTAACTTGCATATATATGTATGTCGCCAAATCGTCAATTCGCCACCTGTAAGCCCAGGATTGAAGAAAACAGCAAATCAACTGATAATATTCTCGCAGTTAAGGGAATGACCATAACAATGACCATTATCTAGAAAAGATGTAGTCACAAGGGAAAGTGCATAATACGCCTAGGCTTTGTGTTTGAAACAACAGAAAATGAAAGGTACTTCTCAGAAAGGAAATGTATTTCATGAAAAGAGGGGAGTTTTTATATATACGCGACGCTACTTGTCAATTGGTTTTTGCCGATTTGAGCTCTACCTGCATTCTGACACGTGAGCTACTTGTCATTTGCCGTTTGGAGTTTTTTTTTTAATGATTTTTGCCAATTTAAGCTCTACGTCTCTGCCTGCATTGATACACGTCGACTTGACTGAAAGTTTCTTTACAAACCGTCCCTACTGATGCTTTCCGACTTTCTTTAGGTCTGATTCAAACTCCTAGAGTTTGCCTACTTAATAGCAAGGGTAGATTGGTTTGTGAATAAATTATATTAGAGTTTAAAATATAGTGATTATAATGTGACGATTAAATAATTAAGAAATTATTTGGTAGATATATTTTTATTTGTAGATGTTTGGTTTATTTGATTAGAAATAAGATATACATAGTATATGTGTGATTTACATTTGAATAAACATTTATTTTTTAAGTTTAACCTTAGCTTTATTAGAACAACATTTTTGATTGAGTAAAGGCGTGATTTTGTTGATTTATCCCGAAGATATTTATTCCAAAATTATTCCCTCTAGAATTTGGTATAACTTGTATTATACCATTAAAAATTGTGACACAAGGGAGGGGATTGCTCAGTAACGGGTTACAATTACTATTGTTTGACTCAAAAGATATTAAATTTTTTTTGAACAAATCAATCAAAGATGAAGGGGTAAATTTTAGCTGAATATAATAATCTCTAGAAAGAATAATAGATGAAGAGAGAATGGTCGTTAAATTTCTTTTTGTTCTCGAATCGTGATTTTGCCCAGAGTCTAAATGTCTTGTTACAAGGTTACTGTCCCACTTTTATACTAAGAGAGAAACTCTTCTAAATTGTAAGAAACAAAATATAAGGAATATTCGACGGAATATTCCTAATGTCCCCTAATGGGTTTACACTATTACAAGAGTCGTACAACCTCTTTTTTTGCCCTAAGATCGTCTCCCTTGGAACGTCGACTCGAAGATACCCGATCATTTATCGTACTTGTTGTTGGTCGTGATCTGTCAAATTTGGACGCATACAACAATGTACTAGAGTAGGCGTGGCGTGTTTCAACACACAGATCGCTGCTTCATTAATGGGCAAGAAAGAATTCATGGACCAAAAGCAAAACCACAGAACCAGCCACATATCTACTACGTCGACGAATTTGACAAATAGATTACCAGCCACGCAGCTGCTGCGTCAATGAATTTAACTCGCACTGCTCTTAACTCCAATATCTAATTTAAATGCATCCCAAACAAAAATAGATTCTAGAGTATCATCTTTTTTTATGTATGTATATTTTCTTAATTGCTTAATTCGTTGTACTGAAAGAGCGGAAGACTGTACAAACCTATTTACAAGATTTGCTTGACTACATTATGTATTATTATTATTAAGTTAAACTTCCGTGCTGTCAATCCACTTGTTACTTTACACCATTAAATTAAGACGATTTACAAAAACAACTACCTCTATAGACTATATGATACAACTAATTTATTGATATTAGGTAAGATAATAATATATAACAAGTTAAAATATACTTGTTAAATATGTAAAGATCAAGTACGCTGTCAGTATTTACATTTGCTTTCTTTTGATCAACTTGTCAGTAATTGGTTATTAGCTTTGTTTACCCTCAAAATCGGATAGCAATTGGATCTATACGCGGTTTTAAGGATACGTGATATAACTTAATCCAAATTGAAAAACAGATTAATATTGAAATCAATGACAGAAAAGTGAATGCAAATCGCCCAAATTGAACAGTGTTAGCTTTGAAGGTTAGTCACCCTCGAGCCAGAAAGTGCCTCAATCGATGTCGGAACAGAATATTAAGATAATAAGAACTAGAAATAATATGTGTATTATTGCCTTTGGATGCTTATTACAATGTATATCACAAATAATCAGATAGGGGGGGGGTCCTACTTTAGATACAATTCTACAAAAGGTAAAAAATCTCTTGATTTGCTAATTAGTCGGTCTCTCGTTGATACGTACCGAGATTCCTGCCGTGATATCCGACAGGTTACGATAGTTTGGCCTTCCGTTATTCGGTCCAATAATATTTTATTGAGCTTTATCAGAGTCGGGATCGGTTCCGGAGCTACAGGCTCGATGATCTTGAAGACGCATGCTCTAACTTCGTACCTTGGTTCGATATAATCCGGGGTTGATCTTAGACCTATTACGTTTCAGCCCCGATCTATCATACAATAGATGAGCCCAGTTTCGACCATATACAGATAGTCCCTCATTTTTCGGAGAGTAAATGATGAGAACGACATAAGCCTTCGATCTTCGTCTCAATTCTTCGCGCCAGAAACGACAAAACTGTTGAAACATCTTGTCAGTCACGTCTTTAAGGGCATTAAATGTTTGTCAGTTGCTGGTAGGCCATTACGGGTTTTGAACCGTCGTTTACAAACTATAAATTCCCCTTCATTATCTTATTCAAACTTCTGCCCTTGCACATTAGAAATTTCTATATTCCCCAACACCAATTCTCTTATTACTTTGAGATCACTTCATAAGAACCTCTGCCCTTTATCTCAAATTATCAAGCACACACTTTTAACTTCCTCTTTCCTCTTAACTTTCCCAAAAATGGCAAAGACCTCAAAGTCTGTTCCCTAGAAAGAAACTCCCTCTGCCTCGCAACCGGCTGAAGAAGAAAATGCTCTGTCTACTATTGTCGGGAAAAGAAATCAGAACCTTCCTTAACATCGCTCGTTCCTGCGGGGTGCCCAACCGGTGCCAATTTTAAAGCTGAAAAACCTCTTCTGTACCGGGTCGATGCAAGCCGGTCTCGAGATATATATACTTCATCACTAACAATCTCCTCTCCAAAGTCATGGAAGATTGTAATTGGGTTGGTAAGCACGTGGTAGTGCCTACCCCCGAGGAGTCGATTACTACCCACGTGGAGGATTTTCTAAGTGTTTACACTTATCCCTTTATGTTGGGCCCTCTAGAACCAGTCATCATCGCCTTCTGTAAGAGGTACGAGATGACCCTTGGTCAAATTCATCCGTCCTTCTGGAGGATACTGATTCTCATCCGCTTCTTTGTATGCAAAATTGACAAGTGCCCCTTCACCATCGATCATCTTATGCGCCTGTACAGTCCCCGACTCTATCAAGGGGGTTGATAAAACTTGCATGTCAGGCCAGTAAGGCCCCATTCTCAAGCATAGATGAGGATCAGGACCGAGGTTGGTTGGGCTGATTCGTTCGAGTGAAGACCTCGGACTTAATCCCGGCCAAAGATATGCCATTTCCCGAGAAATGGAACCGGTGTGCTTTTCCCCTTTTTACCGACATTTCGTGGTGCAGTTGTTGCTCGGATGCAAGATGTAGTTCCCCGACTCAAGGAGTGGGTCAAGTGAATTGTATCATAGAAGCCCTACTTCGAGTGCACGTGGCGTGAACTTTCAAAGGGTCGGTGGGAGGGCCATTCTCACGGTAAGATTCTTTCCTAGAATAGACATCACTTGGGTTTCTTTTCGAGCTTACTCATCTCTTTTTCTTTGTAGGCCTCGGGAAGGATATTGCAATGAGGTCCCCATCTGATGATGAAGACGTCCTCCCTCAACCACCTACTCCGAACCAGGACAAAGAGAAGAAAAGGAAAGGGACTCCGAGTTCTCCGAACTCGGAGAAGCAGAAACCGAAAAGGAGGCAAGTGTGCAAACCCAAGGAAAGCACTGATGCCCTTCGATCGGACTCAATTTACCGACTGAGGGATGAGTCTGATGAAGAAGAAGAAGAAAATTCTGAGCTGGTGGCTCGGGTGCGAATCCACACTGCATTGCCTCAAGCTAGGGAGGCTACCGAGAGGACAATGGACGAGATCTCTGAACTAGAAAGGGGTGAGGCTATTTCACCCCAAGTAAGGGAGGTCGACAGGGAGACAATGGCTGATATTCTTCGAGTAGAGGAAAGTTCCCCGAAAGATGCACTTGGGGCGATTGATCTCAATGGGTCTCCTCTGTTCTCCGATTCCATGATCAACGAGGTCGGTATGCTAGATGATCGTTCACATGAGGGGCCACATGGGGCGGACGATCACAATAACTTCTTAGATAGCTTAGAATCTACCTCCTCGGAGGACGTCACCGAATTTGGTGACTTATCGGTGCCAAATAAGGCACCATCTTCGGGAGCCAGTGGGTCTTCTTCGAGTCCAAGGTTAGTGGATCAGTTCCCAGCTCCGTGTGTTGATCCTGACCTAAAGCGGTCAATATTTATTTTTATCCCGGAGGATGCTCGGGTTCTCTCTGCCCCCATGAGGGTTGCTAGCTATCTTAAGTGCTTGGTGACCAAAGAGGACCATGCAAAGATGGACAAGGTGGAAGATCCCTACATGTTCAATGAAGCTCAACAGGCATTGAATCGGGTATCTTCGAGTGCCTCTTTATTATGTACTTTAGATTTTAAGTTGCAAATAATCATAACACTTTTCTTTATGCTTGTTGGCCCCGGTACTTCACCATGATACTTTCCTCCGATATCGGGAGGAGTTAACCCAACACGAGGCCGAGGTTTGAGAGCATATTGAGAAGAGGGTCATCTACAAGATTCTGAGTGAAATTTTTTAGTCCGAGCTAGAAGCGGCTCGGAAGGAGCATGCCGAATGGGTTGAGCAGGTAAATCGAGTACTTGAAGATAGTGACAACGATTTGGACACAGTGGGTAATAATCCAAACCTGTAGGTCCAAAAGAAGCTTGAATAGATCGGGCAGCTCCAGGCACAGGTGGACACGATAAAAGCTGAGGCCGATGAATGGAAGAAAAACATGGACCTCCTAGCCTCGGAGAAGGAGGCTGTCCGGGCACAACTGGCGTCGACTGAGACCCGGCTCCGGGCTATGAAGGAAAAGGCCTTGACCCAGGCCAAAACAATTGAGGATATCCGGTCTCAACTGAGCTCGGTGTTTACAACCAAGAAAATCTGGCCAAGGAACTTGAGGCGGCCAAGTTAGAGATTGTTGTGGTCAAGGCCGAAGCTGATGAGAAGGTGGCCCAGCATAATTCTAATGCCAAGGCAGCTCAGGATCAAGCAAAGCATTTGGTAGAACACATGAAGTGGAAATCCCGAAGGGAGGCCCTCGAAGGAGTTCAAACTCAGGGTTTCGACCTGCTGGCTGAGATTGAGAACGCCAAGATATCTGAGACTAAGGCCAGAAAGCTGGCTTATCCCGATGAGGAGGATTCCGAGGGGTTTGAAGACTAGGATGAACCCGAAGGTGGTGAAGACCCCGAAGGTGACGACGCAGCCCCTGGTGAAGATTATGCCACTTAGGATCTTTTTTAGACATTTTGCCTTTTTGTTTTTTGAGGCCGTTTTGTCCATTGTAGATTTCTTATCGGGGCCATTTGGCCCTTGTAAAAATATTTTTGGATAAATATATATAAGGCTTTCTTTTCGTTTCAGCTTTTGAATTTTGCCTTTGCTTTATTATTTGTGTTTCAAAAAGATCGAAATGCCTTAGCATGAAATAACTTAGGTTATATTCGAAAGTTTAGACAAACCTCACCATTAATCTATTTTATGGCATTTTGGGGGTTCAGTGTTACCGAAAACATCTCCCAAAGTAAGTATAGTTCGCCGAGGGTAGCCTTTAGAACCAATTATGAAAATTTTCTTTTTGAAGGCCTTGTTTATATTACGGGTCTCGGACATTTCCGAGCTGTGTTAATATGGCCGTAGCCTTTTAGTTTGGGTGTCTCCCAGTGGGCTTGCTTTCTGAGTTATCCAGGCTTGCCTAAGAAAATAGTTCTCGAGTGGGGATGGCTGTGGCCTTTAAAATTCAGAGGTTGCCTAATAGGTATTATGCCCCAAATGTTTAATAGCTTGAACCGTTCGAGTTTGTTTTTAGAAGGCAGTCCTCGAGTGAGAGAGTGATTATTCGATCTCAGGTTAAAGACGCCCTTGGGCTCATTACATTTAGGAGATCGGAAGCAGGGAATTCTGTAAGAAGTGTAAATAAGAAATTTTTTAAAGACAAGATGATTTCAAGGAAGATACTTCTCTTTATTCTTGTGCTAAACAGTTATACATGCATACATGATTTATGCTAGAGCTCGAGCAATCTATGCGGGCACTGTTTATTTGACCGTTTATCCCTTACAATAAATCCTACCTATCGATATCCTTCCATCACGAAGTAATTTCATTGCTAAAGTCGATATCTGAGGGTAATGCCCCCAGCATTCGAGGGTGATCATAGAGAGAAGCCTTGGATACTGTTGATGCAATCCTTAACACCAATTCATAACCGGCCTTCTATTCTAAGTTAGCACGATCCACTATTGCCTCGTGAAAAACCTTGCTGGAAAACCCATTTGGGACAAAACCGGTTCAAGGGAAAAAGAGTACAACACGTGTTTTCAGACCTAAAACTTTGTACTGCTTCTTGTCGGTCACCTGCAAGTGTTAGTCCGAAAAATAAAAGAAATGAATGGGGTCGTACCTTAGCAGTAGTATCATTTTAAGTGAATTACATTTCAATTGCTTGGTATTTGTTCGTCATCCATTGTTCCGAGCATGTAGGATCCTTTTACGGTGATTTCGATGATATGATACGGCCCTTCCTACTTCGGTACCAATTTTCCCTCGCTCAAGTTCCGGGTGTTCAGCGTGGCCTTTCTTAGTACTAGGTCCCCGACGTTGAAGTATCAAAAGTTGGCCCTTCTGTTGTAATATCTCTCGATCCGTTGCTTTTGGGCAGCCAACCGAACAAGGGTGGCTTCACGCCTTTCATCCAATAGCTTCAGGCTCATATTCATGGCCTCATCATTTGATTCCTTTGTTGTATATCAGAATGTGATACTCAACTTCCCCACTTCGATCGACATTAGAGTTTTGGCGCTGTAAACCAATGAGAACAGAGTGGTTTTGGTACTGGACTTCGAGGTCGTACGATATGCCCAAAGGACTTCGGGTAGGATCTCCTTACATTTTTCTTTGGAGTCGGTTAACATTTTCTTAAGGTTTTGGATTATGGTTTTGTTGGTCGATTCGGCTTGTCCGTTCCCAATAGTGTGATAAGGTGTCGATAAGATTCTTTTGATCTTATGATCTTCGAGAAACTTGGTCACTTTGCTGCCGATAAATTATTTCCCGTTGTCACATATGATTTTAGATGGCATTCCGAACTAACATATGATATGGTCCCAAATGAAATATATGACTTTCTTCTCTTTTACCTTCTCGTACGCCTGTGCTTCAACCCACTTAGAAAAACAGTCGGTCATAAATAAGATATATTGAGCCTTACCTGATGCTCATGGAAGAGGGCCAACGATGTCCATCCCCACTTCATAAATGGCCATGGTGACAAGACTGAATGCAGTAGTTCCCCGAGTTGGTGAATCATCAGAGCATGTCTTTGGAATTTTTCACATTTTCGTACGAACTCCTTTGCATATTTTTCCATGTTGATCCTGTAATAGTCGGCTCTGATTACCTTTTGAACCAATGACTCGGCACATGAATGATTTCCGCAGGTGCCCTCGTGGACTTCCCTCATAACGTACTCGGTATCTCCCAGTCCCAGACATATTTCTAGTGGGCCATCGAACATTCTTCTGAACAAGGTTTCGTCCTTGGACAAGCTGAATTGGGATTCCTTTATGCGTAGGGCCCTCAATTATTTTGGATCCGAGGGCAGCTTCCCGGTCTTCAAATACTCTACATTTTATTTCTCCAATCCCAAGTTAGTCTTTTGGAGTTTATTTTGGTGTGACCCTCTTTTACTACCGATCTCATGAGCTGTACGCATGCCCCCAAGTTGAGCTTGTCATCTTCGACCGATGACCTTAAGTTTACAAGGGCATCAGCCTCGCTATTATGGTCTCAAAGTACGTGTTCCAAAATCCACTATTTGAAACCGATGTAATGTTACCTGCAATTTGTCTAGGTACCTTTACATGTATTCTCTCTGACTTTGAACGTTCCATTAACTTGGTTCACCAAAAGGAGGGAGTCACACTTAGCTTTGATCACCTCCGCCCCCAAGCTTTTGGCCAGTTAGAGACCTGCAATCATAGTCTCATATTCGGCCTCGTTGTTAGTCAATTTCACAGTTCTAATAGATTGTCTAACTAGATTGCCTATAGGTGGCTTCAGTACTATGCCAAGTCCGAACCCCTTTGCGTTTGAGGCACCGTCCATAAAAATAGTCTAGATTTCCGATGACGTCCCCGAGTTTACCAACAACTCTCTTTCGACCTAGGGTATTAGGGTCGGCATGAAGTTAGCCACGAAATCTGCCAAAATTTGAGACTAAATGATCGTTCGGGGTTGATACTCAATATCGTACCCACTGATTTCTATAGCCCATTTGGCCAATCTTCCCGAGATTTCGGGTCTATGCATTATATTTCACAATGGGTAAGTAGTCACAACATATATAGAATGGCACTGAAAATAGGTTTCAGTTTCCTAGAGGCACTTAGCAAAGCGAGCGCCAATTTTTCTAGGTGAGGATATCTAGTTTGGCCTCACCTAAGGTCCTGCTAACATAATAAATTGGAAATTGCATACCTTGTTCTTCCTGAACTAGGACTCCACTTATCGATATTTCTGATACTGCCAAATACAAGTATAGTTGTTCGTCTGCCCTCGGCATGTGAAGTAGTGGCGGGCTCGACAAATATCGCTTCAGTTCTTCCAAGGCCCATTGGCATTCTGGGGTCCATGTGAAGTTGTTTTTCTTCTTCAGCAACGAGAAAAATTGGTGGCTCTTATCGAGGGACCTCTATATGAATTGCCCCAGGATGGCAATGTGCCCGGTTAGCCTTTGCACGGCCTTCACGTTGTCCATTATTGTGATATCCTCGATAGTTTTATCTTGTCTGGGTTGATCTCGATTCCTAGGTTAGATACCATGAACCCAAGAAACTTACCTGATTTGACTCCGGATGCACATTTTTCTGGATTCAGCTTCATGTTGTACCTCTTCAATATACTGAAGGTTTCCTGCAAATGCTTTAAATGGTCCTCTGCTCGCAGAGACTTAACTAACATATCGTCAATGTAAACTTCCATGGATTTCCCTATTTGTTATTCGAACATCCGTTTTACTAGGCGTTGGTAAGAGGCACCAATATTTTTTTAATACAAATGGCATTACGTTATAACAGTATGTGCCATATTTAGTGATGAAGGAGGTTTTTTCCTGATCTTCTGGGTTCATTCGTATTTGGTAGTACCCAGAGTAGGCATCGAGAAAACTGAGGATCTCGTGGTCGGCTGTGGCATCGATCATGCGAACAATGTTAGCCAAAGGGAAAGAGTCCTTGGGACATGCCTTATTTAAATCTTTATAATCCACACACATTCTCAGTTTGTTCCCTTTTTTAGGGACCACTACTACGTTTGCTAATCATTCCGGGTATTTGGCTTCCCGAATGGACCCTATTTTAAGGAGTTTAGTTACCTCGTCCTTGATGAAAGCATGTTTAATCTCGGACTGGGGTCTCCTTTTCTGCTTGATCAGATGGAATTTTGGGTCCAAGCTCAGCTTGTGAGTTGTGATCTCCGGTGGGATCCTTGTCATGTCGAGATGAGACCAAGCAAAACAATCTATATTAGCTATAAGAAATTGAATGATTTTTTTCCTAAGCTCGGGAGTTAACCCCATGCCCAGGTATACCTTTTGATCGGGTAGATGTTCGATCAATATAACCTGCTCCAGCTCTTCGACCATTGATTTGGTAGCTTCGGAGTCATCGGGGACAATAAAGGACCGAGGAACCCCGTAATCATCGTCTTCGTCAGTCCCTTGCTCTTCTGGTTGGGTTGAGGCAGACGTCGGTGATTGCTATTTGGCTTCCTGTTTTGCTTGCGAACCTGGTTCCTTTGATGACGCAAATGTTGATGTCGGAATTACTTCATCGCCAACAAACATCTACTTTGCGACTGGTTGTTCTCCGTAGATCATCTTAATCCCTCCCAGTGTCGGGAATTTCAACACTTGGTGCATTGCTTATAAATGATCCTACTGAACCAGCAGTTCCATTGAGGAGATCTTTAAGTGATCCAAAACCACCAACATGGCTGAAAGACTACATTTGTCTAGGGAAGGCAAGCTCATCCTCCAATTGCATCTATCCTATGTCCAATTATTTAGACTACTCTTCTCTTTCACCAAAATACCAATCCTTCTTAGCTGCTACTTCTGAGACAGAACCTGCATCTTATGTTGAAGCAATGCAAGACCCTAGATGGATTGAAGCTATGAAAATAGAAATTGATGCCCTTGTCCTCAACAACACATTAGAGGTAGTTGATGTACACAAAGGCAAGGTTCCTACTAGTTGTAGGTGGGTGTACAAGATCATGTATAAATCCAATGGGAAAATTGAGAGGTTCAAGGCCAGGCTAGTGACAAAGGGTTATAGTCAGCAAGAGGGACTAGATTACCAGGAGGCATTCTCTCCAGTAGTTAAAATGGTCACAGTTAGGGTGGTTATTGCTCTTGCAACCATAAATCAGTGGAATCTCTACCAAATGGATGTCTATAATGCTTTCCTTTAAGGTGATCTTGAAGGGGAAGTTTATATGCAACTCCCACCAGGTTTTGTTAGTGAAGGGGGGAACAAGGCATGCGACTACACAAATCCTTATATGGACTCAAACAAGTATCAAGACAGTGGAATTTGAAGCTCATTGAGGCACACTGATTAATGTAGTCTTTGTACAGAGCAATCATGATCATTCTTTGTTCACCTAGAGGAAGAATGCTAAACTTGTCATCATCCTTGTTATATATATATACACACACACACACACACACACACACACTAAGTGTAAAGTATATAAGTTATATAAGATGTATATACATATAGTATAGTAAAAGTTGGTATCAGAGCCATGTTAGTAAATAGTACTAGATGCTAAGTTTAACACTATTTCCTTAATGAATATCATTAGGAGAAAGACTACTGTTAAAAATAGTGAGAAAGAAGAATATGAATTGCCCTAACAATTAGATCTTCTAAATAAGTGGACTATACCACTAGTCAAACTTAAGGTAATATATCAGTTAGGAACCTTCGAAAAAATAGAATTTAAACAAGTAGTTAAAACTACTAAAGAAACCATCACTGTAGATAGTGATCATGCCACTTTCAGATTATTATCAGAAAGTGATTTAGCCCCTTATAGGGAATCACATAGATTTATACATATAGGTTTAATACAAGTTGCTTTTAAGCCACTTACTTTAAGAGGCTTACCTGAATTTTCATAGCAACTCTCAGAGATGGCAGAAACCAAAATTGGAAAAAGTCTCTCATAGAGACTGTGCAAACCAATTTGGCTTATGGCTCAGTTTATTTTAATGTTTATCCAAATTTGCAGATTTCTCTGAATGATTCAAACTCTTTAAATGCTTTAATACTTAGCATCAAATTACATGGTTATGATTATTTACCTGGTACAGAAGTAATATGCATTTGTTATAGGATTTATTATAAGCCTTTATATACTTTTAATCCTATGTGCAAAATTATGAATTTCAAAGATGAGACTATTCTTATAGAAACTAATTTTGGTAGATCCAAAGTTACTACCAGAAGACCTATAAAATGGAATGAAATATACTTTCCCAAAGAATGGGTTATAGAGGAAGCGGTGGCTCCTCAAAACACTGGTGATACTGAGGTAACAGAAATAGAACAAACCTCAGATGGGACTAGTAAGATCAGGTTCAATGAACCCGTTCAAACTGATATATCATTTTATCATCTAGATTAATTAGATAAAACCCTTCTTATATTTCTTCAATTGATTATGTGGTAGATTTTCTATCTAGAGTATCCACATCACAAATTAGAGAAAATAATAGAATTAATAATATAAGAATTAGTCAGCATAATATTGTCAAGGTTAATTCAGACCCTGACCCAACTGCATCCAAAATGGATTTCTCAAATGGAGCAGATGATGGTTGAAAATCAAATATATTTTAGTCCGGGTTCATCGGCAAGAAAAACAATTCTTGAAGAATTTTAAAACCCAGATGGGATGTTTTCAGAAAATGGTTTTTTAAAAATTCTAATAATAAATTAATACAATTCTTTAGACATGAGCTTTATAATGACATAAGCAAGAAAAATAAGATTATTTGCTTTTGTTCTTTGGTTTATGTCTAAACATATCTATAATTATATTTCTGTATTAGAAAGAGATTATATGCTCACTAGTGGAAAAATAACCAAATCAGTTTTTCCACCACAACAATCTTTTCAAATAGGAGAAAAAGTTAAAGTAGTATATTTTACTGCTTTGTCAAAATTATTTGAAAATGATGTAGCTACTATTACAGCTAAAAATTTGAATACTATGCTCACATAGAATAATTATACTAATATGTATGTTAGCATTCTAGGTGAACAGATTGTTGCAATACAGGAAAAATTGGACAAGCTTATAGCTGAAGTCCAAAAAATCCAATAAAAGGATGCTAAAGGTAAAGAGCAGATCGCTACTACAAGTATCCAACCTCCTCCTGAGGTAAAAGACATTAAATTAAAAAGTCTTGATGACATTGAAGAACTTCTTAATAAGAAGTTTGGTGAATTTAAAGTTAATCCTTTAAGTTTAGAGCATATGTCTGATAAAAGTCTAAAAGTGGATGACGAGATTAATATAATCTCTGAGAAGTATGCTCGCAAACCATACCAAAGGATGTTCTACTATCCAAGACCAACCACACAAGATGTTCTAATAGAAGAACAAGACAATGACCATTACCACCAAGGTTATAGTGGATCAGACATCTATGAATGGAAAATAAATGGCCTTGCTGATAGGCAAATTTATACTACAGTACATAGAATGCTTATGTACAGTACAATCTGTAAAGTTAATAAGAATATTGATAGGGCTATTGCTGAAATGATAATAGCCAGATTTACTGGTCAATTGGAGGGCTGGTGGGATAATTATCTCACCCATGACCAGCATTTCCAGATTGTGAATGCGATAAAGACAGAAGAAGATAAGATTGTTCAAAATTCTGTCTATTCTTTAGTTATGAATATCATAGAATATTTTTCTGGTAGATGGTCTGATAATAGTGATATTATTAGGACTATGCTTCAAAATTTAAGGTGTAAAATCCTAACATCTTTTAGATGGTATAAAGATGTTTTCCTATCCAGAGTAATGAAATTACCAGAGAGTAATAATACTCATTGGAAGTCTAAATTTATTGATGGACTCCCTCCTTTATTTGCTGAGAGGGTCAGAAAAACCCTTAGAGGCACAACAGTGAGTATTGATTATAATAATTACTCATATGGTAAATTGTTTAGTGTATGCACTCAAGAAGGTTTAACTTTATGTAGTGAGATTAAGCTAAATCAACAGATAAAGAGGCATCGTCTCACTGAGAGAAAACAATTAGGGAAATTTTGCAAACAATTTGCTATTGATATCCATGCTAATAGGAAAAAGTTACATAAGAAAAAAGATTTTCATAAAAAGAAAAGTGTTCTTCTGAAAAAAGGTATGCAAAAACTCAAGGAGAAAAGCTTTTCATAAGGGTAGAAAAGGTTTTATAAAATCAAAGAACCCCCAGGCCTGTTACAAATGTGGAAGAGTAGGTCATTTTGCTATAGATTGCAAAATCAAGGATAATATTAAAGAACTTGATCTAGGTGACAATATTAAAGATTCTTTATATAAGATTCTTTTAAATTCCTCACCAGAAAACTCTGATAGTGATAGGGATGATTCATCAACCAGTGAAGAGTTACGAGTCCTCCAAGAAGAAGATTATATTTCATCTTCTGAAGATGAGCAAGAATCCTGTAATATGGGAAAATGCTCAAAACCGTGTTGTAACACTGATAATGATCTTTATAATATTTATTCTCAGTTCAAAGACTTGAATATCAATGTATTAACCAATGATAGTATTTTAGAACTATAAAGGTTATTAAAGACCCTGAATTAAGGTCCTAAATCATTGATAAATTTTCTGCAAATCCAGAAGCAGGAACAGAGATAGAGAAAATTTCATCTCAAAAAGGGCCTTACACTATGTCCGACATTAGAAGACTTATTAAGCATCAGTCCCATCCTAGTAGATTGGCTACCATTCAAGATCTGAATATTGAGATTAATAATCTCAAAAAAAAAGTGATAGAGTTAAAGGCTTCTAATGTAGCTTTGGATGAAAGAATTTTTAAATTAGAAAATCTGACACTGTGATTAGAGAATTCAGTACTAATATTACTGAAAAAGATATTGGTGCAAGTACATCTGAACGTGAAATTGCTAGTAAATTACTAGTAGCCATTGATTATGCTAAAGATGAATTTTTACAAAAAACTCCAGTATTTTACTACTCAAAAGTTTTTAATAAAAATAACTCTTTTAATCGATTATAATTTTAAAAGGGAAGTCACTGCTTTATTTGATAGTGGAGCAGATTTGAACTGTATAAAAGAAGGAGTAATACCTTTCAGTTATTTTTATAAGACCACACATCGATTAAAAAAATGATAGTGGTGGTCAAATGAGTATGTCATATAAATTACCAAGAGCTTATATTTGCCAATATGATATCTGTATGCCAGAAAATTTTGTTTTGGTAAAAGATATAGCTCAGGACATAATACTAGGTGTCCATTTTTCCATAAAATAATTTCTTTCACAAATTGGGATACAAAAAGTTTTACTGGAACTTACAATGGAAAAGAAATTACTTTTGAGTTCATCACTCAGTCAATTCAAAGATATTTGAATGAGATTATTTCTAATAATATTTCTGCGAAAGTTAAACAAATTGATTTTTTGAAAAATAAAATTTGTTCTCTCACAATTAGCCAGGATTTAAAAAATCCTAAACTTTTGGAAAAAATTCGTCTTCTTAAAAATCAATTTTCGATACAAATTTGTGGGGATCATCCCAATAAATTTTGGAGATTGCTCCTTTCTTCATTTGAAGTTTTCTGATAACTTGTTGGAATGGACTTAATTCTACTACTGCAACATCGGTTTTCTCTTGCTTGGCATAGTTGTCTATTTTAGTTTGGATTTCTTGGATTAATTCCAAATTGGTTTTATAAATGGTGGAAAACTTACGGTCCATCATTAGAAATACTTCTTCCAGTATTTAAGAGTTTATATACTCAATGGGTTGATATATCTCCTAAAATTATTGTTTTACAAAAGTATAATATCTTTTATGATAAGTGGCTTAAAAGCAACTTGTATTAAACCTATATGTATAAATCTATGTGATTCCCTATAAGGGACTAAATTATTTTCTGAAAATAATCTGAAAGTGGCATGATCACTATCTATAGTGATGGTTTCTTCAGTAGTTTTAACTACTTGTTTAAATTCTATTTTTTAGAAGGTTCCTAACTGATATATTACCTTAAGTTTGACTAGTGGTATAGTCCACTTATTTAGAAGATCTAATTGTTAGGGCAATTCATATTCTTCTTTCTCACTATTTTTAACAGTAGTCTTTCTCCTAATGATATTCATTAAGGAAATAGTGTTAAACTTAGTCTCTACGACTAAGTAAGCCTAAAAATGCGGAAGATAAACCAAATTGCGGAAGAAAACAATTAAAAACCGAAATAGTGAAATAAAACAACATTTAAAAGTGCCGCTCGGCATATACAATATCAACTCTCGAAAACTAAATACATTTCCCAAAACCCGGAATCTCATGATCACAAGTCTTTGAATGTCTACAAGCATCTAACTCCAGAATGTCTAATAAAGAAATGAAAATACAGAAGGGCTAATACAAAAGGGAGAGTAGAAAGGAACTCTCCGGTGTGCGGACACGACAGATATACTTCGGAGTCTCTTCAAGCTCCTCTCTCAAACGTTATAAGTCTGAGTAGAATTACCTGGATCTACACATGAAAAACATGCGCAGAAAGGGCATGAGTACACCACAACGGTACTCAGTAAGTGTCAAGCCTAACCTCGGTCGGGTAGTGATGAGGAAGGTCAGGGCCCTACTAAGGTTAAATAAAAAATAAGGTTCAATAATATAGACAAAACAATATAAATAAATACAACAGTAAAAGTAACACATGATATAAAGGACAACAACAACTACTACAAAGGCAAAGTAAACACGGAAAGCAATACAACTCAACACAAAGATAACAACCAGGGATCTCTCAGGATACCGTCCTGTAGTCCCAAATGTAAATATCCAGTGGATCTCCCGAGATACCGTCCCGTAGTCCAATTCATAATGCGAGGGGATCTCTCAGAATATCGATATGTAGTCCCAAATGTAAATACTCAGTACAGGGGGAATCTACCGGGTGCAGTCCCGTAGTTCCAATGTAAATGTGCAGGGGGATCTCCCGGAATACCGTTCCGTAGTCCCAAAGTAAACATACAGGGGGGGATCTCCCGGGATACCGTCCCGTAGTCCCAAAGTAAACACACAACAACAGCACGAAGAGTACACCGGTCAGTTCAAGTTCCGTACGAAGGTAAAACAGGTATTTCTAACCTAGCATGCTGCACGTAATCCAAATAAGGTAGTTTGAACAAGTAAGGCAATTAAGTCAATTAGACATGCTTTCCTAAGCTAACAACAGGCTTAAATTGCAAGTAATATAAACATGAAAGGAAACATACTAGTAATTACTTAATGAAAACCGGATTTTCAACAATTAGCACAAGTACGCACTCGTCACCTCACGTACAAGGCATTTCAATTATCAATAATACCAAATCCTAAGAGGAAGGTCCACCACATAAGGTTAGGCAAGACACTTACCTCGAACCAGCTCAATAGTCAAACCGAGTCCACGTTCTTGCCACAAGTACTCAACTCCAAATGGCCCAAATCTATTCAATTGCATAATATAAATAACACTTCAAGTAACTGATTCTACAAAGAAATTTTAAGCTAATACGTGAAATTAGGTAAAATGACCAAAATGCCCCTCGAGATCACGTCTCGGAATCGAGTAAAATTTACATTTCCAGAATCCTCACGCTCTCACGAGTTCAGTCATACCAAAAGTACCAAAATCGGACTTTAAATGGTCCCTCAAATATCTCTAATTAATCAAGTCTTACCCCCAAATTACCACTGATTTTCCTTAAATCTCCATGCTTATAATGATAAAAATCGCCTCAATAACGAGTTTAGGGACCAAATACCTTACCCCCAATGAAATCCTCTGAAAATCTCTCTTGAAAAATGCTTCCCAAGGCTTCTTCCCGTTTGAAAAAAGGTGAAAATAGCTCAAATTCGCGAAGACAAGTATTTATATGTTTCTGCCCAGCTAATCTGCTTTTGCCGTCATGTGCGGTCCCATTTTTGCGGACCAATGGTCGCATCTATGACAAATCACAAACTTAGCCTTTTCTGCACCTGCAACTCCACATTCACAGATGCGGTACCGCTTCTGCGGCTCCTGCCCTTCCTCATCTGGCTGCTTCTGCGGCTTGATTCCGCATTTGTGGGAGTTGCACCTATGGCCTCTTAACCGCAGATGCGGTTATGACAACAATCATAGCTTCAGCTGCAACTCTAAATTCCAAATCCTTCCGTCAACCATCCGAAATCATCCCGAGGCCCCCGGGACATCAACCAAAAGCACAAACAAGTCTAATACCACTGTCCAAACTTATACCAATCCTTAAAACACCTAAAACAACATCAAAATGACAAATCAACCACAGATTCAAGCCTAAGAACTCCTAAACTCTAAATTTACGCTTTCGATCAAAACGTCTATGAAACCTCGTCCGAATGACCTGAAATTTTGCACACACATGACATTCAACACTACGGAGCTTCTCCAACTTCCGAAATTCCATTCTGAACCTCGGATCAAAATCTCACTATCGAACCAGAAACTTCAAAATTCGATTTTCGGTATTTCAAGCCTAAATTAGCTATGGACCTGCAAAACACAATCCGAACACGCCCCTAAACCCCAAAATCACCCAACGGAGCTAACAGAACCATCAGAATTTCATTCCGAGGATATGTTCACACTGTTCCGACTATGGTCAAATTTCCAAAACTTAAGCTCTCATTCAGGGACTAAGTGTACCAAAACTCTTTGAAACTCAAAACTGAACATCCCAACAAATCAAAATAGCAGAAATAAATATGGGGAGAGCAGTTAATAGGGGATTAGGGCGTTAATTCTTAAAACAAGCGGCTGGGTCGTTACATCCTCCCACACTTAAACATTCATTCGTCCTCGAACGAGCATAGAGACATACCTAAAGTAGTGAAAAGATAAGGGTAACGGCTGCGCATATCCTGCTCGGGCTCCCAGGTTGCCTCCTCGACCGGCTAACCCCGCCACTGAACTTTCACTGATGCAATATTCTTTGACCTCAGCTTTCGAACTTGCCTGTTCAATATCGCCACTAGCTCCTCAACATAAGATATATCCTTGTCCAACTGGACTGAACTAAAATCCAACACGTTGATGGATCACCGTGATACCTCCGGAGCATCGAAACATGAAATACCGATTGAAGCCCTACCAAGCTAGGAGGTAAGGCAAGCTCATAAGCAACCTCCCCAATACGCCGCAATATCTCAAAAGGGCCAATAAACCTCAAACTCAACTTCCCCTTCTTCCCAAATCTGATAACGCCCTTCATAGGCGAAATCAAAGTAGAACTCGCTCTCCAACCATATAGGAAACATCACGAACCTTCCGGTCCGCGTAACTCTTCTATCTGGACTGGGCTGCACGGAATCTATCCTGAATCACCTTAACCTTCTCCAAAGCATCCTGAGCCAAGTCTTTGCCCAATAATCTAGCCTCACCCGGCTCAAACCAACCCACTGGGAATCTACACCGCCTACCATATAAAGTCTCATACGGTGCCATCTAAATGCTGGACTGATAGCTATTGTTGTAGGTGATAACTAGGGATTTTGATACATTTTATACTCCTTCGTGCTTAAGTTTTAATTAGAAATATGTATAAAATAGTCCCAAAGGCTCACAAGTTTTTCTTGATTGTAAGTTTGATCAACAAGGTGACAAGATGTCAAATATCAGCTCAAAAAAGGAGTGAAACTTGCACAAGTATCAAGACAAGACAAAGCTTAGGCAAAAAAGGGCTAGTGCAGACGCACACCATTCTGTATGGCCCGCACAAGTGAGGTTCATAGAGGCTGCTATTCAGGCAAAAAGGCAATGTGGTAGCACTCGATTTAGTGCAGTTCGCAGAGCCAAGGTTCAGAGAGTAGCCAGCTCCAAGTTTGAAGCCCAATGCTGTCTGCGCTCCATTTCATGCGGACCGCACTAGAAGCCATCGCGGCCGCACTCAATTCTGTGCGGTCCGCATTTCCTGATTTTAGAGAGCCGTTTATTCAAGTTCAGAGCCCTAGTGCGGCCGCACGTGATTTTGTGCGGTCCGCACTAACCCCGTAGGGGTATTTTGTCCAGATTTTTTAGCTTAGTATAAATAGTTTTTTCCCTTTTTTAGGTCATCAGATAGTTTTGTACTGAAGGCTATGCTCGTGAATTCGATATTTTTAGCTGTTTTGAGTAATTTTAGCTTCATTCCAACATTGCATCTTCTAATTTAATTTAGCAATTAATTAATATGAGTTTTTCTTCATCTATTTATTTGTTTTCTTCTTCATATATGAGTAGCTAGACCCATAAGCTAGGGTTGTGGCTCAACCCTAGTGTGGGTAATTGATGGGTCTTGCGTTTTAGGGCTTGATTGGCTATGGGTGTTTGATATTTGGACTAATTTCATGTTTAATTGCTGAATTAGCGGTTGCAAATACTAGTTTATGTTTACTTGACTTTGGCTCTTCTTGAGAAAGAGAGTCTAAGTCTCTAAAATTAGTCCAACAAGGAATTGGGGCATACTCAAGCGATTGATAGCCCCAATTAAAGGGTTAAACCTAGAGATAGTAATACTCAACTTGAACCTTGATTGCTTGTGCAAATTTGCATACCCAAATTGTCTTGAGAAAGTTAATTCGGGCAAAATCACTAGAACTACCGAGAGGTGTAGAGTGAGTAGAATCGTGCAATAGTTATATCATACTCCATATCCTGAGCCATTGGTCTAGAACTTGCCCTGAATGTTTGTTGAGGTGAAATCCTAAGTGAATTTTGACTTGAGACATGACTATATGCTCTCCTTGATCGAAATGATAGCTTGAATACATCCATAGCCTACCAATGATAAAATCCCTAGTCAACCCTTTTGAGCCTTAGACCTTTTTCTTCAAGAACCATGATACAAGCCTTTACCCGTTCTACAAGATACCCTCTCTTGGCACCCGATCTTTCCTTAGCACATGGAAAAAGTATAAGTTTGGGGGGAGAGACGAGGATGGAAACAAAGTGATAAAAAGGTACAAATAAAGAAAAGGAAAGGCAATGAAAAAGAAAGAAAAGCAAAAGGACAAAAAGAATGCTCAATGTAGAATTGAATAAAAAGGGATTCAAGAAAAGCAAAGAATGAAAGGTGTGGAAAGTTGAGAAAAGAGAAAAGATTTGAAATGTATAAGAAAGAGTGACAGTGTCTCTCTCTAACCCCTTAGAAAGAAGAGAAAAGACTCAAAAAGTTAAGTAAATGTGTGCCAAAATGAAAAAAAAGAAGTGCTTGAGGGAAGATGGAACCTACTTAGACCAAACATTGCCTACCCGGAACCAAAAGCATTCACGATGTCTCCACAAAAGCACTATATGATCTCTAGTTGAATGAAACTTACATTAGTGGTGACTCACATAAGGGGCAAGCATATGGTACTTAGAGCCGGACTTGTGACTTTTCCTTGAAAGAGATGAGTGATTTTCCATTAACCTAGTTCTGAGTGCTACTATTCTAAAGGTGATGTTTGCTTAGGGAGAGCTGAGGATGTGTGAGTTTGGGTTCCACAATGACCAAAGTAATAGAAAGAGTTCTTTAATGTGTTGAGTCAATTATTGATGCTCTTGTGTCACACTTAATCCATGGGGTTTAAAAGAGTAAATGTTGTTAATGATTCATTTGTATTGAGGGCAATTGTTAGTCCTAATTGATGCTAGATGAGGTCACTTTAGGACAGCTGAATTTTCTCTTAAGGGGTGGGTCTTATTTTGTTTGCTTGAGGACAAGCAAAAGCTTAAGTTTGGGGGAATTGATTACTAGGGATTTTGATACATTTTATACTCCTTCATGCTTAAGTTTTGATAAGAAATGTGTACAAAATAGTCCCAAAGGCTTACAAGTTGTACTTGATTGAAGTTTTGATCAAACAAGGTGACAAGATGTCAAAGATCAACTCAAAAAAGGAGTGAAACTTGCACAAGTATCAAGACAAGACAAAGCTTAGGCAAAACAGGGCTAGTGCGGCCACACACCATTCTGTGCGGCCCGCACAAGTATGGTTCAGAGAGGCTACTATTCAGGCAAAAAGGCAATACGGCCGCACGAGGTTTTGTGCGGTCCGCACTGGGATCAATGAGGCCGCACTCGATTTAGTGCGGTCCGCAGGGCCAAGGTTCTGAGAGTAGCCAGTTCCAAGTTTGAAGCCCAATGCGGTCCGAGCTCCATTTCATGCGGACCGCACTAGAAGACATTGCGGCCGCACTTGATTCTGTGCGGTCCACATTGCCCAAGTTCAGAGAACCGTTTATTCAAGTTCAGATCCCTAGTGCAACCGCACGTGATTTTGTGCGGTCCGCACTAATCCCGTAGGGGTATTTTTGTCCAGATTTTTCAGCTTAGTATAAATGGCTTCTTTTCCCATTTTTAGGTCATCATATAGTTTTGTACTGAAGGCTGCGCTCGTGACTTCGACATTTTTAGCTGTTTTGAGTAATTTTAGCTTCATTCCAACATTGAATCTTCTAGTTTAATTTAGCAATTAATTAATATGAGTTTTTCTTTATCTATTTTTTTGTTTTCTTCTTTAATTATGAGTAGCTAGACCCATAAGCTAGGGTTGTGGCTCAACCCTAGTGTGGGTAATTGACGGGTCTTGTGTTTTAGGGCTTGATTGGCTATGAGTGTTTGATATTTGGACTAATTTCATGTTTAATTACTGAATTAGCGGTTGCAAATACTAGTTTATGTTTAGTTGACTTTGGCTCTTCTTGAGAAAGAGAGTCTAAGTCTCTGAAATTAGTCCAACAAGGAATTAGGGCGTACTCAAGAGATTGATAGCCCCAATTAAAGGGTTAAACCTAGAGATAGTAATACCCGACTTGAACCTTGATTGCTTGTGCAAATTTGCATACCCATGAGAAAGTCAATTCGAGCAAAATCACTCGAATTACCGAGAGGTGTAGAGTGAGTAGAATCGTGCAATGGTTATATCATACTCCCTGAATGTGACAATCATGCCTTAGACTCAAGTATCCGTCAATTGACCACCTAGGCGAAAGTCACTACCCTAGTGCCTTTTAACCATTCGAACAACTCGCAAAAGTTTAATCTTAGCTTATTTTAGCTTAATTGATCATTGTAGTTCTATACAATTAGAAGTAAGTCAAAACCCAAAATATTTAGAAGTGCAATTGTGAGCAAATACACAACTCCACTTTAGATAGACACCCGACTCCAACTTCTAGCTCCCTGTGGAAATCGATCCCGATCTTAATCGGGTAAAAGCTGCTTCGACCTCTCTCGCTACTCAATATTAGTGCAGGGTTGGCCTCAATCAACTTTTTGGCGCCGTTGTCGGGGAGCTAATGGTTTTGGCTATCTATCTAAATAGTTTTGTGTATTGTTATTCTTTCCTTCTTTGTTACTAATTCGTGTGTGTCACAACTTCATGTACTAAATGGCAGCAAACAACGCCAATGACCCTCTTGGAAATGTGATTTCGGGGGAAGAGGTAGATGATGTCGGAGATGATGAGGTGCCTCTTGTACCTCAAGGACAATGTAGAGGCTTCCAGGCTAATGCTAATGCAAATGACAATATTCCAGACCCTCATCTGCCACCTCCAAGAGTGGCTCCTAGAGTGCTTCCGAACCAAGGCTATGCTAGTTCTATTGTCCCACCCCAAATCCAGGCGGGCAATTTTCAAATAACCAATGTGATGCTGACTTTGCTAGAGCAGCGTGGGTATTTTAGGGGCGCTGCAAATCAAAATGCTTAAAAACATCTCAAGGGGTTCGTGGATACATGTTGGGGGAGCAAGCAAACTAACATGTCCGAGGATGCTCTCCAATTGAGACACTTCCCATTTTCACTTAGAGGGAAAGCACTTGATTGGCTTGAGCGACTTCCCCACCATTCCATCACTACTTGGGTTGAGTTGGCGGATAAGTTCATTGCAAAATTTTTCTCACCGTGGTATGTGGCTGCATTGAGAGATGAGATCTTGGCATTCAAGCAAGAGCCCACGAAACCTTTGCATGAGATTTGGGAGTGTTATAGAACAATGGTGAAAGAATTCCCCAACAATGATATGACTGAGGCGATGATCCAACAAACCTTCTACCGGGCATTAATACAACAAACCAATGCATAGTGAACCAACTTGTTGGGGGCAACTTTATGAAGCTGTTTTATGATGAGGCTTGTGACATTCTTGATGAGATGGTTGACACTTCTTTTGCGGGGCAAAGTAGAGCCAATGTGTCCCAGGGTGACCCCACGGTTACTCATTTGCACAAGGAATTACATGATCATGGGCAGGCTATAGCTGAGTTGACAACTGCAATGAACCAACTAGCAAAGGCACAGTTGCAACAAGTTCAAAATCCTCACCAAGTGAATGCCATGGAGGGTGTTAACATGCTTGTCAACAAAAGAAGACAAAGAGGTCAACAAAACCAAGGGAATTCGGAGCAATTTGACAATGATTGTGGTGGATTTCAAGATGATGGTTTTGATGGACAAAGAGAAGAGGTGCAATACATGAATAATTATCAAGGCCAAAGGGGCAATTCTTCCAACCAACAACACTGGAGACCCCAAGGCAATTGGGGCAATCAACAACAACAAGGCAATGATAGTTGGGGAACAACAACCAAAACTCCAACTGGGGCAATCAGAACAACAATCAAAACAATCAAGGAAGTTGGAATGGTAACAACAATTGGGGTAGTAACAACAATCAAGGTGGATAGAATAATGAAAACCAAGGGAATCAGGGGCAAGGCTTTCCAAGGCCCCCAATGTACCAACAACTGAACAATCCACCCCCATTTCCATCTTAAGGTACCAGTTCTTCTAGCAATGATATGGGGAGAATTGAAATTATGTTCGAATAGATGATGAAAAAGAGTGCGGATTCCGATGCTCAGTTGTCTTCCCACAATATCTCGATTCGGAATTTGGAGGTTCAGTTGGGCCAAATCTCACAGTCCTTGAATACTCGCCCTAAAGGTGTTGTACCAAGTGATATGATAGTGAACCCGAAGGGTGGGAACAATCATGTTATGGTGGTAACTACAAGAAGTGGATGAGGCGGTGATGTGAATGCCTTCAAACAAAGCAAATTTTGAGTGATGATGTTGAGTTACAAGAAGATGAAGTTCCTTTGGTGGTTGAAAATGTGATTGACGAAAATGTGAATGAAGAAGTGAGGATTGATATTCAAGATACCAAGGTGTAAACTCAAAATGATGTGAACCCGTCTAGGGAACACATAATAGACATGCCAGAGCCGGTTGTGCCTAAAGCCAAGGCTCCTTTGCCAAGGCCACCTCCACCTTATCCTCAAAGGCTTGCGAAGCAGAAAAATGAGAATCAGTTTAAAAAGTTCATTGACATGATGAAGAGCTTATCCATTAATGTGCCTTTGGTGGAGGCTCTTGAACAAATGCCGGGCTATGCTAAATTCATGAAGGACTTGGTTACAAAAAAGCGTTCTATGGATTGTGAAACTATAAAGATGACTCACCAAGTTAGTGCTATAGCGCATTCAATGGCCCCGAAGCTTGAAGATCTCGATGCTTTCACCATTCCTTGCACCATTAGAAGTGCGGATTTTGCTAAGGCTCTATGTGATTTGGGGGCTAGTATCAATTTGATGCCCTACTCGGTTTTCAAAACTTTGGGTATTGGGTAACCTAGGCCGACTTCCATGAGATTGCAAATGGCGGATAGAATGATAAAGAGACCATTGGGTATTATTAATGATGTGCTTGTCTGGGTAGACAAATTTATCTTGCCAGCTGATTCTGTGATCTTGGACTGTGAGGTGGATTATGAAGTTCCTATCATATTAGGGAGACCTTTCCTTTCTACGGGTAAGGCCTTAGTTGATGTGGAAGCAGGGGAACTCACATGCCGGGTGGGTGACGAAAAAGTGGTCTTTCATGTTTGCAAGTCAATGAAGCAGCCCAACAGTACCGAGGTGTGCTCTTTTGTGGACCTCGTCACAGTAGTGATAATTGATGACACCAGTGCAATGATCAATGTGGAGGACCCATTGGAGGCTGTATTGTTGAATCTTGATGTCAATGATGATGAGGGCCGAGTGGAGTGCATGAATGCTTTACATGGAATGGTCTCTTACTCTTATGAGCCTAGGAAATTATCTTTGGACCTCGAGAATAGGAAGACTCCACCAACAAAATCTTCAATTGAGGAGCCTCCAGTGTTGAAGTTGAAACCATTGACTCCACACCTCAGGTATGAGTTCTTAGGCTCAAATTCTACTTTGCCAGTTATTCTTTCTTCTTGTCTTACTAACATGCAGGTTGATGCCACATTGGCAGTAATCCAAAAGCGAAAAAGGCAATTGGATAGACTTTAGCTGATATTCAGGGGATAAACCCCGCATTCTGTATGCACAAGATTATTCTGGAAGATGATGCAAAGCCCTCCTTGGAGCATCAAAGGAGGTTGAACGTGGCAATGCAAGAAGTTGTGAAAAAGGAGGTGATCAAGTGGTTGGATGCCGGGGTTGTGTACCCTATCTCTGATAGCTCTTGGGCTTCACTGGTGCAATGTGTACCGAAGAAGGGTTGCATGAACGTGGTTACAAATTCACAAAATGAGTTGATTCCTACCAGAACCGTCACCGGTTGGAGGGTATGCATGGACTACCACAAGTTGAATAAAGTGACCCGCAAGTATCACTTTCCTTTGCCTTTTCTTGATCAGATGTTGGACCGACTTGCTGGGCGTGCCTTCTACTATTTCTTGGATGGGTATTCTGGGTATAACCAAATCTTGATTGCTCCGAAAGATCAGGAGAAGACCATATCACTTGTTTGTATGGCACCTTTGCCTTTTCTAGGATGCCTTTTGGGTTGTGTAATGCACCGGCTACATTTCAGCAGTGTATGATGGTCATTTTCACCGATATGGTGGAAGACATTTTGGAGGTGTTCATGGACGACTTTAATGTTATGGGAGATTCATTTGATGAATGCTTGAAGAATATTGATAGAGTTTTGGCCCATTGTGAAGAAACCAATCTTGTTCTCAATTGGGAGAAATGTCACTTTATGGTGGAAGAGGGCATAGTTCTTGGACATAAAATTTTAAAGCATGGTATTGAGGTAGACAAAGCAAAAATTGATGTGATTTCAAGGCTCCCCCCTCTTACATCTGTCAAGGGAGTTCAAAGTTTTCTTGGGCATGCGGGGTTCTACCGGAGATTTATCAAAGACTTTTCGAATGTAGTGAATCCCTTGTGCAAGTTGTTGGAAAAAGATGCCAAGTTCGTGTTTGATGATAAATGTATGCAAGCCTTTGAACTTCTCAAGCATAAATTTACCACCACTCCTATCATTATCGCACCTAATTGGAGCTTACCCTTTGAGCTCATGTGTGATGCAAGCGATGTTGTGGTTGGGGAGATTTTGGGACAAAGAGTGAACAAAATATTTCATCCGGTGTACTATGCGAGAAAGATAATGAATGATGCTCAAGTGAACTACACGGTGACCGAGAAAGAACTTTTGGCTATTGTGTTCGCAATTGAAAATTTTTGGCCATATCTCATGGGTGCTAAAGTTATTATTCATACCGACCATGCCGCACTCCGGTACTTGATGATGAAGAAGGATTCCAAAGCTAGACTGATGTGATGGGTCTTGTTACTTCAAGAGTTTGATTTGGAGATTGTGGACCGGAAGGGTAGTGAAAACCAAGGGGCGGACCAGTTGTCCCGCTTGGAGGAGGAGGGGAGGCCTCGTGATGGACTAGAGATCAATGATTCATTTCCCGACGAACAACTCCTTTCGGTGTCGATGAATGGTGTGCTATGGTTTGCCGATGTCTCTAATTTCCTTGTGACTGGTATAATCTCGTGTGAGCTCTCTTCTAACCAAAGGAAGAAGCTCAAGTGGGATAGTTTGGATTTCTATTAGGATTAGACGTACTTGTTCAAGATTTGCACGGATGGTGTGATCCGAAGGTGTGTCCCAGAGGAAGAGCAATTGAGTATCTTGGAGGCTTGTCATTCCTCTCCCTATGGTGGCCATCATGGTGGGGCGAGGACGACTTCCAAAGTTCTTAGTTGTGGGTTTTATTGGCCAACTTTGTACAAAGATGCAAGTGAACTTGTGAAGAGGTGTGACAAATGTCAAAGAGCAGGTGGAATTTCGAAGAAAGATGAGATGCCTCTCAATAACATCCTCGAGGTTGATATTTTTGATGTATGGGGCATTGATTTCATGGTCCCGTTTGTTAGCTCGTGTGGGAACACATATATTCTTGTGGCAGTGGACTATGTTTCAAAGTGGGTTGAAGCCATGGCTTTGCCAAACAATGAGGCCCGGAGTGTCGTTGTATTTCTCAAAAAGAGCATTTTTACAAGGTTTGGTACTCCTCGTGCAATCATAAGTGATTGGGGGTTCTCATTTTTACAATAGAGCTTTTGAAACTTTGCTTGTGAAGTATGGTGTCAATCACAAGGTTTCTACTCCCTATCATCCTCAAGCAAGTGGTCAAGTTGAAGTCTCCAACAGGGAAATCAAAAGTATATTGTCAAAGACGGTCAAAGCTAATAGGACCGATTGGTCAAAGAAGTTGGATAACGCTCTATGAGCTTATAGGACTGCTTACAAGACTCCGATTGGTATGTCTCCGTATCGGTTGGTGTTCGGGAAAGCTTGCCATATACCAGTTGAGTTAGAGCACAAGGCCATGTGGGCTTTGAGAAAGCTAAATCTTGAATGGGATATTGCAGCCAATCTCCGTGTGGAGCAGCTTAATGAACTTGATGAATTCTGATTTCATGCCTACTCCAGTTCTTCCTTGTACAAGGACAAGATGAAGTACCTTCATGATAAATATGTTCGTAGCAAGGAGTTCAAAGTGGGTAATTTGGTTCTCTTGTTCAACTCTCAGTTACGGCTGTTTCCAGGAAAGCTTAAGTCAAAATAGAGTGGACCTTTTGAAGTGGTGTGTGTGACCCCGTTTGGTGCACTTGATTTAAGGAACAAAAATGGGGAAGCTTTCAGAGTGAATGGGCATAGGGTCAAGCACTACTTGGGAAATATTGATGATAGCCACGTGGTGACACTTTTTTATCTCAAATGATTTGATGGTAACCTGTGTCGTGTCGCGATGTTAAATCAGGCACTTTTTGGGAGGCAACCCATGTGTTTTTCTTTGATTTTCATTGTAGGATAGGATTTATTTTTGGACTGACTGGTTGTGAGATATTACAGGTTTGTGTTGATGTAGTGCAGGACATGGTGGAAAAATTGTTCAAGTCTGAAGTTTTTAATGCGGACAACACTACATTGTGTGCGGCCGCAAAGAACTCAGTGCAGGGGCACAAAATCAGTGCTGACTGCATTTATGAAGGATGAAAATACCAGCTCTCTGAAGTTTGCCACCACGGCGGCATTACATATTGTGCGATCCACGGTGGACCACTGCGGCCGCATTACATTTTGTGGGGACCGCAGTGGTTGCCTTCTCAAACTTTGCATTACACTATGTGGTGCGGACCGCATTGCATTTTGTGCGGTCCGCATTAGGGTAGGTAAGTTGGGACCCAGGTCCTTTTCTATAAATAGGGTCTGAGGCCCTCCTTTTACGCTTTTCGATCTTTTAACTCCCAGAACCCTAAAAAAATCATTGTTCATCACTAATCTTGCACAAATTCATCTGCATATACTCGATTAATCATCAGTAACTCTCACATCCGGTAACTTTTACTTCTTTTTGATTGTTTGATTTGATTATTGTCTTTTAATTTTGTTTCCTTAGCTTCTCTTTCTTTTTTCCCGTATTTCTTTTAATTTGGTAGCTTAGGGTAGTTAATTTCTTGTTGAAGTTAGAATTAGGTAGTTAAAATCACTGCGCAAACACTTAGGGACCTTTCTTAGTGTAAAATTGGACTTTAAATCAAAATTTCTTGAACCCTAAGTTAGTGTTGTTTCTGGGTACTGAATGCGGACCGCAGTGGAACTTGTGTGGTCCGCGGTACACCAGTGCGGTCCGCAATGGAATTTTGTGCGGACCGCATTGAAGAATGTTCAGAAACTTGATCTTCGAGGACCGCGGCTGCATTGCATTTTGTGCGGTCCGCGGTGCCTCAATGCGGACCGCATTACCATTTTGTACGGTCCACGGAGTAATTGTTTAGAAAGTGGGTAGTTTGAACCCCACCTCTGTGCGGACCGCATTAGCATTTTGTGCGGTCCGCATTGGCCTCTGTGCGATCGTACTACATTTTGTGCGGTCTGCACTGTGCAACATCTGCTACTGTCTGCATCCTTTTCTTTTATGCAATTATGAACTTAGTTACTTCTAGTGATACTAATAAGCTTAATGACTGATGTTTGCAGACAATGATAAAACAAAGAGGCAAGGGTTCTAAACAAGCTGGTAGAGGAGAATCCTCCCGGGGAGGGAAAAAGAAGATGCTAAAAATGACTCCCCGAGCCCGACAAAACATTAAAAACATGAGGAAGCTCATTAACGCTATTGATAGGGCCATTGACCAGTTTGGGAGTGAATACGAGCCCTCTCGGGATATATCTTCAGACTCAATCCCAGAGTACATCCCTGACTGGCCGGAGAGAAATAGATTAAGAGACACTCTTCCACCTTCCCCCACTGCCCAAGTGTCAGTAAATGTATCTTCTGGGTCGTCTGAGGGCTCAGCTAAAGGTAGTGGGGATGAATACTCCACCTCTCCCACAACTTCATTATCCAAAGAGGGTGTAGTAGGAGAAGATGAGGCAGTAGGAGAAGAAGAGGTAGTAGGAGAAGGGGGTGAACCTCAGGTGGGAGGAATTGCTAGAACTAGAAAACCGGAGGTGTGGAAAGATCGGTTTGTGAGTGAGGTAGCCTACCATAAATTCAGAGAATGGTGTCATAGAGTAAATTGAATCCAGAGAGGAGTTTTGTTGATAGAGACCTCTTGCCTCACAACCCCATTGTGAGAAGACAACTTAGAGAGAGAGTGGGCTGGGAGTATTTCTTAAACAACTATGAGGATGCAAACGAGCACCTGGTCAAGGAATTCTACTCCAATGTTGCCCACATCAAGAAGGGCACCAAAGTGACCAACATGCGCAATTTGAAAGTGTTGTTTGATGGCAAAACAATAAATGACTACTTGGGATTCGATGAGGAGGATGAATCACTGTATTTGGCAAAGATGGAATTAGGTGAGGGGGTTCGTCCTTGGTTGGCACATTATCTGGCAATCCCAGGTACCACCCCCGATTGGTTGAATGCGGGAGTGAAAATTTTGAGGAGAAGTTTGAATTTCGAGGCCAAGGGGTGGGAAACATTCGTGTGCAGCAGATTGGACCCCATTACTCATGACAATTCACTCCATCTTCACCGGGCAGTATTGGTAGCATCAATCATGGCGGGGTACCCGATTAACATCGGGAATGTGATATCTCGGGTGATTACATAGGTAGGCAGTGAAGGTGACAGAAACTACCCCTTCCCCAGCTTCTTAACCATTTACTTCACAGACCTAAAGGTAGAAAAGAGGCCATTTGATATCAAAGTGAAAGCAAAGGCCCTGTTCTCATGGTACAACATGCAGGGTGATGACAACCCTAAAAGCAAGAATTACAAGGGAACAGCCACTGCTGCAACTAGCTAGTGTGAAGAGCCAGTAGTGGTAGTAGCTCCTACTCAGCATTCGTTTACCTCAGCGGACATGCCCCTGGTCCATCCACTTCAGCAGCACCAGACATACCCTCCACCCCGGCCCACCCAATGACTGTATACCGTCTAAGCCAAGATCTTCTCAGCATCAACAACTGGATACAGACAGCTTCCTTTAAGTTGTCTGTCCTCACTACTACAGTAGTAGCTCAGTTGGCACCCCTGCCTCCACAAGTCCCTCAGTCTATTGAGGATGCCCTCAAGGATATTCTGGACAACTAGAAGAAAATACTTGACACTCAGAAAGTTCTTATGGACACTGTGGATTCTCATGGGAAAGCTCTCAAGGAGCTTGCTAGAGAGGCCAAGAAGATGAGGAAGACGCGGGCTTCCAAGAAGTCCATGAAGGAGTTGAGGGTTGAGGTTGACAGGTTGAATGCAGATAATCTGCCTTTGGATTTATTGCTACAAGACCTATGCCAGCAGCTCATCCCCAGCCAGAGCAGTCCCATAGGCCTCCCAAGAAGAAGAGGATGATTCCCTAAGCAGATGATGCAGTCATCTAGTTGGCAGACCCACCAGAGACCTCCTCCAGTCAGCCACAAGATGTAGCCCAGGAGCCTGTCCATGTCCAGGCCCAGGTCCCAGCAGCAGAGCAGCAAGCCACAGGGAACCAGTCTGAGGTTTTCGAGCATATTGAGGACCCAGGGACCACTCAGGATCACATGCAGACAGACGAGCCATAGGGAGTCTCTATATTCTTTTCCCTTTTATTTTTGGTGCTTATTTGGTTTAGTTGGCAATAAGAACAATGCCAACTTTCATTTGAGGTGGTAGGCCCTACATTGACTTGTTGGATGATTGTATATATTTGACAGTTTTTATTCCTTCTTTATTTTTCATCTTTGGTATGTATATAATTTTAGCACTTCTTTACATTTTTCGTACTTTTTACTTTGGGCCTGTATATAAAGTTTATGTTACATTGTATATACTCATCCCCTCTATTATATATTTGATTAAATCCCCTCTTGTAAATATTCATTTTACTTTCCACATTTTTCTTTTCCGTAGCTTCTTATTTATGTTCGTAGCTTCTTGTTTTGAATGTTTGCAATAAGCCTTTGATTTTCTTAATGCCGCGGTTCTTTCCAAAGATGGAGTTTGTGTGAACCGGGTAGCTCTTCCCAATGATGGATGGCGTGACAACCTTCTTAAGGGTTTGAGTCCGTTTTTCTTTTTTCTTTTAGTAGTTAGTGGTAAGGGTGCCTCAATCAAGGCTTCACTTGGGCCTAGCACATTTGCATTTGATCTCATGGTCAAAAACAAATTGTTGATTGTTGTGTTTAGGATGGTGAAACTCGTGACCTTGAGACTCTTGTGTTGACTGATAATCATCAAGTGATTTTTTGGACCATTGTGTGCTCAAATCTTATCTAAGGTCATTGTGGGCCCCCGACTCTATGTCTTTAGTGATCCCATAGCTTGTGTGGTAAGAAATTGCATTGCAAGTCCATATCCTGAGCCATTGGTCTAGAACTTGCCCTGAATGTTTGTTGAGGCGAAATCCTAAGTGAATTTTGACTTGAGACATGACTATATGCTCTCCTTGATCGAAATGATAGCTTGAATACATCCATAGCCTACCAATGATAAAATCCCTAGTCAACCCTTTTGAGCCTTAGACCTTTTTTCTTCATGAACCATGATACAAGCCTTTACCCGTTCTACAAGATACCCTCTCTTAGCACCCGATCTTTCCTTAGCACATGGAAAAAGTATAAGTTTGGGGGGAGAGACGAGAATGGAAACAAAGTGATAAAAAGGTACAAATAAAGAAAAGGAAAGACAATGAAAAAGAAAGAAAAGCAAAAGGACAAAAAGAATGCTCAATGTAGAATTGAATAAAAAGGGATTCAAGAAAAGCAAAGAATGAAAGGTGTGGAAAGTTGAGAAAAGAGAAAAGATTTGAAATGTATAAGAAAGAGTGACAGTGTGTCTCTCTAACCCCTTATAAAGAAGAGAAAAGACTCAAAAATTCAAGTAAATGTGTGCCAAAATGAAACAAAAGAAGTGCTTGAGGGAAGATGGAACCTACTTAGACCAAACATTGCCTACCCGGAACCAAAAACATTCACTATTTCTCCACGAAAGCCCTATATGATCTCTAGTTAAATGAAACTTACATTAGTGGTGACTCACATAAGGGGAAAGCATATGGTACTTAGAGCCGAACTTGTGACTTTTCCTTGAAAGAGATGAGTGATTTTCCATTAACCTAGTTCTGAGTGCTACTATTCTAAAGGTGAGGTTTGCTTAGGGAGAGCTGAGAATGTGTGAGTTTGGGTTCCACATTGACCAAAGTAATAGAAAGAGTTCTTTAATGTGTTGAGTCAATTATTGATGCTCTTGTGTCACACTTAATCCATGGGGTTTAAAAGAGTAAATGTTGTTAATGATTCATTTGTATTGAGGGCAATGGTTAGTCCTAATTGATGCTAGATGAGGTCACTTTAGGACAGCTGAATTTTCTCTTAAGGGGTAGATCTTATTTTGTTTGCTTGAGGACAAGCAAAAGCTTAAGTTTGGGGGAGTTGATTACTAGGGATTTTGATACATTTTATACTCCTTCATGCTTAAATTTTGATTAGAAATGTGTACAAAATAGTCCCAAAGGCTTACAAGTTGTGCTTGATTGAAGTTTTGATCAAACAAGGTGACAAGATGTCAAAGATCAGCTCAAAAAAGGAGTGAAACTTGCACAAGTATCAAGACAAGACAAAGCTTAGGCAAAACAGGGCTAGTGCGGCCGCACACCATTCTGTGCGGCCCGCACAAGTAAGGTTCAGAGAGGCTGCTATTCAGGCAAAAAGGCAATGCGGCCGCACGAAGTTTTGTGCGGTCCGCACTGGGATCAATGTGGCCGCACTCGATTTAGTGCGGTCCGCAGGGCCAAGGTTCTGAGAGTAGCCAGTTCCAAGTTTGAAGCCCAATGCGGTCCGAGCTCCATTTCATTGCGGCCCCACTTGATTCTGTGCGGTCCACATTGCCCAAGTTCAGAGAACCGTTTATTCAAGTTCAGAGCCCTAGTGTGGCCGCGCGTGATTTTGTGCGGTCCGCACTAACCCCATAGGGGTATTTTTGTCCAGATTTTTCAGCTTAGTATAAATAGCTTCTTTTCCCATTTTTAGGTCATCAGATAGTTTTGTACTGAAGGCTGCGCTCGTGACTTCGATATTTTTAGCTGTTTTGAGTAATTTTAGCTTCATTCCAACATTGAATCTTCTAGTTTAATTTAGCAATTAATTAATATGAGTTTTTCTTTATCTATTTTTTTGTTTTCTTCTTTAATTATGAGTAGCTAGACTCATAAGCTAGGGTTGTGGCTCAACCCTAGTGTGGGTAATTGATGGGTCTTGCGTTTTAGGGCTTGATTGGCTATGGGTGTTTGATATTTGGACTAATTTCATGTTTAATTGCGGAATTAGCGGTTGCAAATACTAGTTTATGTTTAGTTGACTTTGGCGCTTCTTGAGAAAGAGAGTCTAAGTCTCTAAAATTAGTCCAAAAAGGAATTGGGGCGTACTCAAGCGATTGATAGCCCCAATTAAAGGGATAAACCTAGAGATAGTAATACTCGACTTGAACCTTGATTGCTTGTGCAAATTTGCATACCCAATTGGTCTTGAGAAAGTTAATTCGGGCAAAATCACTAGAACTACGGAGAGGTGTAGAGTGAGTAGAATCGTGCAATGGTTATATCATACTCCCCAAATGTGACAATCATGCCTTAGACTCAAGTATCCGTCAATTGACCATCTAGGCGAAAGTCACTACCCTAGTGCCTTTTAACCATTTGAACAACTCGCAAAAGTTTAATCTTAGCTTATTTTAGCTTAGTTGATCACTGTAGTTCTATACAATTAGAAGTAAATCAAAACCCAAAATGTTTAGAAGTGCAATTAAGAGCAAATACACAACTCCACTTTAGATAGACACCCGACTCCAACTTTTAGCTCCCTATGGAAATCGATCCCGACCTTAATCGGGTAAAAGCTGCTTCGACCTCTCTTGCTACTCAATAGTAGTGTCGGTTGGCCTCGATCAGTAGGCAAACTCTGCGAATGGAAAGAACTTATCTCAAGACCCTCCAAACTCAATCACACATGCACAGAGCATATCCTCAAGAATCTGAATAGTGCGATCAGACTGTCTGTCCGTCTGAGGGTGAAATGTTGTACTCAACTCCTCCCGAGTACCCAACTCATGCTGAACAGCCCTCTAGAACCGTGATGTGAACTGAGTGCCTCTATCTGAAATGATAGAAACTGGAATACCATGTAGACGAACAATATCCCGAATATAAATCTCCACTAGACGCTCCGAAGAATAGGTAGTACATACAGGAATGAAATGCGCTAACTTGGTCAGCCGATCCACAATCACCCAAATGGCATCGAACTTCCTCAAGGTCCGTGGGAGACCAACTATGAAGTCCATGGTGATCCACTCCCACTTTCACTCCGGAATCCCTATCTGCTGAAGCAACCCACCCGGTCTCTAGTGCTCATACTTCACCTGCTGACAGTTGAGGCACCAAGGTACAAACCCAACTATATCTTTCTTCATCCGCCTCTACCAAGAGTGTTGTCTCAAATCCCGATACATTTTTGCGGCATCCAGATGAATGGAATACCATGAACTATGGGCCTCCTCTAGAATCAACTCCCGAAGCCCACTAACATTGGGTACACAAATTCGACCCTACATCCTCAATACCCCGTCATCACCAATAGTCACATCTCTGGCATCACCGTGTTGAACCTTGTCCTTGAGGACAAGCAAATGAGGGTCATCATACTGACGCTACCTGATACGGTCAAATAATGAAGATCGAGAAACCACGCAAGCTAGGACCCAACTGGGCTCCGAAAGATCCAATCTCACAAACTCGATGGCTAAAGCCTGAACATCCATCACCATAGGTCTCTCTGATACTGGTAAATAAGCCAAACTCCCCAAACTCTCTGCCCGGCAACTCAAGGCATCGGCCACCATATTGGCCTTGCCCGGGTGATACAAAATAGTGATATCATAGTCCTTCAGCAACTCCAACCACCTTCTCTAGCGCAAATTAAGATCCTTTTGCTTGAACAGGTGTTGCAAGCTCCGATGATCAGAATAAATCTCACAGGGAACACCGTAATAATGACGCCAGATCTTCAGGGTGTGAACTATGGCAACTAACTCTAGATCAGGGACATGGTAATTCTTCTCATGTACCTTCAACTATCGGGATGCATAGGCAATCACCCTGCCGCCCTGCATCAACACTGCTCCAAGGCCAATCCTCGAGGCATACAATAGACCGTATAAGACCCCGAACCTGTATGCAATATCAAAACTGGGGTTGTAGTCAAAGCTGTCTTGAGATTTTGAAAGCTCGCCTTACACTCTTCCGTCCACTGGAACGTAGCACCCTTCTGGGTCAACCTGGTCATAGAGGCTGCAATCGATGAAACCCCCTCAACAAAATGACAGTAATAACCTACCAAGCTAAGAAAACTACGGATCTCTATAGCTGAGGATGGTCTGGGCCAACTCTGCACTGCCTCTACTTTCTTCGGATCCACCTGAATACCCTCACTTAACACCACGTGACCTAATAATGACACGGAATCCAACCAAAACTCATATTTCAAGAACTTAGCATATAACATCTTTTCCCTCAGAGTCTAGAGCACTGTCCTCAGGTGCTGCTTATGATCTTCTCGACTCCAGGAATACACCAGAATATCATCAATAAAGACAATGACGAATGAGTCAAGATACGGCAGGAACACACTGTGCATCAAATGCATAAAGGCTGTTGGGGCATTGGTCAGCCCAAATGACATAACAAGGAACTCGTAATGACCATACCGAGTCCTGAAAAGCAGTCTTCGGGATATCTGGTTCCCAAATCTTCAAATTGTGGTAACCTGAGTGCAAGTCAATCTTAGAAAACACATGTGCGCCCTGGAGCTAGTCAAACAGATCATATATACAAGGCAAAGGATAATGGTTCTTCACTGTAACTTTGTTCAACTAGCGATAATCAATACACATACACATAGAACCATCATTTTTCTTCACAAACAACATAGGAACACCCCAAGGTGATACACTAGGCCTAATAAAACCCTTATCAAGCAATTTCTGTAACTGATCCTTCAATTCCTTCAACTTAGGACGAGCCATACGATACAGAGGGATAGAAATGGGCTGAGTGCCCGACAATAGATCACTGCCGAAATCAATATCTCTATTAGACGGCATGCCTAGAAGATTAGCTGGAAACACATTAGGAAAATCTCGTACTACTAGGACTGAATCAACTGAAGGGGTATCAATACTAACATCTCTCACATAAGCTAAATACGCATCACACCACTTCTCAACCATACGTTGAGCCTTAAGGAAAGAAATAACTCTACTGGTAGTGTGATCTAAAGTACCCCTCCACTCAACACTTGTACACCTGGCATAGCCAGCGTCACGGTTTTGGCGTGACAATCAAGAATATCATAATAGGGCAACAACTAGTCCATGCCCATGATAATATTAAAATCTACCATGTTGAGCAACTAAGAGTAACCAAACACGACCGATAAATGCGGTCCACAATAAGAGAATCTCCCACATAAGCAGAAACATAAACAGGGGAACTCAAAGAATCTTGAGGTACACCAAATTCGGAGCAAAATAAGAAGACACATAAGAGTAAGTGGAGCCTGGAGCAAATAGAACCGATGCATCTCTGTGACAAACCAGTATAATACCTGTGATGACAGAATCATAGGCAATAGCCTTGGTACGGGAAGGAAGGGCATAGTATCTGTCCTGGCCTCACCCTCTAGGGTGACCTCTACCTCCCCGACCTCCACCTCTAGCTGGTTGCGCAGGTGGGGTAGTAACCGGAGCTATAACCATAGCCTGAGATCTCTGCGAGGCACGCTGTGGCTGAGAAGTCTGTGGAGGTGCACCCCTCCTAAGTCTGGGGAAATCCCACACCATATGGCGGGTATCACCACACTCAAAACAAGCTCTGGGAGGACGTGGTGGTTGTGACTGGCTCGGGCTAGGTCTGCTGGACTGACCATTGAAAGCACCCCGCGCAGGAGGCGCACTAGATACTGGAGGTGCATAATAAGGCTCCTGAGGCCTAGGAGGAGCTGGAATACCACTGGCTGCTGGAAGACCTGAATGCATGGGGCAACTCATATAACCCCTACTATGACGACTTGTAGATGGGCACAGGCACCAGAATAATGGCCCGACTCTCGAGACCTCTTGGCCTCCCTCTCCTCTCTTTCCCTAGCATGCATACCCTCAATCCTCCTAGCAATGCTCACCACCTGTTGATAAGAAATATCCATCTCTAGCTCACGAGCCATGCTAGACCTAATGCTGAGAATAAGCCCCTCAATAAATCGGTGAACCCTCTCACAAATAGTAGAAACCAAGGCTGGTGCATGTCTAGCCAAGCTAGTGTAATGGATAGCATACTCTGAGATAGTCATAGCACCCTGGTGCAAATGCTCAAACTCTGCACGCCATGCGTCCCTGAGGCTCTGAGGAACAAACTCTCTCAGGAACATATCTGAAAACTGGGTCCAAGTCAGTGAAGAAACCTCGTCCGGACTGTCTAACTCATAGGTGCACTACCACTCATAGGCAGCTCCTCGAAGCTAGAAGGTAGTGAAAGAAACCCCACTCGATCCTGATATACCCATAGGGTGGAGGATACGGTGACACTCCTCCAGAAATCCCAAGGCATCATTTGATGCTAACCTACTGAACACCGGAGGATCATACTTCTTGAACCTCTTAAGTCTCCGCTGCTCAACCCCTGAAGCTGTTGCCCTATCTGAACTGGCACTGCAGGTGGTACATGAATAATCTCTAGGACCTGGTGAATATACACTCGCTGCTCAACAGTGTGAGCAATGAGAGTCTGTGCTCCTTCCCCGGCTTAAGAGGTGGCTACAACAAGGGGAAGCAACCCTTCCTGAGCTAAAGTGGTGTACATGCTCCTGAACTGCGCAAAAGTCTCCTGGAGAGCTGGAGTAGTAGTAGCAGTAGGCGTATCAGGTGCCTGGACTCCGGCTAGAACTGCTGGTGGTACCTCGGCGGTAGGGGTGCTCTACCTGCACCACGTGCGCGTCCTCAGCCTCTACCTTGGCCTCGGCCTCTGACGATTACAGTAGAGGGCGCGGGTGCTTGATCATCTCGGGTAGCGCGTGTCCTCACCCGAAGAATTGATGTCAAAATCTCGCACGACAAGGAAATCAATTGAAGTGGATTTTTCCTAACATTTACATAGCTTCTCGTACATAAGTATAGACATCTCCATACCGATCAGCGAGACTCTAATAAACTGGCTTGTGATTCATGACTCCTATGAACATAGAGCTCTGATACCAACTTGTCACGACCCCGGTTCGCCCTCCGTGAACCATCGTGATGGCACCTAGTCTCTACGACTAGGTAATCCTAAAAATGCGGAAGATAAATCAAATTGTGGAAGAAAACAATTAAAAATGGAAATAGTGAAATAAATCAGCGTTTAAAAGTGTCGCTCGGCATACACAATATCAACTCTCGAACACTAAATACATTTTCCAAAACTCAGAATCTCATGATCACAAGCCTTTGAATGTCTACAAGCATCTAACTCCAGAATGTCTCACAAAGAAATGAAAATACAATAGGGAGAGTAAAAAGGGACTCTCCGGTCTGCGGCAGATACACCTCGTAATCTCTTCAAATGCCTCGTCTCAAGCGGTAGAAGTCTGAGTAGAAGTACCTGGATCTGTACATGAAAAACATGCGCAGAAAGGGCATGAGTACACCATATTGGTACTCAGTAAGTGCCAAGCCTAACCTCGGTCGGGTAGTGACGAGGAAAGTCAGGGCCCTACTGAGGTTAAATAAAATATAAGGTTTAACAGTGTAGACAAAACAGTATAAATAAATACAACAGTAAAATTAACACAGGATATAAAGGACAACAACAACTACTATAAAGGCAAAGTAAACACAGAAAGAAATACAGCTCAACACAAAGATTACAAGTAGGGATCTCCTAGGATATTGTCATGTAGTCCCAAATATAAATATCCAATAGATCTCCCTGGATACCGTCCCGTAGTCCAACTCATAATGCGAGGGGATCTCCCCGAATACCGATCCGTAGTCCCAAATGTAAATACTCAGTACAGGGGGAATCTACCAAATGCAGTCTCGTAGTTCCAATGTAAATGTGTAGGGGGATCTCCCAGAATACCGTTCCGTAGTCCCAAAGTAAATATACAAGGAGGGATCTCCCGGGATACCGTCCCGTAGTCCATAAGTAAACACACAACAACAACAAGAAGAGTACACTGTTCAGTTCAAGTTTCGTACCAAGGTAAAACAGGTATTTCTAACCTAGCATGCTGCACGTAATCCAGATAAGGCAGTTTGAAAAAGTAAGGCAATTAAGGCAATTAAGTCAATTAGACATACTTTCCTAAGCTAATAACATACTTATATTGCAAGTAATATAAACAGGGAAGGAAACATACTAGTAATTACTTAATGAAAATCGAATTTTCAACAATTAGCACAAGTACGCACTCGTCACCTCACGTACAAGGCATTTCAATTATCAATAATACCAAATCCTAAGGGGAATATCCCCCACACAAGGTTAGGCAAGCCACTTACCTCGAACCGGCTCAATAATCAACCCTAGACCACATTTTTGCCACGAGTAATCGACTCCAAATGGCCCAAATCTATTCAATTCAATTGCATAATATAAATAACACTTGAAGTAACTAATTTTACAAAGAAATTCTAAGCTAATACGCAAAATTAGGTAAAATGACCAAAATGCCCCTCGGGCCCACATCTCGGAATCGGGTAAAATTTACATTTCCAGAATCCTCACGCTCTCACGAGTTCAGTCATACCAAAAGTACCAAAATCGGACCTCAAATGGTCCCTTAAATCATCACTCAAAAGTCTCTAATTAATCAAGCCCTAACCCCCAAATTACCACTGATTTTCCTTAAATTTCCATGCTTATAATGATAAAAATCACCTCAATAACTATTTTAGGGACCAAAGACCTTACCCCCAATGAATTCCTCTGAAAATCTCTCTTGAAAAATGCTCCTCAAGGCTTCTTCCCATTTCAAAAGAGGTGAAAATAGCTCAAATTCGCAAAGGCGAGTATTTATATGTTTCTGCCCAACTAATCTGCTTCTTTGGTCATGAGACCGCACCTGCGGTCCCACTTTTGCGGACCAACGGTCACATCTACGACAAATCACTAACTTAGCCTTTTCCGCACCTACGACTCCCCATTTGGAGATGCGGTATCGTTTCTGCGGTAAATCTCCTGCTTCTGCGGCTCCTGCCCCTTCCTCATCTGGCCGCTTCTGCGGCTTGATTCCGCATCTACGAGAGTTGTACCTACGACCTCTCAACCGCAGATGCAGTTATGACAACAGTCATAGCTTCAGTTGCAACTCCAAATTCCAAATCCTTCCGTCAACCATCCGAAATCATCCCAAGGCCCCCGGGACCTAAACCAAAAGCACAAACAAGTCTAATACCACTGTCCAAATTTATACCAATCCTTATAACACCTAAAACAACATCAAAACGATGAATCAACCACGGATTCAAGCCTGAGAACTCCCAAACTCTAAATTTACGTTTTCGATAAAAAAAGTCTATCAAACCTAGTCTGAATGACCTGAAATTTTGCACACACGACACATTCAACACTACGGAGCTTCTCTAACTTTCGAAATTCCATTCTGACCCTCGGATCAAAATCACACTATCGAACTGGAAACTTCAAAATTCAACTTACGACATTTCAAGCCTAAATTAGCTACGGACCTCCAAAACACAATCCGAACAAGCCCCTACGCCCGAAATCACCCAATGACGCTACCAGAACCATCAGAATTTCTTTCCGAGACCGTCTTCACACTGTTCCAACTACGGTCAAATTTCCAAAACTTAAGCTCTCATTTAGGGATTAAGTGTCCCAAAACTATCCGAAACTCAAAATCGAACATCCCGGTAAATCAAAATAGCAGAAATAAATACGGGGAGAACAGTTAATAGGGGATCGGGGTATTAATTCTTAAAATAACCGGTCGGGTCGTTACATCTTTCTCCTAATGATATTTATTAAGGAAATAGTGTTAAACTTAGCATCTAGTACTATTTACTACCATGGCTCTGATACCAACTTTCACACAGGATCGCTTCCAATGAGCTCTAGGAAATAAATTATGAGAACACCACTCCTGGCCAGTTATAATTTTAACAGTAAACCCTAAATCGCGGTCCTCCTCACAACCCTTCAACGTCTATCTTGACTAAAACGGGTTAGTCAAGGACCACCGGTTAAGTTTCCATAACCAGGATTTACTATTAGAACTAATAACTGACTGGGCTATATAGTTCCAACCCATAGCCTCATTAGGGTGATACAATATCATTCAATAACAGAACATACTTGTAAATAGCCTATGATGGCTAAGTTTAACACTCATATTTTTAGCCAATCATTTAAGCTAAATAACAGTAAGAGTATAAAATAATAAAAAGATAAGTACCTGAGACCATTGGGTTGGTGGTCAAGTAACCTTTCCTGATTTTTATTACAAATATAAAAGTTTACAGAGGGGATTGTTTACAAGAGACTAGGGAATTTAGAGAGAAGGGAGAGCATTGGCTAATGCCCCCCTCCACACAAAATCAAACGATCCTTTTATAATAGATCGGCCTAGGAATAAATAAGACTGTAATAGTACAATGGCCAATAATTACAAACATGGTCGACAAGATAAAAAGCAAAATACTAAAGTTAAAATGTTAAAAGAAAATTGGACAAAAGACTTTATTAAAGTAGAATCCCCTTAATAATGGAGGGGTCCGTTATTAGATTTGGCTTTATTACCCCAATAATTTATCTTATGGGGTCTTCATGTCTTTGCTTTTCCTTTATTGTCTTTTTTTCGCAGAAGATACTTATGCACTTTCCTTCATTCTTATCATGAATTCTTCAATCTCATCAAGGTTGACATTTGTATTTTGGCTTCCTTGAGTTTCTCCTGCTATACAATTTTTTTCATCGGAAGTATTGCCGATGGAAGTCATTGATACATAATCATTTACTTTAGTTTCAAAATTTCTTGCTAGATCTTTTTTTATCTCTTCAAAATATGATGCGAGAATTTCCTTTTTGGAGAGTCATTGATACATCATCATTTACTTTAGTTTCGAAATTTCTTGCTAGATCTTTTTTTATCTCTTCAAAATATGATGCGAGAATTTCCTTTTTGGAGATTGCTCCTTTCTTTATTTGAAGTTTTCTGGTAACTTGTTGGAATGGACTTAATTCTACCACTGCAACATCGGCTTTCTCTTGCTTGGCATAGTTGTCTATTTTAGTTTGAATTTCTTGGATTAATTATTCTCTAAATAATTTTCCTTGTTGGTCTGATTGGAGTACTTTACTCTATAATTTGTTATAATAAATTCTGTACAGACATTGAATTCCTTCGTCGGTATAACCAATTTCTATGTTCCATTTCATTATCCATGGAATTGAAAATTCTATAAAAAAGTACAAGGCTACTATGCCATCATAAAAGATATTATCCTTTTGTAAAGCAATAATTTTAGGAGATATATCAACTCATTAGGTATATAAACTCTTAAATACTGGAGGAAGTATTTCTAATGATGGACCGTAAGTTTTCCACCTTTTACAAAACCAATTTGGAATTTGTTGATTGAACATATTGGGACATAATTTGATAAACCATGAATGTTTCCTGTTAGGATTTTCATAGAGAAAAGTTTTATTAAAGCTTTCTACATAGTCCCAATAGTTGAATTTAACTGCGATTTTTTAGTCAGGATGAGTGTATTCCATCCTTTAAAATACTAATGTAACGACCCAACGGATCATTTTAAGTATTTGCACTTCGCTTGCCAGTTTCCGAGTATGACTAGCCCCGTATGATGTATTATGACTTATGTAAATCGTCGGTTTTGGTTTTCAGGATAATCGGAAAAGATTTGGAAGAACAATTCTCAACTTGAAGCTTTAAATTTGAAAGGTATGACCAAATTTTGACTTTTTAGTATTCGATCTTGGATTTGTATTTTTATGATTTGGTTAGCTCCGTTAGGTGATTTTGGACTTGGGAGCACGTTCGGAATGTATTTTGGTGGTATGTGGTAAATTTAACCTTGAATTGGCGAAATTGGAAATTTGGCATTTTTTGGTAGGCAGTGGAAATCTTGATATAGAGGTTGGAATGGAATTTTGGAAATTGAAGTAGGTCTGTTGTGTCATTTGGGATGTGTGTGCAAAATTTCAGGTTATTTAGAGCTGATTTGATAGGTTTCGGCGTCGTTTATGGAATTTGAAAGTTTATAAGTTCTTAGGCTTGAATCCGAGGTTGATTCAGTGTTTTGGTGTTGTTTTGAGTGATTCAAAGGCTCGACTAAGTTTGAATGATTTTATGGGATGTGTTGTCATGTTTGGTTGAGGTCCCGACGGCCTCGGGTGTGTTTCGGGTGCTCAATGGGTCATTTCTTGGACTTAAGGAGTTGCTGGTTTGCTGATGTCTGCAACTGGTGTGTTTTTCATCGTGATCGCGGAAGGAGGTTCGCTATCGCTTAGGGCAAATGGGAGGCCAACTGGGATAACTCTTCGCGATCGCAAAGAATGGGACACGATCGCGTAGGTCAGTCAGGTTGTGTAACGCAGACGCGTGGGCCAGGCCGCGTTCGCGTAGAAAAAATAAGGCGGCAGATGAAAGCTGGCGTTACCCTTTGTGTTCGCGTGGTGTGAATCGCGATCGCATAAGTGAGAGGAGCCACTGCATCACGTTCGTGTATGGAGTAACGTTGTTGTGTAGAGTAAAATGTTGAGGCAGCAAAGTTGTTCTTCGCGATCGCGAGGGTGTTTTCGCGATCGCGATTAAGGAAATGTCTGGGCGGAATGTTTAAGTTAAAAAACGAGGGTTTTGGTCCATAATTTCAAATTTTTATTAGAAAGCTCGGGAGAAGGTGATTTTGGAGGGGATTTTTAGAGGATTGATTGGGGTACGTGTTCTTCACTTAAATTTGGTAAAATCCCATGATTATGTCATAATTTTATCATTTAATTTGGGAATTTGGGGTGAAAATTGGGGAAAAATAGAAGAAAATTTGGAGAGTTGAATTGGAGATTTGAGGGGTCATTTGAGGTCCGATTTTGATGTTCTTGGTATGTATAGATTCGTGGGAGGATGTGGATTCTTGTGATATGATTTTTATCGAATTTCGAGATGTGGACCTAGGGGCCGGGTTTGAGAAAATTTGGGATTTTTGGTCTAAATTGATAATTTTCATATGGGTTTCATTCCTTTAGCATATATTGATGATAATATACTGATTTTGGTTAGAGTAGGAGCATTTGGAGGCCGAATCGTGAGGCAAGGGCATCGTAAGCTAGAGTTTGGCAAGGCTTGAGGTAAGTAACGCTTCCAAACTTGGTTCTGAGGGTTCGAAACCCCAAACTATGTGTTCTATGATTACTATTTAGGTGACGCAAATGCCAAGTGACGAGCGTGTGGGCGTGCACTGTGAGAATTGCGGCTTGGATCATTCCACGGCACCGCTTAGTAGCTCTTCCTTGTTGATATTCGTGTTTCTATCATGCGATTAAGTAAATGTGCTGTAAAAACATGCTAGATATCTTGTTAGGATTCATGCTGATACTGTTGAGACCCGAGTGGTTGTTTCTTGCTATCATCTTATTACATTCATTGATATTCTGTACTCAGACTTGCTCATGCATATCATATCATGTCTCGGTCTCAGTTATTATTATTATTTGGCACATCATATCATTGTTTCGGGCTAGTTTCATGACATTGTGAGCCCGTGTGTGTGAGACTGGAGAGTGATGACTAAGTGAGGCTGAGAGCCTGATTGTGAGTGATAGTTATGGGATCGGGATGCACACTACAGCAGATTATTGATATATGCCTTTGTTGACTTGTGATAACGCTTGGGCTGTAGGAGCCCCTCCAGAGTCTGTAACACACCCCTAGTGAGCGCAGTTGATTATATTCAGGGATGGATCTTCCCTTGGTATGTAGATGGATCTTCTCCATGATGGCTGGATTGGCCTGTTCCTCGGTACTGGATGACTACGGTCAGCGATGTGCATATATTTCGGGATGGATCTTCCCTGGGCCTTGTGAGCCATATATAGTACCGAGTGGTTGTGAGGTTGTTATTGTTATTATCTGGAGATGGATCTTCTCCATAGGCTGGAATGGCCTTCCTCAGTACTGAGTGACTATTGTCAGAGATGTATATATTCCGGGATGGATCTTCCTTGGGCCGTACGAGCCATATACAGTACTGAGCAGACGAGCATTTGAGATTGTGGGCACATGAAGCACTCAGCATAGTGCATTTTATATAGCATGTGCATTGACATGTAGATGTAGTAGAGTTACATTTCTTTACCTTGTTCATACTTGCTATGTTTTACTATTCGAGCTGTTTATTTAACTGAAAGCATGCCAACATTTCTGTACATTATTTTTGTTATCCTTGAGGAGGTTGAGTTCGTCACTACCTATCAGTCCAAAGGTTAGACTTGTTACTTACTGAGTTGGTGTACTCATGATATCCCCTGCACCTTGTGTGCAAATTCAGGCACTTTGGATCCAGTGGCGGTGGTTGATCGAGGCTTCTGATGTTGGAGATTTTTTTTGAGGTATCTGCACGGCGTTCGCAGGCCGTGGCTCTCCACTTTACTTTCCAGTTGTATTTCAGTTGCCCCCTTAGACAATATATTAGATTATGTATTTTCCTTAAACGCTCATGCACTTAGTGACACCCCGGTTTTGGGCTGGATTGTATTTATTCTTAGAAATTTCTTATGCTTCAAAAATTCTTTAACTGTTAAAAACTTTCGGAAATGTTTTTCAAACTTATTAATATCGTGTTGATTGCTGAGTTGAGGCTGGACTAGTAGCACGATAAGCACCATCACGACGGGTTAGGTTTTGGGTCGTGACAACTAAGTCCCCATTCATCTGGGGCTACTACCTTCTTGATAATGATTTTAGAAAAACTATAAGTTTTCTTGGTATTTGTCGGATAGAAATGCTGAATTTCAGCTGATCCTGTAGTTGAGAGTATTATCTCATAGTGCATTCTATACTTATATACAGGGGAAACATACGACACTGTATCGAAATACCGAGTCATTAGCTGCCATGGATTATCCTTCCATTTATGGTCGGATTGTACTAAAAGAATTATTAATTCTTTCTTTTATTTTCGGTTATAAACCTTGATGTTTTCATAGCTTTCGTCTGTTATTACTGAGGAATATGTTGGTGTATTTGATGTACTTTCTTCCTTTCTGGATTTCATAAAATCCATAAAATCTTTGTATAATGGGTTTATTGTATTTATTCCTGAAGTACCTGCTATATTAGCAGCTATCAATTGTTGGTTACCTATCTGGGCGAGAATATTATTCCCTCTACCATAGAAAGATGTCCTCCCTCTTCCTTTACCTCTAGGAGGTCTGTATTCTAGCCTCATAATCTGTAAGATATAAATAAAGAACTATTAGTTCAAATATTCCCTGGTAAGAAAATCAGGAAGAGTATTATGTTACAACCCATATCCACATGTGTTAGTTCATGCCATATATTAGTTAACATAAATCTAAGAAGGAATTATCTTTGAGATGATAAGAAGTCAATCCTATTGGTCTTAAGTGATACAAGAGTGTATAAGGGTGATTAACAAGTATTAGAAGTTAAATGAATCAAGGATGTTGTAACTCGTACTTTCAGGTAAATCTAGCGGTGATTAATACACTCAAGAGGTCATGTATTAAGGTATTTTAATCATATAATATATGTATCATAAGTCTTGAAGTCAAACGAGTTATGAAACAAAAGTCGACAAAAGTTGTCTCAACTTAGGTTCATAATTTTACTTAAACATTAGGTCAAATATTTCTAGTCTTTTCTCCTAATTTACAAGGAATTACGGGGTGATATACCAACCAAATTAAAGATCTATGAGTCTAGTTTCCAACTCATTAAACCGTTCATCGATACGATCTTGAAGTAGAGAGATATTCACATTTTCGCGAGACTGCGCCAAGCACCTCTCTATGGGGCCCACTAAGGTTGTTTATGATATTTGGACCTATATAGGATGCCTCCAACCCGTTTTAAGTCATTCCTTCTCACTATTTTCAGACCTTAGAACCCTAGGAACATCCTCTCAAGGTTCTCTCAAGATTCAAGACCCAAAAAAAGGGCAAACAACACAAATCAAGTGTCGGGAATTCCGTGGCGCTAGTAAGGGCAAAAAATGCACCCAAGTGCCCTTCAAAAAATGCACCCAAGTGCCCTTTTAATAAAGAAGTCCTATGTCTCTTGTTCTTCTTGTTGTTGCTCATTTTTGTGTCGTTCCAGATCGTGTGGGAGGTTGTTTTAAAGGGTTTATGTTCTGTAAATACTCCCTCATGTTCTTAATATCAATCCTAGGTGATTTCAAGCCTTCTAAAGTGATTCTAGTGCCGAAAAACACTAATTGATCGCTAGTTTCGCTTTTTTGTTGTTGTGGCAGCATTGGAGGGATATTTCATGGAAATTTAAGGTAAAATTGGAGTTGTTCTTTCTGTATAAAGGTAAGGAACCTCTTACTCTATATGTATTTAAGATTATCCAAGTTGCAGCTAAGCCATTGAAGCTAGAACTTGTGAAATATATATCGAAAGGCTTGGTAGTAATGTTATTATTTTGTGGACTGTTTTGCGTTGCTGTTGGGCTGCGTATTTTACTACTGTTTTGTGGAGTTTTGGAGGAGTAAGTGTGTGGAGAAACACCATATATATGTAGGGTTGTGGGATGATAGTTATTCGTAACATTTTCGGGTTGTTTGACACGACTACGGTGGTCGTCGTATGTATGGAGTGATTAGGCTGTGCGTGGACTATTTTGGGAGGATCAATATGTTTATTATTGATGTTGTTTGGGCTGTTTGGTGACTGTTTTGAATGGTGTGAAGTCATATATATAGGGGAGGTGTTGTCTGTTTCATCGTAAAATAGGTTGTGATCGATACATAATAGTTATGACGTTTAAATGATAACGATAGTATCGTTTCTCTTATTGTAGACTAAGGAGTTTTGACAATTGCATAGCTTGAGATTGGGGCAGTATATACAAGGTATGTGAGGCTATCCCTTTCCTTCTTTTGCACGACTCCAATTGTACATAATGTAATGAACGAGCTTCCAAGATACTCTACTCTTAAAAGCTAGCAGTACTTACATTATTTTCCCTCTTATGGAACGATTGATGTTAATGTTGCTTCTCTTATTCTTATGTTATAAATATTGTTGGTACTTCCTGATTCTTATAAGGTTCATAGTGAAGAGTTAGTCCTAATAACGTGTACAGAGGATACCGACCTTACGTCACTCCGAAAGGTTTAGAATGTGATTCCATGAGTCGAGCATGCATTATATATATGTATCTATTTTACTCTACCGAGCCATGCTATAGTTGGCCGGGTACGGCACCTATTGTGCAACCACTGATCAGTTGGGTTTTACCGAGCTCCACGTGGCCGGGTACGATTCTACCGAGCCTTATGATGGTCGGGTACATTTTTTACCGAGCCTATTATGGCCGGGTACGATATGATGATGATGATGCCCACAGAGGCGAATGTTTTAAAGGTTTATGTCTTTATACATATGTATCATGCATTTCATGTCAGTAGCCCTCAGAGGTACTAAGATGTTACAGGTTGTATATTCTCTATCCTTGCTTACATTACTGATCGTATTTATGGTTCCCTGCCTTACATACTCAATACTTTATTCGTACTGACGCCCTTTTATTTGTAGACGCTGCATGTCGTGCTGCAGGTCCTGATAGACAGGCAGGTGCAGCTCCCCCACCACAGTAGGATGTCCAGTTCAGCGGTGATTGGCGAGATCCCTTCTCCGGACTTGCCTTGGTCTTGGTATGCATTTTTGTTATAGACATTATGGGTATGTCAGGGCCCTGTTCCGGCTATGTTGCAGCATTTATGTTCATTTAGAGGCTCATAGACAAGTGTCGACTCATGTATAGTTTGGTATGCCTTGTCGGCTGATTTTTGTTATATAGTCTTTCATGGTAGCGTGGTAGCTCATACCTTATATGTAGTTTCTTGATTGTCTGGTCATCCCCTGCTATGTATGTTCATGCCGTCATATTTTATTGCTGGTTTTCCATGATCCAGGTCTACCATTTATATTGATCTCGTCAGCCCTAAAAGATAATAATGAAGGTTAGATGAAATATACGTTGGTGCTCGGCAAGTATGGTCGGGTGCTAGTCATGGCCCTCCAGTTTGGGTCGTGACATATTATCTGACCCCTTTTTGTATATTATCTCGAAAACAAATGGAGCTAATAATGCTTGCCACCTTGCAAACAACTGTTTGGATACATCATGCTTAAAATCTTTATTAAAGATGAATCTTGCTGCTTGACAATCAGTTTTATTAAAAACTTCTGATTATATAAATCAGTCTGGAATTTCATAACACATTTTAATATAGCAAGGATTTCCTTAGCTACAGTAGCATAATTCTTTTGGAAATTATTCTATTTTTTCGAATAGAATTAAACAAGATATTCTTGTTTATCTATTGGAGAACACTGTTTGAGTATTCCTCCAGACCCAATAACTGAGGTATAAATTTCTACCACCTTTTCCCAGTTTGTATTAGCAAGAGTTAAACACAGAAGATTATTAACCTTTTGTTTAATTCTTTTGACTGATTTTGTATGACTATCAGTCCATGCTTCAGGATTCTTCTTTAACCTATCATAAAGAAGAACAATATCATTTGCTAAATCCTTTATAAAAAAGAGATATAATTCAAACTTCCTAAAAATCTTTGAAGCTGAGTTTTATCAGTAATTATATCAGGGAATTTGGAAGCAAACTCTATACCCCTATTTATAGGAATTATTTTCCGTTTTCTACATTGTGACCAAGAAATCTAATACTCCCTCCGTTTCAATTTATGTGAACTCATTTGACTGGGCACGGAGTTTAAGAAAAGAGAGAAGACTTTTGAACTTGTGGTGTAAAATGAGGCACATATATTTTGTGTGGCTATAAATCATTGAATAAAAGTAAATTGTTTCCAAATAAGGAAAGAGGTCATTTTTTTTGGCACGGACCAAAAAGGAAATAGGTTCACATAAATTGAAACAGAGGGAGTATTATTTTGGAAAATAGATATTTTTTGTTTGGATATTACTAAACTGTTTTGAATAATAATTTTTCTGAATAAATCTAGATGTTTGAAATGTATTTCAATATTTTTTGAAAATACCAAAATATCATCAATATAAACTAGTATAAAGTTAGTATAGGGGAAGAAAATATCATTCATAATTTTCTGAAATTCAGACGGGGCATTTTTTAAACCAAATGACATAACATTCTATTCATATTGACCTATTGGAACATTAAAAGCCGTTTTACATCTGTCATTTTCAGATATCTGAATTTGCCAATAACCTGATTTAAAATCAAATTTTGAAAATATTATGGCACCATGTAAGCTATCCAGTAAATCCCTTTTATTAGGAATAGGATATCTAATCCATTTTAAACTTTATTAAGAGGTTTATAATTAATCACTAATTTAGGAATTCCTCGTTCCTGTTCAGCATGTTTATTAACATAAAAAGCTATACAAGACCATTTGAACTTGGAGGGACTTATTAAACCCTTTTGTTGTAAGGAATCAATTTCCTTCTTGCAGAACTCTAAATATTCAGAGTTCATAGGGATATTATCCTTAGAAAAGCCTTCTTCATAAGGAAGACTTATTATATACTTCTTCCTACTCCAAAATTGATTGGGATGATCCCCACAAATTTGTATCGAAAATTGATTTTTAAGAAACCTAATTTTTTCTAAAAGTTTAGGATTTTTTAAATCCTGGCTAATTGTGAGAGAACAAATTTCAATTTTCAAAAGCCAATTTGTTTAACTTTTGCAAAAATATTATTAGAAATAATCTCATTCAAATATCTTTGAATTGGCTGAGTTATGAACTCAAAGTAATTTTCTTTTCCATTGTAAGTTCCAGTAAAACTTTTTGTATCCCAATTTGTGAAAGAAATTATTTTACGAAAAAATAGGACACCTAGTATTATGTCCTGAGCTATATCAGTAACGACCCGACCGGTAGTTTTGAGCTTTTGGACTTCGCTCCCCAGTGCTCGGGCATGACTAGACCCGTGTGATGTATTATGACTTATGCAAATCGTCAGTTTTGGGGTACCCATGGTAATCAAAATAAATTTGGAAGAACAGTTCTTAGTTTGAAGCTTAAAATTTGAAAGGTTTGACCAAGTTTTGACTTGCTAGTATATGATCTCGGATTTGAATTTTTATTATTTGGATAGCTCTGTTAGGTGATTTGGGACTTAGGAGCGTGATCGAAATGTGGTTTGGAGGTTCGGAGTAGATTTAGGCTTGAATTGGCGAAATTGGAATTTTGGCATTTTCCGGCTGATAGGTGAGATTTTGATATAGGGGTCGGAATAGAATTCCGAAAATTAGATTAGGTTCATTGTGTCATTTGTTATGTGTGTGAAACATTTCAAGTCATTCGGACGAGGTTTGATAGACTTTTTTATCGAATTCGGAATTTGGAAGTTTTTGGAATTCATAGGCTTGAATCCGATGATGATTTGATGTTTTGATATTTTTTTGAGTGTTCCGAAGGTTGGAACAAGTTTGAATGATGTTGTGGGATATGTTGACTTATTTGGTTGAGGTCCCGAGGATCTCGGGTGAGTTTTGGATGCTCAACGGGTCAATTTTTGGATTTAAGGAGTTGCTGGTTTGCTGGTGTTCTGCAACTGGTGTGTTCTTCATCGCGATCATGGGAGAAGGTTCGCGATAGCGTGAGGCAGATGAGAGGCCAGCTGGGTTAACCCTTCGCATTCGCAGAGAAAGGGACGCGATCGCGTAGGTCAGTCAAGTTGTGCAACGCAAACGCGTTGGCCAGGCCGCATTCGCGTAGAAGAAATAAGGCGGCAGAGGAATCAGGTGTTATCCTTCGCGTTCGCGTAGGGTCAAGCACGATCGCGCAGCTCAGGGGAATCAATGCATCGCGTTCACGTGTGGATTAACATGGACGTGTAGGGTAAAATATTGAGGCAGCAAAAATGTTCTTCGCGATCGCGAGGATGTTTCCGCGATCACGATTAAGGAAATAACTAGGCAGAATGTTTAAGTTCAAAATCGAGGGTTTGGTCCATAATTTCAAAATTTCATTAGAGAGATCAGGAGAAGGTGAAATTTGAGGAGATTTTTAGTGGAGCAATTGGGGTAAGTATTCTTCACTCATATTTGGTTTAATTCTATGATTTAGTCTTGAATTTCATCATTTAATTTGAGAAATTAGAGTGAAAATGGGGGGAAAATGAAAGAAAGGTTTGAGAATTCTTTGGGGATTTGAATGAGCATTTGATGTCGAATTTTGATGATTTTGGTATGTATAGACTCGTGAGAGGATAAGGATTGTATTGATGTAATTTTTATCGGATTCCGAGACGTGGGCCCGGGGCTGGGTTTGGCCAATTTCGAGATTTTTGGTTTAAATTGGATATTTTCGAGTGGGCTTCGTTCCCTTAGCATATTTTGATGGTATGAATCTTCTTTTGGCTAGATTTGGAGCATTCGGAGGTCGAGTCAAGAGGAAAAGGCATCACGGGCTAGAGTTTGGACCAGATTGAGGTAAGTAATGATTGTAAATGTTTGTCATGAGGGTATAAAACCCCAGATTTCACATCGTTGTGCTACTTGAGGTGACGCACACACTAGATGACGAGTGTACGGTCGTACACCTTTGGGGATTGTGACGTAGTCCATCCCGTACGACTGTTAAGTCGCGTATTTGATTGAAAACTGTTAGATATGATTGTGTTTTGGGAAGTATTATCATGTTTTGGGCTGAATGCCATATTTGGGCTTCGTGCCAACTGTTTTGGACCCTTAAGGGATTTTTACTACTATTCCTCACTATTTTGATTTCATATTTGTACTCAGTCATGGTGTATTATACTGTTTTCATAACTCAGTCATATTTACTCTATTTTGATATTTTAAATGATATTCTGGGCTGAGCATCATGTTTTACTGTTGTCTGAGTGGCATGAGATATTTCTAACTGAGTGAGGCCGAGGGCTTGTGTTGTGAGGATATTATGGGATCGGGCTGCGCGCCGCAGCAGTGTGGTACTAATTTATGATTATGAGGCCGAGGGCCAGATTTGTTATGCCATGAGGTGGCTTGATATGAGGTCGAGAGCCTATTTGATTATGCCACGAGATGGATTATTATTGCGCTTGGGCCGTAAGGGGCCCCTCCCAGAGTTTGTACACCCCCAGTGAGCGTGGGTAACCAGTGTAAGTGATGTGATGTAGCCCGAAGGGCTGTTGTTGATTCATAATATTGCCCGAGGGGCTATTGTTAATCCATATTGTTGCTTGAGGGGCGGTTCTTGATTCATATTATGCCCGAGGGGCTGATTACGAGTGATTGTGAGGTAGACCGTGGGGCTGGTTCTGTTGATATTATGCCTGATGGGCGGTTCTTCATACATGTTTTGCCTGATGGGCTGTTTACGTTTGCTATCATTTTTACTCATTGTACTATCACTCTCTTTGAAACTATTGGAAGTTGTTTTAAAAGGTTTTACTGAAACTGAGCATGATTTTTGAATAAACGATTTATGTACTGTGTTGGAATTGTCCTGCATTTATTGTAGCAATTTGATGTGGTATACGTGTTTTCTTACTGCTCAGCTTTCATTTACTTTTATTACTTACTGAGTTGGCATACTCATGATACTCCATGCACCTTGTGTGCAGATTTAGGTGTTTCTGAACCCGGTAGCGGGTGTTGATTGCTCAGTGGCAGAGTCATCGGAGTTAGCAAGGTAGCTGCCCGACGTTCGCAACACTGCTTTTCTCCCTCTTGTCTTCCTTAGACTGTATTTAGTACACCTTTTTGACTCTTCGTTGTATTCAGACCTTAGTAGATGCTCGTGACTTATGACACCCCGATGTCGAGCTTGTGTATTAATTCCACACTGTTCATTTAGACTTACATTATGGGATATTTGATCAATTAAAGGCAAAAAAATGATTGTTATTTATTAAATGGTTAATTCGGGAATTTGTGTCGGCTGGCCTAGTTTCACAATAGGCGCCATCACGACCGGGTCGGTTTTAGGGTCGTGACAAGTTGGTATCAGAGCATAGGTTACATAGGTCTCACGAGTCATGAGCAAGTTTAGTAGAGTCTCGTGGATCGGTATGGAGACGTCTGTACTTATCCTCGGGAGGCTGCAGAACTTTTAGGAAAAACTTCACATTCTTGAATTCTTATTGTGCGTCCTTGATTCAGCTTGAATTGTAACTCCTTGAATTCCTTCCACGCATTTGTCACACCTTCTTTTTACGCGCCCGCGGGGCGCAGGGGAGTTTTTTCCAATTAAAGGACAATCGAAACGGGATTTGTTTATTTATTTCAGAGTCGCCACTTGGGAGATTTAGGGTGTCCCAAGTCACCAATTTTAATCCCGAATCGAGGAAAATAATGACTCTATATTACAGTCTGCGTACCAGAAATCCGGATAAGGAATTCTGTTAACCCGGGAGAAGGTGTTAGGCATTCCCGAGTTCCGTGGTTCTAGCACGGTCGCTCAACTATTATATTCGGCTTGATTATCTGATTTTATACAAGTGTGAACTTATGTGCAAAATTTAACTTTTAATCGCTTTTATCATTTTACTGTTTTTATCAAGAATTGCAACGTTGTGAAAATGTATCTCGAACCGCGTTACAATCAATGTACCCGTGGTCGTCGACACACTTTGACTCCGTTGAGATTTGGATTTGGGTCACATCAATGTGCACCCGAGTTTAAGGAAATTAAATTATTAAAGACGCGCCTAAAGCGACTAGCGTATTTATTTTGGGTAAGACCGTGGAATTTTACTAAACGGTCCGTCCCGAAGTCCAAATAATTTTTAAAGCAAATATTTACTGAGGGCCCCGTAATTTGTATTTTTATTTGGCGAGGCTCATCTCGTTCTTATTTTTTTTTTATGAATTTGCAACGTCATGGACACGAATCTCGAACCACGTCACAATCAATGTACCCGTGATTAGAAACACATTTCGCCTCCGTTAAGAATTGGATTTGGGTCACATAAATGTGCACCCGAGTTTAAGAAGGTAAGATTTATTAAGGCGCGTCCTAAAGAGTCTAACAGATTGTTATTTTAGGAGGGTTGTGAGATTTTGCTAAACAACCCGTCCTGGGACCTAAATGCTTCGATAATATACATTTAAACAAGGGCCCCGCATCTGTGCGTTTTGTTTATTTTCATCGAGGCTCATCTCGTTCTTATTTTTAAAAGGATATCCTATAACAACTACGTTTCTTGTCGTGTTTGTCTCTATCAATCGAAAGCAGTAGATAGTCCTAATTAATTAATGCTTGCAAGTTATTTATGACAGAATTCGGAAATGCTTAAAATTAGGAACAAGGCTGCGTGCACAGTCAGTCGAATAAATAATCATGGGCCCAAATTCGACCCATGCGTGATGGGCCAAACCTGGGCCACTGCTTGCTCGAAGCAGGCCTGCTTGGCCTGTTTTGACCTGAACTCGACCTTCGCGGGGTTTATATTACAAATTTCATGTTCTTTGTCTTAACAGGTGGTTTATTAGTTATATGAGACCATTAATCAGAAAAGGAAGAACTTAACCCCTTGTGTACAGTTTTCGTGTTTGGCATATGTTACAGTATATACGGCAAAGTAAACTAAATCTGAGATGCAACCTAGTTCATTGAGACCACTTTTATCTAACAGCTTACATATACAATTATCATTCGATACCCTACATTGACATCAACTAGGCTTGTAAGCTAACTTCAGTATCCCAAAATATGAGCTATTAGACATTACATGCCATTCAACACAACAGTACATGTATATAAACAACATCTGCAGATCTTCTCTTTTATACTCATTGCTCAAACTTTCGAGTTACATTGGTAGTGTAATTGTGTACCTGGTATAGAGGACAAAGAAGAAAGGAATGATCAGCTGGGCAGTATGCAGTAAACACAGCAACAACAGATACACAGCAACAGCACAGCAACAAACCAACAACCAAAATTGTTTTCCACAGTCCACGAACAACCAACAATAATTCCCAGAACAAAAGAAACCAGCAAATAGTCGAGTACCAAACCAGTAATCCCAGAAAAACAGAGTGGGAAACAACAGAGATAGCAGAGTGTTCAATGCAGCAACACTAACAGTTCAACAATCCCAATCAGCCCAGTTAACGCAAACAACAAAACCTGGCCAAGACAGCTTGACCAATATGAATCCTTACACAACTTTTGGACAGTGTTTGGTTACAGTATTTACTGGGACTCTATTATGTTTTCAGTCTTTTCTTTAAACTCACTAGACCTCTCTTCAGACTAAAAAACTTTTCAACCTTTTGCTTTCTCCCTTTTTGAAGACTAAAAGTCCAGCCCCTCTTAGGTTCTCAAAGAACCTATTTATAGGCCAAATGACCCAGTGCAGCTGAGCTTCCCTCGTGCTGCAACTTGCAGCCTGCCCATACCATGTTAAACCCATGCTTGAGCATCTCTTGATGCCAGCCATTTGCTCCCCACGCCTGGTTTATTCTTTAATCCAGGATTATGGGCTTATTTTAGTATTCCTTTTAAACTCATGCCCTCATGTTTTGTTCCCCATTGTCACTAGGTTAATCATATTTTAATTACCACTTGACATATTCTGAAATTATCCCCTAATCAGACCCTGTCTTATGCCAAGATTACCCTTATACCTTGCATATTACTGTATTACCCTAACTCTTAATAGTTAGTATATAAACCTTTCTGATTTCAGCCAATACCTGAATCCTAGCTAATTAAACTCAAACTGCTTTCAGGCTGATTTGTTAGATCCCTAAAGCTAATTGCCAATTCTCTGCCTGAGTTCAAGCAATGATTCAAACTTTAAGCAAACAGGGGTGCCAATCAAATGGTATGAGTTGGCCACATTGGGAGCCAGGCCTGACCAACTCACAACCAATTGATCCAATATGCAGTCAAGGGTGTAAACTATAATCGACGTGCTCCTATATCAGGCTTACAAACAACATCATAAAATAAAAGAAACAGGCACAGTAATCGTACTGAAATGTAGACTCCTGATTTTTCAATCTTTCAAGTGAATTCAGTTGACGACACTTATTTAGATGACTACACAAACTATAATATACAGCAAACAACCAATAAAACCAACAAACAAACTCATCATTAACTTAAAACGGACACAAACATGGACAGATGAGTCACAAAACAAAACAAACCAGAACATGAACGACAGATAGATTTTAGGAGGACAAAAGAAAAAGGAAAAATACCTCAGGGGAATGAAACTAAGATCGACACAAGCTCGAACTTGGACCAGGTTATTTGGGGTCTAATGGAATTTAACCGAAGTGTTCTCAACTGAGAACACTTTGGTAAAAGTCTGCTAGACCCTGATCCTGCCACTGATTCGAACAAAACCCATAGATCTGAATCCTAGGGCTCTTGAGGTTCGATTTGGGAACCGTTCAATTCCAGTCAGATTCGAACGGAACCAAAGCCACTCAGGGGGTGAGGGAGGTCAGGAGGGGCTGTGGTGTGAGTTTGGGGTCAATCGGTGTAGATTTAGTTTTTGCTCGAATCTTCGTTTGAAGATTCGAGAAGCTACGGGTTGATTCGAGGTGAGCGGTTAACGGATTTGTGTTCAGGGTGGCTGGGTGCATCGGGGATGTTATTTTGGTGGTCATCGGAACTGTAGTTACCGGGCTCATGGGGGAAAACCCTAGGCTGCTAGGGGTTTGAGAGGAAAGGGGTCCTGGGGAAGATGGTGAACAGTGGCTGAAGGGGGGGTGTGGCTTGGGGCGTGGGGTAAGGGGTCAGGTTTATATATGGGGAAAGTGACTCAATCCTGGCCGTTGGATTGATCACAATTGATGGTCAGGATTGGGGAGGCTTATCAATACGGTGCCATTTTGGTTAAGTAGGGGGTCGGTTAAAATGGGAGTGGGTCGGGTCATGAGGGCTAATAAGGGCCATCGGATCACTGGAAATGAACGGCTCAGATTAATCATCCCTGAAACGACGTAGTTTTGGTGTTGAACTACGTCGTTTTGATGGCCCGGGGAATGGGTCGCTTGGGCTGCTGATTTGGGCTGCTTTTGGGCTTAGAATATTCAAAACAAATAGGCCCAAGTCTGGTCAATCTTGCACTCTTTTCTTTTTGTTCCTTTTCCTAATTTTAAAATTAAATAAATAGAAATAATAATAAAAAATGACATTAAAACAATCATTAATTTAAACCTTTAACACAGTTATCACTCACATATTGGAATATTCAAGTAGGTTTAAATCACCACCTAGATGCATTTCATATTTTTGTGGATTTTCTTTTAACGACCGAATTATGATTTTAATTACCCTGACATACATGCTTTGTCTTTTGATCGGTAAGGCTAGATGCAAAACGGACAGACCCGCAAATGATTAACAACACATGTCACGGAAAACTCGAAACATTGTATAGCGCAGTCATTTGTCACTATTTTTATTTTCTTTTGGAGCGATTGCTGGTAAAGCAAAAATCACGTGCTTACAGCTGCCACTCTTTGCACGAAGACACGAAGGGTTTTCACGCAAAGATAAAGCGGGCAATTTTTGCTCGTCTGAGTACTCCGTGTGAAGCATTTTTTGAAAAAGATTTGACCGAACCTTTGCTTCAGAGGTTTCCTACATATCCTGGGCTGAACAGGAATCAGGTCAATGTAGTTCGGGAAATTTGGTAGCTGGGACTACTGTGGGACTATAGTGCTTGCTGCTGTTGTGCGCTGTTACATGCTGCTGTAGGATGCTACTGCTCGCTGATCTCCTTGTTACATTATTCTTGAAAGGAAAAACAAGAAGCTAAGCTAGAGTGTGAGATCTCATCCATCTTCAACTTGTTCTTGCTGCCTTGCTTTCTTGTCGGCTAACGCTTTCCTCTGATGCCTTTATTTTGTGATGTTGGAGATGATGCTGGTCCTTCACCTTTCTGAATGTCAGTTCTCATCACTTTGCTTGATTTGCTGGGAACATGGCTTTCTTCTTTAAATCTTTCAATGGTTTCTTCAGTAGTATGGCTTTTCATCAGAATTGTTATGTTGGGCATGCCATAGCGTTCTCAAACTGCTTTTTCTGAGACGTGTTCCTTCTTCCTTTTGAATGTGCGCTTGCTTTGGTAGCCTTCTGCCTCTTGGCGCTGGGGATTTTATTGTTTCCTGCTTGGGGATCTTTGTTGTACCCTTCCGTCTTCAGGTGGGGTGACTGATTCCAAAATCTAGAACTTAAATGTATTCCCGCATTATACTGGTAGGCGACCTAGAACTTAAATGTATTCCCGCATTATATTGGTGGGCGACCTAGAACTTAAAAGTATTCCCGCATTATACTGGTGGGCGACCTAGAACTTAAATGTATTCCCGCATTATACTGGTGGGCGACCTAGAACTTAAATGTATTCCCGCATTATACTGGTGGGCGACCTAGAACTTAAAAGTATTCCCGCATTATACTGGTGGGCGACCTAGAACTTAAAAGTATTCCCGCATTATACTGGTGGGCGACCTAGAACATAAAAGTATTCCCGCATTATACTGGTGGGCGACCTAGAACTTAAATGTATTCCCGCATTATACTGGTGGGCGACCTAGAACTTAAATGTATTCCCGCATTATACTGGTGGGCGACCTAGAACTTAAATGTATTCCCGCATTATACTGGTGGGCGACCTAGAACATAAATGTATTCCCGCATTATACTGGTGGGCGACCTAGAACTTAAATGTATTCCCGCATTATACTGGTGGGCGACCTAGAACATAAATGTATTCCCGCATTATACTGGTGGGCGACCTAGAACTTAAATGTATTCCCGCATTATACTGGTGGGCGACCTAGAACATAAATGTATTCCCGCATTATACTGGTGGGCGACCTAGAACTTAAATGTATTCCCGCATTATACTGGTGGGCGACCTAGAACATAAATGTATTCCCGCATTATACTGGTGGGCGACCTAGAACTTAAATGTATTCCCGCATTATACTGGTGGGCGACCTAGAACTTAAATGTATTCCCGCATTATACTGGTGGGCGACCTAGAACTTAAATGTATTCCCGCATTATACTGGTGGGCGACCTAGAACTTAAAAGTATTCCCGCATTATACTGGTGGGCGACCTAGAACTTAAATGTATTCCCGCATTATACTGGTGGGTGACCTAGAACTTAAAAGTATTCCCGCATTATACTGGTGGGCGACCTATAACTTAAAAGTATTGAAATTGCTTCCCCGTTTTTTCGAGAAAATTTTTGACAATCGGCAGAAAATTTTCTGCCCCGGTTTTTGGTGACTTCCATGGCGTTGCATCTTGCTGCCATCATCAATCCTTTGTTTTCCTGCAGCAGACAAAAGGATTTAATTAGTTTTCATTTTGGTGGTAGAGGGTGCCTTTCTGGCGGATGATTTTTTCCGTCTCTTCCCCTTTTCTTGCTCTATGTCCCCATAATTGGTTGGCGGGCAAAGTTGCCTGTTTGGGGTCTCTAGCCTGCTGGGGATTGGCTTTCAATTAATCCCCCTTTCCGCTTTCTCTTGAAACATATTCTGTGGGAGTCTGCTTTTAACTCCCGAAACCACTCCCTTTAGGAGCTCACTCCCTCCAAAATTGCCGAGCACGATCCTTGCATTGGGTGAATTCCCCTCCGGTTTCTGGTAGTAAGCTTTGAAAATTCTTTTCAAGACAAATTTTAGTAAGAGAAAATAAAAGCTAGAGGGAAAAAATCCTTCTGAACCCATATTTGGTTGGGGAGGAGAAACTCAAAAGAACTTATCTGGAGGACATGACTGGTCCCTGTGATCATGACGTGCACCATAGATTCCCGACCCAGTCTATTTGTATCAATCGATTTGCCCGATGGTCTGACTTGTTGGGGATGATAAATGAGTGTCCGTTTCGGATGTTGTAGCTTTTGTTGATCTGTCTTGTCGCCTCATAGTGCCCTTCGAGGGGTTTTCACTAATGAGACTCTCTCGTTTCTCTCATCTCCCGGCGCCTCATGGTGCCCGTGAAGGTTTTCACCAATAAGACTCTCTCATTTCATATCCCTCATCTTACATCGCCTCTCGGTGCCTGTGAAGGTCTTCACCGATAAGACTCTCTCATTTTATATCCCTCATCTTACATCGCCTCTCGGTGCCTGTGAAGGTCTTCACCGATAAGACTCTCTCATTTTATTTCTTTCGGGAAATCGGGGTGTTGTAGATACGTCCCTCCTTTCTGGAGATTTCCTTGACCATCAACTCATTTCCAGTCTTACGATCCTCTTCTTTGCTGGGGATCAGTGTATTATTCTCGGCCTTATTCGCCGGACTTGGCATCTCTCGAACATTGATCGGGAGGTCTTTTGGATGTTGATGTTGGTTTTGGTGTGGGGTTAAAGAAAGGCTATAAGAATGAAAACAATTTGAAGGGTGATGTGCTACAACTTTTGGAATCAAACCTTTTGTTGGAACTTAAAACATAACCTCTGCCCCAGTTTTTGCTTGGGGAATTTATTTTTTACGCTTATGTTGAGCTATGTGCGTTACGCACATTGTGCCTATTATGCACACTATGTACATTATGCATCCTATATTCACTATGATGCATACTATGACCGAGCCGTGAGGCGCCTACGTATCCTCTTTGAGGAATCAGGTCAAACGTAGTTCCCACGGTTTTGTATTTCTTGTGATTTTATCTCTTTTTTCTTTTCATTTTCTTTTTCTTTTCTTTTTTTTCTTTTCTCTTTTTTTTCCATGTCTTTTCCATCAGTGATTCCAAAAGAGGGGTATGAAAGAATAACTTTAGGCTCAAAAGGGGGAAGCAAGGGTTAAACAGTGTTTGGGTAGAAGAAAGAATTGCCTCCGTCATCTCATTATCCAATGAATGCCAAATACAAACAAATAGACCAAAAATTGCCATAATTAAAGAAGTTACGCATAATATCTCTTGACTGCATCTGAATTGATAGCCATGTCGACACATCTACCTTCGACATCTGTCAAACACAAAGCACCGTTGGATAATACTCTGGTCACGATATAAGGCCCTTGCCAATTTGGGGCGAATTTGCCTTTTGCCTCGACCTGATGTGGGAGGATCTTCTTTAATACCAACTGCCCTACTTCAAACTGCCTGGGGCGCACCTTCTTATTATATGCTCTTGCCATTCTCTTCTGGTACAGCTGACCATGGCACACTGCTGCCAATCTTTTCTCATCTATCAGGCTCAACTGTTCCAATCGAGCTTTGACCCATTGATCGTCATCAATCCCGGCTTCAGCGACAATTCGGAGGGACGGAATTTCGACCTCCGCTGGTATCACGGCCTCAGTTCCATACACCAACAAATAAGGAGTTGTGCCTATGGAAGTCCGGACGGTGGTGCGGTAACCCAACAAGGCAAAGGGTAATTTCTCGTGCCATTGTCTGGACCCTTCCACCATTTTTTGCAGTATCTTTTTGATATTCTTGTTGGCTGCTTCGACTGCTCCATTCGCCTTGGGACGATATGGGGTGGAATTGCGGTGTATAATCTTGAATTGTTGGCATACCTCTCTCATCAGGCTGCTATTAAGATTCGCACCGTTATCCGTGATGATCACTTTTGGGATCCCAAATCTGCAGATGATATGGGAGTGAACAAAGTCCACCACTGCCTTCTTGGTTATTGATTTGAAGGTTTTAGCCTCAACCCATTTGGTGAAGTAATCAATGGTCACTAGGATGAACCTATGACCGTTGGACACTGCTAGCTCGATGGGCCCAATGACATCCATGCCCCATGCCACAAATGGCCAGGGTGCTGACATCGTATGTAACTCTGTTGGCGGAGAATGAATCAAATCTCTATGTATCTAGCACTGATGGCATTTCCTCACGAAAGTGATACAGTCGTGTTCCATGGTGAGCCAATAACACCCTGTTCGAAAGATCTTTCTTGCCAACACATATCCGCTCATGTGTGGTCCACAAACTCCAGCATGTACCTCAGCCATAACCGTCGTTGCTTGACTGGCATCTATGCATCTCAACAATCCCAAATCCGGGGTTCTTTTGTACAATATTCCCCCACTGAGGAAGAAACCATTCGACAAACGCCGAAGGGCTCTTTTTTGGTCTCCAGAGGCATGTTCCGGATATATCCCCATCCTGAGGTATTCCTTGATATCATGAAACCAGGGTTTGCCATCTGCTTCTTCTTCTACGGCATTGCAGTAGGCGTGCTGATCACGGACCTGGATGTGTAGAGGATCAACATACATTTTGTCAGGGTGGTGCAGCATTGATGCTAAGGTGGCTAAGGCATCCGCAACCTCATTGTGAACTCTTGGGATGTGTTTGAACTTTACCGATCGAAATTGCTTGCTCAGATCATGCAAGGAGTGTCGGTATGGTACGAGTTGTAGATCTCGTGTTTCCCATTCTCCCTGAATTTGATGTACCAAGAGGTCCGAGTCTCCCAAGACCAAGACGTCTTGGACATCCATGTCAGCAGCCAGGCGCAGACCCAGAATGCAAGCCTCATACTCGGCCATATTGTTGGTGCAATAGAAGCGTAGTTGAGCCGTAACAGGATAATGCCGTCCTGTTTCAGAAATGAGTACTACTCCTATTCCAACCCCTTTTGCGTTTGCAGCTCCATCGAAGAAAAGTTTCCAACCCGGTTCCTCAGGTAATTCCAACTCATTCGTATGCATCACCTCTTCGTCAGGAAAATACGTTCTTAAGGGCTCGTATTTTTCATCAACGGGATTCTCTGCCAAATGGTCTGCCAGTGCCTGGGATTTCATGGCCGTCCTCGTTACGTAGATGATATCAAACTCTGTGAGTAGAATTTGCCACTTTGCCAACCTTCCCGTGGGCATAGGTTTCTGAAAGATATACTTCAATGGGTCCAAGCGGGATATGAGATAAGTAGTATATGAAGACAGGTAGTGCTTCAACTTCTGAGCTACCCAAGTTAGGGCGCAGCATGTTTTCTCGAGTTGAGTGTACTTGACCTCATGCACTGTGAATTTCTTACTGAGATAGTAGATGGCCTGCTCCTTCCTTCCTGTGTCATCATGTTGCCCCAGTACACAACCAAAGGAATTTTCCAAGACCGTCAGGTAAAGGATTAGGGGTTTCCCGGGCTTAGGCGGGACCAATATGGGTGGATTAGACAGATACCCTTTGATTTGGTCGAAGGCCTCCTGACACTCTGCTGTCCAACCTACCGCAGCATCCTTTCTCAGCAGCCGAAATATGGGCTCACAAGTTGCTGTGAGTTGAGCGATGAACCTGCTGATATAATTGAGTCTACCCAGCAAACTCATTACCTCTGTTTTGTTCCTTGGCGGTGGCAAATCTCGGATGGATTCAATTTTGGATGGGTCTAACTCAATCCCCCGTCGACTGACGATGAATCCTAGCAACTTTCCTGATGGAACCCCGAATGCGCATTTGGCCGGGTTAAGCTTGATATCATACCTCCGGAGTCTTTGGAAAAATCTCCTTAGGTCTGCTACATGGTCCTCCTGACGCCAAGATTTGATGATCACATCATCGACGTACACCTCAATTTCCTTGTGTATCATGTCATGAAACACTGCAGTCATTGCTCGCATGTATGTTGCCCCAGCGTTCTTTAACCCGAACGGCATTACCTGATAGCAGTAGGTTCCCCATGGCGTAATAAACGCTGTCTTCTCAGCATCCTCCTCGTCCATTAGGATCTGATGATAACCCGCATAACAATCCACAAAGGATCCGATCTCGCGCCCAGCGCAATTGTCGATCAGGATATGAATGTTGGGTAGCGGAAAATTGTCCTTGGGACTTGCTTTGTTGAGGTTGCGGTAGTCAACGCACACCCTGATTTTTCCATCCTTCTTTGGGACTGGTACTACATTGGCCAACCACTCGGGATACCGAGTGACCCGAATGACCTTCGATTGCAATTGCTTAATCACTTCTTCTTTGATCTTCACGCTCATTTCTGTTTTAAATTTCCTTAGTTTTTGCTTGACCGGAGGGTATGCCGGGTCAGTGGGCAATTTGTGAACCACTAAATTGGTGCTTAATCCAGGCATATCATCATATGACCATGCAAAAACATCTTTGAATTCCATGAGAGTTTTGATCAATTCTGCTCTGACATTCGGCTCAATGTGGATGCTAATTTTGGTCTCTTGGACATTATCAGCGTCTCCTAGATTTACAGCCTCGGTGTCATTTAGGTTAGGCTTAGGTTTCTCTTCAAATTGGCACAGTTCTCGGTTTATTTCTTCGAAGGCTTCACCTTCGTCACATTCAGATTCATCGTCACAAACGACCTTTTGCATCATTGAGTCGGTTTCAGATTGATTTATTAGACTAGGTCCGAGATCCGCTGTGCATGCCATGATATTAGAACCAGTAAAAAGAGAACTGTTCAGAAAGAAAAAGAACAAAACAAAAATTAAAATGGGACAAAAGAAAAGAACTTTATTAAATTTGCGGGATAAAAGGGTTCACACTTTTACAAAAACGAAAGTAAAATTTGGATTACACCCTTGAATAATCCGAACAAACAAACAAACAAAACATTAATCAAAGCCTACTACCAAGACTCCCCTCGGACAGGAAGAGGAGTAACCGTCCAATTGTTGGTCTTGGCCTCAGGCCCCACAAATTGTATCTCTGCTCTGTTGGAACCTTCTCCAGCTTCCACCATACTGACATCCGCGAATAGTCTCTCAAAACTCTGATTCAGGTCTTCATTTATACCGATCAAATGTCCTTGAATCTTTGGGACCGGTGGCCCCTTGGCACTTGCTTTGACAAAAGACCTTGAGAGGCGTGGTACTGGTTTAGGAAGAAACCAGACCCTCTTCTTCATTTTTCGCGCTTGCTTCCTGTCTGCTGCGGTTGGTTTGAACCCCAACCCGAAAGTTTCCAGATTTTTAGGAAGGGAGACAGGTTGGACTATCCCTTGAAGCTCGACTCCCAGTCCTTTTCCTGGCACAAATCCATTACCCAGCATTTCTGATACCATCATGACTGTTGCGGCAGCTACCCTAGGGTGCGGGATGATTTCTCCTTCAGAAATTTTGTTGGCCGACCCTGTATTGGAAATCTGGTAGACCCAAGGACCTTTGTCATCAGCGGTTTCTATGAAAGGTACAATGGTTCCGCCCATGGTGCATGTTGTATCCTCGCCGTGTAACACGACCTCTTGTCTTTCCCACTCGAACTTCACCGTCTGATGCAGGGTGGAAGGCACCGCTTTGGCTGCATGAATCCAGGGTCGTCCTAACAGCAGGTTATAAGAAACTGTGGCATCTAATACCTGGAATTCCATGGTAAATAGGACTGGCCCAATGGTCAGTTCAAGTACAACATCCCCCACAGTGGCTGTTCCGTTTCCGTCAAACCCCCGGACACAGATGTTATTCTCCCGGATTCTTCTACGGTCAATCTTTAACTGGTCCAGGGTGGATAATGGACAAATATTGGTGCTTGAGCCGTTATCCACCAATACTCGGGTTACCACCGAGTCTTCACATTTGACAGCTAGGTATAGAGCTTTATTGTGCTCCGTTCCTTCTACCGGCAGGTCATCATCTGAGAATGTCACTCTGTTCACCTCGAAAATCTTGCTGGCAATGGTTTCTAGGTGGTTTACAGAAATCTCACTGGGTACATGAGCCTCGTTCAATATCTTTAACAGGGCCCGACGATGTTCCTCGGAATGGAGGAGTAATGACAATAGTGAGATCTGGGCAGTGTTTTTCTCAGCTGCTCAACCACAGAATAGTCTTGTACTTTCATCTTCCTCAGGAATTCTTCAGCCTCTTCTTCTGACACTGGCTTCTTGGTTGCCACTGGGTTGGTTTTTCTTAACTCCGCCGGAGCAAAACATCGACCTGATCGAGTCAGCCCTTGCGCTTCACAACTGACTTCTTCCACCTGTTTTCCTTGGTACGTCACCACTGCCTTTTCATATTTCCAAGGCACAGCCCTGCTGTCAATCATCGGCAGTTGGACCACAGGCTTTATGGTTACCCGTTCTCTACATACCCCTTTCAACACGACTGCCGGTGTGGGCAGGATCCCTGGTATTACCAACTTGCTTGGCTCGGGTTTGCTTGCTATGATGGACGGGCTCTTCCCCAATATCACTACCGGCTTTACGCCTTCTCCCTGCGACTGTACACTCGTTCCTCCACTTGTTAAGACTTCTTTCGGGGCGGCTTGGATCATCATCACGGTTTGTGAGGGTTTTCTTAATTCTCCTCCCTTACACACCAATTCAATCATGTGAGTTTCATGGTGTGCTAGCAGTGGGTTTTGGTTGATGTTAGGAGCCTTTGGTGTCTGGACCTCGATCTTATTGGTGTCAATAAGATCCTGTATGGCATGCCTTAACTTCCAGCACTTCTCAGTATCGTGCCCGAGCATCCCTGAACAGTATTCACAACTGATTGAACGATCCACATTCTGAGGTGGGGGATTTGGTTCTCGAGTCTGGACAGGACTCACCAAACCCAATTGCCGCAGCTTGTGGAACAAAGCGGTGTAGGTTTCTCCCAGCTCCGTGAAGGTTCTTTGCTTCCGCAACCTGTCATTCCTAGCATCTGGATTTCCCCGAAAGCCTGCCCCTGAAGGGTTTCTATATGCCCTTGGTGGAGGGTAGGTGTTTTGTGGTGGTGCATATATGTTCTAGGGAGCCGGTGCGCGCCATTGTGGGCGAACCGGAGGTTGAGTGTATACCTGGGCTTGGTGTACGGAACAATGTGGTTCTCGAGGTGGATAGAAATTTTGTGGTGGGTTGTATGGGTAGTTTGACCTGTGAGGCCTGGGTTGGTTGTAGTGCGGCCTGCCAGCCCTGGACCAACTGCCTGCCTCGATCGTGGCAACCTCTTCTTTCTTTCTTCTCAATGCACCTCCCGTGCCGTTTTGAATAGCCTGGGTTGTGGCTTTGAGTGCCGAATAGTTCAAGATCTTGTCAGACCTCAAACCCTCTTCTATCATGACCCCTATCTTGACCACCTCGTTGAAAGATTTTCCAACCGTTGTCACCAAGTGACCAAAGTAGGTTGGATCCAATGTCTGCAAGAAATAATCCACCATCTCTCCCTCTCTCATGGGAGGATCGACTCTAGCTGCTTGTTCTCTCCAGCGGAACCCGAACTCACAAAAACTTTCCCCGGGTTTCTTCCCAGTTCTCAATAACGTGAGACGGTCAGGGACTATCTCTAGATTGTACTAGAAATGACCTGCAAAAGCCTGCGCCAGATCATCCCACGTGTACCACCTACTGAAATCATGCCTGGTATACCATTCCAGTGCAGATCCGCTCAGACTTTGGCCGAAATAAGCTATCAAAAGCTCGTCCTTGCCTCCTGCCCCTCTCATTTTGCTACAGAATCCCCGCAAATGTGCCATGGGATCACCGTGCCCTTCATATAAATCAAACTTGGGCATCTTGAACCCAGCCGGGAGTTGGACGTCTGGGAAAGGGCACAGATCTTTGTATGCCACGCTGACTTGATTGCCCAGCCCGTGCAAGTTCCTGAAGGATTGCTCCAGGCTTTTGAACTTTCTCAATACTTCATCCTGTTCAGGGGCCTTAACCGGCTTCTCAATCTCTGCCGGTACTTCCAAGCGTGGATTGTAAGCCTGTGGTTCGGGTGCATGGAATGTAGGCTCAGGGGGATAGTATTGGGTATCGTGAGCTTGAAACAATGACTCACTGGTCGTTCGCTGCAAAGGGGCTGATGTAGGTCCCACAAAAATGGGAATGTTGGGTGTTGGGAGAGGTTGATGGGGTGGTGGAGCTTGGGAATCATGAGGGCTTCTTTATTGATGATAGAGGGGATTTGGGCGGCTTGTGGAAGGGCCAGAGTGAGGGTACTCCGGCATGTGTCCCAGTGTTTCAGGACTCTTTTGTGTTTTGGCTAGGGCTAGTTGCATTGCATTCATTTCTAGTCCCATCCTTTCAATCTTTTCCATCGCTTCTTTTAACAACTGGCCCATCGGTCTTTCTTCCTCATTGCTATTCTCCGAAGTAGTCATGCTTGTTGCTACCGGTCCTTTGGATCTGGTTTGGTATGAATGTGTTGCCAGAATTCTTTAACAACTAACTGTCTGGTATCAGACAACAACAAACTTTGTTAGCGTTAGAGCTTAACAGATTTGATCATAACACATAGAGGATGCAATGCACCTAGGCAGTTAACCGTTTCTACATGCTTTGCTTCGAACAACATGCGTCATCCCGGTTTGCACATTCGTCCCTTTAAAGTATTTTGCGAAACCCTGCGTTTTATTTTATTTACATTTTCTCTTCTTTATTTATTTAAAGCGGTCGAATCTTATGGGGATTGCCTACGTATCACGTCCCCGCGTGAATCAGACCAGGCGTAGTTCTGCCTTAAAGTAAAGAAACACACAATTCTTGTGAAATCATTAAATTCATTCTCAAAATTTTGCTATTACAAATTACTTCAAGCAAGGAATAGCAATAGTACAGACTCCACAGTTCTTAACCCGTTTTGACTAAAAGAAAGGAAAACAACATATGGAAAAGCGACAAAGCCAAATAAACAGGACTCAACCAAAGATTAATTTTCCAACTTAGGGACCCGCGAGGCATCATTCGGCCTTTCCGCGGCCCTTGGTGTGAGGTCCCTCTGCAAGTTTTTCAGCTCATTCATGATTCGGTGGACGCAACCCATGATGGAAACAAGGAGGGTCTTTCGAGGCTTTTGCTCGCATGCCAGGCATCTCATGTAGATGTAATGCCCAATCTCGTCGATCTTTCCCCGAATGTTGTCCCTTTCCGCGAACAACTGCCTTATCTGTCGGTTCTTCAATCCTAGTGTTTGTGCATTGCTGGCAAGCTGGTCCTGGAACATCTCCATTTGCCTTTCCATTCTGGTCATTGCCTCGTAACACCACCTTCTGTCGGCTTGGTCATCTCGTGTTTGCTTGAAGATCCTCTCTTGAAGAGAGGCATTTGTTTCCCTTAATGTCCCAATGCTCAGTTCATAATCCCTTATGACTCGTTGCAGGCGCTGCCTCCGAGCTATCGCACCTTTTGCCCACTTGGTCCGCAATCTTGTTGTGCTAGCCTTGGCTCTTTCCAAATCTTCCTGGCATTCCGCAACCTGATCCTTTAACCCTGCTATCAATCTTTTATCCGCCCAACTTCTCAGCTGGCTATTAGCCTCCTTTTCCATTCTCCGGATCTGAGCTTTGAGGATCTCGCCTTCTCTGATTAATCTGTTCTTTTCTCCCTTGTGGGCAGCAGACTGTAATTGGCACTCAAACCTCATATCCTGAACTTGTTGCTTCAGTTTGCCTGCTTCGGCAAGATATTCCCGCTCTTTGGCCAACCAGCCCTACTGCTCTTGTGAAGATTTGGCAAATTCTTGCAGGTGAGGTCTTTTGGTCGGTCTTCCAGATGATGTTTCCCCTTTGTACCAGGCCTGATACCCGGGCGAAACTTCCCCTTTTGCCCGATTCATTACACAAGTATTTGCTTCTAAGTATTGACATTGGCTCCAAATTTGACGCACCCTTGCTTCGGGAAACTGGCCGTCGGGACTGATCTCGATCACCTGGGTGCTTAGATCCTCATCTTTCGGCACTATCTGATACCTCCCCAGTTGCCTTAAAACCCGATGCGGCGCGTATGGTTGAATGCTCTTGAGTCCCATTAAGAGAAAATGGGGTCTGGCTGCTGGCATGTATATGACTTCGTCGATCGGTAACCATCCTAGCGCCCACTGTATTTGACCGGCGTTGAGGGTATGGAAATATGAGGTCCATGCTGTGACTCCTTCTGGTAGGTAGGTTTCATTAACTCTAGTATAGAACTCCTCTATGCAGGTCTTTCCAGCGGATCCATGGCTCAGAAACTGGGCTCGGTGACATAGGTGTTCGGTCATCCACATTTGCAACAACAAATTGCAACCCTCGAAAAAGCTTCCTCCGGCTTTGCAAGATGTGAGAGCCCGGAACATATCAGATACTATCATGGGCGCCAACGTACTATCACTCTGTGTGAGCAACGTACTGACGACCCCTGCTATCTTTATGTCAATATTCCCCTCTTTTCTTGGGAATACTAGTAGTCCCAAGAAAGTTATCATGAAGGCAATCCGTCTATGTTCTTCCCACTTTTGGCGATTACCTTTGCTGCACAACTGGTTTTCTGGCTTGTCGAATCCTCCTATGTGACCATATCTTTGATATATGAAACTCATGCTGCAAAAACCTTTTGCCAAGTCAGGGTTATGAATTGTTCTGACTATCTTTAAGGAGTCCAGAAACCGGTGTATTGCTACAGCTCTTGGAGCAATCAGATATTTGTGCCTCAAAGGAGTCTCAGCGCTGCCGATATACCCTGCTATTTCTTCTAAAGTTGGGGTAAGTTCAAAATCTGAGAAACGGAAGACATTGTGCGCAGGATCCCAGTGGGGAACTAGTGCCCTTATGATATCTCCTCGTGGCTTGATATCCAACAAACTCGTGAGGCCTTTCAGATACTTCTTGATTTCGTCATGCCCTTCTTTGCCTAAATCATTCCACCAGAGCCGCAATTGGAGGGGGATTTTACTCATGATTGAAAAGGGTTCATTCGGAGTCGTGCTCATTCTGCACATTTATTAATAAGATTTTAACAAACGACACTTATTCTGATAAAAACAAAAATATATGCGATTTTTTTGAATTTTGAATTTTCGTATATATATAAAAAAAACTTTCTAAAGAAGTCAATAACGGAAAATATTTTTTGATTTTTGTTTCGAAAACTGGGAGCCTAAAAGAACTTTTCTAGACCTTTGGCAAGACAAATACTTTTGCAACAAATAAAGATATATATACATTTTTGAAGTAAAGAAAGACTTTTTGAATTTTTCATATATATATATATACATATTTGCAACAAATAATAGAAGTAAAGGCAAAATAAGACTCCCTTTTTTTTATCATTATTATTTTCGAATTTTCATAAAAAAAACCATTTTAAAAATAAGATTCCCTTTTTTTTAAAATTTTTTATTTTTATGGCAAGACAAACTATATATTTCTATTTATATTTTATTTTTGAAAAAAAAAACAAAACAGAACAATGACTTTTCAAAATTTCGGTAGAGTTTTGACAGTATTTGTTTTTTTTTTCAAAAATAATCAATCAATTCCCTAACCGTTATTTTTTTTCACAATTTTCCAAATATTCAAACACCGGTTAGCATGCGGGCATGAGACAAATAAATGCACGGAAAATAATAGGATGCATCAGAATGGCCTTTTCATATCAGGTCGCTAGTCCTAGACGGACCCAACCCCTGTGTTGAGTCCCCTAAGTCATATGCAACATGATGCAAATAAGCGTTCCTACTAGGGATCCGGCATGAAGTCACGTTATTCTATGTTCAAAACCTGGGTCGGTGTTCTAGACAGTGTACCCGAGCGGACAACTCGAGTTGAGGAAGGAGCTCCTTTCCGGGAACCAAAAGGCCAGCCGGCTTAGAAACTTTCCGAGCCTCTTTTATTTAGGGTATGACACTAACAGAATAGGGAGTCTCAACCAGTGAGCACATCCCCGGAGGTAAGAAGAGAAAGGTTTCGGCACAGTTTATATACAGTTCAAATAATATCAAAGCGGTAAAAGCAGCATTTAGCACATTAGGCTCAGAACATGTAATAATCAGATAATAAATAAAGCCAAATAATAACAATTATTCTAAGCTCGAATTCTTAACCCTGAACCAGTGGTTCTGGGTATAAGATCCCCAGCAGAGTCGCCAGAGCTGTCACACCTCCTTTTTCCGCGCCCGCGGGGCGCAGGGGAGTTTTTTCCAATTAAAGGACAATCGAAACGGGATTTGTTTATTTATTTCAGAGTCGCCACTTGGGAGATTTAGGGTGTCCCAAGTCACCAATTTTAATCCCGAATCGAGGAAAATAATGACTCTATATTACAGTCTGCGTACCAGAAATCCGGATAAGGAATTCTGTTAACCCGGGAGAAGGTGTTAGGCATTCCCGAGTTCCATGGTTCTAGCACGGTCACTCAACTGTTATATTCGGCTTGATTATCTAATTTTATACAAGTGTGAACTTATGTGCAAAATTTAACTTTTAACCGCTTTTATCATTTTACTGTTTTTATCAAGAATTGCAACGTTGTGAAAATGTATCTCGAACCGCGTTACAATCAATGTACCCGTGGTCGTCGACACACTTTGACTCCGTTGAGATTTGGATTTGGGTCACAATCAATGTGCACCCGAGTTTAAGGAAATTAAATTATTAAAGACGCGCCTAAAGCGACTAGCGTATTTATTTTGGGTAAGACCGTGGAATTTTACTAAACGGTCCGTCCCGAAGTCCAAATAATTTTTAAAGCAAATATTTACTGAGGGCCCCGTAATTTGTATTTTTATTTGGCGAGGCTCATCTCGTTCTTATTTTTTTTTTATGAATTTGCAACGTCATGGACACGCATCTCGAACCACGTCACAATCAATGTACCCGTGATTAGAAACACATTTCGCCTCCGTTGAGAATTGGATTTGGGTCACATAAATGTGCACCCGAGTTTAAGAAGGTAAGATTTATTAAGGCGCGTCCTAAAGAGTCTAACGGATTGTTATTTTAGGAGGGTTGTGAGATTTTGCTAAACAATCCGTCCTGGGACCTAAATGCTTCGATAATATACATTTAAACAAGGGCCCCGCATCTGTGCGTTTTGTTTATTTTCATCGAGGCTCATCTCGTTCTTATTTTTAAAAGGATATCCTATAACAACTACGTTTCTTGTCGTGTTTGTCTCTATCAATCGAAAGCAGTAGATAGTCCTAATTAATTAATGCTTGCAAGTTATTTATAACAGAGTTCGGAAATGCTTAAAATCAGGAACAAGGCTGCGTGCACAGTCAGTCGAATAAATAATCATGGGCCCAAATTCGACCCATGCGTGATGGGCCAAACCTGGGCCACTGCTTGCTCGAAGCAGGCCTGCTTGGCCTGTTTTGACCTGAACTCGACCTTCGCGGGGTTTATATTACAAATTTCATGTTCTTTGTCTTAACAGGTGGTTTATTAGTTATATGAGACCATTAATCAGAAAAGGAAGAACTTAACCCCTTGTGTACAGTTTTCGTGTTTGGCATATGTTACAGTATATACGGCAAAGTAAACTAAATCTGAGATGCAACCTAGTTCATTGAGACCACTTTTATCTAACAGCTTACATATACAATTATCATTCGATACCCTACATTGACATCAACTAGGCTTGTAAGCTAACTTCAGTATCCCAAAATATGAGCTATTAGACATTACATGCCATTCAACACAACAGTACATGTATATAAACAACATCTGCAGATCTTCTCTTTTATACTCATTGCTCAAACTTTCGAGTTACATTGGTAGTGTAATTGTGTACCTGGTATAGAGGACAAAGAAGAAAGGAATGATCAGCTGGGCAGTATGCAGTAAACACAGCAACAACAGATACACAGCAACAGCACAGCAACAAACCAACAACCAAAATTGTTTTCCACAGTCCACGAACAACCAACAATAATTCCCAGAACAAAAGAAACCAGCAAATAGTCGAGTACCAAACCAGTAATCCCAGAAAAACAGAGTGGGAAACAACAGAGATAGCAGAGTGTTCAATGCAGCAACACTAACAGTTCAACAATCCCAATCAGCCCAGTTAACGCAAACAACAAAACCTGGCCAAGACAGCTTGACCAATATGAATCCTTACACAACTTTTGGACAGTGTTTGGTTACAGTATTTACTGGGACTCTCTTATGTTTTCAGTCTTTTCTTTAAACTCACTAGACCTCTCTTCAGACTAAAAAACTTTTCAACCTTTTGCTTTCTCCCTTTTTGAAGACTAAAAGTCCAGCCCCTCTTAGGTTCTCAAAGGACCTATTTATAGGCCAAATGACCCAGTGCAGCTGAGCTGCCCTCGTGCTGCAACTTGCAGCCTGCCCATACCCTGTTAAACCCATGCTTGAGCATCTCTTGATGCCAGCCATTTGCTCCCCACGCCTGGTTTATTCTTTAATCCAGGATTATGGGCTTATTTTAGTATTCCTTTTAAACCCATGCCCTCATGTTTTGTTCCCCATTGTCACTAGGTTAATCATATTTTAATTATCACTTGACATATTCTGAAATTATCCCCTAATCAGACCCTGTCTTATGCCAAGATTACCCTTATACCTTGCATATTACTGTATTACCCTAACTCTTAATAGTTAGTATATAAACCTTTCTGATTTCAGCCAATACCTGAATCCTAGCTAATTAAACTCAAACTGCTTTCAGGCTGATTTGTTAGATCCCTAAAGCTAATTGCCAATTTTCTGCCTGAGTTCAAGCAATGATTCAAACTTTAAGCAAACAGGGGTGCCAATCAAATGGTATGAGTTGGCCACATTGGGAGCCAAGCCCGACCAACTCACAACCAATTGATCTAATATGCAGTAAAGGGTGTAGACTATAATCGACGTGCTACTATATCAGGCTTACAAACAACATCATAAAATAAAAGAAACAGGCACAGTAATCGTACTGAAATGTAGACTCCTGATTTTGCAATCTTTCAAGTGAATTCAGTTGACGACACTTATTTAGATGACTACACAAACTATAATATACATCAAACAACCAATAAAACCAACAAACAAACTCATAATTATCTTAAAACGGACACAAACATGGACAGATGAGTCACAAAACAAAACAAACCAGAACATGAACGACAGATAGATTTTAGGAGGATAAAAGAAAAAGGAAAAATACCTCAGGGGAATGAAACTAAGATCGACACAAGATCGAACTTGGACCAGGTTATTTGGGATCTAATGGAATTTAACCGAAGTGTTCTCAACTGAGAACACTTTGGTAAAAGTCTGCTAGACCCTGATCCTGCCACTGATTCGAACAAAACCCATAGATCTGAATCCTAGGGCTCTTGAGGTTCGATTTGGGAACCGTTCAATTCCAGTCAGATTCTAACGGAACCAAAGCCACTTAGGGGGTGAGGGAGGTCAGGAGGGGCTGTAGTGTGAGTTTGGGGTCAATCGGTGTAGATCTAGTTTTTGCTCGAATCTTCGTTTGAAGATTCGAGAAGCTACGGGTTGATTCGAGGTGAGAGATTAACGGATTTGTGTTCAGGGTGGCTGGGTGCATCGGGGATGTTATTTTGGTGGTCATCGGAACTGTAGTTACCAGGCTCATGGGGGAAAACCCTAGGCTGCTAGGGTTTGAGAGGAAAGGGGTCCTGGGGAAGATGGTGAACAGTGGCTGAAGGGGGGTGTGGCTTGGGGCGTGGGGGTAAGGGGTTAGGTTTATATATGTATTGAGGGTTTAGATCCATCCTGGCCGTTGGATTGATCACAATTGATGGTCAGGATTAGGGAGGCTTATCAATACGGTGCCATTTTGGTTAAGTAGGGGGTCGGTTAAAATGGGAGTGGGTCAGGTCATGAGGGCTAATAAGGGCCATCGGATCACTGGAAATGAACGGCTCAGATTAATCATCCCTGAAACGACGTAGTTTTGGTGTTGAACTACGTCGTTTTGATGGCCCGGGGAATGGGTCGCTTGGGCTGCTGATTTGGGCTGCTTTTGGGCTTAGAATATTCAAAACAAATAGGCCCAAGTCCGGTCAATCTTGCACTCTTTTCTTTTTGTTCCTTTCCTAATTTTAAAATTAAATAAATAGAAATAATAATAAAAATGACATTAAAACAATCATTAATTTAAACCTTTAACACAGTTATCACTCACATATTGGAATATTCAAGTAGGTTTAAATCACCACCTAGATGCATTTCATATTTTTGTGGATTTTCTTTTAACGACCGAATTATGATTTTAATTACCCTGACATACATGCTTTGTCTTTTGATCGGTAAGGCTAGATGCAAAATGGACAGACCCGCAAATGATTAACAACACATGTCACGGTAAACTCGAAACATTGTATAGCGCAGTCATTTGTCACTATTTTTATTTTCTTTTGGAGCGATTGCTGGTAAAGCAAAAATCACGTGCTTACAGCATTCGTATGCACGCATGAGCGCTCAATATCAGATATGCATTGATGGCTTGTGATTCCCTGATTGAGGGGCAAGGTGTGATCTCTGTATGTTGATGTTGGGCCAGTCTGGAGGACTTGAGGCTGGGTTTTACCTATAGCTTGAGCACTGAGGCGTTGCTTGTGTGAGCACGTGCTTTTGTATTTGTATGTCCGATAGTGTCCCTATTAGTGGGAGTGATGACTGGATGGCTATGTGATGAGTATGATGTGACTGCGAGATGTGTTCATATGATTTAAATGAGCCGAGAAAGGTCTGCTTGGGGGGAGTAAGAACTATCTGGTACTTGACTTCCATTGTTGCCTAGTTGGTAAATGAAGTAGATATTACGTTGTGATATTAGTTCAGACTCAGGAAGATTAAGTGACCGTGCAATGTTTATGACGGCGGAAGGGTATAAGGAGATGTTAGTTTGATGCGAAGTAGGTGGGTTATCCCCTGCGGAGTGTTCTGAAGTTTGTGTGATCCTTATGCTTTTTGTTGGAAGATCTCTATTAACCAGTGGAAAAAAATATATGTTGCAATTTGAATTTGGGTCGCATAAAAGAGTGGGCTTGACTGTTACGAGGGTGAATGCGAGATTTCCAAAAGATTTGAAGTACTAGATGGTCTGTGTTGCACGAGCTTATGAAGGATTGAGTTTAATCTCACTATGGCAGTATGGCAGTAATGGAGTACATGCATTATGAGTTATTGTGTGTTTTGATCTATGGCTTCGAGCCAAGTGGGGGAGTCTGCTATTGATTAGTAGATTGCACGGTAATGTGATATGTTGGTTCTAGTTTGAGGCGTACTGGTGAATCAGTTATGGCTTACGGAGGTTGAGAACGAGGATGGTTCGAGTAAGGAAATTTCAATAAAGGTTATGTTATGCTTTATGGGTGTGTGAGAATCATGGAATGACTTGAGTTGTTATTGGTAAAGGATGTACGGTGCATAGAGCAAGAAGTTGCTTGTTTGCATTAAGGTGAGATTATATTCTACGGTGTTGGAGTGCTATTGAAGCACATGTCGTTCGGTCCGTTTGATCGGTCTAATTGTGGTTTGAGTAGAGTGGATGACTCTCGAGAATGGTTCTAATGGGTTCAATATTTTACATGTAATAATTGGAGATTTTCAAGTTGTATATTTGGATAGAAACTGAGGTTTGCATTGGAGGGTGTCAAAACTCGTGGTATTTCTATATCATTATGGGATTCTATATATCAGCATTAGGAAGGTGAAGGTAATGGCTTTAGGGTTCGCAGGGAGTCACTTCAGGGTAGATATTTTGAATGTGGTGCGTTTGGGAATATTTAAGAGGGTATCCAGCCGCTTATGAGCCTTAGACGATGTGTTTTTATGCTTGGGTCTCGTGTGGTGAGTTTGGGTTGAGGAATTGTGGTGTTATAGCAAGAAGAAGTATCAAATTGAAGGTAAATCAGAAGGAACTTGGATAGATGGGATAGCTTGGTAGTAGGCCGGATCGGCATGGTAAGGATATGACTAGTTCTTTGGGTGCTTACGAGGTAATAAGTTTCTACAAGTGTTTCGTGGCAATTCTCTTGGGTTTTAGTAGCCTGCGTAGCTTGGTTGAGTTAGAAAGATTCAATCCTGACGGTTTAGTTTTGTGCAAATGGAATTCGGAGAGTTCTTGATGGTCTCTACCACAGTTAGAGATGTATATTTTCTACGAGCGTGAGGAGCATAGGGTGTATAGTGATTTTCTTCTGGATGGGATCAATGGAAAGTTCTTGGCTCAGACGGGATATGAAGTTCTCATGTTTATCCTAGGATGGTATAGCATATGCGGTATGTTGTGTAAGATTGAGATTTTCATGTGTAAGGTCATGGTTTAGTTCTAAAAGGAAGGTCATAAGATTCTTAGGCATCACGGGTAGCTTCAGATGATTAGGGAGATGATATTACTAACTGGTGTGGCTTTATGAGGGTATACGTTTAAGAAAAGGGCAATGTAATTGAATTGATGATACTTTATTGGTATTGCGGCACTCACTTGTTAGATCGACCGCTGATATTTGAGTTTGCTTGGTGGCATAGAAGAATTATAGGAGTACCCCTCGTGGGATGATTGGGTATTAAAGGTGTGTTGTATATTCGGACGGTGGAGTTAGGATCGGATATGGTGATTCGCGCGTTGTATGGATTGGGAGACTGGGAGTTCTCATAAATAGGTTAGGTCGTGGTTGTGGACCGCGTATATCGGTCTTGTGTGGTAACTATTGGAGGTCTGGAGACCCGAGTGGATCCTTATTGCTTAGTATGCTAGATTTTGGTGTGATATTGGGTATGGACTGGTTGTCTCTGTGTCGTGTTATTCTAGACTGTTGCTCTAAGGCGGTAGCGTTAGCTATACCGGGGATGCCACGGATTGAGTGGCGAGGTTCGACGGGTTATGTTCCTAGTAGGGTGTTTTCATTTTTGAAGACCTAGTGGATGGTTGGGAAGGGTGGTCTTTCTTGTTTGGCCTTCGTGATGGATGTCAGCGCAGAGACTTCTACCATTGATTCAGTTCCGGTGGTGAGGGATTTTTCGGATGTGTTTCCTGCTGCCGGGCATGTCGCCGGAAAGGGTCGTTGATTTCGGTATTGATTTGGTGCCGGGCACTGTATCGTATGACACCGGCATAGTTAAAGGAGTTAAAGGAGCATCTTTAGGAACTCCTTGACAAGGGGTTCACTAGTAGGCCAATATGGATGTATGTTCTAACTCGAGTCAGCTTGGTTGACTCCGAGTTGTATTGTTGAGGGATGTGTTGATTCGATTGTTATTGAGCTTATTAGTGATCTGGGGAGATCTATGAGTTATCTTTCCGTATTGCGAGGCGTTAGGATTTGTTGGCTATATGCACATGTGGTGCGGTTTTATTAGGGCCTCTCAGTGGAATTCGAGCGAGAAGAGTATTGGGTATTGCTCGGCGGATGGCATATCAGTTATATCCTTTCGGGTTTGTGTAATGTTATGTCAATTACTTCATCGTGGGTGTGATGATTTGCTTTGGTTCTAGACATCAAATTGCGAGTGGTTGTCGATTTTGAGCATAGTGACTTGAGGTATTTCATATGGGGATAGGGTCGCATATTGCAGCGAAGTTATGTGGAGGTATGACCCTTCGGGTTAGATTCATGTGTTCTGTTTCTATGATGTGTGATGGGTTCCCAGCATTGTGTTGTGGTGGTACTGGTGAGCTTGCGGTACAGCTCTCATTTGAGTCATTTTCATGATTTGAGTATGTTCGGATTGTTGCTTATTGGTGTGCGGATTGCACGAGTTGTGGCTTTAGTTTGTATTGACGTGTCATGTCACCAGAGTAGTTGTGTTGGCATAGATGAGATCGTTGGGATCTATAATGAATACAAACGGATTCGATTTCAGCATGTTGGATGGATAATATCGATGTTCGGCTTAGAAATTGCCATGGTCCTTGCCAAAAGAGAAGTGGCTTCATGAATGGTTGATCTAAGGTGTGGTTATGACTTTCTACGTGTCTCATTTATCATTGGCAGTATACGAAAGTGTTGGAATGAGGATTTATTAGATAAAAGGCTTATTATCGAAATTTGGATGTTTTGAGCAACTGCTGTGATTAGAAGTTATTGCTACAAGTGTTTGAGTTATGTGGTATATCATGTAATTGCATCTGAGGTTGCAGGTATGGTTTATTACATCTTGTTCGGGCTTATTCAGAGTATAGATTTGAGATTCTGGTCTTGTGGATGAATTCAGAAGTGGAAATGTGGTTCTAAGGTTTATGGGCTAGGTTGGATTATGAAATTTCAGTTACATTGTGTCATCGAACCTATATGAGATAGGGTGACGTGGGATCACCCCCGGGTATGTGCATTGTAAGGTTTCACAGCGATTTCATGGTTTTCGGAACAACTCTGGGCACATTCGAGGACGAATGTATGTTTAAGTGGGGGAGGATGTAACGACCCGATCGGTGATGTATTATGACTTATGCAAATCGTCGGTTTTGGTTTTTCAGGGTAATCAGAATGAATTTGGAAGAACAGTTCTCAGTTTGAAGCTTAAAATTTGAAAGGTTTGACCAAGTTTTGATTTGCTAGTATATGATCTCGGATTTGAATTTTTATGATTTGTTTAGCTCCATTAGGTGATTTGGGACTTAGGAGCGTGATCGGAATGTGTTTTGGAGGTCCGGAGTAGATTTAGACTTGAATTGGCGAAATTGGAATTTTGGCATTTTCCAGTTGATAGGTGAGATTTTGATATAGGGGGTTGGAATGGAATTTCGGGAATTCAAGTAGGTCCATTGTGTCATTTGTGATGTGTGTGCAAAATTTCAGGTCATTCGAACGAGGTTTGATAGACTTTTTGATCGAATTCGAAATTTGAAAGTTTTTTGGAATTCATAGGCTTGAATCCGATGATGATTTTGATGTTTTGATGTTTTTTTGAGTGTTCCGAAGGTTGGAACAAGTTTGAATGATGTTGTGAGATATGTTGGCATGTTTGGTTGAGGTCCCGATGGCCTCGGGTGAGTTTCAGATGCTCAACGGGTCATTTTTTGGACTTAAAGAGTTGCTGGTTTGTTGGTGTTCTGCAACTGGTATGTTCTTCATAAAATTCTTATGTGTGTCAATTTTAATATTTTTTTAATTGGACAGGGTATACAACTATGAGTTCCACGCTCAATATTTAATTTGACAACATATATTAATTTGTTAGTTGTGTGTGTTTGTTTTATAAATTAAATAATTAATTTTTGTAAAGTGTAATTGGATAGAGTTTGTAGTTAGTAGATACTTAAACTACAGAGACTCTACGCTAAAAGGCTCTATATTTTACTATGCTAAAAGACTCTATATTTTACTACGCTAAAAGACCCCTATTCTTTAAGCAAATAAATAATCTAAACTAAATAAAAACAACAAACATATGAACATAACATTCACGAAATTACATATAAAACAGTAAAAAAAATTTATGAACATTTTTATTAACAATAAAAATTATTTCTCAACTTTTAACTATTTTTTAAAATAATAATAATTTAATCCGGGTAAAAATAACATACAAATTTAATCGCAAACATAACACAAATCAATGTGGAAACACATTCAAGAAAACAAATATGCATAATTATACGAGTTTCGACATAAACTAAATCGGAATACCTCGATTTATGTTTTTAGAAATGTCGAAAATTTGAAATTTTGAGCTCGAAACGAGAAAACCACAACAATCGAAGGCTTGGGTTGAATGCGGGCCTACAATATTTACTTTTTGTGTGACGGGTGGGGTCCAATCAAATATATTTTTTTAAAATTGGGGTTGGGGGACCGCTGGAAAGCTGTTGTTTTTTTTAATTGAAACCTTCTGGTTTCTGTCGTGGGGGTTTATAATTTAATAGGAAAATGCAGTATAATACTATGTTTTCCTAAAACGCAATATTATACTACGTTTTCCTTTAACGATAAATTTTCCGTTAAACTAAAACACAGCATAATACAATATTTTAGTTAGAAATGTAATTTTTTGCTTTAACTATGTAAATGTATTTTGAGTTCAAAATACCATTATTTAGGTTTCGGACTCGTCCAATTGATAATGCTATACAGTACAATATCTTAAGGCATATAAACAGTGCCGTCGATCGCCGACAAACAGTAATACATACTGTAGAAAAACTTAATACATACTGCAGTCACTAAATTTTGTAAATAGGTTTTGTACAATCTTCCGCCGTATATGTCAAAAATAAAGGAGAGAATCTATTTTCAGCATTTAGATACTGGAGTTAGAGCTGTGCAACTATGCAAGTTAGTCAAACTCAACGACGCAGCAGCTGCGTAGTTGGTAGAGTCGGTCAAATTCGTGGACGTAGTAGATATGTGGTTGGTTGTAGACCATGTCTTTTGTGGTTTTGCTATTGGTACATCAACTGTTTCTTTCTGCAACGTCCGTTTACATTAACCCGTGTAATTGAGAGTTGGGGCCCACATGCAACTCAAAAGACTCCTTGCTCATGAAGGAAGCAACTAGTATCTATCTGTGTGTTGAAACATGGCCATTACCTACTAAGGCGAAATCAAAATTTTAAGTTTGCTATTCGGTGTTTGAGGTGAATTTAAAAATTTTAAAATATGATTGCACGATTAAAAAACCAAAAAAGGAAAAATACTCCCACTGATCCATAATAAATAATTAATTATCTTGGGCACACCTATTAATGAAATAGTAAATTAGGCATGTGTAATCTAATAGAGGGGTGAAATTACGCATTGCGCTGACTCAATCAACTCTTTGCTGCGCGTAAGAGGCGACAAAAGGTGACTATCGAATTTGGGATACAATTCCTTGTTGCTTCAATAATCATGTACATGGTTAATACATACTAAAGTTTTGTGAACTTATTTTAACTATTCTCAACCACAAATTTAAACTGTACGAGTGATCTAGCAATAATCAGAAAATGATCTCCTTAGATCAAATCCATATTTACAGTATTTTCATTTTTAAATAATCCTTCGCACTCTGTTCAAAATTCGTTCTTTCAAATTTCTTTAAGAATGTAAAGGTACAAATTAAAACTAGAAAAAACCATTTAAGTTTATTTATTAAAATCATACGCATAATTTATATTTTATACTATACTAACATGGGCGAAGTTAGAGGAGTAGAAGGTGGTTCGACTAAGTACCCCTTTGCTAAAAAATTACATTATATATAATGTTAAATTTTCTTTTAATTTTACATACATATATATGTGTGCGCATAAAATTAAAAGAAAATTTAACCATATATATATATATAGGGAGAGAATCCATTTTCCTTCATTCCCTACCTTTTTTTAATCAACTTGGTGAAAAGCGTTTCTTTGCCACTATAATACTAAGTATATCTCATTTTCAGTCTAATAAATCAACGTTTATCAATAAAGTATATTAACTAAATAACCTCATTATTATTATTTGTTGTATTATAAACACCATATTATAGCTCTAATATAATATCTTTACAAACCTAAACATTTACCTTACGTCCACTAAATAGTCTCATTATTACTATTTAATCTTTCATATTCTAATGAGCACACATTATAATTCTAGTATAATTTATTGACAAACGTACCAACAGGTTTAAGTCGGTAAAAATCAGACCCAGAGAAGTAGCGAAAGCATTCAGCACAGCAGGGACGGTTTCTAATGAAACATAAAGTTTTCCACGTGTCGGAATGCAGGCAGAGTTCAAATCGGCAAAAATCAGATCGGAAGAGCAAAAAGTAGCGTCGCGTATATATAAACTCCCATGCAGTGGGCAGTAATCAGATTGTGGAATTTCCATTACGAACAACTACCGTTCATTTGAAGTTTCCTTTAGGAACGAAAAACCCACAGCCTAGGCGTATCAATTATGAACTTCCGTTTGTGTTAACTTCTTTTCAAGACAGTGGTCATTGTTATGATACATCAGTTGATTTGCTGTTTTCTTCAAACGATGAAGCTGCCCGATAACCGGTAACTCCACATTGTAATTTCATATTTCACATATTCCCGAATAATGTTTTTTTTTTATTGATTTCCTTCACTTCTATTGTAACCATTGTATTATTTCTCAATCAATATTATTATCAATTTTTACTTCTCAAAAGTTTGGTTTGACCCAAGAACCGATTCGTTCTTGACAGCATTAGATCCTCCTAGCCAACTTTTTTTGTGATAGGTGTCATATTTTTAGTGCTCCCTTCCTTTTAATCACTTTATGTGAATGTATTTAATGTGTACCTGGAGCTTAAGAGAGAAAGATAAGAGCTTTAGATTATGCCATAATGCAATAAAATTTGAGAAGTTTAAATTTAAGTTGTTTCTAAATGTATGCTAGTGTTATTTTGCTGGAACAAACGAAAAAGTATTTGGAAGGAAGAGAGTTTAAGAAAAGATGCCTTCTTTTGTCTCTCTTTCTACAAAGACCTTTTCAAGTTGTCCATTCTCAGAGCTTGTACTAGGACTGCACTCTAGTCCATACAAGAGTTTATTCGTCTACATTCTGAACCATTCGCATAACCTTTTAAACGTGCTACTGCTACAATAATAAAGATCCTCATCACGCTCCGTACACATCTCACGTGGAAAGAAGAACTCATCACGCTCACAACCAATTATTTGGTCTTACAGATGAACATTCAAATACTTAGTTTTTATTAATTCTGGAAACTCCTTATTTGCAGTGATTCAGGACTCTTCATGCAAATGGGAATTTACAAAGTAAAGATGCACCAGATAACCTTGGCAAGTTGAGCCTCTACAGGAAACCCTTCCTGAATAACTAGAGGAAATTCAGGGTCGCTTTTGGCTGCCGACAATTCATGCTAGCTGGTGCAAGGTTAGTGAAATCTAAAGCCATCCCATTGTTCACTTCTCTCTTGTTCTTCGTCGTAGCTATCTATGTGGGGGGGGGGGGGGGGGTATATATATGCACATTAGTCATTTGGAGAAACATGGAAGAGATTTTTGCAGACTCCACCTAATTCGTGCTAGCGGAAGAGAAAATTTATCATCTAAAATTTACCTGGTTCTCCAGATGTTTGTTTTCTTCACACAGCAGTTTTTCCTGTATAGAAAAGTCTTAAGGTCATGCCTGCTGTCAAGCATAGTGTAATGGCAACTTAACATCATATTAATTCTGCCTCAAAGTTAGAAAAGGTCAGCGAGAACTCAGCTGACTTACATAGAATAACCAACAGTTTTAACAGAAGTAGATAGAGCAGTACTAGACAACGGCTCCCAAGAGGCGCATGATGTTTTCGGAAAATGTGTTGGGAATAAACCCCTTACCAAAATAATATTTACGGTAATAAAAGCGGAATAATAATGTAGCACCGAGATACGGTAATTAACAAGAATAAAAGAGTAACAACACCACCAAGATTTTTACGTGGAAAACTCTTTTAATAAGGGAAAAAACCACGGCCCCGAGAGGAACAACTGATATCACTATAGTAAGGAATTTTACAGTTTGTAGGTCGGAGATAAATACTCCAAAGACCACTACAACACTCAAAAGAAATAACTCTCTTTTGATATTCTCACCTCACTACAATATCGCTCACTCTCTATTTTCCTCACAGACTATTTTCTTATACCTTGTCTATGAAACCTCATTCTTTCTTTCTCTCTTTGTTGGTGTGTAGAAATGAGAGTTGAAGCTCTCCTTTTATAGCCAAAGCTTCACCCTCGAAAGTCTACAATATTTGACAATTTACACACACTTTTCATAATTCAACAAAGTTGGCTACCAAACCAAAGAAAGTCAACAAGGTTGATTACCAAACCAAAGAAACTTTTATTAGGCACATGCCTAATACTTCTTCAATGAGATGGACATAATCAATCTCCCCCTCCAGTCTCATTCATCCAGAGGAGGTAGCACTGTCTTCTAGTTTGAGTGCATGCCGACAAGTTCTTTGCATAACTCGAACTTGTTCCTTGGTACCACCTTGGTCAGCATATCTGCGGGATTCTCACTTGTAGAAATCTTCAAGACTTTTAGAGATTCATTATCTACCATTTCTCGAATCCAATGATATCTCACATCAATGTGTTTGGTCCTTGCATGGTACATAGAGTTCTTGCTAAGGTCTATTGCACTTTGACTGTCATAATAGACGACATACTCCTTCTGATGCAATCCAAGCTCTTGAAGGAACCGTTTGAGCCATATCATCTCCTTGCCAGTTTCTGTAGCGGCAATGTACTCTGCTTCAGTTGTTGAAAGTGCAACACACTTCTGCAACTTAGACTGTCATGATATAGCTCCCCCTGAAAATGTAAACAAATATCTAGTAGTAGATTTTCTGTTGTAAATGTCACCTGCCATATCAGCATCTGTATAGCCCTTCAAGATTGGATCAGATCCTCCAAAGCACAAACAATCTCCCGTGGTACCTCTCAAGTACCTGAGTATCCACTTGACTGTTTCCCAATGTTCCTTTCCAGGATTTTCAAAAAACCTGCTGACAACACCAACTGCGTGAGCAATATCAGGTCTAGTACATACCATTGCATACATCAAGCTTCCAACTGCTGAAGAATAAGGAACTTTAGCCGTGTTCCCTTTCTCCTCCACTGTTGTAGGACACATCTTCTTACTCAACTTTAGATGACCAGCAAGAGGTGTGCTGACTGGCTTAGCATTCTTCATGTTGAAGCGTTTTAGTACACGTTCAATGTACTTCTCCTGAGATAGCCACAACTTTCTACTTGTTCTCTCTCGAACTATCTTCATCCCTAGAATTTGTTGTGCTGGGCCCAAGTCCTTCATATCAAATGACTTGGACAGATCTCCTTTCAACTTTGCTATCAACCCCTTGTCTTTTCCTACAATTAACATGTCATCCACATACAACAACAATATAATAAAGTTATTCTCAGAAAATCTTTTGAAGTATACACATGGATCAGAATAGGTCTTTAGGTATGTTTGACTTTTCATGAATGAGTCAAACTTCATGTACCACTGCCTTGGTGCCTGCTTCAATCCATAAAGACTCTTATTCAATTTGCACACCATGTGTTTCTTTCCAGCTACTTCAAATCCTTCTGGCTGCTCCATATAAATCTCCTCTTCCAAATCTCCATGAAGAAATGCAGTTTTCACATCCAACTGCTCCACTTCAAGATCTAGGCTAGCTGCTAAGCTCAAAATTGTTCGAATAGAAGTCATTTTGACAACAGGTGAGAAAATTTCGTCAAAATCAATACCTTTCTTTTGTTCGAAGCCTTTAACCACCAATCGAGCTTTGTATCTGACCAGCTTGCCATTTCCATCTTTCTTGAGTTTAAAGACCCATTTGCATTTGAGTGGTCTTTTACCCTTTGGAAGTTCAACCAGCTTGTACATGCCATATTTTTGTAGAGATTCCATCTCTTCTTGTATGGCTTCCATCCACTGGTTCTTTTCTGGATGGGACAACACCTCCTTAAGACTTTCTGGCTCCCCCTCATTACTGATGAGGACATACTTTGTGGAAGGGTACCTGCATGACTCTACCCTTGGCCTCTCTGATCTCCTCAGAGGTTGAGGTTGTTCTTCTCCCTGAGTGGGGTGCTCCACTTCCTCGACACCTTCATCAAGTTGCTCCCCCTGCTCAATAACCTCACCAGGTTGCTCCCCCTGCTCGGCAACCTCGTCGGTCGTACTTTATGCACTTGTGGGATTGTTAGAAGTAGAAGGAATAGTAACAAAGTTAGGAATTATACCATTCTTCGCCTTTTCTGACATATCAGCAGCAATTCCAACTTCACTTTCTCGGAAGACTACATCTCTGCTTCTGATGACCTTCTTCTTTACAGGATCCCACAGTCTGTACCCAAACTCTTCATCTCCATATCCGATAAATATGCAGGGAACAGATTTATCATCCAGCTTTGTTCTCTGCTCTTTTGGTACATGTGCAAAAGCTCTGCAACCGAACACCTTCAGATGCGAGTAGGACACCTCCTTGTTGGTCCAAACTCTCTCTGGGATTTCAAACGCCACCGGAACTGATGGACTCCTATTGATCAGGTAACAGACTGTTTGAACTGCTTCACCCCAGAATGACTTAGGCAGTTTAGCCATTCTGAGCATGCTTCTCACCTTCTCCACAATGGTGCGGTTCATCCTCTCGGCTACGCCATTGTGCTGTGGGGTTCCAGGAACTGTCTTTTCATGTCTGATCCCATGACTTGAACAATACTCTTCAAATTCCCTTGAAGTGTACTCACCTCCATTGTCACTTCGGAGGCGCTTTAGCTTTCGACCCGTCTCCCTTTCTACTAGAGCATGAAACTTCTGGAAAACTTGAAACACCTGATCTTTGGTTTTCAAAATATAAACCCATAATTTTCGTGAAGCATCATCAATAAAAGTAACAAAATATTTGTTACCGCCCATTGATTCAATTTCCATTGGGCCGCAAACATCAGAATATACTAAATCAAGTATATTCAATTTTCTTTCAGACGATGTCTGAAATGAGACTCTATGCTGCTTACCAAATAAACAATAGTCACAAGGTTTTACCGTTGTACCTTTGACATAAGAAATGAGTGATTTCTTGGCAAGAATCTGCAATCTCTTCTCGCTCATATGACTCATTCTTTTGTGCCACAAATCTACAGAAATCTCATCTTGTGCCGCGTTCAATTCACCTTGGCATATTTCTGCATCTGTCCTGTACAACGTGCCACGAGCAACTCCCTTTGCAATCATCAATGATCCCTTAGTGAGTCTCCACTTTTGATTTGCAAAATAACTCTCGTATCCATCTCTGTCTAAAGCAATTCCCGAGATCAAGTTCATCCGCAAATCAGGTACATGCCGCACATCCTTTAGAACCAATGTGCATCCGACATTTGTCTTGATACAAATGTCACCAATCCCGCAATCTTTGAGTAACTTGTGTTACCCATTCTCACTGTGCCGAAATCACCTGCTACATATCTGCAAAAAAGATCTCTTACCGGTGTGGCATGGTAAGATGCCGCTGTGTCAACCACCCATTCCGACTCTGGACCTGACAGGTGCATGCATTCCTCTTCCTCATTTATAAAGAGGACAACATTATCATTATTTTGCACCATGGCGGTTGTGTTGTCGTCATTCTTCTGGCCACTGGTTTCACCTTTGCCCTTCCTTGGATTTGGGCAATCTCTTTTGAAGTGACCTGGTTGATTACAGTTGTAGCAATTTCTGACTCTTGATTTGGATCGGTTCTTTGACTTCCCACGAGCTCCGGATCTACCATAGTTGTTCGAACTCCTTTGATAACTCCTGTCTCTACCTTCTGTGATGAGAGTCTGTCCTTGATTTTCAGGCTTCTTTCTCATCTTCTCATTGAGTAGAAGAGCCGATGTGACATCTTTCAACTCAATAGTAGTCTTACCGTGCAGGATGGTTGTTGCCAAATTATCGTACGAAGATGGCAACGAGTTCAATAGCAAGATGGATTTATCTTCTTCCTCGATTTTCACTCTGAGGTTGGCAAGCTGTGTGATTAGTCCGTTAAACACATTTAAATGTGACAAAAAATTTGTACCTTCGCTCATGTGTAGGGCGTATAACTGCTTCTTCAGGTACAATTTATTTGTCAGCGTTTTGGACATGTATAAGCTTTCCAACCTTGTCCAAATTCCACGTGCAGTGTCTTCATCAATGATGTTATTTACCACATCATCTGATAAGTGCAACCTGATTGCACTAGCAGCTCTTTCATCCAAGTCAGCCCAATCCTCAGCTTTCATGGTATCAGGCTTTTTGGAATCAACATCTAGAACCTTGTGTAATCCTTGTTGGATGAGCAGATCTCTCATCCTTCTTTGTCATGTTGAGAAACCGTTATCTCCGTTGAATTTTGCTACCTCGTACTTTACTCCGGACATTTATTTTTCACCGAGTATAGTACTACCGATAGTGAATAGTATTTCAGTGAACGAGCAGAACCTGTGCTCTGATACCAGTTGTTGGGAATAAACCCCTTACCAAAATAATATTCACGGGAAATAAAAGCAGAATAATAATGTAGCACCGAGATACGGTAATTAACAAGAATAAAAGAGTAACAACAACACCAAGATTTTTACGTGGAAAACCCTTTTAATAAGGGAAAAAACCACGGCCCCGAGAGGAGCAACTGATATCACTATAGTAAGGAATTTTACAGTTTGTAGGTCGGAGATAAATACTCCAAAGACCACTACAACACTCAAAAGAAATAACCCTCTTTTGATATTCCCACCTCACTACAATATCGCTCACTCTCTATTTTCCTCACAGACTATTTTCTTATACCTTGTCTGTGAAACCTCATTCTTTCTTTCTCTCTTTGTTGGTGTGTAGAAATGAGAGTTGAAGCTCTCCTTTTATAGCCAAAGTTTCACCCTCTAAAGTCTACAATATTTGACAATTTACACACACTTTTCACAATTCAACAAAGTTGGCTACCAAACCAAAGAAATTCAACAAGGTTGGCTACCAAAACAAACTAATTCAACAAGGTTGGCTACAAAACCAAAGAAACTTTTATTAGGCACATGCCTAATACTTCTTCAATGAAATGGACATCATCAAAATGAGCAAGTCTACTAGTGTGAGTTTGATCCCCCTAACTTATTTTAGTGTAGCTGATCAAGGAGCTGTATTACTTAAAGATTATCTAAGCTTAAGCTTTTAACATTAAGATGCATGGCATGCAAGTTCCAGGCAGATACAGGAAACCAAGCCAAGCATATATCAAATATACCATGATGAGAGTCAATATTCAGGGAGTTGGAGACAAAGAGATGACATGGCTCTGATAGAGAAGGGTTCACTAGTTAGAAACACGATAGACCGAGCTCTTATTTTTCGAGAAATGCTTTTCCCATACCAAACATATCTGGGCTACTGGGCTAGTAGTAACCGAGACCTACCTTCTCACCTAGACTTTTGATAGATTCAATCATCAAATGCGTCTGCAAAAAACAAATTTGTTAAATCTCCTTGCAAGCATAAACAAATGTCAAAATATACTTAAAAAGAATATGCAAATACTTCTAAAACTACGAAGTAGTCAAAATAAATGGAAGTACAAAGAATAGCTTGTGAAAACTATGAAAAATTTTCAGGTCCCTTTCTTTTGGACAAGAAAATAAATCAAGACAAACTTAAAGACCACAACCCTGTTTAAAATAACAAGAGGTATAAAGAATGAGAACACAACTGAAGTACACTAGCTACGGGGTGTAACGTCTTAAAAACACGATGTACAGATCAACACCAGAGTTCTAAAAAAATGTAAATTTAACTAGGAAAATAAAAAAGTAGAGAGGAACTTGGTGTGACCTTGCTAGATCTGGCTTGCATTAGAGCAGTTTGCAGTTGGTTTTCCAATTGGACAAGGTCAGTCACACTGAGATAATCAACAACAGGTTCCTCGAGTTGCCTTTCAAATTGAAACAGATGATCAGTAGTATTCGTTTCAAGAAATGAAATAGGGGCATGAGGTCAGTACCTTTCTACCGTTTGTAACAGTTCTCGCACTGTCATGAAGCTTGCATATTTAGAGTGCTATTTCCACCTCACAAGGACAGTAAACTTTCAGTAATCAGAACTGTAAATATTGATCACTAGTCTAAATGAATTGATAGTTAGTTACTCCATATAAGAATGAACTAAAAAATACTGTCAGAGGTTGTCCTTATCAAAAGAAAAATGCTGTCAGGTTTTTTGGTTTCAACAAAATACTAACCATGTCTAAGCACAAGACACTTGTTAGGCACCATGATAACAAGTTACCATCATTAATCACAACATACTAGGTTGAACCTTCAAGTCAGAGGGCACACAAATATCCCGGATAGTGTCTTTAGACCTATTCAGGATACAGGAAGTTACATGGATTATACAGTGATTTTTTTTGGGTGTATTAACTATGCACCTATGGGGTTGTTTGATATTATTCAGGGTACAGTACATAGGTTATTACTAGTTCACAGGCCGCAAACATATTTCAGGTATCCAGAGAGAACTCTAAGTCATCAGAATAAACTGGATTGCCAAGTCAACTACACATATACCTCTGTGTCCAAAACTTCTGCAGAGCTCTCTTTTTCTGCTTCCACATGGCTGTGGTATCGTTGAACGATCTCTGTGAGACTGAAACATACAAAAGTGTGAGATGCGATTACTAATGTGTAAGTACACAAAATTGTAGGATACAATTATTGAGTGATAAATTAATTATCCCTCAGGTTATTTGATGTTTAAGCTGTTAAGTTTACATGTTCTAAACTATGAAAGAAGCTGAGAATTGCATAATTACAGGAAAATAATAAACTTAATTGATTCTATCTGATCCTATATAGTATATTTCACAATTACTGGGGTGCCTTCGATGATGTGCTACATAATAAAAGATGCGTGTTTGTCTATGTTGTTGATGTTAACAAGAAATATCTTGAACTAGAAATATAAAGAGCATGTGCAGAAATGCTCTACAAAGTTGACATGCCAAAAACATAAGACGAGAAAGAACAAGCATGACAATAAGCAGCATCAAATCTTTGTTGAGGTTGCCTTAGCGAGAAGGAAATAATCAGCTAAGGTGACACGAATCGTCACAAGTCATATCACTCAATTAACCATGCCAGGTAAAGGTGAGTATTCTATTATGAGGTAAAAGGGTGTAAAGCATACTTTGACGGACGTTAAAAGCTTCGTATAACTTGAAAAATCATTATTCGTTCATTCATCTGCACGAGGTTAGAGATCTTAGCTACTAACTTTCATACTTATAATGAGCAATCTTTGATAGATTAAAACTTGATTAGCCGTAGTATGGTAAGAGATTCATATTAGAATCAAAGAAATAATTGCAATGGACCTCGTATGGCACAAGATTATGCTCTAGTATGGTGTAGAGACCTAGCACAAAATTATTACGCTTGCATGAGGGTCACAAAATATGTTTAACATAAGGAAGCAAAACGAGCAACGAGACTAAGTAGAGTTGATCCTACATGGATCAACAAGCCAATATCAAAGAAGGAATAGATAGCGCATCCTAAAAAAGACAAAGTCGAATAATAGTAGAAACCTCATTCCAGAAGGCACTATACCACAGTCGTATTTGAACAATAGCTACAAATGCCTAGTACTCCCTTGCATGTAACTTGGAGGTGATACCAAACAAATTTTATTAACACAAAGTTCTCATAGAAGAAGAGAAAAATGACATACCGAAATAATCTTGTAACATAGGTAGGGTAGATGCATTAAGGATGAAAAGATGAAAACATAAAGTCTTAGTCAAGAGGTAAGACGTCCTATTTTAGAATATTAGTTTACTGACTCTACGTGAAGAACAATTTTAAAAGGAACTATTGCTTCATTGTGAGCAATGTGAAACGAGGAGTTATCGCATCATGGATAAAGTCATGCGCTTTACAGTAGTGTCCGCTTTATAGAAGTGTGCGTTTCGCACACATGAAGTTATCTGAGAAACATCGATGCTTTCAATATTAACTTTGAGAGTGGATTAATGCTGACTTTATTGTATATTGGATGTGAAAATTAGTCAATGTAATTGCAACTTGATTTATATTTACTAATCTCCTATATACAGAATTAGTTATTTTAATTTCAATTCAATTGTTATATTTTCCAAATTCGTATATACATTTGATATTTGTTTAAATTTTCGTAACTTGTGTGTTTCATTTCAAAGAAGGGTGCTCTTCATCTCTGTTGTTCGCTTCAAGCCCTATAGACCTAGTCATTTTTGGCGATTTCAGCTTTAAAAGACAATGGGATAGAAACACCATTTTGCTCAATGTATTATTCTATTGCACCACTCTCGAGGCCAAAAGCTTGTTCAAGCAAATTCACTCTACTCAAGCATAGACTCTAGCTTACAGAGTCGGCTGCGGCACAACCATGGATGGGTAAATTAATTCAAGAACAATATCTCAACAAAGGCTTGTTTCACTACGACCGACCCACCGACTATCCATGTATAAATTGGTTCGTGGCGATTTTTACTAACACAAATAACACCCATCAATCCAATCGACATAGAAAAAGGAGCAACCACCTACAAACCTATTATTTCAAAAAAGTATAACCGCTATTAATGACCAGAACAACTACAAATAACAATTTCTAGGGTTGTAGCAAAGATATTCTGAGACAAATTTTCTCATATAGTCAAAGAGAATAGGCAGAAAGAGATAATTAAAACGTAAGGTGATATAAGCAAATAATCACATGAAAAGCAGATCAAGACACATATACTATAAAAGAAAAGGAGCCTCATCCGGCCCACTATATAAGCACACATAGATTGAAACGTGATCTATTGCTCGGAGGACAGGATGCGCTTTTTCATAACATGTTGTGTTCATTACATTGTTTTTCTCTACTTCTTTTTTGCTTATAATATCTTAAGTGGTGTTTTTTTCTTTTGTTCTTTGTTGCAAGGAAGGAAGAAGAAACAATGAAACCTTGTCTAGTCCGGCTCCAGCAGCCATGGTGAGATGTCCAATTACTGCAGAACTATGGACCCAGAGTGCAAAATGTTCGTCCACAATATTAGCAAATAATAAAGGACTTTCAAAAATATACATGTTGCACGGAAGATAAAGATCCGGCTAAATAATCAAATATCTTATGGTAGAAGAAACAATACTTTGTCTCCTTTGACTCGAGAATATGTCAAACTAACCGTCTAATTTTGTTTGCATGCATATTCTATACAGCTATGAAGCAAAGGAACCAACATGTTGTAATATTACGAAAGTATTATAGTCCATTTTTTCGTTTTATGTGACATTCTTTTTTTTTAGCATGTTCTAAAAAAGGAATTTTATATTTAAAAATAATTTAGCTAAATACTTTTTATTTTACCCAAGTAACATGACTTTATAACCACAAAAATGTCATGGTATATTTAAGATCACACAAGCTCTAAAAGACGTTCTTGTTAGACTCTGTGCGCAGTCAAACACTTTCACAAAAGATGAAACGGAGGAAGTGATTAAAGATATGAATCCCTTCCATTTGGAGAGTTACTGACAAGGTATGGTCACATATTTGTTAGATCGCCTGACGCTTTCGCTATGTTAAGCTACCAAAAAAACCCTGGAATTAGCTACGAACGTCGTCGCTAATTTGTCGCGAAAACGCTCGTAGCTAGCAGAATTTCTTAATAATTTGTTGCTAATCCGTTGCTAAATGAAATTAGCGACGGATTTTTCTGTTTAGCTACAGAATTTGTCCGTCGCTAAAACCTATTTGTTTTAGTAGTAATAAGTTATTTTGGATACTTTAACTAGGGGTATTTAATAATTTTTTGTTTTACAAAAATTTCAAAAGCTAATATTAATATGCTAATCTTTTCAAATGTTTGTAATGGATCACTAAATTTATAATTGATGCACCCATTTTTTTAAGATGCTTGAGTTATAATTTCCATCAGCAATGGTATCAATAGTCATACTTTCATTATCGAATCAAAGAAAAATAAAAATTTATTCTCTGGCCAACAAAATGTCTATAACTTCACTATCAGGTAATGTAGAAATTGTGCATGTTAAGTTCGATGTAAAAATACTGGCAATTTTAAATTCAAATTGGAACTACATCAAAATATGGCTGAGTATTGTTTTCCTAATACTTTGGGTATAGGTAAGCATTTAGATCACTTGGATCAATTCTTTTTTTTTAGACCTTTTACAAGTAGATAGAGCAATATATTTTCTTTGGTTCGATGTTGCAAGAATGATATCTAGGATTTTGTTTTTACTCTTTAGGGTTGTGGGTTGAGAAAATATGCATATATCTTATAAAATTATGGGTGCCATTCAACTTTGTGTCTCATATGCCAACTTGTTGTAACAACAAAGTGACCTAGGACCTTGAACAGCCCGCCAAATCTAATCCCTAATCAACTCAATAGTATTCCAATGCGTAATTTACATATTCATATACCAAGTTGACAATAAATCTTGACAATCGATGTTAGGGATTCTTTCTCCTCAAAGTAGGTGTGAACTCCGTCTTTTTAGGGTAAATGTTATTTACAAAATTTCTTGGAATTGAGATTGAGGTTTTACTAAATGAAGAATTTATAGAAAAAGGAGTAGAGCTTGAGTCGGCTAGTCCTTTTATATTCTCTTCATTTCTCGATGAAAGACTTGTGCAATGATAGTGGACACCTCCATGGTCATTAATTAGAATTCATATGTTGTACCTCCGGAAAGAAGAAGCAAAGGCGAAAAGGCTCAAGTAATTTTCCCTTCTACATAACCTAGGGAATACAACTCCATAAGAGCGAGAAAGTACGAGGATAGAAGGAATTACACGGTTCCCTATCGTGATAGAAGCAACAATAGGATAGGAGTGTGCAGGTTCACAATTGGACTCTTCTCTGACTAGAAGAGTTGCGCCTAAGATTCTGAAGCAAAGCGAGGTGGTCCCGAGCGTTGCCTATATGGCTATATAACGTCAGCATTGTTTGCAAGTCATGTTAGTGTCAGTTCTGATCCCTATTGCAGAGCTGGAATTTCCCCTTAACTATTGTCAGAATTGAAAGTACGTCAAATAGCAAATCTTGAATACATTGAATGCCTTTGGATTTGAAAAATTAGCATGCAATGTTATGCACATTATTCATGATTGCTACTCGTCTATATATTTTGTGCTACCACATGAAACGCTTATGGATTAAAACATCAGTACTCGGTACAATGAGAAGTGTATGACATACAAGAAACATAAAGATACACCAAAGTAATCACCACATCAACATTAAGTGCAGGATATGATGCAAGATCAAGAAGGTAAAAAATCAAAACGTTCAAGAAGTCCAATAACCCATTCAAGATTAGAATTTCTTTTCCTTAAAGATTAGAAATTCTTATTTGATTCTTGTTTTAGTAAGATTATATTTGTAGTTTTACTCAAACTAGGATTGTTAGTCGATATTATATTCCTACTAGAACTTTTTTTCCTATTTTAATTAGAATAGGTTTTTCTTCTTCACCTTATTCTTAGTTTAGTTTAGTTTAATTAGGATTAGTTTTCCTTAACCTCGTCAATTTTATTCATTCCTATTTAAAGGGCTCACTCAATATGATGAAAATAAATATTGGTGATTAGTTTTTCTAAACTCTTGTTTCAAAAACGTGATTTATCGTTTATTTCACTCTTCCTATTTTATTAAACACTTCATGCGATCTTGCGAAATTAAAGAATGAATGAGTAAAGTTTCTTTCATTTTATATTCTTCTCACATGAGTTTGAAAAATGATTCAACTAGTTTTGTGAATAACTTTCGTGGGAGCGCTTTTCTTTTCGCTCTTCATTGTGCTTGAGAGGTGCACAACCTTGAAAGTATATCAATTTGGTATTAGAGCATAGGTTTCAGGTTCGAATTCTTGATTTGCTATCTTGTTCATCATGTCACCCGACAAGAAAATAGCAAGTTCAGGATCCTCTTCAAGGGATCTGAAATTTAAAATTAAAAAAATTAAGAATGAAAGTCCTTAACGAGACAATGAAGAAATTATAGCTCATCTAGATTGCTTTGAAGTGCATCTAGATGGCTTTAAAGTGCAGCTAGACTGCTTGACGGAATCTATGAGGCATCTGACTGAATTGGTTGAAGGTCGTGCTTCAAAATTAGCTACCAAATTTGTCACAATGCCTACAACCTCCACCACCACATAACATATCAGTACCACCGCCACGTTAACTACTTTGATATTCACCAATTCAACCGCATAAAGCAAGATAAATTGGAGGCTGAAGAGGTTAAATCTGACCAAGGCATGAGAGTATCGAGGCACCATGCCCAATATGATAAATATTCAGATAGTCAAGGGAGTGAAAATGACAAAACTGATGAAGTCCATTATCAAAGGCACAAGGAAACATGCATTGGATCTACAAGTTGAGGATTTACCATCAAAGTTTTATGACAAAACCATTGGAGTATCTAACCATGTGCGTCATTGACTTTCCACCTTTCAGAGATGCTCAACACAATATTGACTTGATTGTCGACTTTATCATTTCAAACAAGGCAGCATATTGCATTAATCCTAAAGTCCATAAGATGAGCAAAAAAATCAACCCCCGTCTTTCTCTTAGAACTCTGCCTTGACATCATAAATATATATGTATGGCTATCATCCAAACGATTGTTGGTGTAGAACCGTTGCAATTGATGCATTCCTAAAAAGAGCGTTGACCTCCATGCTTAATTCAAAGCTAGGCATGGAGTTAGTCAAGTTTCATAAAGTTCTAACACCAATAACTTCAAACTGTAAGTTGAAGTTTGATAGTCAATATAAAAAGATTACATGAAGAAGGCTTGGTAAAAAGTTAATACTTAAAAATTGACATTTAATTAAACCAAATGCTAAGTTTTCTGACAAAGTGAAGAAGCTCTACGATAAGCTAACAAAATTTAAGTTAAAACCTAGTGAGTATTTGGTCCCTTTTCTCTAGTATAGCAAATCTTGCACCATTCATGGAAGTTGTTAGGCTCGAGGACGAGTTTTTTTCATCTAGGAGAATGATGCAAGATCAAGAAGGCCCAAATCTAAAAAAATAATCAAGAAGTCTTAAGAATCCAATCAAGATTAAACTTTCTTTTTCTTAAAGATTGGATTTTTGGACTTAAAATCATGAGGAAAAGCAAAAAGAGGTTTGTGTATGGTCAACCGAGGATCAGGTGGGGTGTCTTCAATAAGAAAAAAGCTCAGGAGTTGGAGGAGAAGTTTCTAATTATGGGAGCTTGTAGGAGCAATGGAGATGCGAGTTATATGTGGACCATGGCAGCAAACTGCATTATATAAGTTGTGAGAGAGGAGTTAAGGGTCTCGAAGGTTTTCCTCTAGAGGCCACAAAGGGGACTGGTGGTGGTGTGAAGAGGTCCAAAGTAAAGTAGAAGATAAGAAAGTGACATATTTGACGCTAGTAGAGAGCATAAACAAGGAGGCGAAGAGGAAAAACAGGAAACGACATAGAAAAGCTAAAAAGGAGCTAACGTTAGCGGTTCATGAAATCTTGCGGGATTGAGAAACGAGTGGGTAAGATACTTTTTATCTCACACGAGTTGAAGAACATTTTTGCTAGTTCTGTTAAATACTTTAGCGGGGTGCTTTTGTTTTCCTCTCTTCTTTGTGCTTGAGAGATGCAAAACCTTAAAAGTATATCAGGATACATTCATGGTCCATGCACATGAAGGAGATTCAATAAATAAAATCAATTTCTCAAGGTATAATGTCGGTGTTCATATATAACACGGACATACCGTCTTAAAAAATAGAATCAAACAACATATAAAATTTTTTGGATGAGTAGTCTCAAGTAGAAACTTATACACTTAACTGATCCTATTAAAATCCTATTAAAAACAAACACAAGTAGCATACATATTGAAACCACTAATAGGGATGATAAAAAGTACACCCTCCGTTTCAGATTAGATAAATTACTTTTCTTTTTAATCTGTTGCAAAATAAATGACACATTTCTAAATTTGGAAATAATTCCACTTTAAACTCTTCATTTTACCCATTGTACCCTTAATGATAAGCTTTTATAACCACACAAATATCATGACCTCATAAAGCTTTTACCCCTAAAACTTTTAAAACCACAAGTTTCAAAAGTCACTTTTTTCCTTTAAATCCATGTCAAACTACCTCATCTAAATATAAACGGAGGGAGTAATTAGTTGATAATATAAAGTCATATATAAAATGAAAAAATGGTCAATCTTGGATTTTTTATTTTTAATTATAAATCCTAAAAAGAGAACTATTACATTCTTCTGTTCAGGAGATATATATCTTGTAAATGATCATAGCAGTCATCACTAGGTGCTATTACCAATTAGGTTGCTCATGTGGAATAGCAATCAATCCCAAAAGATACCACAAGCACAATATTTTTTAAAGCTAATATACCATACCCTCATGGAAATCTTATTCCCTGCTAGCCGTAGTTAAAACAGGCCAACTCGTTTTTTCTCCAAAATTTTCTTCAAACAGCGATATTTCTACATATCAATATTTGATGTACAAGTCTTAAGCAACAAGAAGTGAATCTTATGAATCTTTTGACATACACACACGAAAAATATCAGAATATCCCCAACTAAAATTGCTTTAAAAGAATGTTCAAGAAGGTGGTTCCTGATATTCACGTCATAATTCTCTGAGCGCCGCTATAATCACATGCAAAAAGACACTCTTTACTATTCATTGGAAAGGAAAATTCAGATAATAACAGCACAAGACTGACTGTAACCCTAATGCAAATTAATGTTCAAACGTGCATGTTTTGTGTCAGCATATATGGCTAGGTGTCCTCCTAGAGATTCACCAGCTATCATGCTTCCCGAATTTCTAGGGCTGAAGAGGTAACAATAATAATGAAGAATATAATATTGGAGTGCACCTTCTGGATAAGTACAAACATAAAGGAATGGAAAATAGGAACACTAAGTGTTAATTAGAAGGAAGATCTAACAGTATGAAGAGATTTAATGAGGAACCTGTTAGTGCTGGAGAAGTCGTAGAGTCTGCCACGGTTGGAGAATACAATAACGGCGACATCGGCATCGCAAAGAATGGAGAGTTCTTTGGCTTTCTTTAGGAGTCCTTTCCTCCGTTTAGAGAACGTCACTTGCCTGCTGTGCTTGTCTTCGATCCGTTTGATTTCTACTTTCTTACGCCCCATTAATTTGCCCAATTGGAAATCTTTTAGCTTCCTTTTTTATCTATATTTTTTGTATCGTTCCATATCCACTATCATCGTCTCTAGGGATTTTTATAAGCTTTCCATTTAATTTTTTTTCTTGGCTTTCATTCTTCTTCTCTACCCTCCCCCTCCCAACCCACGCACCACTACTCTTTTCAGTATTCCTTCGCTTATCTCTCGTTTAATTTTTACTGTTCAAAGCAGTAAATGGCAAAATTATTAAAGTGGAAGGAGAAAAGGATAACTATCGAAATGTGTGGGTTTGACACTTAAAGACTAAAAATATGAACGGCTATTAGCAGCAGTTAATGCGAAATTCGTGGCCGCAGGACCGATTGACACTGCTGACTGCTGAGTGGTTTAGTAGTTTTCAGCTGCCGGAAATAATCGTTCTTTGGAATCAAAGTAATTACGGGATGCGTGTTCCGTTTCCGCTTCTTTTACTTTCCCGTTTCGGGTCCGTCGTTTTCTCTTTTCTTTAAAAAAAAAGTTACTTGCAAAATTTATAAACTACTTCATCTTATAAATGACACATTTTTCTTTTGAGAAAAATATATTTAAATTTTTTTTTTATAAGTTTGGCCAAATATTAATTACATCTCAGAATTACTTTTTAAATTAGTTATACAAACACAAGCTGCTTCTTCTCAAAATAAGCTGGTTTAGCAGTATGACCAAATATGTTATTAGTGCATTCCAAAAGAATAACATATTTTTAAATTTGAAAATAATTTCACTTTAAAAATTTTATTTTACCCACTTTATCATTAATGAAAAACTTTTATATTCACATAAATATCATGGTCCCTTAAACTTTTAGAATTACATATTTTTTAAAAAATATTTAAATTTTATATTAAATCAAACTAAATCATCTAAATTAAAACGGGGAGTACTTATTGGCTTTAAATGATTATTATCCCCTCTCGAGACTTATCGGTCCTTCGGTAAGACTTCCATGGTCATAGTATCGATGCTAGAAAAATTTATGGTACAGGCTAGGACTGCAAGTAGTTAAATTTGACGATTTCTTTTCTTAAAGAAGATTAAATCAATTATGTTGATTTTTTAATTTATAAATCAAATTAAATCAAATCAATATAAGCCGATTATTTGGATATCAGTTCTCTTGATTCTTTTCCATTTTTGCTTTTCAAATTTCTTTCTAATCATACATATTAAAATTGGCATATCATATAATTGAAAGTTTTACTATGGTAATTGAAGAAAATAGAAAATAATAAAAGACTAATAAGGTATACCTTTATCGAAAGTCACAACAATATTACATATATCAATCAATACATCATAGTTAAATATAAAAATTTTCGTGGCTAATCACTTTAGCAACTGAGCTAGAATTATTTTTATTTTTCTTGTAACATTAAATATTGAGCAGAACAAAAAGTTTTAGGCTAAAATAAGCTACGCATATTAGTAATTTTACGAATAATAGCAACACTCGAAAATTTATTTATCCAATTGAGAAAAAGGAGAATGATAACTTTTATTTATATATATATATATATAGATATATGAAGGTAGTATGTTAGCATTGTACCAAATTTTTCTTTCCTGTTTTCCCTTTCAATTGTCACTGCAGGTTCATTAGTCTTTTTAATAATGAGGACTTTATTGTCTTTTCAAAAATATCCTACTACCGAAAAGATCCAATCATTTCAATCCCTATTTTTCCTTTTTGGCGATTTGCTCTAGGTCATTTCCTCGGAGAATTATGCCATCTATTTTCTCTCCGGCGTCTCTCCACTTCTATCTCAGGCAAACCACTTCTCCTCCCTCTTCCTCCCATGTCCTTTCTTTTTCATTTTCATCCACTCATGGGTATACCCAAGCACACCAAAATACATTATCATATCATCAATTATAAAATATCAAATTTGTAAATTTTCAGTCAATTCAGTTTTAAACCAGCACTACCAGATCATGGCGGAGAGTTTTTATTACCATTTTAACCACTCGTTAAAAACCTTTAAAAATTCAGAAGGATGCAATAGGTATTATTGTCATTATAAACGTATAATAATAAACAATCCGAATACAAAAAAATATATATACGTAGCTGTTATATTTGATTTGCAACCAAAATTGATTTCATCTCAAGAAAGAAGCAAGACAACATGAGGAAGAGATGGGGAGATGGGAAAAGAAAAAGGACGAGGGATCTAAGACAGAGAGCAAACCTGAAGAAGATGATTGTTTCATGAAATTTACGACAATGCCCTTTGGCTAATTAAGAAACAGTGACAATTGGAAGGGCAAATAATGGGAAGAAAAATTGGGTACAATGCTAACATATATTCTACTTATTTAGAAGGGGGAGTTGAGGTGCTCTTTGTCGTCCTCTTTGGGCTATTTTTGGAATTTCAATCCCTGCTTCGGGGTTATTTTTGGAAATATGTCCTCTAAGTGGCTTAAACCTTTTCTCGTGTACATTCTTTTTGTTCAACACGTAAGCGCCAGCACGTTTTTTGTATATCCTTTTTCTTTTTCTTTTTCTTTCTCTCCTCTCTGCCTCTCTTCAGATTCTTCAAGGTATAGATCTCTCTAATTCTCTTTGTTTTCTCCCCAAGTTTGGAATTAAAGCTGCGTATTATGGGCTGTTGATTTTGTTCCAGGGTTTTTGCTATTCGAGAGTTCTGATTGAATTGAACTCAAGCCCAAGTTGCTTCCACTATAACTCTTCACACCAAACTCCAAAGCAAGACTGGAGAAGATGACGATTTGTAATAAGATGTTTGACGCGTCTATCAGGTGTTGAGGTGTACTTTGCTTTGTCAAACACGTGGTGTGCAATTCTTCAATCTTCCCTTGTGTCTGTGTTGGTAGATCTCTGTCGTTCCTTCTTTGTTTTTCCTTTTAGGTTGGGAATTAAAGCTATGCAATTTGGGTTGAGTCATTCTTATAGGGTTGTAGTCAGTGCTGGATATATGTTTTCAAAGAGTGACGAGTGTCGGTCTTATAAAATGTGGCTGCCGACGCAGTTGGACTCACCGTTTGTCAGCTCATCCTCATCCTCACTCTATTTTGCGCAGGTCGATTTTCTTTTTGCGGCTGCTAGGTGATTCATTTTTCTTCTGCCTGCCGTTCTCCGTGTTGGCATTACTGAAACATAAAATTATGAGTTCTGCTGAGAGGTGAGACATGCTTTTGCTGAAATTTCATGTTTGTTGCTGTGTACTACTCTGCTAACAAGTTCGACTTGGTTCTTTTAGCTAGCTTTCTGTTTCATCTTGATAAATCTTATGGCTTTACTTGGCTTATTAAATGACATATAACAAACTACATATATTTAATTAATGGCAGTTCGATACTATAACTCTATAAGTGATTTCAGAATGAGGTGCATTTTTTTGTTTTAATACTTAAAAAGCGATAACCAACTGCTTGACATATTCTATTGGGTTCTCCGGACTTTGATTTGGATTAAGGCTTGGGAAATTGGATAACCGAAGAGAAGTATAGAGAAGAAAGACAGGGACATCAGAAAAAGGGGAAGAGACTTTTATGTCGCGGAATTGGCGAGATGGATGCTGACTTAAAGGGGGTGGTAAGAAAGGAATTGAGATTTGGTGAGGTTAGAAAGATTTGACACTCTGGCTGTTGAAATGTTGAAGAGGTCGAGTTTTCTTTGTGTGGGCCCCGACAGATTTATTTTATTTAATTTCAGTTAGCTTTGGTATATATGTTACCAGGAAGAAAATTATTATCACATGATAGATTGGTCAAGTCATTCCACAGAAATAAATTTAGCTTTTAGAATACAAAAGATTGGTATGGTCGTGTAACTACATTAGATGATGTGATCGTAGCAACAGATTTATCAGCGCCTAATATGCTTATGTGTGCTTCCAAAATTAACAATGAAACCGAAAAAAAAGAATAGTTTGCAAGGAGATACATGTACTTAATTGAGATAGTGCTGGAGATCTTTTAAATATAAAATGTAATGGCTACTCCTAAAAAACTACAATAGTCTTCCATCCATGTTGTACTAGAGTATATTGCTGAAGTCTTAAGTGTAATTTACAGGGAAAAAAATATGTATACATATCATTATGCAATTTAAAAGAGAGAGAAAAGGCAAAGCTACAAATAAAACAAAAAGAAAAGCTTCATGATTGTTTTCAAAATTTCATCTTTCTTTATGAAAAAGAATGATAGTTGTTCTGTAGGTTTCTAAGGTGATTGGAGTACTTACCCTCAAGGAGGTCAAATTTTTTATCAATGGATCCGTGGCAAAGAAGAGGTTGACATGCTACACTTGTTATTTGGAATGAAGGTTTCTGCAGTGCAACTGCATTTGACTCTGTATACACCTTCCATGAGAAGCTTGCATGTTATTGTGGAAAGTATGGACCATCTTTGGAGGAAATCAAGTTTTTATACAGCTAGGATCTAGCCTAGGCTACAACACACTTTCGTTAGGATCTTCAATTGTATGCTTGGTAATATGGAAGGTAAAATCAAGATTCATGGATCTATCTTATCCAACAACGTCCTTTCCTATTTAGTATTGATATCTTTATTACAAAATTTACCTAACTGCTTGCATTGTTCTCTTTTGTCACTTGCAGTGAAGTAGTGCTTCCTGGTTACATTAAAGAGGACAACATTAAAGGCATATATGACACTCTTGAGGAGTGTGCTTTATTGACAAACCAACCGCAGGGAATGTATATAGTAAGTTCATTCTTCGATCTTCGTATGACTTCTTTGAACTCCCTTTAGACAAGCTACTCGAAATCAAACTTACACCATATCTCTCTCAATTGAAAAATGTTCTGTATTCTAAGACTACTGCAGGGGTTGATAGCTCAATTTCTTGGCCGGACAAGCTTTGGTAGGAAAATTACTTATTCTTTTTCATTCTTTAACTCTGCGTTTCTTACTTCAATATCTTCTTAGTTGTTTGGCTAATCTGCAAGAATGTGACTCCTCATGAGAATCATTTGATTCAGTTAGTTTACAATATCCAATGTAAATATGCTGAATTCTACATTCAGGTTTAGTGGTTTCAACTCCTTTATTCTTGATAAAAAATTAATTTCAAATCATTTCTTCCGGCTTTTCAGGCGATTAGTCTTTTCAAAGAAATAACTTTGATTGGCTGAAGAGCTGTGTCAATTGATTACCCATGAATCATAGGAACTCAACCAAAGTTGTCCCGAGACAAGGTATTGCTAAGCATTTTACTAAGAATGGGTTATTAGAAATGGATGAAGAGTGACTAACCAGTACTCCTTTAGATCCAATAGATGATACAAGAAAAGAAGAGTAGAATAAGAAAGCAAAATGATGTTGCTACTTTCTACGACAAGTCCAGCCTTTAAAACACAAGTTGGCCATTTAGCATGCCTATGGTTTGAATATTTTAGACATGAGCTAGAGTAGGCAAAACACAGTATAAAGTGAAGCTTGTTTGATATTTAAAAGGTGTTTTCTTGTACTCCATAGATTCTCATTCTTAATAGTACATGCTTAATGTTTATTGACTTTAAAATTGTTCAACGACAACATAGCACCTTTGTTGATCGATTTCTAGGATTTAATTTCGCTACATCTAATTTCTTGCTAGCTGCCAAGGAAAGCATCTGTATTTTCAAAGGAAAAGAAAGAAAATAAAGTATTTATATTCTGTATAATTCATTCCTTTACTCCAATTGAAAACAACGTTGACGTACTGTGCATTGCAATTTAAAGACTTTATCTAGGTTTTCAGTAAGTTTTTCCTTTGACACAATAATTTAAAAGTGCAAATATTTATTATGCTGCTGCTATCTTTATTATACTAAAACGTTTTGGAGTTGGTTCACTTGAAGCTGTGGTTTGTTACCTCTTTAAAGTCTTCAGGATAAACTCTTTTTTAGGCTGTTTCGGTATATAAGCCTAGGAGTTAAAGAGGCGATGCTAAATGCGAATTGATTTCGTCTTTAAAAAGATTGCCTCAATGGTAAAGTAAACAATAATTTGGGGTGCCATTTACTGATTTCTTCTTGCATAATTTACCTGATTGGATGACTTTTTTCATTCTGTCATGACTTTATAAAATCTTTACTTCCAGTGTGATGTCTAAAACCTTGATTTACTGAGAGTATGTAACATAGTATAATGATTCTATGTTATGACAACTCAAAATGCCTACTGGAACGGATCTTTGCAGGTAACTTGTAGAATTAGTTGAGAACTTGAGATGTGCATAAGCTGGCCTGTCCATCATGGTTATTAAAAAAAGGAATAATTCATCAGAGATAGTTAATTGGGGCTGCTGGATAACGGAGAACTATGAAGCAATGAGTGATACAGATACACCTATGAGCTTTTCTTCTCTTCAGATAGTTTTATGTTCATAATTTAGGAATTTTGAGAAGACTACTAAATTGATGAGATCGGTCGGCAACTTCGTCTCTCAAATGAGCTCTTCAATCATGTGCAGATCGTTTATTAGTAAAACGTCACCTGCAATTTATTTAGTATTAAAATAGGTCAATAAGTCTGGAATAGTGCAAGCAGGTAAAGAAGTTCCAACAAATTAGTACCACACATTTTAAGTGCAAGCAGGTGACGCAGTTGCCTTGGTCATCTCTGATTTACTGAAAGTCTGTGAGTCATATTTAATGTATCTGGTTCATACTATTATAAATAAGAGTATTGCTAGCTTATTTATGTATGGAGATTTCTAATAAAATATTTTTCGTCACTATCTAAGATATTTTTATTTTCTTTGGTGGTTGCTGCACAATGAACGAGCTTGTTGACAAATTGAACACTGCATATGACAGACATAGCAGGAGGAGTGGGCGAACTGTTTTTATTTGAAAATTTAAAGATTACCAAGATTACCTTATTGCTCTTATTGAATCTCCTTTGTAGCAGTAGCTACATGTTTTGCTGAGTTTAGGGATCCTATAAGAATCGAAGTACTGAGAAGTTTGCTTTTCTTTTGTCTCTCTGTAGTCGTAGTTGCCCATATATATAACCTTGATTCTTGTGGCACCATTATATAGGTGCGTGAAAGTGATAAGAGGATTTTGGCTTCAGAAGTTTTACTCAGTATGCTTGGGCCTATTGTTGTCCGGTAGTAGTAGTGTTCTGCAAGTACTAATTTAATTTGAGATTCTGGGCATGTGTTCTTCCTTTCCCGTAACCCAACCCTTTTAATACCAAGTTAATCTTCATCCTACTTTCTTGGTGAATGTTAGTCTTTCCTACCCTCAAAATTACTTTCAAATATGCATTTTTTTTCCTGTTGAAATGAATTTCAGTTTGATTTATACAAAACGTTATTAAAAAGTTGCCCTATCTTATGGAGTATGAGTTCTTCAAATCTTACAAGTTCACTAGAAGTGCAAAATAACACTCTTTTAATCTTGTTAATCAATTCAATTCTTTTGTGGTGATGACAAAAGGAACCCATTGCGATCAAAGATAATGTTTGAATATGACAGACTGCAAATAAGCTAACGCATTTCTCTTGAAAGTTGAGAAGAGATCCTTTTTAACCGGATGATATCCATTGCAATTTAAAGGGTTTATACAACAAAGAATGATAAAGCAAGATAATCGGAACATTACAATTCAGGCTGCAAATAAGGCTAAAATAAGTATAACGTGCATCACAGTGAAGTTGTATTTTAGACAAACTAAGTATAAAGCAGAGAACAAAACTCGGCCAACTTGACCAGTGGGAGGTCCTTCTTCAGTTCGGCTCTACCATAAGTGGAAGGAAATTCACAACTGTGATTAAAAGGTTATCTGACATAACGTCCAAGACAAGAGATAAGCTTTGCAATTTGGACCAAGGGACACCTCTGAGCTTATCTATCCAGTGGATAGAGAAGTGTTCCGTTGTTGGCTGTAACTTTAAATTCTTGACACTCTTGGGCAGAAATAATTCAAGATATTGTAAATCAAAAACATCAAGTATGTTCCCTCGGATTTTTATGGACAGGGATTGCAGGAAATATAAGAGCTCATAAGGTTTACCAACAAAGGAAGCCAGGGAGAAGTCACACAGTACAGAAACAACTTTTTGTTGGTGTAAGCACAATGGACTTTCAATTATCTTGACAGTTCTGTTTTCTGAAAGTAATGATAATGAACGGAGTTAATAAATGGCAAGTGCAAAAGCTCAAAGTTCAGTTTTCTATACCCAGACAGCCTAAAGATCGTCGAAGGTCAATGAATTTTTTTTTAATAAAAGATTAGCAGATAAATGAATTGGCTCCCAAATATACTTATACACCACAAGTTACTTAAGCTAACAAATTTGCTTTTGGAAGTTGAAATGTAATGGCTCAAGTGAACTATTACAATTAAGTAAAATTCATTTATGCAGAGAGAATTCCAGGATAATAGCGTTTGAATCCATTTAGAAGACCCCCTCGAATTGAGTTTCTCAAACTATATCTCTAATAACAAAAAACTTATACATCTCATAGAAATTTATGCACTCTTTTTATAAAACAACATAAGTTTGGGCCCGGGCTCAGCACGGGCCATTCTACACTAGTATATATATATAGAAGGGGTTTTGACACAGTTATCCACAAAAACAAAACTATTTGCCCTTGTGTACCCATTTGTTTTCCTACCCATAAACTAATTATATTTCCTACCCATTGTAGGTTTTGTGGGGAGTTTCTTCTTTATTCTCCAACTCTTTTTTATTTCTATGCTTCTTTTCTTTTTTCTTTTTTCTTTTTTCTTTTCTTTTCTTTTCTCCTTTTCTTTTTTCTCGTTTTCTTCTTATTTTTTTCTTTTTTCCTTTTTTTCCTTTTCTAATTTCATTTAATTTCTTTTTTTATATTCTTTTTCTCTTCATAATCTAATTTCATTTACTGTTTTCACTATTTTTTTTATATATTATTACTAAAGAAAAATCAAATTGTGTACCAATTAAATGTAGCTAATACAATCAAAAAAATATTAACTAACATATGATACCAGTATAGTATATATGTATACCAACAGAGCATATGATTGCTCTTGAATATTGCTACAACTACCTGCAACTATACTACTATACCAAAACATTAAAGGACGCAATAAAAGTATGAGAAAATTACATACTCATGTTGCAAGCTAAATATTCGCAAAACAACTTGCTCACTCCATATACTAACATGGTATATAATTGTATGGGGTCGTTCCAACAATTGCCTATAATTATAAACTATTACATAATACACATAATTTATGTCCATCGTCATACAAAAATTCCAGCACTGCAAATCATGTTCATATAAATAATTTCATAATAGAATTCACTTAAAATGCAGCTAAAACAATCAAAACAAACTACCATATGATACCAATATGACATATAACTATACCAACATGGTATACATCTTTACTGGTTAATTTCCGGCAACTATATGACTATACTACTATTACATAACACACATGCATAAAGAGAAAAATAAAAAAATAGTGTATCACATATTAATATAATAAAGTATTTCAAGAAACTGTACTATATTACTATTATTAAAAGAAAATCAAATATTGTATCAATTAAATGCAGCTAATACAACCAAAAAATGATTCAACTAGCATATGATACCAATATAGTATATAACTATACTAATAGGGTATATAGTTGGAATGAATTGTATACCAAAATGGTATATTTGTATACTATTTGGGTATACAATACAAATTCGCCATCTACTCTAGTTCAACTATATTTCAACCCAAATTTGTAAAATCTACTACAAAATCTCCATCAAATTGACTAAAACTTTAGCTACAACCTTCAATCAACTTTCCAAACAAACTCATCCAGGATCAGATCAAAACAATTAAAAACTCAAACAAACCAAGTTATGAGTTTCAAGTTTCAAGATCCTTCAATGATGAATTTAATTTTCTCACAATAAAATCTTTGAAAATTAGCATTAACATCATAATCAAAGAACAATACCCAATAAATTCCAACACCAAATACTTCAACACACATAAAAATTCAAATTTTAGTTAGATAGTACCTTTTTTTTTTAAAACTTTTAAAAGATAAAATAAACTATGGAGCACAAAAAAGGGGTGATGATAGCAGAAAAAAGTACAATACTAACAACACTGCCCACTATTGAGAAAAGCTAAATATTCTTTGGCTTCTTTTTTGGATTCACACTTTGCTGCTTAAATTAGATATGTCCATCGCACGCGAGAATTGGGTTGGGCGGGTAATTAGTTGTAATAGAATAGGTATTGATGTAATTACATTTAAAATAGGTAATTAGGGGTAATTACTTTTGATTAGGTAGATATATAGGGTAGTTGCCGTTTGGGAAGCAGGTCAGGGTCGTCATGCCTGCTTACCAAGGGCAATTTGGTCATTTCAGGTGCCAAAGACAACAGGCTTTAAGTCTTTTCATTGCCTTTTTGAGTTCTGAAATATTTCCATGGTCTTTTGTACAGTTACACGTAGCCTAAAAATTTCTGAGTAAGCGCCATGACCTGCAGAGCCTTCTCGTTGTTTTCATCTGTGTTACTCTGCTCTATCATCTATTCTCTTGTATATATCTCGTTATTTTCCCCCTTCTCGAATTCTTTCAGTGAATTCTCATGTTGGCCTCTGCAAATAGTTTATCCATCTTTTTTCTATTTGAATCTGCTACGAGCTCTCTAATTTAATTAGTTGTTTGTGCAATTTTCTTTGATTTTTGCACTTCTTCTATTGCTAAACCAAATTTTGGTTGGTGAATGTTCGCTTTCTTTAGTTTTGCATAATTTTTTCTAGACTTTTTGCATACATGTCATTAATTGTTTCTGATTTGCTCATTTATTATGTTTTTTTGATGATATTTGTCAATCAACTAATCAGTTTAGGATTAAACGGTCTTATCCAAAAAATTTAGTACCAAAGTTTGTTCGAAGATTGGGACTCTTGATTTACGCTATTTTTTTTTGAATCTAAAGATGCAATTCTGAAATGGAAGACGAACAAGGAGAGTGGGAGGATGGGCTGATCTGTGGTTACTTCCAATATATGCCTGGTATGATTGCTTTACCAGCTTGAGTTTCAATCGTTGTGTTTTTTTGTAACACCCCATAATTTGAATCGGTTGTGGATGCATTAAACGAGTATTAGCGTGATGGTAATTGAGTGGTTATGATAATAAGTGTACGAGGTATATTATAGGTGATTTGGGGTCTAAGGAGAGGCTTAAGTCCAAGCCAAGTTGAAAATTTTCATTATAGCTGAAAATTTGCAAATGAGTATGCACAAGACCTCACTTTGGGCGAGCATATTTACCTGGATACAATGAGTTGTGTGATGCACAACCTATCAAATTAAAGCCCTTTGAGTCTAGTTTCCAACTCAACAAATCGTTCGTCATTTGGAGGTGTATACAGAAAGTTATGACCATTTTACTGGGCAGGTGTCACTAGAGCGAAGTTGTGCGTTTTTGCTGAGTATTCTGCCTCCCGCGCGCGAACAGGCGCGCGAGCTCGCGCGTCTGGAAGGTTTTAAATATCTTAAAGACCGGAAATAAGAGAAATTGAGTCATTTCTCAAGCTTAGGGCTTCCTCTTCACCCCCAACTCGACCAAGGCATCTAATTGCATACCTAAGGTGAGTTTTTAAGTGTGTTATCATGGTGATTTCACTTCTTAATCACTAGTTACAACATGATTTTGATTGGGTTTCATAGGATTTCTTCAAAATCTCAAGAACACCCCAAAAGTTGTCTTTCAAGATTTGGTCTACAAAAGGTAATCCTAAACCCTTAGACTTACATATATGGTGTTATTATGGAATTATGAGTATGAATCAAGTATTACAACTTATGGTATGGTGATTGGAAGTCATAAATTCCCAATTTAAATGCATGACCATGGTAGGGATTTAAAGGTGATTATTTGATAGGATTTGTTGGTTGGGTGTGAATGGATGGTCATACATATGTTGTTGGAAGTTATAAATTTGTTAGGAATGATGGTGGAATGAATTGTTGGTTAATGGTGATAGTTGGATGAACCAACACTATAGTTATGAGGTGTAAATATCTATGCCTACAAGGTGTTTGATAATATGCCTAAATGGCATAAGTTATGAAATTTATTACTAATATTGGGTTCCATTGGATGTTGTTGTTGTAGATTGAAGGTTCTTAGTAGTGTGGATCATTGTAGTATCACTAAGGGGCAAATTGAGGTATGTAAGGCTAACTCTTTACGTTTGGGAATATCTGTTAGCGGAAACGTAAAAGAAAGAACACAAGATTTAACGTGGTTCGGATCAAAATAATCCTACGTCCACAAGAGAACAATTGCCCTTTTAATATTAACAAAGGAAGGGGAGATTTCCCAATTACACTTAAGAGAATTTCTCTCTTAACTCTCTACTCACTACAATGTATTGTATTATTTTGGGATGATTTCTACAAGTGAAGGAGTGCATCTATTTATAGAGGTAAAGACCTCCTCTTGATGTCATTGGTGACATCAAACTACCTCCTCTTGATGTCATGGGTGACATCAAAGGAGGAAGCTTCCTCCTAGCATCCACACCAACTCTTTCCACCAACTCTTCCAATTGGCATGCCATTGTTGACTAAACATAAACCAACATTTTCAGCATGCCATTGTTAACTAAACATAAACCAACATTTTCAATCTCCACCTTGGTTTGCGTTTCGAGCATGTGAACAACTCTGGCCAAAACTTCTAAGCTTACTGGGCAACCCCGTTGTAAGAAACAAGAAGAATCAAACCATTGTTGAACATACCACCTCCACCTAGCAACTGTTCTCTTCGGAGTTGCATCAGTTGATGCACACCCCCGCCAAGTCCTTGCAGTGTGCAAACTTAGCGAGCGGGACTATCTTGGTCAACATGTCTGCAGCATTATCGTCTGTGATAACCTTCACGACCTTGATAGTTCCCTCATCAATAACATCTCAAATAAAATGAAATCTGACATCAATGTGTTTAGTGCGCTCATGAAATTTCTGATTTTTTATTAGATGAATAGCACTCTGACTATCACATCTAAGAGTTGATTCCAGCTGAACCAAACTCAATTCCGCTACTAAACTTTTCAACCAGATAGCTTCCTTTACCGCCTCCGCTGCTGCCATGTATTCTGCTTCTGTCGTAGACAAAGCGACAATCGACTGCAAAGTCGACTTCCAACTGACGGCACTGCCAACGAGGGTAAAGATGTATCCAGTTGTGGACCTTCTTCTGTCAAGATCTCCTGCATAGTCAGAATCCACATAACCGAGAATTGAAATACCTGTACCACTTTTTCGAAAGGTAAGACCAACACCAGAAGTTCCTTTGAGATATCTCAATATCCACTTGACAGCTTCCCAATGCCTCTTTCCTGGGTTGGACATGTATCTACTTACCACACTTACAGATTGAGCAATATCTGGACGTGTGCATACCATATCATACATAATACTACCAACTGTATTTGCATAAGGAATCTTTGACATATGCTCCACCTCATCCTCGGACTGAGGCATTTGTGACTCTGAAAGTTTAAAATGAGGAGCTAATGGTGTACTTACAGGCTTGCACGTTTGCATATTGAATCTCTTGAGAACCCTTTCAATATACCTCTTCTGAGAAAGATGTACAACATCGTCTTCTCTTGAAATCTCCATACCAAGGATTTTCTTTGCAGCTCCTAAATCCTTCATGTCAAATTCCTTACTCAATAGTTTCTTCAAAGCATTTATCTCTGTAATGTTGTTAGCAACAATAAGCATATCATCAACATAAAACAGTAAATAAATCATTGAGTTACCAGACATCTTCTTGTGATACACACAACTATCAAATGCACTCCTTGAGAATTCATGTGTAGTCATGAATGCATCAAACCTCTTGTACCACTGTCTAGGGGATTGCTTCAAACCATACAAAGACTTCTTTAGTTGGCATACGTGATCTTCTTTTCCCTCAGCTAGGAAACCTTCAGGTTGATCCATATAGATTGTCTCTTCTAGATCACCGTGTAAGAAAGCAGTTTTGACATCAAGTTGTTGAAGCTCCAAGTCAAATTGTGCAACCAATGCTAGTAGCACGCGAATTGAGCTATGCTTCACGACCGGAGAGAAAATCTCATTGTAGTCAATTCCCTCCTTTTGGCTGAAACCTTTTGCAACCAATCTCGCCTTGAACCTAGTATCTTCCACTTCAGGAATTCCCTCTTTCTTTCGGTAGACCCACTTGCATCCAACTGTCCTCTTCCCCTTTTGTCTTTTCACTAAGACCCATGTCTGATTCTTGTGAAGAGACTCCATCTCTTCAGTCATGGCTAACCGCCATTGTGCGGCATCCTTGCAAGAAGTTACTTCATTATACGAGGAGGGCTTCAGATCTTTAATCTCTTCTTGTGCAGCTACGAACGCATATGCAATCAAGTTTGCTTGATTTATAAGGCGTTCCGGTTCTCGTGTCTGCCTCTTCTCCCTCCCCTTCGCAATTGTGTATGGTTCATTGACAGCAAGTTCTTCAACGCCTACATCTTCTGACTCATCTTTAACCTGAGTCTCTTGATCCTTTTCCTTGGCAAGCTCCACCGGAAGCTCCACCTGCTCGTTGTTCTTGTTTCCTGAAAACTCCACGGAAACTTTATGGGGATCAAGTATAGAGGATTCATCGAAGGTGACATCTCTACTAACTATAAATTTGAGTAAAGACAAACACCAAAGTTTGTACCCTTTTACTCTATCCACATACCCTACGAATATGACCTTCTTAGCCCTTGGTTCAAGCTTTCCTTCATTAACATGATAATAAGCTGGACACCCAAATACTCGTAAGTATGAATAGTTAGAGGGTTCACCTGACCATACCTCATTCGGAGTCTTAAAGTCAATTGCCGATGCTGGAGATCGATTGACAATATGAGCAGCAGTGTGAACTGCTTCAGCCCAAAATACTTTGGACATTTTGGCTTGTAGGAGCATACAACGAGCCTTTTCAAGAAGAGTTCTGTTCATTCTCTCGGCAACTCCATTCTGCTGTGGGGTATGCCTGACAGTCCTATGTCTTGAGATCCCATGAACCTTGCATAATTCATTAAACTCTTCATTGCAAAACTCCAAGCCATTGTCTGTGCGAAGATACTTGATTTTCCGCTTCATTTGATTTTCAACCAAAATCTTCCACTCTTTAAATGCTTCAAAAGCATCACTTTTTGCCTTCAAAAAATACACCCAAACCTTTCGTGAGAAATCATCAATAAAAATGAGAAGATACCTCTTTCCGCCCTTCGATGGAAGTTTAGAAGGACCCCATAAATCTGAATGGATGTAGTCTAGCACTCCTCTTGTCTTGTGTTTGCCAGTGCTGAAGCTGACCTTCTTCTGCTTCCCTAGAACGCAGTGCTCACAGAAGTCAAGCGTGCTAATCTTCTCACCTTCCAAAAGTTTACGATTGCTCAACATCTCCAGTCCACGTGCGCTCATATGACCCAGTCTCATGTGCCATAGTCTTGCCTTGTCATCATTAGATAACTGCACTGTAGATGCATTTGCAGAGCCAACAATGGTGCTTCCGGCCAATGTGTAAAGGCCGTTCTCCAGCTTGCCTTTCAGCATGACTAAAGAACCTTTAGTCACCTTCATAGTTCCTGCTTCGCTCATGTACCTGTAGCCTTGTTCATCCAGAGTACCCAAGGAGATCAAATTCTTCTTCAGATCAGGAACATGACGGACTTGTGTAATAGTCCTCACGATTCCATCATGGCAGCTGTAGACACCTGATTTTTTACCCTCCCCGGGAATTTTCACATTTTTAGCGTGAATATGTGAAATTGGGTCTAATATAGCCATTTTGACTATTTTTACTTTATTTCGTTGCAAAAAGAAAAATTACAAAAATATATGTATATAAATTTTAGTTTATGTATTTATCATAAACTTGAAAAAATATAAAATTACACTTTATTTTTGTACTTTATATAAATTCGAAAATAACAAAAAATAAATAAATATAATTCTATCAATGTTTTGTAGTCATTATAATTTTGAAAAAAAAATACAAAAATATTACTTTATATTATATCTTTATATAAAAAACGAAAATTACAAAAAAATAGTTTTATTAATATTTCGTAGCTATTTTAATCTTGAAAAATATTAAAAAAAAAAGATATAGTTTTGTTTAAATATTAGTCTTATTTTGGTAGCTATTTTGCTTACATGGGATTAGTCGAACAACGTCGTGTTCTTAATCGGGTCCGGGCAAAAGAATAATATTCGGGTTCAAACTACCCGTTTTTAGGCCTAATTTCGGACCTAGCCCATAATAATCCGAGTCCACCACACGTGAGGGGACACACGTGGGGAACACGGACGGAATCCCATACACGGGGAACCCCACCACGCGTGGGGGACACAAGTCTCGAACCCCACCACGCGTGGGGCTCATTTTTCTGAGCAAGGCTAAACAAGTACACGGTTGGAAAATTTTGAAGGGAGGATTTTGAAAAATTTGGAACGGACTTGGACATTTTTCCGAAAAAACCAACACAGGACTTTGGAAAATATTTTTTGGAACCGATACTGTTCATCTTCTTCTTCCTCAAAGAAGAAGAAGAAACCCTACCGCAACCAGACACCGTCCAAGCACCACCGCCGGACACCGTCGTCACCGCCTACACGACCACTCCTCCTCCTCCCAGCTCCGTCAAACCAGTCCGACGTTCCTCCATTAAACCTGGCGTACACTGCTCGTCGTCTTCCTCCTTTCCTCAAGAACGAAACCCTACCCAAAAACCCACCTCGCGACCACCACCAGTCGACGACCCAACACCGCCGGAACCACCACTAAACAGGCCCGTCAACCACCCTAACCCCCCCAGCTCGCGAGCTTCAGCTCTACCAAGACAGCCATGGCCGCTGCACCATCTTTCCCAAACGACCCGCCATAACCATCGTCGCTACAACCACCCCAAAGCCACCACCTAACATCCTGCAACACAACCAGCCTCCCTGCCCCCCCTTGTCGTCCAGCCCTATCAATCCAACAATCCCCAACCCCCTCGTCGTCTCACACAGTCAAACTACCGTGTCCAGCCTCCATCAACAACCACCAGTCCAAACACCACCTCCAGCCGCAACCAGTCGACGACCAAACGACCCAGCTCACTCGCCATCGTCGTCACTGCCCCCTTGCACGCCTGAACCGCCAGCAAACAACCATTCGTCGACCCACCACCACTGCTTCAGCTGTTCTGTCCAAACACGACAACCAATCAGCCCATGTTATCGCTGTTCTTTCACTGTCGTCGTGCAGTCCGTTGAGGTCGTCTTTGTTCGTCGAGGCTGTTCGTTGAGGTCGATGTTGAGGTCTGGTCCATGGCGCTATCCGTTTGTTTGTTCAGGTTAGTAAACCTCGAGTACTAGATAAGGAAATGGTACGTTAAATGTTCGAATATGCAATACGGAAATTGGTATGATAATGTTCTGCTTATGTTCTCACCGTATGCATTTTTGCTCATTTTGCGCTATGTTATTCTTGTTTATTTGATGTCATTTAATTAAGTTTGACTAGTTGTTCTATGACACAAGTTTGACGTTAATTTGTTCGGGGTCCCTTGCTTAGTTCATTCGGACAAAATTAGCATTAGTACTTGTTGTTACTACTTCCGAAACACGCGTTCACTAAACTCATTTTATTAATTTTTGACAAGTTATGAGATTTTAGTTGTAAAGAAGTCGTAAGGTTTAGTATTGTTAAAGGCGTAAAAATGGCATCCTTTTAAAAAAATAAAAATAAATAAATAAATAAATAAAAAAAATGAGACTAGCTTCGCAAAAATAAAAATGTACAGATTGCGGAGCCCTCACAAAATATATGTATTAAATACTTAGATTCCGGGACGGGCCGTTTAGCAAAATTCATGGCCCTACCCAATATAATAATGCGCTAGTTGCTTTAGGCGCGCCTTTAATAATGTTATCTCCCTAAACTCGGGTGCACATTTATGTGGCCCAAATCCAAATCTCAACGAAATCGAAATGTGTCTCTAATCACGGGTACATTGACTGTGACGTGGTCTGAGATGCATTTCCATGACATTGCAAATTCTTTTTTTTTAAATAATAAATGAGACGAGCCTCGACAAACAAAAAATGCAAATTGCGGGGCCCTCAGTAAATACTTGTGTTAAAAATTATCTAGAATTCAGGAGGGTCGTTTAGCGAATTTCACGGCCTTCCCCAAAATAATAACGCGATAGTCTCTTTAGGCGCGTGTTTAATAGTTTACCTTCTTAAACTTGGGTGTGCATTTCATGCGACCCAAATCCAAATCCCAAAACATCAAATAAAATATGTTCCGGATTGTGGGTGCATTTCATGTGACGCAGTCCAAAGACATGTTTTAAGCGATGTTCACATTCTTCCAAAAACAATAATAATAAAGCGGTTAAAAGATAAAATTTGCACATAAGTTCATATTTGTATAAAGTCAGATAATCAAGCCGAATATAACAGTTGAGCGACCGTGCTAGAACCACGGAACTCGGGAATGCCTAACACCTTCTCCCGGGTTAACAGAATTCCTTATCCGGATTTCTGGTACGCAGACTATAATATGGAGTCATTCTTTTCCTCGATTCGGGATTAAAATTGGTGACTTGGGACACCCTAAATCTCCCAAGTGGCGACTCTGAAATAAATAAACCAATCCCGTTTCGATTGTCCTTTAATTGGAAAAAACTCCCTTGCGCCCTCGCGGGGGCGGAAAATGGAGGTGTGACAGCTCTGGCGACTCTGCTGGGGATATAATAACCCAGAACCACTGGTTCAGGGTTAGAAATTCGAGCTTAGATAAATTGTTATATTTGGCTTTATCTGATTTTTACATGTTTTGAGCCTAATGTGCTAAATGTTGCTTTTACCGCTTTGATATTATGTGAACTGTATATAAACTGTGCCGAAACCCATCTTCTCTCTGAGTCTTCTTAATCATGAAGAAGGGTGTACTTCGTACGACTTCTTTTCTGTATAGTGTTAAGTCCCAATTTAGAACGAGGTTTGGATAAGTCGCAAAGCCGGTGAAGCTTCTGTATTCCCGGACTGCCGCCTCCTCCTCAGCTCGAGCTGTCCGCTCGGGTAAGCCAGGTCTAGAACAAACATTTAGGTTTTTAAACTTAGTATAACAAAGCCTCATGCCGGATCCCTAGTAGGAACGTTTGTTTGCATCACGTGCATTTGACTTTGGAGGCTCAACACAGGGGTTGGGTCTGTCTAGGACAGGTGTACCGAAAAATGAAAATGACCATCCTGATGCATCTTACTTGTTACTACTTGCGCATTAATTTGATTCGGACTTGTGTGTTGACTGACTTATGAAAATCAGGAATAATATTTTGAAACTGAAAAAAAAGAAATAGCGGTTAGGGAATTGATTGTTTATTTTTGAAAAAAAACCAAATGCCCAAATACTGTCAAAACTCCTCCGAAATTTTGAGAAAACGGAAAAAATGTCTTATTAGTTTGTTTTATTAAAAGCAAAGGAAAAAAAGTCGCCGCTCTGTTTTATTTTTCAAAAAAAAAAAAAGGGAGAAAAGATATATAGTTTGTCTTGCCATGAAAATGAAAATGAAAAAAGAGTCTTATTTTTAAAAAATGGTTTTTTTTATTATTTATTTGCTTATGAAAATGCAAAAAATAAAAAAAAATAAAAAGAGTCTTTCATTATTTGTCGCATGTATGTATATATATATATATATATATATATATATATATATATATATATATATATATATATATATATATATATATATATATATATATTAAATCCAAAAGTTTTTTTTATTTTCAAAAAATATATATATGTCTTTACTTGTTGCAAAAATATTTGTTTTGCCAAAAGTCTAGAAAAGTTTTTAGACCCCCAATTTTCAAAACAAAAAATCCAAAAATATTTTCTATTATTAACTTCTTTAGAAAGTCTTTTTAATTATTTTATTAATATATATATATATATATATATATATATATATATATATATATATATATATATATATATATATATATATATATATATATAAAAGAAAAATCCGAAAATACTTTCCTTCTTCCTTCAAGATTGAAAAGAAAATTCAAAATTCAAAAAATATTTTTTTAAGCATTTCTTTTATTAAAGGTAAAAATTCCAAAAAAAAAAATATTTTCTTTAGAATAAGAAAAACAAATGAAAAAAGAAGGAATGTTTTAGGTTTTGCGTTAGTTAGTTTGTTTGTTATGAATGAAAAATAATAGTTTGTTTGTTTGTTATATAAAAAAAAAATAGAAAATGAGAAAGGGTCTTCTCAAAAATAGTTTATTCACCCGAACTACGCGGGTTTGATTCTCACCGGATGTGAGATACGTAGGCAACCCTCATTGGGTCCAACCCCACCTTTTACTAAAATAGCCAAAAACAAATAAATAATAAATAACAAAAAATATGTCAAATTTTAATTTTGTCATAAAGAAGTCGGGTGACGCTGTTTTATCAAGACATAGCCGAATGTTACCGAAAGGGACGCCGGAAGGCTGACTTTGCATAAACAGCCACCTTTGAGTCATTTTTTAAGATTTGGTCCAGTTGACCCACACAGCCTTAAAAATCTTCGTCCCCGAGGCGTTGAAAGGCCATGTTTGCAATATTGAGTTTGCTAATTTGAAAAACGATAAAAAGATTCATGAATAAGTCAGGTGATGCTGTTTTGTCAAGACATAGCCGAATGTTCTCGAAAAGGATGCCGGAAGGCTGACTTTGCATAAACAGCCACCTTTTGGGTCATGTTTAGGATTTTGGTCCAGTTGACCCACACAGCCTTAAAAATCTTCGTCCCCGAGGCGCTGAAGGGCCGTGTTTGCAACACCAGGTTTTTTTTGTAATTTTGAAAAGAAAAAAAAACAAAGAGTCAGCGGTCAGGTGAATACCGTTTGAATTTTGTCATAATAAGCCGAACCAGCTTCGGCAGGGTCTTAAACCGTTCTTGCCAAAATAGCCTTAGAGTATCTTTCAGTTGTCGAAAGGCTATTTTCGTAAAAGAATGGACGAGTTTGTAAGGTGTCATAAAATAACCCTCCCGACCTCAAACTCATGTGAAATTTGGAAGGGGCCACATTGGAAAAAAATAACCATTTGGTTACATTTGTCAAACGGGAAAATGAACTGGCCGTTTGTTTTTGAGTTTCTAAATATTTTGACTAGAATATATGGGTTGTTTAATTTTTAAGTTTGTTGGTCATCTTTCAAACCCTTAAAACCCAATTTGTTTTATTATGAAAACTGATAAAGAAAATGTTCCATTGCTTTTACCTTTCATTTGGTCCGAACTACGCAAGGTCTGATTCATGCGGGGTCATGATACGTAGGCAATCTCCATAAGATTCGACCGCCAGTAATAAAGAAAAAGAAAATACAAAATAGAATAAATACAGGGGTTCCCAAAGTACTTCAAAGGGGCAAATAAACAAGCCGGGGTGACGCATGTTGTTTGAAGCAAAGCATGTTAGAAACGGTTAACTGCCTAGGGGCATTGCATCCTCAATGTGTTGTTATCAAATCTGCTAAACTCTAAACGCTAACAAGTTTGTTGTTTTCCGAATCTCAAACAGTTAGTTGTTAAAGAATTCTGGCAACACACCCTTACCAAACTAGATCCAAAAGACCGATAACAACAAGCATGACTACTTTAGAGAATAGTACCGAGGAAGAAAGGCCGGTGAGCCAGTTGTTAAAGGAAGCAATGGAAAAGATAAAAAGGATGGGACTAGAGATGAATGCAATGCAGCTAGCTCTAGCCAAAGCACAAAAGAGCCCTGAGCCGTTGGGGCACATGCCGGAATACCCTCACTCCGGCCCTTCAACAAGCCTCCCGAATCACCGTTATCATCAGGAGAGAAGCCCCCATGATTCCCAAGCTCCACCACCCCATCAACCTCTCCCAACACCAAATGTTCCCACTTTTGTGGGACCCACATCAGCCACCCTGCAAAGAACGACCAGCGAGCCATTGTTTCAGGCTCCTGATACGCAATACTATCCCCATGAGCCCACATTTCATGCACCAGAACCCCATACCTACAACCCGCACTTAGAGTTACCGGCAGAGATTGAAAAGCCGGTTAAAATCCCCGAACAAGATGAGGTGACGAGGAAGTTCAAGAGCCTGGAGCAGTCCTTCAGGAACCTGCACGGATTGGGCAACCAGGTCAGCATGGCCTACAAGGATCTATGCCCTTTCCCGGACGTCCAACTCCCGGCTGGGTTCAAGATGCCTAAGTTTGATTTATATGAAGGGCACGGTGATCCCATGGCATATTTGCGGGGATTCTGTAGCAAAATGAGAGGGGAAGGTGGCAAAGATGAGCTGCTGATAGCTTATTTCGGCCAAAGTCTGAGTGGATCGGCACTAGAATGGTATACCAGGCAGGATTCCAGCAGATGGTACACTTGGGATGATCTGGCGCAGGCTTTCGCAAGTCATTTTCAATACAATCTCGAGATAGTCCCTGACCGTCTCACATTGTTGAGGACTGGAAAGAAGCCTGGGGAAAGTTTTCGTGAGTTTGGTTTCCGCTGGAGAGAACAAGCGACTAGAGTTGATCCTCCCATGAAAGAAGGAGAAATGGTGGACTACTTCTTGCAAACACTGGATCCAACTTACTTTGGTCACTTGGTGACAACGGTCGGGAAATCCTTCAATGAAGTGGTAAAGATAGGGATCATGATAGAGGAGGGTCTAAGGTCTGACAAAATCCTAAATTACTCAGCGCTCAAGGCAACGACCCAGGCTATTCAGAGTGGCGTGGGAGGTGCGCTCGAGGTCGCATCAATCGAAGCAGGTACTGGGTCCAAATTCAGAGGTCCTTCCCCTCACTACCAGCCCAGGCCCAGTCATCCAAATTATCCACACACTCCATACAACCTTCCAGAACCCTACTACCCACCATCAGAGCCACTCTTTTCAGCCCATCATGCCCAAGCCTGCCCCCGAGCTCCATATAATCCGCCTCAATATTATCCTCCGAACAAGGCCCGGTCGCAGGGTCAATCATCAGGTCACCCCCAATGGCGAAAGCCAGCACCACATAATGCATTCTTGCCTTCACAACGCTTTCAAGCACCCAACGACCCTAGAAAATAGGGGCATGGGGGGAAACAAAGGCAAGGAAACAATTTCACGCCAATTGGGGAGTCCTACACAAGTTTATTTGAAAAGCTAAAGCTTTCAGGACTGATTGAGCCACTCCTTGGCTATACTCCAGATCCATATGCAAAAGGGTTCAATCCTGCTGTACGATGCATGTACCACTCTAATGTCCAAGGACATAGCATTGAAGACTGTCGTTCTTTGAAAAAGGAAATCGAAAGAATGATTAAGGAAGGGGCAATTGTGATCGACGACAGTGACATGGAGCAGGCGAATCATCTTGAGAACTTGTTGATTGATGTTGATAACACTGAAGTTGGGGATGGCCTTGGCAGTGTTGATATAGAGCTCAATGGCTAAAATGTCATGCTTTGCAGTTGGAAGATACTCCATTTTGGGTCAGCCCGAGATGCCGTGCTTGGATAGTTGGAAAGACATTCCATTTTTGGTCAACCGGAGAGGATCTTTGATTGGTCTATTTTATCGTCATTTCCGTTGTTCAGATTATTAGGATTGTAATTCGGATTTGTTTTGTGTCAATATCTTTTCGCCTATCTTTCCGTTTTGTCATAGCGGTTTGTTTAAGTTTTGTCCAGGTTGTTAGGATTTTATTCCGGTTTGCTTTGTTTTTAAAAAAACCATTTGTTCAGTCCAATGCAAAAAATTCAGTCTTTGATTATTCCCAGTCATCTTTCTGTTTAGTCATTTTATCATTTTTTATTCAACGCCGACTCTAGTGACATGACATGCGCGCACAGTTTGGGCTTAGCATTTAAAGTTAATCATAAAACCCCGAAAGGTGATCAGACCATTTAAAGGAAATAAGAACGGTGTGAGATTATTCAAAGCCCGAGTCATGTGGAACTGGGGCAAGTGAAACACAAAGAAAAACCGTTAAAAGCAAGATTCGCCAAATTGGCATGAGGGCCATTCAAGATAATGAGAGTTAGAGTGTCGCCCAACGGTGCGTTAGAAGTGACAAATGAACAAACAGATGTTGAATATAATTGTCAAGTCCAGCACCATCAGAAGAGACTACAAATTTAAATTGTGTTGTTTGCACTTGACATATTTTGAAGACTGGAATGACGAAGACATTTTGTTCTGTTACCTAAACACTTTATCCTTCGTTACCCCTTTTGAGCCTTGTTTATTTTTCTTTCATACCCCTCGTTCGGAATCAGTAGCAACGACTAGAAGATGCGAACATGGAAGATAAAAAAAAAAGAGAATAGCAAAACAACAACAAAAAAAAACAAGCAAAAAAAAAGCAAAAGAAAAAGAAAAGAAAGATAAGAAATGAGTGAAAAGAAAGTCAAATGAAAAAAAGGAACTGGGAACTACGTTTGACCTGATTCCTCAAAGAGGATACGTAGGCGCTTCACGGCTCGGTCATAGTTTTGAAAAAATGAAAAAAAATCAATTAAAATAATCCCCAAGCAAGAAACTGGGGCAAAGGTTGCGTTTGTTGTAAATAAATTTAGTTCCGAAGGTTGTAATTAATAACCCAAAATCCATTCATTTTTGAGCCTTTTATACCCTTTCTTTCTAGCCATATCCAAAAACCCACATTACGGTCCAAAGAAAGACCTTCTGATCAGTCTTGAAAAGATGCCAAGTCATACAAATGAAGAGTCTTACCGGCGAACATAACATTCTGTTCCACAGCAGAAAGGACTCTAATCTACAACAGAAAGAGTCATACCGGCAACACTCCAAATCCCCAGCTGGAAAGTGATACAAATGAGATAGTCTTATCGGTGAAAACCTTCACAGGCACCATAAGGCGATGAAAGCTGAGAGACAAACCAAAATGAGAGAGACTTGATAGTGAAAACCCTTTGGGCACTACAAGTCGAATAAGATTGAGAATCAGATGGGGAATTGCCAATGGAAGGTCTTGAAAGACGATTGACGGCAGAGGATAGGCCACATGTGCATGTCATGATTATTAGAGTCGGTATCGGCATTTGATAGGCTTTTATTTATAGTTTCTTTTGTTAAAGAGTCATCTTTTTCCTTTGTCTTTTATTCGGTTCCCTTTTTGTTTATCTTTCTCCTTTCATAGAAACATTCCCCAGTAGAGTCTGTTTGGTCAGAACCAGTGGAAAATGACTTCAAAATAGGCCATCAGCTTTCCAATTATGCAAGACGGGATCTGACTAGTACACCCAAGTGGTATAAGTTAGGAAGGAGCAGGCGCAAAACCTGTGTCAAGAAGGGTATCCCCATCAAGATGAGATTGATAAAAGGGATGAGCCAGTGTCAGCAATTAATATCATCCCCAGCAAGTTTTGATAGCATAATGGAACACAAAGCTGGGAAAGAAGAAAGAGGAAACCATTTCCAACAAGAGTGGCATGACCGCTTACCATGTTTTTAAACTAACAAAATTTTCTTTGATTTAGAAATAGGGAAAATGAACGTTATTTATGGCGGAAAGACAGGCCATAAAGAAAATCATCAAACCGGGGCAGAAAATTTTCTCATTGTGAAAATTTTCTTGAAGGCAGGTACCCATTTGGGGAAAAAGAAAGATAACACCAGTCTCAAGGGAGCTGATCTTTGAACCAGTGTTATCCCCAAGTTTTAATAAAGAAAGCTGAATCCTCAGCGGACCAAACAAAAAGATTGAAACTTGCGTTTGGAAAGGCAAAGGGCCAGTGTCGCTCCCACCAATTTTGAAGGAATGAAAATCCCCCAGCAGTGTTATCCTCAACAGCGTTATCCCCAACTAATAACATTTTATACCCCAGCAGGTAAGTAAATAATCCCCAGCAAGTATTGAGATAAGGCATTTTCAAGTTTTAAGGATATTTCGGGTTCATCCTCCCTCAAAACAGGATATGTTGGGTTCAGCCGCCCTCGAATAGAATATTTTGGGTTCATCCGCCCTCGAATAGGATATTTTGGGTTCATCCGCCCTCGAATAGGATATTTTGGGTTCATCCGCCCTCGAATAGGATATTTTGGGTTCATCCGCCCTCGAATAGGATATTTTGGGTTCATCCGCCCTCGAATAGGATATTTTGGGTTCATCCGCCCTCGAATAGGATATGTCGGGTTCATCCGCCCTCGAATAGGATATGTCGGGTTCATCCGCCCTCGAATAGGATATGTCGGGTTCATCCGCCCTCGAATAGGATATTTTGGGTTCATCCGCCCTCGAATAGGATATTTTGGGTTCATCCGCCCTCGAATAGGATATTTTGGGTTCATCCACCCTCGAATAGGATATTTTGGGTTCATCCGCCCTCGAATAGGATATTTTGGGTTCATCCGCCCTCGAATAGGATATTTTGGGTTCATCCGCCCTCGAATAGGATATTTTGGGTTCATCCGCCCTCGAATAGGATATTTTGGGTTCATCCGCCCTCGAATAGGATATTTTGGGTTCATCCGCCCTCGAATAGGATATTTTGGGTTCATCCGCCCTCGAATAGGATATTTTGGGTTCATCCGCCCTCGAATAGGATATTTTGGGTTCATCCGCCCTCGAATAGGATTTTATTTTCTAAATTGTTGTTGAAGACAGGCGCCCACCTGTATAACGAGAGGAATACATTTCAGTCTTTAAATTTCATACCAGGCGCCCACCTGTATAACAAGAGGAATACTTTTTTGTCTGTCCATTTCATAACAGGCGCCCACCTGAATAACGAGAGGAATACTTTTTGTCTGTTCATTTCATGTTCCAGTCATGCACCCACCTGTATAACAAGGGAATACATTTCATGTCTTTACTGCCAGACGCCCACCTATATAACAAGGTAATACATTCCACGCCTTTACCAATAGGAGACGCATTTCCTAAGTCTAAGTTTTACCCATAGGAGACGCACATCCTAAGTTATTTCACCCATAGGAGAGGCATTTCCTCCAAAGTTTAGTTTTACCAATAGGAGAGGCATTTCCTCCTAAGTTTGTTTTGTTTCACCCATAGGAGAGGCATTTCCTCCTAAGTTTAGTTTTACCCATAAGAGATGCATTTCCTCCTAAGTTTGTTTTGTTTCACCCATAAGAGATGCATTTCCTCCTAAAGTTTATTTTACCCATAGGAGACGCATTTCCTCCTAAAGTTCATTTTACCCATAGGAGACGCACTTCCTAAATTAAAGATTTCACTCATAAGAGACGCATTTCCTCCTAAGTTAAGTTTTACCCATAGGAGACGCACTTCCTAGATCCATTGTACCAATAGGAGACGCACTTCCTAAGAAGTTTCACCAATAGGAGACGCACTTCCTAAGTCCATTGTACCAATAGGAGACGCACTTCCTAAGTTTAGTTTCACCAATAGGAGACGCACTTCCTAAGATTAAGTTTCACCAAGAGGAGACGCACTTCCTAAGTTCATTCTACCCATAGGAGATGCACTTCCTAAGTTAATTTCACCAATAGGAGACGCACTTCCTAAGTAAATTTCACCAAGAGGAGACGCACTTCCTAAGAATAGTTTCACCAGTAGGAGACGCACTTCCTGAGTTTATTTCACCAGTAGGAGACGCACTTCCTAAGAATAATTTCACCAGTAGGAGACGCACTTCCTAAGCAAGTTTCACCAATAGGAGACGCACTTCTTAAGAATAATTTCACCAATAGGAGACGCACTTCCTAAGGAGACGTACTTCCTAAGATAAGATTCACCAAGAGGAGACGCACATCCTAAGTTAGTTTCACCAATAGGAGACGCACTTTCTAAGCAAGTTTCACCAATAGGAGACGCACTTCCTAAAAATAATTTCACCAATAGGAGACGCACTTCCTAAGGAGACGCACTTCCTAAGATAAGTTTCACCAATAGGAGACGCACTTCCTAAGATAAGTTTCACCAATAGGAGACGCACATCCTAAGTTAAGTTTCACCGATAGGAGACGCACTTCCTAAGTTAAGTTTTACCCATAGGAGACGCACTTCCTAGATCCATTGTACCAATAGGAGACGCACTTCCTAAGAAGTTTCACCCAATAGGAGACGCACTTCCTAAGTTCAGTTTTACAATAGGAGACAACTTCCTAAGTTCAGTTTTACCATAGGAGACGCACTTCCTAAGTTCAGTTTTACAATAGGAGACGCACTTCCTAAGTTCAGTTCTACCAATAGGAGACGCACTTCCTAAGTTTATTGTACCCACAGGAGACGCACTTCCTAAGTTTATTGTACCCAATAGGAGACGCACTTCCTTAAAGTTTAGTTTTGCCCATAGGAGACGCACTTCCTAAGTTTACTTTTACCCCATAGGAGACGCACTTCCTAAGTCTACTTTTACCCCAGAGGAGACACACTTCCTAAATTAAGATTTCACCCATAGGAGACTCACTTCCTAAATTATTTTCATTCATAGGAGACACACTTCCTAGTTCAAAATCGTTAAGGTTTCACCCATAGGAGACACACTTCCTAAGACTATTTTACCCCTAGGAGACGCACTTCCTAAGTTTAATTTCATACACAGGAAACGCACTTCCTGAATTAAGTTTTCATTATTAGGAGACACACTTCCTAGTCTGGCTCGCTCAGGTTATACTTTTGCTTTAGGAGACGCACTTCCTAGTTTGGCTTTTTCAGGTTATACTTTATTTCAGGAGACACTTCCGGAATTGAGATTTCACCCTTAGGAGATGCACTTCCTAGTTTGATTCATTTTAAGTTCGACCATAGGAGACACAATTCCTAGTCCAGTTCTTTGAAGTTACCCGTAGGAGACGCACTTCCTAATCAAGGTCTTTCAAGTTTTTTTAGGAGACACACTTCCTAAATCTAGATTTTATTCATAGGAGACGCACTTCCTAGTTCTAGTCACTGAAGTTTTCACCCTTAGGAGATGCACTTCCTAGTTTAGCTCATTCCGATTCAACCATAGAAGAAACACTTTCTAGTTTGAGTCATTGAGGTTTTTATTTTAGCAGACACATTTGCTAGCAAGAGTTTTGGTTTTACTCATAGGAGATGCACATCCTAGCCTAGTCTTTTAGTTTACTCTCATCATTGCATCAGTAGGGTAAGTGAGTTACAATTTTGCTAACGACTCACAAATCTTCCCAGTACAAACTGGGTTAGGAAATTTTGTTTGTTTTGTTTGTTTTGGTTGTCAGGGACCCGCCTGTAGAACGGAGTTTGTGGTATGTCGAAGATCGAAGAAGTCAGGAGTCCGCCTGTTAGAACAGAGGAACATTTTTCAAGATCAAGCAGTGACCCACTGGAAAGCAGAAGGTTACAAATCCCCAGCATTCAATCCAAGTTAGAAATAGTAGAAGCTCGCCTCAAGAATGCGAGTCAATAGTCTGGGATGATCAACAAAAGCTAGTCACAAAAACAAAAACAAAAAAAAAAAAGAAAAAGAAAAAGAAAAAATGAATGAATCCGAAGCACGGAAGTGAAGAACAGATGTGATCTGCTCAAGAACTAGCGCCTACAACTAGCAAGTATCAAGGTTCAAATCCAAAGTCTGTATGAAGCACCATTCAAGACTCAAGATCAAGTTTCAGAAGACTTAGAGATAGGAATCCTTGTAACTAGTAGCTGATAGGCTTAGTTAGTCTTTTTCAGTTTTCATTTTTGTTGTAATGACAGGACCGCGGACCAGAACCTCAACGGAACGGCACCTCGATCGGCTCTTCACCTCGGTACACTTCACTATCTCTCTCATCCCCGAACTACACGTGGCCTGATTCCTGTATAACCAAGGATATGTAGGCAGCTCAGATACCAGGGCTCGGTCACATTCCCTCCCTTTCCTTAGTACAGCCCGTCCAAGTAATGGTCGGGTCAAAAACATGTCTAGTCGTTCTTTGTCGGAAAACTCTTCGTGTTTCCAGTCAAAGAGGGGCAGCTGTAGACACCTGATTTTTGACCATCCCCGAGAATTTTCACATTTTTAGCGTGAATATGTGAAATTGGGTCTAATGTAGTCATTTTGACTATTTTTACTTTATTTCGTTGCAAAAAGGAAAATTACAAAAATATATGTATATAAATTTTAGTTTATGTATTTATCATAAACTTGAAAAAAATACAAAATTACACTTTATTTTTGTACTTTATATAAATTCGAAAATAACAAAAAATAAATAAATATAATTCTATCAATGTTTTGTAGTCATTATAATTTTGAAAAAAAAATACAAAAATATTACTTTATATTATATCTTTATATAAAAAACGAAAATTACAAAAAAATAGTTTTATTAATATTTCGTAGCTATTTTAATCTTGATAAATATTAAAAAAAATAATATAGTTTTGTTTAAATATTAGTCTTATTTTGGTAGCTATTTTGCTTACATAGGATTAGTCAAACAACGTCGTGTTCTTAATCGGGTCCGGGCAAAAGAATAATATTCAGGTTCAAACTACCCGTTTTTAGGCCTAATTTCGGACCTAGCCCATAATAATCCGAGTCCACCACACGTGAGGGGACACACGTGGGGAACACGGACGGAATCCCATACACGGGGAACCCCACCACGCGTGGGGGACACAAGTCTCGAACCCCACCACGCGTGGGGCTCATTTTTCTGGGCAAAGCTACACAAGTACACGGTTGGAAAATTTTGAAGGGAGGATTTTGAAAAATTTGGAATGGACTTGGACATTTTTCTGAAAAAACCAACACAGGACTTTGGAAAATATTTTTTGGAACCGATACTGTTCATCTTCTTCTTCCTCAAAGAATAAGAAGAAACCCTACCGCAACCAGACACCGTCCAAGCACCACCGCCGGACACCGTCGTCACCGCCTACACGACCACTGCTCCTCCTCCCAGCTCCGTCAAACCAGTCCGGCGTTCCTCCATTAAACCCGGCGTACACTGCTCGTCGTCTTCCTCTTTTCCTCAAGAACGAAACCCTACCCAAAAACCCACCTCGCGACCACCACCAGTCGACGACCCAACGACGCCGGAACCACCACCAAACAGGCCCGTCAACCACCCTAAACCCCCAGCTCGCGAGCTTCAGCTCCACCAAGACAGCCATGGCCGCTGCACCATCTTGCCCAAACGACCCGCCATAACCATCGTCGCTACAACCACCCCAAAGCCACCACCTAACATCCCGCAACACAACCAGCCTCCTTGCTCCCCCTCGTCATCCAACCCTATCAATGCAACAATCCCCAACCCCCTCATCGTCTCACACAGTCAAACCACCGTGTCCAGCCTCCGTCAACAACCACCAGTCCAAACACCACCTCCAGTCGAACCAGTCGACGACCAAACGACCCAGCTCACTCGCCATCGTCGTCACTGCCCCCTTGCACGCCTGAACCACCAGCAAACAACCATTCGTCGACCCACCACCACTGCTTCAGCTGTTCTGTCCAAACACGACAACCAATCAGCCCATGTTATCGCTGTTCTTTCACTGTCGTCGTGCAGTCCGTTGAGGTCGTCTTTGTTCGTCGAGGCTGTTCGTTGAGGTCGATGTTGAGGTCTGGTCCATGGCGCTATCCGTTTGTTTGTTCAGGTTAGTAAACCTCGAGTACTAGATAAGGAAATGGTACATTAAATGTTCGAATATGCAATACGGAAATTGGTATGATAATGTTCTGCTTATGTTCTCACCGTATGCATTTTTGCTCATTTTGCGCTATGTTATTCTTATTTATTTGATGTCATTTAATTAAGTTTGACTAGTTGTTCTATGGCACAAGTTTGACGTTAATTTGTTCGGGGTCCCTTGCTTAGTTCATTCGGACAAAATTAGCATTAGTACTTGTTGTTACTACTTCCGAAACACGCGTTCACTAAACTCATTTTATTAATTTTTGACAAGTTATGAGATTTTAGTTGTAAAGAAGTCGTAAGGTTTAGTATTGTTAAAGGCGTAAAAATGGCATCCTTTTAAAAAAATAAAAATAAATAAATAAATAAATAAAAAAAATGAGACTAGCTTCGCAAAAATAAAAATGTATAGATTGCGGAGCCCTCACAAAATATATGTATTAAATACTTAGATTCCGGGACGGGCCGTTTAGCAAAATTCATGGCCCTACCCAATATAATAATGCGCTAGTTGCTTTAGGCGCGCCTTTAATAATGTTATCTCCCTAAACTCGGGTGCACATTTATGTGACCCAAATCCAAATCTCAACGAAATCGAAATGTGTCTCTAATCACGGGTACATTGACTGTGACGTGGTCTGAGATGCATTTCCATGACATTGCAAATTCTTTTTTTTTAAAATAATAAATGAGACGAGCCTCGACAAACAAAAAATGCAAATTGCGGGGCCCTCAGTAAATACTTGTGTTAAAAATTATCTAGAATTCAGGAGGGTCGTTTAGCGAATTTCACGGCCTTCCCCAAAATAAAAACGCGATAGTCTCTTTAGGCGCGTGTTTAATAGTTTACCTTCTTAAACTTGGGTGTGCATTTCATGCGACCCAAATCCAAATCCCAAAACATCAAATAAAATATGTTCCGGATTGTGGGTGCATTTCATGTGACACAGTCCAAAGACATGTTTTAAGCGATGTTCACATTCTTCCAAAAACAATAATAATAAAGCGGTTAAAAGATAAAATTTGCACATAAGTTCATATTTGTATAAAGTCAGATAATCGAGCCGAATATAACAGTTGAGCGACCGTGCTAGAACCACGGAACTCGGGAATGCCTAACACCTTCTCCCGGGTTAACAAAATTCCTTATCCGGATTTCTGGTACGCAGACTGTAATATGGAGTCATTCTTTTCCTCGATTCGGGATTAAAATTGGTGACTTGGGACACCCTAAATCTCCCAAGTGGCGACTCTGAAATAAATAAACCAATCCCGTTTCGATTGTCCTTTAATTGGAAAAAACTCCCTTGCGCCCTCGCGGGGGCGGAAAAAGGAGGTGTGACAGCAGCGAACCCGAACTGAGCCAATGCCAACTATTGCACAAGTTGCATTATTGCCCATTACTACGGTTCCTCCACTTTTCTCGTAGCTGCTAAACCAGTCTTTTCGGAACGTCATATGCAGAGTACAAGCAGAGTCTAACACCCATTTGTTTTCATAACTACTATTATTATTACACGATGTTGTTAGTACATAATCATTATAAAAATTATGTACCTGTTAAACTGTAGATGCACTCGCCTTTTCCTTGGACTTTGACATTGGGCAATCTCGTTCAAAGTGCCCCTTCTTGCCACAACCCCAACACTCTGTATTCTTCTTGTTCACACGAGACTTTGATCTGTGCTTTGATTTGGTCTTTCCCTGTTGGCTAGTCCGGCCTCTTACAAAGAGGCCACTTGCCTGGTCATCTCTATCTCCTTCAATGTGCCTCCGCACATCACTAGAGTTAAGTGCCTGCCGCACTTGCTCAAGCTTGATAGGCTCCTTGCTATACATCATTGAATTCTCAATATCACGATATCCTGAAGTCAATGAAAATAGCAAAGCACATGCAAGCGTCTCCTCCTCCCTTTTAATTCCTGCAATCTGTAAGTCCATGACAAGTTTATTAAACGCATCTAAATGATCTTGTAACGAAGTACCTGACCCCATCTTAAATGTGTGAAGACACCGTTGTAACAACATTCTTGTTGTCACTGATCGGTCTTGGTATAGCCCTTCTAGCTTTTCCCACAACTGTTTGGCCGTCTCTTCGGTACCCGTACTCACTTCACAAAGCACGTTAGGTGCAAGGGATAGTTGGATTGCACTCAATGCATCCCCTTCAATCTTCTCCTTGTCGGGAGCTGATATATCCGTAGGATACTTTCCGTCAATAGCATGGATTGAACCTTCCCTCCGCAGTAACGCCATCATCTGGATCTTCCAGATATTGAAGTTGTTGCGTCCATTGAATCTATCAATTTCAAACTTCATGGAACTCATATTTGCTTGTTCTTTCTCCTTGGATCATTAAAGAATCCTGTCGCTCTGATACCAATTGTTAGCGGAAACGTAAAAGAAAGAACACAAGATTTAACGTGGTTCGGATCAAAATAATCCTACGTCCACAAGAGAACAATTGCCCTTTTAATATTAACAAAGGAAGGGGAGATTTCCCAATTACACTTAAGAGAATTTCTCTCTTAACTCTCTACTCACTACAATGTATTGTATTATTTTGGGATGATTTCTACAAGTGAAGGAGTGCATCTATTTATAGAGGTAAAGACCTCCTCTTGATGTCATTGGTGACATCAAACTACCTCCTTTGATGTCATGGGTGACATCAAAGAAGGAAGCTTCCTCCTAGCATCCATACCAACTCTTCCAATTGGCATGCCATTGTTGACTAAACATAAACCAACATTTTCACCATGCCATTGTTAACTAAACATAAACCAACATTTTCAATATATATGATTCTCCCTACGTCCCATTCATCATGAACATTACTAGTTTCCTTAGAAAGTAATTATGCCTTGGTTCCATGAATAGAAGTAGAACTTATATTCTCTAGATGACATAGTTTCATAATCATTCGATATTCTATGAGTTTCAGTTATGACAAATCAACTTATTATGAATACTCATCTCAGTTTAATCCTATTCACTATACCAGTATCATGTAAGTCGGTATGGCTCATTATTTCAGTATCACATATTACAGTATGATTCTCAGTTCCTGATTTAAATTCCTGAATGTTGAACACCTGCATTTGGGCCTGAGGCCGCAGTTTATGCTTTATGCATTTTGGACCTGAGGTCGCAGTTATGTATACGTATACTTGGGCCCGAGGCCGCAGACCTGAGTTCGCAGTTATGTATACGTATACTTGGGCCCGAGGCCACAGTTGTGCACATATATATATATATATACATATTGGGCCTGAGGCCGCAGTTTAATGTTCAGATAAACAGGTTGTTCATCATTCAGAAGAGGGAGTATTCACATCCTTACTTCCTTGTTCAGTTATCAGTTTATCAGCTAGCAGTTCAGTTTCAGTGTTGATAGTTCTTTTGTTCAGCTATTTTACATACCAGTACAATTCAAATGTACTGACGTCCCTTTTGCCCGGGGCCTGCATCTCGCGATGCAAGTAATGATTTACAGGTTGATGATTCAGAGCGCTAGGATTCTCGTACCAACTATTTAGTGATCCCCAGTTCTTTCAGGGCATTATCATTGCTACAGTCTTCAGTATTCACATACAGTTAGTGTTTTCAGTACTCAAATAGAGGCTTCATAGACTAGAGTAACAGTTAGACAGAGTCACAGGCTTTCATATTAAGCTATGTTGGTTACAAATATGTTTCAGAATTGTATTAGTATTTTCGCACTTTGATTTATATCATCTAGACTTTCGGTATATCAACATGTGTTAGTTTATCTTCCGCATTCAGTATGTTATGATACCACATGTTGATTCAGCTAGCCAGTTGATTCGCTCGGTCACATGTAGTCAGGCACCGAGTGCCGTGTTACGTTCAGGCCCAGGTTCAGGGCGTGACATTTTTCCTGTTTCATAATGTGATTATTAATAATAATCATCATTGAAATGGACTATGCACCCAAAAAGATGATATGCCTGACTCATCTTTTTTAGAGTAAGTCCACAATTTTTATTTCAGATCCCCGTTAGGAGACTTGTGCTTTTTGACACTCAAGATTGTAATTAGCTGCTTCGAATGCTTATTTGCCTGGAAATTATTTTTATAAGTCAATTTGTGTTTCGCTTGGACAGATAGTTGTACTCTAGATTATTGTAGATAGGTAAAACTATAATATTTGTTTTTCACATTTTATGCATTTTTGTTTTTCATTGTGGAGATACTTCATTTTCAGAAAATTTTATTTATTAATCGAGAAAACAGAGTTTCCTTCAGATTCTCTAACAGTAGAGTTTAACATTGCTTTAGATGTAGGAGGATAATTTTAATATTTCAAGTAGTCCAAAGATACTGCAAATTGCCTTTGTTCTGTCTTTGTTATCTTATGTTTTTTGAGTGTATTTATTTTTTAATTTTCAACATATCACCATTTTGTGTTTTTTCTTCCCTATTCGACTTGTCTATTGTTTTATTATGTGTGTTTGTAGCGCGTGAAAGACTTTGTCCTCAAATATTACACCTATAACAAATTTAACTCAAAATAGTCTATATGTTTTATTATGTGTGTTTGTAGTGCGTGAAAGACACTGTCCTCAAATATTATATAAATAAAAAATGTAACTCAAAATATAGCGCATATTCCACTGGTGGGAGAACAGAAGATATCTGTTTTAATAGAAAACATATGCAGCAAACGTGATTTTTATTCTTTTTTCATGAATAACCTCTGCTGTTCAGTTATAATAGGGGACTCTTTTCTTAGAACGAACAAAGATTTAGCTTTTTATTAGCAAATTTGTATTCCTTATTGTTGTTAGGCCTCATATTTCCCATTAGTGAAGTTGCTCTTATGGATCAATTGTAAAACACAACTTGGTCTCTGAAAATGTAGGGAAATCACTGTGTACACTGAAGCAGAACGGTTAAGAGTTCAATTTGCTCATTAGTTCTGTTAGGAATCCTTGGATTTTTTCTTTCATAATGTGCTAATAGGTATCTTTACTGGGAAAACTTAATTTGACCTTGCAATGGAAAGAGAATGTGAAATTTAGTTTGACTTCTGTATGAATCTTTATAATAGATAACTTATAGTTAATCCTTTTTACTTTCTTATTTTTAAGTTAATACAACCACTAATAATTTTGCTGCAGAGGACGCAGACACAACATGCTTGAAAAGGAAACGGTAGCCTTCGGAGAAGATATGGGAGTTGCAAGCTGAGAAGGTTAAGAAACCCTCACAGAAGAAAAAATCATCTGGTAAATAACAAAATTGAAAGAATACCTCTAATCAGCTGGAAATTAAGGAGTTCCTATCGAGAACATCTTAAACTTTTTGTTCCTTTTTTGTTGTTAAAAAGCCCTCCTGTGATAATTTTCCTGTTTTAATGTTTGAGACATCACTCAAAGCTTTATTTGTGGCCATTAGAGTACAACCTTTAATTCAGGAATGATGATGAGCATTCCTTGAGATGTTCCTATAAACTCGAGTTCTAATGGATGTAGTTTTAGTTAGTTCTTGGTGAAACTTCATTTGCTGATCTGGGACCTTCCCCATCCCCATGTAACTCTCTGTCCCTCTTATGCAAAGAGAAGAATTTTTGTGTTGGTGATGTTAGCAGTTGTAATTGTTCTCCTAAACAATGAACATATAAACACTAAGAGCTTTGTCTTCAACAGTTTTAAAAGAGATTACAGAACTCAAAATCGCTAAATCATTAGGTGGCTTTTGATTATCACTTGATCAACTTGTAGCTGCTCAAACAACTTCAGAGAAGGAAAAAGAACACCTTACAGTTTACAAGCTCTCTGAATACTTTTATTGCATTAGGTTTGACAGTTTGTAGCTAACAAAACTAATTTATTTGAATTTGTGTGCTTTTTTAATTTGAGTTCTGCAGATGATGCACTATTGATTAAACCTGCTGAATAAATGGGCACCTCTCTGAATTTAGTGGTATTTTTTGGTACTCCTACCAATCTGAATGTTTAGATAAAAGCTTTAGTTCATTTTGTTATTTTAATCTAAACATTGATAGAACTCAAAACTAGATGTCACACCTTCTTCCTTTAACTTAGGTATTGTTCTTTTACAAGTGCTTAATAGTAGAATTATTCAGGTATTTATATTATTGATAGTAGAATTATTTCCTGCAGATGCCTTCTAACAATCTACAAAAACTCAAAAACTAGCAACTACAAGCCTCTTCCTCAACCCCCCCCCTCCCACATACACCAAGAACACATAGTACAAGAGCAATGTAAATATGCAATAAATTAAGTGAAATAAAGAGAGGGGAATACCAAGATCTATTTTAAAGTCAGACTGAGAAGGTACTTTATCAGGGGATTGAACATTTGCAGTTTTGAGTTTAGACTGTAAACAACCCAATTTTTCATCAGCTCACATAGATAAATATGACGCTCACAATATATGTAAACTCAGATCCACCAATGAATCAAAATGGGGTGCTGAAAAGTCAATGAAATACTATAACTTTAGTTGAACTAAGTAGTAGATAATAGATGGAAAAATAGATAGGTAACTTGGGAGGAGCTGTGTTCCTTTTTTTGCTTCTAAATTATCAACATGATCTACAAGTGCTTTGGTTAGAAACTGATTCGCAAATTTATCTCTTAATTATTTAATGTCTAGATTTATTTTTGTGTTGTTAAAGTTTATTAGACATAATAGTTTATCGTCTTTGTTAATAATACTTCTAATTACTGCCATCTTACACAAGTACGCATCAACAGGTGCTACTAGAAAGCTATACATTTTTGGGGTAACATATGAATTGGAAATAGAAGGATTAGAAAAAGTAACATTTTTGTAGTAGCTCTATAGTCTTCTATTTATTTGTTGAGCAACATTTTTGTAGCAGATCTGTATCTTCTATTTCTATTCTAGCCACAAACTTATTCCTTACTGATAACAACATAGCATTGTTGAGTTTGGGATATATATATATATATATATATATATATATATATATATATATATATATATATATATATATATATATATATATATATATATGCATGTATAATTGATAAAGTTTATGTCACGACCCAAACTGATGGGCCGCGACGGGCACCTGGTGCCTTACTCAACCGAGTACAAACGTAACATATCTTTCTTATCGTACCATCATGGGTAAGTGGGCCAAACGTGCTGTCACGAGATAACCAGAATTAAACATAAGAGAATACTGGATATGGGATGACTCAACATAATATAGAAACTTATACACATGACATACGGGCCTATAAGGCTGACATGATCATTTATATACTCAAAACATAGGCCAACAAGGCCATACAAGTATCCTTATACATGACATCTGTCTATAAGTCTCTAAGAGTATATAAATATCATAAAGGTGTGGACAGAATCCTGCCATATCAATCAATACATATCCTAATATACTAACCAAATAAGCAATTCCAGATCAAATGGAGCGCACCAACACCTTCTGCTGAGCTGATAGCCTACTTGGAGGACTCTCAACATGTCTATCGGGACCTGCCGACATGAAACGCAGTGTCCCCAGGCAAAAGGGACATCAGTACAAAATGATGTACCGAGTATGTAAGGAATGAAAATCAGTAAACAATAGACAAGAGAGAAACATAGAGTAAACGACTCAACATGTATGTCTGAATAATTCTGTGAATCATTAATATTTATAATTCCATGCATATGCATATAAATGTCATACCATGCATAGGTATATGCGTACATATTATCATCAAACATCTCAGGGCATCCTATCATATCATCCCGACCACTATGGGCAAAATAATCAATGTATACCAACTGATCAGGTGGTGGTACGTATATAACGTTGTAACCTTTTCCCATATCCCATTTACATATAATATATGTGTATATAACACTATCTGGTCATTGGTCAATGTACACGTATACATGAATAAAATGCATAAGAAGTACATTAATAATACTTCTCGGAATGTCATAAGATCAATATGCCTTTGATTAATATTATAAAATAAACTTTATCAACTTACGTATTTTCTGAGACCCATGAATAGATGATACAATAATAGGACACATGGGGAATCAAGAACATAAGCATTTCTAGTACTTCTATGAATAAAGTCATTTATGAAAGTTGTGTATTTGCTCGTTTCGTTTGTATCGTATGGATCATGCTAAAAGGAAAGAAGCGATAGCCTTAACATACTTAAGTCGATTCTCTTGACAATCCCTCTAACACACGACAATCGCGACTAAACACGTGACGTCAAGATCGAAGTAGGGAAAAATTTGTATGATATTCTTGAGAAAGATTGCACCATACTCCCTTAGAATCACAATTCTCACATTGCTAAGTAGTCTTGTATGAATTTTGTAGCAAATCACATTGCATGAGTTTGCTGAAGCATTTTCATCTGTTACTTAGTAAGTGTGACCATCTTCATTTTGTGATTTAGAGAAGCCTTTTTGTATTAGTGGGTGTGGGCCCCACTTGTGTATGACTAAGCCATAAAACTCTCTTAATGTGCCACCTTATAAAATGGACCTAAGAGTCACAATTTTCCTAAAGACTTGGCTGCCACGTTAAGGCTTATCCAAAAGTCTTAATTAATTCGTTAATCTTTCACTAAAATTAATAATTACCCAATTATCCACATAATTAAAAATCATCTCAAATTACTTAAAATACTACTCACTTTTAACTCACTTTATACACCTTACTATCATGGTCATGTGGTACCTTGTATGACACTAGTCCATAAATATAGGGTATTATAACTTGGACCGTATTTTATCTCCAAATTGTCAAACTTCGACGGAACTCATTTTCTTCGATTCGCTTACCCTCCCACCTTCACGAATTTACTTATCATTTGTTTGAAATAGCGTAATACTTATCACCTCAAAATAATCTTTTCCTTGAACTGATGTCAATTATCTTACGACAAATTCAATGTACAATACTACGGGGTGTAACATCGTCGTAATACTGTGAGGTGTAACATCATTCCCCCTTTAGAACATTCGTCCTCGAATGTTGACTGATGCACTTATTTGTCTCACAGCCAGATAGGTCTTACGAATGGTTTTAATGCTGTCCTTGCCATTTAGGAATCTGTTCTGTCAATAAATCCAAAGGCCAGGGCATTCTCCCCTTTATGCCTCTTTCTCACACCACGACTTGTGGTCAGAATTCTTCCAATCTCGTAACTGTTGCTATCTTCTGTCATGCAACCTGTATGACTTTTTCCTTGAATGTGTGCCTATGCGACTCTTCTCTCCAGCTTTTAGCCAATCTCTAGGCCTCAATTGGTGAACATATACATATCTCTATGGGAACCGATAGGTATACTGATGTTCTTCGCTCGGTACTTTATTAAACTTACGAATATTGCTATGTCTTATTTCATAGACCCGGTTATCCATCCGTATGACTTTACTGCATCTAGGTAGGTCATATTATACCATAACTCTTACTTTGATTTACCATTACTGAGATCTGCTACCAAACTCCAGGTTACTCTCGTTGTTTATCCTATATGTATAAGTCTAAGTCCTTTAATGCTTTCTTATTATTATTATTCATCTTAAGAGTGACGGCCTAATCTCATCTCATACTTTGTAATTTTTATCCATCCATTGTTGATTCACCTTAATATTGATATATAATCTACCACTGATAACTTGACCTTTTATGTAATACTGCTTCTAGGGCTCACATCTTATCGGGGAACATCTAAAATGATTAGAATGATCCACCTAGGGCGATACCATGCTTTCATAACCGTATTTCATAGAATCCCAATGTGATTCACCTTACGTGGGTATTTTAATCCTGTACAATATATGAAATCCTTTTTTTTCTTCTTCAAATCATTACTCAACGAAGGTCCAAACATCATCCTTTATTTATCACAATTGCATCCTTATTCTACTACCAGGGCAGCATTTCATATCTTCTAAATAGGGCTGCTTATCGGGCGGATTGAGCGGCTTTTTACTCTTAACGGTTTGGCTTAACGGTTATCGGCTTTTAAATGTATTAATCCGTTAGCTACCCGATAAGATATCGGACGGATTGGTATCGGTTTAGCTCTTATCGGGCGGTTTATCGGCCTAACATACATATTCACTAAATATCTCCCATTCTCCTCGTCTTAGAAATAATGAATTGCCATAAAAAAAATAACATTTCAGAGGCAATATGATGCATTCAATTTGCTTTGCCAGAGTTGGTCAAGTTCAGCTTAGCCAAATTTTTCTATAAGCCCCACTAGTTACTGCATATCAAACTTCAGTTGATATGCAGTAAGTAAGTATTAATAGTTGATCCTGTTAAATAGCTGCATTAATGAATAAACAAGTCCACAACAATACAAAGTATTAATAGTAAACAGTGTTGGATAAAACTGAGAAAACACTACAGAGACAAACTTCGTAACCAATCCAATAGTTCAACATTCAAGACCACTTACAGAAACAAAACTTTGCGCCCAACCATTTAACAAAAACCACTTCCATTCTGTGCGGAAAAAGTACTTAATACTACTACAAAATACCCGAGCAAGACGCTTTATTTTGAGGGGTACTGCAGAATGCTAAACATTAATGCAACTCCCAAAACTCAAGTGCCCGTTGTTGTTGTTCTCTCATAGTTGAAGTAAGCTTCTCGTCTTGCAACTCCAAAAGGTCCTCCTACATCACAAAACCCATTAAGATGCAAGAGCGTGTCAGGCACAAACAACAAATGTTCATTTATAACTCTAGAATTGACATTCTAGAAATTAGTCTACCAAGTACATGCCCAACTGACTAATAGAAAATGCAAATCACATAAGTGAAGAAGCTTTAACCAGATATTGCATTTCAGTTGGATAACCAAAATGGTTCTTCCGAATTAGACTTTTTGTGTTGTTTGCAACAAATCTTTCTGACCAAAACCAGCACAACTGACTAATGGAAATGTAAAGCATAGAAATGAAGAGTTTCAGAAAAAGAATTGCCGATGAATAATCTTACCAAATATATTAACACTACACGTCAATTACGGAAGGGTCTTTTCCATTGTTGGCTAAATCTGAAGAAAAAATTAAAATAATGAGTCGTGCGATAAATAGAAGTATATCAACAACACTTATATACAACAAATATAGTAACAATATTATTACCTTGTTCAAGCTGCTCAATTTTATCAAGATCTTCCTCAACACTAATGGGTTGTTTTAATTTTTCATTTCGAAGCCAATCTTGAAGACACACTAGAGCTTGCACCAATTTAGGAGTTAATGAACTCCTAAATGAATCAAGAAGACGTCCTCCCGTACTAAATGCACATTCGGATGCCACACTTGAAACCGGAACAGCTAATATATCACGAGCCATCTCCGCAAGAATAGGAAATCTAGCTGAGTTCAATTTCCACCAAAGAAGAACATCAAATTCTTTAGTGTCATCCTCAGTTTCTTCACCTAAATATTTATCTAACTCTATTCTAGTATCAACACCTCCACTCCCACTTTTATATTTTTTTATATCTTGCATGAGTGATTCTAAAAGTCCTATATTTTGGGTGCTTGCTTGACTTCCAGAAAGCCCGGAAGTCGAAGTGTCCAATGAAGAACAATCTGAAGATGAAGCAAGCACAACACCTTTTGAGCTAGACTTTACATACTCACTGAATAATGAAGTCATGTACTTCGTTACTTCTGCTTGTATAGTTGCCCCCGGATCTACACCAAATATCTTTACAAGTGCAAAGCCAACTGATTCGATCTTGTAACGTGGATCCAAAATACATGAGATAAAAATTATCTTGTTCATTTTCCCTAGATCACCCCAATACTTATCAAATTTTTCTTTCATATTCTTTGCCATTTCACTTAAAACTATATCTTCATTTGCTATCAATTGCTTCAAATAGACAGCAACTGCGCAAATTTCAAGAAAATGAATATTCGATGTAACATAGCATGATCCAGATATCTTCAAAGTAAGAAGATAGAAGATTTCAAGAAACTTTGTAATTCTTTTTACATTATCCCAATCACTACTCAAAAGTTCACCTGTAGGAATTCCAATATCAATATAAGAATGCTCAAGATAATGTCTCAAGCCAATTTCACTAGAAGCATAATGTGGAAATGCACATTCAAATTCAATAGCTCTGCGCAACATCAAGTAGGTGGAATTCCATCTAGTTGGAACATCTAAGCATAATGTTTTCTTAGAATTGAGTTGTTCAGCATCAAAACATTCTTGAAACCTCTTCAACCGCGCAGGAGACTGCCTAACATATCTCACTGCATGACTAACACGTTCAATAGACACTGAAGATTCTTTTAAACCATCTTGGACCACAAGATTCATGATGTGAGCCATACATCTCACGTGAAGGTGAGTACCATTCATCAAATTAGTTCCCATTTTTGTTAATTGCTTAGATAATTCTTTTACTGTCACATCATTTGAGCTTGCATTATCAACTGTGACAGTGAAGATCTTATTTATCCCCCACTCACATAAGAACCTACCAATACCATTTGCCATATCTTCGCCTTTATGACTAACAATAGGACAAAAATTAATTATTCTCTTATGCATATTCCATTCACTATCAATCCAATGGGAAGTGATACAAATGTAATTGATTCTTTGTATAGAAGTCCAGGTATCAGTGGTAATACATACTCTTTGTTTTGTTTCTATAAAAAACCTCTTCAACTTTTGCTTTTCTTCATTAAAAAGATCAAAACAATCCCTAGTTACAGTACTACGGGAAGGGATCCGAAAATAAGGTTGCGCCAATTTCATAAAGTCTCTAAAACTTCTCTCTCAACAAAGCTAAAAGGAAGCTCATCAACTATTACCATGCGACATAATGCCTTCCTACATTCTTCTTGTTCAAATTTCCAAGTAACAACAACTACGTCACCCTGAATACCCCCCGGAGCAGATTGAAAGCCTAATTTGATTGTTTTTATCAACAATAGTAGGACGTTTAGGACACTTAAGCATATGAGAAAGAAGTGTCGACGTACCGTCTTTGGTCTTAAATACATACTCAATAAAGCAATAGTCACATTTTGCTTTTGTACTCCCTTCAGAAGTAATAATTTCTGTAAAATGATCCCACACAATAGACCTTTTTCTCCTTTTTTTGGTTATATTTGACTCCATTGTTTGAGCTTGACTTATTTCATTTGAATTAGAAGCCCCACTTTCACCCATCATTACCTTATCACTTTGTATATTTTCAGCCATGTATGAGTCACTGCAACAATAAAAGAAAAGGAATGAGAATAAAAACATCAAGTTGTAAACAATACTAACGCTTCGTTTGTATACAAAAGGTCACCAACATCTTGAGTATGTATTTTAGCAAACTATATAACCTGGCCCTGTGTGTTCTTTAGCTTATTTACAAATTAAGTGCTAAGATTACTATGGGATTGAAAAGTAATTTGGACTGTGGACTGGACGTCATCAGGCCAGCTACCAAACCGCCATTTCTGAACAATTAATTTGCCTTCCTGCAACTCTACATTAGTTCCTGTAAGGCTGTAAGTGTAAGATTACCATTTACCAATGACAAATTCCTTGTTGTTACACCGAGCACACATAATCTACATGAGAAATCAAGCCTTTCTTACAAATACCATGTTATGGATCTATTTGCAATTAAAGACTTCAAGCATTCACAAGAATACATTTTTTTGGACAAACGAATACTCTAATTATAGTATTTTACATCACTTCCCTTAGATATATAAACAGAATGTTCTAGTAACTGGGGAATAATTTGTCATAAAATGCAAAATTTTGATTCAGCTATCATAGATGGTTACCTTCAAGTTTACTAAAAGCATCTGCTGGACTTCTTCCACCTACCAGAGACAACAAAAAGTATTTGTAATTCAGAAGGCATATAAAAGAATAACCGTGTGCAATAATCTTAGAAAAAGATGATAGAGGAGATCATTTTCATCCATAATTATATGATCAGAAGATTATATGATAGAATAAACAACTGCTTAGTCAGTATACGAACATTATAAAGAAATATATGGCTATGAACCTGAACCATGATATACATAACCAATGATCAGCAATGCACCCTGAAATTTACACAAGTGATCAAATTAATGGCTATTATAGGATTGGGTAATAAGATCCAAAAATTAAGAAAACAACGACTGGCACAACATCAAATAGCAACATTTTATAAATATTTAGAAGAGTAGCACTGAAAAGGAAAAGGAGATTGCCTAAGCAATAACAAAAATGAGCTCTCCTTTGTGGTAAAGAGGTCCATGAATGGAATGATAAATAGCATGCCGATTCAGCGAGTGTGGAAACAGAGATATATATGTGGAATAACTTATATCTAATCTAAGTAAAATATATGTATTTCCAACTTATCGACAGGTAAGGTAGCATCTAGTTTGAAATGACATTAAGCATAGGAGATTGAGAACACTATGCCAATTAAATCAAATGTCTTTGAACCTGTAACTGACCCATTAAATATACTAAACTCCCCTCCCACCTCTTTGCTTATCCTTGCATTACTCTGCGTAAAACCCTTCCATCTTTTCTCATCCATCAATATCTCAAACAAATCTTTCGCCCTACAACTAAACTTCTCCGTCATCGTAATCATCTTAAACCATTCCTTCTTCTTCTCCTTCTTCACCACACCCTTTGGCTTCTCATCCACAACAACTGGAGCCGGAGCGGGGGCCAGAGAGACAACATTTCAACAACAAATAGTGAGAAAAAACTATAAATTGAAAAGAATAAAATGACTAGCAAACTCCTGATAATGTTGATTTTGATGGGAATCATAAGTAAGAGTACCTGGATAAGAAGATAAGAAGCCGTGAGAGGGAGAGGCAAGACAGAGAGAATGAGACTGGTGCCTGGTGAAAGTCGATGACGACAGAACTGGTGGGCGGTGGCTGCTGGTTTAAGCGTTAGGGTTGGGTTTCTGTGATTTTGTCTTTTGATTATTTAGGAATTAGGAGTGCCTTAGTTTTAGTCTTAGAGAATAGATAGACTATAGACTATAGAGACAGAACAAAGATGGGTTTGTTTTTTATTATTCAAGTTCAAGGTTTTTTTATATTTAATATATATAAATAAAGATAAAGTTCAATAATATGGATAAAAATAAATTTCATATATATATATATATTCTTAACAGGTTAACAGATTATCCGTTAAGAAAATTGAATAATCCGCCCCCAAACTAATAAGCCGTTAATAAAAAAATTTAATCTGTTCCCCATCCGTTAAGCCGTTACCAGTAAGCCATTAAGCTTCGGTTCGGTTCGGTTTTCGGTTTCGGATCGGTTTTGAACAGCCCTACTTCTAAATGCTACTAGTCTTAGACTCCTTTGAGTTCATTTAGGCTATACTGAGCTTTCTATAACTTAGAGAAACCATAAACTCTTCTTGTTTTCATGGGCTTAATCCTAAGGACTTATCCATTTTCGTTACCTTCTTACTCGCCTTTTTTTATCCTTACTTCTGTCTTCCTAAAACCTTGCCGTTCTAATATACTTAGCTTGCGACCTACACGTATCTATTTATACTACTTCTAACCTTCCTTCATTTTTCTTGCACCATAGATTTTCTTATGTTATTCTGGAACATCAAGCACGACATTACATCATCTCTAACTCTTCTTTACTCTCTTAGCTAGACCTCTCAGTACCTAGAAACCATGGGCTTGAAAATATGCCACTGACGATGCCGTTATCACTCCTGGATACTGAATCCTAGCGCTTCTAGCCTTCTATCTGAAGTATGGGCTATTCACAATCTTCTGTATTTGAGTATCTCGTACGTTTTTCATCTTTACCTTACTTACCTTAAAATTTCGCATCACATCTGCTATCTCTTTCATGACCTCCCTTCCACATGGGTATAATTCATATCCACGACTTGAAGCTCTATTATATTACTTGCACCTCTGGTGTATACACAATCCTGTGGGAGCCTCATACTAACTTCTTATGAGGCTGGTACTCTTCTAACTGGATTTATTGTAGAGCCGTTATAGAATATGGCTACTGTACCATCTCTCTTGTACATTCGATATTAAGAGTGATTCTGCAGTGTTCTTAATCACGATTTCTATAATTTTTCTAGGTCCAATAATTAGACTCCTAATTTACTTAGTTGATGTAACTCTTTAGTTTCCCCTTCCCTCTGATCAGCCTTTATGTAGGCTTAAGCTATTTTTCAATCTGCGGCTCATGGTATTAGTTATTACTTTAGTCTTTCATGGACGCTATGGAATATCCATGATACAATCTTCTAACAATTCAATCCTTTGTCTATAACCTGGACTCAATCCTTTCTTTTAACTTATATGGAGTCTTCTACGACTGTATGATTGTCAACATATATGCTGTATGGATAATACTCCGAAATATTTGGTGCATTCATAATGTAGTTATCTTTGAATCATTGATAGAATAATTCCTTTCATTTCTTCTCAACTTTTTTATAGGCTGAATACATACAGAGACACTTAAAGTTGGCACGATTTTTCATTTAGATAACTAAACTTAAGGGTGTTCCTCATGAGCACGTACATTAGATGAACTTTATTCCAATTAAACACTTTTTGCTGAGTTGGCACATAAAGTGAATTTCACCCGATATAGGTGCGTGAAAAGCTAATCTTGTATATTGTTCACCGACAAATGCATAGTTTTTGGCCGAAAAAGTAATCTCCGGCACTTACCTTTTTCTAAACAATTTTCAACCTATTTTCTTCTTCTCTGGCCATCTCCACCACTTACTTTCTTTTTTCAGATCTGGCCGGTGACCACCTTAATCACCGGCTCTTCTTGCTCCTTTAGATTCGACCATTGTCACCATCATTATCACCTCATTCTCCTTCAAATCCGACCACCAACATCACAACTATCTTTTTCGTTTTCAGATTCGGCGTTGCTACTACATCATCACTACCACCGCCTCCTTCTTCTTAAAGTCAGATAACTACCATCACTGCCTTTTTCTTTATCAAACCTGACCATTATTACTGCTATTTCCTCCCCTTTATCAGATCTAGGCGCCCACCACCACAACCACATTTTAATCTGGGTAAAAGTTTTTTCTAGAAGAGGAATCGAAGCAAAAGAAGGATTAATAGACAAGTTAATGACAACCTGCCATGGGATGTCATTTATCAAGATTTGAACACAAAAAAGCTTTCATTTTATATGTGTTGAAGCTAAAGTTGGTTGATAGCTGATTCTGCCGGTGACGGTATTTTCGGCCATCAGCTCTGTTTTTCTCTTTCTATTTTGGGTCAGATTATTTTTAATATTGCCTATTTTAATTTTGCTGACATGTAATTTTTTTATTGGTTTGGTTTCTATTTTAAAAGAGATTGAGATTCACGTATTAGTGTTGGTTTGGAATTATCAAATTTGTGTTTAATAGGCATATTTTATATGGAGTTCTAGTGGTCAATAGGAACAAGCCCGGGTTAAGGTGTCTAAGTGAAATTTGGTGCCAACTTTAAGTGTCTCCGTATGTATTCAGCCTTTTTTAAATGCAAGCAATTGCTTTTCCTGGTCATTCTGTCACTTGTTGCATGAATACTTGGCTTATCTTAGTGCCCACACATATTTGAATTCCATACAACCTACATGATCTTGAATATCACCTTTTGATTTTTTCTTCTTCCCGTTTATTAGCCACGATAGGTGCCACTTTCTTATGGGTGCATACAATGTTGTTGTGAGACTGTTGTTACAAGGACATTTCTTCTTTAGGTCACTGTGCTTAGGTTGAAGCCTTCTTCCTTATTTCCTCAGCTAGTCTTTTGTTGTAGTACTTAGGGAAAACCCTCTGACTCTTGTAAAACTACGAGCTTATTACATCGTATACCCAATAAATTTTTTGATGTTCGTACTCACCTATAATTATCCTTAATTACTTACCTCCACGCTCATGTGCTCGTATGGTTACTTCTGAACTGATGTTTTGACTGTCTTCCTAGTGAGACTCTCTTTTATTTCTGTAACATTTATACTGTACCTTTAACTACCCCTACTCCTATCTGAATATTTTTCAAGGGTCACGATGTTATATCTGCAAGATTAAATTCCCTATGTTAGGGTTCACTACATTTATCTTGTATGATCTGTTGATTTATCTATAACATCTTGTCTAGCCATAACAAGACTCTTCCTGAATCAACTACTAACTACTCGTTGGTCCATTCTCATATCTATATTCCGCATAATCCCTCTTGGGTTATTCCCTTTGTCTTAACTTACGTCTCGTATTGGCTCCTTATTTATCAATAACATCTCGGGTAGGAACCCTTACTTCCTTTCCTTGACTTCGTGCTTGCACAATGTTTTGGAATCGTAGCATATCTGTATGATTTGAATAAGTGCAATCTTATCCCTTTCTCATTCTTATCGTATTCTTCCTTTATCATTCCATAGTTTCTAGAACCACTTAATTCCGACTTAATGCCACATCACTCTAAATTCCCCCATTTTGCTCCATCCACTGGCTCTTCGGGTTGCCTAAAATTCTCTCTCTACTAGGGACGAGAGCCATGATGTGCTATAGAATTTCGGCACTTTTAATACTAATTACATAAACTTTTGCCTGTCTTTCAAAGCATTTTTAGTTAATTCTTATGACATTTTGGTACTTTGTAGTGCATGAGACTTGAAGACCCGAAAACATGGAAAAGAAGTCAAAATTCCACAAAAGGGCAAGAATGCTGCAAGTATGCGCCACAGAAGTAATGTGCGGACTGCAAACTCACCACAGACTGAAGCAGATTTCTGGCCACTGAAGAGAAGAATGTGCAGTCCATTATGCAATCGCATAACACTTCTATGGACCGCATAATGACTGCTCAATTTCAACTGAAGATTCTGCATAGCTATTTGGCGATGGAATATGCTGTCTCATAATTGATATGCGGACTGCATAATGGAAATGCGGTGGAAAGCTGGCAACTGGAGTTTGGGATTATGCGATCAACTCTGCAAATTTGCGGACCGCATACATGGTCTGTAACCATTATGCGGTCGTAGAAGGGCTCTGCAGGAGCAATTTTGTCCAATATTGACCCCAAGTTTTAGTCCACTATAGATAGATTTACTAGGGTTTTTGTAGGTCATTGAGTCTAAAAAAGAGACTACATTGAAGGCATTAAATACACCATTCTTTTGGAAGCATTTGAAGAGAGAATCTTGTACCTTTGTAAGCTTTATGACTTTATTTATTGCTTTGTTTTTGTATTCTAGTATGAGTAGCTTGTTTTAAATACTAAGGTTGTGGACCCTAAATGGGTGTAATGTTAATGGATGTTTAACACTAAATATATATAATGGTTGGTTGATATTTATTCATTTCTTATGCTTTATTTATTGTTCGTGGTTGCAACCATTGACTCATTCCATTTTACTCTATCTTTACTTGGAAAAGTGGGTTAGGGTTTGGTAGAAGTGAATATCAAGAACTCAAGGCTTTAAACCTTGTTTAATAGAATCGCTTAGAAATAAGTGGGTTCTACTTGGCATAAATTAGTTATTCTTAATTGCAACTCTTTTATATTTGGAAAATCATAAAGAGAAAATACTACCCAACTATTGGGAAATATTGGGTAGTCATTTAGAAACCATTTGCTTATCAAAGGACCTTCCATTAGAAATATATCATATTAACACCGATAGTATTACATTTCATTGATGGGGACACAAACTTGGTTTCCTTAATCAAATTAATTACATTAGCACAACAAAATAGTTATCTTGTTAATTCACAATTATATCATTCTCTTTTTAAGCTAAAGGAGCAAAATTACGACTTAAGTCAAGTTTTACACTATTTAAGTAAATTTTTCACACCTATTCCCTGTGGGATTCGAACCCAACCTTGTTGGGTTATTATATTTGACACCGACCGCCTTACACTATCTATTTAAGTGTAATTTGAGCGTATCAAATTTTGGCTCCAATACCGGGGAATACAGTTTTGAAATTACTATTTAGTGTGTACTTTACTTTACGTCTTCTTCTATTCAATCACACTTTGCTTGCTTTGCTTAGTGTTACTAGGAAAACATGGCCGAGCATAACGAAGAAGAGAATCCTTTTGCGGATATAAATGAGTACATTGAGGATACAAATGCCATTGTCCCTCTAAGAGTTGATGCTACCACTTTCAAGGTGGAACACGATTTAATCCTAATGCTCAAAGCAGAGGGATTTTTCAGAAATTCCATCGATGATGATCCGACACAACATCTCAGAAACTTTTTGGGTGCGTGTGCGATGAACAAGCAGAATAACGTTTCAGATGATGCCCTAAGACTGAGGGTGTTCAAGTACTCACTGGCTGGAGAGGCAAGGAAATGGATCCAAAATCTATCACCAAATTCCATTCATTCTTGGCTTGAACTCGTCCTAGCTTTCATAGCTAAATGGTTCCCGCAAAGCAAGAAGTCTGAGCTTCGGGATAAAATTTTCTTTTTTCAAGCAATTACCAAGAGAACACCTACATGAGGCTTTGGATCGATTCAAGCTATATTTAGTGAGGTTGCCGAATCATGATTTTTCGGATACTATCTTGTTGGAGAAATTTACATGGGCTTGGATCCTATGAATCAATCTATAGCCACAAATGCAGCTGATGGATCTTTCATGGATAAAACATTTGCGAGGATCACACAAATCCTTGACATAGTGGAAAAACATAACCAAGCTTGGAACTTAGAGGACACCACGGGTGGAATTGCATATGGTACTCCTATTTGACCAACATGATTAAGGAGAACCAAGAAAGAGATCAAGTAATTTCCGTGCTTGCCACCAACGTCAATGTGTTGATGAAGATGTTCACTAAAAGCCAAAGAAAAAAGGTGAACGTGGTGGAAGATGTTCAACCCACATCAAATGAGGATTACGAGGAAGAAAATTATGTCAACAACTCTCAAGGAGGTTATCAAAGGCAACCCTACCAAGGTTCAGGACAGCAAAACCAATGAAGGCCTAACCCGCAAGGGCAAGGCAACCAATAGTGGCGAAATGACCAAGGTAGTTCAAATAAAGGGAATTGGAGTAATAACAACAAAAACTTTTTAAATCGGAGTTCAAACCCCTTTGTTCCACCAAAGGGGAAATATTCCAACTCTCCACATTGGAAGGAAAGTTCTTCAAGTGATTCCAAGTTGGAAACATGCTTGAACAAGTATTGCAAAATCAAGAAAGATCCGACACTTCAATGAGGAATATGACCGAGCTTGTGGGTTATCATACCGCATCTATTCAAAAGTTAGAGATGCAAATGAGAGATCTCTCAAGAGAGCAAAATCCAAAGCAAAAAGGAACACTCCCAAGTGACACAGTTGCAAACCCAAAAGGTAGTGTGAGCAGTCCAACTTCTCATTATATGGCAATCACAACTCGTAGTGGGAAAATACTTCAAGGAGAGAATGAACAAGTGGTAGAATTTGAAGATTCCGAACAAGAAGTTGAGGTGCCAATTGTTGTTGAAGTTGAAAAAGTCCTAGAAGAGGTGAAAATTCAAGAAGTGAACCAGCAAGAGGTTAAGAAAAATGTGAAATAGACACCAAAAACTCTAGCACCAATTCCTAGACCTCCTCCTCCTTTTTCTTTAAGACTTTCTAGGAAGGTTGATGATAGCAAACTCGAGAAGTTCTATGACATTCTCAAGCAATTATCAGTGAATATTCCAGTTGGGGAAGAAAGAGATGCCGAGTTTTGCTAAGTATTTGAAAGATTTGATCACCAAGAAGAAAACCACCAAGAATGAAGTGGTGAATGTGACTCACCAGGTTAGTTCCATCATTGCAACAACCACCGTTCAAAAGAAAGAAGAAACATGAGCTTTTACCATTCCATGCACTATTGGGTTGCGCGATTTTGCAAGAGCTCTTTGTGATAATGGGGCTAGCATCAATTTAATGCCTCTTGCTATTTACAAGCAAGTGGGCTTAGGTATGCCGAGGCCTACAAGTATGAGATTGCAAATGACCGATCGTTCAATAAAGAGACCGGTGGGGATTGTTGATGATGTTCTTGTGAAAGTGGGAAAGTTTTTCCTCCCTGCCGACTTTGTGATCCTTGATTGTGCTGTTAACAAAGAAATCCCTATCATCTTGGGGAGACCATTCTTTGCTACCGGAAGAGCACTTATGTATTCGGGACAAAATGAGATCAAGTTTCGAGTTAATGATGAAGAGGTTACCTTTCAAGCGAGTAAGGGTATGAAGTTGCCACATGCATATGAAAGCATCTCAGTCATTGATGTTGTTGATGAGGTAGAATATGCAATCGAGATGAAGATGGAAGAACAATGCCTTGATGAGGTGTTGGTGCTATTTTGGTGAATTTTGATGGTGGAGACATGGAGGACTACATGAAATTGGTGAATGCATTAGAAGGACTTGGGTCCTACACTTATGCACCAAAGAAACTTTCTCTTGACTTAGAGAATAGAGTCATTCCTCCCGCCAAGCCTTCAATTATTTAGCCACCACAACTTGAGTTTAAGCCATTCCACCGCACTTAAGGTATAAATTTCTTGCCTCTAATGACACTCTATCGATAATCGTTTCTTCTTTGTTTAATGATGTTCAGGTAGAACACTTGTTGAATGTCCTAAGGGAGAGCATGCAAGCCATTGGGTGACAATAGCAGACACCCGAGGGATTCCTGCCAGAATTTGTGAGCACAAGATACAATTGGAGCAAGAGAGAAAATCAAGCGTGGAGCATCAAAAAAGGTTAAACCCTTCCATGCAAAAGGTGGTAAAGAAAGAAATCATCAAATTGTTAGATGCCGGGGTGGTCTACCTCATTGCAGATAGTTCTTGGGTGAGTCCAGTGCAATGTGTGCCAAAGAATGAAGGCATGAACGTGATTCAAAACGACAAAAATAAGCTCATCCAAACGAGAACAGTGACCGGGTGGAGAGTTTGCATGGACTACTGGAAGCTAAATAGTGCTACTTGCAAGGACCATTTCCTTATGCCTTTTATTGATCAAATGCTTGATCGGCTAGTGAGAAGGTCATTCTATTATTTTTTGGATGGTTATTCCAGCTATAACCAAATCAATATCGCCTTGGAAGATCAAGAGAAGACAATATTCACATGCCCATATGGGACTTTTGCCTTTAGCCGTATCATTTGGGCTATGCAACGCCCCGACTAATTTTCAACGGTGCATGATGTCAATCTTCTCGCACATGGTGGAAGATTTCCTAGAGGTGTTTGTGGATGACTTCTCTATAGTGGGTGATTCCTTTGAGCATTGTCTTGACAACCTTATACAAGTGCACAAAAGATGTGAAGAAACAAACCTTGTGCTAAACTGGGAGAAGTGCCACTTCATGGTGGACGGGGACATTGTTTTGGGTCACAAAATTTCCAAACAAGGCATAGAGGTTGACCGGGCAAAGATCGAAATCATTTTCGAGCTTCCTCCACCCACTTTAGTAAAAGGTGTCCGAAGCTTTTTGGGGCACGTCGGTTTCTATAGGTGTTTTATCAAGGGATTCTCAAAAATTGCAAATCCCATGTACAAGCTCCTTGAAAAAGATGCAAAGTTTATATTTGATGAGAAGTGTCTCAAAGCTTTTGAGGAATTGAAAGAAAAGCTCACCACGACACCTATTATTGTCACACCTGATTGGTCCCTTCCATTTGAACTCATTTGGCCAGTGCTTGGTCAATGACATAACAAAATCCTTTACCCTATCTACTATGCAAGTATGACACTCAATGCCTCTCAAATGAATTACACCGTGACTGAGCAAAAACTTCTTGCCGTTGTCTATGCTTTTGAAAAATTTCAGGCCTATTTGTTGGGGTCCAAAATGATAGTTTACACTGATCTTGCTGCTCTTCGCTATCTCATAGTTAAGAAGGATGCCAAACTAAGATTGATTCGGTGGGTCCTTTTGTTGCAAGAGTTTGACTTTGAAGTCAATGATCGGAAAGGGACAAAAAATCAAGTTGCGGATCAGGCAGGGAGACCAAAAGAAGACCTTGAAATCAATGATGCCTTTCCAGATGAGCACATATTGGCATTGTCTAGCACATTCGCTCCTTGGTATGCCAACATCTCTAACTTCTTGGTTAGTGATTTTATTCCCGATGGATTGGAGAGCTTATAAAAGGAAAAAATTCTTACGGGAGTGTAGGCAATACTATTGGGAGGAACCCTTTTTGTTTCGTATTTGTGCCGACAACATCATTCGGCGATGTGTTCTGGAAGATGAGGTAATGCCAATTCTCAATTGTATACGGTAAAATCGGAGGGATATATTTCTCGCCACTAAGGTGCATTTGGGGAGTCATATCGGTATCTCGAAGCTGCAGGACTATGATCGAGCTCCCTCCCCCGAGGTTCGCCCATGATCCAACAAAGATTTCGAGGGTGGGGAACTCCCGAGGTGAGCAACCAGCATTAGCAGAGTCTAGCATCGTGCCTAGCCATCCCATCCCCGTGTCTTTACATTTAATGCATTCTATACTATATTGTATTCCCTCTTCTATATAAAGGGGATCCACACTACTTTGTAAGTGGTTTATGTTGCTCCAACTATTCTCCCCAAGATCCAATAATATCTCTCTCTTTCTTCTCTCTAACTTACTCACTGTTACTCACCCGAGGACCCTCTTAGCATTTATCGCCTTCATACTTGTTCTTCATTTATTGCTTGGTATTGGCCATAAAGAGCCCTCTTTAATTATATTCAAACTGTTATCCCATTCCTGACTATCCCCGATAGCTCAAGCTCGAGCCGGATATCGACCCCGAGGCCCCTCATCGACCAGATCGAAGCTCGGGTAGCAAGCCCCTTGGTTTGATTACTGCCCCGTTTTAGCTTGTATCTCATCGTTAAACTTCATACTCTTAGTATCAACTGCTCTAATGACTAGCATAAAAATAGATCACATATTTTTAGAATCCCATTTACAAATTTAATTGTTGTTACCATTTTCACGGCAAACAGTTTGGCGCCCAACGTGGGGCTAAAAATAATAGTGATTATTTTCTTACTGGTTTCATTGCACAAACGCAAGTTATCTTTCACACCTTTTCTTGTCCAAGACCTCTTGATTTCAGGTCAAAATGTCTGGCTCGGTAAACATGGTCGAGAACAACTGCCTCGAAAATCATGGCGAGAATGGTATGGCTGTTCTACTCATTAGCGCGCCACCGCAGAACCCCAATAATGCACTTGGACCAATTCCAGTGGACGCGGGTTCTCAAGACGCGCAGCAAGTCGACGAAACCTTATACACCGGTAGAAGCATATAACATGGCGACCAACTGGAAGCCCAAAAGACCCCGGCTCGGGATGCACAAGAAGTTAATCTTCACGATATTTTTGAAATGTTATAGGCACAACAGTTGGCTATCACTCAGTTACAAAGCCATTCGAAGACTCCCAGCACAGTAGCGCCGGAAACTACTCCCTTAACCGAACGGGTACCGGAGAGGTCAAGCAACGACGGATCAGTAGCCGATCCTGCCATCGTGAAAATGCTGGAGGACCTCACCAAAAAGATCGATTCAGGTGAGAAAATGATAGCAGCCAACAATAAGAGGGTCAAAACTTATAACTTCAGAGTTGACCAAATCCCGGGCGCACCCCTGGTCCTGAAAGGTGTAGATTCGAGGAAGTTTGTGCAACGGCCGTTCCTAGAGGAAGCGACTCCAAAACCCATTTCAAAGAAGTTCAGAATGCCAGAACTCCCAAAATACAACTGGTCCTCGAATCCCAACGAACATGTCACAGCCTATACATGCGTAGTGAAGGGCAACGACATAAAAAAGATGAGATCGAGTTCGTCCTACTGAATAAATATGGAGAAACGCCCTCCAAGGGGGCCATGATGTGGTACCACAACCTAGCTCCCAACTCCATAGATTCATTCGCCATACTAGCGGACTCCTTTGTAAGGGCGCACGCCGATGCCACCAAGGTAGAAACAAGATAGTCCAATGTATTCAAGATTAAATAGAGGGAGAATGAAATGCTGCAAGAATTCGTGTCTTGTTTTCAGACTAAACGAATGGAACTACCTCCGGTCTCCGATAACTGGGCAGTGCAGGCCTTCAATCAAGGCCTGAATGGACGTAGCTCGGTGGCATCGGGGCAGCTAAAAGAAAATCTGATCGAGTATCCCACTGTAACCTGGTCAGATGTCCACAACCGATACTAGTCAAAGATCAGGGTCGAGGACGACCAGTTGGGAGCCCCTTCGGGCTCAGTATACCCAAGCAGACTCTTGGCGAAGGAGCAAAGATCGAATAAAGAGAGGTACCAACCGTACCCCGATGATAGGAGAAATGCTCCAAAATGCAATCCGCCACGTAATGACCGATTTGGTAAATCGAGGACAGAACCCTCGGGGACCCCTCAACAGAGGGGGCTTTGACGAGTACATGGGGCCAACAGGGGAGCCCCGCTTATTAGAGTACAACTTCAATGTCGATGCACCAGACATCGTGTTCACCGTTATCAAAACTAGGGATGCCATATGGCTCAGACCAGTACACTTGGATCCTTCCCAAAGGAACTACAATTTGATTTGCGAGTTTCACAACTCGCACGGGCACCGAACCGAGGATTGCAGGCATCCCCAAGAGGAAGTGGCCCGACTGCTCGATAATGGGCACCTTTGGGAATTTCTTAGCAACCGGGCTAAAAACCAATCCCGAGAAAGAGAAACAGCCAAAAGGAACAAAGTAGACGAGCCCCAACATGTCATCCACACGATTTTTTGATGATCGCCCAGACACATTCAAATAGAGGACCACATAGCAACTGCCAAACGAATGCCAGAACTCGAAAGCGCCATCACCACCAAGGTATAATCACGTCTCCCTCTTTCTATCTTCTACTTCACAATAACTTTTGCGCAGGCTAGCGACCAAGGCAATCGGGACGCCGCTCCGGCTCGAGGACCCTGAGGTTTCAAAGTATCTGTTGCACTCTTTTCCTTTGATCGGTTTTTTTATCCCGAAACTGATTTTTACCGGCAGGATTTTTAACAAGGCAACATCCACGCACTTCCCAAGAAGGATTCAATGAGCCTACAGGACTTTCTTTGCAATCAGCCTCGTTCCATGAAATAACGAATGAGGCTCCAATAGGAAATGATGTACCAAGCCAAACGGTCGAATGAACCGTGTCCATATAAGCCGGGCTTACGGCAACCCAACGGCATGTATTCATGTCAAGCAATCAAAGAATATCTTTCACCAAAAGCGTCTCGTACTCCGCAAGAAAGTTCAGCATGCTCACTGCAGGGGTCCTTCCATCGAATGCATCCCGAAATACTCGGAGACTTAGCATAAACAATTTGGCACCCGCACGACCCCAGGGTCAGAACTTCGGGCTCATAAGGCCCCAACAAGGCAGTTTCGAGCTCACGAATAATAGCTTTCGAGCCTAGAAAACTCGATGACTCGAAGATTATCACCAATCGCCATACACTGGAAAACCCAAGGCTGTAAGACCTCGAGCGGGCAGACTCGGTCTGGCCAGATCTATTTTACATAGAAACAAAAACTGTAAGACCTCAACAGGCATGACAAACTGTAAAACCTCAACATGCATGACAATCTATAAGACCTCAACAGGCATGAAAAACTGTAAGACCTCAATAGGCATGAAAAACTGTAAGACCTCAACAAGCATGAAAATTTTCCAAGACCTTACTACAGGCATAAAACTCAATCCCGAAGTTTAGGCTATATGTCGCATTTGTAAGACTCCCGAAAGGGCATACCCTCGATGTAGACGCCTAAACTATTACTTGGGATAAAAAATGGCTCCGGCCAAACACATATGACTACGGTCAAAATGGATGCACCAGCCAAATTAACATGACTCGGGGATGCCCGACCATCGCTAACAAAATCATAGGCCATTACTTCGAATCTACTTCGAAAAGAACCGGTTAAAATAGGCTACCCTCAACAGGCAAATGAGCTTCGACCATGTTAGCTCCAAATCATGAGGCTTCGAGCTACTCACCCTACAAGATAAGCCTTCCGAGTTGCTCGAACATTGCCGCTAATAACTTGAAATAGAGGTTCTTCCTAAACCGACGACGGGTCAAGAAAAATTATCAAAAAGACCTTAATGAGAGGAAAACAAAGCCTACAATATGTCCACGGGAAAAAACGTAAGAGCCATTATCGCCAGCCAAACGAGACTTCGGTCCACACAGTAAAAGGTCACAACAACCAACAACGTAAGAGCTACTGTCGCCAACTTGAAAAATTGAAAATTTGAGGATTAAAATGAGCTCGAGTCGTAACCTGATTTGGAGACCAGATCAAAAATAGTTTACTACACATGCCTAAGGGTACAACATAAGTGCCATTGTCACCAGCTCCACAAGCCTCAGGGCCACATACATAAAAGGTCACTCCGACCCAAGGCATAAGGGCCATTGTCACCAGCCCATGCAGACGTAAAACTTGAGGGTAAATTGAGCTCGAGTCGGAGCCCAACTCGGAGACTAAACCCAAAAACAGTTAAAGTGCGTAAGCCCAAGGGCAAAAAATAGAAGCTGCTGTCGCCGGCCTAATGAACATCAGGGCCATATTATAGGTTCAGAGATTTCTATCAATCCAAAGGTCGAATTGACCCGACTGAGATCCTGACAAACAAGAGTACAGAAGATACAAATTGTGGGGTTCCCCCTCTTATTTTCACATATTGGCGGTGGAGCACAATCTCAATCGACGACATATTATGAAAGCTATATACACAAAGAAGAAGGTAGGGAATAAATGTCTCCCCTTCGACAACTGCGGTCCTGTGGCCCCCTCCTCACCTCTTTAGTATCAGACAGAAGGAACCTATCATCATACTCCTTCCCTTTGGCTTGCTCGATCTCCCCCGAGAGATCGAAGCCCCTGGCATGAATCTCCTCGAGGATTTCCCTTTGGGATCTGCACCTCGCATATTCTCTGCTATTGCTTGCACGATCAAGGGCCCTCTTCATCTCAGCTTTAGCAACAACAACGCTCCTCGAATAGGCAGCCACTTTCTGTCCCACCCTGGTATTGCTCATCACAACCTCAACCCAGACATTCACCACCTCAGTTTTTGCCTTTGAAAGCTTGGAGGAAAGCCTTGTGATCATTTTCGCCTGAGCAGAATTGTTCGCACGAATAGTCTGGATTTGCGCCTCAAGAGCAGAAACCCTTTCTTTGGACACAAAATGGGCACTCGCATGCGCCTGCAGCTCGATGAATTCGCGTTTGAATCGGCCAACCTCTCCCAGAGTTGTCCCAGCTCATCCGCCTTGTCCTTCAACTGAAATATCAACATGTCAAGATGACGAGATAGAAAAGGGGTGCAAGCAAGCACGAAATACAGGGTACCTGTTTCTCCAAACGGATCTCCCGGATCCGGCTCCGGTCCACCTCACGCCGTAAAGAGACGAGCTCGCTTTCCTTTGCCGCACAAAGAAGCTTAAGGGATTTCTCCCTATCTAGAGCCTCCCGCAACGGGGCCTCGCAACGAAGCAGCTCAGATTTAAGCCTGTCGAAGGCCCATGAAAGAAAGCCAGATAAAGAAAAAGAAGAGGGGAAAAGGAAAAGCGCGGGGCCAGAACACTCTTATAGCAGTCAAAACTCACCATGAGGCTAGAATATTGAGCCTCGCCGAAGGCCGAAGCAGTGTATGATTGCTTACCACTCCCAGAAGGTTACAGGTCAACCGAATCACTTCTCCTTAACCGCTGCGAAGGAGTCGCCTCACTGCAAGCCTTTTCGCACCTCAGAACATCTTTCCCTTTATCGGAACTCCTTGATCCCGAGGCCAGCAATCTCTCCTTCTCCCCCGGGGGACACGACCTCGCTTTGAAAGGACTCCCAACACCTGTGATAGTTAAATCAAATAAACTGGCAAGAAAGGTGCCATTTCTTAGGAGGCAGAGCGCCGGACACCTACCATGATGCTTTGCCTCCCATATCCCTTTTGATATATCTCATTACCAGTGCCTATCATAAATCGAGCAAGCTGCCAGCTTGCGAGACCACTCGGCTAAATCAGGGACCTCGCCGGGCAACCAATGAGTTGCTACAAATAAAGAACAGAAAGATATCATTACGGAGCCAACCTCCGGTCGAAACGAAGACAGTTCATATGAGGCACTTACGTGTGAAGTTCCATTTCTCAGGAAATGGCAAATATTCTCCAGGAATGACGTTGGTCATTCGGACTCGAATGAACCGATTCATCTATCCCCGGTCCTCGTCCTCTTTCTGCCAACTGTAGGAGCTCGGGTGGATCGACACTGAAGAGAAATCAAGCCATGGTAGTGCAATGGCCGATGCAACCTCATGAGGTGGCTGAGGGTAAACTCTATCCTAGCTTTATCGGCAAAATATCTCATCGCCTGCACTATTCTCCAAAGGGAGGGATGAACCTGCACCAGCGTTACTTGATATCTCCGACAGAAATCGAGCACAACCCGGTCGGGGGAACCCGGCGCGAAAACATGAGCGTATACACTCAAATATCCCTTAACATATATCATAACGCTCTCCTCAGGGGAAGGTACTTGCAAAATCACGCCTTCCCCCCATCCGCAATCTTTTCTGATCATCTCGAGGTTTTCCTCCCCCACCGATGAAATGATCCTCAACACATGCTCCCAATGGCCTGGATCATTGGGAGGTTTCCCTGGCATGACAGTTCTCCTCGAGGCAGGGCACCCCAAGCCTCGCTCTCCTGACGTCGGAGGCGAGCCGCTGGCACCAACCGAATGTGGAATGTAGGAGAAACTCCCATCCACTTGATGATTGGACGTCGAAGCAGCAGCCATGGCAACGACAAACTAAGGGGGAAAAGGGGTAAGGATCTGAGCAAAACTTTTCTGAAATAAGGAAGCAAAAGGACTAGCACAAAGCTCCAGGCTCTGTAGAAGAGACAACCTTTTCAAAAACAGCAAGTTCGCCACTTAAGAGACAAATGAACAAATATATAGGGGCAAAGCAACAATTGCTCGCCTACCCAAGCGGGCCAATTAATTCTGGCCGCGTTAACGTCACCCTCTTCTAGGGAAGCGTACTAGCAGAATCACCCCGGCCCTCATGTAACTCAAAAACTGCAGGACCTCGGGAAGACCCCCGACGTCACAAGCATCGGTCCGAGAGGAGCTGTTGATTTAACCCCAGGGCATGGCTAGTTTCAGGGTCCCGGTTGATCCGAGAGCAGGCCCCGAAGGGCCGGCGCCGAGAGTTAAAAACTAAAATGCAAACGCAAAGGGACAAGGAGAAGGGCTGACAGAATGAAAAGCCCTTTTTTACATTATCAAAAAGAGAAATGTCTTTATACAATCCATTCCCCTGGGGGCCGCATACAAGGGTAAAGGGAAGGGATACAAAAATTACTTGGAGACTACTCCTCATCATTATTATCTTCGCCCTTATCAGGGGCAACCAAAAGTGCCAGTTCTTCCTCCACTGCATGGGCCTCCTTGAGATCAGCTGACAGGTCGATACCTCTAGCTCCGAGTTCCTCCAGGGTCTCTGTTCTCGCCTCCGCCTTAGTGTGCTCAATAGCTCGAGTTAGTTTCTGTTCAGCTGCTATGGATATGTCCCGAGCTATTATATATGCCGTGGCCGCGTCCTCCTGGTAAGTAGAAACATTTTGTTTGACCTTGGACTTAGCCGCAGCCAAAGCAGCAATCTCCCTGCGAGCATACTTGAGAATATCCCGGGATATTGCCAACTCCTCGGCCGCTATTTCATTTCGCTCCATCAGCCCGGAGATCTCTGCATTCAGTTGATTTATCTGTGAGCCATTCAGCTCGACCTACTTAAGAAGGGTAACCCAATATATATATATATATATATATATATATATATATATATATATATATATATATATATATATATATATGAATATGAAATAAAAAGTCGGGCACGAGCAAGGCAGAGTACCTGAGCAGTAAGATTGGCCTTCTCTTGGAGCGCCATTTCCAAAGCGGCCCGAAGTTCTCCCAGTTCTTTCCCTCTCCGGGCAGAGCCAGCCTCATGATAAGAAAGCTCCCCGCGGAGCTGAAGGATGCATGATTGTACATCTCCTTACACTATAGCATAATGGAAAAGTTAGAAAGACGAAGAATGATGTTCGAGGATGAAAGAAATGCACGAGAAATGGCTATCACCTGCTGCATGAACTTCTCCACCGTTTTGACGGCACCAAGAATATCGAGATCGGCTCTATCAATAACACCATCAAAGATGTTGGCAATAGAGTTTCCTCCTTTGAGAGGAACCCTGCTGTGGCGCCGATCATCCTGTGAGCATCCCGCAGTTCCCCTGATGAGACAGGGAAACACGAAAGAAAGTTGTTCAGGTCACCGATTTCTCCAAGTGGCAACCCACGTTCCTGGAAGGCTCCGAGCCCTTACCCCTCAGGATCAATGCCATCGGTCCCCCCGGCGGAAGCTGCATCGAATCCAGCTGCGCGATTTAAAGCTACATCAACATCCTCTTCGAGGGTCCCCAGCTCATGAGCCCAACCAGAGCCAGCCATTTCGGACTCAGCAGCCTCCGACCGAGGTGCCTGCAAGTCTCTCACACTCGACCTCGTTCTCTTCTCTAGCGGGCATTCATCATCATCCTCTCCCTCGGTATCAAGATTCAACTCTAAGGTTGAAGCAGCAGTCCTAGTAGTGGATCGATGCTCGAGTGACCTGGTTTTTTTTGCCATAGGACGGACAACAGCTGCCTTGTTTTTCCTTTTCTTACTCGTGTCGGGCTCCAAAGCCCCTGCTTCGCCACCAGGGGCGGCCTCATCTACATATTCTCGCCAAGACTGGCACTAGCACAGTAACCGCAAGATGCTTTCACTAAGGGCTCAGAAAGAAACATAAAATACAAGGCATAGGCGGTAAAGGAACCTCACCATGATTCTTAGCCACCCAACGCTTCTTGGCCAAGTCGGTCCAAGATCGAATGAGATATGGGAACTTCTTGTTGAACCGTCCGATCCATCCCGACAAATCTAGAACCGCCTGCAGGTGCCAAGCAGCTACTACAGGAAGCACAAAGAGATCATTATTTCGAAAGGAAGAATAGTTGAAAAGTGGCTAAAGGAAAAATTACTTATGTCGGGTATTCCACCTCTCCAGAAAGGGCATCCTCTGGGTCGGGATGATGTTCGAGGTCTTTACTCGGATAAGCATGCTCATCCATCCTCGATCCTTTCCCTTGTCGATGCTCGAGAAAAAAGATTTTTTGGACCGATGGAGGAGCCTGATTAAACCTGGATACAATCGAGGGCTGTACATCTTGATCAGATGATTGAGGGTAAAGATCTCACACTCAACCCCTTCGGTGAAATAGTAAAGCATCAATACTATCCTAAAAAAGGAATGGTATATCTAACCAAGCATCACTTGGTATCGGTCGCAGAAATCAAGGATAACCGGGTCTATCTCCAGGGGAAAGGACTTAGTAGAATTATCGGGACCCAGGGTGAATGGGTTGGTGTACACGTGAAGGAAGCCGGCCTTATAGTCAGTTATATTATCGTTGGGACTGGGAATCTCCACCCCCACTACCTCGCTCAATCGGCAGTCCTTCCTCACCTTGCTAATATCGGTCACGACGCTAACGTATTGGGGTACGTGCTCGCACCGGCCCAACATAGATGAAGTGGCATCGACATTAAAATCCTCTGACATGTCGAGATCAGGTGAGGTACATTATTTCAAAGAGGGAATCACTCTGGTTTCTTCCTTAGGCATTCAGGATGATGATGTGGCGTCGTTCTGTCGCGGAACCGTCCTAGAAGTCCTAGCCATGTCAATGGTAAAAATCCTTCTATAAAAAGATGAAAGAGTATCAAATACAAAAAATTCTGACTCGTGAGCTTAGAAATGGGGTGAAAGTGGGAGGTGTCAAGAACTGATGCATTTATAGGAACCGCTGGGAAAGAGGAAAGGACGAGCCAATGTAAGTTCGTGGGTTCCTCGATTACCGCATCTGACGGCGACCTTGCACAGTTCTCTGGAACATGGCATTTAATGCTCCTAAACGGTTGATGTCACGACAATGATGACCTCGAGACGACGGTTCAAAATCGTTTCCTATTACTTCATTCTAGGAAACACAGAGATTATCTATATACGGTGAAATTAGAGGGATCTATTTCTCGCCACTAAGGTGCATTCGGGGAGTCATATCGGTATCTCGAGGCTGGAAGACTATGATCGATCTCCCTCCCCCGAGGTTCGTCCACAACCCAACAAAGATTCCGAGGGTGGGAAACTCCCGAGGTGAGCAACCAGCATTAGTAGAGTCTAGCATCGTGCCTAGCCGTCCCATCCCCGTGTCTTTACATTTAATGCATTCTGTACTATATTGTATTCCCTATCCTATATAAAGGGGATCCACACTACTTTGTAAGGGTCTGATGTTGCTCCAACTATTCTCCACAAGATCAATAATATCTCTCTCTTTCTTTTCTCTAACTTACTCGCTGTTACTCACCCGAGGACCCTCTTAGCATTTATTGTCTTCATACTTGTTCTTCATTTATTGCTTGGTATTGGCCATAAAAAGCCCTTTTTAATTATATTCAAACTGTTATCCCATTCCCGACTATCCCCGATAGCTCAAGCTCGAGCCGGATATCGAGCCTGAGGTCCCTCATCGACCAAACCGAAGCCCGGGTAGCAAGCCCCTCGGTTTGATTACTGCCCCATTTTACCTTGTATCTCATCGTTAAACTTCATACTCTTAGCATCAATTTCTCTAACGACTAGCATAAAAATCGATCACGTATTTTTAGAATCTCATGTTCAAATTTAATTGTTATTACCATTTTCACTGTAAACATCAAGGCGTGCCATGACTCCCCGATTGCGGGTCATCATGGAGGAAATCGGACGGTGGCAAAAGTGCTAGAATGCGGCTACTATTGCCCATCGATATACTAAGACACAAATCAAATGGTCAAGGCACGCGATAAATGTCAAAGACAAGGGTCAATATCTAAAATACTTGAGATGCCTATGAATTTTGTAATGGAGGTCAAGATCTTTGATGTGTGGGGGATAGACTTTATGGGCCCCTTCGTGAGCTTTTATGGCATGTCATATATCTTGGTGGTTGTGGACTATGTCTCTAAATGGGTCGAGGCAATCGCCTTGCCCAATCATAAAGCAAGGAGTGTGATCGCATTCTTGAAGAAGAACATGTTTACGCGGTTTGGTACCCCTGGGGCTATACTTAGTGATGGTGGTTCTCACTTTTGCAACAAGGATTTTACCGGGTTGATCGAAAAGTATGGCGTAAAGCACAAGGTGGCCACACTTTATCATCCTCAGTCGAGTGGTCAGGTTGAAGTCTACAACAAGGAGATCAAAAACATCCTAGCAAAAATTCTCAACGCAAATAGGACTGACTGGTCAAGAAAGCTAGATGATGCGTTGTGGGAATATCGCACAACATTTAAAACTCCCATTAGCACCTCACCATACTAGTTGGTTTTCGGGAAAGCGTGCCACTTGCTAGTAGAGCTTGAACACAAAGCCATGTGGGCTTTCAAAAAGTTGAATCTTGACTGGGCTGAAGCTGCTAACCTAAGAATGACACAACTCGGTGAGATGGAAGAATTCCATCTCCATTCCAATGAGAGTGAAGCCATGTATAAGGAGAGAATGATATTTGTTCATGACAAGAAGATTTTGAAGACATAATTCAAATCTGGTGATTTGGTCATGTTCTTCAATTCAAGACTCAAGTTATTTCAGGCCAAACTCAAATCCAAATGGTCTGGCTCGTTCAAAGTTGTGAATGTGTCTCCTTATGGTGCTATTGAATTGAAGTCAGAGGACGGGACTCGAACTTTGAAAGTAAATGGACAACAAGGTCAAGCATTAGCTTGGCACCACGGTAGAAAGGCTCTTGGTAGAACAATTTGCTCTCAAGGATAGTCTTATACCAACCTCGACCACTGAGTAGCCCAAACCATCGTTGTGCCGCGACGTCAAATCAAGCACTTCTTGGGAGGCAACCTGTCACGACCCAAACTGAAGGGTCATGACTAGCACCCGACCACACTTGCCGAGCACCAACGCACATTTCATCTAACCTTCATTATTATCTTTTAGGGCTGACGAGATCAATATAAATGGTAGACCTAGATCATAGACAACTAGCAATAAAATATGACGGCATGAACATACATAGCAGGGGATGACCAGACAATCAAGAAACTACATATAAGGTATGAGCTACCACACTACTATGAAAGACTATACAACAAAAACTAGCCGACAAGGCATACCAAACTATACATGAGCCGACACCTGTCTATGAGCCTCTAAAAGAACATAAGTGTTGCAACATAGCCGGAATAGGGCCCCGACATACCCATAATGTCTATAACAAAAATTGCATACCAAGACCAAGGCAAGTCCGGAGAAGGGATCTCGCCAATCACCGCTGAACTGGACAGTCTACTGTGGTGGGGGAGCTGCACCTACCTGTCTATCAGGACCTGCAGCACGACATGCAGCGTCCACAAATAAAAGGACATCAGTACGAATAAAGTACTGAGTATGTAAGGCAAGGAACCATAAATACGATCAGTAATGTAAGCAAGGATAGAGAATATACAACCTATAACATCTTAGTACCTCTGAAGGCTACTTACATGAAATGCATGATACATATGTATAAATACATAAACCTTTAAAGCATTCGCCTCTATGGGCATCATCAGCATCATATCGTACCCGGCCATAATAGGCTCGGTAGAATCGTACCCGGCCATGTGGAGCTCGGTAAAACCCAACTGATCAGTGGTTGCACAATAGGTGCCGTACCCGGCCAACTATAGCGTGGCTCGGTAGAGTAAAATAGATACATATATATAATGCATGCTCGACTCATGGAATCACATTCTAAACCTTTCGGAGTGACGTAAGGTCGGTATCCTCTGTACACGTTATTAGGACTAACTCTTCACTATGAACCTTATAAGAATCAGGAAGTACCAACAACATTGATAATATAAGACTAAGAGAAGCAACATTAACATCAATCGTTCCATAAGAGGGAAAACAATGTAAGTACTGCTAGCTTCTAAGAGTAGAGTATCTTGGAAGATCGTTCATTACATTATGTACAATCGGAGTCATGAAAAAGAAGGAAAGGGATAGCCTAACATACCTTGTATATACTGCCCCAATCTCAAGCTATGCAATTGTCAAAACTCCTTAGTCTACAATAAGAGAAACGATACTATCGTTATCATTTAAGCGTCATAACTATTATGTATCGACCACAACCTATTTTACGATGAAACGGACAGAACCTCCCCTATATATATGACCTCACACCATTCAAAACAGTCACCAAACATCCCAAACAACATCAATAATAAACATATTGAGCATCCCAAAATAGTCCACACACAGCCTAATCACTCCATACATACGACGACCACCGTAGTCGTGTCAAACAACCTGGAAATGTTACGAATAACTATCATCCCATAGCCCTACATATATATGGTGTTTCTCCACACCCTTACTCCTCCAAAACTCCACAAGATAGTAGTAAAATAGGCAGCCCAACAACAACGCAAAACAGTCCACAAAACAATAACATTACTACCAAGCCTTTCGATATATATCTCACAAGTTCTAGCTTCAATGGCTTAGCCGCAACTTGGATAATCTTAAATACATATAGAGTAAGAGGTTCCTTACCTTTATAAAGAAAGAACAACTCCAATTTGACCTTAAATTTCCATGAAATATCCCTCCAATGCTGCCACAACAAAAAAAAACGAAACTAGCGATCAATTAGTGTTTTTTGGCACTAAAATCACTTTAGAAGGCTTGAAATCACCTAGGATTGATATTAAGAACATTAGGGAGTATTTACAGAACATAAACCCTTTAAAACAACCTCCCACACGAGCTGGAACGACACAAAAATGAGCAACAACAAGAAGAACAAGAGACTAACTAGCGCCACGGAATTCCCGACACTTGATTTGTGTTGTTTGCCCTTTTTTTGTGTCTTGAATCTTGAGAGAACCTTGAGAGGATGTTCCTAGGGTTCTAAGGTCTGAAAATAGTTAAAATAAATGACTTAAAATGGGTTGGAGTCATCCTATATAGGTCCAAATATCTTAAACCGACTTAGTGGGCCCCATAGAGAGGTGCTTGGCGCAGTCTCGTGAAAACGCGAATATCTCTCTACTCCGAGATTGTATCGATGAACGGTTTAATACGTTGGAAACTAGACTCCTAGATCTTTAATTTTTTTGGTATATCACCCCGTAATTCCTTGTAAATTATGAGAAAAGATTATAAACATTTGACCCAATGTTTAAGTAAAATTATGAACCTAAGTGGCGACAACTTTTGTCGACTTTTGTTTCATAACTCGTTTGACTTCAAGACTTATGATACGGATATTATATGATTAAAATACCTTAATAAATTACCTCTTGAGTGTATTAAGCACCGCTAGATTACCTGAAAATACGAGTTACAACATCCTTGATTCGTTTAACTTCTAATACTGGTTAATCACCCTTATACACTCTTGTATCACTTAAGACCAATAGGATTGACTTCTTACCATCTCAAAGATAATTCCTTCTTGGATTTATGTTAACTAATATATGGCATGAACTAACACATGTGGATATGGGTTGTAACACAACCCATGTGTGGTAACATTCTTTTGTTAGTTTTTAGGTTCTATAGGTTTAGTTGTTATTGTTGAGCATGTTGACATCTGTGTTAGAATGTAGGTAGTCAAAAGTACTATGAACAAGGTGCACAGACTGAGGTAATTGAAGAAAAGAAGGGTCCGTGGTTTGCGGCAACTATGCGGTTGCATAATGATTTTGCAAACCGCATAGTGGTCGCAGACACAGTCAGAAAAATTGGCAAGCTGGGCCCGCAAAAATGCGGTAAGATTTCAATTTCTGCGGTCCGCATAACAACTATGCGACCGTAGAATGCTTTGCAAAACGTAAGTTGATCCCATTCCTTAAACCATCGTATAACACATATGCGACCACATAATGTGTTATACGATTCACTTGCCCACCGTAAATTGCATAGGTACACAACCCTAACCCTTTTGCACTACTAGTCGCACCTTCACTCTCATTCACACACAAGCACTGCACAACACTCACAAAATCACAGATACACAAAAACAAAGAGAAGAAAAAGAAATGGCCAAAAACATTAGATTCACACACAAAATCACACAACAAGGATCGACATTGCGGAAAGAAGTCACCTCATTCACATCTCAAAGACGATTCTTAAATTGCTCAGACCTCTAGTACGTCATTTTCCTCCCTCTCTTTTGTAATTATGAGAATAATGTCATGTGCTTGAACCCCCTCTTTCCACTTCTTCTCAAACTTTGATGTGAGAATCTTGGTGGGTAATTTGTGGAAAATTTCTCAAAATTGAGTGTTAGGAACCCTGTGTGTGAGTGAGATGAGCATTTTTAACTGAAGAAGATGATCTTCGTGGTCCGCATAATTGGTTTGTGGTCCGTAAAGTCATCGCAAACTAGAACCCTAGGTGGCCTGGTGAAAAGCGACTCTACGATTGAGTTTGCGATCGCAAACTCATTTCGTGGACCGCAAAGTTGCTGCTAACAGGGTCCGAAAAATTGCCCATATGGTGAGCGAAAATGCGACCACTTTATGGCCGCATAACATATTCTGTGGCCCTTTTTGCGATCGTATAATTGTTTGCCTCCTGGGTGTTGTAATTATGCGATGGGTTTTGTGTCTCGCAAAGTGGTTATGTGATCGCATAACCCATCGCAAAAGCTGTTTTATTCATTCATTTTCTCTCAATGTGATTCCTATTCTATACCACCCACTCACATATTGTCTCATTTATATGAATGACACCAAAAAAGTCCCTCTCATTGCGATCACCTCTCGCTCGAGGAAACAAACGAGTTGCTGCTCTGAGCCAACAAACACAACAATCCAAATCCTCCCGACCTAACACAGCCAGAAGGACATCTGAGCGTTCCTCCCAGTCTGAAGAGGAGAGAGCATAAGCCAATCTTGTTCACCTGTGGATCTTCATGTTGAAGCATACCAGAAAAATATGAAAGATCTCAGGTTTGGGGTTGCCGACTCTCGGACCTTGTACAAGGAGGGCTTAGAAAAGAGAAAATTCCTGGAATAGAAGCAACTCAACTTGAACGGTTTGAAAGAACATTACCTCATATACTAGAAAACATCAAAAAGAAAGGGTGGAAGTCATTCAATTAGGTCCCAGGAGAGTGCAATGAGACACTCATGCCAGAATTCTATGCTGCCTATGCTGCATCCAGGAAGGCAGAACAAAAGAGAAACTGTAGGTTCCTAGACATTGTTTTAGTCCGAGGATTTGAAGTCCTCCGTGATGCTGGATCAATCAATGATGTATACTTTGAGATGTGGGAGCCAGGCACTGCAAAATATGACAAAAAGATTGAAAAGAAGGATTTCTAGCATGCTTGGGTAGCTTCTGTCATAGCCAACGGAACTCCACCCTGGATTGTACCTAAACAAAAGATCCACAAGTGGGATCTTACCCAAGAAGGTCGGTACTGGATGAGTTTTGTGTGTTCTCATTTAATGCCCTCAAGAAATGAAGCAGATATAAACATCGAGAAGGCAATCCTCATTGCATGCATCATGACGGGAATCAAGGTTGATGTAGGCGAGATTATATACCGTGAGATTTGGATCCGGGCGAACCAGACAACAACTTCTCTCCCTTTTCCATGCCTAATCCGTGCCTTGTGTAAAGCTGTAACGGTCTCTCCTATCCCCAAGCATGATCTCATCGCAAAAGCTCTTCAAGATATCGATATCACCCATATAAATATTGGTGCCGATACGGTGGTCGATGATCCAATAGAGCCTTCACTCACTCCTCCTCCAGACTCAGCAGTACCTGTTGGCCTATCATTTCCTGACACTCCCTCCACACCTGCTACCTCCATATCCACTCCAAAGCAAACCACTGCACAGCCACCTGCTGCCTTACCAACTCTATCAAACTGGGTCTTCTAGCCCAATATGTCAATGCCGAGGTAGACCGACTGCCAAAGGAACTCCCAGCTCTCATCAAGCAGGCACTAGCCCCTACCCAAGCCTCAGTCAGCGCTCTTCAACAACAACATCAATCCTATGAAGATCGACTCAAGCACTTTGAAGTGCGACTTGAGTGGGTCGAGAGAGGCGAAGCTGGATATATGCCTAAACTCCAGAAGGATGTCGCTGAGCTGATATTAGAGCTGCAAAAGATGCAGAATTTGGAGTTTGACTTGACCTCCTTCCTTCTGCAAGAAGGTGAGCAGGGCACTAGCACTTCCCACAATTTGAGCTTGGACCTGGATTTCACAAACCTTTTATAGCTACAGAAGCCCAGGGTACTGAGACTTCAAAGGTTTCGGCTTCTGTTGTACACATTGACACTCCTTCAGAGGAGGGATCCGGAGAGTCGACGTGCAGACAGCAATTGCACATTCGCTTGATGACATGGTCACCAAGGCACATCCAGCGATCACTTGAGTAGATTGAGGATCAATGGGACAATAGTGGCAAACAAGTTGCAGTCTCTATAGATATACATGATGAAGAGGAAGTAGATGTGCATATAGTAGTTTCACACTCTATTGTCGACATGGTCGCCAAGGCCAATCCATCGACCATGCAGCCATCGATGGGAGAGGCTAGTAGCTCACAGGTCCCAAACCCAGCTCCATAGCATGTGGAGCTTCCCAGTTCTAGCCTCAGATACCACCACATAGTCCGAGGTTCCGCCTGTAGCTTCCACGGTGCTAGCATCTGACCCCATAACTGCCCCGGATGTTTCAGCCCCTCCTACGAAGCCCCTAAACTTTGCTTTTACATTCTATATGCATTGGGGACAATGCATGTTTTTTGGTTGGGGGTGGGGTAGTTAAATTGTTATGAGAAACTTGTACATAAACCTTTTACTTTATAGTGTAGATTGGTAGATAGCAATGAATTCCCCTTGGTTTTTCTTCATTGGGGTTCTTTTCGAAGGGTGTAATAGTAGAACTATGGCAGTAGCATGGAATGTTTTGACTTGTTTGGTGTTGATTGTTCTAGCTTCAAGCATGTAATGAATCTTTATGAATAAATGGTACCCTTCCTTCTTTTGTATATATCTAAAAAACATACAAAATGGTTAGTCATTATTGTGAACTTGAGGCTTGCTCTTTGACTTTATGCTTACTCAGAATCTTACATATCATGTGATGAAAGCTTTGAGTTTCCTTGCATTCACTTGAGGGCTGAAACTATTTTGAGTCAAACAGTTCATGCGTTGTGAGTGAGTGAGGATTTGTATAAATAATACATATGCTTGACTTGAACGATTAAGAATGAGGCTAAAAGCCTAATTTGGGGGTGCCGGTACAAAGTGGAAATTGGTAAGGTTGATTACTGTGTGTAGAAGAAAAAAAAATAACAACAAAAACCTCAAAGTTGTATATGAAGAAACTCAAACTCCAAAAAGAAAAATAATTGTAAAAAAAAAAGAAAAAAAGAGAGGAGAAAACGAGTGGAGTCTTGTAGAAACTGAAGAAATACTTTGAGGTGGTTCTATGTCGGTAACTCGAGGTAGTAAAGGAGCAAAGTGTATGTAGAGTTCAAGGAGAGTATAGCCACTACATTCCCAAATATTCATCCAACCGTCCCGAATCCTACATTACAACCTGCAAAAAGTCCTTGGTGATCTACAACCAATCATTTATGAGATAGCAGCGAGTTAAAATAAGGGCAAGCATATGGACTGATACTTGTAGCATGTAGCTTTTGTTCTGAGTGTAAGAGTGTTTGATTGCATCCCATGTACATATGTATGAGTTGGGGATTTTTTTTGTTGTGAGCACACATGAATTGCAAGATTTAGCAGAAGTTTGGTTCTTGAAGTAGAATACAAGTGCACACTTAGCTGTAGGTAGCATTCTGTCATTTTGGTCGAGGCTTGAAGTTCTCAAGTTGATTAGTCGAATTGTTAAATGATCATTGTCTTCCATGTAGGGTAAATAAAAGAACTTACATGCTTGTTAGCTGATAGTCAAAACCATCTACAGTCACTGCTATTTTGTGATAGGTCGGAAATAGAAGTAGTATATATTAGAATAATTTTTTTTAGTTTCTTGAGGACAAGCAAGAGTCTAAGTTGGGGGTGTTGATGTGCCATAGAATTTCGGCACTTTTGATACTAATTACATAGACTTTAGCTTGTCTTTCAAGGCATTTTTAGTTAATTCTTATGAAGTTTAGGTGTTTTGTAGTGCATGAGACTTGAAGACCCAAAAACATGGAAAAGAAGTCAAAATTCCACAAAAGGGCAAGAATGCAGCAAGTATGCGACCACAGAAGTAATGTGCGGACCGCAAACTCACCACAAACTGAAGTAGATTTTTGGCCATTGAAGAGAAGAATGCGTGGTCCATAATGCAGTCGAATAACACTTCTGCAGACCGCATAATGACCGCACAATTTCAACTGAAGATTCTGCGTAGCTATTTTGCGATGGAATATGTGGTCACATAACTACTACACGAATCGCATGATGGAAATGCGGTGGAAATCTGGCAACTGGAGTTTGGGATTATGCGATCAACTCTGCAAATTTGCGGACCGCATACATGGTCTGCGACCATTATGCGATCACAGAAGGGCTCTGCGGGGGCAATTTTGTCCAATCTTGACCCCGAGTTTTAGTCCACTATAAATAGATTTACTAGGGTTTTTTTAGGTCATTGAGTCTGAAAAAGAGACTACATTGAAGGCATCGAATACACCATTCTTTAGGAAGCATTTGAAGAGAGAATCTTGTACCTTTGTAAGCTTTATGACTTTATTTATTGCTTTGTTTTTGTATTCTAGTATGAGTAGCTAGTTTTAAATACTAAGGTTTTGGACCCTAAATGGGTGTAATGTTAATGGATGTTTAACATTGAATATATATAATGGTTGGTTGATATTTATTGATTTCCTCTGCTTTATTTATTTTTGGTGGTTGCAAATATTGTCTCATTCTATTTTACTCTAACTTTACTTGGAAAGTGGGTTAGGGTTTGGTAGAAGTGAATATCAAGAATTTAAGGCTTTAAACCTTGTTTAATAGAATCATTTAGGAATAAGTGGGTTCTACTTGGCATAAATTGGTTGTTCTTAATTGCAATTCTTTTATATTTGGGAAAATTATAAAGAGAAAATACTACCCAACTATTGGGAAATATTGGGTAGTCCTTTAGAAACTATCTGCATATCAAAGGACTTTCCATTAGAAATATATCATATTAACACCGATAGCATTACATTTCATTGATGGGGACACAACCTTGATTTCCTTAATCAAATTAATTACATTCTCCCAACAAAATAGTTATCTTGTTAATTCACAATTATATCATTCTCTTTATAAGCTAAAGAGCCGAATTATAACTATGGTGTATGTGTGTGTGTGTGTGTGTATAGTGTAAGACTGCAAGGAATGTGTGGTTGAGTTATTATACTCTTAATATAATAATCCATAGCCTTTCATAGGTGGTGTATTGCACTGCAGAATACACTTGATGGATGGACCTATATGAGCGTGGAGTGGGGCCGCTCCTATGAAATTTGTGACAAAATTTCTAGAGCACTCATGAAAACCAGGCACGCACATGCCCTATTAGCGCAAAACCGTGATAACAACAGAAATTGTGGGGTATGTAATATGATAAATAAGATCCCAAGCTTACGACACAAATTTTTCGGTTCATAGAAGTTATAAACTTCACCAACTATTTTGTAAGTTAAATCTTGTTTTATCTATATCTAGTTCATAGTTTATAAGACACCAATTGAATTTCATTATACCCGAAACCCAGCAAATTATCTCTCTTTCTTTCTTTATTTGCTATTTATTTTTTATATCCCTTTTGAGATATGTGGGGGATTGTTGGAAAATTAGTGATATCTCAAAAGGTAATGTCCATCTTGGTTTGGGAAAACTTTTCTCTTTGAAATATTATTTAAATTTACTTAATATTTAGTAAGTTATTTTTCAATTAATATAGCCAAACTATCCGTTACTGGCCGTTAACTAGCCGTTATCTGGCCGTTGGAGCAACACCTATATAAAAATGATTTTTGAAGAGCTCAAGACACACACTTTCTAACATAACTTTCTGAATCATCTTCTTTCTTCTATATGTTGGGTTTCTTTCTTGAGTTTTCTGCTAGTTCTGTTCCCAATTCTATAACTGGAAGAGCTTGTAGAATCCTTGGGGATACGCCTAAGTTTATTCATTATTGTGTGGGCAAACTATCTTTAAGGACAGTGTCCTTGACATGCCTTAAGTTAAATCCTATTCCCCATAACAATATTTCCAACAGAGTTTGTATAAGTATCATCAATAACACCTATAATGTTCATGCCGGAAGAAGCAATAATGATGCCATTAGTAACACCATTTCAAAAGTCTAAAAGACTACTATCAACCTATTAGTAGCAGTAGATGATTTATAATTACATACACTCTAGATAGTTCTAATAAAAGAAGTTCCTTCCTTGTCTACGTTGAGAGTTGACCACAAGCAACAGAGGAAATTCGAAATATTCAAAATGATTGCAATACTCCAGCCTAGCTCCTCATTTGCTAGGACACCCGGAACTTGATTCTATTCATGATAGTTGTGGCTGATGTCACGACCCAAAATCTTACCTAATCGTGATGTCATCTAACACCCATGTTGTTTACTCGTAAAAAAATACAACTGAATTTGTAACGTGGTTTATAGACACGTGAATAAATTTGATCCAAGATTATAAAAGAAAAACAAAACTAGTTGTATCATGAGCCTCTCAGGAAGCAATAATATGGACAATGCTAAGAAGAAAAGAAAGAAAGTAATGGTATACTATGAGAGCAAATTATAGCCTTTGAGTACAAATGGCTTTTTGTGTCCTACAATGGATACTAAATTCTCCTATTTATAGCTCTATTTAGGGAGACAAGATCCCCAGTTGTCACGATCCTGGTTCGTCCTCCATGAACCGTTGTGACGGCACCTAGTCTCTACGACTAGGTAAGCCTAACAATGCGGAATATAAACAACAATTGCGGAAAAAAATAATTTAAAAATAAAAATAATGAAATAAAGCAGTGTTTAAAATGCTGCTCGGTATGCACAATAACAACTCTCGAAGCTAATAATATTTCCCAAAACCCAAAATCTCATGATCATAAGCCTTTGAATGTCTACAAGCATCTAACTCCAGAATGTCTAACAAAGAAATGAAAGTACAGAAGGACTAATACAAAAGGGAGAGTAGAAAGGGACTCTTCGGTCTATGAACACGGAAGATATATCTCGGAGTCTCTACAAGCGCCTCGTCTCAAGCGTGATAAGTCTGAGTGGAAGTACCTGGATCTGCACATGAAAAAAATGCACAGAAAGGGCATGAGTACACCACAACGGTACTTAGTAAGTGCCAAGCCTAACCTCGGTCGGGTAGTGACGAGGAAGGCCAGGGCCCTACTGAGGTTAAATAAAATATAAGGTTCAACAGTGTAGAACAAAACAGTATAAGTAAGTACAATAGTAAAAGTAACATAGGATATAAAGGACAACAACAACTACTACAGAGGCAAAGTAAACACAGAGATAAATACAACTCAGCACAAAGATAACAGCCAGGGATCTCCCGGGATACCGTCCCGTAGTCCAACTCATAGTGCGAGGGGATCTCCTGGAATACCGATCCGTAGTCCCAAATGTAAATACTCAGTACATGGGGAATCTACCGGGTGCAGTCCCGTAGTTCCAATGTAAATGTGCAGGGGGATCTCCCGGAATACCGTTCTGCAGTCCCAAAGTAAACATACAGGGGGATCTCCCGGGATACTGTCCCGTAGTCCCAAAGTAAACACACAACAACAATAAGAAGAATACACAGTGCAATTCAAGTTCCATATCAAGGTAAAATAGGTATTTCTAACATAGCATCCTGCACATAATCCAAATAAGGTAGTTTGAGCAAGTAAGGCAATTAAGTCAATTAGACATGCTTTCCTAAGCTAGCAACATGCTTAAATTACAAGTAGTATAAACAGGAAAAGAAACATACTAGTAATTAGTTAATGAAAACCGTATTTTCAACAATTAGCACAAGTACGCACTCATCACCTCATGTACAAGGCATTTCAATTATCAATAATACAAAATCTTAAGGGGAAGGTCCCCCACATAAGGTTAGGCAAGCCACTTACTTCGAACCGGCTCAAAATCAACCCGAAACCATGTTCTTGCCACGAGTACTCGACTCCAAATGGCCCAAATATATTCAATTTAATTGTATAATGTAAATAACACTTCAAGTAACTGATTCTACAAATAAATTCTATGCTAATACGCGAAATTAGGTAAAATGACCAAAACTCCCCTGGGCCCACATCTCGAAATCGGGTAAAATTTAGATTTTCAGAATCCTCATACTCTCACGAGTCTATACATAATAAGAACACTGAAATCGGAGTTCAATTGACCCCTCAAATGCCCATTTTAAGGTCTTTTAATCTCAAGCCCTAATTACCCATTTTGGACTGATTTTCCCCTAATTTTTTACCATTAATTAGACCTTTAATCACATATAATCAAGTTATGAAGTCAAAAATGTTACCTCCAAGTGATTCCTCTTTGGTTTCCTCAAAACTCTCCCTCATTTTGCACTGATTTCCCCTAATTTTTCACCATTAATTAGACCTTTAATCACATATAATCGAGTTATGAAGTCAAAAATGTTACCTCGAAGTGATTCCCCTTTGGTTTCCTCAAAACTCTCCCTCAAAAGCTTCAATACCATTCAAAAATGGTGGAAAAATGAAGAAGGGTCACAGATTGGCTATTTAAATACTGCCCAGTTATTCCTTCTTCGCGAATGCAGCCACTACCTCGCATTCGCGAAGCAAAAAATCACCGACCAATTCAACTCCTCTTTCGCGAACACGAACACCTCCTCGCGAACGCGATGCTCAAACTCTCCAAGCCTTCGCGAACACAACTCCACCTACGTGAATGTGAACCACAAAGCTCCTGGGATCCCAGCTGCCCCTAATACTTTACGCGAACGTGGAACCTGACTCTCGTTCGCGATGTACACTATTCCATACCCTTCGCGAATGCGGGAGCAGCGTCGCGAATGCGAAGGGCAAATTCTCTGCCATAGATTTGAAGAAATCTACAACTTTCAAAATAAGAATTTGGTCCGTTTAACCACCCGAAACTCACCCGAGGCCCTCGGGACATCAACCAAACATGCCAACATATCCCATAACATCATTCAAACTTGTTCCAACCTTAGGAACACTCATAATAACATCAAAATACCAATTTTACATCGGATTCAAGCCTAAGAATTCCAAAAATTTTCAAATTACGCTTTCGATCAAAAAGTCTACCAAACCTCATCTGAATGACCTAAAATTTTGCACACACATCACATCCAACACTACTGAGCTACTCAAACTTCTAAAATTCCATTCTGACCCATGGATCAAAATTTCACTATCGAGCTGGAAATTTCAAAAAATTCAACTTTCGGCATTTCAAGCCTAAATTAGCTACGGACCTCCAAAATACAATCCGAACATGATCACCCAACGGAGCTAACGAAACCAACGGAATCCCATTCCGAGGCTGTTTTCACACTGCTCCGGCTACGGTCCAATTTCTAAAACTTAAACTCTCATTTAGGGACTAAGTGTCCCAAAACTCTCTAAAATTCAAAACCAAACATCCCTGCAAATCAAAATTGTAGAAATAAACATGAAAAAAGCAGTTAATAGGGGATCGGGCCGTTAATTCTTAAAACGACCGGCCAGATTGTTACACAAAATCAAGCTCCACTTGAATGAGAATAAAATTGTCATGGATGGCTACATAATAGTTGGCTATTAATACAAAAATTCTTTATAACAGTGCTCATTGATTATTGTCTTTCCAAACCGATGTTTTCAATTCTTTGTTATAGGTTCCCATTTGCTGACTCACCCTGTCTATAGTTACACATGTCACCTTTTAATTCATCCACCTACCGCTAATCAATTTTACCCTATACAGATAGTCCCCTACTTTTTGGTTACAATACTTTAGTGTCACTGGGAAGTAGATAAAACTTATTTCCATAAAGGGTAAGTTTCTGAATAGTTTCTAACACTTGAAAGGATGCACGTCTCTTCATATTTAATGACCCAAACACGTGTTATCCCGTGATTTGGCAAATATGTTTGCTAGTTTTCGAGGTGATCATGACTATGAACTATGCCGCTTATAAACTTCTCCACTACTTATCACTTTTACCTTTCACTTTTACAAATTATTATTGTTCTTCGAATCTCCTTAGAACCCTACTGCAAACTCTCATTCTTCTTAGCAGAATTTTCTTATCAATATTATCTACCATCATGTCTTCTGTTAATTCTTCCCTCGAAAACTCTAGCTTTCTCTTCGGTGGTAGCCCTAAAAAGAACTAAACTACAGAATTCGATACCATTCTGAGCCTCCTATCATTAGAACCATCATACCCCTTCAACTTAACACCCAGTCATACCTTTAAGTCCAAAAAGACCTGTTAATCCAAAAGGCGATAGACACTAGCTTGTTTGTAGGTATCCTTCTTCCATTCATCTTTCTAGCATTCCCATCGTGAAGGATGATTGCGATTCGAACAACATCGAAATCCTTTCCCCCAATGAAGTGGAAAGGGTTACCTTTACCAAACTAGGGTTCATGTATATTCATATATTACCCTTTTACTTTGAGATTGAGTCAAGAAATTAATCCCTTAATTTTAGAATTCTGCCATCGTTACCAAATCTGCCCGGCCTAAGTAGGCCCATCAGTATGGCATATGGGGGCTTTCCTTTGAAAGCTATGTTTCGAGACAGGGGAAACTCTAACTCTTGCACACTTGATCGAACTTTATTCCCCAAAGATATTCCATGGAGGTGCGCTAAAATTCATCAAACGCAGCCACCATGCCATCCTTACTAGTGTTGATAATGATAATGACCGTGGATGGATGGAATAGTTCGTTGTCATTGCTACCAGAGACATCCTCCCGACATTAGCACCTGATATTCCTGAATCTTGGAACCTTTTCCGCAAGTCTTGGGATATCTTTTCCTTCTTGTGTTAAAAAAATACTTCCCTCCTTCGTTAACTTTGTATTTTCCTTATTCCAGCTACTCATTGGGAACCACCATAGGTTAAGAACCTGGCCCAATGGGTACAGAAATTATTAGACATTTCTACACCTAAATCTTGGAGGTGGAAAGATACGACTCCTAGATTTAATTAGAAAGACAAAAACCATGGTAAGTCAAAGTTCTTCCTTTGTTATTTCAATTTTTCAACATGGATTAGAATCAATTACTAAATCGTTTTCACAATACACGGGTCTTACGAAAGGATTTTCTATTTGCCCTGCCATTGTGTTTCTCAATGACCCAGAGGAAGCCCAACGAGCATTGAAAAATGTCCTTGACCGGAAAGGAGCTCATGAATCCACTCTCGCTTCCGCGGAAGGTGCCTCCTCCCAGAGTCCCTATCCCAAAGATAAGAAATCAAAGAGAAAATGCACCACTACGGCTGGGACTCGGGAGAAGCCTTCAACAAAAGAAAATACAGTCGGACCAGCCACTATAGTCCTTGTTGATGAAGGAACTGAAAATAAACCAGTTCCTCATCAAAGAAGAAAAAGATCTTCATCAGCTCAACTGGATGCTCATCCGAGAGAGCTTCACACACCACGACTGGAAGAAGTTCAAGGAATCTTCACAGAAATGGGATTGCTCAAAAATGCTGCATCTCATCTTTGAATTCCCATTGTTGCTTCCGATCATAGGAGTTCTACCCCTTAAATTCCACCGCCATCAAATTTAGATCCAGCTTCAATGGCATATCCTTCTATACCAACATTTGCCTCTCCACTGTCCCTATCCGAACAGATAGAAGATGTTCCTTCCCCATGATCATTTGACCAAGGAAATTTAGGGAACATTTACTCGGCACCCACTCAAAACTTTAATGGAAAATAGAGTGTCATTCTTACAGTTTCGAATGAGTGCCACATACTTTCCAAGATGGTGGAGGTTGCCAACTACCTGAAGCTGCTGGACACGAAAAAAAATTAGAGAAAAATGGACTCTCTTTCTTCTGAGTGTCTGATAAACAATAGCATGCACTGTTCGGCTTAGGTATCAACTTAACCCTCTTTCATTTCCATCTTTCTTGCTAGACTTTTCCTTCATGACCTCAACTTTAACCTTTTTAGGCTAACCTACTTGCTTTCAAGGGTCTGCAAAAGTTGATTTTGGATAAAGAGGAACTTACCACTAAATGAAATCAACTTTGGTTGAACGCAACAAGCTTGTCGAGTGCCTCCTCGAGTTGAAAGAAAAAGTTGCTCAAGTGGGTGAGCTCGAGTCTTGATTAGAGCAATTCGAGTAAGATAGAATGGCCTACAATAAAGAAGCCTCTCAATTACATGAATACCTTAAAGAGGAGAAGGTCAAGTGGGTTGAGCTGCAGGATGTCGTCATTGCTGCGGCCGAGCGTGAGTCCGCCTTCAAGGACCAAATCAACAATCGGGAAGTAGGTTTGCATACAAAAACAAAAGAGGTTACTACCGTCGAAGAGAAAAGAGAAAAAAATGGAAGAAAGGCTTAGAAGGGTCATGGAGCAGAACCAGCTTCATGCGACAATCAATGTTGAACTTGATTCCGGAATCAACATTGTGAAATCTGAAAATGATAAGCTTCAATCCAAAATAAAAAAATTCCGAGCTAAACTTCAAGATCAAGAAGATTATTTCCTCCCCGTGAAAACCTATTAAATTTATCACATGAGGAGGATGACTTTTGAGGAGACAAAACAAGGCATTGAACTCATTGACGATTGCATTGCCAAGACTCGTGGATTAGAGACAACCGTTCTCGAGAACATCCCTACTCGGCTTGTTGCCTCTGAATCTTCAAACACTAGCTCCGAGTATTCGGGAGCCAAAGAGGAAGCTGATGAAGAAGAAGATTATGATGAAGGCCTCGAACAGAAATGTCACGACCCGGATTTCCCACCCTCGGGAGTCGTGATGGCGTCTACTAATGTGAGCTAGGCAAGCCAATTCTTAAATTCTACTTCATTAACAAATTACTTCTTTTGACAATTATCAGTAATATCATGATAACAACGGAATTAAATAAATATGCAGAAGACGTAAATTAAAGAAACTGAACAATAATACGGAAATCAACATATGCCTCTACCCAAGAACTGGTGTCACATTACTCATGAAATTCTAAGAGTACTAAATACAACCATTTAAAAAAAAATATATATAAACTATTTGTCTCAGAAACATGAGATAACAGACTGAAATAAAAGATAGAGGAGACGCCTGGCCTGCGGATTCCTGCAAGGCTACCTCAGTGTCCCACTGGATTGAAGGCTGGCTCCCGCGCTACTGCTGTTGTCCAAGACCTGGATCTGGGCAAAAGAGCACAGAGTGCAGTATCAGCACAACCAACCCCATGTGCTGGTAAGTGTCCAGCCTAACCTCGGTGAAGTAGTGACGAGGCTAGGACAAGACTCCAAATAAACCTGTGTAGTTCATATATATACATACATAGCGGAAAAGAGATTCAGGAATAACCAGTCAATGTAGGAAAGGGAAACATGCTGTGGGGGTGAATATAGTTCCGAATAGAAAGGCATCAAGTAAAAAAGGAAACAACATAACTAGAATATCAACAAGGAAGCAGAAATCAACAATTTGCACGACATCACCCTTCGTGCTTTTACTCTCATTCTCACCAAAATAATACACGACATCACCCTTCGTGCTTTACGCTCTTCCTTACCCAAACAACAATCACAAGATAAATAGGGTAAAGAAATCTAATACCTCGAAGTAAATCAAATAACAACAAGTAATGAAAGAAACAACATAACTCGGATATCAATAAGGAAATCAGAAATCAACAAATGCACGACATCACCCTTCGTGCTTTTACTCTCATCCTCACCAAATCAATCGTATATTAATAATGTGCATGGCATCACCCTTCATGCTTTTACTCTCTTTCCTCACAATATAATCAATGAATATCAGTACGGAATGGTACATCGTACGACACAACATCACCCTTCGTGCTTTACACTCTTTCCTCACAATAGCAAACAGTGCACGACATCACCCTTCATTCATTATCGCTCTTCCTCACCCAAACAACAATCACAAACAAGGGGCAAGGGATTAAACAAATAATAATAATAGAAATCCCGGCAAGGGTATACAATTAAACAGCTAAGTCCCGGCAAGGGAACAATATCAATAATTCTCAACATCCCGGCAAGGGAGATAATCAACAAAGCATCAAGCATCCCAGCAAGGGAACAATTCAATAACTCTTTCTCTTTCTTTCACTTCTTACTTTATAACTCACTTTACCACTTCCGCCAATGCTCCAAAGGGTTCCATTTATCTCATATACTTTCACAATTCGTATTACCACTCAAGCCAATGCTTCTCGAAGTTTAAAAATCACAATTTCTTTCACATGCTTTTTAAAACATATAGAAATCATCATTAAGGCATGAAAGATACAACAAGATCAGAATATCCGCAATATAAAAACTCACGGTCATGCTAGACACCAACGTATAGATACTCGTCACCACGCCTATACGCCGTACTCGACAATTAGCACGTAGCAAATAAGACTCAACTCCTAATCCCTCAAGCTAAGGTTAGACCAAACACTTACCTCGAAGCTTTGAACACCACTCAAGCCTTAATTATAGCTTTACCCCCTTGATTCCACCACCAATCCGCTCGAATTTAGTCACAAGTTACTTAATTACGTCAATAAGTGCTAAATGAATCAACCCCAATGCATGAAAATGAGTTTTCCCAAAGTTTTACCAAAAAAGTCAAAATCACCCCCGGGCCCACATGGTCGAAACCCGAGGTTCGGACCAAAACCCAATTACCCATTCCCCCACGAATCCAAATGTATAATTTGTTTTGAAATCGGACCTCAAATTGAGGGCCAAATCCCCAATTTTTGGGAAAACCTAGGTTTTACCCAAAACACCCAATCTTCCCCCATGAAAATCTTTGATTTTAAGTTGAAACCATGTTAAAAGATGTTAATGATTGAAGAAAACTAGTTAAAAATGACTTACAATTGATTTGAAGAAGAAAGGTTGTTTGAAAAATCACCTATCATGTTTTTGGGGTTTTGAAAAGTAAAAAATAGATGAAAATCCTGTCTATTTATACCCCTCACAGACCCTCACCGCGGACCGCATAAAAAGGACCGCGACCATGGGTCTCCACCGCGGACCACATTAAACGGACTGCGGCCGCACAGGCCTCCCTGAAGAGCTGCAGTTCAGCACCTTGTTCGGACCGCACAAAGGTGACTGAGGCCGCACAACCTTCACCGTGCTAGCCCCTCTGCGGTCGCACGTGATTTCTCGCGGACCGCACTAGAGGGTTTAGAGACCTGCAACTTCCTGAACCTGCAACTTTTACAAGGTTAAAACCATTCCGAAACACCTCCGAAACACTCCCGAGCCCTCGGGGCTCCTAACCAAACACATGCACTAACTCAACAACATCATACGAACTTATCCGTGCGATAAAATCGCCAAACTAACCTCAAAAACAATGAATCAAACCTCAAAATCAAGAGTTTTTTTCCAAAAACTTCATCAAGTTCAAATTTAAGATTTCAAGTCCGAAACACGTCAAACGACGTCTGATTTTAACCAAACTTTACAGAAACCTCTTAAATCACATATAAGACCTGTACCAGGTGCCAGAACCAAACTACGGGCCTGATACTAACACGTTCTAATCAATTTTCATTTCAGTTTTCCTTGACAAATTTGAGAAAAACAATTTTACTCGAAAATACATTTCTCAGGCTTCGGACCTCAGAATTCGATTCCGGGCATACACCCAAGTCCCATATTTTCTTGCGGACTCTCCGGGACCGTCAAATCACGGGTTCGAGTCCGTTTACCCAAAATGTTGACCGAAGTCAAATTTATTCATTTTAACATCAAAACTTAGCATTTTTCACAAAATTTCATATTTAAGATTTCCGGCTACGCGCCCGAACTGCGCACGCAAATCGAAGCAACTCTAAATGAGGTTTTCAAGGCCTCGGAAGCACATAATGGGTAAGAAAATAGGTGATGACCCCTTGGGTCGTCACATTTTCCACCTCTAAAACAACCGTTCGTCCTCGAACGGACAGAAGAAGGAATTACCTGAGTCGGGGAATAAATGAGGATAACGGCTCCGCATATCGGACTCGGACTCCCAGGTCGATGCCTCAGGAGGCTGACCTCTCCACTGAACACGAACAGAAGGGAAACTCTTGGATCTCAACTGACAAACTTGCCGGTCTAGAATAGCTACCAGCTCCTCCTCATAGGACAAGTCCTTGTCCAACTGGACAGTGCTGAAATCTAACACGTGGGATGGATCGCGGTGATACCTCCGAAGCATGGACACATGAAAAACTGGATGCACGACTAATAAGCTCGGCGGCAACGCAAGTCTATAAGCCACCTCTCCCACTCGATCAAGAATCTCAAACGGACCAATGAACCTAGGGCTAGGCTTGCCCTTCTTCCCAAATCTCATCACACCCTTCATAGGCGACACTCGGAGTAATACCCGCTCACCAACCATAAAAGTCACATCTCGAACATTGCGATCTGCATAGCTCTTTTGCCTGGACTGGGCTTTACGCAGTCTATCCTGAATGATCCTAACCTTAAACCTGATCCGTACCTAAAAACCAAGCCTCTCCCGGTTCAAACCATCCAACCAGAGATCAACACCGCCTACCACATAAAGCCTCATAAAGAGCCATCTGGGTACTCGACTGGTAACTGTTTTTGTAGGCAAACTCTGCTAAAGGCAAAAACTGATCCCACGAACCTCCAAAGTCAATAACACAAGCTCAGAGAATATCCTCCAATATCTAAATAGTCCGCTCGGACTGCCCGTCCGTCTGAGGATGAAATGTTGTACTCAACTCAACCTGGGTGCCCAACTCCCGCTGAAATGTTCTCCAGAAACGCGAAGTAAACTGCGTACCTCGGTCCGAAATGATAGATACCGGCATACCATGAAGGCGAACAATCTCTCAAATATAGATCTCAGCTTACCTCTCGGATGAATAGGAGACTGCCACAGGAATGAAATGTGCTGACTTGGTCAGCCTATCGACAATGACCCAAACTGCATCAAACTTCTTCCGAGTCAGCGGAAGTCCAGTAATGAAGTCCATAGTGATCCGCTCCCACTTCCACTTGGGAAGCTCAATACTCTTAAATAAACCACCAGGCCTCTGATGCTCATACTTAACTTGCTAACAATTCAAACACCGGGACACATGTGCAATAATATCCTTCTTCATTCTACTACACCAATAATGCTGCCGCAAATCCTGATACATCTTCGCGGTGCCCGGATGAATAGAGTACCGGGAATTATGGGCCTCTTATAAAATTGACTCTCGAAGCCCATCCACATTAGGCACACAAACTCAACCCTGCAATATCAAAACTCCATCAGCATCTAAGGTAACCTGCTTGGCACCTCCACGCTGCATCGTATCTCTAAGGACACACAAATGGGGATCATCAAATTGCCGATAACGGATACGCTCTAATAATGAGGAACGAGCGACCGTGCAAGCTAATACCCGACCAGGCTCAAAAATACACAACCTCACTAATTGATTAGCTAAGGCTTGAACATCCAAAGCAAGCGGCCTCTCACCGACTGGGATGTAAGCAAGACTGCCCATACTGGCTGACTTTCTACTCAAAGCATCGACCACCACACTGGCCTTTTCCGGGTGATATAAGATAGTGATGTCATAATCCTTCAACAACTTCAACCACCTCCTTTGCCTCAAATTCAACTCCTTTTGCTTGAACAAATACTGAAGACTCTTGTGATTAGTGAATACCTCATATGCCACGCCATATATATAATTCCTCCAGATCTTCAATGCATGAATAATGGCTGCCAACTCCAAATCATGAACCGGATAGTTCTTCTTATGAATCTTCAACTGCCTCGAAGCATAGGCAATGACCTTTCCATCCTGCATCAACACTGCACCAAGCCCCATACGGGAAGCATCACAATAGACTGTGTAAGGCCCTGAACCCGTAGGCAATACTAACACCGGTGTCGTAGTCAGAGCTGCCTTGAGCCACTGAAAGCTCGCCTCACACTCGTCCGACCATCTGAACTAGGCACCCTTCTGGGTCAACCTGGTCATCGGGGATGCGATTGATGAGAACCCCTCCACGAACCGACGATAGTAGCCTGCCAATCCCAAGAAACTCCAAATCTCTGTAGCTGATGCTGGTCTAGGCCAGTTCGGGTCAACATGAATACCCTCTACCGACACAATATGACCCAAGAATGCAACTGAACTCAACCAGAACTCACACTTCGAGAATTTAGCATATAACTGAATATCTCTCAAGGTCTGAAGAACCACTCTAAGATGTTGCTCGTGCTCCTCGCGACTGCGGTAATATATCAGAATATCATCAATGAACACTATCACGAATGAGTCCAAATAAGGCCTGAACACTCGGTTCATCAAATCCATAAAAGCTTCTGGGGCATTTGTCAGCCCGAATGACATAACCAAGAACTCATAATGCCTGTACCGAGTGTGAAAAGCTGTCTTAGGAACATCGAATGCCTAAATCCTCAACTGATGGTAGCCAGATCTCAAGTCAATCTTTGAAAATACCTTGGCACCCTGAAGCTGATCGAACAAATCATCAATCCTCGGCAGTGGATACTTATTCTTGATGGTGACCTTGTTCAACTACCGGTAATCAATGCACATTCTCATCGAACCATCCTTTTTCTTGACAAACAACACCGGCGCACCCTAAGGCAAAACGCTGGGTCTAATAAAACCCTTATCAATCAAGTCTTGCAACTTCTCCTTCAACTCTTTCAACTCTAGCGAGGCCGTGCTATATGGCGGAATAGAAATGGGCTGAGTGCCCTGAACAAAATCGATGCAGAAATCAATATCCCTATCGGGTGGAATACCCGGCTGGTCTGAAGGGAAAACATCAGGAAACTCACGAACCACAGGCACCGAATAAATAGAAGGAACCTCAACACTGGAATAACGAACATAAGCCAAATAGGCCAAACACCCCTTCTCGACCATACGCCGAGCCTTCACATACAAGATAACACTGCGGGTAGAATGACCAAGAGTCCCTCTCTACTATAAACGGGGCAAATCCGGTAAGGCTAAGGTCACAGTCTTGGCGTGACAGTCCAAGATGGCGTGGTACAGGGATAACCAGTCCATCCCCAAGATAACATCAAAGTCGACCATGTCTAACAACAACAAATCAACACGGGTCTCAAGACCCCCAATCACCACAATACAAGAATGATGGACTCGATCGACCATAATAGAATCACCCACCGGTGTAGACACATAAACAAGAATACTCAATGAATCACTAGGCATGACCAGGTACGGTGCAAAATAAGATGACACATACGAATACGTAGACCCTGGATCAAATAGCACTGAAACATCTCTATCACAAACCAGAATGGTACCTATAATGACTGCATCTGAAGCCTCAGTCTCAGGCCTAGCTGGAAGGGCGTAACATCGGGGCTGGGCCCCACCACCTTGAACTACCTCTCTAGGATGGCTTACTGCTGGTTGTCCTGCACCTCTGGCGGCCTGAGCTCCACCTCTATGACCTCTACCTTCACCTCTAGCACCTCTACCCCAACCTCTAACTGGCTGGGCAGGCTGTGGAATGCTTGGTGCCTGTACCATAGCACGAGAACCCTGATGCTGAGAGCTACCTGGTGCTTGAGGGCAAAACCTGGCAATGTGACCGAGATCACCACAAGTGTAACAAGCCCTCGACTGCTGAAATTGATGGCCCTGTCGACCTGAATAGCCACCTCAAAAACTCTGAAGCGGTGGTGCACTGATGGGAGCTGGTGGTGCACTGATGGGAGCTGGTGGTGCACTGATGGGAGCTGGTGGTGCACTGTAAGGCTGCATATCAGAATAGTGCATCTGAGAACCACGACCACCTGAGGTACCATGAGAGACCTGGAGAGTTGACTGAAAGGGCCTAGGAGGATGGCCTCTACCATATGAATCTCTACCTCCAGACGAGGTACCACTAAATCTGCCTGAATGACGGGCCTCTTATCCAACCCATGACCACCTCCTTGTGACAGAACCATCTCAACTCTATGGGCCACATTGGCTGCCTCCTGGAAAGTGATATCACTTCCAGCCTCCTTGGCCATCTGAAGACGAATCGGCTGAATAAGACCATCAATAAACCTCCTCACTCTCTCTCTCTCTCGGTGGTAAGTATGACAAGAGTATGGAGAACTAGATCGATGAACCTGGTCTCATACTGGGTGACCGTATGGAACCCTGCTGGAGGCGCTCAAACTACCTCCAAAAGGCCTCCCTCTAAGTCACGGGGAGAAACTTCTCCAAAAATAAAGCCGTGAACTGCTCCCAAGTCAAAGATGGCGAACAGGCTGGTCTAGCTAAGAAATAATCCCTCCACCAAGTCTTGGCGGATCCAGACAGACGAAAGGTAGCAAAATCAACTCTATTGGTCTCAACGATCCCCATGTTCCGAAGAACCTCGTGACAACTATCCAGATAATCCTGGGGATCCTCAGTAGATGCACCGCTGAATGTAGAAGTGAAGAGCTTGGTGAACCTATCCAGCCTCCACAAAGCATCGGCGGACATAGCCGCTCCATCGCTAGTTTGAGCTACTCACCCGGCTGAACTGCCACAGCTGGTTGAACCGCTGGAACCTAAACCTGGGGAGCTACCTGCTCTAGAGTGCGCGTAGCAGGAGTCTGAGCCCCTCCTCCAGCCTGAGAAGTGGCTGGTGCTATGGGATGCAAACTCGCTCGGGTGACACTCTCCATGAGGTCCACCAATCGGACCAAAGCGTCCTGAAGAACTTGAGTGGCAATGAACCCCTCTGGGACCTGAGCTGGGCCCACCGGAACTACTGGGACCGGAACTTCCTCCTCAAAATCAACCTGAGGCTCCGCCACTAGTGCTTCTGCTCAAGGTTGAGCTCTTCCCCTACCTCGACCTCGCCCTCTGCCCCTAGTGGAAGCTGCTGGTGGGGGCTCGGGCTACTGAGGAGTAGATGAGGAAGCGCGTGTTCTCGCCATCTACGATAGAACAGAGTAGAAATCCAATTAGCATTTGAGGAACAAATCCGCACGACAAGAAAGAACAAGTGTGAAATTTTCCTAACTCTGTAGCCATTGGGGGATAAATACAGACCTCTCTGTACCGATCCCTCAGACTCTACTGAGCTTGTTCGTGAGTTGTGAGACCTATGTAACCTATAGCTCTGATACCAACTTGTCACGACCCGGATTTCCCACCCTCGAGAGTTGTGATGGCGCCTACTAATGTGAGCTAGGCAAGCCAATTATTAACTGCTACTTCATTAACAAATTACTTTTTTTTTGACAATTATCAGTAATATCATGAAAACAATGGAATTAAATAAATATGCAAAAGACGTAAATTAAAGAAACTGAACAATAATGCGGAAATCAACATATGCCTCTACCCAAGAACTGGTGTCACATTACTCACGAACTTCTAAGAGTACTAAATAGAATTGTTTGAAAGAAAAAAAATAAAAACTGTTTGTCTCGGAAACATGAGATAACAGACTGAAATAAAAGATAGAGGAGACGCTGGGACTACGGATGCCTGAAAGGCTACCTCAGTGTCTCACTGGACTGAAGGCTGGCTCCCATGCTACTACTATTGTCCAAGACCTAGATCTGTGCAAAAGAGCACTGAGTGTAGTATCAAGCACAACTGACCCCATGTGCTGGTAAGTGTCCAGCCTAACCTCGGCGAAGTAGTGACGAGGCTAGGACCAGACTCCAAATAAACCTGTGTAGTTCATATATATATATATATAGACACAGACATTGGGAAAGAGATACAGGAATAACCAGTCAATACGGGAAGGGGAAACATGTTGTGGGGGTGAATATAGTTCCGAATAGAAAGGCATCAAGTAAAGAAGGAAACAACATAACTAGAACATCAACAAGGAAGCAGAAATCAACAATTTTCACGACATCACCCTTCGTTCTTTTACTCTCATTCTCACCAAAATAATACACGGCATCACCCTTCGTGCTTTACGCTCTTCCTCACCCAAACAACAATCACAAGATAAATAGGGAAAGGAAATCTAATACCTCGAAGTAAATCAAATAACAACAAGTAATGAAAGAAACAACATAACTCGGATCAACAAGGAAATCAGAAATCAACAAATACACGGCATCACCCTTCGTGCTTTTACTCTCGTCCTCACCAAATCAATCGTATATTAATAATGTGGATGGCATCACCCTTCGTTCTTTTACTCTCTTTCCTTACAATATAATCTATGAATATTGGTACGGAATGGTACATCGTACGACACAGCATCACCCTTCGTGCTTTACACTCTTTCCTCACAATAGCAAACAATGCACGACATCACCCTTCGTGCATTATCGCTCTTCCTCACCCAAACAACAATCACAAACAAGGGGAAAGGGATTAAACAATTAGTAATAATAGAAATCCCGGCAAGGGAATACAATTAAACAGCTAAGTCCCGGCAAGGGAACAATATCAACAATTCTCAACATCCCAGCAAGGGAGATAATCAACAAAGCAACAAGCATCCCCGCAAGGGAACAATTCAATAAATCTTTCTCTTTCTTTCACTTCTTACTTTATAACTCACTTTACCACTTGAACCAATGCTCCAAAGGGTTCCATTTATCTCATATACTTTCACAATTCGTATTACCACTCGAGCCAATACTTCTCGAAGTTCAAAAATCACAATTTCTTTCACACGCTTTTTACAACATATAGAAATCATCATTAAGGCATGAAAGATACAACAAGATCAAAATATCCGCAATATAAAGACTCACGGTCATGCTAGACACCAACGTATAGATACTCGTCACCATGCCTATGCGCCGTACTCGACAATTAGCACGTAGCAAATAAGACTCAACTCCTAATCCCTCAAGATAACGTTAGACCAAACACTTACCTCGAAGCTTTGAACACCACTCAAGCCTCAATTATAGCTTTACCCCCTTGATTCAACCACCAATCCGCTCGAATCTAGTCACAAGTTACTTAATTACATCAATAAGTGCTAAATGAATCAACCCCAATGCATGAAAATGAGTTTTCCCAAAGTTTTACCCAAAAAATCAAAATCACCCCGAGCCCACATGGCCGAAACCCGAGGTTCGGACCAAAACCCGATTACCCATTCCCCCACGAATCCAAATGTATAATTTGTTTTGAAATCGGACCTCAAATTGAGGTCCAAATCCCCAATTTTTGGAAAACCTAAGTTTTACCCAAAACACCCAATCTTCCCCCATGAAAATCTTTGATTTTAAGTCGAAACCATGTTAAAAGATGTTAATGATTGAAGAAAACTAGTTAAAAATGACTTACAATTGAGTTGGAGAAGAAAAGTTATTTGAAAAATCGCCTCTTATGTTTTTGGGGTTTTGAAAAGTGAAAAATAGCTGAAAATCCCGTCTATTTATACCCCTCTCAGACGCTCACCGCGGACCGCATAAAAAGGACCCCGGCCGCAGAGCTCCACCGCGGACTGCCTTAAACGGACTGAGGCCGCATAGGCCTCCTTGAAGAGCTGCAGTTCAACACCCTGTGCGGACCGCACAAAGGCGACTGCGGCCGCACAGCCTCCACCGCGCCCCGCACAAAGGCGACCGCGGCCGTGCTGGCCCTTCTGTGGTCGTGCACGATTTCTCGAGGACCGCACTAGAGGGTTCAGAGACCTGCAACTTCTTGAACCTGCAACCTTTACAAGGCTAAAATCATTCCAAAACACCTCCCAAACACTTCCGAGCCCTCGGGGCTCCTAACCAAACACATGCACTAACTCAACAACATCATACGAACTTATCCGTGCAATCAAATCACCAAACTAACCTAAAAAATAATGAATCAAACCACAAAATCAAGAGTTTTTTTCCAAAAACTTCATCAAGTTCAAATTTAAGATTTCAAGTCCGAAACACGTCAAACGACGTCCGATTTTAACCAAACTTTACAGAAACCTCTTAAATCACATATAAGACCTGTACCGGGTGGCCGAACCAAAATATGGGTCCGATACCAACACGTTCTAATCAATTTTCATTTCAATTTTCCTTGACAAATTTCAGAAAAACAATTTTACTCGAAAATTCATTTCTCGAGCTTGGGACCTCGGAATTCGATTTCGGGCATACGCCCAAGTCCCATATTTCCTATGGACCCTCAAGGATTGTCAAATCACTGGTCCGGGTTCGTTTACCCAAAATGTTGACCGAAGTCAAATTTATTCATTTTAACATCAAAATTTAGTATTTTTCACAAAATTTCATATTTAAGCTTTCCGGCTACACGCCCGGACTGTGCACACAAATCGAAGTGACTCTAAATGATGTTTTCAAGGCCTCGGAAGCACATAATGGGTAAGAAAACAGGTGATGACCCTTTGGGTCATCAGAAGAAAGCGGAACACGCTTCTCTTAAAAAGGAAAATAAAGACTCTTCTCTTTACTAGAATGGTTCCCGCAAACTCCTTTATGAACTTTACTCATCAAGTAGTTAGCCTATGTTGTCCTTAAACATCAATCTAATGGGCTTTGAAAATGTGTCCTGTACAATTGACTGTTGACAAAACAATAATGAGTTGCTTTAGTCCGTAGTGCCTGAGATGCTTTTAAATCTTCGGGCAATTTTCCATGCCTTGAATACTCTATAAACTCATTCCTCCAATCCCAAATTATATTAGTTGAGTTAACTTCACAATATCCGTCCACGTCCAATACCGGATGCAACAATTGAACGACCACCCTAGAATTATCTCTTTTCATTTCCGTGGATGACCCTAAATTGTCCAATGCATCTGCCTTCATGTTTTGTTCATTTGGAATGTGTAAAATCGACCATTCCCTGAACCATGAAAGTAATACTTGAACCTTATTCAAGTATTGTTGCATGTTCCCCACCTTTGTATCAAAAATTCCATACACCTGGTTCACTAACAACGGAGAGTCGCACTTTATTTCAATTAACTCCGAGCCTAATCCCCAGGCTAATTCAAGTCATGCAACCAAAGCCTCGTACTCATCTTGATTGAGTTAATGGTATAATTCTAATGGCCTATCTCAGGGTTTCTCCTGAAGGAGTGATTAATACTATCCCAAGACTGGACCCTTTTACATTGAAAGCTCCATCTATAAACAAGGTCCAAACACCTGATATCGTCCCCAATACAATCCCTACATCTGTAGCCGCTAAAGGCATCAGTCCCAAACTAAAATTAACCATGAAGTAGGACAAAATTTATGACTTGATTGCAGTCCTGGGTTTGAATTCAATGTCGAATTCACTAACTTCGAGTGCCCATTTAGCCAATCACCCCAATTTAGGATATGAAGATTCCTAAAGGAAAACATTATCAAAACGGCTATGGGATGACATTCAAAATAAGGCCTAAGCTTTCTAGAAGTGACTATGAGAGCTAGGGCCAACTTTTCAAGGTGTGGATAAGGTGTCTCCGTTCCCGATAAAACTTTACTAACATAATAAATAGGAAATTGCATACCTTCTTCCTCTCCGACAAGAACAACACTTATTGATACTTCTGAAACCGCTAGATAGATAAACAGTTGCTCTCTTTCCTTCGGTTTTGACCACAAATAAGGGCTAGACAAGTACCTTTTAGGTCTTTCAATGATTTTCTGGCACTCCAGAGTCCATACAAAATCGTTCTTCATTTTTAAAAGCAAAAACAAATGATGACATTCTTCCGAAGACCTTGAGATAAACCTGCCTAAAACCGCTAACCTGTCGGTCAACCTTTGTACTTCTTTCACATTAGTTAATTGATCTGGGATATCATCGATATCTTTTATCGTATCGGGGTTTACTTCAATTCCTCTTTAAGAGAACACAAACCCTAAGAACTTTCTAGAACGAACCCCGAAAGTGCATTTTTTAGGATTGAGCTTCTTGTTGTACATTTTTAGAATGTGAAACATCTCTTGTAGATAAGACGGATGATCACCTGAAGTAAGAGACTTTACCAGCATATCATAAATATACACCTCTATTGTTTTACCAATTTGTTGTACAAATATTTTATTATCGAGCCTATGGTAAGTAGCTCCGACATTTTTAAGCCCGAAAGGCAGCACATTATAGCGGTATGAGCCAAAATTTGTGATAAACGATGTTTTTTCTTGATCCTCCAGGTGCATCTTAATTTGATTATACTCGTGCCCAACCATTGCATCAACCATTTGATCAATGTTTAACAACAGGAAAGAGTCCTTAGGTCATGCTTTATTCAAATCTTTATAATCTACACACATTCTAAATTTATTATTCATTTTAGTTACTACCACTACATTAGGTAGCCAATCGGGCTAATTCACCTCTCAAATTGAACCTATATTCAGTAATCGGTTTACTTTGTCTTTGACAAACTTGTTTCTTACCTTTGCTATCTATCGTTTCTTCTGCCTTGCCGGAGGAAATTTGGGAACCAAACTCGGCTTGTGGACAACTACCTCTAGTGGAATTCTTGTCATATCTGAGTGTGACCATGCAAAATAACCAACGTTATATTTAAAAAAGTTAATAATTTTTAATTTGAGTTTAGGACTCAACCCTGTTTCTAAGTGGAATTTTATTTCTAAGAACTCTATGAACAAGGCCACTTATTCGAGCTCTTCAGTGGTTTATTCGGTCTCATCCGTTTCCTCAGGAACCTGATAAAATTCCGATGACTCCTCTTATCCAATATCCTCAATCGGGGTAAAAGAGAGCACCGACTCATGTAGTTGATATTTGCTTGTTTTCTTTCCCCTTGCTACTGGACAAGGTTACTACATTGATCTCTCTTGCAGCCGGTTGATCTCCTCTGATCTGCTTGACCCCTTCCGGTGTGGGAAACTTCAACAACTAATGATAAGTTAACGGCACAGCTTTCATTTCATGTATCCACCGTCTTCCAAGGACTGTGTTGTACCCCATATCGCCATCTACCACTTCGAATAGTATGGTCTTCATTACACCTTCTGTATGCATTAGCAATAGGATATCTCTCCGGGTCAGTACACTTCTTAGGTTGAACCTAACCAGAAGATTTGTTGCCGGAACTATGTTTACGGTTAACTTTGCTTGCTCCAAAACTCTCCATCGTATGATATTGAATAAACTACCAGGATCAACCAACACACGTTTAATTTTAAAATCTAAGACACTAAGAGAAATTACCAAAGCATCATTGTACGGTAAAAGAAATCCATCAACATCCTCTTCTTAGAAGGTGATGTCATCATCTAAAGCTTCTCGGATCCTCTTGCCATAAGTTACCGATATGTTCATATTCTTGATACTAAAAATGTCACCCTATTTATATTGTCACCACCAAAAATCATGTTTATTGTCATACGAGGAGATCCTGTAACTGGTTTTGCTGGCTCCCAACATCTCAATTTGTTCCATAATTATTTTTCGCCAGGTCATTTAGAAATGATCTAAGGTGACTATTCTTCAACAACATTGCAACCTCTTCACATAGGTGCGGATAGTACCCAATCTTATGATCATGTGTTTCATGGAACTCACACCATAAATTAGGATTTCTCTTATTAGGACCAAAGCGAATTGGTTTCGGAAACTTAGCCTCCTTAATATTTCTCATAACAGCAACCAACTCTACTAAGCTAATGCTAAAGATATAGTTGGATAACAGGGGATATGTTGAATCTTAGGAACTTAATGCCTTTCTCTTCTATAAATTTATGCTACTCCGATCATGATCCATTCTTCTATTGGAAGCAAACTTATCCGATGATAGAAAACCTTTATTTTCTTGCCCATCGGCCCTTTTGTAAGGCTAAAAGCAACCTCTGGAAGATCTCCGATATGCATCAACATCAACTTTAAACCTTTCCTAATTTTGATAATGATTACGTCCTTTGGAAGACGCCGAGAAACTCAATTAATCATCTTCTATTCTAATTTTTGACTCATAATGATTGTGCACATCTTCCTATGTGTTTGCTTGAAATTCTAATAAGCTTTCCTTAAATTCCTGGAGGCATCAGAGCTTAATGGGTTGAGACCCTTTCTAAACACTCAGCTGCCCACTCATCCGTCACTGTAGGTAGCAACATTCTTTCCTTCTAAAACAGGATAAAGAACTCTCACAATAGTTAAGATTCTCCTTATACTATTCTAAATATATTTGCCTTCCTTGCATGGACTTTTATTGACCCATCATAAGCTTTAATAAAAGAATTTGCAAGCATTTCAAAAGATTCAATGGAATTCTCAAGTAAAAGAGAATACCAAGTTAAAGTACCTTTCGTCAGGGTTTTGCCAAATTTTTTCAACAAGACATATTCGATCTCATGTTGGGCCAAGTCATTTCCCTTTACAATTGTAATGTAGGTTGTGATATTCTCATGTGGATCCGAAGTCCCATTATACTTCGGAATATCCAGCATCTTAAAACTTTCTGGAATCTACTCTGGGTCTGCACTTGGTTTGAACGACAACTTGTATACTTCTTGGAATCAGGTCCCCTTAGCACTGGTGGAGCTCTCAGAATCTAATACATCAAATCATGGAATTCTTTAGCATTTTGGTTCATTCATTCATCTCCCTCATGAATATCATGAACTCGGTTTTGAAAGGATCATTGGAATTGTTGTCATTACTAGATCCACTACATGTACCACCTGCCTTGTTAATATTGAATTCCTCCCTTAAAGCGTCGTTACCGATTCTTTGAACTATTTGATTTGCAGGGATACTGGAAGGAATTTGAAGTCCTCAATTAGAGCTATTGGAAGCAACCGAAATATCCTGCTTCAATTCTATTATCACCCGATCTTTTCTTGAGAGGTGATTCATCATTTTCCTTAGTTTCTATCTTAAAATTTTGACCGTTTCAACGTGTTCGTCATCCGCATAATCAGGAGCTAAACCTCTCACATGACGAGGATTTTGACCTTTGCAAACTAGAGTTGTTTTATCTCCATCATTGCAATTTTCGCTAGTTGAATCATCATGTTGGAACACATCCTCACATTCATTGTGTGCTCCAACATTATAGGAATTGTTCACATTGTTAGCTGTCATATATGATTTTCCTTTTGTTAATAGAAATGTCTCAAACTTTATTAGTAACAGATGAATGGATCAAAGTTATTACACAATTGTATATGCCGCACGGCGGGTGCCAAATTATTTACCCTTAAATTGATACAGTTGAATTTGTGACATAGTTTATAGACACGTGAATTAACTTGATCCAAAAATATAAAATAAGTAAGAATAAAGTCAACATTATAAAAGAAATACAAGCCTGTTAGTATGATGAGCCTCTCCGGAAGCAATAATATGAGCAATGTTAAGAACAAAAGAAAGCAAATGATTTTATAATATGAGAGCAAAATATTGCCTTGGAGTACAAATGATTTTTTGTGTCCTACAGTGGATACTAATTCTCCTATTTATAGCCCAATTTGGGAGACAAGATCCCCAAATCAAGATCCTCTTGAATAAGAATAAAACCACCATTGATGGTTGCATAACTGTTAGCTATTAATACATATATTCTTTGTAACGGCTGCTCATTGAATGTTGTCTTTCCCAACTGATGTTTTCAAATCTTTATTATCGGTTCCCATGCCTTCGGATGTGAACTATTTTGCTAACACCTATATACCTGTCTCCAGTTACACGTGTCACCTCGTAATTCATCCACCTGTCGTTGACCAATTTTACCCTTACATATGCTAGGTAAGCCAAACAATAAATAACATAACTCGAATGCAATATCATATAAGAACAATAATTAAGATGGTGGAAAATCCATACAACTATCAAAAGAATTAGTAGTAAAAGTCATGAGCCACTAAGATTTAGATTTACAAAGCTGGTATGAAGATTAAATACAATATCTATTTGAAGTTTTAAATAAATAGAACTTTATGTCCTAAATCACCCAGAACAAGGGGTAGCTTGAATCTAGAATGTCGGCACATCCTCAATGCTAGCCTCATCATCCATAGCCGCTCAACTCCAAAATATGCACACAAGGTGCAATAGTATAGTATGAGTACAACCGACTCATGTACTCAGTAAGTATCTTGACTAACCACAACGAAGTAGTCGCAATGTTTTTAAGTCAAAGATACTCACTTAATATTTACCTATGCAGATAAGAAGCAAAAAAACAAAGCAAGAGATATGAAAAATAATAGTATGAGCATCTACTGGAGAATTAAGGAGCAAGTTAATAGACATGGTAAACAAAGACATAACCTTATGAACCATTTCTATGAAGGAATCAATAACAATGAAATGCACACAAGGATCATAACAAAATATCAATAACAAATACAATAGCGGTGTGCAACCCGATCCCAATATCAATAAATGCTGTTGCGGCATGCAACTCGATCCCAATATCAATATGAATGCCATTGCAGCATGCAACCCAATCCAGATATCAATATGAATACTACTGCAGTGTGTAACCTGATTCAAAAGATCAATATAAATACTGTTGTAATGTGCAACCCGATTCCAATATTAATATAAATATCATTACAACTTTCAACCCGATCCCAATACACCAGTTCATATGAAACCACGACAGGGAAAAATTCATAACAAAGCACAAAGAGAACAAATATGTAGAATTCAACTAGGAAATGTGAACTCGAATGAAGGATAATACGCAACCCAATATACAAGAGCTAGTCTCACACATATATATTGAGAAGGCTCCAACAAATTATAAACACGCAAACTATCTAATAGTCACCAAATCCGACATAGCATAGAAGAGTAAGACATGAAATAAGTAAGGACATGTAGCAAGTATAAGCATGTATCAAGTAAAGGTATTTATTAAGTAAAATCATATAACAAGTAGAGGCATGTTGCAAGTAAATGCATGTAACAAGTAAAGGTTGGTAATAGGTAAAGGCAAGTAAAAGCACATACCAAATTAAGGCATAAAATAGGTAAAGACATGCAAAAGTAATAAATCAAGTAGAAAGCATAGATGTAATATTAACAAATGGCGCAGGGATATAGATGTCACAACCCAAAATCCAACCATGAGGGTCGTGATGGAACCAAGTATATAAGACTAGGTAAACCTATCACATGATGAGATCGACAAAATATAACAACTTGGATATTAAATAAAAGTCGGAAAATGCCATAACATAGCCGTAAAGTGAATACATCAGTCAAAATCCCAAAACCTGATAATATTAAGTCATAACCTCTACGAAAGTACATAATAAGTCTCAAAGCATACATAACTATTTGGAATACATAAATAGTAATAAAGCAACTAAAGAGGGTGACCCTAAGGCCTGCAAGAAAAATAATAGGTATACATTAATGTCTCCAGCAGCTCAAGATCAACTCACTAACAACTAGCAGGCTCTGAGGTACCTGGATCTGCATAACGAATGTTCTAAAGTGTAGCATGACTGCACCACACCCGGTACCCAGTAAGTATCAAAACTAACCTCAGTGGAGTAGTGACAAGTGTTATGCCCCGCAGTATTACGTCGATGTTATGCTCTGCAGTATTATATTACGATGATATTACGCTTCGCAGTATTAAGTTACGACAGTATTGCACCCAACAATATTACATTACGGTGATGTTACGCTTCACATTATTAAGTTACGACAGTGTTGCACCCAGCAGTATTACATTACGGTGATGTCACACTTCACAGTATTAAGTTACGATGATGTTGCACCCTGAAGTATTGTACATTAAATTTGTCGTAAGGTAATTGACATGTTCAAGTAAAAGATTATTTGGAGATTAACTATTTCACAAGCGATTAGTAAATTCATTAAGGTGCAAGGGGGAGCAAGTCAAAGAAAATAAATTTCATCCAAGTTTGAAATTTTGGGGTAAAATACGGCCCTAGCTAAAATACCTAATATTTATGGACTAGTGTTATACAAGGTACTACATGACCATGCTAGTAAGGTGTATAAGGTACGTGAAAAGTGAGTAATATTCTAAGTAAGTGGGAATAATTCTCAATTTTGTGGGTAATTGATTAATTACCAGGTAACGGGACATTACTTAATTAATTGAGGATATATTTGGATAAGATTAATCCCTCCCCCTCCTCCAAAAAAGTGGCAAGTGGCCACGACCTAAGGGAATGACTCCTTAATCATTTTAATAGGTGGCAATTAAGTTGGAAAGGAAAGGAACACATCATTTGTTATGATTACTATACATTTCTTACATCAGAACCTTTACAAGTGAAAGGTATTAGCATTATTCAATCAAAAGGAAGACGTTAGATTTCTTAACCTTGGAAACACTAGCCATTTTCAAGATTTCAAAGCTAATTTCTTCATTTCTTTAAAGCACTATCAGAACGTTAAGCAAGCTGCAACAAAGACGTTTTCCAACCAACAAAATCAAACGAGAATTACTGGAAGTTTAACAACGTACAAATTTGTGGTTCTAAAGGGGTACGATACAACCTTTTCCAGGAGTATCATACGGCTTTTTCCCTACCCCAAGTATGTTAAGGCTATCCCTTCTTTCTTTTGGCATGATCCATACGATACGAACGAAATGTGCAAATGCACAAATTCCATGAATGACTTTATTCATTGAATTATTAGAGATATCTATGTTCTTGAATTTCCATGTGTAATAATATTTTATCATCTGTTCATGGGTCTCAGAAAAATACGAAAGTTGAAAAGAGTTTATTTTATGATATTACTCAAAGGCAAAATGGTCTTATGACATTCCGAAAGATTTTATTAACGTACTTTTTATGCATCACATTCATGTACATTGACCCGTGACCAGATGGTGTTATATATGTGTATATATGTATGTATATATATGTATATGAGATATGGGAAAGGTTATGGCGTTATATACGCACCACCACCTGATCAGCTGGTATAGGATGATGATTTTGCCCACAGTGGCCGATATGATATGATGGGATGCCCTCAGAGGCTAATGATGTTATGAAATATGTACCTATGCACGACATGACATTCATATGCATATGCATGACACTAAAAGTATTTCATGATTTACAGAGTTATCCAGACTTATAGGTTGAGTCAATTACTCTATATTTCTTCCATGTCTGTTATGTACTTATTTATGCGCCTTACATACTCAGTACATTATTCGTACTAACATCCCTTTTGCCTAGGGACGCTGCATTTCATGCCCATAGGTCCCGATCAATAGGTTGAGAGCCTTCCAAGTAGGCTATCAGTTCAATAGAAGATGTTGGTGCGCTCCATTTGCTTCGGAGTTACTTATTTGGTTGGTATGATTTAGACGTATATTGTTTGGTATGGCAGGACTCTGTCCCGACCTTTATGAAAATTTCACATTCTTAGAGGCTTGTAGATAGATGTTATGTACGTAAGATATTGTATAGCCTTGTTGGCCTATATTCATGGTAAGAATGGTTATTTTGGGTTTGTAGTCCCGTATGTCTTATGTATAGATCGGTATTACATGTTATATCCTACCTATTTCACGGCAGCCTCTCCAGCTTAGTTATTTATGATATTATGACATGAAAAGATGCGTTATGTTGGTACTCAATTGAGTAAGGTACCGGGTGCCCGTCGCGGTCCATCGGTTTGGGTCGTGTTAAATGTGGTATCAGAGTAGTTCTATCCTAGGGAGTCTACAAGCCGTGTCTAGTAGAGTCTTGTTTATGGGTGTGTCGTGCACCATACTTATAAGCAGGATGCTACATGGCATTTAGGATTGTCGCTCTTTCTAATTACTCTAGATTGTGTGGTAGAGCTCAGCTATAAGAATTTAAATTCCTAAACTCTATCTTATTCGTAATACAATGATACCTACATCCGGAAAGACGGTTGGAAAGAGAGATAGCTGTGGAAGAGCCGAGTCAGAGGAATTCAATTTCAGTATGATGTCTACGATATGTAAATGTGAGGTCTTTCGTAGATCATGGGTGTACTGAAAGGTGTAAGCTTCATGATAAGAAGCCTTAAGGAAAGAATTCCTATCCTCCTTTATGGTGAAAGACAATGAGAGATTAAAAAGATAAATACAATTTTCAACTAGCAAAAGAAGCAATATAAAGAAGGGTACGAGGCGCCCAGTTAACAAAGGTTAACAATGTTTACAATTCAAGTAGAGGAACATAAGCTTTTTGAGTTATATTCAACAGTAAAGAGGTATGTACAATTGGTCACATTCATTTCAGTTATGCCTTGTGGGGGCTAATAGGTATAGTTAAGAGAAGGACGGGATATCAAGATCCGTCTGGGGTTAGGGTAACCCAAATTGGTGAATGGATTGCTTGCGTTAGTTGACATTGCCGAAGGATATTGCAAATGTGCTAATAGACCTCCATGTGAGACACCCAGATGGTGCACTCTAGAATATTACAATTAGATGTGAATACTAGCATGATAAAAAAAAAAATCGGATGATAGGCACTGAAAGCCTGGAAGGGATAAATATTACCTTAGTATGACTCTCGTCCCTAGTAGAGCGAGGGCATTGAGCAACCCGAAGAGCCGATGAATGAAGCAAGGAGAGCTAAAAGTGAAAGAATGTCGTGTTGAAGTGTTCACAAGAAAAGGGTTATGTAGAAATAATAGCAGAGTAATGAGAAGAGAGATAAGGAAACATTATGAATAAGGTGTGATACATGGATGATAACGGTAGAGTGTTACAAAACCTATAGTCAAATGAAGAAAGAGACGAAAGGTGATGGACCTTAAGACAACAAAAGTGTATAGGCCATACAGTCACATCCTCATTTTGAGAAATAAGTTCGCAACTCTAACGTGATCAATAAAAGGAAAAGTTAGACTCTAGAGTAATAGAAATCAATATGGACTGGTGAATAAGATAAACTAAACATGAGCAAGGAACTAAGTGATTTGATAATAGTCAGCATCATGAGAATTTCAGATTGCATTCCGGCAATAATAGAATGGAAAACAAAAGAAGAAGATCCATGATGAATTCACAGAATGGTCATTCAGGGAGACGCTTCCCTAAAGAAAGCAATGTGAGAAAAGTTAAGCTTAAGAGACTGTATGTGCCAGTTACACTAAGTGTCACCATCGCAAGCGAGGGATTTTGTTATCCTTGGTCCAGAAGGATTACCGCAAGGCGAGTAAGGGTCATTGATAATTTGAAAGGACGCTAAAGATGAAGAGGAAAAAACATCTATAAACAGGTCGTCATAGCTCCAAGTCTTAGTACTCCCCTAAAGGGGTAATATGGAATAATAAAGGAAGAATGCGATAAAAATGAGAAAGGGATGAGGTTGCACTTATCCAAAAGTAAGTAAGGGTTCCTGCACCGGATGTTATTGATAGATAAGGAGCCTGTACGTATGGTAAGTTAAGACAAGAAAATACCCAAAAAAAAGATTACGCGGAATATGGATATGAGAATAGGCCAACGAAAAGTTAGTAGTTGATTCAGGAAGAGCCTAGTCATTACTAGACAAGAGGTTACAGACAAATCAATAGATTGTGCAAGATAAACAGAGTGAACCCTAACATGGGGAATTCAGCCTCATAGTATGACATTATAATACTTGAGATATATTCATATGGGGAAGTTAAAAGGTACCGTATGAGTGCTATGGAAATAAAAGAGAGTGCCACTGGGAAGACAGTCAAAATATCAGTTTAGAAGCAACCCACAAGCTCCAGGGCATGGAGGTAAGTAACTACGGATAAGCATAGGCAAGGAAAGACATCAGGAGGTCCATCGAGTATACAAAGTAATAAGCCCACAACTTTACAAGAGTCAGAGAGTCCTCCCAAAGTACTACAATGGAAGACTAGCTGTGGAAATAAGGAAGAAGGCTTCAACCTAAACATAGTAACTCGAAGGAGAAATGGTCATGTAAAAGCAGTCTCACAACAAAAATTGTATGCCCTCCAAAATAAAGTGGCACCTACCACGGCTAATGAACGAGGAGACAGATCGAAGGTAATATTCGAGACTATATGAGTTGCACAAAAATTCTGGCATGTGTGGGAACTAGGATGAGTTAAGTATGCACGCAACAAGGGGCAGAAAGACCAGGAAAAGTAATTGCACACGTTTAAAGAAAGTTGAGATAGAACGAAAGGAATTATTCGATCAATGATCCAGAGATAGTACATTATGGATACACTCAAGATTTTGGAGCATTATCTAGGCAGCATATTTGTTGACAATCATACAGTAATAGAAGACTCCGGTATAAGTTAAAAGATAGAATTGAGCCTAGGGCATAGACAAAGGATTGAATTGTTAGAAGATTGTATCATGGATATTCCATAACGCCCATGAAAGATTAAGGTAATAACTGATACCATGAGGCACAAAATGGAAGACAACTTAAGCCTACGCAAAGGCTGATCAGAAGGAAGAGGAAACTAAAGAATTACATCACCCAAGTAAATTAGGAGTCTGATTATTGGACCTAGAAAAATTATAGAAGTTATACTTGAGAACATGACATAATGACTCTTAATATCAGATGTTCAAGAGAAATAACACAACAACCATAATCTATAATGGCTCTACAAGGAAGCCAACTAGAAGAAGTACCAGCCTCATAAGAAGTCAGTACGAAGCTCCCACTGGATTGGGTATGTACCAGAGGTGCGAGTATTATAATAGAGCTTCAAGTTATGGACGTGAATTACACCTAGGTGGAAGGGAGATCAGGAAAGAGATAGAAGATACGATGCGAGATTTTAAGGTAAGTATGGTAAAGGTGAACAACGTACGAGATACTCAAAGGTAGAAGATCGTGAATAGTCCATACTTCGGATAGAAGGCTATAAACACGGGGATCCAATAACCGGGAATGATAGTGGCATCCTCGGAGGCATGTCTTCCAGCCTATGATTTTTATGTACAGAGAGATCTAGTTAAGATATTAGAGAAAAGTTGGAGACGATGTGGTGTCTCGCTTGACATTCCAGAATAAAATAAGGAAATCTATGGTGCAAGCAAGTTGAAGGAAAGTTGTGAGTAGTATAAATGGATGTGTATAGGTCGCAAGCTAAAGTATGGTAGAGCGACAAAGTTTTAAGGAAACATGAGTAAGGATGAGGAAAGGCAATTGAAAAGGTGACGAGAATGGATAAGTCCTCGGGATTAAGTCCATGGAAACAAGAGAGATAATGGTTTCTCTAAGTTATTGAAAGTTCAGTATAGCCTGAATGAACTCAAAGGAGTCTAAGATTAATAGTATTTAGAAGGAATGAAATGCTGACCTGATAATAAAATGAGGGTATAATTATGACAAATAAGAGATGATATTTGGGCCTTCGTTTGAATAATGATTTGAAAAAAAGAAGAGAAGGAGAAAAGATTTCGCTGGCGGCACGAAATTAGGATACCCCCAGAAGGTGAATCACATTGAGACACTATGAAATACGATTATGAGAATCACTTCGAATATTCCTTGATGTAACGTAAGCCCTAGGGGCAAAGTATTACGTAAAAAATTTCAAGTTATCAGTGGTATATTGTAGATCAATATTGAGGTGAATCAACAATGGATGGACAAAAGTCACAAAGTATGAGATGATATTAGGCGGTCATTCTAAAGATGAGCAGTAATGAGGAAGCATTAAAGGACTTAAATTTATACATATAGAATAAGCAACGAGAGTAAGCTGGGATTTGGTAGAAGACCTTAGCAACGATAAATTAATGTAAGAGTTATGACAGTAAATTCATACAGATGGCTAAACAGACATATGCGATGAGATATAGCAATATTCGTGAATTCAACAAAGTACCGAGCGAAGAACTTCAGTATACTCATCGATGCCAAAAAGGAAATCTTATCAAGCTCTACATATGAAGCCTAGAGATTGGGCACACTTACAAGGTCAAAATTGTACAGGCTGCGTGATGGAATGTAACAACAGTTATGAGATTGGAAGGATTCCGACTACAAGTTGTGGTGTGAGAAGGAGGCCTAATGGGGGAATGCCTGGACTTTGGACTCATTCACAGAACAGTCGCCTAGATGGCAAGGGAAGTTCTAAAGTATTCGGAAGATATAAGTTATGAAAATGATAAGTGCATCAATCAACATTCGAGGACGAATGTTCTAAAGGGGGGAATAATGTTACGCCCAGCAATATTACATCGATGTTATGCTCTGCAGTAATATATTAAGATGATGTTACACTTTGCAATATTAAGTTACGACAGTATTGCACCCAGCAGTATTACATTACGGTGATGTTACGCTTTGTAGTATTAAGGTACGACAGTGTTGCACCCAGCAGTATTACATTACGGTGATGTCATGCTTCGCAGTATTTAGTTACGACGATGTTGCACCCTGAAGTATTGTACGTTAAATTTGTCGTAAGGTAATTGACATCAATCTAAGTAAAAGATTATTTGGAGATTATAAGGATTATGCTATTTTAAAAATGATTAGTAAATTCATGAATGTGAAAGGGGAAGTAAGTCAAAGAACATAAATTTTGTCCAAGTTTGGCATTTTGGGGTAAAATACGGCCCAAGCTAAAATACCCAGTATTTATGGACTAGTGTCCTACAAGGTACTACATGACCATGCTAGTAAGGTGTATAAGGTATGTGAAAAGTGAGTAATATTCTAAGTAAGTGGGAATAATTCTCAATTTTACGGGTAATTGATTAATTATCGGGTAACAGGACATTACCTAATTAATTGAGGATATATTTGGATAAGATTAATCCCTCCCCCCTCCAAAAATGTGGCAAGTGGCCACAACCTAAGGGAATTACTCCTTCGTCATTTTAATAGGTGGCAATTTAAGTTGGAAATGAAAGGGATACATCGTTTGTTATGATTACTATACATTTCTTACATCAGAACCTTTACAAGTGAAAGGTATTAGCATTATTCAATCAAAAGGAAGACCTTAGACTTCTTAACCTTGGAAACATTAGCCATTTTCAAGCTTTCAAATGTTATTTCTTCATTTCTTGAAAGCACTATTAGAACGTTAAGCAAGCTGCCACAAAGACATTTTCCAACCAATAAAATCAAACGAGAATTACTAGAAGTTTAACAACGTACAAATTTTGTGGTTCTAAAGGACTAAGATGCAACCTTTTCCACGAGTATCATATTGATTTTCCCTACCCAGATATGTTAAGGCTATCCCTTCTTTCTTTTGGCATGATCCATACAATACGCACGAAACGTGCAAATGCACAAATTCCATGAATGACTCTATTCATAGAAGTACTAGTGATATCTATGTTCTTGAATTTCGATGTGTCATAATATTTTATCATCAATTCATGGGTCTCAGAAAAATACGAAAGTTGGAAAGAATTTACTTTATGATATTACTCAAAGGCAAAATGGTCTTATAACATCTCGAAAGATTTTATTTACGTACTTTTCATGCATTACATTCATGTACATTGACCCGTGACTGTGTGTGTGTGTGTGTGTGTGTATATATATATATATATATATATATATATATATATATATATATATATATATATATATATATATATATATATATATATATATATACACACACACACACACACACACACACACACACACACACACACACACACACACACACACATATACGTTGATGATTTTGCGCACAGTAGCCGATATAATATGATGGGATGCCCCAGAGGTTGATGTTGATATGAAACATGTACCTATGCACGACATGACATTCATACACATATGCATGACGCTAAAAGTATTTCATGATTTACAGAGTTATCCAGACTTACAGGTTGAGTCAATTACTCTATATTTCTTCCATGTCTGTTATGTACTTATTTATGTGCCTTACATACTCGGTACATTATTCGTACTGACGTCCCTTTTGCCTAGGGACGCTGCGTTTCATGCCCGCAGGTCCCGATAGACAGGTCGAGAGCCCTCCAAGTAGGCTATCAGCTCAGCGGAAGATGTTGGTGCGCTCTATTTGCTTCGGAGTTGCTTGTTTGGTTAGTATGATTTAGACGTGTATTGTTTGGTATGGAAGGACTCTATCCTGACCTTTATGAAAATTTTACATTCTTAGAGTCTTGTAGACAGATGTCATGTACGTAAGATATTGTATGGCCTTGTCGGCCTATATTCAGGGTACGAATGGTTATTTCGCTTGTAGGCCTGTATGTCTTATGTATAGATTAGTATTATATGTTGTATCCTACCTATTTTAAGGCAGCCTCTCTGGCTCTTTATTTATGATATTATGACATGAAAAGATACGTTATGTTGGTACTCAGTTGATTAAGGTACTGGGTGCCCATTGCGGTCCATCAATTTGGGTCGTGACAACAGGATTCAAACCAAGACACTCACTAGTCAAATAACTTATGCAAGATATCAACAAAGAACTGACAACGGAGAAAGCATAACAAGAATAAATATCAACCAACGGAGGGGCTGTGATATCAAGGAAATCGGCCAGCAACTCATAGAACATAAAGAGAAGTCATTAAGGGAAAATAGTAATATGTTCGAAACATCAACCCATTCCAATGCAAGAATATCATCAAGAATCTCTCGAAATACCACATAATATCATCAACAAGCCACCTTTATGTCGCCGCATGAGGTTCACAATGAAATATCTCCCCTAAAATAGCTACATGTGCATAAGCCCCCTTATCTCGCTGCATGCATCATAAAGAACATTTCCCTTATTTGCAACATGCACGTAAGCCCCCTTATATTGCACGTGCGCATCACAATGAAGATTTTCCCTTATTTTCAATACGCGCATAAGCCCCCTTATCTCGCCGCATGCACATCTAACACCACACTTATGCCACCGCATGCACAACTCGCCACCCTTATACTTCACACAATAATAATCAACTCGTACAACTCGTACACATGTGCCACACTATCACAACAACAACAATACCAAAGTCACAACAAGATATAGCCCATGGATCAACAATAATGTGTATAAGAACAATAATAATACTATAATGGTGCGGAGAGTGAAGAACAATAAAACATGTTTCATATAACAAACAACTCCAAATCAAGTCATATTAATAGCCTAAGCTCTAGTTCATTCACAAACAATACATACGCCCATGTACACATTCATCTCCTTATGTACATATTGCTTCACATAGCACAAATAATGCAAATTATACCAAATCCTAAGGGAAAGTTCCCCACACAAAATTAGGCAAGCTACTTACCTCAAATCGTATTTTCGTACGTTAAAGTTTTGCCTTCAGTAATTTGACGTAGACTTGGGGATGAGATATTTTGAGGTTAACATATTTATGCTAGTTATAACAAGCGATAAGTAAGTGTCATGAAGGATAAAAGATACACTAATTAAAGAAAATGATTTTCGTTGAAGGTGGTCGATTTTGGATAAAATACAGTTCGGGCGATAATACCCGATAATTATGGACTAGTACCATGCAAGGTACCATATGACCAGGGTAGTATGATGTATAAAGTATATTAAAAATAAGTAGAATTTTAAGTAATTTGAGATAATTTTTAATTATGCGGGTAATTGATTAATTACCGGATAACAGGAGATTACCTAATTAACTAATAAGTGGATAAAGATTAATAATTTCCACCCCAAAAACGTGGCAGCTAGCCACATTATAAAGAAGTGACTAAGGGTCATTCCTTGATTAAGTGTCATAAGGTTACATATCCTTTCCAATTCCAAGGATTTCATTTCTTGAGAACTTTAATATTTCATTCCAAGGTTACATAACTTTATGATTTCATTCCTGGACATGAGCCATTCTATAACACTTTAACTTTCCATTCTCAAAAGAACACTCCAAATCAGATTTCATACATTAACTAACGTGCTTAAGGCCTATAGAAACGTAAGTCTTTAATAGTTCAACGTAAAAAAATTGCGGTTATAAAGGAGTACAGTGCAATCTTTTTCAAGAATATCATACGGATTTTTCCTACTCCAGGTATGTTAAGGCCATCCCTTCTTTCTTTTTGGCATGATCTATACGACACAAACGAAACGAGCAAATGCACACTTTTCATAAATTAATCTATTCATAAAAATGCTAGAGATGTGTATACTCTTATTCTCCCATAAATCTTATTATTCTATTGCATGTTCATGGGTCTCAGAAAAATACGTATTTGATAAAGTTTATCCGAAAGTCATATTGAGTTTTATGGCATTCTGAGAAAATATTATTAGCGTATTTCTTATGCATTTCATGCATTTATACATGTACATTAGCCCACGACCAGATGACATTATATACGCGTATATGTGTATATTATATTTATATGGGATATGGGAAAAAGGTTATGGCGTTATATACACACCACCACCTGATTAGTTAGTATATGTTGATGATGTTGCCCATAGTGGCTAAGACGTTATGATGGGATGCCCTAAAAGGCTTGATGATGTTATGTACACCTATACATATACATGGCACGATATTTATATGCATGTGCATGACACTATAAATGCTGCATAATTTACAAAGTTATTCAGACTTTCAGGCAGATTTCTTTATTCCATGTTTCATCAATGTCTTTTAGTTACTTATTTTTATGCCTTACATACTCAGTACATTATTCTTACTGATGCTATATTTCCCGGGGCCTTTGTTTCATGCCTGCATGTGCAGGTAGGCAAGCTAATGGTCCCCCTTCTTAGGATCCTTGGTCAGCGAGAGTTGGCATGCTCCACTTGATTCGGAGCTGCTTTTGATTTTGGTACGATATGATTGTGTGCATATATATATATATATATATATATATATATATATATATATATATATATATATATATATATATATATATATATGTATATGGGTATGACGTGGCTCAATCCCGTCTTTGTACAGTTGTATTTCTATTAGAGGTCTGTATACATTATGTATAGTTGGATAGTATGTGGCATTGCTGGATTCCTGTTTTGGATATGTAGTTGTCTATGACATCCTTGTCGGCTCGCCCCACGTATTCCGCACGTATATGTACATATGCCTTTTGGGCAGGTTTCCTTCATGTATGTTATTCCCGAAATTCAACAGATGTTAATCAGATTAATAGCTTAGACGCATGCTTAGGGGTGTTTGACAGGTAGGACTCGAGCACCCATCGCGACCCTTCGGTTTGGGTCGTGAAAAAAGTGGTATTAGAGCAGTTCCGTCCTAGGGTTGTCTACAGACCATGTCTAGTAGGATCTTTTTTATGGGTGTGTTGTGCACGACATTTATAGGCAGGAGGCTACAGGATATATAGGATGTTATCCTCTCTTTTTATCTTAGATTGTGCGATATAAGAAATCATGTTCCTAACGATATGTTAAATTATATCGATGGCTCCAAAGACTACAGCCGCCCAGAAGGGAAAGTTCGTGGCTGGTGAGATTACTAGTCGAGCGCCACGAGTTACCAGGGATCGGGGAGAGTCTCATAGTGAGATTCCATCTCATACTTCACATACCCCGCCCTTTCAAGAATAGCTTTGAGGGGCACCAGCTCCTGCGCCCGCCCCTGTACGTTCAACACCTCAGCCAGATGCACCAGGTCAGGTGATGAGTGATGCTATCTAGCTATTAACTTGATTAGTAGCCACACAGGCTCGACGTCATGAAGTAGGTACTGGTCATGCAGGTAGGTCTGCCAGTGCGAGGGTTTGTGACTTCATTAATTTAGACCCTCCAGTATTCAGCGGGGCAGATCCAAACAAGGACCCTTTGGTATTGATTGATATAATGTAGAGGACGTTAAGGGTAATGAAGGCCACAACGATTGAGTCACTTGAGCAAGCTTCCTATAGACTCCGAGATGTTGCAGTTAATTGGTACGAGTCTTGGGAATTGTCCAGAGGTGAGGATGTCCCTCCAACAGTATGGTGTCGCGCCCCCTTTTCCCCCCTCCCATCGGAGAGGAGTCCGGGTTTCGACGTTCATGGGGTGTACTGACTCATTTCCTTTTGGGAATTGGGTATTTGAAGAGTCGTCACCTAACGATTTTAAGGTGCGTTAGGGCACCTATAAGGTTCAACTATGTTTGACAACCAGATATAGGGTAAGGGCTTGAAATTATCCTAAGGGGAAAGTGTTAGGCACCCCTCAGGATCCACTAGTGTTGTTCCCGGCCAGATAATTTTTGTGAATTTTTTGCAATTAGCAAGTAAATAAATAAGGCTCAAGTAATAGGGGATTTTGGGTTTAAATACAGAGTTGTTTGAAAATAATAAAAGCAAGGTTTTGAAAAAAGTTATAGTCTAAGCATACTTATAAAAATAAAGGGTTTCTTATGATTGTTTGTAATATGGATCACATCAATGCGGTACCCGGTATGACACTCCTCAGAAGGGGGGATACACGTGGTATTAGCGCACCGGTCATCATATCCATATCTACCCTTTCATGCCCCATTAAGAAAATTAAAGTGAGTGTTGGTCTCGACCACTATTGCATGTCGTTAGCCGTCCTATTCCTATCAGTCCTGGAGGAATTTAGGACTTTTATTCCTATAAGAAGGAGGTTCTAGGCTGACTCTTAGGTTTAAAGGTTAAATGCTAAGGCGAAATACAAAAAAAGTAGGACTGCATTTAGAGGAAAACATATAAACAAATAGAAGGCTCAGTTATACCTCCGCAAATAATGCATATAAATAACATGTCTTAAACACAGTTAAGGTGTGAATTTTAGAATCCTAAAGGAAGGTGTTTGAATCAGAACCAGATTCATTATATAACTCAAAAAAGAAGTCCGAATTAGGCCTGCCTGCTGGTTGTAGCAATTGATAATTAAACAAAGACAGTTCCAGTTTTATTTAAGTAATTACCTAAGGCTTCCCTAGGCATAAGTATTATTCAGTAGTTATTTGGAATTTCTAAGACAGTTTGGAGCTTATTATTACCTAAGACATGCTGTTCTAGGTGTTCAGCACATAGAATTGTTGCCAGTTAGTCGTAAAGACTAAGTAAAATTGTTTTATTCCTTTTATGCGTTTATAATTAGCCTAAGTGTGCTTAAGCGAATATAAATAAAATCCTAAAGACATGGTATCTAATGTGAATAATGATGTATATATGCAGAATCCTAACCAGGATTTCTATATGCACAAGTATTACAACGTTTTAAAACATGATTTCCAGAATATGTAGAGATGATATGTTTGTTAGTGTTGTTTAGCCTAAAATAGGATATCTAAGTGTATATGGCAGTAGGAACATGATCGCAGAAACACTGGTTATTAAATCTCAAAACAGGCTGCATATGATATGATCTCTGGTTATTAAATCTCAAAACACAGGTTATAGCGCATGAATTTCTAAGTGATATGATAGTGAAGACATGCTAAAAACAGTAAGTTTAAATCCTAAGGAGCATGATCTCTAATGCATGAAATGAGTCCTAGGCATGGTGTCTATTGCGCAAGTGGGAATGTAAGCCTAATAACATGCTTTCTACCCTTTTTGATAGCTAAAGCATGCATATTCACCCCTTCCCTTTTCTTCACTAGCCAACCCCATAATTGTTTACACATTATGTCACGACCCCAACTCCGATCGTGATGGAGCCCAACACACTGCTAGGAAAGACTGACCAACTAACAACGTCGACCCATTTCTTATACAATGCATTATTAGCTAACACAGTTAAATTGCCAATTTATCATAATAAAAGTTTAGGAAATTAAGTCAAATATGCGAAAATTCAGATGATAATACCACTACATAACCCATACAGATCTGGTGTCACAAGTCTCGAGCCTCTAGCACAAGTTTAACAGCCTAATACATAATCAGTTTAGGAAATGAGGATAAAACGAAAGGATAGAAGGGAGAGATTCGGGCTTCGGACGCCGTGCAGCTACCTCGATGCTCCTGGATATGAACTGATCGACTGAATATCCTCACTCAGCCTCTGGAACACCTGGATCTACCCGCAAGGTACAAAGAGTAATGTGAGTATTCTGACCCAGTGAGTAATAAGCATAAATAATGACTGAGAATAAGAAATCACAGAAATCACAGAGTAATCTATAATGCGGCAGTTTAAACAAGTAATATGAAAAGAAATAAACCAATGGATACGAAATATGGAGATGCTACAACAAATAAGCAGTTAAGTGACAGACATATAACAAAAATCAACACATAGAACGATACCCAATAGTACCCGCTGCGACGTGCAGCCCGATACATATATTTATCGTCGACGGTGCTCACTGGGGGTGTGCAGACTCCGAGAGGGGCCCCTTACGGCCCAGTCACAATATCAAGCCATCTCGTGGCATCAACTAGGCCCTCGGCCTCATATCAATATCAGCATTATACCGCTGCGCAACGCAGCCTGATCCCATAGTATCCTCACATCTGGCCCTTGGCCATACTCAGTCCAAAAATCATATAAGCCTCTCGGGCATTTAGTAAAATAGTAGTTCTGAGCCCAAAACATCATTTAATATATCTTTTTAGTTTCAAAAACCAAGTAAAAGTGTCTGAGTTGTAAAATAGTGGAAAACGGTACGACTGAATTCAAGTAGTAAGTCTAAATAGTGAGGAAATAGTGATAAAACTCCCTGGAGGGTTCAAAATAGTTCGCACGAAGCCCAAATATGGCAATCAATCCAAATAATGAGGATAACAAATAAGCTTTAATCAAATACACGGTAAAAGCATCACTCAAAACGGACCAAGTCACAATCCCCAATAGTAAACGACCCCACGCTGATTATTCAGCACGTGTCTCACCTCAATATAGCACTACGATATGCAAATCCGGGGTTTCAAACCCTCAAGACATCATTTACATTCATTACTCACCTCGAACCAGCTAAAGCTCTAGCTCACTATTCCCTTGCCTCTCAAATCGGCCTCCTCGCGCGTCGAATCTGACCAAAACCATAATGAATACGTCACAATATGCTAAGGGAACAAAGCCCAAGCGAAAACAATCAAAAAATGTCAAAAATCTCGAAATTGGCAAAACCCGAGCCCCGGGCCCACTTCTCAAAACTCAGAAATTTTCACATCATTAGATTCCTTATCTCCCCACGAGTTTATACATATCAAAAACACCAGAATCAGAGTTGAATTGACCCCTCAAATCCTTAATTTAAGCCTTCTTAAACTCAAGCCCTAAACCTCCATTTTTAGTCCATTAATTCCTTAAATTTCTGTCCCAATTCATGAAATACCACCATAGAAGTGTGTTTTAATTCCAAAATCCTTACCTTATCGAAGTTCCCTTGAAATCTCTCTTCAAAATCGCCCATAAACTATAAGTCCAAAGTTAAAAATGGTTAAACCCTTTAAAAATCGCGAAGAAGAGACATATATACATTCTGCCCAGGGGTTTTCGCATCTGCGACCCCTTTACCACACGTGCGGTACCGCATTTGCGGTCCAACCAACCACTTCTGCGGTTTCTCATTAAAATTCCAAAAGTCGCATCTACGACTGGACTTCCTTATCTGCGGCTTCGCAGATGCGGCCACCTCGACCGCTTCTGCGGAAATTGCTCCCTAGCCCAAACTTCGCATCTGCGGCTTTTCCCCTTGCACGTGCGGCACCGCACGTGCGGCACTGCACCTGCAGTTCCCAAGCCGCAGGTGCGAAAACACCAGAAGCAGCACACTTTCTGCAATCATTCAAGTTCAAATCTTCTCGTTAACCATCCGAAATCACCCCGAGGCCCCCGGGACCTCAACCAAAAACACAAACATGACTCAATACCTTATTCAAACTTGTTCCAATCATCAAAACACCTCAAACAACACCAAATCTACTAAATCACATCGAATTCAAGCCTAATTTTCTAAAATCTTCCGAAATACATTTTCGATCAAAAAACCAACCAAAACACGTCCGAATGACCTGAAATTTTGCACACACATCCCAAATGATATAACGAAGCTACTGCAACTCTCAGTATTCCATTCCGACCCTCGGATCAAAATCTCACCTACCAACCGGAAATCGCCAAAATACTAACTTCCGTCAATTCAAGCGTAATTATACACCGGACCTCCAAAACCAATTCCAATCACACTCCTAAGTCATAAATCACCTCCCGAAGCTAACTGAATCATCATAACTCACATCCGAGCCCTCTAACTCATAAGTCAACATCCGGTTGACTTTTCCAACTTAAGCCTTCTTAAAAGAGACTAAGTGTCTCATTTCTTACCAAAATCACACCAAACGCAAACCAATCAATTCGACCATATAAAACACGGATAACGAAGCATAAAGAAGCAGAAATAGGGAAAATGGAGCGGTAACTCATGAAACGACTGGCCGGGTCGTCACATCATCCCCAACTTAAACAAACGTTCATCCTGGAATGAGTCAAGAAACATAATTGAAGCCTCAAACAGGTGAGGATATCTGCTCCGTATCTACCGCTCAGTCTCCCAAGTAGCCTCCTCCACGGGCCGACCTCTCCACTGTACCTTCACTGAAGCTATATATTTTGATCTCAACTTTCGAAGCTGATGACCCAAAATAGCTACTGGCTCCACAGCAAAGGTCAAATCATCATCCAACTGAACCGTGCTAAAGTCCAAAACATGAGATCGGTCCCTAACATACTTCCGGAGCATAGAAACATGAAATACCGGATGCACACTTGACAAGCTGGGTGGAAAAGCAAGCATATAAGCCACCTCCCCAATCCTCCTAAGTACCTCAAAAGGCCCAATGAACCGCAGACTCAACTTTCCTTTCTTTCCAAATCTCATAACACCCTTCATGGGTGAAACCTTTAGCAATACCTTCTCACCAACCATGTAGGATACATCTCGAACCTTCCAGTCTGCATAACTCTTCTGACGTGACTGCGCTGTACGAAGCCTCTCCTGAATCACCTTCACCTTCTCTAAGGCATCCTGAACCAAATCTGTCCCCAATAGCCTAGCCTCGCCGGGCTCGAACTAACCAATTGGAGATCTACATCTCCTCCCATACAAAGCCTCATACGGAGCCATCTGAATACTCGACTGGTCCTCCAATATATGAATAGTACGCTTAGACTGCCCGTCCGTCTGAGGATGAAAAGTTGTGCTCAACTCCACTTGAGTACCCAACTCTCGCTGAAAAGACTTCCAAAACTGGGAAGTAAACTGAGTACCCCTATCTGAGATGATGGAAACCGGAACACCATGCAACCGAACAATCTCCCGGATATATATCTTTGCTAACTGCTCTAAAGAATAAGTAGTACACACAGGAATGAAGTGTCCGGACTTGGTCAGCCGATCCATAATCACCCAAATAGCATCAAACCTCTTCAAAGTTTGAGGAAGTCCAACCACAAAGTCCATTGTGATCCTCTCCCACTTCCACTCGGGAATAACCATCTGCTGAAGCAAGACACCCAGTCTGTGATGCTCATATTTCACCTGCTGACAATTGAGACACCGAGCTACAAATCCCACAATATCTTTCTTCATTCTTCTCCACCAATAGTGCTGTCTCAAATCCTGATACATCTTCGCAGCACCCGGATGAATGGAATACCGCGAGCTATGGGCCTCCTCCAGAATCAACTCTCTAAGCCCATCCACACTGGGTACGCAAATCCAGCCTTGCATCCTCAACACACCATCATCACCGATGGTCACATCTCTAGCATCATCATGTTGAACTTTGTCCTTAAGGACAAGCAAATGCGGATCGTCATACTGGCGCTCTCTGGTGCGATCATATAAGGAAGACCGAGAAACCACACAAGACAACACCCGACTGGGCTCCGAAATATCCAACCTTACGAACCGATTAGCCAAGACCTGAACATCAAATGCAAGGGGTTTCTCCCCAACTGGAATATACGCCAAACTCCCCATACTCACTGCCTTTCGGCTCAAAGCATCGGCCACTACATTGGCCTTTCCCGGATGATACATAATAGTAATATCATAATCCTTAAGCAACTCTAGCCATCTCCACTGCCTTAAATTAAGATCCTTCTGCTTGAACAAATGCTGAAGACTGCGATGATCAGTGAATACCTCACAAGATACGCCATACAAGTAATGCCTCCAAATTTTCAATGCATGAACTATGGCAGCCAATTCCAAATCATAAACAGGGTAGTTCTTCTCATAGGGCTTCAACTGACGAGAAGCATAAGCGATAACTCTACCCTCCTGCATGAATACACAACCAATCCTAACTCTAGAAGCATCACAATATACGGTATATGAACCTGAAGCTAATGAAAAAACCAATACTAGAGCTATGGTCAAAGCTATCTTGAGCTTCTGAAAGCTCTCCTCACACTTGTCCGACCATAGAAATGGAGCACCCTTCTAAGTCAACTTGGTCAAGGGCGATGCAATGGATGAGAATCCCTGAACAAACTGACGATAATAGCCTGCCAACCCAAGAAAGCTACGAATCTCTATGGTTGAGGACGGTCTAGGCCAACTCTAAACCGCCTCTATCTTCTTCGGATCACCCTGAATACCCTGGCTGGACACCATGTGTCCCAAGAAAGCCACTGAACTGAGCCAAAACTCACACTTGGAGAATTTTCCATAAAGCTTCTCCTCCCTCAATCTCTGTAATACAACTCGCAAATGCTCCGCATGCTCCTCCTGACTACGCGAGTACACCAGAATATCATCAATGAATACAATAACGAACGAATCCAGATAAGGTCGAGATACACTATTCATCAAATGCATGAACGTTTCTGGGGCATTGGTCAGCCCGAAAGACATGACAAGAAACTCATAGTGACCATATCTAGTCCTGAAAGCAGTCTTAAGAATATCTGAATCCCTGATCTTCAATTAGTGATAACCCGAACGGAGATCAATCTTAGAGAACACCCTAGCTCCCTGAAGCTGGTCAAGTAAATCGTCAATGCAAGGCAAAGGATACTTGTTCTTAATTGTTACCTTGTTCAATTTCCTGTAATCAATGCACATTCTCATTGTGCCATCCTTCTTCTTCATAAACAGAACTGTCGCACCCAACGGTGACACACTAGGCCGAATGAACCTCTTATCTAGGAGTTCCTGAAGCTGTTCCTTCAATTCTTTCAACTCTGCTGGTGCCATACGATATAGTGGAATAGAAATGGGCTGAGTGCCCGGCACCAGGTCAATACCAAAATCAATATCCCTGTCCAGTGGCATGCCCAGCAGGTTTGCTGGGAACACATCAGGAAAATCCCTCACAACGGGAACAAAATCAATACTAGGAGTCTTAGCTCTAACATCCCTCACAAACGCTAGATATGAAAGGTAACCTTTCCCAACCATACGCTCGTCCTTTAAGAAAGATATCACTCTACTAAGAGCATAATCAGTCACGCCATGCCACTCAATCTGCGGTACACCCGGCATAGCCAAAGTGACTGTCTTAACATGACAGTCTAGAATAGCATGACATGGAGATATCCAATCCATGCCCAAAATAACATCAAAGTCCACCATGCTCAATAGAAATAGATCAACTCGGGTCTCCAAACCCCCAATAGTCACAACACATCACCGGTACACACGGTCCACAATAACAGTATCGCCCACCAGGGTAGACACATGAACAGGTAAATCAAGAAACTCCCGGGGCGTACCTAAATAATGAGCAAAATATGAGGACACATAAGAATAGGTGGAACCAGGATTAAATAATACAGATGCATATTTGTGGCAGACTGAAACAATACCCGTAATGACAGCATTTGAAGCAATAGCATCTGTCCTGCCTGGAATAGCATAGAAACAAGCCTGGCGACCGCCTGATCGACCTCCCCCTCTGGGGAGACCCCTGGCTGCCTGACCTCCACCCCTAGTTGGCTGGGCGGGTGGTAAATTAAATGGAGAAGAAGTCGAGGGCTGACCCCTCTACTGAGATTGACCATCACAAAGTCGAGGGAACTACCTCCTCATATGTCCAAACTCTCCGCACTCATAACAACTACCCGGTGCTAGAGATGGGTACTTAAGGGAACCCCTCACACCGGAGTGACTACCAGATGCACTCGGCGCAAAAAAGCCCTGAGCTGATGGGGCACGAGATGAACTCTAAGTTGGGAGGGCACTAAATGAAGGTTGGCCCTGCTGAGACCCATGATGACCGCGACCTTAAGATGCCCTACGATACTCTGGACGGGCCGACTGAGCAGGCTTGAAAGAATGACCTCTACCATGCTAGGACTGGCTCCTCGACAGAGCTCCTCTGTAACTGCCCGATCTTCGAGGCCTCTTGGCCTCTCTCTCCTGTAGCTCCCTACGGCAAACCATCTCAATCTCACGAGCGATATCAACCACCTCCTCGAACGTAGCACCCAATACTCTCTCTCTAGTCATCAGAATACGGAGATGGTAGTTAAGGCCATCCACAAATCTCCTGATCCTCTCACGATCTGATGGAATCATCCAAATGGCATGACGAGCCAACTCAGAAAACCTCATCTCATACTGGGTCACGGTCATATTCCCCTTTGTCAACCACTCAAACTGCCTACGTAGCTCCTCTCTACAGGATTGCGATACATACTTCTCCAAGAAGAGAGCGGAGAACTGCTGCCAAGAAAGAAGTGCTGCACCGACAGGCCTACGCCTCTCAAAATCCTCCCACCAAGTAAAGGAAGCTCCCGAAAACTGAAAGGTGGTAAATGCCACACCACTAGAGCATCCGCTGACACTTGTCAAGAAAACCCTGGGCATCCTCGCCCTCAGCGCTACTGAACGACAGAGGCTGGAGCCTACCAAACCTCTCAAGATGACGCTGCTCATCATCCGGCATGGCTGGTACTACGAACTCCTAAACTGGCGCAACCGGCTAAGCTGGAGGTACCCCCGGCATTTGTAGTCCCTGCACTACTTGCTCAGGTGTGTGAGCAGCGAGGGTCTGATTGCCTCCCCCGGCCTGTGAAGTAGCTACTGCGGTAGTGGTTGAAACTGCCTAAGCCAGGCCAGTGCAAACCGATAAGATCTGTGCCAAGGCCTCATGAAGACCCGGAATCATGATGGGCACAGCTAGTGCCTGAACTGGTGCTGTTGGAGCCTGATCCGAAGCTGGGGCAACAGGTGGATCAACAAGTTCTTCCCTCGCTTCTTTGCCTCTGCCACGTCCACGACCGCATCCACGGCCTCTGGTGGCCCTAGTGGGTGGCACTTGTTGCCGTCCACCTCGTCCGATAGCTCGCGTCCTCACCATCTATGAGAGAATAGAGTGACAGAAGTTTAGTTCTCGAATCAACAAAGTCGCACGACAAAATTTCAAGGATGTGAAGTTTTTCCTAAAGGTCCTGCAGCCTCTCGAGGATAAATACAGACGTCTCCGTACCGATCCGCGAGACTCTACTAAACCGGCTCATGACTTGCGAGACCTATGTAACCTAGGCTCTAATACCGACTTGTCATGACCCCAACCCCGGTCGTTATGGCGCCCAACATACTGCTAGGCAAGCCTGACCAACTAACAATCTCGACCCATTTCTAATACAATTCATTATTAGCTAACACAGTTAAATTGCCAATTTATCATAATAAAAGTTTAGGACAATGAGTCAAATATGCGGAAATTCAGATGATAATACCACTACATAACCCATACAGATCTGGTGTCACAAGTCTCGAGCCTCTAGCACAAGTTTAACAGCCTATTACAAAATTAGTTTAGGAAATGTGGATAAAACGAAAGGATAGAAGGGAGAGATCTGGGCTGCAGATGCCGTGTAGCTACCTCGATGCTCCCAGATATGAACTGATCGATTGAATATCCTCACTCAGCCTCTGGAACACCTGGATCTGCACGCAAGGTGCAGGGAACAATGTGAGTACTCCGACCCAGTGAGTAATAAGCATAAATAATGACTGAGAATAAGAAATCACGAAAATCACAGAGTAATCTATAATGCGGCAGTTTAAACAAGTAATATGAAAGCAATAAACCAATGGATACGAAATATGGAGATGCTACAACAAATAAGTAGTTAAGTGACAAACATATAACGAAAATCAACACATAGAACGGTACCCTATAGTACCCGCTGCGGCGCGCAGCCCGATCCATATATTTATAGTCGACGATGCTCACTGGGGGTGTGCAGACTCCGGGAGGGGCCCCTTACGGCCCAAGCGCAATATCAAGCCATCTCGTGGCATCAACTAGGCCCTCGACCTCATATCAATATCAACATAATATTGTTGCGGCGCGTAGCCCGATCCCATAGTTTCCTCACATCTAGCCCTTGGTTATACTCAGTCCAAAAATCATATAAGCCTCTCGTGTGTAGACATGCGATTTTTGACCCTCCCCTAGATTTTTTATATATTAGCGTAAAATATTTAATTTAGGCATAATATAGATATTTTAAGTAATTTTGACTCTTTTACTCTAATTTTATTACAATAAAACAAAAAAATCACAAAAATAGGTTCATTAATATTTTGTAATCATTTTTAATCTAAAAGAAATATATGCAAAAATAGTATCGTATTTTTATTTTAATATGATATTTGAAAATACAAAAAATAGATTTATTTTAATGGTTAGTTTTATTTTAATAATTATTTAAATAGTAGGAATAATTAATAAATGGGCCCGTATTTTTAATCTCGTTCGCAGCGAAAAAATAGAGCTTGGGCTCGAACAACCCATCTTTAGGCCTAATTTTGGACCTAGCCCACAATTGCCAAGCCCACAATTCCTAGGCCCATACCCCTTAACCTAAAACCCTACCAAAAACCTAGACTCTACCTATAAATTAGTACCTAAAAATCTAAGGGGGATGAACACAAAAAAAGAGGCGGAAGAGAACGAAATAAGGTTGAACGAAAAAGACAAAGGAAAAAAGTTGAACGAAGGGGAGGAACAGAAGGTAACAGAAAGGGCTGAAAACGAAAAAGAATGAACGAAAAGAACGAAAAAAGCTGCACAAGAACGAAAAAGGAACGGACAAAAAAGCAAGCAGCAGCTCTAAGGCTGCGCACAAACAAGGGCCCCGCACGCGTCTTCTTCTTCGCACCCTACCACCCCCTTAAACCAACGACCCCAATCTCCACATCTCCATAGCTGCAGACCCAACCCCATCGGATCTCCATCTCGTCGACACCCCTAAAAACCCAGCAGCAGCCATAAACGGACCCCTCCACGTCCTTCATCTTCTTCAACATCAGAAAACCAAGAAACCCATCTTCTTCGCGATAAACCTGAAGCAGCTAAACAGAGCTCGACCAGCCGACAACATTCAGTCCAAATGGAAAACAAGTCGAGAACAGTAAAGAAAACAAAATAAGTAAAAGCTTAAAACAATACGGGTCCCAAAGCTCATTTCGAGTTCTTTTCCGGCGAGATCTTCGGTCCGTCGAGGTTGCTGGTCTGAGGTCCATTCGTGGGTGACCTTGTTTTCAACGGGAATGATTTGAAGCTATACGATCTATTTAATCAGGTTGGTCGCAACTCATTTGAATTCTCAAAGCATTGAATTTGCATTTTTTCATAAGTTCTGTTATGTCGCTTCTAATCCGTTTGAATTTTCATTTTTTATAAGTGCTATTATGTCGTCTCTATGCACAACCATCTTTATATATATGGGTAAAACTTTTAGAAGTACAATCGCCTAATCATTCTTTGCTTGAGTTTTCCGTATTTAAATCATGTTGCCGAGTTGTTACTCGTATTTGAAGTTGGGATATTACAGTGGAGGATGTTTTGGTTTTGGTTTGCGCTCAAAGGAAATTGACTGATTTCAAATAGCCATTTTGTGGCTTTATATTTAGAAAGTTGATTTGTTTTTTTATCAAAATTAGCCTCCCGGGTGTAAAGTTTGAAAGCTCTCGCTATATTTTGTTGATCTTTTGAAGGAGAAGTCTTATTCCATTGCTAAATAGTATATGATAGTATTGAGTGTTGGTGATAATTGTGAAGATATGTTAAGCGATAGCGCGTTAGTATTTGTGAAATTTGATTGTGCTCGATTGTTATAGTTTAATACAAATCCCTGCTTTAAAGAAATCGAGGCGCGCCGTGCCGAGCAAAATCCCAAAATGCATGGTCTTCGCTTAGTTAATATTTTAATCCTTAGAATTCGAGGCGTGCCATTTAGCGAATAATCTATGGCCCTCGCATTAATATAAACTTAGTATAAAATAACCTTAAACACTCATAGTTTGCTTTTAGCTTAACTTAGACTACTATTATGATTGTGTATACGTTCGCGTAACATAGTTGCGAATTTAATTCTAAAAGTAACTCGAGGTACGCGTTCGTGCAACTCTAGCCAAATCCTCCTAATAATTAACAAAGCGTCATTAATCGTGGACACGTTCGCGTGACATGATTTTTGACGCGCCAAAGGAAAAGAGTATACGTACGCGTAACTTAATTCTTTAAGTATGAATAATCAAGTGATTTAAAAGCGGTAAAGGATAAATGCACATAGGGTCTAAAGTAAGTAATTAAACAATTTTAATAAGCGAAGTATGATCAAAGCGACCGTGCTAGAACCACGAAACTCGGGAATGCCTAACACCTTCTCCCGGGTTTACAGAATTCCTTACCTGGATTTCTAGTTCGGGAACTGTTAAACAGAGTCAATCTTTTTCTCAACTCGGGATTAAACCGGTGACTTGGGACACCATAAATTATCCCAAGTGGCGACTCTGATTATTAATAAATAAACAATCTCGTTTCGATTGTCCTTTAATTGGAAAAACTCCCTTATATTTATACATTTTTACGGGGTATAAGTAAAAAAGAGGTGTGACAGCTCTGACGACTCTGCTGGGGATCGAACCCAGAACCTCTGGTTTAGGGTTCAAGAATTTGAGCTTATTAATGCGATTTTTGTTTGGCTTTATTGTTGATATTACTGTATTTTGCAGACTTAATGTGCTAATTGTCATTTATTGCTTTGATATTGTTTGAATTGTATATAACTGTCTTCTTACGCCACCTATCTAAGTCTTCTGAAAATGGTGCATACATTCGTGTAGCCCGCTTTTTCTGTAGAAATTCTACCAAATAGAACGAGGCTGGGCAAGCGACAAGGCCGGGTAGACTTCAGTGCTCCCGGTACGTCACCCCCTCCTCGGCCCTAGTTGTCCGCTCGGGTACCCCAAGTCTAGACCAAAACCCCAGGATTTAAACCTAGAAAAACACAGCCCCATACCGGATCCCTAGTAGGAACGTTTGTTTGCATCATGTGCATTTGACTTATGGGACTCAACACAGGGGTTGGGTCCGTCTAGGACAGGTGTGCCCGAAATAACAGACCATCCTGATGCATCCTATGTGCTATGTGAACATTTATTTGTTTTGGCTTGCATGCTGACCGTCTAGGGAAAATAGAGCAAAAAAAAGAGAAGAGAGGAAAACCGAGAGTGATATAGGGAAGGGAATAAAACCCGGTCCTAAAACATCCCGGTATTTGAAAAACGTCCTGAAACTCTGCCCAAAATTTTTCAAAAAAGGGGGGTTATTTTTAAAAGAGACAAACACTGTGTTCTTTCAAATGTGTCAAAACTGACCAAACTACGAAGGTCTGATTCTCACCGGATATGGGATACGTACGCAACCTACATAAGGTTCGGCCTTATTTTTGAAAATAGGAGAAAAGAAAAACAAGAAAAGAGAGTCGGTGGTCGAATGAATGCAATCTTGATTTTGGTCAAAATAAGCCGATCCAGCTTCGGCTATGTCTTAAACCGTTCTTGCCAAGGTAGCCTCGGAGTATTTTTCAGTTGTCGAAAGGCTATTTTCGTAAAAGAATGGACAAGCTTGTGAGGGGTCATAAAATAATTCCCCCGGCCTCAAAATTCGCGTGAAATTGGGAAGGGGCCGCATTTGCGAAAACAGCCATTTGGCTAAAGTTGGCATACAGAGGAAGAGATTATGGTTCTTTTCTTCTTTTATATGTTCTTTTTCTTTTATTCTTCTAAAAACTATTTACAAAAGGGTCGACTCGAGTCAAACCCTAACCTTAATCCTCCATAGGAACAATAAGTACCATCCAAGAACCGCTAGAAGTGGTCAGGGAATAGGCTCGGCTGCACTTGCGTATGTGGTGGAATGATCTAGACGAAGATGGTTAGAAATGGGTGAAAACACACTTGGGTGCTCTTATAGACATCTTTGAAATCAAACCACGGGAAGATCTGATCAAAGCTTTGGTATTGTTCTGGGATCCTCCACAATGTTTTTCGTTTCTCAGATTTCGAGATCACCCCTACTTTGGAGGAGATAGCCGGGTACATCAAATTCTGACGGGACTTGAGGAAACAACAACTCATATTTCCAAGGGCTCTATCGGTGCACAAGTTCTTTGACCTCTTGAATATTAGTAAACAGACAAATAAGGAACGTGTGAGCAACGAGTGTTGTGCTTTCCATTTCCTATACTTCAGGTTCGGGCATTCCTCTAGTTTTGAAACGCATGAAAAGGGCCTGAGCAACAAACAAAACAAGGGCCTTTGGCAAATTCATCATCAGTTCTTATTTATTATGGCATTCTTGGGGATCATGGTTTTTCCAAATGAGAAAGGAACGGTGGACATTTGTATTGCTAGAATTGCAAAAATACTCACTACCAAGGAAGATCATACACTTGCCCCGTTGGTGCTAGCAGATATCTATCGCGCATTGACTGTATGCAAAGCAGGGGCTCAGTTTTTTTAGGGTTGTAGTATCATTCTGCAAATGTGGTTGATCGAGCATCTTCGCCATCATCCCAAATTCATGAGTTACGGTTCGAACCCAAACAACTTCATCATTAGTTACGAGGAGAGGATAAAAGATTACAACACACCAGAAGGATTTGAAGCATGGGTTTCTCATTTGAAAGCTCTTGACGCAGTTCAGGTTGAGTGGACTATAGGATGGCTCCCGAGGACAGAATCCATCTGTATGACTACTACCAAAGGATACCTGAGGATAATGGGCATAAGGAGTATTCAGCCATATGCACCACAGAGGGTCTTGAGGCAATTGGGGAGGTATCATATTGTGCCTAAAGATGAAGATCTAAGCATCCAGGTAATAGAGTTGCATCCAGAAGCCACATTTCCTGAGGCTGTAGTTCAGCAGGATTGGAATAGCTACCGGTATCTCAAAATGGCACCCAGGTACCAGACGTTGCCAAGGGGGAAGTAGATCCAAATTATGCTGCTTGGTTTGAGGAAATGTCTTATGTAAACAATGAGCCAAGGCCCACCAAAAGGCCTCATGTTCAAGCCTTTGATGATAAAATTCAAGAGAGATTAGCTTGGGGGGAGAAGGAGAAGGAATATAAGGCCATTATCCACGGTCTGCGAGAAGAATTGAGAAATGTCATTTTCAACAATGATTTGCAGGCACAAGAGGTCGAAGGTGAAAGGAGAAGATTGGTGCGAGAAAACGAGGCCCTCAGAGCTCAGGTTCGAAAGTTGAAAATTGAAGCCGAGAACCTAGGCCGAAGCAGGAAAGATGAGAGGCTCATTTACAATCTCACTCAAAAGGTATGTGACTACGAAGATGACCTGCAGAAAGCTGAGTTTGAACTAGCAAAAGTACGGGCAAGGTTGGCCAAAAGCGCCAAAGGGCGTGCAACTTTAGTTCAACAGATGAAAGAAAGATATGAAAGAGGGGTCACAGGTTGGGAAAAGGCAATCGGCACCCTCGAAGGTGAAATGGCTAAACAAGCCAAAAATTTTAAGGCTGAAAGAGAACATTGTTACGCCTTAATGTCACGGCTAGAAAGGGACTTGCAACAACTCCAAGAGCAGAACCAGGTAGCCAAACGAACTTTGGAAGCCAGAACCAAACAAATTGGTCGTTTGTTGTAAGAGAAAGGCGTCATAAGAGAGCGAGTCAAAAGGGTTGCCAACTATATCGCAATAAAGTGCAGTAGCTGTGAGGATATGACGAGATCCATGTTCTTCGCCACTGTGATGATTTTTGTTCGCCGGGTAATGGAAGATCTCTACCACCTTCAGGAGGATTTAACAAGTCGGCCCGCAGCAAAGCCGAATGATGCCCTGCGGGTCCCAGGGACAGTTGAGGCATTGATGTATTCGTGATTTCTTGAGTCTGTGTTTTCTTTCTGTTAAAGTCTGCCAGTTGTTTTGGAGTCTGTATTTCTGTTATTAGAGCATGCGGGTTGTTTGTTTTTGAGCCTGTATCTCAAGTCTATTAGTTTCTTTCGAGTCTGTTAGTTTCAGTTTTTGTAATAGCATTTTTATATGAAAATTGAAAATCCCAAGTGTTTTTTCTTTATTTTACACTTATCCACAAGAACTACGCTTGGTCTGATTCATGCGGGGTCATGGTATGTAGGCAATCTCCATAGGATTCGACCGCAACCAAAAAAAAAGAGAAAAGAGAGGAAAAGAGGGAAAGAAATTAAGAGGAAAAACAAGAGAGTAAAGAAAGGGAAAGAGCGGAAAAGCAAGAAAGAAAAAAAGAGAAATTAAGAGAGAGTAAAAACAAAGAGAGAATAGAGGCCAGAATGAAAGGAAAGGAAAGAAAAGAAAAGAAAAGGGGGATGTTTACAATTAAAAGAAAGAAAAGGTCGGGATGACGCATGCAACAAATCAAATACATAATAGAGACGGTTAACTGTTTAGGTGCATTCATGCCCAATGTGCGATTGCCAATCTGTTAAAGCCTAATCGCTAACAAGGTTGTTTGTTTGATGAATTCAGTCTAGGCAGGTGGTTAGTTGACTGGCATTCTGGCAACTCACTCCTATAACACCCGATCGAAAGACATGCTAACTATGGTCGACCAGGAACCGGAAACCAGTATTGTCGATCCATCAAAAGAGATGGAAGAAGTGGATGTTAATGCAATGAGGGAAGAAATGTATAAGCTGAAACAACAGATGGCTGAAATGTACCAAGCTTGGGCGAAAGGGCATCCACCACCGGTTTATCCCACCAATCCTGCTTATATCCCACCATCAGCCCAACCTCTTGAGCCTCCCACTGTGAACTCATCTCCAGCCTTCCCCCTCTACCAACAATGCCATGGCACCACTTCCCATACTTCTCAAGCTCCACCACCCAAACAAGCCCCGTACCCTCCCTCACCAATTACACCTGTTTTTGTGGCACCCCCACCTGCTACATTACACAGATCTTCCAGTGAACCCCTGTTTCAAACTCACGACAACCAGTACTATCCCCCTGAACCCACCTTCAAAGTTCCAGAACCATATCCTTACACTCCTCATCTTGATATCCCGGCAGAGACCGAGAAACCGCCCAAAAATCCCGAGCATGAAGAGATGATCAGAAAGGTCAAAAGCTTAGATCAATAGTTCCAAGATATGAAGGGGTTGGGAGTCCATATGAGTGTGGACTATAAGGATTTGTGTCTGTTCCCAGATGTTCAGTTGCCAGTAGGGTTCAAAATGCCCAAGTTTGATATGTACGACGGGCATGGCGACCCGTTAGCACACTTAAGAGGATTCTGTAGCAAGATGAGAGGGGCATATGGATGAGACGAATTGCTGATGGCATATTTCAGCCAAAGTTTGAGTGGGTCAGCGCTAGAATGGTACACCAGACAAGATCATAGCAGGTGGTACACATGGGACGATTTGCCCCAAGCCTTCGCCTGTCATTTTCAGTATAATCTCGAAATCATCCTAGATCGTCTGTCATTGACGAAGATTGAGAAGAAGCCCGATGATAGTTTCCAAGAATATGGGTTCCGTTGGAGAGAGCAAGCAGCTAGGGTTGACCCCCGATGAAAGAAATCGAGATGGTTGATTATTTCTTGCAGGCTTTGGAGCCCACTTATTTTGGTCATTTGGTGTCAGTAGTGGGAAAGTCCTTTAATGAAGTTGTGAAAATGGGAGGCATGGTTGAGGAGGGACTCAAGTCCAATAAGATTATGAGTTATTCAGCAATCAAAGCAATCACTCAGGCCATTCAAAACGGTATTGGGCGTGTGCTCGGAAAGAAGAAGAAAGAGGATGTTGCAACGATCGAGTCGGCGACTTGGGGTGGATCCAGGAACCTTCCACCATTCTACAACCAGCCTCGACCCTATCCCCAAACATACCCCCCACGCCATATAGCCCACCACAACACTACTACCCACCGCCAGATCCCCATTTTTCTGTCTATCACGCACAAACCTATACCCAACCTCCCGCTCATGCACAATGGCGTGCGCTAGCTCTATAAAATACCCATCCACCCCCAAAAGCCTACAAAAACCCTCCTAGAACAGGTTTTCAACCCAATCAAGCATAGGGTTTCGACCCAATCAAGCCTTTAAGAATGAAAGGGTGCAGAAGCAGAAGACTTTCACTCCATTGGGAGTATCATATACCAGCCTATTCCACAAATTGAGACAGTTGGGCATGTTGAATCCGATCGAGGCTAAAATGCCGAATCCCCTTCCCAGAAATCTTGATCGCTCGTTAAATTGTGAGTATTGTTCAGGGGCCCTGGGCCATGACACAGAGAAATGCTGAAAACTAAAAACAGTTGTACAAGAGCTCATTGATACTCATCAGATCGAGGTTCAAGCCCTAGAAACACTAAACATCAATCAGAATCTGCTACCAGCTCACCATGAGACCCATATGATTGAGTTGATACACAAGGGAGGGGAGGCTAAGAAACCCTCGCAGATGGTGATGGTGATCCGCTCCAGTGAAACCAATTCAAAGGAAAAGGTAACTAGTGGGAAATCAGTTGACCAGTGGAAAAAGGTAGACAACAAGCCAGCTGTGGTAGCCGAGAAAGGGCCGTCAAGAACTGTTGCAGTGAAACCAGAGAAAGCTAAAGTGGTGGTACCAGGGGTTACAAGTACACCTGTCGTGGTCGTGAAGGGTGCTCGCATAGAGCCTGTTATTATAAAACCAGTAACTCAGCTTCCAGTGTTCAGCAGCAAGGCGGTCCCGTGGAATTATGAACGAGTGATAGTAACTTACCAGGGGAAAGCTGTTAGAGAAGAAGTATGTGAGACCCATGATTTGACTCGATCGGGGAGATGCTTTGCCCCCGAAGAGTTGAGAAAAGCTAAAACTTCCAAAGACAATCCAGTGTCGGTGAAGAAAGCTGTGTCCGAGGAAGAAGTAGAGGAATTTTTGAAAAAGATGAAAGTACAGGATTATTCCATTGTGGAGCAGTTGAGGAAAACATCGGCTCAGATCTAGCTCTTGTCATTACTGATCCATTCCGACGAGCACCGTCGAGCTTTGATGAAGATCTTGAACGAAGACCACGTTCCTGACAAAATCTCAGTAAACCACTTGGAAAAGATAGCTAACAAGATATTTGAGGTAAACCGAGTCACCTTTTCCGATGACGAGTTGCCCTTGGAGGGCACCGAGCACAATAGAGCCCTCTATCTGATGGTGAAATGCGAAGACTCCGTGGTTACTCGGGAACTGGTTGACAATGGGTCTAGCACGAACATTTGTCCTCTCGGCACATTAAACAAGCTGCAAGTGGAGGATGAAAGAATTCACAAGAACAGTATTTGCGTTCGGGGATTCGACGGTGGAGGGAAGGATTCAGTCGGGGACATAGTGCTTGAGCTCACTATAGGGCCAGTTGAATTTACTATGGAATTCCAGGTGCTCGATGTGGCTGTTTCATACAATCTGTTATTGGGATGACCCTGGATCCATGCTGCCAAAGCAGCCCCGTCTAATCTGCATCAAATGGTCAAGTTTGAATGAGATCGATAGGAAATTGTTGTACATGGCGAAGATAATTTGTGTGTGCCCAATGGTGCCATTGTGCCGTTCATAGAGGTTGACAATGGCAAGGGACCATGGGTTTATCAGGTTTCCGACACAGTATCGATAGACAAAATTCTGGAAAGAAAGTGCGTGCCAACTCCAAAGATGGCTGCGACATCAGTTATGGTAGCTATCGAAATGTTGAAAAACGATTTCATACCGGGCAAGGGTTTGGGTACATCTCTGCAAGGTATTGTGCAGCCAGTCTCCCTTCCAAGGAATCTAGATACTTTTGGTCTGGGGTTCAACCCTACCGTTGCAGACATGAGAAGAGCTAGGAAAATGAAAAAGAAAGCATGGGCATTGCCAAAGCCAGTCCCGCGTCTGTCTAGGTCATTCGTCAGGCCGGGTACCAGAAAGCAACTATTGTCAAGGATCCCTGGACCACTGATTGGAGTCGATGGAGATTTGGAGAAGGGGTTCGAAAGGTTATTCGCCGAGGTCAATATGGTTCAGGTTGGGGTAGGGTCCAGCAAGGCAGATGTGCAATTTGTGGGACCACGTGCAAAAGTCAACAACTGGGAAGCTACTCCTCTTCCTATCCGGAGGGAGTCTTGTTCTTTTTATGCTGGTATCAATGACATGACATGCATGAGGAATTTTTGGCCCAGTTTTAAAAGCCAATCTAACTCTGAAGTAATAATACAAGAAATTGAGTGTGATGACGAGTTGGTATTTGATGATGATGAGGCCTATGAAGAAATTAGTATGGAACTAAGTCATTTTGAGGAAAAGCCCAAACCTAATTTGAACGATACAGAAGAAGTTAATCTAGGGGACCAAGAAAATGTCCGTGAAACTAAAATAAGTGTCCATCTGGAACCTCAACTTAGGGAGGAGATAATCAAAGCACTGTTCGAATACAAAGATGTTTTTGCATGGTCCTATGATGACAAGCTGGGTCTAAGCACTGATTTAGTGGTTCACAAGTTGCCCACTGACCCGGCATTCCCTCCTGTCAAACAGAAGGTGAGAAAGTTCAAAACGGATATGAGTGTAAAGATCAAAGGAGAGGTCACCAAGCAGTTCGATAAGTTATTCGGGTCACGCGGTATCCCACCTGGTTAGCCAATGTTGTGCCTTTTCCAAAGAAGGATGGCAAGACCAGGGTGTGCGTTGATTATCGGGATCTCAACAAAGCAAGTCCGAAGGATAATTTTCCCCTACCAAACATCCATATATTGATTGACAATTGTCCCAAACATTAGATTGGTTCTTTTGTGGATTGTTACGCGGGTTATCATCAGATCTTAATGGATGAGGAGGATGCTGAAAAGACGACATTCATCACGTCGTGAGGAACGTACTGCTATCGGGTCATGCCATTCGGCTTGAAAAATGCTGGGGCAACCTACATGAGGGAAATGACAACAATATTCCATGATATGATACATCAGGAAATCGAGGTGTACGTGGATGATGTGATTGTGAGGTTTAGGAAGCAGTCTGACCATGTCAGGGATCTGAAGAAGTTCTTCTAAAGGCTTCGTAGGTACAATCTCAAGCTTAATCCTGCAAAGTGTGTTTTTGGGGTGCCGTCTGGAAAGTTGTTGGGGTTTGTAGTCAGCCACCGGGGTATCGAACTGGATCCATCGAAAGTCAAGGCCATCCAGGAATTGCCACCTCTAAGGAACAAGACCGAGGTGATGAGTTTGTTTGGGAGATTGAATTATATTAGCAGGTTCATCGCTCAGCTCACGACAACTTGTGAGCCCATCTTCAAGCTGTTAAAGAAAGACGCTGCGGTCAGGTGGACAGATGAATTTTAGGAGGCGTTTGATAGGATAAAGGGGTATTTTTCAAATCCACCCGTGTTGGTCCCGCCAGAACCAGGGCTACCTTTGATTCTATATTTGACGGTATTGGACAATTCATTCGGTTGTGTATTGGGTCAACATGATGTCAGTGGCAGGAAGGAGCAGGCCATATATTATCTCAGCAAGAAATTCACACCGTACTAGGTCAAGTACACTCAGCTCGAGAGGACATGTTGCATCCTAACCTGGGTGGCACAGAAGTTGAAACATTATTTGTCATCTTACACTACCTATCTCATATCTCTCTTGGATCCATTGAAGTATATCTTTTAGAAGCCTATGCCCACATGGAGGCTCGCAAAGTGGCAGATCTTGCTCACAGAGTTTGACATTGTCTACATGACCCGAACTGTAATGAAAGCACAGGCCTTGGCGGACCATTTGGCCGAAAACCCGGTTGATGAAGATTATGAACCTTTGAAAACTAATTTTCCTGATGAGGAGGTGATGCACACTGATGAGTTAGAACAAGTCGAGAAGCCCGGATGGAAACTTTTCTTTGATGGAGCCGCAAACATGAAGGGCTTGGGGATAGGAGCAGTACTTATTTCTGAAACAGGGCAGCACTACCCTGTTACGGCTCAGCTTCGTTTTTACTGTACCAACAACATGGCTGAGTAAGAGGCATGTATTTTGGGGTTGAGGTTAGCTGTGGATATGGGTGTCCAGGAAGTCTTGGTCTTGGGTGACTCGGACCTCCTGGTGCACCAAATTTAGGGAGAATGGGAAACACGGGATTTGAAACTCATACCGTACAGACAGTGTTTGCATGATCTTTGTCAACGATTTCAGTCAATAGAGTTCAGGCATATACCAAGAATACATAATGAAGTCATTGATGCTTTGGCCACTCTGGCGTCAATGTTACATCATCCAGATAAGGCTTATATGGACCCTTTGCAGATTCAGGTCCGTGATCAGCATGCTTACTGTAATATGGTAAAAGAAGAACTTGATAGGGAGACATGGTTCCATGATATCAAAGAATACCTCCGGATGGGGGTATATCCGGTACAGGCCACAGGTGATCAGAAAAGAACTATTTGATGATTGGCAAGCGGATTTTTCTTTAGCAGAGGGGTGTTAAGATGCATAGATGCAAGACAGGCCACGGTAATCATGACTGAGGTACACTTCGGAGTTTGTGGACCGCATATGAGTGGGTACGTTCTGGCAAAGAAGATTCTCCGAGCAGGTCATTACTAGCTCACAATGGAGCGAGATTGCATCAGTTTTGTGCGCAAGTGCCATCAATGCTAGGTACACGGAGATTTGATTCACTCCCCACCATCTGAATTGCATACAATGTCAGCACTGTGGCCCTTTGTTGCCTAGGGCATGGATGTCATTGGGCCGATCGAGCCAGCAGCATCAAACGGACACAGGTTTATTCTGGTAGCCATTGATTATTTCACCAAGTGGGTTGAAGCAAAAACTTTCAAATCTGTGACCAAGAAAGTAGTGGTCGATTTTGTGCATTCAAATATCATCTGTCGGTTCGGGATTCCGAAGGTAATTATCATGGACAATGGTGCCAATCTCAACAGTTATCTAATGACAGAGACATGTCAGCAGTTTAAGATTATAAATCACAATTCCACCCCATATCGCCCTAAGGTGAATGAAGCAGTTGAGGCAGCCAACAAGAATATAAAGAAGATACTTCGAAAAATGGTAGAGGGTTCTAGGCAGTGGCATGAAAAGCTGCCGTTTGCGTTGCTGGGTTATCGCACTACTGTCTGCACTTCAGTAGGGGCTACTCCTTATTTGTTGGTGTATGGAACAGAGGCAGTAATACCTGCAGAAATTGAAATCCCATCCATTCGAATTGTTGCTGAGGCAGAATTGATGACGTTGAATGGGTCAAAACCTGCTTGGAGCAGTTAAGTCTGATTGACGAAAAGAGATTGGCAGCAATATGTCATGGACAATTGTACCAACAGAGAATGGCAAGAGCATATATCAAGAAGGACGTCCACGGAAGTTCGAAGTAGGTCAACTAGTGTTGCGACGTATCTTGCCTCATCAGGCTAAAGCAAAAGGAAAGTTCGCCCCAAACTGGCAGGGGCCATTTGTTGTAACTAGAGTGTTGTCCAATAGCGCGTTATATTTGACAGAAGTAGAAGGGAAATGTGTAGAAATAACGATCAATTCCGATGCAGTCAAAAGATACTATGTATGATTTCTTGCTTTGAATGTACTTGTTTGTATTTGGCATATTTTGAAGATTGAAATGACGAAGGCATTTTGTTCTACTATCTAAACACTTTATCTTTTGTTACCCTCTTTTGAGCCTTATTTATTGTCTTTCATACCCCTCTTTCGGGATCAACGACACAATTCAGAAACGCAACTGCGAAGGATAAGCAAGTGAAAAGAAAAGAAAGAATGAACAAGAAAGGAAAAGGGAAAAGAAAAATAAAAAGAAAGAAGAAAGAGAAAGAAAAGAAAAGAGAAAAAGAAGAAGAAGAAAATAAAAAGAGAGAAGAACAACAAGAGAAAAATAAAACAAAAAAAGAAAGAAAAGAAAGAGAAGAGAGAAAATCACAACAACAAAGTAATTCTTATGCCATGAACTACGTTCAACCTGATTCCTTTTAAGGATACATAGGCAGCCTCACGGTTCGGTCTCATCAAAACAAAAATCCAAAAGTTCCCAAAAAAGAAACTGGGGCAGAGGCTGTGGTTGTTGTCAGAAATCCGATTCCGAAAGTTGTAACTTTCAACCCATTTGAATTATTTCGAGCCTTTGATATTCTTTCTTCTTAAACCTATCCAAAAGCCCACATTACGGTCCATAAAAGACCTTCTGATCAGTCTTTGAGAAATGCCAAGTCAAGCAGGTAAAGGTAATTCATGTCAGGGGCAACACTCTGGTTCAAGCAGAAAAATAAAAATGAGAGAGTCTTATTGGTGAAAACCTTCACAGGCACCGTAAGGCGATGGAAGTTGAGAGAAATAAAAATGAGAGAGTCTTATTGGTGAAAACCCTCGCGGGCACCGTAAGGCGACGAGAGTTGAAAAAGTAAAAATGAGAGGGTCTATCGGTGAAAACTCTCAAGGGCACCTTGAGGCGAAAGTCAGTTGAAAAATCAACAACTGAGAAAGGTCTGTTGGTGGGAAAACAATTTCAAGGCACTGCAGGATAAACAAGGCCGAGGTTTGGGTAAAGTAATCAAGTCATGGAAATTCTGGGGAAACAAAGTACGACGACTGAAAGTTGATTGGTTGGGCAGATTGGGCCGAGTAATCCGAAATGCATGTCATGATCATTGGTACCAGCTGTTCCACCCAGATAAGTTTCTTTTTCCTTCTCCTTCGGTAGCAGTCATCTGGTTTTGGATTCTTCTTATCCTTAACCTGCAAAGTCATTGCATTTCATTTTCTTTTGGGTATTTATCTAAAGATATTTCAATGTCAGTCTTGTTCAAATCGAGTGAAAAGGATTTCAATGTTCACTACCAACTTCCAAAATTGCAAAGCACGGAGTGGTCAAAGCATACTAAGGATGACACGATGTAAGAGGAGGGTACAAGGAATCACCGGAAGTCTCATCGGTGGAAGGGGCTGGTAATGCCATAGGGGATGCAAAGGTTCAGATAAAGGGGTCAGAGGTAACCAATAGCGGGAGTATAGAACGCTCAGTTCGTCAAAAGTCATGGGGTTTGAAAGTCAGTTCAGAAAGTCAAAGCGGTTCAGGACTAGTTCAGAGAAGCCAGTCAGAACAAGCATTGCAGCAGAAAGATCTTCAGCAAGAATGCCATCAGCTAGCCACCACTTTAACTGAAATTTTGTTTTTTGATTGAAACAGGGGCAAAAAATTCGTTGGATTCGGAGAAACTCTCCGTGGAGAAAGGCATCCACCAAACAGGTTTGATTTTTGATTTTTAGGGCCCTCCTAGAAATGGGACCTAGTTTAAATGTTCAGAATAGCATAATCTAGCATAAATGCATCCCAAAGGAATATAAGTTGGCTTAGAAGTATGCATGTTCGAGATAGGATTCAATTAGGAGTTTCCAGGACCCTCTTGAATAATGGGACTTAGTTTAAGAGTTCAATTAGATAACAACATTTAGCATAAAGTCTGTTGTAGGGTAGTATAATTCAACCATAAAAGTTGTCACTCTTTAGATGAAATTGGACTTTTGATTTTCAGGACCCTCCTGGATAATGGGGAGTAGTTTAAAGAACCTCTTAGATAGCAAGGTTTAGCAGAAATCACACCTGTAGAAGATATAACTTAGGTTTTAAATTGTCATTTAGTTAAGAGTTGTCAGGACCCCCCCTGAATAGTGGGACCTAGATGTCAAAATTCTTAGTGATACTTAGTAAATATGATTTAGTTTTACACTCACATCTGTGCATAGCCACCAAACTGGGGCAGAAATTTTTCTTTGTTTTGTCTATTTTGTTGAAGTCAGGAGCCCGCCTGGAGAACAAGGGAATATATTTCAAGTTTAGCAGTCAGAAGCCCGCCTGGAGGGCAGGGAATACATTTCAAGTTGAACTCAGGAGCCCGCTTGGAGACCAGGGAATACTTTCAAGCGTAGCAGTCAGGAGCCCGCCTGGAGAACAAGGGAGTACAATTTAAGCTTTAGCTTTTAAATTCTTTGTTTTGTCTATTTTTGAAGTCAGGAGCCCGCCTGGAGAGCAGGGAATACATTTCAAGTTAAAGTCAGGAGCCTGCCTGGAGAGCAGGGAATACTTTCAAGTCAGCAGTCAGGAGCCCGCCTGGAGAGCAAGGAACACATATCAAGTTCAGCAGTCAGGCACCCACCTGGAGAAGGGGAAAAACATCTCAGTTTACAATTCAAGGTGGCAACAAACGGATGTCTCCGAAAGAATGGAGAACAATAAAGCAACAAGAAGCACAAGATCAAGTTTGAAGATATAGATAGGACTTTTGTAATCCATAGATCATAGTCTAGTATAACTTCTTGTTTTATTTTGACATGGTGTAATAAGGAGGTTCAGTAAGCAGTAGCAGCAGCAACAACAACAATAGTGAAATCACAGCTTCATGGTAGTCCTAGCTACCAAAACTTCTCGAACTACACTGACCTGATTCTTTATAGCCAAGGATATGTAGGCAGCCCAGATACCAGGGTTCGGTCACATTCCCTTTCTCTCTCAGTTTTAGTCTCTCCAGATAAGGGTCGGGTCAAAAAACCTGTCTAGTCAGTCTTTGTCTGAAAACTCTACGCATTTCTAGTCAAAGAGAGGCAGCTGTAGACATGTGATTTTTTACCCTCCCCAAGATTTTTTATATATTAGCGTAAAATATTTAATTTAGGAATAATATAGATATTTTAAGTTATTTTGACTCTTTTACTTTAATTTTATTACAAGAAAACAAAAAAATCACAAAAATAGGTTCATTAATGTTTTGTAGTCATTTTTAATCTAAAAAAATATATGCAAAAATAGTATCGTATTTTTATTTTAATATGATATTTGACAATAACAAAAATAGATTTGTTTTAATTGTTAGTTTTATTTTAATAATTATTTGAATAGTAGGAATAATTAATAAATGGGCCCGTATTTTTAATCTCGTTCGCAGCGAAAAAATAGAGCTTGGGCTCGAGCAACCCATCTTTAGGCCTAATTTTGGACCTAGCCCACAATTCCTAGGCCCATAACCCTTAACCTAAAACCCTACCAAAAACCTAGACTCTACCTATAAATTAGTACCTAAAAATCTAAGGGGGATGAACACAAAAAAAGAGGCGGAAGAGAATGAAATAAGGTTGAACGAAAAAGACAAAGGAAAAAAGTTGAACGAAGGGGAGGAACAGAAGGTAACAGAAAGGGCTGAAAACGAAAAAGAATGAATGAAAAGAACGAAAAAAGCTGCGCAAGAACGAAAAAGGAACGGACAAAAAAGCAAGCAGCAGCTCTAAGGCTGCGCACAAACAAGGCCCCCGCGCGTGTCTTCTTCTTCGCACCCCACCACCCCCTTAAACCAACGACCCCAATCTCCACATCTCCATAGCTGCAGACCCAACCCCATCGGACCTCCATCTCGTCGACACCCCTAAAAACCCAGCAGCAGCCATAAACGGACCCCTCCCTGTCCTTCATCTTCTTCAACATCAGAAAACCAAGGAACCCATCTTCTTTGCGATAAACCTGAAGCAGCTAAACAGAGCTCAACCAGTCGACAACATTCAGTCCAAATGAAAAACAAGTCGAGAACAGTAAAGAAAACAAAATTAGTAAAAGCTGAAAACAGTACAGGTCCAAAAGCTCATTTCGAGTTCTTTTCCGGCGAGATCTTCGGTCCGTCGAGGTTGTTGGTCTGAGATGCATTCATGGGTGACCTTGTTTTCAACGTGAATGATTCGAAGCTATACGATCTGTTTAATCAGGTTGGTCACAACTCATTTGAATTCTCAAAGCATTGAATTTGCATTTTTTCATAAGTTCTGTTATGTCGTTTCTAATCCGTTTGAATTTTCATTTTTTATAAGTGCTATTATGTCGTCTCTGTGCACAACCATCTTTATATATATAGGTAAAACTTTTAGAAGTACAATCGCCTAATGATTCTTTGCTTGAGTTTTCCGTATTTAAATTATGTTGCCGATTAATTACTCGTATTTGAAGTTGGGATATTACAGTGGATGGATGTTTTGGTTTTGGTTTGCGCTTAAAGGAAATTGACTGATTTCAAATAGCCATTTTGTGGCTTTATATTTAGAAAGTCGATTAGTTTTTTTTATCAAAATTAGCCTCCCGGGTGAAAAGTTTGAAAGGTCTCGCTACATTTTGTTGATCTTCTCAAGGAGAAGTCTTATTCCATTGCTAAATCGTATATAGTAGTATTGAGTGTTGGTGATAATTGTGAAGATATGTTAAGAGATAGCGCGTTAGTAGTTGTGAAATTTGATTGTACTCGGTTGTTATAGTTGAATACAAATCCCTGCTTTAAAGAAATCGAGGCGCGCCGTGCCGAGCAAAATCCCAAAATGCATGACTCTCGCTTAGTTAATATTTTAATCCTTAGAATTCGAGGCGTTCCATTTAGCGAATAATCTATGGCCCTCGCATTAATATTAACTTAGTATAAAATAACCTTAAACACTCGTAGTTTGCTTTAGGCCTAACTTAGACTACTATTGTAATTGTGTATACGTTCGCGTAACATAGTTGCGAATTTAATTCTAAAAGTAACTCGAGGTACGCGTTCGCGCAACTCCGGCCAAATCCTCCTAATAATTAACAAAGCATCATTAATCGTAGACACGTTCGCGTGACATGATTTTTGATGCGCCAAAGGAAAAGAGTATATGTACGCGTAACTCATTTCTTTAATTACGAATAATCAAGTGATTTAAAAGCGGTAAAGGATAAATGCACATAGGGTCTAAAGTCAGTAATTAAACAATTTTAATAAGCCAAGTATGATCAAAGCGACCGTGCTAGAACCACGAAACTCAGGAATGCCTAACACCTTCTCCCGGGTTAACATAATTCCTTACCTGGATTTCTGGTTTGTGGACTGTTAAACAGAGTCAATCTTTTCCTCGACTCGGGATTAAACTAGTGACTTGGGACACCATAAATTATCCCATGTGGCAACTCTGATTATTAATAAATAAACAATCCCGTTTCGATTGTCCTTTAATTGGAAAAACTCCCTTATATTTATACCCTTTTACGGGGTATAAGTAAAAAGGAGGTGTGACATCGGGTATTTAGTAAAATAGTAGTTCTCAGCCCAAAACATCATTTAATATATCTTTTTAGTTTCAAAAACTGAGTAAAAGTGGTTGAGTTGTAAAATAGTAGAAAACGGTACGACTGAGTTCAAGTAGTAAGTCTAAACAGTGAGGAAATAGTGATAAAACTCCCCGGAGGGTTCAAATAGTTGGCGCGAAGCCCAAATATGGCAATCAATCCAAATAATGAGGATACCAATAAGCTTTAATCAAATACGCGGTAAAAGCATCACTCGAGGCAGACCGAGTCATAATCCCCAATAGCAAACGACCCCACGCTCATCATTAAGCGCGTGTCTCACCTCAATATAGCACTATGATGTGCAAATCCGGGGTTTCAAACCCTCAAGACATCATTTACATTCATTACTCACCTCGAACCGGCTAAAGCTCTAGCTCACTATGCCCTTGCCTCTCAAATCGGCCTCCTCGCGCGTCGAATCTGACCAAAACCAGAATGAATACGTCACAATATGCTAAGGGAACAAAGCCCAAGCGAAAACAATCGAAAAATGTCAAAAATCTCGAAATTGGTAAAACACGAGCCCCGGTTCCACTTCTCGAAACTCAGAAATTTTCACATAATTAGATTCCTTATCTCCCCACGAGTTCATACATATCAAAAACACCAGAATCGGAGTTCAATTGACCCATCAAATCCTTAATTTAAGCCCTCTTAAACTCAAGCCCTAAACATCCATTTTTAGTCCATTAATTCCTTAAGTTTCACTCCTAATTGATGAAATACCACCATAGAAGTGTGTTTTAAGTCCAAAATCCTTACCTTATCGAAGTTCCCTTGAAATCTCTCTTCAAAATCGCCCAAAAACTCTAAGTCCGAAGTTAAAAATGGTTAAACTCTTTAAAAATTGCGAAGAACAGACATATATACATTCTGCCCAGGGGTTTTCGCATCTGCGACCCCTTTACCGCACCTGCGGTACCGCATTTGCGGTTCAACCAACCGCTTCTGCGGTTTCTCATTAAAATTCCAAAAGTCGCTTCTGCGACTGGACTTCTGCATCTGCGGCTTCGCAGATGCGGCCACCTCGACCGCTTCTGCGTAAACTGCTCCCCAGCCAAAACTTTGCATCTATGGCTTTTCCTTTCGTACGTGCGGCACCGCACCTGCGGTTCCCAAGCCGCAGGTGCAAAAACACCTGAAGCAACACACTTTCTGCAATCATTCAAGTTCAAATCTTCCCGTTAACCATCCGAAATCACCCCGAGGCCCCCGGGCCCTCAACCAAAAACACAAACATGACCCAATACCTTATTCAAACTTCTTCCAATCATCAAAATACCTCAAACAACACCAAATCTACTAAATCACATCGAATTCAAGCCTAATTTTCTAAAATTCTCTGAAATATGTTTTCGATCAAAAACCCAACCAAAACACGTTCGAATGACCTGAAATTTTGCACACACATCCCAAATGACATAACGAAGCTATTGTAACTCTCCGAATTCCATTCCGACCCTCGGATCAAAATCTCAATTACCAACCGGAAATCGCCAAAATACTAACTTCGCCAATTCAAGCCTAATTCTACACTAGACCTCCAAAACCAATTCCAATCACACTCCTAAGTCAAAAATCACCTCTCGAAGCTAACCGAACCATTGGAACTTACATCCGAGCCCTCTAACTCATATGTCAACATCCGGTTGACTTTTCCAACTTAAGCCTTCTTAAAAGAGACTAAGTGTCTCATTTCTTACCAAAATCACACCAAACGCAAACCAATCAACTCGACCACATAAAACACGAATAACGAAACATAAAGAAGCAGAAATGGGAAAAATGGAGTAGTAACTCATGAAACGACTGGCCGGGTCCTCACACATTATTACAGACTAAATGATTGAATTACAAGAGAAGTGCAAAAATAAGAAGTTACAACCATAGGAAGCCTGATCTTGACTTCCTCTCTGAGTTATGTAATGAGCCACTTCAAAAACCAATATTGTTCCAAAGCCTTTCTCATATCTGGGTGTGTCAGAGTTCCCTAAGGACCTCAAGGGATCCCAGGCAGTGCTCACACCCAGATTTGCATAACCAAATAGAATGAGTGCAGTGTAGAATGGCCAGCTCTTATTTGTCCAAGTTTAGAGGGAGCTCAAGGATCCCAAGGCAAGGATCACACAAAAGGGGCAGAACCTAGATTCTAGGAGTAGGTGAGAGTGCTTGACACAGTTTTAAAAAGAGTTTGCTTTAAAAAAAAACTGGACTGGCAAGTCCATTTTGAAAGTGATCAGTAACAGAGATGATTGAAAGTAGTTGTAGTAGTAAACAAAACTCAAACTCCAAAGATGGGATCACACATAGAACCAGTAGTCACACAAGGGGTCAAGGG